>NW_026947496.1:46615000-49015000 GCF_034190915.1 Cavia porcellus
TTTAAAATATATAATGTGCTATTTCATCTGTACATATATATATATACAAACATGGATAAGATTAAAAATGTTTTGATTGTATGATTGATTATACTAATTATTTTACAATATGTTTGTATATGAAATCATCATGTTGTACATATTAATGTATAAATCATGAACACTTTATATGAAAAAGAAAAAAGTGTTTTATTTCAGAATAATCATAGATGCACTGTAAATTTTAAAAATCGTTGGGAAGCTTATATGTGTATCATTCAACTTTTCCCAATAGTATCAACCTATATTGCTATAGAACAATATTAAAGCAGGAAATTGACATCAGCATAATCATTACATTTCATTTACATCACTGATGTATTTGTCTAAATTGTACACTAGGCTATACTCATCTTTAAGGAAAGAATTATTTTCATTTATCTTTGTGTTCACAATGGATGGGTGTGTTTTGCAGTTGGTTCAGTTATATCTGAATATATCTGGAGAGATAACTTTCCTCTGGGGAAAGCTATTACGTCCTATTAGGTGTCAAATATGTTGTGAGGCTGAGTGAAGGACACCAAGTTAAATCTGGATTTAAGCTTTAACTGTAACATAATTCCATCAGGAAATTTCCCTTGCATTATGGTCTCTTGTTACTATCTTAGCCTTTCACGAGTGCATTACACAGTGCTCCAATTCTTAGCTCTAATATTCTCAGGATGCTGCAAGATTATTGTCACTTGTTTAGGGAGAAATAACATGCTATTCAAAGACTCCAGTGATTCATGATAGTGACAAATATTATGAAAATAAATATTCCCTTTTCCATAGGTCCTCAGAGATTTATACTGATAGCAATAATTAGAAGGCTCCTACAGGTAGCATCAGAATATTGGCTTTCCTTTGCTGTGATTAATCGGTCCGCTTTCAACTATTCAGCCCCACTTTCTGATTCTCTCATGCCTTTTTCCTTTCTTCCTGTAGCCCTGTTGCTTTGAATAACCATGTTAACACATAGATTCATTAAATCAATATGACACCAGTTGTTACACAGAAAGAAGGACCTGCGTGGAGTGCAATCTGTGAAATGCAGGCATTTATTTAAGTAATGAATTATGAGTAATGTTCTCAGGATATACAACAATTTCATAGGATTTTTTTTCAAACTCCAAACTGCAAAATACTTATTGAAAATTTAAGATAAATTTGATTCTGTGCTAAAGTCTTGGGTTACGTAGTTCCATCCATTGTGTACATTTTGTATGGTTTTCTGGTGTTTTAATTTTGCCTGTGGTAAATGACCAAAAGCTTGCTCAATGAGAAATGAAGGCCACTTGTCACCCCACAGGATTGTGTGTAGGGACTTGACAGTTCCAACTGCCTTCCCAGTTTCTTTGTCACTCAGAACATATTGTCTTCCTGAAATATTAATTTAAAATTATGATTTCTTTAAACTCTACATAAAGACACTTAGCCAATATACAAGGACAGTAAGGACTTGTGGATATGTGATGACAAACCATTGGGAAAACCCCAAAGAGTATCTCCAGCAACCCACCCCAGATCACAATAGCTAGTGTAGTGAGGGTGGACACGGAACTGGATAGATTGGATTCAAATTCAAGCCTGTCCATTTCCTTAATGTGTGACCTTAGGATAAATCAAAACTCTGCCTCAGTTTTCTCATCCATAAAGTGGAAACAAAAATTGATACCCAGTGAGTGTGTACACAAAGTGTTTAAATAATTTACTGACACAATAAATACTCTATTCATCTAGTTATTGTTCTTAAATTGTAAATAGAATTTTTACAAACTAGTGGACAGAAAGCAGGTGAAAACTTCTCCATACTTGGTGGTGGAAGTAAAATATTCTATCTATTTCTTTGTTAACTGAAAAGTGACGACATATTAAATAATCTGAATCCAGAGAGGATTCTATGGATCAATTTATGTTTTCTGTAAGGGACTAAATGACTGAATTCATCATGTGTGGTTTCTCTTTTGGTTTTTATACCCAAAGTTATTCTTTTCTTTCAGGTTAACATACGTAATGTGACACACTATGTAACATTATGTTTTGGTATATGTATATATTCTAAAATGATTATCACAATAAAACTAATTATCTACATCTTAATTATCTACTACCTACATCCTTAAGTAATTTCCAATTTTGCATATGTGGTGAAAACACTTGAGATCTATTCTTACTAAATTTTAACTGTGTGATACATTATTACTAAATGGAAGTGCCATGCTTTACATAAGAGCTCTAAAAATTCATCCTATTAAATCTGTATAGCAATTTGGGAATATAGTCATTTTTACTATGCTGTTTCTTCCTATCCATGAGCAAGGGCTATCCTTTGATTTTCTGATACCTTCTCTAATCTCCTTTTTCAGACCTTCTCTAATCTCCTTTTTCAGACTGCTCTAATTTTCAGTGTATAGATCTATTACTTCCTTTGTTAAGTTGATTCCTAAGTATTTCATTTTTGGGGATGCTGTTGTGAAGATTGCGGTTCTATAGGTAAATGGATGCAACTCGAGACCATACTTTTACGTGAAATAAATTGGACTCATACATGTAAATATTATATTGTCCTTCTGTTGTAAGAAACTGAAAGAGTAAATAAGGAACAAAATATATAATGGATATTGTGAAGTGGGAAGAAATTTTTCAAAAGAAAGGAGGAAATATAAGGGAGTGAAGGAAGAGAAGAGGAAAAATATTTTTAAAAAGGATAAAATGTAAGCAAAGCTTTGTAAGTAAGATTGAAGGAAGGATAGGGAATTGGAAAAAAAGAAAAAAAAAAGAAAGAAAAAAGTGAGGAAGCAAAATATATTGTGTGCAGGTCCAAATTCCCTATAATGACTATGATCATTATGTATATCTAAAATGTACCAATAAACTTAATTAAGTACCAAAAAACCCTATTAATTCCATGTAACTGAAACTTTGAAACCTTTCACCAACAGCAGTGTTCCCCTCACACCTCTTTGCAACCTTCTATTCTCTGTTTTTATGAATTTGGCTCTCAATTCCACTGCATTCATCCACAATTAAACACTGAGGTAGATTTCATTTCTTGGTCATTGTAGATAATGCTACAACATACATGGAGTACAAATGTCCTTTTTAAGAAGCAGGTGTTTTGAGACAGCCTTATTATAAAGGCTAGGCTGGCATTGAACTTATTTTTCTCCTGCCTCAGCTCTTAAGTGTTGAGACTACAGATGTGAACCACCATTCCCACATGCGGATGTCTCTTTCACATATTACTTTATTTCCTTTAGATCTAAACCTAGTAAGGGAATTATTAAATCATGTGGTTGTTATACTTTTATGTGTTTTAATTTTTTATTTTAAAGAGAATAAAACAAAACAGAATAAAGCAAGTCATAACAGAACAATGCAAGTGATGCAAGACTTCAAAACGAGATAATAGAAAATCAACAATGGCTAACATAGTGTCTCTCATTTTCTTCAAAATAGCTATCCATACCATCACACAAAATAGAATTAAACAAAACAAGACAAAACCAATCAAAACAAAAGAATGAAATAATTACAGAACTTTAATACAGGATAATAGGAAATCAACAGTGGCTACCATAATGTCTCTTGTTTTCTTCAAAATAGCTGTATATACTTTCACACATAATAAAGTAAAAAATATAAAACAGACTAAAACCAATCAAAACAAAAGAATGAAATCCTTATGGGACTTCAGAACAAGATGATAGGAAGTCAACAATGGCCATCATAATGCTGCATTTCTCTTCAAAACAGCTGCCCAAACCATCACACATAATAAAATCAAACAAAATAAAACACATTAAAACCAATAAAACACAATAAAAGCACTATAGGACTTCAAAACAAAATCGTTACAATAGCTGGCCATACCATCAGACACAGTAAAATCTAACAAACAAGACAGAGTAAAACCAAACCTAAAAATATTATGAGAACTTTACAAGAATTAAAAACAAGATAATAGGAAATTAACAGTGGTTACCACTTTCCCTTTTTAGACACTTTTTCCCCGGTCACTTTCATAATATCTATTGTGCTTTTTGGATCCACTAACTCCTCAGTTTTTCATGCTAGGGAAATAACGCGATGCTCACCTGTATGAGTTCAAACATTTTATTCACGAGTGTGATCTCCAGTTGCATCCATTTACCTACAGGAGTCTTGAGATGTAAGTATTTTATAGCTGGGTAGCTTTCCATTGTATGAAAATGCTATTATTTCTTATCCATTCTGCAGTTGACAGGCAACTTACCCTTGCTTTTTTCTGGTCTCCTGTTGTGTGAAATAATTGTCTTTTCTCCTCTGATTTTCAGTCTATGAAATTCCTTTTGAGTTAAATGTATTGAGCTTGTTTATTGATCCATGCTTCGGTGTTTCTTATTGGTGAATTGAAGCCATCTTCATTAGTGGCTACAACTGGCATGCATTGGTTCATCTCTGCCATGCTATCCTCCTGCTGTTGGCCTCCAACTTTTCTCCTTCATTAAATTGCCTGCCTTGTTTGATGATCCTCTTCTGCTGCTATTCCTGGAAACGCGATCATCTTTATCTCTCTAAAATATCCTTTAGCACTCTCTGTAGGATTGGTTTGGCAGTCATGAATTCCTTCAGTTGTTCTTTATCGTGCAAGTATCATATTTTCTGTCAATTTTGAATGAGAGTGTTGCAGGGTTTATCAATCTGGGTTGGAAAATATTTCTTTCAGAATATGAAACACTTTACTCCAACTCTTCTTGATTTGATGGTTTATGTTGGCAAGTCTGCTGTGATTCCGATTGGTTTTCCTTTATAGGTGATCTATTTTTTTTCTCTAACACCTTTTAATATTCTGTTCTTGTGCTGCAATTTTAGGATCTTAATTATTATGTATGGGTATAGATTTATTTTGGTTGTGGTTAGTTGGAGTGCTATGTGCCTCACTTATCTGCATGCCAGATCCTTTCTCATGTTTGGGAAGTTTTCCACTATCGTTTCTGTAAATAATCTTTTTATTTAATTTGTGTTGCCTCCTGCTTCTTCACTGGTATCTATCATTCTTTTTTTAAAAATTTTATTTAAAGAGAAAAAAAAGCAAAACAGAAAAAAGGGCAGAAATAAAACAGAACTTCGCTAAGAAATCACTAGTTGATAAATTGCATACTGTCATTTTAGAAATAGTTATTCAAGTTACAAAATTAAAGCATGCAAAATGGACACTGAAATAGTGAGTCTGCAAACAGTTCTGTTCAATGATCCAACAAAAATTATCTATTAATATGGTAATCTATCTTACACGCTTAAACATACATGAAGTTATGTCCTTTAGAGCACTTTTTCCCTCTCTTTTTTACAATAGCAATTACACATTCGGCGTTTTATTACTCCTACAGTTCATATTACTTTTACACTAGAGGCACAATGTGATATTTATAAATATGATTCTTATATTTCACTTATGAGGATAGTCTCATGCTGCCTCCTTTTACCTATGAAGGCCTCAAGACCATCCTTTTTTGTAGCTGAGTAATATTCCATTGTATAAAAATACCACATCTTTTTCATCCACTCTGCAGTCGATGGGTGTTTTGGTTGTTTCCAAGATTTAGCTATTATAAATTGTGCTGCTATGAACATGGGTGCACATACATCACTGTGACTTGACCTTTTCAGTTTTTCTGGGAAAATACCCAGGAGGGAAATAGCTGGATTGAATGGAACTTCCAATCCTAGTCTTCTGAGAAATCGCCATACTGATTTCCATAGTGGTTGCACCAGTCTACACTCCCACCAACAGTGGAGCAGTGTTCCTTTTTCCCTGCAGTCTCGCCAACATTTGTTATTAGTTGATTTCTTGATGGCAGCTATTCTTTCCGGAGTGAGATGAAATCTCAATGCTGTTTTAATTTGCATTTCTCGAATGACCAGTGATGATGAACATTTCTTCATGTATTTATTTTCCATTTGTATATCTTTATCTGAGAAATGTGTGTTCATCTCACATGCCCATTTTTGGAGAGGGTTTTTGAATTTGGGGGGGCTTGATTTTTTTAATTCTTTATATGTTCTGGATGTAAGTCCTTTGTCTGAGGGGTTGCTGGCTAAAATTCTTTCCCATTCTATGGGTTTTCTTTTCACTTTGTTGGTAACCTCTTTTGAAGTGCAGAAACATTTCAATAATATGAGATCCCAGTTGTTGATCCTTTAAAGTGTTTCCTGTGCACTTTGAATTTTGTTCATGAATTCTCTGCCTACCCCTATGTCTCCAAGATTTCTACCTACCTTGTCTTCCAGTAGATTTAGTGTCACTGTTTTAATATTCAGATCTTTGATCCATTTAGACTTTAGTTTTGTGCATGGTGTTAGGCATGGGTCTAGTTTCAGTCTTTGGCATGTGGAGAGCCCATTTTTCCAACACTATTTATTAAAGAGGCTATCCTTCTTCCAGTGAGCATGTTTAGCCCCTTTGTCAAATATCAAGTGGCTGAGTGTTTTTGTAGTTGTATTTGCATCTTCCAATGTGTTCTCATTGATCTTCAGGTCTATTCCTTTGCCAGTACCATGCTGATTTTATCACTGTGGCATTGTAGTACAGTTTCAAGTCAGGAATTGAGATGTCTCCTGCCTGCTTTTATAGCCCAGAATTGATTTTGCTATTCGAGGTTTCTTCTGTTTCCAGATGAATTTTTGAAGTGTTTTCTCTAGATCTGTAAGGTATGCTAATGGTATTTTGATTGGGATGGAATTAAATCTGTGTAACAGGTTTTGGAGTATGGCCATTTTCACAATGTTGGTTCTTCCTAGCCAAGAACAAGAAATATTCTTCCATTTTCTAATATCTTCTTTAATCTCCTTTTTGAGCATAGCATAATTTTCAGCATATCGGTCTTTTACATTCTTAGTTAGGTTGATTCCTAAGTATTTCATTTTTTTAGATGCTATTGTGAAAGGGGACATTTCCACATTTTCTCTCTCAGTGAGTTTTTTGTTTGTGTACAGGAATGCTATTTATTTTTGAGCATTGACTTTGTATCCAGCTACACTGCTGAATTTGTTCATTACCTCCAGTAGTCTTTTAATGGAGTTTTTTGGGTCTTCATGTCATCTGCAAATAGTGACAGTTTAATTTCTTTCTTTCCTATCTTCATTCCTTTTATTTTTCTCTCTTGTCTGATTGCCCTGACTAGTATTTCCAGAATTGTATTGAATAGAAGTGGTGATAGTGGACATCCTTGTATTGTTCTTGTTTTTAGAGTAAAAGCTTTTAGTTTTTGTCCATTTAGTATAATGTTGGCTGTTGGTTTGTCATAGATGGCCTTTATGAGATTGAGGTAGACACAATGTATTCAGAGTTTCTGAAGGGTTTTTGTCATGAACATGTGTTGGACTTTATCAAAAACTTTTTTTTTTTGCCTCTATTGAGATGACCATGTGGTTTTTGTTTTTGGCTCTGTTGATGTAGTATATTACATTTATTCATTTGTGTATGTTAAACCATCCCTGCTTTCCTGGAATTAATCTCACTTGGTCGTGATATATAATTTTCTTGATGATTTGCTGCACTCTATTTGCCAGTACTTTATTGAAAAATTTTGCATCAATGTTCATTAGTGAGACTGGCCTGTAATTCTCCTTTTTGATTGGGTCTTTCTCTGGTTTACTTGCCTCCAGGAATAATTTAGGGAGGACTGCTTCCTTTTCAGTTTCGTTGAAGAGTTTAAGGAATATTGCCATCAAATCTTCTCTAAATTTCTTGTAGAAGTCAACCATTAATCTATCAGGACCTGGGCTTTTCTTTGTTGGTAAGTTTTTAACTACGTTTTCAATTTCCACAATTGATATTGGCTTATGCAAAATTGCTATATCTTCTTCGTCGAGCTTTGGTAATTCATATGTTTCTAGAAATCTGTCCATTTTCTCTGAGTTTTCCACTCTATGTGAAAAGAGATTTTCAAAGAAGGTATTCATGACCTTTGAATTTCCATGGGATCTGTGGTAATTTCCCTCTTTTCAGTCCTTATTGCATGAATTTGGGTTTTTTCTTTTTTTTTTTTTGATAAGGTTAGCTGGAGGTTTGTCAATTTTGTTTAATTTTCAAAAAACCAGCTTTTTGATCCATTAATTCTGTGTATTATTTTTTTAGATTCAATTGCATTGATTTCTGCTCTAGTCTACAATTTCTTCTCTTCTATGAGCTTTAGGTTTAACTTGCTCTTCTTTTTCTAGAAGCTTGAGATGAAGCATTAGATTGTTTATTTGTGCTCATTCTGTTTTCTTGATTATGACAATTTTATTGCTAAATATTTTCCTCTAAAGACTGCTTTCACTGCATACAACAGTATGTTGTTTCTGCATTTTCATTGAATTGGAGATATTGCTTTATTTCTTCTTTAATTTTACCTATAGACCACTGGTTGTTCAGAAAGTTGTTATTTAATTTCCATGTATTTATGCATGTTTTGCAATTTCTTTTGCCATTAATTTCCAAGTTCAGTGGACTATGGTCAGCTATTATGCATGGGATAATTTCAATACCTTTGCACTTACTTAAGGATGTTTCATGGGATAATATATGGTCTAATTTGGAGAATGTCCCTTGAGCAGCTGAGAAGAATGTATATTTAGATGCAGTTGGGTGGAACATTCTGTACACACCTACTAAGTCCAATTGCTCAAAGGTATGATTAGTTCTATTATTTCTTTGCTGACTTTTTGTTTGGTTGATCTATCTCTCTGTGAAAGTGGGTACTAAGATCCCCTGTTATAATTGTGTGCTTATGTATTTGGTTTTTCATGTTCATTAGTATTTGTCTTATATAATTGGGTGCTCCTATATTTGGTGCATATATATTTATAATTGTTAGTTGTTGTTCTTGAAGTTTTCCGCTAACAGATATGTAGTGACTTTCTTTATCTCTTTTAATCTTTTTAGGTTTGAGGTTCACATTGTCTGCAAACCGAATAACTATCTCTGCTTTTTCTGGGTTCCTGTTGCATGGAATACTGTTTTCCATCCTTTGACTTTTAATCTATGAGTTTCCTTTTGAGTCAGTTGTGTTTCTTGTATACAGCATATTGTGGGATCCTGTTTCTTGATCCATTCTGTCAACATACTTCTTTTGATAGGTGAATTGAGGCCATTTACATTTATGGATATAACTGATCTGTACTGGCTTGGCTTTGCTATGTTATGTTCCAGTTGTTTGCTTTCTGCTTCTCCCCCTTGTTTAATTGCTTGTCCTACCTGGTGGTTTTTTTCTGTTGTTGTTTTTGGAATTGTGGTCATTTTAATCTCTATCTAGTATGTCTTTCAATACTCTTTCTAGGGTTGGTTTGGTGGACATGAATTTCTTCAGTTGTTCTTTGTCATGGAAGTATTTTGTTTCTCCATTAAATTTGAATGAAAATTTTCTGGGTACATAAGTCTGGGTTGAAAGGTTTTTTCTTTCAGGACTTGAAATACCTCACTTCAAGCTTGTCTTGACTGATGGTTTGTACTGAAAAGTCTCCCATGATTCTAATGGGCTTTCCTTGATATGTGAGTTGCGTCTTTTCTCTAACATCTTTTAGTATTCTGTTTTTAAGCTGCATGCCTGGGATCTTAGCTACTATATGTCTGGTTGGTTGTGACTGGTATTCTATATGCCTCACTTATCTGCATATCAGATTTTTCCCCATGTTTGGGAAATTTTCTGGTATTATTTTTGTGAATATTTTAGTTATATCAATTTGCATTGACTTCTGCATGTTCACTGTTTCTCTTGGCATCATTTTGAAGCTGCTGGATTGTCATTTCATGCTTCTTTGTTATTTTTGAAAGTTCTTTCATGATCACTAGCTGTGATCCTGTCCTCAGCATCCAAACTTCTATCCTTAGTTTCATTTTAACGGTTTTGCCATCTTTCAATAGAATCTTTTGTTTCTTGGAAATTCTTTTTGAGTTTGTTTCATGAATTCTGCTTGTTTTCTATACTGTTCATTCAAGGTTTCAATCAGTTTCCCATGTTCCTGTACTTTTTTTTTTAAATCTATTTCTTCTCTAGCTGCACTGAGCAACTCCTTTACTAAGGTTGTTATTTCTGTTTTTACATGGGAGATTATATCTAAGTTGATTTCCTCTATAGCTTCATGGAGTTTTTTTTTAATTTCACTTCCTATCTTTTCAGAGATTTCTGATGTGTTACTTTTGATGTCCTCTATTGCGGTATCTTCTGTATTTGCTTCTGGTGTTTGAGATTACATTATGCTTTTCTGTTTTGCCATTTTCCCCTTTCAGGTTAATATTTGGTCCTTCAGTCCCACTAGTGTCAACTGTTGGTAGTGTGTATCTTGGGGTCCTACTGTAAGGTTGATGTTTGTCTAATTGCTGGGTCCCACAATGAAGACGTGGGCCAGTCATCTGAATTCCCCCTGCAGGGTCTGTTCTTCCTAAGCTGACAAGCCTAGGAGTACTGATGGAAATCAAACCCTAGTTAAGTTGTTCAGATTCACCAGATCTCCCTGATTATAGTGTTTGTCTCTGCTGGGACCCTACTGTGTCTCTGGGTGTCCCACAGGCCCCCTTAATTTTCTCCAAGTTGGGGGAGGTACCCTCTTCAACCTACCTGATATTCTCTGTGTGGAGGAAGGACTCACTCACCCACTTGCCAAGCTCACCTATGGCCTACTTCTGGAGGGGGCTTCACTGTTGCTCCTGTTTACCCACTGAAGGTGGCAAACTGTATTCCTACTTTAGGGGCAAACTCACTTCACTGATGGAAGCCTCTCCCCTCAATACTGCAGTATCCACTTCGGTCCAAGGGGAGGTGTGGGAGCCGAAGATCAACAGCAATACTAGGTCCAGGAGTTTAGGGCGTGCCCGATGGCAGTGGTGGGCATGCATCATGGACTGGAATTCATAGGTCTTGAGGTGGGTGGTTAGGACTGTGGGGGGGATATAGGAAGGGCTGGTTCTGGCCCAGCCCCACTGGCTGGGATTCCCGGATCCCCTGAGGTAGTCTGCCCAAACATCAGGGGTCATGGGAGGGATCTGGGTCTAGCCCAGCCCCATGTGTACTGCTGGCTGCAGTTCCCAGGTCCCACTAGGTGGTCTGTTAGGAAGGCAGGAGTCACAGGAGGGGACCAGGTCTAGCACAGCCCCGTGCATGATGCTGGATGGAGTTCCTGGGTCCTGCGAGGTCATCCTATCATTCTTAAATTATGCTTCTTTGTGTCATCTTGCAGCCATTGAATTGTTATTTTTAAGAAATCTTTCCTTTCATGATCATTAGCTCCAAACCTGTCTTCAAGGTTTGAAAATTTATCTTCAGTCACTTTCAAGCAGTTTTGCCAGTTTTTAATGAACTTTTTAATTTCTTTAATATCTCTTTGAATCTGTTTCATGCATTATAATTTCTACCTATATTGTTCATTCAAGGTTTCCATCATGTTCCTATGCCCTTGTTTTTTTTAGATATGGGATCTTATCTTTAGATATGATAAGCAATTCCTTTATTATGTTTGTGATTTCTTCTCTTACCTGAGACATTATTTCTGATCTGATTATTTTTGCAGTCTCATGAAGTTGTTTCTTTACTTTATTTGCTATCCTCTTGGAGATTTCAGATGTGCCACTTCCATTTTCTTCCTAGACTTGTTCTGTGTGGGCTGGAGGTCTTTTACTCCTTCATCTTTACATTCTTTTGGGTAGTCCCAAGAAGCTGGTTGTGGGGTCCCATGCACATCCCACATTGGCTGCCCCTCTGTAGTGTAGGGAAATGGGACAGGCACATGGGTTTCACTGAATCCCAGCGAGGTAGCAGGATTTAGGGTAGGCTTCTCCAGACCCTTGCAGCTACACTGAGGCTTCCCCAATGGCCAAAGGAGAGTCGTGGCTGGGCTGCCTCTTCTCTGTGTGCATGTCTACACTGGTACTTCCCTAATGGTGGCAGGCACACAGTGGCGTGTTTGTCTGATTCTCTGTGGAGGTTGGCTACTTACAGGAAGCAAGCCTTCTGATGGTTGAGGTGAGTACAAAGGACTGATTTAGCTGCATGTCCCTCCCTGCATTGGCTGCCCACAGGAGGCAAGCCTTTTGATGGTGGTGGCAGGCACAACAGGGGCAGATCTAAGTATATGTCCCTGTCCATTTTGGCTGCCCACAGGAAGCAAGCTTTCTGATGGTGGCAGCAGAGCACAAGGGTAGATCTAGCTGTCCCTCCCTGCCTGCACTAGCTGCCCACAGGAAGCAAGCCTTCCATTGGCAGTGGCAGTGGACACACAGGGGTAAATCTCTATACCTTTATGTTTTGAGAAAGTACCATACTATTTGTATTTGTTAGATTTACTGCAACACAATAGAAGACATAATTGAAAAGAGAGGTCTAATTTGGCACAGAGTTTTAAGAGATTCATTTGTGGGCCTCCAGGGCAGAAACATTATGCTGGAAGGGTATATTGGAGCCAAACTACTCATTTAATATATGGCAGTGGAGAGGCAGAGAGGGTAACAGCACCAGAGAGGAAGGGATCACAGACCAGATATAACACCTAAGTTAATGTCTCTGGCAGTTCCCAGGTCAATTAAGTTGACAAACTAAACTACCATATTTCACTTCTAGTCAATTTGACATTTGAAAATCTCACTGAACCATACATAGTATCCAAATAAAGCCAATAAGAAGTTTACAGTTTTCACTAATCCCATACAAGAATCTTGCATAAAACCCAAAATACAGTTCCTTCTCCTAAGTCTCAACCGTTTCAGCATTTTTAAAAAATCCAAAGCAAAATCTCTTCTCACAAACCCTTACTTGTGAACTTCTGTAAAAATAAAAGCAATCTAAATAATCCCATATACACTGGCAGAGGGTAAACATTTCCATTCAGAGTGGGAGGAATAGGGGCACAGAAACAAGTTGGAATAAACCAAGACTGAAATCCAGCATTGAAGTATTAAATTCTGTTGCTCCAGCATCCAGGGCACATGCTATTGAGATGTGGATTCCAGAGGATTTGGGCTGCTCAGTCCTATGGCTTTGCTGTTTGCAGCGCCATGGACTTCCTCTTGAGCTGGTTCTGCTTATGGCCTGCATCTTTCAAGAGCAGATGCTCTATACTCCTGCATCTTTGATTTTTGTGGTCTCCATTATACCACTGGTTTTATTCACACAGCCTTATACACTGCTTCTCAGGGGCTTAGTGCTTAGCCTTCCAGGTTTCCTTTGCAATCGAGTATAAGTCTCGCTGTCTCCACAACTCTTGCTTTCTGCATTCTGGTAAAACCAGTATGTGTATAGCACTGAGGTCTCGTGTTAGTGATGTAGTAGGCATGAACCCCTGGGACCATGGCAGCAAAAACCTCTGAGTGCCTGGATGGAACAGTAGTGCAAAATGAATCTCAGAAAAGCAGTTCCCTAGGTAGCCTTAAACAGGGGACGTCAGTCACTCTTCTTAAATGAAAATTAACATTTTTGTACACTTGAGGCTGCAATGGGTACAGTCTTGCTGATAGCTTTGCCCTTAAAGCATTTTTCTTTTTGTCCCTGTACAAAGTACTTGATTTCATTTCATCAATACACTGCCATAAACCAATCTCCTCAGCAACCACATCTCCTTTGTCCCCAACTTTACACATGGTTCTTTTTGGGCCAAAATTTAGGTTCTTCAGATTTTTCTGCTCTGAATTTTGGTCCCCAGTTCTCAATATAAATCTATCTAAAAGCAGCCAGCAGTACCCACATCACAGTAGGAGTGTTGAGCTACCTTGAACTTTCTTCTGGCAGACTAATTAGTCCATAGCCCTTAATCTTAGTCTTCAATAAATTCTCAGGACCTGTGAAAAAACAGTATCTTGATTCATGAACTTAATTCATTCTGTGATTCTGGGAAAGAGGGCTGTGTTTGTGTTTGTGTGGATAGGATTGCTATAGTTGTGTTCATCTGATGTACAGCTCATGGAAGCAAAATTCTGTGAAATGCTTTTGTTCATGAACAAAATTATTTGTGGATAGAAGTGTTCATAAATGGAAGTGTTACTGTATAGAATTTTTTCCTCTTTTCTGGAATGTAACACTCAGCCTCCAGTCTTCTGCCAGTGAAGTCCTTGTTCCCAGCTGAAACCTCCTGAGACTGGCCTTTCCTATCTGCATTTATATAAGCATTCTAGTCTTTTGAGCTCTGCCTTAATACTCTGGTTTCTCTTCAGATCATTTAAATCTTTCACATTTTGAGCTCTGACCAGAATCACACATCAGGATATGCTTATATACTTCTAGGGCTTCTCTAGCCCAGAGGTCTAATCTCTCAAACTCCTCCCCAAAACAGTTCCAAAGGTTTCTAAACATTATGCTCATGAATAGTCATGGCAATGGCCTCAGTCTTGCTAGTAATTTTTAGCTCTTTCTTTGCTAGAATACAATACCTGACACATACATACAATTTAAAGAAAAAAAGGTTTAATTTGGTTCACAATTTCTTGAGATGAGGATTCAGTCAGTAGACAGTTGGCTTTAAGACAAAAACATCATGGTAAAGATGCTTCGATGTAGCAAAGCTTCTTATTTTAGAGCAGGGGAACAGCACCAGCGAGGAAGACGCAAGTGACCAGACTTAGATACATAGGCCACACCTCCATGACTCACCCAGTTCCACCCAAATGTGTGTTTTGCTCTTGCCCTGGGCTGTTGTCATTTCAATCACTGACACTGTTGGATTCTTCACATTTATCTTTACCAACATGTATCTTTTAACCTTTTGATAATAGCTATTTTAATAAGATGGAAGTGATATTTCATTGTGGTTTTCATTTGCATTAACTTGATACTTAATGATATTGAGCATCATTTCTTAAATTGGATTACAATTTTTATGTCTTCTTTGGAAAAGTACTTGGGGTTTGTGTCTATTTTTGGATTGGGTTGTTTTCTTTCTTGCTATTGATATTACCTCTTATCAGGTATGTGGTTGGCAAATGTCTCTTCCCATTACATATGTTGTTCCTTTACTCTATTGATTTCTTGCTATGTGAAAGCTCTTTTAGTCTGATATAATCTTACTCATTTATCCTGTTTATTTTTTTCTCTTTTTGACTTGTTCTTTTGAGGTTATATCCAAATAGTCCCTAGAACTATGTAAAGATTTCTTCCTTTGTTCTCTAGTGGCACTTTTATGGTATTAAGTCTTATGTTTAAATTTTTAAATCACTTTAAGTGGTTTTTATGTGTGATATGAGTCAAGGTATGATTTGAGTCTTTTGCATGCATCGTTTTTCTAGCTCTATTTATTGAAGAGAAGCTTGTTTTCTTTCTCTATTCTATTCTTGACAAATTTGTCAAAGCTCAATTGATCATAAATGTGTGATTTTTTTTGGCTCTTTATCCCTTGGTTTATATGTCTTTTAAATAGCAGTATCATACCATTTTGATTAGAAATAGCCTTGTGATATTAGAAATTAAGTAACGATATGCTTATAGTTTGTTTCTTGCTTAAGATTGCTATGGTTACGGAGGATCTTTTGTAGTTCCATATATATTTTATTATGATTTCCACTTCTGTGAAGTATGCTATCAGAACTTTGATACAGGTTACTTCAAATTTATTGATTGCTTTGGGACTTATGGATCATTTAACATTAATTCTTCCAATCTGTGAACATGAAATATATTCCCATTTATGTATGCACTAAATTTCTTTTGAAGTCTTATAATCTCTTCACAATTATATGTATTTAATAGTTTCTTCAATTTCTTTTAGTATTTTAACATTTTTTGATGTCATAATTTTTAGTGCATAAACTTGTTCTTTAACCTGCTGGGTTGGTCAAATTCATTGTTAAATATCTTTATATTATTGTAAGTGGAATTCTTATCTTGATTTTCTTTTCATATAATCATAGTTAGTATATATAAGTGCAATGGATTTTGTGTTTTGATTTTATGATATGCAACTTCACTGTCCTTATTCATTGATTTTAACAACTATTTTTGGTTTTGGTTTACTCTTTAGAAGGATTTCTGAATGTATAAACACTTGTATAGATGTATTTGTATTTATGTCATCTGGAAATCAAATCATTTTACTTCTTTAAACTTTGGATACCTCTTATTTCTTTTACTTGAGTAATTTCTCTGGGTACAACTTGAAGTGGAATGCAAATCAGAAGAATGGGTATCCTTGTCTTATTCCTCACTGTTTTAGCTACTTCTCTTATTGCTGAGACAAAATACCTGATCATAGAAGTTAAAGGAGGAAAGGTTTATTTTAGTTCAAAGATTTTAGAGGTTTCAGTCCATAGTTGATTGGTTCCAGGCCAGAATAGCACTGTAGAGGGGCATTATAAAGGAGAAAAAGTCTATGGCAGGGCAGGCAAGAAGTGACCAGGGAGCCTTCTGGACATTTATCTCATCCAGGCAACAAGCCTTGTACTACCCATACCTAGAGTGGACCTTCCCACTCTCCACACCCAGAACTATATTCAGTCAACTAGTGGACTAATTACAGTGCTTCATCCTTAATCTTAGTATCTCATCCATGATCCAGCCACCTGCCAAAAGCCCCACCTATAAGAGCGTGCATCTCCAGTGTATAGCTGCTAGCTACAAGCCATAACATTGATATTAGACAAATGACTTTTAGCTTTTTACCATTCATATTAAAAGGAGCTTGTCATATATGGTTTTTATTATGTTGAGATAATTCTTTCTATACTTAAGTTTTTGAAAATTTTTATTTTCAATAAATAAATTTGAACTCTGTCAAGTGTTTTTCCGCACCTATTGATGATCACATGATTTATATCCTTCATTCTTTTAATGTGGTATAATTTATGAATTGATTTGTATATGTTGATCCATTCATTCTCCCCAAGGTTAGCTTTCACCTTATCATGGTATAAGATTCTTTTATTTAATTAAGTTAATTAATTAAGTTTGGTACTGGAGATTGAACTCACAATCTCACACTTGCCAGGTAGGCACTTGCCACTGAGCTATATCTCCAGCCCTGTGTATGAACCTTTTAACTCACTGTTGAAGTTAGTTTGCTAGTGTTGTACTGGAGCTTTTTGCATCTATATCCATCAGTAATATTACCCTCTAATTATCTTGCTGCTTTCAAAATTTTTGGGTTTTGACACTGAGGAGTAGGTTATAGAGTGTCTTGGTACAGAAAAAAATCTATGTTTAATCTATTTAGGTTTCTTTATGCTTCATGGAATCTGGATTTCCATTATTCTCTCCAGATTTTGAATGTTTTCTATCATCATTTCTTTAAATAAGATTTCTGTCTCCTTTTATTTTTTATTTTTTTTTGCTCCTTTTGAAACTTCTGTGATACATAAATGAGTTTACTGCGGGTGTCCCATAGACTTTCTTTACTCTTTATTTTTATGTTTTTTTCTGACAGAGTAACTTCTAATAACCCTGTCTTTGAGTTGTTCAATTCTTTTCACTTGACAAGTTAGGTATTAAACCTTTATATGGAGCTTTTCATTTATCTTTTTTAAATTTCAGCCTTTTAAAAAAATAGTTCCTAGCCGGGTATAGCGGTACACTCCTGTAATCCCAGCACTCAAGAGGCTGAGGGAGGTGGATCATTGCAAATTTGAGACCAACCTGGACTACAAAGTGAGCCCAAGTCCAGCCTGAACCAAACAGTAAGACCCTGTCTCAAAAAGGACAATCAATCAATCAATCAATCAATCAATAAATAAATAAAGTTCCTACCTCATTTAGAAAATTTGCATTAGTATGTATTTGCAGTACTTGAAGTTTGTATTCATCTTAGGGAGTAGGTGCACGTATGTAACACAGTCAGATTCTTTTTTTAAACCTCTTTTTTCTTCCTGCCCACCTTCCTCACTCTGTCTCTAAATTTCCTTTCCCAATTTTCATTTTTATTGCTATTATCACTTTTAGTTCATGTTTATGACACACATTTACATTCATTGTGGGTGTTTGGTTCATGCAAGTGACATAAAATAAATTGCTTATTTCCCATACCCCACTTTCATCTTCTTGGACCCTTTTCCATTTGCAGTAGATCTCCTTGTTTCCTTCTATCAATTACGTATTTTGTGCTTTGTTTGTACTTTGTCTTACCCAAATGACCGTTTCATTCATGTATTGTTTTTCAGGTTTCACTGGCTTGTCTTTCTGTGTTCTCTTGTAGCTCAGTGAACTTTTTAAACTAAATTATTGTGAAATTGTAGAAGAAAATGTCCCCATCTCCACCTCACCAGCCGGTACACATCAGTTTCTTAGTTTCTCAGATAATAAATTCCATTCCAGTTTCAGTTGCTTCTGTCTCTTAGAAATAGCTGGTCACTGTAATGCGTAGCTGGTCATTATGATGCACATTGTATAAGCCAATCCCCAATGCATGAGCCATTTTGCTTTTGTATTTCCTGCTTGCTTATGTAGTATAAGTCCTAGAGCAACTGAGATCAGGGACTGGTATTCTGGGAATGATCCCTATCAGTGCCTGTTGATGTAAACAAATCTGAGTCCAAATTCTGGGTATCATTTTGTGTTTGTACTTGCCATTGAATCTGGTGCATTGACTGGGAAGACTGAATGTGCTGACCCCTTTGGTCATCAGTCATGGCCCTCACAAATGAAGCAAGGACTTCTGCAGTACTGATGGAAAGAAATCCTTGAGATTTCTTGAGTCCCCTTGGAGGGCTGGAAGGAGGGTTCCTGGCTCCCCATTTGAGCAGATCACATTGAACCCTAAAGAGAGGAGGATACAATCTGTCTATGTGTCTGTCTGCCTGCCTTCCTGATTCTGTTAAGACTCCCCCAACCCAAAGACATCCCAGTTAGTCAGTCTGTCAGGCTTGTACAGTATGAGTAGAAGAAAAGCTTGATCAGCTCTTGTTAGATAAGGCCACACTCATGGGAAGAGAAGTTGGAATGATTAACCTCTGAGTTCCTTCTGAATGATTGTGTGAGTGAGTAGAATAGACAGCATAATCAATAGGTTTCTCTGTCTGTGTACCAAGACTGAGAAGCACTGTTTGTGCAGTTCCATGGTGGTTGACATATGGCACAATGGAGGCCTTGCCCCCTTGTTAGCTAGGTCACATGTAAGTCCTCAAGAAAATTGTAGCCAGGCAGGCATCTAAAGGATCTCTCTCTGAGGGGCACCCACTCTTTGTCTGTTATGCCATCAATAAAGGATATACAACATACATCATAGTGAGATAAAATGGGAACTAATTAGTTAAAAGGTATACTCCTCAACTGCAGAAAAAGTATTTCACATAATTAAAATAAAACCAAATCACTCTTTGCATTAAAAAGAAAGAGGAAAAAGAGGCCCATTCTTCCTGAGAAATTTGCCTCAGCACTCTCATCAGCTGCCACAGCTACTGCCAACATCTATAGCTTCACTCCTTGCTCCCAACTGATCTACCTCCAACCAGCTGGTACCAGCTTGCCAATGCCCACATTTGGCCATATAAGTCCTACTTTCAGAGCCTTTTGCTTCCTATTCTGATCAGATGATATCATCTAATGCCTAATTGAAATTACTGTCAGCAGTTCCTTCTGAGTTCTGCATTTTGACTGAATTGGAACTGGATTATCACCTTTGATGAAGAGTTTCCATGGCCTTTCCAAAGGTTTCAATCCAGTTGAGCACTCCTCAAAGACATCAAAGGAAGGATACTAAAAGCCCACCAACTATTGTTAGCCAGAAATCTGATTTTAAAAACATCTCATATCAATAAGATCATTCAATCTGATAAATGACAATACACTCTGACTATGAGTTATAAGGACTGATTCTCAAAAGCTTCAACCTGGATCAGATGACAGCCCTTTCATCAGTCTAACAGGCTCAGATTAGGCCAGACTGGATGTCCTTCTTTAACTGGCCTATTGGGAGCCTGTCATACCATTATTGGGGTAACTAAGACTCTTCCTTTAAGCCATTATGCCAGGAACAAACTTGCAGCCCGAGAGGACATCTCATAAAACATGAACTCCTGTATAATCCAGTCCCCATACTGCTTCTGGGAAGAAACCTCCTCTTTAAGTTAAAAGCAATTGTCTCTTTTGCAGCAAGCCAATCAGTCTCCCTCTCATTTAACCTTTGCATTTGCAACTTTGGCTGTTCCTTGAGAAGAAGATGATGCCTGCATCAGCCTGAGACAAATAACCGCGATCTTGAAATTCTGAAATCTCTCCTCCCAGAAGTATGAACTAAGGACCTCTGGGCCTGTCCATCAACAGTGTTGCTTCACCACTAAGCCCCTACCCACTGCATTGCTGGCATATGTAACAGAAAGCACAAACAGGCATCCAGCCACACATCAGCCTGATAGACTCTTAGCAAGATCTCTGTGCTATCAACAAAAAAGCCATCACTCCGTATTCCGTGGTTCCCAGCTCATACACACTTTATAGACTATTCTACATTTAAAAAATAACTTCTTCTGCTTGCAAGTTGCTCCTAAAAGCCTTGCAAACTGGAAAAATCCTGAGGCAAAAAGGCCAGCTCATTTGGACTCAATTGCCAAACAGGGGTAAAAACTTTCCTACTATTTTTGGGGAGGCTCTGACTGCAGATTCAGCTCCATCACAGCTCCCTGAGCAAACAATGTAGACTGTCAAACTGCTAAAATATACTTCTTCTGCCTGAGTAGGACTATTGCCTCAGTCTTCTGCCACCCACAATCTGCTGGTACACCTGCTTGGACCTAAAATAATGCTTTCTTCTGCCTTTGGTTGGCTCCTGTCAGCCAGTCCCTCCTTGCAGCTGACCCAGATTCAACCTCTCAGAAGTTTAAAAACTTGTTTCCTCTTTGAAAAAACATTTCTGATTAATGACAGCCATTGTACCTGCTAGAAATGCACAAAATTTCTGCTGCAATATCTGGTAGAATCTGGTTACAAAAACCTCTATCAGCCACAGACTGGGAGAGAAGCTGGGCCTCTTATATAAGCTTGCATATATAAGGAACAGAGAAGAAGAGGCAGCATGGGAAGAGGCAGCAACAAGAAAGGCTCCTCGGCCCCCAATTCTGAGAAACAGGCAATAGCAGGCACCGCACCAATACACATAAGGCACCATATAGAGAGCCTCATAGATCAATTCAGGAATGAAGTTATCAACGACCTGAAGCTAGAAGTATGCAGAATAGTTAGAGAAATGCTAAGTACCACCCAAGAAAAAACAGGTGGTGGAATGGAAGAACAGAAAAAAAGGGGAGAATTGTTTGATGGAGAAAACAGAGAAAGCATAGAATACGTGAAACAGGTTCAAAGGGACTACCAAGATACTAAGAAGTCTATAGAAGACTGGCATAACAGCTTGAAAGAAACTAAGGACAGACTATCTGAACTGGAGGGCAGACTTGTAATATGGGAGAATGAAATGAAAAACTTCTTAAAAATAACAAAGAAACAAACAGCAATAATACAAAGACAAGAAGATGATAAGAGGATCCATAACTTAAGGATTAAGAACATAAAAGAAGAAGTAGGGACACAAACAAGTGAACTACAAAAGCTACTCACAGAAATAATCCAGGAGAATTTTCCTAATTTAGCAAAAGGTAAAGATACTCAGATGTATGAGGCATACAGGACCCCAGCTACCTACAACCCTAACAGAGCTACACCCAGGCATATAATAATAAAAATTCCAGAAATTCAATACAAGAACAGAATATTAAAAGCTGTAAGAGACAAGAAACAGACCACTTACAAGGGAACACCCATCAGAATTACAGCAGATTTCTCTGCACAAACCATCAAATCACGAAGAGCGTGGGGGGAATTAATTCAAGCTTTGAAAGATAATAATCTCCAGCCAAGATTGAGATACCCTGCACAACTGTCCCTGGAAATTGATGGAAAAACAAGGTGTTTCCAGGATAAAGAGGAACTGGGGGAATTTGCAACCACCAATTCAACTCTACAGAGAGTATTGCAGGATATTCTAAAAAAAGAAAAATACAAAGAATCCAGAAATAATGGCAGAGAGGCCACAATGAATGGAGCAGAAAACAAAATGAAGAAGACAAACTGACAGCTACTGACAGAAAAAGAGCTCAACAGAAATGAGGCAGAGAAGATTGGATGATAGGAACAGCTATTTTGGAGAAAATGACATCTTAATAGGTAATACTGATTTAGTATCATCTTGCTTTGAAGTCTCATCTAGCTTTTGTCCTTCTGTCTCCAATGGTCTAAATAGGCTGTATCTTATTGGATTTTATTATGTACGATAGCATAAGCAAAAACCTTTTAAAGACAAGGAGATTATACAGAAACCATTGTTCATTTTCTGTTAGTCGATTCTAAATACTCTGTAATGCTGTCATTCTCTTGAATGGTTTTACATTGTTTTGATATACTTAATGCTGCAGTATACGAAGTTGTACTCAAGGATTTCAAAGAAAGAGACAATATGGTAACTACTTTTAGATTAGGATTATCTGGTGGTGAAACACTATTCTGCTTAAATGGCTATGTTTTGATCTGCGCTGTTTCATTGTTATGCCCTCTTTTATCTCAATCTCCACTCCATTATTTACTTTTTTATCTTTATCCTTTTAATTAAAGGAAAAAAAATAGCAGGATATATTATAGTAACCCACTTTGACTTTTCATTACCTTGATTTAAAGCCCTGTATTACTCTCACCATCTGGTTTTTAACTGATGTTCCCCTATTCTGTTTTGCTGGATAGTATCAGGTTCGAAAGTTTAGGCATCAGCTGTGAAGATAATGAGATTCATTATGACGCCCATTCTTGTTGACTTTTATCTACTTTTGAAGACCTACAATGTCTCCAATGTTTTGGTTTTGTCGGTTTTATTCTTTACTGTTTTGTTCAATTGTATTATAACTAACGATAAAGGCAATTCTATTAGAGATAGCGGGAGGCATTATGGTAACCATTGTTGATCACCTTGTATTATGTTTTTACATTATCTATTATGTCCACCCTTTTGACTTGCCGATTCTGTTCTGTTATGTCACATTTGGATTTACTCTCTTCCAAAAAAGTAATAAGAACCGTGGGAGCAATGAAACCCAAAATGTGTAATAGTCATGATACAAAAGAGAGGAAAAGAAAGTGCTACAAACTATATAACTGCATGTATATTTAAGTGTATAAGATAGAAAATGATATCACAGAGTTTTATTGGATCAATGAACAGAACTGTTTGCAATATCATTGATGGAATGTCCACTTTACAAGCTTTAATTTTGTGACTTGAACAATTATTTCTAAGATGACAATATGTAATCCATTAACTAGTGATTTCCTACTGTTCATTTTTTTTCTGTAAATCTGTATAACTTGTACCCTTTCCCTGCTTTTTTTTTCTTTTCTCCTTAAATAAAATTTAAAAAAAAAACAAAAACAAAAACAAAAAAAACCTCTATCAATGAAACACTCCACCAAGATTTGATGAGCATCCAATGTGCATTGAATGCTCGACCAGATTAACTTCCTTACTATCTTGCTAGAGTAATATTGCAGAAAAGATAGGCTTAAATTGTGTCTCTTCCTAAAGATGATTTAGGGAAAAACTTTGCAATAAGACAATCTTGGGAGCTTGTCTAGGGCCCATCCTAGGATCACTGACAATCCTAAAATTACTGCGTATAGTTGGGCCTCATCTCATAAGATCATATGTAATATGTCCAGCAAATAACTTTCTGCGGAAACGAAAAAAGGAGAAAAATGTAGCAGAAAATACTTCCCCTATCAGTATGCTTCAGTTTCTTAGTTGCCCAAGTAATAATTCCTCCTCCAGTTCTGGTAGCTTTTGTCTCCTAGAAATGGCTGGTCACTGTGATACACAACTGGTCATTATCATGCATATTGTATAAACCAATCCCCCATTGACAAGTGATTCTGCCACTGTATTTCCTGCTTGCTTATCTAATATAAGCCCTAGACTAATCAAGGTCAGGACCTGATATTTTAGAATGATCCCTATTAGTGCCTTTGTTGTAAATAAATCTGCCTCCAAATCCTGGGTGTCATTTTGTGTTTCTGCTTGCCACTGCAAAGTCTTTGTCAGGCACTTTTTAGATTTTTTTTTTTTTTTTTTTGCCGTCAATTACTGGGGCCTTAGTTTGTTCCTTGTTGTGGCACATTTCCCTGATTCCTGATCCTGCAGCCTTGCATAAGTGTCTACACCTGCACAAATAGACAACTCTTTCAGTCTTCATAGTCAGGCATCTGCTGGGAGAGCCCTTTATCAGTCCACCTACTCAGAGATTTTGGGAAAGCAAGCTTGCAGAGCTCATTGGTGGTTTGCTGCTGGAGTCTCAGGCAGGCTGGCCTGGTGCCTGGGTCAGCAAATGGGAGAGACTGGAGCCTGGTAGCATGAATATTTACCTACGCTGGGTTTGGCCAGGAGCTTGGGTTCACAGGGGCCAGCATTGGTTAGAGATTCATGGCAAATTTATGTGCATGGTTTACTCTCCTTCTCCACTGCAGAGCAAATCTCTTATGGTCCACAGACTTCGGGAAAGGATGATTTCAGTGTGAAACTTTTCTTCCTATTGTGCTTTACACATAATTTCTTATTTCATTGTATGCTTGTTTTCTCCAAGTTCTTACTTGAGTTCTTTCATTCCACTGAAGTTATTTTTTGCATGGTTTTTAAAATTGATGATTCTGCAAGAAAATTAGCACTAGAAATTTTTAATCCACTATTTTGCTGGTGGCACCAGTTAAAAAAATTTTTTTTCACATATACAGTGAGGACAATATCACCAGCCAAGTAAGATAACTGGGGTTGCCATGCTCATGTTCAACAGAAAATTGCACACATTTGGATATAGTTTCTCAGTTTTGATTATTATAAAACTGGTTGCAAAATGATTGTGGATCTACCCTGAAGTATAGGATCATGGGTTGTTTTCTTAGAGACATTTCCTAAAAATATTTCTCAGTAGAACTTAAATGTCAAGTATAAAGAGTGATGTTACATATAACTTGACAGATCAACATCTCTATTTTACATTGTGTGGTATCAGGCTGACATGTCTGGAGTCAGCTCATGCAACTTCTGGACAATTTACTTTTCATCACATATCATTAACTCCCATAATACATGGTCACTCCTACTTTTCCTGAAATAATAGGATTCTAATATAGTTGTTTTTCCTAGAGATACTATCTCTGTGTGAAGCATTTTAAGTCACAGTTCTACTATACTTACTCTGTTCATTCCTTAATTCTATTCCTTAATTTCCTGCTTTTATGTGCCAGTCATGCAAACTATGTTTGCCAGAGTAGTTTAAGGAGAACAAAAATAATCAGTGACTAGATACATGTGTCATACATGCATAGGATCTCAGATGCACAGTTTATGTACAAAATTTTTTGTGTTTTGGAGGGTTTAAAAGAGAAATTATAGTTTCACAGTATGTTCAATTATCAGTCAAACAAAAACTATAGCTTCTGTGACTGATTTCTCTGCTTATCTATGTTGCTGTTAGCAACAATTGAAGTGGACTATTGCCCTTACATAGGGGTCTCAAAAAATTTATTTTCTGTCCTTTGTGGTCTCCCGCACTATTGCATAGGGCAAGAATAGAGGCTGACCATTGCAGATCTGCAGAGTATGCTGACTCTGTTGGATCTAACATACTTCTACTGACAAGGGAAATTTGTCAAAAGTGTTGGCAAAATAATATAGTAGATCATATAATTAAACACATTGATAATATATCCTATGCAAGGAACAGGCCATCCCATTTAATTTCTCTTTAATTGACAAATTAAATCCCAAAACATAAATTTAAAAGTACAATAAGTTTCAGAGATCAATTATGCTGTGATTGTAGGGATGAGACCCACAAATTCAGTGAGCTTTCTAAGGTCACACCATAAGTCAATCAGAAACTCAGGAGGCAGAACTGATATCTCAGACATGAAATCCACTTCACTAGGTTTTCTCATTGTTACACATATGTATTTTAAGTAAACTTTTAAAAATCTGTAAAATTTATCTAAGTCAGTGACTGCTTGATTGTGTGGTCCAAGATACAGTCATTAAAGATACAATTATATAATTAGAGGAACTGAGTCTCAATTCTGGACACAATACTACTTACTTCTGTGATTTAGGGTAACATAAAATCTTACAACTTTGTGTCTATTTTGAAAATGATTGTAGTTTTCTAACAAGCATATATATATATATATATATATATAATTTTAAAATAAAAAAGAATAAAAATGATATGAATGTGTAACACATTGATTAGGACAATTGAATTTTTAAAGCTGGAATTTGAAGAGGATATTGAATGAAAAATTAAAATTGTCCAAAATAGTTGGTCTGAGTAGATCTAGCATCTGGTAATCTTTTATATTCACAGGCAGGAAAGCTTAAATACAGAGAGCTGCTAAGGAACAATCTGACTTTAATGGTATTTGACCTATCAATGATATTTATTTTAAAAACACAAATATCCAATTCCAGTTATTTGTTTATCCATGAATACCAATATTCTTTTATGTTATCTATTTCTGGAAATATTCCAATGCAATAAACTCTGAGATATAAAAGAGATCTTTGTGGTTATCTATTGAAACAGATGGGGTAGTGTAATGTTTGAAGAAATATATTTTGAGTCAATATGGTCTGGCTTTAAGTCTCAAAGGGCCAAGAATAATATCTATCTTTTGAGGTTATATCTATGATTAAGTGAACTAATAAACATAAAGCATATCACTTAGTAGCTGGCACATGCAAAATTTTCAAAAAAAGTTAACTATCAGTATTAATGTTTATCCCAAATTCTTCATCTTTCATACATCATAACTAAAATTTACAGAATTTGCCAAAACTACACAACCATTAAGTGGTTAAATCACAGAAATAATCCATAATTCTTGAATAGAAATAAGAGATTGATAGCTTCTGGTCAAAAAAGTCAATGTCAAGAGATTGGTATAATCAACAAACATTCTCAAATAGCAATGACATCTCTTGATTAAAAAAATACTATAAAACACAGGAGAAATTGTGAATAGGAAATATTTTTCCTGAAAAATTATATACTGTGTCTGGATGTCTCCCTGTGTTAGTCAAGGTATGCTAGAAAAATACATATAAAAGATATACAAATATATAAGAAATTACAAGATTGGTTTATGAAGGTCAGCCACAGAGTTGAATGAGGAAGCATGCAGGGGGTGTCTGCACACTGAGGTTGAAGGTCCAGTCCAAGGCCTGGAACTTACTGCAGTGTCCTGTGCAAGTCCATAGCAGGAGGTGAATGGATCTGTGACAGAACGCGGAGGAGTCTGTGCGTGAGGATGGAGAATCTCTGCTAGAAGGCTGAAGAGTCAGGTGGAAGCCGAACAGTCTGCACCAGAAGCCAGGAGACACTGTCCCAACTGACGGTGAAAACTGGAGTTCCTCCAAAGAACCAGCAATCAGTCCTTCATCATTTGCTTTTTACTGTATGCAGGCTGCTCCCCTGGGGTGAGTGTAGCACTCACACCATCTGCGTGCCTTCCTCTTGCACAGGCTGAGGGTGCTACTAAGAACCCTCGTCGTCCTGCCGAATCGGTGAGCTAAATGTCTTACTCTCTCCAGTTGACAAAATGCATCAACCATAGCACACCTAAAAGCCTTGGTCACGGTGGGTGAGCTTTTCGGAGACAGCTGACTCTAGTTTGTGATTGCTTCATTGTCTAGTGCTGGGACCAAGAATGCCAGTGCTGCACCCACCCTAGGGCAGGTAGCCTACATACAATATAAAAGATAGAAAGAGCTCTCTCTCCTTTCTCTTATCTCTTGTTGCTTTTGCTGTCTTCTGGAGTCATGAACTGTTGCAAATGATTATGGACTGAAATCCTACAAACTTTGAGCTAAATAAACCTTTCCTCTTCTAGCTTTGAGTGTTGGGTATTTTGTCTTCGCAATGATAGAAAAGTAACTAAGCCATTTTACCTGAAGAACTTTCCTTAAATGCTTCAGCCTAACAAATTAGAGAGCTGTACGAAAGAATTCCCAGAAACATTAAATTATATTATATATAATGGTCCCCTTAGGGAAAGCCTGAGTATAAAAAAGAAAAAGATCTCGTTCTTAAAAAGATAAAACCTCAAGACAGAAATGTAAGTTGAAATACATATACCAAGGCTTATGAATTTTCTTTTGTAACGAGTCTTTGAAGGATGCAGGAGAAAATTATTTCTTGTGTATCAAAATGGTGGGTGTTTCAAACACTGTAAGTTTATGTGGTTTATGACATGGTAATTAGAACTTCATAAAAGGAATTTAATTTGCTTGGTTGATAGTATTGGTGATACTATGACATTATTTGGCTATTTTTTATTGTAGAAAAGGACCTGGCCCAGTAATGTGCTATTGTCAGATTTCACTAGCTTGTGAGAATTGATCATTCTGATTTCTCCTCAGATTCATTTTCATGTTGAGCAACAAACTATAATAGGAGCACTTTAACCACAGAAATGGCAAATGCTGCACATCAGTCAGGACGTTCCCTTCACAGCCCTGGAGCTGATTTACCTTGTTATTCTGCAGGCTCAAATAGTACTAGTTAGGTAAAGGGGGATACAGGGAGAGAAAGAGGGGAGGTGGGAGTGAAGGAAAAAGGAAGGGAGAGGAGAGAGAGAAGAGGGGAAAGGAGGAGGAGGGAGAGAGAGAGAGAGAGAGAGAGAGAGAGAGAGAGAGAGAGAGAGAGAGAGAGAGAGAGGACTACTTTCTTTGAAGAGTCAGCAACCTAGTACAATTCAGGATTTATGATACTTAGAGATGATATTTTAAACTATACTCTCTGAAATGATTTGTGGACAATCTTTTGAAGTTGAATTCTCTGTGATTTATTCATCTTATCTAAGGCATAGCAACAAAATCTAAAGAATAAATTCCATTTAGACAAAACATACTCTGTGTGGAGTACACTAGGGGGATTACAGGAGCCAGAGATTGAAACATCTTTGTCACGACTGATACAAGGAGAGATGGGAGGACACATTGTAGCTCTACCAGGTGATTGGAGTCCACCTGTCCAGGTGTTCACTGGGATAACCTGGGCCACTTGCCAAGTATGGGAGCAGAAGAGAAAGGTCCTTCATGCACCGTGATGACAGGGAAAAGAACTGAGCCTGCAGAGCTAGTACCTCCCTCCAAAGTCCAATCAGATGTGCCATTAATTGTTTCTTACGATAAATTTCAAGGAGAAAATGTTAATCTTTTCCCATAATATAAAATATTAGGAGCCAGTTTTGGTAATCCCAACACTCTGGGACAGGAGGATTTTAGACTTGTTTCTAACCTAGGTTATTTAGCAAACTAATGAGAACCCATCTCAAAATAAAAAATACAAAAGAACTTGAGGTATAGCTCAGTGGAAAGGCCTTGGATTCAATCTCCTGTACCAAAACCAAAACTCCATGAGAGTGGGGAAATAAATGTCTCTAGTTCCTCTTAACTGAGAAGAAACATGTTATGGGTGTTTTAAGCTGTAGGAACATTAATTTACGATCAAATTCTGACCAATGACTTTCAGGCATGGACATATACAGACTCTGCAGGGCTCAGCATGCACATCTGTAAAATGGGATGATAATAAGTCTGTGGTAATGAGGTGCTGCATGAAAAGTCAGTACATTATCTAATATGTGATAAGGTCCCTATACATACTGCCTACTAGAGAATTGTAATGTGTAAAACACTAAATACCTCCTTTGGATAAAATTGAGGGCAGTACAATTCATCACTGAGGGTGCTTGCTCAGTAAAGGAAACAGTAAGCTTCAGTTATTTATCAGTTTAATAAATCCCATGATGAGCAGAAGGTTAATAACGACTGACTTTGTGTGGGGACACAGTCACAGAGTTGGAGAGTAATATCTTATTGTCAAGGTCAATATCTCCCGAATGCCAGATGGTGACAAGATGCCCCCTGCCAACAAGTGAAACTGTTCTAGGACTGCAGGCTCTGGTAGAGTGACCAGTCTTGCAGCATTCCTCCTAACTCAGCCTGGGTGAGAAAGAGAGAGCAATGTACATTTGTGACTGATCCATCTGAGACTAACAAGATCATGCTTCAGAAAGATTCCATATTTAGACTAAGTGACTATACTGTAAAAGGATTTCTTGTGTGCTTTTTTAAAAAATGTTGATTTATTTTTTATAGTTTATTGATGTTAAACTTAATTTTCTTTTTGAAAATTAACCTTACGTACCTAATTCATCTAATGTCTTAGTTACTTTCCTCATTGCTGAGAAACCATACCTGACACCACAAACTAGAGGAGAAAAGATTTATTTTGACTCCTAATTTGTAGAGGTTTTAGTCCACAGTCAGCAGCACCAGGTAGGGCAGCACAGCAGAGGGGTTTAGCAGAGGAAGCTTGCTTATGGGTGAGCAGGCAGGAAGCACCAAGAGTCATCAAGAGAAGAAGGAGGGACACAGACCTTTCCAGGTCACGCCCCACCCCTGTTACCCCTGTCCTCACGCCGAATCTCACCTCCCAACATCGCATTTAGCTGTTAACTTGTCAGTGGATTAATCAACCACATGATCAACTCCTCTCCAAATGCGTGAGGTATTGAGGAACATCTAGGAATAAACAATAACATCTCACATTGTAGGAATCAGGAACATGGGCCCAGTCCTTCATTTATAACATGGTCGATTGTGGGCAAGGTGGACTTTCTGAGGCAGATTGTTTCCCTTTGTAAAGTGGGATAAACAAATATACTTCAAAGGGTTAAAATTTGAGTGATATGGGATATAAGAAACTGATAAGTAATATACTTTTTTCTTTTTTTTTCCCTTCATATCCAGGTAGTGGGATTTAGATGCAATTGAAGCTTGTTAAAAAGTATTTGAGTCAATTATTGCTTCTTAAAGTGAATAAATACCCTTCTAGATTCTATGTACTAGTTTTCTAATAATAGACAAATCTTTGCTACATATATACATCCAAACTTGTAAATTAGTGGTATTAGTCTGACAAAAAACATGGAATAATAATAGCTGTATATTGTATTCCTTGGGACAAAATAATTAGCTGAGATTTGTGTAGATGTCTGGCAATATTAAAAAATAAATTAGTGGAGATTTTACAAAAATAACGTAAAGGAGACAGGCAAAAGTATGATAAAAATGTTTTAGTGTCAAAGATAAGGAAAAATTTTAGTCCAAAATGGTACTCTATATTTCACTATTCTGTTTTTCTTGCTAATCCCTGATCCTATTTTTTAACATGATAAAACATGGGTTGTCTAAAATTATAATGTGTTATAAAATATTAATAAAGCACTCCATTGACATTAGGAAAATAGTTGCTACCGTATCTGTCCTGAGTTGGGGCGGTTCAGGAAGCACTGAGAAAAGTTCTACAGGATATATTCAGAACTGCATTTTAATTGTTCGTGAAGGAAAAATGCCGTAAAAGAAGAATAAAAATGTTTTTAGCCATTCACATCCTAATACACATCTGCAATAAAAAGCAACCCATCTTTTGATCATGAAGGTGTTTTCCTGGGGATTCTTTTCAACTCTTTGTTGAAGCAAGCACCCCTCTTCCATTAACCTTCTAGAAAAGGTGCGTTGCTCTGACAATTTAAGCCTCATCTTAGAGCCATCTGTGTAATTCACACATTTCAACTTTTCTAATGGGTTCTTTATATCAAAATTACCACAGACGGCAAAATCTTTCTTTGGATCTTGGTCTTGAAAGAGATGTTCAAAGAAATGCATGAAATCCTACACAGCTTTTATTAAAGAGAAGGTTACATTAAACTGCGACTAAATTAAATAGAGTATACTTCTGAAGAGCAAGACTTTTACTTAGGAACTTCATGACAAAAGCAAAAAGGATATCAAATTCAAATTTCTTTTTCCTCTCAGCCTTTTCAGATTAATGCCAAGAAAATCTATTGTATGTAAAAGAGATCCCCATTTAATTGAGCTAGAGGTTCTAATATTACATAGCAGGTAATGTAATTTCATGTTTTACTGTTCACAGTCCTGTTCTATAATACACTCAGAGGAACCCTGGGGAGTGGAGTGATTTACTGGGTCCATAAACCCTTTTCAACACAGGTACTTTATTTAACACTTAACTGTGGCTGATCTTAATTAAGAAACATTTTCAACAACAGCGGCAGCGGTAACACCATGCTCATATCCCTCTTCCCTGTTGTTTGGTGCTCGTGACATCAGTGTTTTATGGTATCAAGATTGCTCCTTGAGGATGGGTAGGTGATTAACAGTCAAATTAAAGGTCTGCAAAATAGACTGGGACTTTTCAAAGGGTCAACAAACTGTAGAACCACAGCCAGATTTGCTGTGTGGCCGGCTTTTTGTATTTACAGCTTTATTTGAACATTGCAATGCTCTTTTGTTGATAGGTATGTGGCTGCTCTGGGACTTCAACAACAAAGTTAGGTAGTTGCCTGTCGACTCTATGACCTTCTGATCGTCATGTGTTCTTCAGCAGAACGAGTTTACTAAGATGTGACCCATGCATCAAAATTACTGATGAAAGAAGGTATTTCTTTATCATGTATAAAGAAAGGGACAATCGCATATTTCCAATACTCTGTTATCCTTTATCAGTGCTAAAGAAAGGAAGAAAGCTTGGCAAAGAAGTGTTAGATTTAGGGCAGCTTTATCATGGTGCAGACTTTATCACAACTGCAGACAAGGGGATTTAAAGACCCGTTTGCCTAAGAGAAAAAAAATGACATTTAGAATCCTTAAGAAGCAAGTAGATTTCTGCTGAGAAGATAAAATTCATTTAAATATTTAATCTTACTTACTTCCAGGTAGATAACTAAACCTTTTATGATTTTATTTTCATTCATTTTAAAAGGGCGGGTGATATTTCTCTTCATGAGTTATTAAATGGTTACCATTGCCTTTGGGTCATTGCCTTTCAGATAAAAACTGTATTTTTTTTTCCACAGTGCATTTTCCTTTATTTGATGACTAAATGTAATGCATCTATTAAGCATCATGTAATTGTTTCATTTGTTGCTGTTTCGTTTATTTGTTCATTATGTTTTTGATATGTGTATAGTCATTTAATATTACATAGTGTTTATAATTATCACAATGTATTAATTGTTCTTATTCAACTGATTGCTCCTTCTTGATCTTTTTTTTCTAGTTACTGTTTATCATCCAGGCTTCTTAGTGCTCTCAAGCTTAGTTGTAGAGTTTCACTTCTAACACTCTATTTATGATCTCATCCAGTTTGGCTTCAGAAACCATTTATTTCTACTCAAAAATTTACTTGTATTGGTCAACTTTCCTGTGTCAGGGACAACAGTACACAATGCCCACAGCCTAGAGAAGAAGTTTAATTTGGCTCAGGTTTTCAGGGCCTCAAATTCATGGTCACCTGGTTCCAACACAGAGAAATCATGTCCAGTGGATTTGGTGGAAGAAATCCATATATTTCACTGTGACCAGGAAACAGAATAGGGTGAAAGGAGCTGGCTGTATTTGGTGTCCCACTCAGGTAACATGGTTTTTTTAAACCTCTGGACATTTCAAATTCAGTCGAATTGACACATCCTGACTAATGCTCACTATCTGTCCATAATCCACACCTCATCAGTTTGAAAACTGTACATACCTGTTTAAGCCATAATCTCCAAATAAAGACAAAACCAAATTAATAATTCTGCCTAATATGATGTGACTATCCTGAGTTTAACTAAAACATTTTAATTCTCTTCTCAAAGTTTCAGCAGTTTCTGAATTTTTCATAGGTCTAAGTCAAGTCTGATCTGAGATTCAAAGCGAACTCTTAGCTGTGAAAACTGTAAAAAAATTTTTAAAAAAAACTTACATAACTCCAAGACACAATGACACAGGGTTGACAGTCCCATTCTAAAAGGGAAGAGGCAAATATTATATTTTATAGCTCTGTGTCTATTATTCAAAGTACATAATGGTAAAGTATGAATTCCAGAAGGCTTCAGCAGCCATCCCTATCACTATGACCTTACTAGCTGTCACCCTCCATGCCCTCTTTCTTGGGCTGGATCTGCTCACTGCCTGAAGCTTTCCTCCACAGATGCTCTATCTTCCTGGTACCCCCAACTTTCTGTGGTCTCCACAGAATTTTGGCTTTGTTCCTACAACTTCATGTACTGCCCTCTCAGTGTCTCCTTGTCTGATCTCCCAGAATTTTCTTGGAAGTCTGAGTGGAAATCTCCTTGACCCCACAACTCTTACTCTCTGCATCCTGATAAAACCAGTATTCTGAGTACTGTGCCAGTGATTGTGGAAGACAGGTCCCCCGGGACAATGGCAGCAAAAGCCTCTGAGTACCTGACTGCACAGCAAAGTGAAATGAATCCCAGAAAGGTAAGTCTCCAGGGAGTCTTTCTTGAGCAGGTTTCCCAGGGACTCCTTCTCAATTGAAACTTTTGATGCTTTCTTATCATTGAGCTTACAATGAGTGAGGTCTTATTGACTTGTGAGTTGCCTTTAAGGCATTTTTCTTCTTGTCCCTGTACAAAGTACTTGGTGTCTTTTAATGACACTAATCTGAAGCAACCATGATATTTTGGGCCCCAATTAAACCTAAATCTTTTTGTGCCAAAATTTAGGTTTTCTTTAAATATGTGCATTTTATAGTCTTTACTGATCTCATTGTTAAGTTGTTCTAAAGTACAGGTAGTCTATTCGGAAGAGAAGACAGAGTGGGCCATGTAAGCAAGTGTTGCTCTACGTTGTCTAGCTCATGTGACTGGGTGATTATGTTTTTACTTTCTATCTTCCTTGTTGTGGGTCGTAAAGAATTAGCCCACTTTTTTCTCTTCAGAGTTAGTCACCAAAATTACCATCACCTTACATCAGCTAATGCAGAGGTTCTTTCTCCATTTGGCTTTCTGTATAAAGAGAAAAAGTTTAGGAAGATTTATCTGATAGAAGGATAGATTGGACAGCTTAGAAACCATTAGAAATGGCAGGCATAGTGTGGCTTACAAGGCGTATAGCAAAAAGAAGTTTTAGACAGAGAAAGAATAGATGCCCAGGACAGTGGGGGAAACGGTGAGCTTAAAGATGTGCAGGACTTGGTCATTTATCTGACTTCATGTCAGCAAAGAGAAAAAGTAATGTAATTAGTGAAAATGGAGAGGAAGAAAAGGGTGATTGGCCTGTGGTTTAGTGGTGTTCCTGAGTTAGGAAACAGCAAAGGCTAACTGATAACATTGGAGGAGCGTGATGGTGTATGCATGTAATCACCCAGGAGGCTGGGGCAGCAAGTTTGAGGCCTCTTTGGGCTACACAGTGAGTTCAAGGCCAGTTCAAACTGCATAGTGAGACCTTTTCTTAAAAAACAAAACAAAACAACAAAAAAGAGATGATATCGTTAGGCAATGCTGAGAATTTCTATAGAGTGACAATAGAAAGCCAAATGGACATGAGTTTTGACAAGATAAAATGAAGCTATCTAAGTAATTTGAAGATGTGAAAGGGTTAACTCGAAAGAAGGCTGCTAATTTTTTCCTCTGCAAAAAGGAGAAAGAATGATCTGCCTAGTGTTAAGGTTGGAGAAAGCGCAACAGTAGGAGAGGAAGTGATTTTGTCAAGGCCATTTAATGACAGCAGTGGGAACTGAGCTGAGCTCTCTATTCACATCCAGGATCCCCTTTAGTGCCCAGGTGTGCACTCTGAGGATGCTGTTTAGAAGTGTGATTTTTATCCTCAGCTCTTAGAAAACAAGAGCCAGTTCACCAGACAACTCGGGGAGGTCACTGATTTTTCTCTTAGAAACAAGGCCCCTTCCCTGCAGCTGGGAGGAAATAGAAATATGAGTCCTATCATCACTTTGAATCATTGAAAATCTCTGGTGGATTTTTCAGCAGATGTTTTAATGCACAAATTCTGTCCATAATATGAGCTAAAATAACAAACTCAGCTGACAGATTCTCCATCTTTCTCTCCCTTTACTTCATCTTACTACTTCTCTCCCTGCCTCTTTCCTTCTCTTCCTCCTCTTCCTTCTTTTTTTCCTTCCTTCCTTCCTTCCTTCCTTCCTTCCTTCCTTCTTTCCTTCCTTCCTTCCTTCTTTCCTTCCTTTCTTCCTTCCTTCCTTCCTTCCTTCCTTCCTTCCTTCCTTCCTTCCTTCCTTCCTTCCGTATTTCTTCCTCCACCTCTCTGTCTCTCTGTCTCTGTCTGTCTCTGTCTCTGTCTCTTTCTCTCTCCTAATGTTGTTTTATGCTGGGGCAGAGAACCATAGGTGCTGTCTTATGAACATTTGTTCAAAAACTGTCCCGAAGGTGATCTCTTAGAGACAGAAAAGAACATGTGTACACCTGTTGTCTTGCTCCAGCTCTTTTTCTCTGTACTGGATTTCTGCTTTATTTCAACTTTGACTTTGGTTTTCCTATCCCTAAGGAAGAGAAAAGCTGTCATCTTTTTTGATGCTGATATGTGAGGCAGTTTTCTTTACTCTGTGCCTATTGGGAACCTGGACTCAGGACTTCCCCATATCCCACTCAAGTTACACATTGGGTCTTAAATGTTGACAAGCAATGCTGGGTTTTGGGATACTTCCAGAGGAAATTAGAGGAGAATAATATTTTCCAGAGAGGGAAATGCCATGAAATCACGTGAAGAAATTTTCTGCTTTGTTTTTTCATGGAGTTAGTTTTTTCTTTCACTTATCCTTTTTTGAGTGATTCTTTCCGAGGAGGCATTAGCTTTCCTCTCCCAGGGTACATTCTATCTCCTTTGATAGTCTTCTTCGCAGCATAATTTCATTCCCTTTACTTCACTAGTTTGCAACCTCAGACTTACCACTGCTCCTAACAATGAATGTTTCTTGGTCTGACCTGTTTTTCCAAGGCAGAGGGCATTATAAATATAATTTTTATTTGGTTACCATTGCATAGGATCTTGACTTTCAAAATCCTGTGGGAACAATTCATACTTTGGTGACCAGCCTTTGTCACTGAATTTAGATTCATATTCTCTCTTTTGGTGCATAGGGCAGGGACAGGATAAAGGAATATGGACCCTGGGTTCAGCTGAAAAATCATGCTGTTAGAAAAGCACTCATAGAAATACAGACAATCAGGGTTTCCTGCAATGAGAAAATAGAGGGAAAGCATTTCCCTTTTTAAACTTCTGGAAGTGATAGATCTAGCAATAATATGGGTTTGGGAATCAGTCTTTACGGAAGGGTTAAGCTCCTGCTGCACTTAGAAAGACCGAAGGGTGAAGTGTGAAGTACTTGTGTAAACTACTTTCTAAAAACAGCACTGCCTAAAGAATCCATTAAGCATTCTTTTATGTGTAATAGAGGGGATCAGGGAGTTTGTAGGAAGCAGAGAATAGAGATTGAAAATTGTGGTAGAGACCACATCTCCAGTTGACCATGTGCCTAGTGCACTTACCTACAGAGCCAGCCTCAAGCTTTGTGTGGGCCCAAAGTGCAATGCTACTGCAACCATCATGTCCAGTGTGTGTGGCATGTGATTCCCTGTCTTTCCTCTCTCCAGTACCTGGGCCCTGGCTTGCCTTTCAAAGCCAGGGTGCCACACTTTTGATCTATTTATAAATGAAGCTTTAGTTACAAATGACAGCTCAGTTGATCCTCTGTATCCATAAGCTCTTCATCTGCAGATTCAACCACCTACAGACTGAAAATATTTGAAAGGAAAAAAGTTCCAGAAAGTTCCAAAAAGCAAAACTTAAATTTACCATATGCTAAGTTCTATATTGAATCCATGCAAAAAATGGATATGTAGGCATTGTGTTTACTATTCTAAGTAATACAGACATGAATTAAATAATAGATCTTTCTCATTTAATGACCCACGTGGTCAGTGCCTGTTCACACTTATGATCCACTGCTTAGATTTATCACCCACATTTGGACTTAATGATACAGGAGTATGAATGCCAATGCAGCCTTATGGTGGCTTCTTCTATAGTACAGTACAATTTTTCTGATCGTCCTACATGGTATACCACAGTACTACTGTTTTATGTTGTTATGCTTTATAGAACTGCATTAAAGTTTATGCAAATAATAATAAAGTCTTCAAGTTGAAGTTTCCTTTGACCATTTCATTGTTCTAAATATGGTAATGTGCATCCTATATACCACTTCTCAGTTAGTGAGCAATTCAACCAACTACCCAGTTGCAGAGCTGTAACCTGGTCCTTAGAGGAGGAATGTCTGTACACAGGAAGGTGTACACAAACTACATGCAAATACTAAATTTTAGGTAAGGACTGAAACACAAATTTTGGTGTCTTTAGGGACCCTAGAACCAACCCACTGCAGACATGGAGAGGCAGCCTTACATACAGTTACAAATAGAAGGTTGGATAGAATTAGCTCTCCATTATTTTGAGTTTTCCAAACTGTGGGTCATAAAAACTACTTGTAAAGTTTTAACCACTTAAAAAATAAAATAAATAAAAATGCAAATATAAAATTTTCTCATATAGAAAAAGACATTGTTTCATGAAACTTTCGTCTGTGTACATACAATAAGGTATAAAATATAGTCTGTCTTTCCCTTAACTGTAACTCACCATTGGGAAAACAAAAAAGGAAACACCAGAAAGTACCAACCTTGTGTTTACATACTATGCCACAAATTTTGCCTCCTAAGTATAAAATAGAGCTTTTTTTTTTTTTTAACACACAAAAACACCGTGACCCTAGTGGGTCACGAAGTTAAATTAATAGGTCAGAGATGCAAATTAAAACAATGCTGAGATTCTACCTCATTTCAGAAAGAATGGCAATTATCGAGAAATCCACCAATAACAAGTGCTGGTAGGGAAAAAGAAATCCAGTCATTGTGAGTGGAGTGCAGACTGGTGCAACCACTAAGGAAATTAGTGTGGTGATTCTTTGAAAAATTAAAATTAGAGATTCTATTTGATCCAGCTATTCCAATTCTTGAAAACTCCAATCTTCCAGAAAGAATTAAAAACATCATATTGCAGTGATTTATGCACACCCATGTTTATAGCTGCACAATTTATAATATCTAAATCTTGGAATCAGCCCAAATGCCCATCAACCAATCAATGGCTAAAGATTTTTTATATATATACAGTGGAGTACTATCAGCCATAAAGAAGGATAAACTTCAGAAGTTTACACATAAATGCTTAGACCTTTTTATACACTCTTAAGTGAAGTAAATTGAACACTCATGTATAAATATATTATTTCTCTGGTGTAAAAAATCAGAAGTATAAATAATGAACAGAATGTTTACTAGATATTATGACATAGGAAGAAAATGTTCAGTTGGGAAAGGAAACGGGAGGGGGAAAGGCAGGAAGGAAAAAGAAAAAATGAGAAAAAAAGGAAAAAAGGAAACAAAGCTTTTGTAAATAAGGAGGGGAAGAAAGGGTAAGACAATGGGAAAAAAAGAGGAGTCAAGATAAGTCATGTACAGATACACACTCCCTATGATAGAAGGATCATTATACATATTTAAAGTGTGTCAATAAACAATAAAAAATAAATGGAATAAAATGGAAAATATAAGAATGCTTTCATATAACTATTATATGATAAGATTTTGGTTTCTATTTCTTTCCACAAAACTCATATTTATGCATGTGCCCGGGCATGAAGTAAAATATTTCTTACTGTGAGTCATAGCCTTAGGATTTTGGAGTTATTGATAAGAATATTCAGGGAAATAGCTCAGAAATAGCTCAGAAAAAAAAAATCCAGGGCTGAAGGATGTTCAAGTGAATACAGTTCTAAACCAGTTACAATTTTGTCCCTGTAAGCATGATCTCAAACATGCTAATATTCAAAAGGATGTCAAGAACACACGGTTGAAAACCACCATAGAGAAGGAAAGAATTGCTGCTCCTTTTCTGTCTTCACCTGTCCAAACAGAGTTGGCAGATCCTGAAGAAATCCTACCTACTCTGGTAAATCGCTATTATTTTTTGGAACTTGATGTTGAGACAATGTTAGGATGCACAATGCTTATTAGGAGTGAAGAGCTACCATGGAGGTGGGGGAGGATTAGACAGAGGACAGGTATATTGCAGCCCAGCATGGGCTCAAGGCGCTCTAAAGTCAGTGGTTCCGTTGAGAGCACCCATGTTGGGTGGGAAGGACCAGGTCTTTTACTCAACACCCTCACTTATTGTGGGATTCAGGTTGCTCCTAGAAGGTAAACGTCTTTTGCTGATGCTTTCAGCAGCTGAGGCCACCTAAAGGTGATAACAATTGGAGACTGTCTGCTGACCACATCCCATAGCAAGTCCCTCCTTAAAGGGATATCTGGGCTGTGTGTTTTTACAAGTGAAGAAACCACATACTTATCCATGGGTTGAGAAGTGGCAGCAGGCACAAAGGTGTCTGCTGAAGAAGAGTGCAGAGATCTTGACTACCCTTGGGCAGCCACCGCAGGTCCCTGCATGGATTTGATTGCTTGGCCTCTTGGTTCTTCCTGGGAGAATTTACTGAAGATGGTGATGAACTCATTCACTGTCCTACTGAATGTACTTGCTGAGTACTAAACATAGGTTTGGTGAGATTTCAGAAGATGAAACTATCTCCCAAGAAAGTTCGTTTAATGTCTGGACATTAATCTTTAGTTTCTAAGACTGAGAATATATTTTCATTTTATGAGTTTACAATTCTATGACCTTAAGAAGCGCATGTTCTCTTATTTATTCATCAGAACTTCATGAAGTAGGGATCTCTAGCATTGCTACTTTGCAAACAAACAAACAAACAAACAAACAAACAAACTCCCTCAAGATCAAGTAAGTCAAGACCCTTATCCACAGAACTAGATAAGGTGGGCTCTGGGGCTTTTTTATTCTGATTTTATATTACTTGGGTTTTTTTTTCTGCTGTATTATTTTGTCCATATAGAAAAATGCATCCCTAAAGGATTTACATCTTGTCCAAGGTCACTAATGACAATGTGTCTATTCTATAAGACACAGCCATTTGCTGCTCAGAAATAGTTTCTTCCAGAAGTCTGCATGTTTCACCCCAAGTGTCCTGTTTCCTTCAGTTAAATGCTATATACTTTGGTTTTCTAATACTTACCATCATCTCTCTCTGTATGCAGTCATTCTGATATGGTTACTCTGAAAAACTCTTCTTCAAATAAAATGCTCAGAACTTAATACAGTATCACAAGGAGTCTATTACTGATGCAAAAGTTTGATCTCTATTTCCAGTTTTGGGCACTAGCATTCCTTGTCTATAGCCTAAGAAAATGCTATTTAACATTTGAGAATCTCAGCTAACTTTAGACTTACATTGAATTTATAGTTAAAAGAACTAGATCAACTTTATCTGATAAACTAGGTCTTTCCCATCATGTACTTGGCATTCTGTTTATCTCTACTAAACTTATTTTCAGTTGAAAGTTCCAGCCTATCACAATTCATTTACTAAACATACATATACTGAGTGTCCATGATGGGTTTGAATTTTGATTGTTCCTAAATACATTAGTCAGCTTGTTTAACTTTTTGCTGATCATAAATCTAATTATGATGTGTTCTGCATATATATTTTTTCCAGTGTTCTGATGAAAGCCTTGAATAAAAATGAAATAGTATAGAAAAACTAAAGATAAGTAAAAAGGAAACAAAGAAATTATTATTTTTAAAATTGTACTTTTAAAAACCTGCATCCTTAGGACACAAAGTTATCCAAGGCCAAAGTGCTTTTTCCATTCCAGGAAATTCATTCCAAAAAAAATTTCTTAAGCCTGTAAATTGAGCCCATGCCTTTCTCTCCATATTTGTTAATGAAATATTTCAATTTTAAGGAAGCTTTATTTCTAGCAAACTTTATTTTCTGAACACTTATCCATCACCAGCTTTAATGTTGACAGTTTTGCTTTCTTTTTCTCCAAAGTCCCTCCTCCTTTGGAGTTTTATTTATATACTTTGATTAGTAGAGGTTTACAATGCATAACATTTAAATTCTTTGTATGGAGTTGGTACATGTGTATAACACATCTTAATTCCTTTTTTCATCCTCTTTTCACCTTCCTTTTCCTTCCCTCCATCTCTTAATTCCCTTCCTATATGAGAAAGATCTATCTCCCTATGTTCTATTATCTGTCTTTTATTTTGCTTATTTATAATTTGAGCTTCTCATATTTAAGCTTGTGTGTCTGCTTTATTTTACTTTACATTATGGTCTCAAGGAGAACTGATTTTCCTATAAATTACTCAGATGTATTTTTCTTTATAGCAGGCTAGTGCTCCATTGTGTATAAATGCCACATTTTTTATCCATTCCCTTGATGGTGGATATATAGGCTGCTTTGAAGATTTAGCTATTATGAATTGTGCTTCTATAAGCATTGTGTGCATGTAGCACTGTGATACGATGTCTTTCATGCTTTAGGGTAGAATATTTAGAAAGGGAATAACTGGGTCAAATGAAATTTCTTGTTTCAGTTTTTTGAGGAGTGTCCATACTGATGTCCACAATGGTTGTACTAGTTTACATTTCCAACAACAGTGCAGAAGGGTTCCTTTACCCTGCAGCCTTGTCAGTATCTGTTATCACTGATTTCTTGATGATGGCCATTCTTTCTGGGGCAAAATGGAATCTCAGTGTTGCTTTAATTTGCAATTTTCTGATGGCCAGTGATGTTGAGTATTTCTTCGTGTATTTAGTGGCCATTTGTCCCTCTTCCATGAAGTTGCGTATTTTTTAATTAAGTACCTTTAGACTGGTGAGACACTTCCTGCCTGAATTTAATTCGCTTTGGTATAAAGAAGGCTCTGACTCATCTGAGTCCATATTCGATCTGCTTCTTTTTCAGAACAGTCCTTCCTAGGATGGGACATAGATAGAGGAAAATAATTCCTTACTATATTCAATTTGTACAGTTCTCACTTTCTTACTATTGGGATTCAGAAATTTAGTTTTTACAGCTGCCTCTGCATTGCATATATAGCCACAGCTGGATAACAAGTTAAAATACAGTATTTGGTCTTATAAAATGAATCAAAAAGCAAAAATAAGTAGTAGTAATTTCTGATAAGACTGGTCTAATACATTCATGTGATTCAAAAGTGTAAAACATGAAATGTACTATAAATGGCTAGTTAGGAGACAAATAAATTCTTTTTGAAATTAACAATGTATTAGTGAAGAAAAGGGGAAACGATAAGATTCTGGGAAAACATTGATGAGTGATGTGTTTAAGTGGCAGGATGTAATTAAGAATTTTAAAAATAGCATTTAGTTTTAATGGAATTGAATTCCCTCCTAACTGTACCTTCAGATGCTTTCAGAGTTTGAGTAGCCGTCCTGACACTAAAATGCAAGACAGACTGCAGTGACATTGGTGGCATCCATTTATGGAATTGACTAATCAGTCTCTGCTGGAGGTGGTGGGAGTATTCTGGATCCAATTTATTTCACACCAACACAAGCCCTTATCACTTGCCCTATTGCTATAAGTGGACTGAGAACTAGTCACATAAAGTACACTCTGTGTAAAGAAAGTCATTCATCCAGTCCAGCTCTCCTGCAGTTAGCAGACATCATACCTACGCTTGCCTCCTGTATGCAGAACATAAACAGGCCATTCAAATTAAGAGCTTGTTGAGAACCCACATGGCTGTAACCAAGGCAGCAGCTGCAGCTGCAGCAGCCTCAGAAAAGAAGTGAAGATTCTATTATTTCCCTGGTATTCATAAAAGGGCCACTTTACAACTGTGATCTCACCATGTGGAGAGATTCCATTGTATTTTAAATTTTAGGGCTGACTTTTACAAACAGACATTAAAACTAATAGCTATGTGCCTGGTGCTTTGAAAGCAAAGGGTGTATTAAGGCAGGATTTGCACAATGCTCTTGGGAGAGTCCTACTAGTAAAGGAAAATGAATATTTAAATGTGAAAACAAACCGAAAAAAAAAAAAAAAAGCTCTCGACATAAAATGTCACTTCAGATTAAAATGGGGAAAGGAATCTTTAAAACAACCAGTTTTCTTTAGTGGATTGTCCAAGACTGCTGGCATTTTCAATGCTTCATTGTGGAAGGAGGGGGGATATGTGATGGGGGACTGTGCAAATGTTGTACTATACCAATCTATCTTGGGTCTGGAGCTGTTTTGGTTTCCTATGTAGACTGCAGATGAGAAGTGTTTATTCAATGGCAAACAAAGCCAAGTTTGTGAGCAGGAGACTTACTGCATTGAAAAAGTTAGAAACGAGGTCAGAACCTACTAGAATCTAATTCACTAGAGACACATGAGAAAGGGCAAATTCAACTCTCCTTCCCCAGGTTCTCTCCACACACTCAAATAAGCTAGTCTCATTTCCACTGCATGTGCAAGGTTGATACAGCCTAGGCAATTACTGACCTGATGTGAATGTGGAAAAGACAGGACCTAAAGATCACAATGAACCATAGAGTGATAAGAAGCCACACAACCTCCTCGTAGAGCAGAAAACATTACACATAAGTGCATTAAAGACTTCTTGCTTTCAGTGAAAATTCAGAGACCTCTCCCCAAAAAGTAGTTTCTCAGTACTACAAGATGAGCATTCTTTCCTTTCTCCACTGGAAATTGTAGAACTTTCAAGCTGCATTATTTTCCTCTAACTTATTCTGTCCAAATCAGGAGTAATTTCCCAAATTCAAACCCATGAGAGAATCTAATAAGGGACTATGTTTCCCACACTGGTGGACATGGGCACAGCCACATGTAGGGAGACCTGTGCCTTGCTTCCTGACAGCTTTGTATCATGCATGTCACATCTGTAGGGCTCAGATAGCTGCCTTTCTTTCTGCTTCAACCAGTTCCTTCTGTTGAGATGGGTGTGTCTAAACTTCTTTGGATGGAGCCCTGAAAACACTCCTGGTTCTTATCAGTACCATTCATGAGGGATGGAAACTTCTCCACATAGTGGCTGAAGACTATGCCACATCAATTTCCAAAACTTGCCTCAACTGGATTCTCTTGATCCAGTGCCTTACACTATAGGTTGGTTCTCCAAAGAACACTAACTTTGGGATTCTTGGCTACCTTCCCGCTTGGAGCCCAGCCTGGTGTACCCGCCCAGCCTGTTCCATGATTCCTTCCATTCTCCAGTGAATGAATGGGCATAATAAAAGAGAGCTGTAATTGGAATTTGGGCTCCATTTTTTTTCCCATTTTATTCTTTTTTTTTTTTTTTTTGTCTTTTTCCTTTTTATTGATATGCCGCTGAGCTAAATCCCCAGCCCCCGCCCCCCTTTTCCATTTTATCTGTTAGAGATTGCCTCTTTTTCTGTGAGAGAAGAGTTAAAGCAAAGCTAGGTTTCTGCTGACAGTTTGAGGCAAAAGAAAAGATAGTACAAACTGAGACAAGGTTGTTTTGAAGTGCTACATTAAATTCCTATGCCATTCTAATAAGTTAATAGAAATGACTAAAAGTCCATGTATCATTAGACAAGATCCAAATTGGTTCCTAATGCCACCCTACATGAAGAGTAACTGCAAGACTCTCATTAAAGAAAAAGAATTTTCAGAACTATTGAGTAAGAAATATAAAGGAATTTATTAGGCAGAATTTTAAAAGTACACATAGAAAGAAATAGAGGACTCAAGCTGGATATATTTATGTAGGTCTGGGGATGTTCCTAAGATAGCTTATCTAGGATGTATGTTCTTGAGTCTGTTGGGTTTACCCATTAGATGGGTTAAAAGGCAAACCATTGACATGTTTTGAAACTGAGATATGCTATCTATCCTTTACTAGTGACCCTCCAGCGAGTGGGGTTTAGTAGAAGGGAGCTCAGTTTACAGCTAAAAGGCATAGACCCGGAGCCCAATTTATAAGCCTATTTTCTCCAAGATCTTTAGGAAATTTTTTCTGGAAAAGCAAACAAGCTTGAATAACTTTTGTGTCTCGAATTCACAATTTTTTCTTAAAAAATAAAATTTTAATATTCAACATTTTTTGCCTCCTTTTTACCTATCTTTATTTTTGGCATCCTGCCTCACATGTGTTATTAAGTGCCCTGTGGCAATGGTGCAACAGAGAGGAAGGGAACTACAATTCTCTTTTCATTTCCCTCCATACTTCTGGCTTCCTTTTGAGGCCTGAACGTCTGTAATATTTGTAGAGGACTGAAATTATTCTCACTCTTGGCTTCCTAATGTGAGGAGACCTCTTCTTGCTATGCTGATCCCATGCTCCCAACTGGGGAAAAGTTAATCAGACTAGAAATAGTGTCTCTTAGATTTCTTTAGTATTTTTCTTTCAAAGAACATCTATGTATAACGTAACTAAAAGCTGCATTGTACTGGGGACTAAAGGAAAGGAAGGGTTGATTAGGAGGAGCACAGGGAGTGTTGAAGGCCGTGAAAATACTCTGCTTGGCATTGTAGTGGTGGACACACATCCAGTCTCATCGAATATTCAACACAAAGACTAAACCCCAGTGAATATGGGCTTTGGGTGACATTGATGCACCTGTGTGTGTTCATTGATTGTAATCGATCAGCTGGGTAGACGCAGGTATTGATGGTGAAAGAGGCTGAGTGAATACATTACAGGGTGGTCCACAGGAACAACTGATGACTTTTGCTCAGCTTTAGCATAAAATTACATCTGCTCTAAGAAAAATAAAATCTATTGAAAAAAAGAAGCAAGAATACCAGCTATTCTTCATGAGTTTGAAGTAGAGGGCATACCTTCTCCCAGACAGCCCTCAAGTCACCTTTTGTTTGGAAGGGAGTCATGCTCCTCGTGACACACTCCTGTTTACATCAGCTTTGGGGCTGTCTTATGGCCCTTTGAGAAATCATGGCTTTCACAACTGCCGTAGCATTTTCCTTAAGTAGATTATAAACTCTAGCCCCATCTTGCAATTTTTCTGTTCTCAGCAGTGTTGGGACTAATTCATTTTACTTTTTACTCTCATCTCCGTGGGACTTGGGGGAAGCAAACACATGTTTATTTTGCTATGTTAAAGTGGAAATCTGAAAAGCACCACTTCATGCCTACTAAATCTGCATTACTCAGCACGCTGGCCAGAAGAAGAAATAAATAAAATAAAATAAAATCCTCTTTTTTTGGTGATTCCACCACTCTAGATTCTGAAGTAGGACCATGAGTTTGAGGCGAGCTCAGGCTACATAGCAAGGTCTTGTCTCAGAAAACAAAATAAATAAAAATTCCCCTTTATGATTGCAATAACCAGCCCCTGAAGCTTTTCACTGTGTAAGATACAGATGATGTTTAAACAAGCAGTGATCAGACCTCACTCTTGTAGGATCAAGCCCCGGATCCCAGGCACCCTACCTTCTCAGCAACTCGACTTTCTCTTCCTTCCTGGACACTCAAAAGGTGTGACGATGTACATTTTTTCTTGTCCACCATGGTATTTTATACAACTATGCCTCTGAACATGCTCAGCCCTCATAGCTGCCACCCGATAAGCCACATTCATTCTTCATTCTTTGATGGAAATCTTTTCTGGCTGCTGTACTATCACCCAAGAAGCCTGCCTTCAGGGCCGACTTAGATGGGCACTTGATTAAACAACTTTGAGCTCTATTAGAATTGAGCAGATTCTGAATTCATGTGGATTAGCATAGTGGAAAAGGGCAATGGAAACAAAGGTTCTAGAAGATCAAAAGCTCTGCTCTTCTGGGTTACTTAATGATAAAATATTACGGTATTTTTAAATATGAGAATATAAGAATGTGTGCAATTATTTTGTATAGTTAGAATGTCAACTTCAGAATCTACTCTGTTGTCTCTAATTTTCGTCTATGTCTTCAAATCTAGTGTGATTCCAGTTAGCAAAGAGGATTAGAAAGAGTATTCTATTTTCTATGACGTCAGGCCACATGTCTTACAGTCAACTTAAAAACCGTTTATATAAGAGGAAAACACTAAAAGCTATTTACTTTTTTAACTGTTGAGCTGAAATTTACAGCCTTAAAAGTGCAATCTGATGGGTTCCAAAATGTGATAACCAAGACAGAAATAGATGTAGATGTCAGCAAAGACAAAGGCATGTTTATTTAGTCATATGTCTTGATCCTCTTTCCTGCAGAAAGCTTACTTAACTGCCGCAGCCTTTGGAAAGACCGGACCTGGCGCAGGTGAACGAGCCTTATATGCTAACTTATTAATTAGCTCCAGGAACTTACATTTTAGCCACTCTGGATGCAAAAGTTTAAGCTTCTCATTGTGCCAGATGCTTTCACAAATCAAACCCTGCAGGCACGAATAATTTTTCTCTTGGGGAAGAATTTTATAAGCTGTTATATCCTCTACATTGTAATGAACCACTTCAAATTCTGGAGATTTTGCAAGTCAGATTTGTTTGATCCGTTGTAGGATTAGGATGACCAACCACTTCAATCCCAGCATGTACTGAACATGTACTCTTTGGATCAAAGAGGAAATGACTGTTCCCTCCCTACTGAAACTACCTTATCCATTTTTGCAGATGCAGCAGTAGCTTGTAGTGCTTGGTAGACAGGAGGTGACTGACAAGTATTTGTTACATCATTGATGTGTCATAGATGAACAAATGAGGGAAGCTGGTTGAATTATATGCAACCTGAGTCTCTGACCATGAGGAATTCATAACCTAAAGCACAGATCACACACTGATTTATGAACAGGGACAGAAATGAAAATGAAATAGGTTGAGGATAAGAAAAACCAATGGTCACAAATGTACTCAGTATTTCTGCTTCTACAGGTGTGTTGTAAGGTTATAACAGAAATATGCATTAAAGTAGAGATTATATTAGCAATTTGAAATGAAAATGAAATATTTACTATACCTAAAACATATTTTAATGTATTTTAAAATGCAGTTTATTATATATTTGATTTAAATTTTATATATTTTAACTTGTAATTCATTAGGATATTAGAAATATAATTATTATCTTTTTAAAACTTTTTTATGAGATGACAGTGTCAGGTCTTGTAATTCGTGCTGCAGTGTGCAAACCAGAATTCAGTTTTAAACCGTTAACAGGCAGTGACATTTAGTTTTGCGCAGTTTCATAATGAAAACCAGCTGTTCACATATATAGATGTTCTAAATGTGGGTAGATTCTTGCACGGTGGTTTTTATAGTTAAAGTAAGTACTCTTAATATATTTGTAAAATTCTGCTTTTTGTAATATTGTATTTGCCTTTCATTATAGTTATAGTACAATAATTTCCATTTGTAGCTTTTATTCAAATTATGGATGTTAAATCAGAGTACAAATTACACTTTACAAACTCATTACCTAATGTTTGAAATCTGAGAATTTTTTTTCCCATTCTATCTTCAAATAGACAATTTTGGAAATGATACAGTTTTATTTCAGGTAATAGATTTTAAAGGGAAAAACTGGATTATAGTATTACTTTTGAAAATTATATGCAACAACTTTGTAGAAAGTTCAGAATTCTTAACCTGAATTCACTCCCTGTTAGTGAAACATGGCAAGAGTTTTTTCTTTAGGTTGCATTAACATAACTATTTTCTTCTAAAATTAATAAAAATTATCTCTTTGTCACTATGACAATCAAATGTACTGGACCTCTATGTTATGGTACCATGCCATACTTTTGAGTTTAATAAGCATAAACTATTTATAGTTTAGACTTAGCCACAGAGGATGTTTTAGGTGTTTTAAGAGTTTTAGTATGATTCCTAAATAAATGATTTAGCAAATAGCTCAATACAATACATTTGCAAGCTGTGTGCAGGCTGTTTCCATCTCAGGTTCAAACACTTTGGCAAGTTCACAGTTCACCTTCGCTGTTCTCAAAGTGTATCCCTAGGGCACCTTATAACAGAGATCAATCTGCAGTAAAACTATTAAGACTTTTCTCAGTACAACACAATGTAATGTCCTGGTCTACGCAGCTACTTTAGGCCTTATGTCCAGAAGTTTATATCAAACTTTAGTCAAACCAAAATTCAACTGAAAGGACAAAGAAAGACAACTAACTGGGAGCTATTATCTGTGTTCATCTCAGCTACTATACAAATTTTTTAAGTACTTCTCAAACAACTTGTCCTGGAAATTCTCAGCTTTATCATCAGCACTCTGAGCACAGTTGTCTCCAATTAGACTTAGATTGGTAAATGCTTGTTTCTGTCCCACATGTCGCTGCTACCCATAAACGCTCTGCGATAAATCCATCTTCAAAAAAAAGTGCTAATACGGGGGAGACAAATCGCTTCCTTTAATAGGTAACTGTTTCCCCAGCAGCACTGTTTATTTTATTCATATTATATACAAACCAGGTGAAATTTCATGAGATTTTATTTTTATTATGCTTCAGTTAGGTAAAATATAAATTATTTCATACAGATTTGTAAGTTATATTCTTTTGACAATCTTTTTCACATTAAACACCTGATTTTTTCCTGATGAACATATGTAAGATCAGTCTTTCCTTTACCAAAGAAGTGTGGTCTTTCCATTTTTCTTAACATCTCTGGCCTATAGATCAAGCTTCTTTTATAGCTTTTCTTGGAAACATCTTTTTTTAACTGTAAGAAAAACAGCCTGATAATGAAGGCTAAAAATCTATGACCACCACACTGGGAAGCCTAGGGAGTGGCAGAGGCTGGAGAAATGGAGCCATGCTACTGAATGTGAAGCCTGCAGCAGCTGCTCAGCTCAGTTCTAGCCAGCTGTGCCTATGGACAAAAAGAGGCCTGGGATCTTCACGAGCTGTGTGATCTTGGCAAAACTGGTAAAGACAACCTGAGGAACATTTTGCAATAAAAACAATTTTCTCTTACTCTTACATCTGTATATTTGTGTGTATTACTCATGTCTTTTTTTCCATAGATGGATGGGACATTTTTAACCCTTGAGGAGTTGCGTCTCCTGGGGTTAGGGAATTCCTACAGATAGCAAGGAAGTTACTTGAAGAGTACAGCTTTTATAAGCAAACAATATGTTTCAGAGCCTCATCTCTAAACTCCTCTTTTGCTGAGCTTTCATGTTATGATTACCATTCCCTTGTTTTGTCCCCAGCCCAACTTCGCAAGGGCACTGGGGTAGGCTGCAGAGAAATCAAATAAAACACCTGAAGAGAGCTTAGAGAGAAAACATTCATTAACACCTACTAACAGGTACTTACCAGGCAAGGATGGGGTTAAGTAATGCAGGAAAGGGCCCACAGGAATTGCATAATGTGCAGTAACACTACTCCAAAGACCCACAAGGGTTATATTCTTCAAAAGCACCCTTGGGCCAAATGCAATGAGGGGTATGTACTCAACAACAGCATCATTCTGGAAGTCCAGTGGTGATAGCCTGGACAAATATTCCCTGGAAAGTACTTGGAGTGTCCAATGGCGACTAGATGGATTATCAGCATTTTAACTTTCCACTGCTGTGTGCTGCCAGTTCCTAGAGGGAGAGGCATTTCATAGATTAGGCTGCAGCAGCAGTGACATCATGAGCTGGCTTTATTCCATCGCACGACCAGTATTCCAATGATCAGCTGACTTACCACAAAGGCAGGAAGTCAGGAAATACAGATAATACTTGTTCTATCAGCCTTCAGTGTCTCTCAGGTACTATTTTCCAGACAAGCTGGTCTGGGAGCACTCTCTCTGTCCCGACACTTGGTATGAGTCTAGGGAGTGAGCCAAGGTGTTTCAGAAACTTGAGCTAAACGTCCTAGTTTTCTCCTGGATGAACACCTCCGCCCTATTCGCCCAGAGCTGGGTAGCAAGCATGTAGGCCCCAGAATCTGCTGAAACTGTTAAAATGAGCCAATCGTAAATCTGCTAAGCCTGCCTGGCTCATTTCTTCCCAGGAAAACCACCATGAAGCCTCTGGCCTGCTTTCCCCTCTCGCCCTCTGCCTCCTGACAGAGCCTGATGTCTCCCCCTGGCCCAGGCCCTCTTTTGTTGGGATCTGTTTTTTAAACTGTTTTTTATAATGCAGCCCTATCCTGATTTGCTATCTTGTCTGTGCCTGAATACTGCTGTAACTGACATTGTAACAGAATGTGGGAGTGACTCCATGAAAAGTGATACTGATTCTTAACCCTAACAACTACATGTAATCCTTTGGTGAAATTGTAAATGTAATCCTTTGGTGAAATTGTAAATAGTGCTAAAGTTACAAAATATTTCATAGATACTTATTAATTCTTTAATAAAATACATTTAAATTTCCTAAAGCATAAATTGAAAATTTTAAATAAACATATTATAAAATTATTTGCATTTTAGAAAATAGAACCTCTTAGAAAATGTAAGAAACAAATGCTAATTTAAAATATTTTCATTTTAATTTATATTTTAATGAAAATATTTTAAGATGCTTGTACCTTGTGTAGAGACATGTTTAATCTTTAATCCTTGAGATCCTTGCCCTCAGTAATAGTTTGAGTATTTATTATGATAATTAGTGATTTTTTAAAAATAAAGCCAGCAAAACAAGTTTGAAAGAAAAACTCTGAAATAACCTATGAATTACTTATGTCTTTATTTTGTTACTCATCCAATAATCATTAATCTACACGTAGTATACCCAGGTGTGTGCAATAATAATTAACATGAGTTGTCATGGGTGTTTTGATAACTTTCTGCCAGAGAGAAACTATTGTTTTTCACATATTTTAAAACTTTGTCATTATGCTGGCATATTTGTGAAAATAGCAACATAAAACTCATTTTCTATAATACTTTGCCTGACGTGTGACACCGACATGTTTATGGGTCTGGATAATTTTTCTTGCTGGAGTCCCACAAATGTTAGGAGCAGGCTGGCAGATACCTACACTTCCTCTCTGATCTTCAGACTGGTGAACCCTCCCAAGTCATTGTGCTAGCCAAATGTTCTTTCTCTAAGATCTTCTTGTGGTTGATGGTAACCCAGTCTTAGCTTCAATGTCACCTCTGTCCTTTGCTGATCATCCAGGCCCTACAATGTTATCTTGTTTTTATTTTCCTTGTGTCTCATTTCACTGTAAGATTATGTCTAAATGTATACCTTTGCTTATAGTCTGCCATTATTGAACTATAGATCTTAGGTTGGTTAAATCACATTTGTGGGTGTAGGACCTCACAGCAATATTTTTGTTAAATTTCTTTCTCTAATGGACAACCAGATTGAGAACAGTAAATCAGGCTTTCCTGGTTACATGATCAAATAAACATAAAAATGATCAGGCAACCCTTGTTTGAAGTAGCAAAAATAATTAAATATGACTGAACTGTTTCCTCCATCAGGAAAATGGATTTGTAAACTATGGTATATTCAAAAACTCCAAAGAATACTGTGTCAGTTAAAATAAATTGTCTAGAGGTATATAAGTTACTATGGACAAATCTCTCAAACACAGGTATAAAAACTAAGTTATAGAAAGATACACATGACATAGCACTATAAAAAGCTTTAAAAAGATGCAAAACAATACATTACTTGTGTATATCTACACATATAAGTACATTTTATTAATAAGTTGTTGGCATGATAGACACAAATTTCAAGAGGGGGTTATTTCTGGTGAGATTTGAGAGGGGAAAAATAAGCTTTTACTTAGTGCTTTAAAAAGACAAGAAAGATCTAAAGTAAATGTGGGAAAATGTTAGATTCAACAGAACTTATCCTCTTTATTTTTCTGTGACCTTGAAATCTTTCATACAAAATGAGCTGACAAACGTACCGTGTAGTATCCATAGTGCTTAACAAACAGTTCTGTCAATCATCTGGGCTTTTTCTGTTTTGCAGAAACTATTTTCTTGAGTATAACTCCTCCCTAATGACAAAGACTATAAAGAAAGCTTGAGTACCAGCTGGGTACTTGTCACACTAACAAATTTTGCTTTTGCCCTCTTGGATGCTATTAAGTTGTAATTAAATTCTTCCATCCTTGCAAAAGTTTTAACTAAGGTTCTTATCTCTATACTCTGACTCACTTACTAATTTTTTTTTATTTATTCAGTAAGCACCTGTTGGAACCACTTGCATAAAAGAAACATGGGTCAAATTTTATTCTGAATATTTTTAACCCCATTTCACAGCCTTATCTGCCTTTGGACCTAAAATTAAAATATTATTGTTGTGTTTATGGAAGGTTTATTTTAGATAACTCAGTTCCACAGTTAGAATATTATTCATTTTTATATTCTTACCCAATTCATGAGATGTGATTTAAGTTTCCAGAAGTTCCCCACATGTTACAACTGAACAATCTAAGCGGCACAACTTCAAGGCTTGTGTGAACTTATGCAGCAATAAGCTGGCAAGGAGGGGCCGGTTGTTATTTGTAAGTCCTCCTCGAAAGCCAACACTCTGGCTATATTGAATCTCCCAAGGATCTTAGAGATTTGCTATGATGCATTACAGTTCCAGTTTCTGGAGGACCTGGATTATGTCTCTCCATCCTCCACACACCTGTCATTTATCCATTCCGTTATTCATCTTTACATCTAAGAGTAACTTGGCATTTCACATTGTTGGGTACTTGGAACCAGGTCATTGATTTAAGAAATTGAAATTATTGAGTGTTGTCTCATCTTATTTTTCAAACTCTGCTTAACTTTTGACTAGCTGCTACTTCTTACCTTTGACAGATTCTCTACTTTTAAGAATACACAGAAAATAAAAGGAACACTTAATTTAAAAAAACAACATATAAACCCCAATTATCCCCCAAATTCTTAATTAAATTCTCCTGAATTAATTCACAAAATAAACTCCACCTAGTGAGTCATAAAGCTCTAATGGCAAGAGTGAGCGTGGTCCCCCTGCAGCGTAGTAAGCCACGGGAGGACAAATTAGAGAAAACCTGGGAAAGCGGACTGTCGGAGGGGTGAGGGATGATTCCAGTCAGAGACTTACTTTTCATTTAAGTGTGAAAGAAGCAAAACTTTTCAGGATTAAATTGGCTGGAGGGAAATGTCATGCCAGCATGTGTAAAATGACAAGGGACAGCTGGCTAGAGAGGCGTAAATCAGAAACCAGCCTCACCTCGTGGCTGTTGAAATTGCCACAAGGATGCTTATAAATAGCTCTCTCTGTTTCTCAGTTCTGTCAGGAAGAGTACTGGGTGTGGAGATGAAAGCCGCCTCTGTCCGGAGCTTGGTGGCTGACTCAATGGCTTCCTGTGTAAGACCTGACTCCCTGGCCTCAAGGACAGGATATACCTGGGTCTCAGCCAGGGTATGACTGAAGAATGAGGCCCTTTGGAACCAGAAAGTGCAGGGCTAAAGTGTTGTTAAGGGCTCAGATTTACCCAGCTGTTTTATTCTGCTTTGTGTTGCTATTAACACAATACTGTAGCCTGGGTAATTTAAGATTCACTTGGCTCATGGTTCTGAAGACTGAGAAAACTAAAGCCCAGGGGCCCACATCTGGTGAGGACCTTCTGGCATCATCATTCCATGGCTGAAGGTGGAGGAGCAGAGAGAGCTCTTGGGGGAGGCACAGAAGGGTCCAACCCATCCTTTCGAAAGGAATTCATTCTCATGATAACATCACCAGTCCATCCAAGAAACTAGAACACTCCTGACCTAATACCTCTTAAAGGATCAATTTTTCAACATTATTGCATTTGGGATATGTGACTTTACTGAATGTATTCAAACTGTGACAACAGCAGAGGTAATGAAAGGCAATCAAGAGTTTGATAAAACCCAACTCTCAGCCTAGCTTCAACTAGAATGAGGTTCCTTTGGATCTCTGGGTATTGATTTCCCTAATTAGCAGGTCTGCAGTGGGCAGGCCCCGCTGGAAGGTTATAGCATATTGCAAATTGTGTTTTCTCTCTTTTGAATCCAACCGAATCCAGCAAACATTATTCTAAACCCTAGGGATGCTTTATATTAATGTAAATGATATGGAGGCCAAATATTTTCAACCACTGGAGTTGACATTTTCTTGTTAAAAAAAAAAAAGCTATATTTCTCTCATCTTTATTGTCCCATTAACCCCAAGAAAACTCTTTATAGTAGGTGCACAATAATGTCCTGTTAAACATCCAATGAGCTGCCTATAAACATCAGGATAGTTCTAGAAGACAGTGGGTCCACTGAAGTCTGTGGGAGGGCCTTGTCCTGTAGTGTATCCACTGGCTCAATTTATAGGCATGCTAACTTCTGGGAGGAAAAATTGACTTTAAGAAAGAGGCATTTATGGAAACCAGAGAATGTCCCCTGTGCAGTGTTCTGTACAACCCATTAATTAAAATGCTGTGCAAGCAAGTCATACACAAATAGCACTAAATCTAGGGCTGAAGAAAGTTGGAAACAACCCCGAGCAACAATGGAAGACACACAGAAGCATGGATGCCTTGCAATCCTCTTTCTTCCATCCCTTCTTTCCTGCTATCCCTTCCCTTTTCTTCCAGATGACTACAAACAATGGCTGCCCCTACACCTTTGGGAACTGGTTAGGGAACCCAGAAAGCTGGGCTCTGGGCCTGGTTGCCTCCGGTAGGTTGACTTCAGGGAGTGAGTTTCCTGTCCATCTCCTGTTTTGTGAAAGAATAAAGGACCTGAATTAGGTGAGGGTGCAGGTCTCTCCTGGCACTAATAGCCTATGGTTCTAAGTCATTCTTCCCTCATTTCTTGCAAAAGCCTGCGGAAAGCTTAGCCAGGACCTGGTGCATCCTCATTTTTCTGCTTATGGCCCTTTGTCTTTGCCTCCCACATCCATTTAATCTGTGTCTTGGCAACTGCTGAGGAAAAACAGCTGCTTCCTCCCTGACTTTACTTCCTTTGGGCTGTCGACATATGTACGGCTTGCAATGGCTCTGGGGCAAAACGTTTATGTTTGATTAACTTAGTTTTAAAACACACCAACCATGGCGACTCTAATTCTACTGGATTTATCTGTCAAGTCAGTGGCTTTCAATAAATAGTGCCAGTCTGAGATGAGGAATATAAAGGCTGGTTCTGTAGCCAGGCAACAAAGGCAAAAGGCAATTGTGGATGGGTTTTTTAGTTGATATAATCCAAACTACAGGTTGTCTCTTTAAGGACCAAGGATCATCCACAGGAGTGCTTTTAAGTTATGTTATTTAAGGAAAAGAACCCATCTATATTCTGAATGTGACCAATTAGGCTTCTACTCAGTTTATCTTCTTAGGTTTTAAATACTTTTCTGTAAAAAAAAAAAAAACCTTAAAAATGTAGTTTTATGATGATTCAAGAACTGCTGCTGTGCCTTAAGCTAGACTAAGACACACAGAATACATTTAAATGAATTACAAAGTGTATTATACTCTAAAAATCAGCATTAAAATGCACATTAATTTTTGCAGCTTTTAAATACTTTGGTTGCTGAGGAACTGCTTCCATTCTATAATTGAAATAGCTCTTCAGATGTAATTTAGTCCCTGATTGGTTTTTAAGTATTTTTAAAAGCTAACAGCTCAGATGGAAAAAGGTGGTATACCCTGGAGGTTTAAATAGGAACACAGATGTCACCACGCTGTGGACTCACGGGGCCCCTGGAAACCACACTTATTTCCTTTAGAGAAAGGGTGCTCCACCCCAAAGCTGGGCATACCTTTAACTGTGCAGGAGACCATGCAGCTGAGCTGACATCGTACATATGAATGTAGTTACAGACAATTATTCTCCTTTAGGTATTTCTCAGATCTCATAAATTCTCCAGTCACATGTTTTATTTTCTTTCAATTTTTACTACCCATTTTTGTTTTTGTTTCTGGTCAGGTCCAAGAAATACCAAGTAAGAAAAGAGAAGGGTAAACAAAAAAGCATATCAACCTTGACAGTGACTGGATATCTATAGGTCTGATTTGGAAGAAGTTTAAGGACCCAAAGTGGGGATTGGAATGTTTGGATTTTGATTTTGGATATTCCAGGACATTGCAAAATGCCTGTATCCATATGACAATGCTCAGTAACTTCAAGATAAAAAAGGAAAATCTAGTGACTTTTCTCTCTCTATTTTTTTTATTTTGGTACATTCCTGCCTCTTTTATATTAATAGAGTTTTTTTGAACTCAGTGTTGATGGGAGCTTATGATAGCAAAAACATGGGAGACAAAATTAGCTCCCATTTTAAATTTTTCACTGAAGGGTGATGGTAAATTCACAAAAATTCTTTTTTTTTTCTTCAGTGACAAATGTGACTACTGATATATTATAAGATTGTGGTGGAGTTCATATATAAAGTCATAATGCATGAAAACTACAAATTGCTTTGTGAATATGAAGCAGAATCATTAATAGGGGGTTCTAAATAATGGGGAAGGGCTGTTAGATTCTACCACAAAGAAAGCATAAAATCTTCCCAAAACCATTTGATTTGTAGCATCAAATTAATCTGCAAGAAAAGACCTAGGTTAATTATGCCTTATGAAATCTGTCTCTCTGTTTAAGAACTCAAAGGGTGAGAAGCTAAATTTAAGTTATGGAAAAATCTGTTCTTTGGACTTTCTTAATGACTCTCAGTGACATGTCAGGAGAAAAGTGGAGATAGAGAAATAGCTAATAATAGTAAATGATAATGTGCAATGTATGTACCATCAGTGCCCCTGATTGAAGTGTTCTGAAATTTTGTTTTAGTTTTTCTTGAAATAAAATAGATTTGAAAAAATAATAGAAAAAGTGATAACAACATTTAACCACAATTTATTACACGCTCAACTATGTGCCTGGCAATTAGCTACATATTTTGCATTTATTTTAACTTTCACAAAAACCCTACAGTGTAGATACTATAAATACCTCCTGTAAACAAGATCAATCCTTAGAAAGGTTAAACAATGCACTCAGTTTCATAGAAAAAGTAGTAGCCTTAGACATTGTAAATTTTTAACTTCAAGAACAACATGCACAGTTGTGTAGATTGTTAAGAAATCATTGCAAACTCCAACTCAGTGTGCTTCAGTCATGTGGACTAGAAGTCTGCACACAAAGCCATCAGTTGTTAAGAAACTCATTGAAGTATAGAGTAAGGTGAAGAGATTTCAGGTAATAGATTTTTCTACTCTCTGTTCATGATAGGTGCTATACTGTAATGCCTAGCTTATTTGTCATTGGAAAAGAAAAGTTGGATAAAGAAAAACATGCTCTAAATTCTTTAAGAGAAAAAAAATACTAACTGCCAACCAGTGAGTTCAGGGAGAGATGCCAAGAATGGTTTACCTTCAAGTGATGTGATTATTTAATTCTCTTAAATATGTCACTATTTAAATTATACTGTCTAAATCTGAATAAAATACATGAAGATACCAAGATCCACTTTTCCATAAAAAACTCAGTGGGGAGAGTCGAAAGAGGGCAGGCTATCGTATATTTTCTTTGAAAATATATGGAGGAGGCCGTAAAAGGAGTTGTAAGTCATTCTGCCAATACTTGGGCTTGAGTTCCCATTGTCAAAGGGTTCCCACGGGAATTACTTTCTCTCTTCTGATTCTGCAGGATTTGTGAACTTAAAAATCAAACAACAGAAAAAGCAAGTACAAAGATTAAAATGGCAGGGTAAAGAAGGATACGATGAGGAGGATACTGGATCTTTAAAAAGTAGATTTTTTTCGTTTTGGGCTAGGAACCCCAAAATTCTTGGTAGCCTAATGGTTATCGTGAATTAAAGTATCCCAGGAAAAGTTTGAAAAGCCTGGCAAAAGGACACCAAACACAGATACCTGCCTTTTAATCTGTGCTTCATGGTATTGGCAGACTGTTTATGTATTTTCCCAGCCCTGTGCATGGTTGGCCTGGGAGAGGACTTTATGGAAAGGCCCTGCAGGATGGCCAGTGTAGTAAATCAGAAAGCTGGAATAATCTGGGAATGTTGCAACAAGAGATAATTCCAGGGAACCCTGGAAAGTCTATGACCTATGCAATAGCACACTCATAGTTTGAAATAACAGTTTGAAAGATTCAAAAGCCCAATGTGTAGCTCTACTGAAATATTTGATTTTTGCAGTAAGATTAACAGCTAGCATTTAAAAAGAGCAAGAGAAATAAAAGGAAAGAGAGAGAGAGAGAAAAAAAATCAGCAGTACATGTGAGGTGCTGTGAAAATGAAATAAGCCCTTGGGCTGCCTGCTGTCTTACTTAGACTCTGAACTGCTTTTAATCGTGCATAGAATCACTAGTAAATTGCTTTCTAGAAATCTGGGAATTTCTTCCTTCTCATAATAGTAGTTTCCAGCTTGGACTGTACACTGGAACATCCTAGAGAGCTTTTCAAAATTACTACATAGCTGGATCTCATTTCTGAAGATTCTGATTTAATTTGGTGATCAGAATTTGTAATTCTTCTGTTGTGTCTAATGTGCAACCAGCATTGAGAAAATGCTTTCACAGGAAAAAAAAAAAAAACAAGATTTTTATATTTTTAAAAATTTATTTTGCTATGATGACTTTTTCTTTGGGAGATTTAGGCATTTTTGGAAGTTTAGGTGGCATGTCAAATCTCACCATATAAAACTGGATCAGAAGGGTTCTCAAGAAGAAATGTTAGCAAAGGCTTAAATTTTCATTCTTTGCCACATCAGATGTCAGGTTGCATCTTACAGTAATGCAACAGTTTCATCACTGAGGACCAGGTTGCTGCCCTCGCGAAGCTGTCATTAACTGAGCGTGTGCCAACTTGGTACTAGTCCTGCATATCTAGTCTACTATGATGTGTTTTATCCATTGCTATACTCTTATGTGTTGAATTTAATGGTTGCTTAAATTCACTATGACAAAAAAAAAAAAAACACAACATGTTATCGTGTATGAACACAAACATGGAAACAGGAGGTGGGACCCAAACTTGGTATTAAGGAAACAATCATTCATCATGAAAGGAATGGCTGTAAGTCCTTATGCTCACGCAATGCACCAACTATGTGCTGGCATCTGACAAGGGGAGACCCCTCCACACAAGGGCACCAGATTTCTCTTTTCTCTGAGGTAGTGCAAAAGGGCTGGATATCAGAACCAAGCAAGCAGTAACAGCCAACTCATAGAAGGGCAACAGTGGCTTGCGAGGAAATCTGAGAAAAATGTGAAGGACTTTTTGTTTAAAGAAAAATTGCATGATTAGTACTTTGAATGACAAAAATGAACAGGATCATAGAAAAAGCTTCCTATCAAAGATGGAGTTAAAGAACAGTTAAAGAAAAACCATTATTCTCTGACTGTACTGAAGTTTCAGAAATCTCAAAGGCAATTTATTTTTCCTTTTAAAGTATAAAAAAGATGCATAAATTTTAAAATGTATGAATAAGCCTAAAAGAGCTATTTCAATATATATAATAGAAAACATTTAGATAGTAAAAAATGTGTACAACCTTGTTTCTTGGTATAGCATAAAGTATTTATGTGTCTTGCAAACTACTGGTATCTGAGATTGTATGAATGTCCAATATACACATGCTTTACTAGCCAACACAGAAAGCAAAGGTTGTTTTCTAATAATTCAAGTGTTTTTCTTACTAGAAATAACTTAGAGTCCCTGGGAGGACTTTATGCTTTCACATAAAACCAATTTTTAAATGTTTACAATATAAAATACCCTATTAACTGATTAGTGTGTTTTTCCAATTAAGTAACAATCTCTTTAGGTGTCATAGTCTTCATATATAAGAAAACAGGGTGAAAAATTGTTTCCAAGGAAATTTCTCACCCACAGGTTGATGCAAGGAAAGGCTGAAATAGGAATAATGAAGCAAAAATCAAGGATGGACAGACTGTTGTAAAAATGCTTTACTTGGGCCTCAAAGTGGAGTTCAGTGGTTGAGTGTGTGCTTAGTATTGTGTGCAGTCCTGGATTCAAATCCTAGCACCCAGAGTCATTTGTTTCTGCTGCCTGTTGTTGTACCCAGAAATCATTCATTTATTCATATGTGCCACTCAGGTGCTAAGCAGTGGGCATAAGACAGAGTTGGAAGGTGGCACCATCTGATGCTATCCTTTCCTTTTTTACAACCCAGAGAGGGCAATAGTAGATATTATTAAGATTATTTTCATGAGGACTCACAGCAGAATTGAAAGCTTTTTCAGATCAGAATCTTGATTTTAGGTGAAATTAGTCTACTAGAAATAAAATAAGCAAGCAAGCAAACCAACCAACAAACAAAAAAATCCCATGCTCCATACTGATATTTTCCTCCTCTGTTCTCAGAGTCTCAGAGAACATCTGCTAGATTGGAGAAGTCCTGGGGATACTGTGGTGATTCTTAGTCATCATTAATCTGCAGGAAACAGTGTCTGAGAAGGTTTTCCTAGGAAAAAGGATTGGCCCAGAGGCCAGCGGGTAATTGTGCAGTTAGAAATGCCAGGAAGAGCCGGGATCTCCGCGCTTCACGCTGCCAGTGTAACAGCTCTGACAAATCTAATTCAGTTTCACTAGCAGGGCTGCGTAGTCACCATATTAAATGGGATTATGCTAATAAATTGCTCCTGTCTTGCCTTATGTCGGAACAAACAGTCAAACAATGAGAAGTCTTGATTCAGGGAGAGGTTCCAGCTAAGCTGATGCCAAATTTGGGTGCTAATTGAAACCTTTAACTAGCACAAGCCGAGCAATTTGTATTTAATGGCCTTTAAAAGGGACGCTTTTTCCATTTAGCATAGTATTATTTTATTTTTGATGATGCCAAAGTCTTTCCCCTTGTTTAAAGGAATAAAAAGAGGTATTTGTTTTTGTTCAATGGCATTCCAGTCCCCGGGAGGCTTCAGGCAAGGCAAGCTTTGCTCAGAGGAAAGCTTGCTACAGGGAGCTTCTGGGCAGGGCCTGCATCCTGCACAAAGAATATATGGTCTCAAGGCTTCCTAGTTTTTTCATTTTTCCTTGAGGACAAAGGCCTTGGTAAAGATTCCCAGCCAAATATGTGGCAAAGAGCAATATAACTCAAGGAACAAGTCAAAACAAACCACGTAGATTATTTTCTGGACAATGACCGATTTGATGAGTTATGATTCCCCTCTGCTTCATCTTATCCTCTACTCTTGCTCCAAAAGCATTTGCCCTCAGTCCAAAAATGCTTATCTTTATCTTCCTGGTCATATTATTATAAACTGTATTCATAACTAGAAGAAATTCAAACAATTGTGGGGGATGTTACACTAATTTTTGTTCTTAAAAATATCTCTGAGGGCTCCCACAGGATGCAGTAAGAGCAGTGCACTAATATTTTGATAAGTGCAGATCACCCTTTAGCTCTTTTGTGTTCTAAACTCTGCTGGAAAAGCAACTAAAGGAGCCAGTAGAATACATGTGGAGCCTTTGCTAATGTGTGTGTGCGTATGTGTGCGTGCACGTGCATTTTCTTGAGGGGTGTGTGTGCTTATATTTTGGAATTTAAACAGATGTATCAAAGAGGGCCTTATTGTGTTAGAATTTTCTGCCATAATCACATATCCTTGTAATAAGTAACAATTTATATAAAAATGAAGGGTAGGGCCCCAAAACATATTTCAGAAAAAGCTTGCTTTTGTTAATTATAAAATAATCACCAGGGACAAAATTTTCTGGAAGCCCAGCTCCCACACGGGAATCATTTGAGTAATGAGGACACAAGGGGCTAACCAGCAGCTGCGCCCAGGGCAGTGGTAGACCCTGTGGTCCCCTTGTTTGACTTAGTCCCAAGGCCAGTACTCTGAACTAGCGTGCTCAGCAGGTTCATCGTCTGGATGAAGAAACTGAAATTCCGAGACATGAAGCAGATAGCCTCAAGAATGGCTGCTGGGGTTAGTCACTCTGAATCCCGCCTGATGGCAGAGCCACTGGCCCTGACCACTGGACTTACCCTGACTACTTATCTATCAAATAGTGATGCAGCCTTGGAAAAAAGCCTAAGGAGCACTTACTCTGCAAGGATTTTGTTGTAACCCAAGAGGTGTGCTTCGTGTGTGTGTGTGTGTGTGTGTGTGTGTGTGTGTGTGTATGTGTGTGTGCAGAGATTGTGAGAGAAGGAAGCATCTTCTCATTGTCCATCCTGGATTACAAAGTCTGAGAAATCAGCTGTTTTGTCTTTGCCTCTGTTGTAATTTTGGATATAGCCATAGTGGCTGTTCTGAGCTTGCTTGCAATGGTTACAATGGCCCAGCCTTTTCTGCACTGGCCTTTGCCATGTATTCATTAAGTTCAAAAAGGTGTAAAAGTGTGAAGGAATGCATATTCCCAGGCCAAGCCATTACTACAGTGGAAAAATCAAATACTCCTTTGCTCACATCCTGTGTATAATTGGACAGGGGCTTTATTTCTGTATAGTACCAACAACAGAGACGCTGTAATTCCTGGCACAGTGATGAGCTGTTGGTGAATCATGGTAAAGCTCTTCATTTTTGCCATCTGTTTTCAGAAAAAAAAAAAACCCCAAATAAACCTTTGAAGAAAAACACCATTTGCAGCTGACACCAAGCTGGTTTCTATGCTTGCTTGCTTCTAGCTGGCATTGAAACACTTCAATAACAGCTGGTGTTGTGGGATCTTCCACAGGGCAAGATGGCAGACATTGTCACTTAGCTGTGGGCTCCTTGGAAGGAGACTCTAGCAGGCAGATGATTATCCTCATCATCAGCCTCAGTTGTACGAATGCTGGACATTGAATTCCTTTCATTCAGAGTCACAGGATGCAGGAGTCACAGGAGTCTTTAGAGACTGTCCAAGAAGATATTGGCGTCACACAGAGCAAGCTCCTTGGGGACAGTGACATTAGTCTTTCTTGTGTGTCTCAGGGCTTAGCATAGTTCCTGAAGGGGAAACTGAGACTCTTGCCCATAAATCTGGAAACAATTCATTGGTATACAGAATGTGGAATTGCTTTGGAATAAATAAGCAGCTACTTTGGAAAACAAGCTGTGATCAGGTAAACGACTGGGCCTCTTCGATGCATGAATTGGAAGGGGGACGCGGAAGTGGCATAGGGAAGTCTCTGCTTGCTTTGTTTTGTAGATGGATAAACTGAGAGTCAGAGACCTGAAGATGCCCTTTCCCAGATCAGTTATTGGTTTGCAATAGATCTCATACCAAAACGCTGAATCTTCTTAGACTTGCTTATTACATGTTCTACGAATGCAATTACCCCTTGCGTAACAAGAGTATTTTATCAGTGAAGAAGTTGCCATAACATTAGATAGATGGACACCTTATTTATTCCTTTTCTGTAGTTGAAACAGAAAAGTGGGGAAAGGAACCTCGTATCTAATTTTATCATAATAGTTGCCACTGATTGCTGCTTTCTTCCAGGAAGTAGTTATTTTTAAGGCTGATTTTCTCCTGGTCTCTGTCTCTGTCTCTGTTTCTCTCTGTGTCTATGTCTCTCTGTGTCTGTGTCTCTCTGTGTTTGTGTCTGGGTCTCTCTGTGTCTGTGTCTGTCTTCCCACCCCCCTCCCAAGAATTCTGTCTTGCTTAAGGAATAAATACAAAGCCCACAATGTTCTTTGGCAAATACATCCAGGCTAAGGAAGGAGAAACTGACAAAGGCCATGTGTCAACTTAAGACATGTTGCTTTTCTCTTTTTTTAACCAAGTGAAACAATAGCTCTGGGGCTTCAGTCATTCACCTGCACAGCTCCTTGGAATTCTGAGAACGAGCCTGAAAGGTTCTTTCTGGGATGGGTAGAGAAGATGCTGTTGACATTTCTGCAGAACAAAAAGATGACAGCTGCTTTCAAACTTTGACTTGCCTCTGTGGACAGGTCCTCAGGAAGAGATAGAAATTCGTACTGAATGAACTTTGAAGCTTAATGAAATGAGGAAAGTGTGTATTTTTATAGTTTTGTCTCTGTAGTCAAGTAGGGAGCAGATAGGGGAAGTACACTATGTTTGCTCCTGTCTCTGTGCTTCCCCACCGGCGCTGGCAGTTCAATTCCTGCTTGCACCTTCACTTGTACATGTGTTTTTATTTTTATGGCTGAAGTTCAAGGATATCTCTTCCCAACTGTATGTTCAACCAAAGTATTTCCCTTAGTTTCTTTGGGTGTGATCTTTTATTCCCATGACAACCTTATAACTATCAGGATTCAGATCTTACTTAGCAAAATGATAATGCAATATGCATCAGAATTTTGAGGTTGATTGGAAGTAATCAACATCTCAAGTGCTAACTCCAGTTTTTCTAGGACAGTATATTTCACAGATTTGTGAAGAAGAAGCTTTGATAAGTTGAATAAACTTATATGTGTATCTAGATATTGTATATTATAATTGTATATTGTAATTGTTAAGAATCAATTCATCAGAGCAAGATACTTTGGCCTTGAAATCTGGCTTTACTAATTGGTTAGTTACTTGATTTTCCTAAACTTGTTTATCTGCAAAGCATATTAGTAAAAATGCTTATTTCATATGTTTGTGAGGATTAAATGGTATAATACATCTAGAGTGCATTTTATAAATACTCAACAAATTTTATATGGTATTTTAATAATTATTCATAAGACATTAGAGTTGGTTTTTATAATTTGCAAATGCTATCTCAAGGAAAGTTTTAGTCCATACTGTTATTAAACGTCTCACTACGTAAGGGTAAATAGTGGTACCCATAAGACCTAATGAATGAGTGTCAGTGCTTGGAGCCAAATTGGGACTTTACAAACAACACAGGGCAACTATAGTGATATTGAGGTTGTTGAACTCAATTCATTCCAAACTCATGTTTGAACATGGAAAAGTTTGAATATATTTTCCCCATGAAAAATAATAGAAAACCAAATAATTGCTTCTGAGGCCCCGGAATTACACTTACAAATTCATTTTCCCAGGACTTTCACAAATTTCACAATAATTTATTTCTCTAACCACAGCTTTCCTCAGTTTACTGCTGGTGTGACTAACTTTCTTGAGTTATTTTAGGCAAATAAAGTCCAAAAACAGCACTATGATGAGTGTTTTAATGCACTAACACAAACACTGTATGTTGTCTGGGCAAAACACATAGACTGAAGCATCACCCCTTTGTGTCTGCAGTGAGACACGACATGTGACTCACTCTCAGCCTGAACAGTTTTTGCCAAGTCGGATTTTTACTTCAACTATCCAGAAAGGTTCCAAACACCGAGCAGGGTTTTTTTTTGTTTTTTGTTTTTTTAGCTTTGCTGTTCAAGTAGTAGAAATTTTGAGCTTGGTGGTTTGATAACCAAGGTATCACTGCATGTAGTTTAGTTAGTGGCTGCAAAATTTAGTGATCTTCTAATGACTGATAGCTACAAAAGGGTTGAAGAAAGTGAGAGGGCAAAACATTTTTCTCTGAGAAGTAATATCTGACCATAGGGCAAACTATGGTGTACATTCAGGGCAACAATTGATTCAGATTCAGCAAAGCCTGTGGGCCACCATTTTGAATACTTGTGATTCAGATGCGTCACCAGGACCATAACTGTTACCAGGAATGTCCACCCAGAGGGGTGGTAAGAGTGTTCTGTCCTGGAAAAGGAGCTGGAGCCTGGAGGGTTGGGAAGTGAGCACCATTATCTCCTCCTTTGTCCACAAATACATTGCTGTCTTTTCATTGTGAGCCTTTTGTTGAGAATGCTTATATTGTTGGACCATTAGAGTGGGCCAGGACTACTAGCAGATACTGGATCACAAAACTGATCAAGGTCGCACCAAAGCATCCATTGACACTTTGTGTCTCAGTCATAGGCATTTCAATTTCTAGATATAAGAGGAGCAGATGTTTCTGTTACGAAAAAAAAAGTGAGAGGATTTGTCAACAGTTCTGAATTTTTTAAATGCCATTTATCTGTTTGATCTCATCTGGTTTGGCATTAAGTCATTTTAAATTTTTGTTCAAATGTTTTTCTCTAAATTAATTTTATAAAACTATATTCTGTGTAAAGGATGGGGAAAGATCTTTCTAGGAAATGTTCAGTATGAATTTATATCAAAGAAAAATGTGAGCTGAGGTTGCCGTGAGGGGCCTTTTGGGGCAACCTGAAATAAGGACTGGAAAATTGATTGGAAATAAGGAATTGATCAGAAGAGTGAATGGGAATTAGCTATCACTGGCTGAGGAAAAAATCAGAAAATAAAAGCAAACCTAGAAATACATAGTAATGATTAGGGAATTCTCAGTGAAAGTCCAGACACAAAAGCTCTGAATGCATAGTAAGAACAGATTGTTCTCAGCCCAGTGCTCTTTCTATTTATGCCTAGGGGGTGAGGGTAGGGGTGGGGGACTGGGGCCTGGAAAGAGAATCAAAGACAAGACTGTCTCCTTACCATCTCACCAAAGTGCATACCTGTAAAAGAATCCCCAGAGATTTGAACTCTTACAGCATTTGCTGAGTTGGGGAACACATAGCAGCTAGCGATCTGTGAAAGATCAAAGAAAATGAGATTTAAGAGTTTTTCTATAGGGCAATTTCAAGGATTAAAAGAAAGAATTGGGAAGACAGCCAGCTACACGTGTGGGACCTGGTGCAAAGTGAAAATGCAGAGTCACCTTGTTAAAAAAAAAAAAAGCAGAAAAGAGTGAGATGTAAATGATTTTCAGTAATTTTAGCATTCATCTTTATACTGTGAAAATCAGTTTTAAATGCAAATATTAGTGTGTTTAACTCCCATGCAGAAAAATTATTCAATTTTTATTACATAGTATATGCATTTATGTGTCTTTTTTTTTCTTAACAGAACAGTATAAAAAACAGGAAGCTTATGATATCTTCCGAATTGAATTTGATGTTCACAGCTTGACTTCAGTGTTTTTCCAAACTTGATCTGACATAGTTAAGTCTTATGTTCTGCTTGGACATAATCTCACAAAGCAACCACTGAGACTAAGTCACTGTGCAGCCCCCAAAACACCAAACATTCTATTTGCTTACTGTGGAATGACTGCTCCGCCATTACCAATTACAGCTCTATCTTCACTCTAGTTCGCTCTTCCTGTAGATAAGATGTATCAAGACACTCCCTCCACTTTCTGATGGCATCTAATTTAGAGCAAAGCTTTGCTTCCTTAGAATCTCTTCCAAACCACCCAACCAAAGCCTGTAATAGCCCTAACACCCTCTCACTAAGACCCCACTGATTCCTGAGCTGTGTGTTCCTTCACTGCAATGAGTAATAAACTCAACTTGTCAAATGATAGTTGAGTTCCTCAAGGACTCTGATATATGGAAACTGCACAAAATCAACACCAAAGTTCCTATTTCACTTCTGGACATGTGCAAATTCTACTAATGCTATATTTAGCTTATGGACAAGGAAGGATGAAGGAAAAAGGAACTCTTGTTGCCCTGTCTTTCCTATTCCTTCTATGTCATTTTTTAAAGTGTAAGTGGCATGGGAAGCTAACATACATAAGAAAGGTCATGATGAGGTTCTTTGGTTGTTCGTATTTGTTAGATGCCATTGCTTTCTGTGTTAGAGGTAAATTCCTTTTTGAGAATGAAGTTCTCTTGGGACTGTCAGCATGTTTGTTCATTCAGTGATGGATATGACACATCTACCGTGTACTCACTCTTGAGTCTCTGAATTTCTTTTTATGGACTGACTGAAGTCTGTGCTCCTGGGGTATCATGAAAGCTACAGGTGACTGGAGACTAACATTTATGGCAAATATGCTTATTGTGCTTGCCTTTTCTGTTCATTGTGTTGTTGAGCTTTGTTTATAAAACACAAGTCCAAAGACATAATCTTTGAAGAATTTCCTTGAAGGATTTCAAGGTAGAAATAGCAGCTCACAAAACCAATCACAGGGTCTTTCTGTGCATGGGCTCCTGTGCAGCTGTGTGGGTTATATATTCAAAGCCCCAAAGACCCCTCATCCCAAATGGAATGGGGATAAAAGTAATGGGAAGGACCCTACAGAGGTCTTAGTTGGATAAACTAAAATTCCAATTTTTAGTCTTTTCTAAACCTGGCACAGCAGAGGGTTACCAAGCAGTCCTCTTGGTGACAAGAAACAGGGACCTTTAGGCAGTCCTTCTTGTTTGGAAAGACTTCATTCCATCCCTGATTTGATCACAAGAATCACTGCCCTGTGAAACTTATTTTTTTAAATAACTTTTAAGATTATAATTTTAATCATAAAAATTATGATTATGTTCTGTTGTTGACACCATAACCAATTTGCTGACATCCAATAACAGCCAACTTTAACTCTGAGCACATTTAGCAAATATTGATTCAGAAGCCCCAAGTACAAGGTACTGTTTTATGAGCTGGGAATTTATGGGCAAAGCTCATAAAGGCTTTTCCTTCATAGTTGTCATGATTTAGGGTAGGGGATAATTCTAGGAAGGATACACAATTTTTCCTCTTACTTCCTATTTAGAAAATAAAGGTGCAGCTCACTGCCAGCATTCATTTAATTTTCAGTGACCAAGAATTACTATATTTTCTAAATGGAAATATCACAACTAAGAATCGAATGCTATAAATAGATGGTGTCCTTTGTTTCCAAAGATTATTGATACAGAAGAGCAATGCAAAAATAATAAAAGTGACATATTTGATGGTAGAATTTAGGGGTAAGTGTAGGCCTGTCTGGAAATTATCTCAGGGTAAACTTCGTAGGCATTAACTCTGTCACTGAGTATTCTTGCGGCCAACTGGTTATGGATGGGAAGGACAAAACCTTGTTTTCACAGATAAGTGACAGAAAATGTAACATGAACAGTTTTTAAAAATAATTCTATTGAGATAAGCAGGTTTCTTCCAGCTTTAAGTTAAAATGTTTTCCAGAATATATTCTTAATGTATTATAATGATTTTGTATTTCAGATCTTGCTCTTTGCCAAATTCTGTAACTTGAAGTTAGCACTACCAAATAGAAATAAATCACATACATAATTTTAAGTTTTCTAGGAGTCACATTTAAAAACATATAAGACAGGTGAGAATCATATTAGCATTTTATTTAAATGTACATATCTTGGGTAATTTTTTAGTATATAATCTCTTCTCTTGTACTAAGTCTTTGAAATTTGATGTCTTAGTTCAGATGAACAGGTTTCAAATACCTTCAAATTATACCTGACCACTGACTACCACAATGGGCAGGGCCACTTTGTATCCAGTGTGTTGTCTAAAGAATCCTAGCCCCCTCAGAGTCATCATGGTGATTTCTATGCAGAGAGAAATTGAAACAGAGGAGCTGGAGAAAATTGACAAGCTGGGAATTTAGCTCAGTGTCATAAACGCCTGACAAATGCCAGGTTGCGAGTTTGATCACTGGTACCCCAAAACAAAACAAAACAAAACAGACAAAAAGTTGAGTCCAAGGTGTCAGTTGATTGAGAAAGGCAATGCAATTCAGGGAAAAATGTTAATTAAAGTAAATGCCCAAGCTGTAACTCAGGGCCAGGGTGATGAGACCCAGGGTGAGTTTGAGAACATGAGGAGATACAGTAAGTTCAGGGAGGTGGACTGTTTAGCCTCATTAATGTGAGAACTGAATCAATCATGCTGCCTTTCAGGAAGATGGGACCCTTTTCTGCACATGTTTCGTCACCCGTTTGGCCTGACTTCCCTGGGGTATGGGTCTGGGTTTCTCAACAGTCCGTTTGAGTTGGAAGTGAGTTCATTTGGTGTTGCCTTATCTTTGCAGCTCTTTCCTGACCCCAACACTTAGTATTCCTGCAGGGAGAAACATGTCACTACGAACAGCCCTGAGTACCAGGGAGGTGTTTGCATTGCATGGAACCTGAGGATTTAGAGTCTACTAAGTCCTGGGCTTCAAATCGAGGAAGTTAAGCCCCTTCTTGCAACTACATCCAATTTTCATTGGAAAATTCTTTGCAAGAAAATGGCACTGATCCTGCCCTCCTTTTTGCCAGCTGACTTCTCTAGGCTTCCAGTCCCTGGCTTAGGAGGGACGCAGAAAGCATGGAGGCAGAAGGCTTTGGATAAAACCTTGTCCTGTTTTACAATTCAGAACTAAAATTAGAGCAGAGATAGAAGAGTAGAAGACAGACTAGGGAAATGTATTTGATTATCACATTAACACACGGAACATTTCACATGCAAACATTCATAGGTTAATCAATAATTCAGTCTAATCAGCCTAACAGTCTTGGCAGATGGTTTTTGCTTTAATAAGCACACCTAATGGGGGCATGAAATTTTACTTATAGTGGTTTTTGTTTGTTTTGATTTTTTTTGGAGCAAACAAATGCCTTTGCCTATTTATCTATAGTTGCAAGATGCCTTGTCTGTTCCTTTAATCTCTTTCTATGATGTACACCTCAATTGACAGGAATATATTCTTTTTTCTGTTCCTGTTTATTCCATAATCTGTCTGTAAAATCTGTGTTTGAGTCTACTTTGTCTAAGACATTTGGATTAATTTAATATACATGACTTTACATTTTTTTATTTGTTTGAATCTCTAGGGTTTTTTTGGTTTTCTAAAATGGATTTGGATCATATTTCTTACTAGGTTTTAAGGTATCTGAAGTGAAAGATGGGGTCTTTAATTTGTTCTTGCCACATTCTTCCACCTTCTTCAGCCACTTTTCCCTTCTCTTTTTCTTGCAGACTGTGATGGGCTAACCACGCCCAAAGGGCTGAATCTGTCCCTTCCTCTGTTTTTATAAATAAAGTTTTATCAGAACATACCATGCTTGTTTGTTTCCTTATTGTTTAAGGCTGCTTTTGCGCTACATGCACATCATTCAGCAGCTGCAACTGTCTGGACTGCCAAGCCTCAAATTTAATCTCTGGCTGTTTATAGAAAAAATTTGCTGATATCCTAGTGCAGATGTATTTTGCAGCCCCCTTGCCAATTTTCTACATCTATTTTAGAATTAAGTTGAAAATAGACTGTCTTGGGTAAATAGGCAGAGAGTCATCTACGTCAGTCACACATGGCCTCAAGTCTTTCCTGACTTTGCCACTTCCTGAAGAACTTCTTCAATTCATTAGGATCTCAAATTCTTCACTTACAGAATGGAAACAATATCAACCTGTCTGCAGTTTTTTAAAAGTCCCTTGTAAAAAGCACTAAAAAATACACAGTACGTGCTGGGTAGACAAAATAGCCACAACGAATGACATCATAAAATTGACAAGAATAATTATTATCCTTGCCGAATTCTAACCTCCCGTGCCAAAGGAAAGGCTCAGATAGAAAATGTTCCATAATCACTTCCCCGTGCACCCCCAAAGAAAGGAAGAGAGGTTGCTATTGGGGAGTTGTCTATGAAAAATCATTCCCGGAACCTCATGACTCTTCCCTCCCTTGTGTGAAAGTCGCATCTTTATCAAGTGTCTGAATGCACCATCTACTATTCTGAGGCTCTCCCAACATTTAAGGCATAAGGACAGAGTTGTTACACCAGAGCAAAGATTATTTACAGCTATCAAGCTCCCAACATTTAGTTGGGTTTGGTTGCTTTAATTAATGCCTCTTGAGGTTTCTATGTTAATTTACTTCTTCCTGAGAAATGGTACTATGATAAATGCTTGCTTTCACTTTCATTGTTGTTGACCCCAGCAAAGCAGAGCTATGCATACACATTTTTCAAATCCACTTGTTTACACAGCTTTGTGAGTTAAAAAAAAAATAAAACATAAAAACCCTTCTGAATCTCCACTGTTAAATATTGGAATTAAGCTCTAATAGATACCATGTGTTAATTTATGTTAGACTAACAGCCAGCCCATCATCTTGCACCTAAACTCTATGAAGAATTGATTGGAAAAGAAACTATGGGATTTAAGTAGTATGTTTTGATTTTTTAAGGCTACTTTAGCAGAACAAACTAATAAAGATGGTAGCATGGACCAGTGCAAAGGAAAAATGTAGATTCATGTACCTACTTGTTTCTGTTGGCAGTGAGCGGCTACCTAGCATACTTGGTAGGAGCCATTCAGAAGACACTTGAGCCATCCAAAGAGTACTTTGTGAGTCAGGTAACAAATAGTGATGTCCTCCATGGTTCCCAAAGAAGAGAACAGATGGCTCTTCCTCCAGGTTAAGGATCTATTATTTCCTGGTGACTCTTAAGAGTTTTGTTTCTTTCAGGGTACCCTTTATGTCTTAGTCATAAGTACATACAGGATATAATGCCACTTTATAGAAAGTAGGTGTTCAACAAATATTTACTAAATGAACTGATAATAGTAAAATTCTTGCATGCATTTACTGTTGGTTTACATTATTTTTAAAAGTCAAGCAAATATATTTCTTTTCTACCTTAGCATGATTATGGGAGCATAATTAATCTTTGAGAGAAACTTTGAATATTTCAAAGGAAAATAAAAACCTCTTTATACATTGAGTTACTATTACTTCCACTATGAGGAAGTATGTACTTTGCTGTAAGTCTTGGATTTCTAAACATTGGTTTATTGTAGGCTCTGATAATTTTTAGAAATTTTGTGTATCTCTCCCTCTTGCTCTGTCACATTGAATAACCTCACCTTTATATCCACTTCCCAACTCACCTCTGATTAGAGATTGAGCACTGTACTGATGTATTTAATTTTAAGGTGCAACTCTGTTCTGAAAGACAGGAAAACAAGTCCTGCAGAACCCTTTACACCTGGAAGCTACATTGTGTTCTCTTTCTTAGGAAGAAGCACTTGAATGTGTAAAATTATAACACTTGTAAATTCTATTTCATGTCTATACAAGTAGATTGCAAATTTAAGGATTATGTCCTTGTATTCTTTCTAGCAGTAAGAACAGTGTAAAACACTTTGCCTGTTATTTATAAATATCTGTTGGTTGTTGCTAAGGACTGGATCATGTTCTCCACAAATTCAGGTTGAAGCCCCAAGTCCCATGATCCTATATTGGCAGAAGTGGATTTACGGAGGTAAATTCTGCTAAATGAAGTCATAAGAATGGGTGGTCCAATAGGATTAGTGTCCTCATAAAAAGAGAGAGCAGCAGCTACCTTTCTGTACACAGAGACAAGGAATCTTTTAAAGATATAATGAGTAGGTGGCTGTTTGCAAACCAAGGGGAGAGGATTCACCAGTTACTAATTCCCTGCCAACTTACCTTGAACTTTCAACTTCCACCATTGGGAGAAAATACAAGTCTGTTCTTTATGCTGCTCAGCATATGGGATTTTGGTGTGTTACCTAGAGAAGAAGGGTGTAATTAGTTTATCAAATAATTGATAAATGTAATCATGTTTTAAGTTTTGTTTGTTTTTGAGACAGAAACTTACTATAGTCCTGCATAAATTTAAAGTTACTCTGTAGCTTAGGCTTGCTTTAAACTTGAAATTCTCCTGCCTCAGCCCCCAGTGTGTTTGGAACATTAGTGTGTACCACCACCTCTGGTTCAATAAATAAATATTTTGAGTTTATTTCTAATAACATTATTCTAAATGAAAGGACAGTTAAGTTGATCCACAAAATCCCAAAATTTATAAAATTTGATAGTTAGTTATATTACATATGCATCAAGGGATAAAATTATTTGGAAATTTAGAACATTTTTGGAAATTTGGCAAATCTGGAGAAAATTCAATATAATAGAGAATGGAAAATATAATGTAAAAGAGAAATTAACAAAAATTAAAATATAAATGACTTATAGGTATGTAACAAGATGTTCAAATCCACTGATAAAGCTACAAAAATAATATAAAATAATGTATTGTGTGTGTGTATATATATATGTTTCAAATAGATTCTTTTGTAATATGTATTACTAATTTACAGAAAAATTGAGGTAGTATCATTCCCATTATTTTTTACTCTCATTTTTCACTGTTATTAAAGTATTAATATTAAGTTAATGGACTACTACTGATACGTAATTGTCTTAGTTTGATCTGGTGCTATAAACTGGATGCCTTTCAAAGAACCAACATTATTTTCCACAATGGTAGGGGCTGGAAAGTCCAGGAGAAAGGTTACAGTAGGTTTAGTGTCCAGTGAGGGTCCTTCCTTGGGTCCTAGATGGTGCGGTCTACATGGTGGAAGGGATGAGGGAGCTCATGAGAGCTCCTAATTACTTCTCCAAACTGTCTCCCAGAGCCATTATTTAGGAGTGAGAACTCCAATGTATGAATTTTGGTGTGGCAGAAATACGGCAATCGTTACTAAAGTTCATCCTTTATTCAGAATGTATATTAATTTGTATGATTTGTAAACATAAAAAACCAATAATCTCCAAAAACAGGAGAATAAGAACTTTTATATATGGATATATGCTTAGTGACTGTAAACAAATATGAATTCTCTAGAAAGCAATTTGACCAAGCCTACGAAAAACTAAGCATGCATACCTTTAACACATAAATTCTACTTGTAGGAATCACCCTACAAGTACATCTGTTTAAGTACACAACTGTATTCTCTCAGGAACAATCCCTTCAGCAACATTTGTAAAAAAATGTATATATTATATATACATTTATACATACATTTATTTATAATCTACATTTTTTTGCTGGGGTACCAGGGATCAAATTCACAACCTTGCACTTGCCAGGAAGACACTTGTACTGCTGAGCTAAACCCCCAGCCCACCTACATATTCTTTATAGCATATGTACACAGAAGAATGTTGTGTGTCTGTTAAAATATGTATAGATAATACACATTTATGTGTATAGATACATAAAATATATGTCTGTGTTTATATATAGTGATGGCTATGGAATAAAACAAATTGTAAACCATTTAGCAAGTGTATAGTATACTTTCATTTGGGTTGGACAAATTTACCCATGTAGAATTTCATAGAAAGTTCTAAAATGACAGATTTTCCTAGACATCTCAGAGCAATATCATAGTACCCAAACCACAAGGCTGATTGGGTTAATGAGGACAAAGTGAACGCTAACATTTTATTAGTGACATATTAGAATCAAAGATAGGAACTTAGTGAAGAAAATAGCACAGTTTACCCATATTAAACAGATGAGAAACACATAAATGTTACAATAAATATGGTGCTTTTTCTTGGAAAATATATTGCTTACATTTACCTGTGGAAGGGGCTGCAGGAGGGTCTTGCATCCTGCTGAGGGAGTGGATGGGTTTATCTGAATCAGAGGGAAAGAGGTGACACTTGGTGTGGCTCAAACTTGTTGCCCTGAAGTAGCTGGTTGTCATTTGGGGTGAATATGGGCACTTTATGTGGATTCCTAGACTGTCTGTCAGTTGTATTTAACTATTGTTTTGCAGATGAAATTGAATATAACGAAATAAGAATTCATGTTATGTTCATGTTGTTCCCTAATATCTTAATCCTATTACAACACATTTGCATTTTCAAACAAATCAATAGGAGAACTGTTTATACATTGGTACAGTCCTACACACACAGTTCTATGCATATTGATACTGGACATCCACTCCTCTCCATCTCCCGGTAGTGAGGATGTGCTGTGACCTGAATCTGAAGTTGGAGGATTTGTCTGTCTCCCTCTAGCAGCAAGTCCCATTTAGCCAAGGATATAAGGTATCCATGTGCTCCAGTAGCCATCATTTTGGCTGTATAGACAGAGGTGAATGGGCAAGGGGACTGTTGCTGCTCCTGAGAGCTGGGCTGAGGGATGTTCCTTTGTGTTGGTTAAGTATCTGAGGACACAGGACCACCATCTATCTACGGGGGAAGAGGTGATTGGCGTCTTCTCTTGAACCCCATTTGTGCAGATCTACTTTTGGGACTTCTGTGATGAGCTACAGCAAAATGGGCCTGTCATAGGGCCTTGGAGTGTTAACTCAAGCCTTATTACTTAATGACAGACGTGTGCCCTGAGGCTGCAGAAAGCAATGCTTGGTTATATAAGTGATAGTAGAATTTTATAGCTAAGACAAGCCCAAAAATTATTACATTATCCAAGAAGAAACATTCGCTATGAATAGTGGAAAAGGTTCTCTAGTCCTCAATTCAAATAATCCCTTTTAAGAGTTTGTTTTTTAAAGCAAAAGCCACTAATGGCCTCCCCACATGAGCATGATGGAATCACTTATCAGGAAGCTAGTCTGCCCCTTCCCTGAGGATAATATCCTAGAAGAAGGCAATTTATTAAGCAGGCTTCTTAATTTCTCTTTGTCTCCCTCTAATCCATTCTCCCTCCACAGGAGTGAGCAGAGTGAGCAGAGTGAATCTAATTGTGTCCCTTTCCTTGAGTGTCCTGTAGTCATAACCGTGTCTTAAAAGTGTCCCCAGGCTCCAATTGACCTGGGTACTGTCTGCTTCCAGAGTCATCTCATGTCACCTGTTCCCTGACCACTGAGCATCCAGGCATGCAAATGGAGTTTCTGACACGTGGATACTGTATGCATACTCCGCCTGTGGCTGATCCCTCCCTAGGAAGGCTCCTGTTGAATCCTTCACTGGTGCAGGCTCTTCTCCACTTTGTCTGAAAACCCATCTCATCCTATCCCATTAGAAGCTATTCTGATAAGAGTGACCTCCAGTATTGATTAGCTCTCTTCCTTATCTGTCTGCTCCAGTGTTCTTTGTCCTTACAGTGAATGTTCCACAGAAGCAGGGGCCTCGTCTGCCTTGCAGACTGCTGTGTTCCCAGCATACAGCCCAGATCCTACACTATGGAGGGGCCCAGTAAACATTTGGGTCGTCAGTGAGTAAATGAGAGCAATGGGAAGGCTGCTCGCCAAGCGGTAGCATAGTTAACTCGAGGGAGGGGCATCTTTGGTTGTTTCACTGTATGTGTTCCTCTGTCATTTGTCCTACAACAAAATATGTTGCTTTTTTTAATCAAAGGAAAGCAATGGAAGCTGTTAATTGTGTTAAGATTATTCAGTATAGTGAACTCCATGGGGCATCTATGAAAACTGGAAAGTGTTATCCAACCCGGAGTAAAGGGGCATCAGAAAGTAGCAGAGTAGATGTCAGCTCTCATTGAATACAAACAGAACTGGCTACGCATTTATTTTTTTGAAGGGAGGGTTCTTATTTGTTCCTTTACTTTTGATATTTGGCATTCAAGATATCAACGCTAAGTCAGTTCAGAGTGCCATTCCTAGGAATGAGATAGCCAGAGCCGGATGCTGCAATAGAAAGGAAAGTGAGGTCACCAGAAAGTGTTGACTCCAGGAAAGAGTGGTTTGCCTCATGCTTCTGGTCCATGAGTCATATAGGGTAGTTAGTTCTGCATTCAGGTAGGTGGGGTTTATGGGTTGGCAGTGGGGAGGTCCATGCTGTTGCTGTCTCTGTGAGTGGCTCAGCTGTGGCAGTAGAGGGAGGTCAGTGTATAAAAACAATACAATCTGGAGAGTGTCCGAGGAATATTCCCAATTGTAGTGCATTCTAATGCTTTCTTGGAGTAGAAACAGACAGATATCTTTGCTTCTTTTAATGCGAAGTCATGCTAAATTTGGGGGCAAGGTTGTTATACATCACATAAATATAACTTCTTGGTGCACTGAAATTGATTCACTGTAGCAAACAATTGAAAATAATGAACACCAGCTTGGTTAGATGGAAAATATCGTATTTGGAAAGCTTAATTATATGATTAGCATTTTTTTCATAATGAAGAATTTATTTGTATTTGTACTTACCTTAGTATAACCAACATGATTCTGTAAGTTACTATTTTTTAAAATTTTCTGTTTTTTCACGAGAAAATAGTAGTAGTAATAAATGCTGCTTTATTATCCAATCAATCCTAAAAGTTATGTAACAAAATAGAGAATACTCCCGTGGTGTGTGTGTATATATGCATGAACATGCTTGTGTGTGTGTGTGTGTTCTCATTTTTTTTCATGAGGAAATTGAGGTCAGGGAAGATTAAATAACTTACCCTATATTTTAAGGTCTATTTAGGGTATGAGAGGTGCATATCTAGAGAATCATATTCTGAAGGCTCCATTACTTTACAAATCTAAACTTTTCAAACTTAACTGGAGGGAGGAGAGTTATGTAACTGTGCATGTAACTCCCAAGTCATGGAAGCTGAATTTTTCTAAATTGCTAGATATTTTATCCTTGAAATACAAAATGCTTTGAAATGTAGTAACAACATATAGTGATTTTTGACCTATAGCTCAAATGTTTTGGGAACTTTGTCTCAGTCTGATTCATGTATCATTTTATTAATAATTGTAAAAATTGAGGTTGAACAAAATTATGTCTAACAAAAGTTAGAGATCCCTCCCTTTACTCCTGTCTCCCTGTATCTAGGTGCAAATAGTTTTTACCAGTTACTTGTATTATTTTTCAGAAACATGTTAGTTTTTTAAAAACTTATTCTTATATGAATATATAAACATGTATTGAAAATAAGTAACAGACTTCTTCTACAGATAATGTTCCCTTTCATTCAAATGTGCACATAAACCTTTGTCCCAAAAATTAGTGGCATGCAGATAGAGATGCAAGAAGCCCACTGTAATTAATTGTAAGAGCAACAGTCTAGAAACAACCTAAGTGCGTATTGCCAGCAGCTCGGTACACTTCTGTGGAAGGAATATAAACAGTTGTTTCTGCATCATGTAAGCATAGTCTTTGGGGATTTTTAGTTGTAGTTGTTGTTATCAAAACCATAAGCAGAATATCTTTCTTTTATAAAAAAGTAGCTTCCGTAATAAGAGTTAAATTACAGAATCTTCTCCAAGAAGATGCTGAATTTTTAGCCCTCCAGCACCATTCAATGAAGACTCAGAGTTTTGAAGTCCTGTGTGGCGAATTTATTGAACATTGATAGCATGAATCTATTGAGTAAACAGGCCGTGTTGCACAGAAAATATCAGACAATCCTCCTCCTGGTGGCTGTTCCCCATGTGTCTCTTCGTGAAAGCTGCTTGTTTGGTGGAAACAGACACATTTTGGCTCCTTTTGGCTCTGTGCAGCCAGTGGAAAAGCCAAGTTGAATCCCACTATACCTCATGAATCATCCTGCAATCTGCCAGCGGAGTGCTGGCGGAGGCCACATTGTTTGAGGAGAATGAGGTACAGAATTAAAAGGAAACATGTTGATTCTCAAACGTTAGGCCATTTGTAGTGTATTTAGAAACATAGTGTTTTGACTTCGAAACTGATTGCGTTTGATAGGGGTATCAGCAAGACAAGATAAATATTGAACTTTTTGGTGTAACTCAATAAAATTAGAACTTTGGTGAAGATACCATAACATCAAGTGCTGATAGTATGAAATTGCTTTTTCCTTGCTCCTTTAAGAAATGTAGGCATAAAATAACACCAGAGATTTACCCAGCTCAATAATAAAAACAGATCATATATGTACTTCATATCTTGGTGATTTTAAACTAAAACTAGAGCACTATTGGTTTTTTGGATTTTTTTAAGGTGGGCAGAAGAAAGAAGCATATAGCTTGAACATAGTATTATGATTGGCAAATATACATCTTAGGAAATTATTATTAAATAAACTTTCTTCCCACAAAAAACCCTGTTCTAATAAAAATGTAATGTGTATGATCATTTAAAAGATCATGGTGGCTATTTGCAGCCTTACTATATTTGAATTTTATTAAAACAATAGTAAATACAGATGGTCTTTTATTTAATGATGGCCTCAATTATGATTTTTATATATTATGATGTAAAAGCAATACACATTGAATAGAAACTTTAGTTTGAATTTTCGCAGGCTAGCAATATGCAATATGATCTTCTCTTGTGATTCTGGGCAGTGGCACTGAGCCACAACTTCTAGTCGGCCACTCAATCATGAATGCAAACACCTAATATTCTACAATGGGCTGTGCTGCCAGTGTTTTTTTAAATACACACGAATATCCAAGAAATGCTCTTCATTATACAATAGTCTTTGTGTTAGATGATTTTACCTACCTGTATACTAAGTGCATTGAACAAATTTTGAGCAAGTTTAAGTAGGCAAGGCTAAACTGTTTGGTAAGTTAAATATATAAAAAGCATTTCCAACTTAGACTATCTTGAATATATGATGAGTTTATAGGATGAGAAAGAAGCATCCATACTCTAATTTACTTCTTAATAAATATGTGTACATATGGTGGCCTTGTTGAATTTGTCTGCTGGTCCCTGTGATGAGATTTGATGGCCCAGGACATGTCATGCCTGCTTATTTAGTGCAGTGCATATCAGTGTCTTGACACATAATAGGTATTAGGAAAGTGTTAGGTGAACGAATGATCAAGTAAAAGAAAATATATCTGGGGATTTAGAAGAAATATGATCTAACTTGTGTAAGTTTGTTTAGTATTGTTTCCTGTGATGTAGATATTCAAAGGTCTGTGTTTCAAATGGGAAGATCTTAAAGGATATATTTTTTTCTGTTTTTTGGTGGCCACAAAAACTCATAAACTCACAGTTTTCCAGGTCAGGTGGGCAATGTAGCTCAACTGTTTCAGGTCTCACAAGCTGAAGTCACATTGGGAGCTAGGTAGAGCAGGCTCATGTGGTTGCGGTGGGTTTTTTTTCCTTGTGATTTACACTAATGTTCCTTTTTGCTTTCTGGAAGTCAGCCTGGGGTTGCAGCGTGCTCTGTGTATCACATTCTTTCTCACTCATGTTAACTAACTAACTTTTTTCTTTCTTTCTTTCTTTCTTTCTTTCTTTCTTTCTTTCTTTCTTTCTTTCCTTCCTTCCTTCCTTCCTTCCTTCCTTCCTTCCTTCCTTCCTTCCTTCCTTCCTTCCTTTTTTCCTTCTTCCTTCCTTCCTTCTTTTTTCTTCGTTTCTTCCTTCCTTCTTTTCTCTTTTATGCTGAAAGTCAAACCCAGGGTTTCATGGATGCTGGACAAGTGCTACACTATTGAGCTATACCCTCAACCTTAACCTCACGGTAACCCTTTCATATTCTAACTGGCAGAGATATTTGGATATCTTTTCATTTTAAAAGTCTCAAATGGTATGAAATACACCTAATAATCTTAAAATCAACTAATTGGCAATCCTAGTTTAAGCTCAAAATTAATTATACATTTTACTTCCACAGATTTATCTTTAATTAAATACATATGGGAAGGAGAGGTTCATTTTTAGAATTCTGCCTGTCAAAGGGGTCCAAAGAAAACAGGTGGCAATCGAACAATAGTTGTGGGGATTGCAGTCCACAGTCAGGAACCCTGCTTGAGGACCTCTAGACTAAAAACAAAATTGCATGCTGTGTTGGTTATAGAGCTCAGGTGGAGGTCAGTTCAGCTGTGGGCTTTAGGTTGGGATTTTTGAACTACGTCAGTGATTCTGTTTATGGAAGAGTTAGCCTGCTGCTTCTAGATGATCTGTCCAAAACCCCATTGCTAACCAAGTCTCAACTTGCCAGATTTCCATCTCCTTGGCTCATAAACCAGCAGTATTTTCATAGTGTTTGAGTGCATTAGAAAGTATTTTGTTACTTGATGTACTCTCATCACATATTTACATAAATAACAGGAAGTGTGATTAATATGTCCCAGGCAATCTCTTCCCTTGAGTCTAAATAAGTTCATTCCACTTAGGTCCAGACTAAGATCCCAGTGCTCTGAGTTTTACCAGCTTTCCTGGCAATAAAATCAGTGTAGCTTCTTGCTCTTCTTCCCAGGTCTTCTGACAATTCCCAGATTGTATTCATGTTCATGACTGGCTCTGTCCTGACAATTTTCATCTCTTGCTGGAAAGGAAGGAGCCCAGATGTGCTTTCTAAGTCCAGAGGCCAATGGATGTCACATTCACTGGCCTCTCTGCTGCATATCCCTGTATTCATACTCTTTTTTGCTATTGCTCAGTAGATGTTTTGAGAGGAAGAAACAGGAAATAACACTGAGAAGTCAAATTCTTTCTCCCAATTTTGTTTGTAGATCAGATGCCAAAAAGGCAGTGAATGGCTTGTCTTAGTTTTCTAATTGCAGATGCAAAATACCAAATGCCAGGTTAAGGGAAAAGAGGTTTACTTAACTCACAGTTTCAGTCCATAGTCATCTGGCTCCAAGACAGGGTGACACAGCAGACAAACATCACAGAGGAGAAATAGTTCATGGTAGGCAGAAGGTAGCAAAGCAAGCAAGGGATCTTCACATCTTTCTGCTCATTTTATATTTTTTTAGGTTACCAAGTTTAGAGTGGTGCCAGCCAATCAATGGACTGATTTAGTAATCGCAGATCCTTAATCTCAGCATCACATCCTCTAGATTCAGCCACCTCTGAAAAAGCTCCCCCTGTGACCTGCATGAGGCTTTGGGGGGACATCTAGACATAAACCATGTCTCTCTTGTTTTCTTGCTTTACTCTTCCTTAAAGATTTCACCTATTGCCTTTGTTTCAACCGTGCCTTCAGTGTAAATTTCTTTACTGTCTAGCTTTCCAGGAAAATAGCTTTTAGAACTTCACTCATGGTTCTGGATTTTTATTAGACATTATGTTTGGATTTATTTTCATTGCCAAACTCAGCAAACCTTAATCATCTGTCTCCTTATTGGCTCAGTCTCTAGATTTTCTTATTTTTCTTTTTTAAGAAGTCTCACAGTTCTTGAAATAATACTTTCATAATCTCAGATACATTTTTTACTCTTACTTTTGCCAATCATTTGCTGTAGTAGTTAGTTAGGGCTGAGGTAACAAAGTACTATAAATCTAGTGTTTTAGAAAACAAAAATGTAAGGATGGTGGTATATGCATACAGTCTCATCGCTCTGGAAGCTGAAGCAGGAAGATCACGAGTTCAAGCCCATCCTGAGCAAATTAGCAACTTAGTGAGACAAGGTTTCACAAAAAGGGAGGAGGGCTCAGTGGAAAGACTTCAGTTCAATCCCTGGTACAAAAACACAAAAGTAAAACAAACAAACAAAAACTAGAAATGTAATGTCTATAAGCCTGAGATCAAGGTGTTTTCAGTGTTGATTCATTCAGAGGCTGTGAGGGACACTCTGTTCTAGGTCTCTCTTGTATCTTGTGGTAGTTTGTTGGCATTCTTAGGTGGCTTGCAAAAGCATCGCTCTAATTTCTACTTTTATCTTCTCATGATGCTCTCCCCATGTGTGCGTGTGTGTCTAGATTTTCCCTTTTTAAGTGTGACGATTGAAGTCATCAGAAAACTCTCATATAGTCAGAGGTGGGGTTTTTGGAAGGTGATTTGATCAGGGCTATACTCATCAATGAATTAATCCACCAAGGAGCTAATGCTGAATGTGCTTTTATTAGGTGGAGCTGGTCAAAGGAGGCAGGTCCCTGGGGGTGTGTCTTGATCAAGGCTCCTCCTTTCTCCTCCTTGCTTGCCAACCGGTATGAAAGGCAGTAGTATTTCCCCATGCCCTTCCATCATGCCATTTCTGCCTTGGAGTCACCCAACAGGGGATTGAATCATCTAAAAATTGTGAGGCATAAAGCCTCTCCTCCTTTATATTTTGAGTGTCAATTATTGGTGTCTTAGGGATGGGAAGGTGACTTGGTCAATATACTGGTGTCTTAGGGATGGGAAGGTGATTAAGATTGCAAGGATACTAGTAGCTAAGGAGCACATTCCATCCCAGTATGATATCATTTTGGCTTAATTATATCTTCAACAACCTATTTCCATGTGAGTGTTCTTACTTAAGTATCTGAGGTTAGGCCTTCAATATACAAATAGAGTGGGAGAGTTCTGACAACCACAAAGCCAAAAGGGAAGGTCTGACTCAGACTCTCATGATCGGAGTATTGTAATTCTTGGGGGCTTTATATCTGGAATTTTTAAATTACAGTAGGTTTAATATTTAAAAACAATTCAAGATCCTGTCTGGGGAAAATGTTTCTTTTCTCAAAACCTGGCAGCATTTTGGGAAGTCAAAACTAAATGATATAACTGCAGCAAGTGTTTTGGAAGGTTTTATATAAAACAGAGATATATTCTATTTAACACAGTTGAAGTATCAAAGAAGTTTATCTCTTCCTTCCTTAAATTGCCATGTAATTGCACAAAAGGACACACACACACACACACACACACACACACACACACATATATATACAAACCACAGGGACAACTTAAACAGGAGAAAACAGCAACAAATTTTGAAAGAGAGAAAGAGTGACTGACTAAACAAAAATAAAAAGCTTAAATTTAAGCAAACAGTGGAAGAAGCTTATACAAAGTTGATGTATCCCTCTGAATCACACAAAAAAAATCAAAAACTGGTAGTACCAAATATGTGTGAACTGAAAACAGAAAATTTGAAATGTTGAAATAGAAGATGGTATGCCTTCCAACCCTATGGTTTTGCTGCTTTTATTTGAGCAACTGCCTTTCCCTACTCTGTTAAAATATCAGCAATTAAAAAACTCTGGTCCCGAGGAGTTTGGGCTTGAGAATACCAGAGACGTCATTTTGAAACCAGAGTTGATTGAAAGTCGAAACGATGTTGAACTTACCTCAAACTTTCTTCTTTCACTCACTTCCCAGAACTTTACCAATAAGAATTGTACCCTACCAACCAAGAGAGTAAAGATAAAAATTCATCACACCTTTCAAATTCCTGAGGGGAAATTATTCCCTACTTTCTATTCTATACCCAGCTAAATAGTCTATCAAGAAGACAAATTTTCAGACAGTTATCACTTCAAAACTTCACTGTCTTTATGTACTTTCTCAAGATGTTACTAGAAGATGTGCTCTACCTAAACAGATTAAATAAAATAACCAGAAGACATAGGTCATAGGAACTAGGTCTTCATTTAAGAATTGGTGATAGATTCTCAACATGAATAGCAAATGATCAGTCCAGATTGAAGCAGGAGGACAAAGAACTTGGGAAGGAATATCAGAGAAATTTTAAAAATATTTTTAAAAGCTCAATTGATGGATTTGAATGTAAATGGAGACAATTTATACTTTTGGTCTAATTTATGAACTTTAAGTTCTCTGGCATTTGAAGTAAAAAGCAATCTGTTTTTCAGTGATGATACCAAAAACATACAGTGTTTCATTTCTGTTTTCTAGTACAACTGTGCTTAATGGTCCTAACAGAATATAGCTGACCTAAGCTTAAAGGTGTAAGAATGTTTTTAGATACCTGAAAATATATCACATTGCCTGTGACTGCCTTTCAAATAAGAACTCAAGAAAGTCTCATGCTAATTCTCTAAAGTCCAGTCAATATACTTTTTTGACAGAAAGAAAACTCTCAGTAGAGGTTTTGTCTTCTAGGAAGTCATATTAAACCTGGGAAATAATACAAAGAACTTAAATGCAAAGATCTTCTGTGCAACAATAAAATTCAATCCAGCCACAGAAAATACACGAGGCTGCAAATAAAACGCACTTAGGCAGAAAGGGCACAGAAATCAGCTTGCCATTATCAGTCTTGTTATCTACCATTAGAGAGCAGTGTGATGTGTTATTTAGGGGAGCTGCTCTAAGCTCATGGGAAAAGATGGATGGGTTAGTGAGATACAGAATTCCATTTCAGGGAGTTTCATATTCCCAGGAAAGCACATATCACTATTTAAGGCACAGGCCAGGAGTCAGTGGTCCACTCTGGAGAAGTTAAGGTGAAGCAAAAAGTCAAGTTATGACCAGGCTTGGATCTCAAGGTTCGCAAATCCTGGGTGAGGAAATTTAGGCAGAGATGGGTATAAGACAATTGTTAGTTGGAAAATCACTTTTAGGCAACTGCTTTCTAGGCAATATGTGAATCGTGAGAATGGTAGCTTTTATGTACTACTTAGGACAAAATACCTTACTGTCCTGAGCATGAAAGCTTTTCCTCAAGGCAATGTGGGCCCAGATCAGAGATTTCAGAAACCTGGCAGTCAGCGTTAGTGTATTCCTGGTGTGGCTAGAAAAAGAATTTCAATTTGAGGCAGATGATAATGCTAAGGATATAAAAGTGCATTCTGCTAAATTAGGGCTGTCTGGGGGTCTCTACCAGGACTGCGGCTGCAACTGGGGATGAGGGAGATTATGCAAGTGAAAAAGGAGGTGGAATCCTTCCTCTGTTTAATATCAGGGGCTCAAGGACAACAGAGAAAAGTGGTTGAATCTAAGGGCGAGGGTTTAAAGAATAGTCTATTTGCATCACTATCATCAGAAGGTTCTTGATATGTTGTTAGCATAAAATTATCCCTTCATACTGAGGTCTAGTGAGCTGTTCGGTAGCTGTTAGATGTGATTGGTTCCCATCCACTGAGACAGTGTTGTGGTAATATCTTCCACTCTCTCAGGGAGACGCCAGTCTTGGTGCTTCTTCAGGCTGCAGCAACTTTGGACCTGAGAGCTTCTGACCCAATCTTACTGCACTTGAGGTGTTGGTACTCTGGTCAAGGTGTAGCAATGCACACCAGGAAAATTCCAGAAGGCTCAGCCTAATTGGCCAAATGGATGAGATGCAGATTTCTTGTTTTTCTTGCTCAACTATTTGTAGTAGTTGTCCAGTGGCTTGGCTCCATGAAAGGTGGAAAAAAAATGTTCATTGTTTCAAAGGCAAACATCATGGGCACACAGACATGCAAGTGATGCAAACACAAACATATACAATACCTACACATTCACACAAAATGAAGTAACACTCTAGTTATCTAGAAAACAAATTATCCCAAATTTCAACTTCAGGAAAAGGATATTAGGTTTAAACTTAGGAAATAAAACTCATGCACAAATACTATTTTTCTTTGCCTCTTAATTACACAAGATTGTTACCCCTAACTTTACAACAATTATTAACATACTAGATCCAGACATAAGGGGTTGCTTGTAACACCCAGGGGAAAGTAGGACTTCTGTTTAAGGTAGACATAAACTGCAGAGACACAAAAAATTATTTGGAATTAATTTGCACTGACATATTATATAATGTACATTTACACAAATAAAATGCTTTGGTTTGCAAGATGTTTTATTTTTGAGATTATAGCAAGAAGTACGTGTTGATTGTCCTTCCATCAAACTTTGTACAATTTCTTATATTCATTGTTCATACTTCTATATAATTTTTTGAATTTTGTGAGTTTGAATGGATGAACTTTCTTTAACTGGAAAATTCCCTGATGTATAATGTTTCATTTCCCAAGAAGCCAAATGAACTGTCACCAAGTATATTCTGCTTATTTATCTTTCCTTTAAACTGCTACTTAGATATCACCTACTCTAAGCCTCTGTACTATGTACAATTTTTTCTCTACTTGGTCCTTTTTCTTGGTTAAAAGCAATATCACCAATAACTTTAGATGAAAACTGCTTGCAGTAGCATGCTGAGATAATCTGATTAGAAGGCTCCGATTGATCTGTGTCTAAAGAGAAATGCAAACCGCATCAATTGCATCTCTGCTTTTTCCCAAGCAACTGTTCAGTGCCTCATTAGAGTCTCTGGCATTTCTCTGGCACCTGTTGTTTCCCATGATTTTGTAAGCTGTCTGTTTGTAGATTACGGAATTATATTTCTGCAGGTCTCCCACCAGCAATCGAGGAAACATACCTCATTGTCCCCAAATCTGGGCACCATCAGAAGCTTTGTCTCAGCATCAAATATAACATGGGTGATTATTAGTTTTTGATGGGCTGAAAGCTTCGCAGAATTTCTGTAAAAGACAAGTACAGATGCCAAATATTGAAACTTTACAAATAGCTATGCATAATTTACAGGTTTTATTGCAGATAATGTGATTTTACTAAAACATGGCTTTCTGGGTATGCATTGACCTCCAAAACTTTGAGACCTAGGACAAAACAAAATGACTTAATTTGATTCCACGAGTCTTTACCATGACTTGATATTTGTTAAAAATCTGTCTGTCCTCCTTGGAAACATATTTGTCCCTGGAAGCCTTACGTTTTCCACTTAGTCTTTAGTTTACTATGTTTTCAAATAATTTGCTATGACATTATAAAAATGCAAAGGACTCAACAAGCAATACTCTAATACTAGTACCGTCTGGGCTATGTGCATCTATGCAAATGTATGTGAAGCTGTATGTTCAAGCATATGCATGTGTGCACATGTGTATGTGTATACACATGTGTGGAAGGGTTCTAAATGATAACATGCAAAAGGAGTTGAAATTCTGAGTGTATCTAATTAACTCTTAAGGACTCATTCTTAAATGTCCAGATGTACAGAAATTTCCCGATGCTTTATGAAATATACTTCCATTGTATTGGTTTGATCATTTTCTTGGTGGAAGGCAGATTGAACATGAATTTATTATGAGGGATGAACCTGGCTTAATGTGTGACACCAGCCAGTAGTTTGTGGTGTTTCAGGTGTCTGTATTTAGTCTCTATCTCCTCTTCCTGGATGATCACACCCCTCCCTCCCCACATCTCAACCATGAATTATTTCATCATTATTCTCTGCTAATTATTCCCAGTAAAAGCAAAAAGTTTGATCACAAAGAAATGCCATTTATTAAGGGTTATTTAAAGCACTATGAGCTGAGGAAAGATGAGGAGTGGGATTGGGGTAGGATTTATTTTTTGTGACTGCTAAAATATCTTGGGAAAATATTTCTAAAAATTCTTCCTTACTGAATAACTTAGGCAACCCTCGATCACTATACTGATAATGCTCCTAAGCTGGTTATTCTTGCTTCCATTAAAACCTTTCAAAATAAAATGGAAAATGGCATCGACTGGACTATTAATTAATATTCATAAGATAAAAACTACTTTCCCAGAGAATCTAGTTTCACAAGTTATGAATTTCTTAATAAACAAAGGGTCAATACACTTTCTTGGAGTTTAAATGAACTCTTTTTATTGGAATTAATAAAAGTATTATTTGCATAATTTAAAACAGGGAAGCAGGAGGAGGGAGGGACAGAAAGGTGAGAGAGAGAAAGAGAGAAACAGAGACAGAGACAGAGACAGAGAGACAGAGAACTGTCTGATCTCTGATTGCAGATGCTCCAGAGAAATCAGCCAGAGAACCAGGTCTGAGTTTCTCAGCATGCATTTGAGCCTCTTGGATTGTATGTCTTCTTCTGCACCCAAGATTTAATGTTTTCATCTGGGGTCTCTACCGTGGAGTCTTTACAGAGATTCTGGTACTTGACATTTTGTTAAGCTTTTGCGAAAGAATTTACTGTTCTGTTAGTTTTGCTTGTCTGGACTTGTTGGTCATGGTCATTCTTCAAGACAAAATGATGACCCTAGTAGAATTTTAAGAGTTCCTGTGATCAAACGGTTCTGAGGCTCTCACATGCCAGTACAATGAAGTATATCAAAAGTATGGGTCTCTGAGACTTTCCTGTTACCCACACATTTTCTCCACTTGAAAAATATAATTAAATACTCCCCCTGAATCTATGAGATTTGGGTGAGGGTAGCTCACTATCTTGCTTTCTGTAAGGATGCTTAGTGGAAAGCAGGGAACTCTTTCTACCCCATGCTGCTTTAAATTCCTCACAAAGTGTCCCCCCCGCCACCACCACTGAGTAACATCTGCTACACTGATAATGCATAGGTCCTCATTGCTAATGGTGTACTCCCGTATCTACAGGGTAATGCTTAGGCAGGATGTTGGGTCAAAGAAGGGAGCATTTTTTTCTCTTTCAGGGCTTTTATTCCCTTGCATTTTTAAAAGGATGAAAACTGGCAGTCCTGTGTGCACCTTAGGAACACACCTCTTCACTTGTTCCCTTCATTCTCCTAAGGAGTTTGGGCAAGGAGGAAGTGATCAAGGGCAGGATTTTAATGAAGAGAAGCATCCTAGTTCTTTGAACTCTTTCATCTCACCCTGAGAACTAAGAAGTTTTGTGCCTTATTTGAAGGGTCCCACAGCAGTCCCTGTACTCATGGAGCGGGGATTGCGAACAGTCAGTGAAGTTTTACAAATACAGTCCTGTGCCACCTAGGATAGCACATGTTCTGAGAAAAAACATTAGGCAATTTCATCACTGTGTAAGCCTGAGGGTGGGTTTACACAAGCTAAGATGGCCACGATGTCACAAAGCAACACAGTTTTACAGGACAGCCACTGTTTATATAGTCTATCATTCACCAGAGTCACTATGAAGTGCACAGCTGCAACATCTTCTAAGATGCAAAATGTTGTAGATGTAGTGAGATTGGAAAGGTAATAGTTTTTCTTGTTGTAGTTATTGGTTTTCATCCTGGTGGCCTATAGTAATGCTTTTATTCAATGGGCTGGAAGAAAACATTCTGTTCAAAATAACCTAACAAATAATTAGCTAGTCCTTGATATGAGCTAGGTATTTTGTTAGCTACTGAAGATAAAATGCTAAACAACACAAATTTAGAACTTGCCTTCAAGAGCTTATGTTATCAAGAAGGAAATTCATATCTAATTTTAAGGGACATTAGAGACAATTTAGGAAAAGAAGGACATTATGAAAGTGAGTGGTGTTCAGTCTCTGTAAATCATAAATGGTAACCAGAATACTTCTTGAAGTCTAAAGTACAAAACCATCCAAAGCTTTATATAACAATACAGATGGTGAGGGATCCAGGTGGGAGCTAGGTCTGATCGCTGGTTATAATCTTCCTAAATTAAATACGATGTAAGGACACATGTTGGGATCAGAAAAAAATCACTGTAGCAATGTGTGATACAAAAAGATATGCCTTGAAGAAACCACGCTGCTCTCTTGAAAGAAAAATACTTAATACCACAGGTGCTTTGAGAGTTCTCCTTGAAAAGTAAGTTACTTTGAAATTAAAAATGCTTTCGGAATTTCAATTCCTCAAATGGGCTAGGGTTTTCAATCTTGTTATTCTATCATAACCCAACCAATGGTAATGCAAAGTGATTTCATTCTTTTTTAAAAATAAATCATGTATTGTGTAACTTTATAATTAGAAGAGATCTTGCAGACTGTCTAATTCTCTAGGTGAATCCAACTCCGCTGTGCTATATCCCTTCTCTCATTTTCTTGAGAGTATGATTCTAAAACAAATAATAATTATGATTAATATGCAAATGATGTCCTATGTGCCAGGTATTGTGTACAGCAACTCACATCCTTTATCTTAGCTAATGTGTACAATAGTTCTCTTTTGTCACCCTTGTTTTATGAAACTATAGACAAGGGTTTTGTAACTTCCAAAGAAGTTATAAGGTGGCCATCTGTCTGATTCCACAGCCAGCAGTTCTGTTATTATCATATACATATGCCCTTCCATATCTAACTCATTTACTTCTAGTGTTGAAAAATTTTATTGTAGTAGATGGATATTTAACAGAGAGGAAGGACATGTGAATCTAGTTCAGCAGATTTCAAAGTATTAGTGAGCTTAAAAAACGGGTGCTAAATTTGACCAATAATAAAGATGGATGAAATACAGCAGTCTTGTCCAGCATCGCCCTGAAATCTCTCTGCAGGATTAAGTCCTTACATCTAGTTTTACCTATGAATGTGTTGTTTCATGACTGAGGAGAAGTTGAGAAATGTAAAGGAATGTGTTCAGAAGAGAGGTTTAGAACAGGCAATTGAAGGAATTAAGAAGATAGAAATATAAAAGAGGTTCCATAAGTCATGCAAAAAGCATATCTAGACAGGTCTTTTCTTACAGAAACATTTAGAGGAGAAACCAGAAAATAGCCTATCAAATAGTAATAATATTCTATCTTGCTTTCCTCAGGAGTTCTGGTGATTGGAAGTCGTCCTTTTCTTTTCTTTCCATCTCTCTGTAGCCTAAGAAAGAGGTAGTGTTCACAATGGCTAATTTTGCACACTTCCCTGAGGGATAAAAAGAAGTTTGGGATTATGGTATAACCTTTTGAGACTCCCCATTAAATCTTTTGGGATGCACCATTCTCTCCCACCCAGTAAAACTAACTAAAACTACTAATATTAAAAGAACATTTCAGAGAAATGTAAAATCATCTCCGCCCTCTTGCATCATCCCAGGATTATCCATTGCCTGTTGATTCATCAACCTGTGAATCTTCCACCGACCTTGAATCTTCTAGTCCACCTACACTACATCCACCCAATAAATAGTGGCTCTTTGGAGTATCTTGATCTTTGCTCATTCTGAGACATTGACCTACCAGCTCCCAATCATGCATTACTAAATTTGTCTCTGTTTCCTGTTTCATCCATTCACTGGACCCCTCATACAGGCAGTTGGGGATCTTGACCAGGTCCTCCATAATAAAGCAGGCACCCCTCATCTCTTTTGCAACTGGAGAAAACTTGTGGCAGAATTCAACACAGATGCTTCTATGGCTGACCTGTGCCACCGCAGATCTACACATTGAAGTCCTAGCTAGTACTTCAGAGTGTGATTGTATTTGGTTAAAATGTGATCATTAGGCTGAGACCTAGTCCAATATAACTGACAGCCTTCCAGAAAAGGAAATGTGGACTTAGATATGTACAGAGGGAAAACAGTGCGAAGACACTGGGCGCAGACAGCTATCTACAAGGCAAGGAAGAGAGCTTTCATCAGGCATCTAACATTGGTGAAACCTTAGCCTCGAAATTCCAGCTATCAGAACTATGAGCAGATAAATTTCTTTTGTTTGAACTGCTTAATGTGTTATGCATTGTTGTACCAGCTCTATACACTAATGCTTGTGCCAACCTTCAAACTTCGTCCCTTGAATCTTTACTATGGTTGTTTTAAATCTACACCTGAGTTGTCCAATAAAGTAACCACTGGGTACTTGTATCTAAGTAAATTTAATTAAACTACTATTAACTAGAATTAAAAATTTTGTTGCACTTATCATATTTGGTATGATAAATAGTCTCATGGTTACTATCTGTTGTATTAGAAGATGTAGACTTAGAACCTTTCTATCATCATAAAAAGTTCTATTAGAGAGGGAGGCTTGAGACTAGATAGATCTAACTAAATCCTACTGTGTATCTCACAGAGGGAGAAAGTATAGTCTGGGGTAAATTTTTCAGATGTAGACTGAGAAGATTTTATGTCAGGTTTAGTTTAAGTTGCCCTAGTTTGTAAAAAAAAAGTACGTGAAGTGTGTGTGTGTGTGTGTACACGTAAACTATCCCTTTGTGAAGTCACGTTCTACTTGAACTGAATTTCTAAGGCTCCATATTTTTCAATTTTTTTGATTCTCTACTTTCAATAACCTAATTAAATTCTTAATTTGATTTATTACTTTAGGTGAGCAATTTCTGCAACTATATTGCAAAATATTTCAATGATATCCCTAAAGAATCCAACAAGTCCTAACTTCTGATGGCAGGGAAATAGCTCCAGTTCTGTTTCAAATGAACAGTGAAAAAATGGATTCGTGAAGGGTCAGAGATTTCTCAAACTGTGGTTCCTTGGGATAATGTATGCATGATCATGCTCTTAAGTGAATTATGGGTCAGAAAAGCAGAAATATTAAGCAAATTAGAATAAAATTAAAAGACTGGATAGTGGAACGGGGGAAGTTTCATATGGGAATTGTGCTGGTGGATTAATTATCTCAGGAAACTCATGATAAGCAGAATTTTCTGAACTGAAGGCAGGGAATGTCTGTTTATTTTTCCAGAATGAGACTTTAAGTCAAACTGACTCTGAGATGTGAAGGGAAATAATCCATCAGTAAAATTCTTCAATAAATTAAATAAGTCACATGCAAAAAAGAAAGATGCCTGAAAAAATCAACACCAAAGTTAGCACAAAGAAATAAATATGGCTTCCCCCTGACTTATGAAGTAGAGAAATTGTCTTCATCTTTATGAAGAATTTTGGTGGTGACAAAAGTTTAGTGTAATACACAGGTCGGGCCACCTGATGGAGAAGTGGGAGTGGATGGTGAGATTTTAGAAAGGAAACTTTGCCCCTCAATTGCAGACTAGTCTTTGTATAATGTGCATGGGAGAGAAACGGCAGGAGTCTGTCCTTCCAAGTTTTTACCAGGTTTTCATACTATACACCTGATAACATAGGCTACTAATTCTAGAAGAGAACTGTGCTAGTGAATGTTAGAGAACAGGTCTCAAGAGCAGAAGGAGGATAAACCCTGATTCCTAGTACATGCTAATTTCCATGGTATAAATTCCCTTACCAAGTATCAGGGGCTGCTTTAAAACCGCAGATTTTAAAAGGAGAACCAGTCATTGTCCTGCCTGACTGCATTTTGCTCCTCTGGAATGTTATTTCTCTGAGTCATTTTTCCTCTGCTTATCTCAAATTCTGGGAACAGTAAGCCTTACAGGCAGATCAACTCATGACAGGATCCAAATTATTCCTCCAAGCAGGAACTGTTCCCTAGGATCCAGCAAAACCCTAACCAAATCTCAGCTGAAGATCAACCAGACCAGTTTGACAAAAACTGCTTGACTATGCATATCCCTTGTCCCTTCCCTGATTCTTTCCATGTACAATCTTAAAGCTATTGGCAATATGCCAGACACCCGGATTAGAATGCCAGGCCTCTTGTTCTTCCCAATAGAGCCATATTGAACAAATTCTTTCTTATTTAATCACTATTCATCTCCCTGATTGGAGTCTCAAGATGACAGGTGGTCAAAATTGTTCTTTTGGGACCATGAGAGTCAGCCCTTTGGCCTAGGATTCCAGCTGCCAGCAAGAGATCACTGAACAAAGTTGGAAAATACATTCAGAGCAGATTGCTAATCCTAATAGAGCGTCCTGAAATTCAACTCGGTGCTGTCACTACTCACAGTTAACAGAGTCCTGGCAAAGTAGGGGAAACCCTAACACAATTGCCACCACTTTAGGTACCAGTCACAAATTTTGGGCATATCTGAACCATCTAGTTTTCCATTCAAGGGATTATGGATTTTGACCTTTCTGTACCTGCACAGGTTGGATAATTTATTAGGATAACTCACAGGGCTCTCCTATCACAATCAGCAATTTATTATGAGGGGTACATGCAAACAGCCAGATGGATAGGTACACATGGCAAACTCCAGGAGGATCTGAGCACAGGAGCTTTTGTCCCCATAGAGTCAAGGTGTGTCACCTTCTTTGTGAGCAGTACATTTTCAACCTGGAAGCACTTGCAACTTCTGTGCCAGGAGTTTTTATCTGGGGAAGGGTTATTGCACATACAGGATTGATTAAATCAGTAACTACTTGCCTGGGTTAGATTTCCTGTCCTTATCCTGAGCACAAACGTCAGAGACATGGCTGAAAAGTTCCAACCCTCTGATCCCATGCATAGTCTTTCTGGCATGGCCACCCCAGTTCCATTTCTAAAACTTTGCAAGGGTCCACCGTAAGTCACTGCGTTAACATAAACTCAGGTATGGACTAAAGTGGCCTGTTGTGAATGACAAAAGACATTCCTACCAGTCAGGAAGTTCTATGAGTTTTTGAAGCTCTGTGCCAGGAATCAGTGACAAAAATCAGCATATTCCCTATTATATCACAGGAAAAGCACACAGGATCCGTTCTTGAGAGCCAGTGTGAGTTGGCTCCAGCACATCTCTGTGATTTAAGCATTGGATCCCCCTACAAAGGGTTACAAAGTACTGATACTATAGTCTCACCCTCAGGTGTACAACCTGAACTGCAGTTTTGAAGGCTGCCAAGATATTCTTTTTTGCAGCGAAGTTTGATTACTGTAGATCTTGACTGCTTTTCCTCTCCCTTAGAACCAAAGAAATAGGTCTCCCTCATTGGGCCTCAGAGGATGTTTCCAAATAGCAAGAAAGAAAAATTACATTTTCATTTTCTAGGAGTAAGGCAGAGTTGTGAGAGACACCCCAGCACTATTTAGGGGGCAGTCACCCAGTTTTCTGAATAGCTGCTTTCAGCAAACCAGCCCTGCACTGTCCATATAATTTGCCTAATTATGTATTTTCATAGCTAATTCCAGCTACTTCTTCAAATCTGTTATATGTCACCTTACCCATAGAGCTTCTCCTGGTCACCCTTCTTCTCCATCACGTTTGTTACCATATGACGTATTTCACATACACCCATGAAAATGCAAACAGTTTTTAAGCCACAATAGCTCTTCAATAAATACAGAAGTCTGTGTTTACAAATACCTGAGAGCAGTATTATTGCTGCCGTTATCATTTAGAATGAGAACTGTGGATTCTTGGAAATGAATTAGTATCTAATTTTGATGAGGCTTCCAAGGTCCATTTGAAGTCAATGGAGCCTATTAAATTATTAAAGACAGCTCCCAGGAGCTGAAAAATTTGTGGAAGTCTGTTAGGTTCTATAGACTTTAGCTAGCTTAGTGGGCAAGATCAGGCTTTTAGAATGTGATATTAGAACTCCTCAGGCCCCATTTCTATTCCATGATGTATTGCCTGGGAAGAGAGAAGAAAGCATGTAGAATTCTTTAACTTATGGAGCTAGAAGCTCAAAATTCTTTGTCCTAATTATGACCTCTGAAAAAAAATAAGAGTGTAGAGATCAATTACGCATGAGTCTCTCTGAAGTGGTGTCTTCATCGAATTTTTGCCACCATAACAAAAGTATTTGACTCTAGCGATTTATAAGGTATAGAGTTCATTTAGCTTCCAGGGAAGTTGAAGAGCATGCTACTAGCATTCAGAAAGGGCCTTCTTACTGCATGGGAACAAGGCAATTGCCATCACCTGGAAGACAGAGAGGCATTGCTTCCTGTTCTCTTTCCCAGTGGGAAGTCACTGAGGCCGTCATTGGGGCCCCACCCTCACGGCCTCATCTAATCTTCGTTACCTCTTAAAAAGACTCCTCCTCCAAATATCATTCGTATACATATTTGGGAATTCTTTTCAACATGTGTGCCTCTGGAGGCATGTTTAGACCATACTAAATGTTTCTGTTCAGAGATGCTTCTGAAAATGCTAGTATTGATTTTATTCTACAAAAGACCTCATCCTCTGCCACCATTGGGAGAGACACCTTGCATTCACAAGCTAATCATCTGGAAGAACAGGGTTAAACAAGCAAATACTTACATTATTTAATCAAAGTTAATTAAGCCTCAAAGGACAAAGATAAAGTTTCGCAGGACTGTAATTAAGGACACATAATCATTGTAAACTGAAATTTGAAAGATGAGCAGAAGTTGGCATTGATTATAGACTTTCAAAAATGATAAAGCTTGATTCTCTGACAGGTAAAAAGGTATTTTGTACTTGATAGTACAGAATTAAAGCATTTTCACTGGAGAAGGAATAAATAGCATATTTTCTTACATTTGTCTTTTTGTTAAGCCATAAAGAATGAATCAAGTTGAGTAATATTTACCTACCTAGATATATACTAAGACTTGCTGTAACCCAAATAAAGAGGTTTACATTTTTTTTACCTAAAAGTGATATTAAACTGGAAGTATTACTCATAATTTTAAAAATTTATTAACTTCAACATTTCACAGGCTGTTTCTTTGTTGATACAAAGTTAAGATGGAGTGTGATTCTATTTTTAGGTATTGGAAAAAAAAACACAGTTCTGAAAAAAAAAAAAAAGATGTATAAAACCAGACAATGTACTAGACAGTTTTTTCCTTGCTAATCTAAGGCAGGGGCTAGGAGTGGTAAAGGATCCTAAACCTTGGAAGTTCTATGATTCAAAAGAGTTTTGCATGGTAAAGAATTATTTCATCTGAAAGCTACGTTATTTCATCTGAAAGCTGGGAGTACAAGGGTTGGCACTTTAGAATGAAGAGCCTCAGAATGTTGAGTACGCTTTCACTGCACTGGTCAGGGTGTACCTCTGGGTATTAGAAATCTGTTGTAATGTCCGTGAATTTTGCATTAAACAAAAAAAGGGGGGCAAAGAAGGGGAAGAAAAAAACATTTAGGTCGCCAAAGGCTTGTTTTATCTGAGCTCAGACAGCCACAGATCAACTATTCAATCTAAGTCAGTTGACACATGGCAAATGAGATTTAATTTTGACAATTTCCATCTTGCATAATATTATTATTGCAAACAACTGGGGAGACACAAAGGAAGAATGGAGCAAGTATTTCATGAATGAAATTGAATGATGTCAGACTCCATGGAAGGGGTTCTGTGGTAATGGAGCTGCCTTCCGTAAAAATGCTTAACAATGGGGGAAGCATTTGAATAGCCCACAAAATGCACCAGAGACGCTACTGCAGCTGTCCAAGGGCAAAGAGAAAAATACGGAGCCCATAGTGTATTCATCTGTCTAAGACAACCAGAAGAATAAATGCAATGATATTGTTCAGGTTAGAAACACCTGAGAATATTTGATTAATTTCTCATTTTATAGGCAAAAGTATATTTAGTTCTAAATTATTTTGGACTAGGAGATTTTTAATCTTTAATCTGATCACGTAAAATTTGCTTGGCAATTTGGCAAGTAGTTACAAATTCTTTTCAGCCTTGATAAAATAGCAAATACTTGTATGATACTTAGTATGTATCAGACATGATTCTGAGTCCTTTCTATTAATTTACTCACTATCATTAATACTAGGAAAGGCTGCTATTTCTATTTTACAAACACTGGTACTTAAGGAAGCTGTATTTTATTCAAAATTCGAGTCTAGTGGCAGTCAAGATTTGAAACTGGGCAATCTGGCCCTAGAGTCCAACATTTTTCTACTAAACTGTGATGCTTCTTTTGAATACACCAAAACCTTTTCTACTATGTAAGTAATAGTTTCATTTGCATATCAATAGACAGGCCTATATAATGACTTAAGTGAAAGAGTTTCTTTTCTGTGTTATCACATTATAATAACTGGAAGATAGTCTTGTATGTTTATATGCCTTATGTGTATGTATAGACTTGAGTTGACAATTTAGAACCACTCCAAATACTGAATATTCTCAAACATTTTAAGTCAGCTGCATTATATATTATCTAGCAGGTGAGAAAAAAATCAAAACCTTTAACATGACACATTCCTTTATTATCTTGTCTCTCCCTTTCTATGTGGCAGAAGTTTTATCAACAGCTGTCCTCTTATACTTTACCAAGCATATAGTTCTGCTAAAAGGTAACCTGTGAAGGGATCACGCTCTTCTGATCATTAAGATTTTCACCAATGTACTTTCTCTTATCAAAATGCCATTTTCCTTTTCTCACTTACCTAATTCTTCTTCAGCTTTCAAAACCCAGACACTTATTGCCTCCTCCAGGGCTCACTCCTCCTGCAGCAAGGCTCCACTGAGGTTGAGTGACTTTCCTGGGTGTTACTAGTTTTCAGAGTAATTCCCACATATATTTCTCCTAGGTATTTCTCTGTCACGTGAGGAGACAGAGGATCCTGTGAAGACCGTTAGCCTTGAATGACAAGCTGAGAAGACTGCCTACTACACAGCAAGCATGCTGATTATCTTTTTGCTGTGGGGACAAATGCAAGATATACAATTTCAAGGAGGAAAGATTTATTTCTGGCTAATGGTTCAGAGATTTCAGTTCATGGTCATCTGACTCCAAGGCAGAAGGGCATGATAAAGGGAAAGTGGTTACCACATGGGAGGTAGGAAACAGAGCACAAGGGAAGAATGAGAGAGAAAAAGAATGGGCTTAGGACAATAATAGAACTTGCCAGGTTACTCCTTCAGTGACCGACTTCCTTCAGCCAATCCTACCTCTTAATAGCACAGTCAGGCATGATTTCAAAAATGGTTTAACCTTTTGATCAGGTTTAACATCTTATTATCTAATTGGTGTTAAAAGCCTTCCTTCAGAGCATATGAACCTTTAGGAAACATTTTTGACCCAAGTCATAACAACAGGTGCTTGATAAATATTTGATAAGCAAATATGTCAGTTTTATAGGAAATACAAATGTATGTTTTCCACAATCACAAGCTAAATTTATACTGACCTGCTGAATTACCACTAATGCTTTAGTTCTCTTTCTTTTCCTCCCTGACAACCTCTTGAAAAGGAGAAAGATTTTTTCCCTACCCTCGGGAACTGTGGATTGGTCTGAGAATTAAATTGACAGAATACAGATTGATAGGGCTCGGGATTTAGCTCACTGACATAAGCTCCTACCTAGCAAGCACGTTGTGGTGAGTTTGATGGTCATGAGTTTGATCTCTGATACAAAAACAAAACAAAACAAAACAAAACAAAAAAAAACAGATTGACAGGGGAAAGCACAAGATTCTTCCTAGATGCTAATTTTTTCTCCATAAACAAGAAATAAAGATTCAAAGTATGAGAGAGGCTTCAGGACTTATACATTATTTAACTAGTAAAGAGAAGTTGTGGAGGCATAGAAATGCCAAAGAAAAAGAGTGTTAAGTCAGGGGTGTTCACCTGTGGGAAGTGACTAAGAAATACATCATAAAACTAAGGGAAAATAAAGGTTATTTGAGTTGATTTATTTATACTGATTTATCTCAACATCAGATTCTCATCTCTAATTGTAAGAATGTTCTCTTCTCGATACCAGAAGAGAACTTTTCATATAGAACATTTATGCCCCATTTTACCTAGAAAGAGAAAGGTCAGAAAACACTTCCAATACATGCTGTTTCTCAATTTCCCATATATTTTCTTTCACATAATATTAAGTTAAGATCAACAACCACTACAATTATTCTGCCAGTTTTTTCTTATTATGCTTGTCACCTACTTAGTAGGTGCAAGAATGAACTTCTCTTTTGTGAAGGCATCACACAGTTTTCTTTGAGTGCAAGATATCTTGCTAGTAATTGACTCAGTAGAGAAACCAACCTCTGATGCTATAGCAGAGTTTTGCTACCAGCAGTGCAAGAAAGCCTTTTTTAAGAAGCTGTGGTATGCGTCCTCCAGGGAAAATAATGAGGTAGAAACGGTGTTAGTCAGTCAACTACACCCAGGTACTCAACTGAAGAAATAATGACCAAAGAAGTGAAATATTCGCACACTTCCTGTTGTTCAGCTCTGTATTAGTTTTCCCACTGCTGGCACAACATACTTGACACCAATAATATGAAGAAGTTTATTGCAGCTCATGATTTCAGAAGGTCCAAGGCAAGAACGTCATGAAATAAAGGCAGACAAAAGCTGCTCAACTCGCGGCATCCAGGAAGCAAAGGGCAGAGGAAGAGCCCAAGAAGCAGGAGCCAGGGACCAGATAGAGTCCTCAAGTCTGCGACCATATGACTGGCTTCTTACAATAGGTTCCTTCCACCTCCTAACAGCCCATTCAGCTATAAATTCATCAATGGATTAACTCCATTGGTGAAATTAGTGCCTTCACAATTCGGTAATCTCAACAGGAGCTGCTTAATCCTCTCCATTTGACAATCAAGATTCACCAGCATAAACGCTCATGGACAGTTTCTCACACTTATATAATGGCTCCTCTTAGGATATTTCTGGAGGCAGAATTGTTCTAAACTTCTCCTTGTGAAAAACTTAAAAAACAAGAGACTTAATATGTTTATTTGATCAAGGTTAGTAAGAAAGAAACCCAATTTTTAAATTTTATTTTAAAAATAAAAACAACAAAAAACTCCAATAAAAATGATGGTACAGAATTTCAAAACAAAACAAAAATAGAAAATTAACACTAGTTAGTATATCGCATAGAGTTATCTTCAAAGTAGTTATTCATACTACAAGTTTTAGGCATAAAAATAATCAAACAAACAATGAAAGCACAAACTGTTCTTTTTGACAAACTAACAGATTAGTAGTATAGTTCTCTATCATATATATATATATATATATATATATATATATATATATATAACACACACATATAAAACACACACACATATGTGCCAAATTTTAAACAAACTTCTCAATCTTGGAACTGTGATGCTGTGATAACTCACATCATAGAGGTCTGGGCATAACTCATAATCCTGAGGACCTGTGGACCTATATCCTAACACTGGCTCAGTAATAATTAGCTGTGGAATGTTTAGATACACATTTTAACATTGATTATTTTACATGTGAAATTTTAAAAAGAGAGAAAACATTACAGTTCCTCTGGTTGTCATGGAGATAAATTATTTAGCACCACAAAATCTTTCAAGGGGGGAACAATGGATAAAAGATTTCTAACTTCCAAGAATTGTTTTCAAGGAGGGTTTGACTTACATTTGTTCAAGATCTGTTTCTGAAAACAAAACAAAAGAAAACAAACTATAATGGCTATGGGGTAGTTGGTTGATGTTTACACTCATTTCCTGGGATAGAAAATCCAAGTAGCACATGAACATTGCAGATTTAAATCTCAAAGCTTGTTTCAGTACCATAATGGAAATGTTTTGTTTCCTGTTATGTACGTACTGTCTCTGTGTGTGTGACAGAGAGAGAGTGAGAGGAGAGAGAGAGAGAGAGAGAGAGAGAGAGAGAGAGAGAGAGAGAGAGAGAGCTCAAGAAACCATTTTTAGTTTAGTATGTGGTGAAATATGTGCATCCAGATTTAATCTTCTGCATGTGGATCTGGAGGAAAGTCAGGTTTCGCTGTTCCATCTTTCCTCCAGTGTATATTATCAGCCACTCTGTCAAATAGCAGATAACTGAAAATGCCTGAGGATGTTTCTGCAGTCACTATTCTATTCTACTCACCCACATGACTAGTGCCAGTCCAGTTAGCCTGTAGACATAAACATAAAACATAGGTAAAGAACTAGAGAGGAAAAGTCTGCATCTACATAGAAGCAGAGCCATGCAGGCATGAGCTTGAATTAGAAGAAAAGTGGAGTCCTCATTACTGGCAAGTCCCCGGGCAGCATTTGCGAAGCACTGGTTAGGTGTTAAAACACCACTGGTGGAAAGTTGCCAGCTCTAGCAATGCATAGAGACCACCTGTATCAGCAAGGAAGCAGCAGGAGTCTGGTATGGAGTGGAGGTGAGAACTCAGGTTGGCTTCTGTTGGGAGTTGGGACTTACCAGGCAGGTGGGCTTAGGATAGGTGAGGCATGGATTCCAGCAAAACCCAACAACGACAACAATAGTTAGGGCCAAGGTGAAGTGACAGAAATAATTCACCTTACACAGCATGAGTCATAAAGATGAAGCCAAGAAATGACAACAAGCACATGACTAGGGCCAATTCGTAGAGACAGAATTCAGAGAACACATTAGAGATGGTGAGTAACAGATGGAATAGTTTAGGTTCCCTGGGTGGGCTTCAGTATGGAGTGTAACCATGGAGTGAGTAGGGGAGTCACGTCAAGCATACAAACAACTCAGAGGGCAACTAGAGAACATCCACTACTCCCTCGTTCTAATAGTGGAGGCAGGTGCCGGGGTATCTGGGAGCGCACACAGGCACACAGGAAATGAGAGGGCTGAAACCACAACTCTGAATGCTGGTTGTCTCATTTGATTAAAAATAGAAACTGACTTGGTACACTGTTTTCAACCTAATGTCAAGGTTCCCTGTCATTATGTTTCATTTCATTGTTTGATTTAAACTAGTTGATGTTAGAAAAGCAAGTCATTCTAAGAGGATTACTTCATGGTAATCACAGAACCCTATGTATGTACTCAGCACTGTTGCTCAAGTATTTATTGAAAATTCACCAGCGAAATAATCATCAACACAAACTAGTGAAGGTTAATTACAATTTATGAAAACTAAGCTCACATATATTCCATATATTGCTTATGCTTTCAATTTTTTGATAAACTGAGAAATACTGTAGGTGAGATAGATTTTCCAAGTTTGAGAGCAAACTGACATGCAAAAATGACAGAGAGATACGTGTGGTTTTCAGAAGGGAAAAAAGTTCACAGGAAAAGAATGAAATGACATTAAAAAAGAATCAAATGACAATGCGATAATCAAATGACAGTGATAAAGGTGCAAGTGGATGAGAAGCTGAAGGAAGAACATGGAATGAGAGGAAGGTGGAATCAGATTCCCTCCGATGCTTGTAAGAAATTTTCTTATGAATGTCTCTAAACCAGTGCTCCCCCACTTCCCACTTTTCCTTAAGAATGCAGACAAAAACAACTAGTAGGATATTTTATTTCTGCAAATTCAATTTTATATGACATTTGGAGGCCAGAGTCTATAGGAATCGATGTAACTGCTAAGGACTTTCAAAAGTTCAAGATCAGACAAAAGCAGATGGAAGCAAATGAAAGTAAGAAATTCAAAGAGTGATGAATAGAATAATAAGAAGAATATTTCAAGAAGATTCATAAAAATATTAATACTGATGGTTGGGGAGTAAAAGCCTGTGTCTCTTGCTTGCAGTAATGGAAAGCTGGAGGCAGAAGACACTGGATTTAGGCTGGTTCAGAGTCTCTGGAGTGTGGCAAGTAGGAAATACAGCTTCCTAAGGAGGACATCAGTCTTCACAGAAAGCACTGTTTCTGTGCCAATAGGGAAAGGCACGTCCTTTGTGGTGAAGCCTGCGAAACTATCCTGTTTCATCTCTACCTACAGGAATGCTTTGCTAATAAATGGATCAAGAAAAGCCAACTTTGCCTGGGATTTAGCTCAGTGGCATAAGCACCTGCCTGGCAAGCACAAGGGCATAAGTTTGATCCCCAATACAAAAAAAAAAAAATCATTCCCATAAAAACAAGTGTCACTGAGCAAAGATAAATTGTTACCAAACATTTTGCATTGGTTGTACAGAGTTTAATGAATTAATAACTTCAAAGAGGGACTACTACAAAGTAAAAATGTAAGCATCTAGGGCAAGACAGTGAGACAGTTGTGGATTGTAGGACTAAGTGTGGAGAACTCAGAAGAGAAATAGAAGAAACAGCAAAACCATCATAGAAATGAAAGAAAATCCAGCTATCATAAGAGAAAATAAATAGCACGAAAAAAGAGAGAAAAGATCCTCAAGAATGAAAATGAAAAAAAAATGGAATAAAAAACAATAACATAGTATGAAAAGAATTGAAGAGAAAATCATAAATATTAAAGATAACCAAGACAAATCTAACATAAATATAAAGGAAACCATCATAGAAGAAATGAACAGAATACACATGAAATAGTATAATTGAAATACAACAAAAGACATAAATGTGCAGATGAAATAGGCATATTGTGAGCCAGGAATATTGACTCAAAAAACTGCCAGCAGTACTAGGTGTAGTGCATAACTGTAATCCCACAAAGTCAGGAGACTGAGGCAGGAGGATAAAAAAATTTGACCAGGACAAACTTAGTGATTTCATGAAACCCTGTGTTAAAATTTCTTTTAAATGTCTGAAGATTTAGCTCAGTGAGAATTCCTTAGTTGTTTCAATCTCCATGTACTGATTAAAGTTCTCAGGAGGAACAATATATATATATATATATATATATATATATATATATATATATTATATGTATCTTAAGGGTTTTATCCTGTATGTGTATCTGGCTTACAGGATCAGAGACGGAGAGTCCGCAATGGCCATCTGTGCAGTGAAGAATCAGAGGATCTAGTAGCCACTCAGTTCTAAAAGCTAGAAGCTGCAACAAGAAGCATCAAGGATGCAGCACCAGTCTGAGACAGAAGACATATTAGCTCCTTGGAGAGTTGCTGGTGACTGTTAGAAGACTGACAAAACTGGAGTCTGATGCCAGCAGGTGACAGCAGCAAAAGACAAGCCCATTCAAGCATACTGAAGCTCTTCACACCCAAGCCAAGTTCTTTTCTCCCTTTTATTCCATTCAGATTACAAGCCTACTAAATGATGCTACCCACAACTGGGCTGGATCCAGCCCTACATGCCATGCTTTCTAAAAGAAGGGAAGAAGGAAAGAATGTGAACTGACTGCCTCATGTGTACTCGCTGAGAATCAAAGGTGTCATTTAAAACTCACAAACCAGGAAATGAAAGCATTAGCGTATTGAGTAGCTCGTAGTTAAGTGGCAAGAAAAGTAACAGCCTTAAGTAAAATTAGGTCACAGAGCGCAGGGGAAGAGGTAACAGTAATGGGCTCAAGTGCAGGCACAGATCATTTTACTGCGCTTCACTTCATTTCACTTTGTAGGTTTTGTGTATTTTACAAATTGATGATTTGTGGCCATCCTGTCTTAAGCAAATCCTTTGCAGCCATTTGTCCAGCAAGAGATGCCCTTACAGATCTCTGCAACACATATTGTTAATTCTTACAGTACTTCAAATTTTCCCATTATTATTACATGTTTTATGTTATCAGTGATCAGTGGTCTTTGAGGTTACTCCTGTAATTACTCTTTGCTGCCATGAACCTGCCCATGTGACAGCAACCTTGTTTGATAAATGTGTGCATTCTGACCCCTCTACCAGCCCTTCTTTATCTCTCTCTCCCTGATTTTCAGGCCTCCCTATTCCCTGAGTCACAACAATACTGAAATTAGGTTAATTAATCCCCGACAATGACCCTTGAGCATTCAAATAAATAGAAGAGTCACACATCTTTTACTTTCTTTCAAAAGCTAGAAATCATTGATGCTGGTGAGGAAGGCAAGTTGAAAACTGAGGCAGTCAGAAAGTCAGGCCCCTCATGTTGAACAGTTAGCAGCGCTGTGAATGCAAAGAGAAGTTCTTAAAGGAAGCACATGTGCTACTCCAATGAACACTCAACTGATAAGAAAGTAATACAAAAGGTTTCAGTGGTCTGGACAGACCAAAACCAAACTAGCCACAATATTCTCTTAAGGCCAAGCCTAATCCTGAGCAAGAATCTAACTCTGTTTAATTCTAAGAAGGCTGCAAGAGATGGTAAGGAAACTGCAGAAGAAAAGCCTGAAGCTAGGAGAGGTGGCTCATGGAGTGTAAAGAAGCCCTGTCTTTAACATCAAAGTGAAGGTGAATCAGCAGGTTCTGATTAAGTTGTGGCAAGTTATCCTGGGATCTATATAAAATCACTGATGAAAGTGGCTACCCTGAAAAACATATTTTCAGTGAAAAAAAAACAGCCTCTATTCTAATAAGATGCCACCTATGATTTTCATAGCTAGATGTCAGTGCTTCCCTTTAAGGCTTCAAAGGACAGACCAAATCTTGTTAGCGTTTAATACAGATGGGGACTTTAAGCAAAAGCCAATCCTTACTTACCATTCCAAAAATCCTAGTGCTCTTAAAAATTATACTAAATCAATTCTTCCTGTGATCTATAACAGAGCTACCAAGCTTAGACAAGAGCACATCTGTTTACAACATGGTTTAGTGAATATTTTAAGTCCCTTATTCAGACCTGCTGCCTGGAAAAAAGGATGTCTTTCAAATATTATTACTTACTGACAATGCATACTGACATCCAAGACCTCAGATGGTGATGTATAATGAGATAATTTTTGTTCTCACGTCTGTTAACACAACATCATTGCTGTAGTCTGTGGATCAAAGAATGATTTTGACTCTCAAGTCCATGATTTAAGAAATACATTCCATAAATCTCTAGCTTCTGAAGATAAAGATTCTTATAATGTATCTATGTAAAGTAGGTTGAAAATCTTTTGGAAAGCATTCAACATCCTAGATGTCACTGAGAACCTCCCAGATGCATAGGAGGAAGTCAAAACATCAACATTAACAAGAATGTGGAAGAAGTTGATTAGGCCCCATGAAAGACTTTGAAGTGCTCAAGCCTTCAGTGGAAGAACAAATTACAGGTGTGTTAGAAATAGCAATTAAGAATTGGAAGTGGGCTGAAGATATGACTGAACTGTTACAATCTCAGAAGACTTTAGCAGATGAGCAAGGAAAATGGTTTCTTGAGATGGAACTTTCTTATGACGAAAGTAATGCTGGGGCATTACTAAAATGACAACAAAAGTTTTAGAATATTCCATAAACTCAGGTAAAATAGCAGCAGTAAGTTTCAAGAGCATTGACTCACACTTTGAAAGAGGTTTACAGTGAGTAAAACACTATCAAACAGTATCACATGCTACCTAGAGACCATTTGTGAAAAGTCAATTATGTAGCAAACTTCAATGTTGTTTGAAGAAATTTCCATTGTCTCCTGAACTTTCAGCCACCACCACCGTAATAGTCAGCAGCCAGAAATGTCAATGTTAGGCCTTCTTCCAGCAGAAAGATATGACCTACAAAGGCTAAGATGATCATCAGCATTTTTAAGCAATTAAGTATCTTTTAAATGAAGATAATGCACATTTTTAATATGTAATAGTATCATGCACTTAATAGACTAGAAGATAATGCAAACATTACTTTTATATGCACTAGGAATTGCTTCTCGGCCTTCTGGCGAAGATCAAGTGTATATGTACTGGAAAACCCAAAAGTTAGTGTGACTTGATTGTGGTAGTCTAGAACAAAACTTAGAGTATCTCTAAAATATGCCTATATTCATAACATATTAAAAATTTGCAATTATAAAGGTAAGCTACTATTACAACAACAGCAATAACAAACTTTTGTTGGAAGTACACTTATCCCTCAGTAATTGGGAGGAGTTTGTTCCAGGATCATTATGAGTACACAAACTGACACATACTTCAGTCCCTTATATAAAATTATATAGTGTTTACATACAACATATGCACATCCTCCTATAAACTTTAAATCATTTCTAGATTACTTAAAATAACACATATAATGTAGATGCTATGGAAATAGTTAGGTTGTATACCTTAGGGACCAGTGATATCTCCAATTATGAATTTTCTGACTTCAGGAAAGATAATCATGTTTATCTTTGTGTTTGTGTAGGAAAGATGGCCCAGGTTATTTTTGTCACCCCATGTGGAGCTTGTGAATGGAAGTAAAATTTTCAGAATGCTTTTGTTTGAGAAATTATTTGCTAACTGAAACATTTGTGAACTGAGACATTACTATAATGGCAAGGGAAAAACATTGTACACATTCAATTCAGAGGCAATTATTTGGAATATTTTTAATTCATGCTTGATAGGATTTCAGATGTAGAAACCATATACATCTAGGATTGACTATAACATAGAGTGCACAGTAATAGATATTTAAAAAGTCGTAAGTACATAATCATACAAGAATAGTTAGAAGGAGGGGCAGATATATTTATCTCACTAGTAAATATAATTGAGCTCAACTCATCTGTTAACATAAAAAGATTTACATCACAAAGCAATGCTAACTAAATCACCTCAACTATAAAATGCAGGCAATATTCTTTGATCACAATGCAGTAAAACCAATAGTTGATAAAATTGGGTAGCTGAATGTTTTTCAACCTGAAAAAAAATATTTTAAAAAACCCAGCTGCTTCTTAAATAATTATTGAATTAAAAAAGAAAATATAAATGAAAATCGGAAAATGAGATATACTTTGCCCAATGTGCCTTCCAGTAGATACTGTGACCATTTAGAAATGCATTTAAAAATTTAACTAAGTTAAATTATATATTGATTCCCTCATTCATATATATGAACCACATTTTAAGGAAGATCAGCCACAAGAGGCTAGTGAGTTCTATACAGGACACCAGACACAAAGAACATTTCCATTATCATAGAAAGTTCTTCTGGATTGTATTGACTTAGAATACAATTATAATATATGTATACAGCTGAAGTATAGCACAATTAACTCTTCATAACATTAATACCATGCCAAAAATGGAGGAAAACATTTTGTATCTTACTCAAAAACAAAAAGAACTATAACACAAGCCTTTTAAAAGGTAAATGCAGAATTTAATGAGTTAGAAAACAAAAACATTAGTAAATAAACCCATAAAATCAGCTATTTATAAAAATAAACAGGTTGGGTGCCAAAGAAGATGGCAGATCAATAAGGAGCAAAGAGCCTCTCTGAAAGAAACAGCTCAGATGTGGCAGTAAAACATACTGGAGAAGGCCAGACTGAAGGAGATGGATCCTCTCAATCCAGAAAGAAACTAAAGGGGGAGAAGAGAAAGAAAGAAAGAAAGAAAGAAAGAAAGAAAGAAAGAAAGAAAGAAAGAAACAAAGAAAGAAAGAAAGAAAGAGAAAAGAAAAGAAAAGAAAAGAAAAGAAAAGAAAAAAGAGTGGATGGAAGGCTGTAGCCAGACTTGCTCTCCCTGGAGCCAATCCCATTGTGAACAAAATGCTGCTGGAATCCAAAGACATGCAGTCACAGTAAAGTTGGGGTTGGTAAGCCCAAGGGTCTCAACAGGGGGACACGGTGGTGGAGGGGAGCGGTGGAGCAGAGTGAACAACACCAGTTCGGAGATCTGCACTGGCTCAGCTTGCGGTGAGTGTGGGAAACTCAGTTCTCCAGTGGGAGTGGGTGATTGGCTGGACTACATTTTGGAGTCAGGCAGGATAAACCGGAGCCAGAACTGCAGCAGCTTCAGTCAGCCACTCCTAGCACATAGCAGATTGGTGAGAATGCTTGGACTGAGTCCTGTCCCTGTGTGTGATCCAGTAGCCAAGACCAAGATTTCCCTGATGCTATCCCTAACCAGCCCTGTTTATGCGGGACACACTAATGTGGTGAAGACTCCCAGTGGTTGTCCAGCACTTCTAGAAGGGAGGGCCCAGACTGCCTTGCCCCTGTTTGTACTTCAGTGGCCATCAATAGACTGGGGAGGGCAGCAATCCCTATCTAGCAAGCTTCAGAGTAATTGTAGCCAATACAGGAAGTGCTGGGGACCACCACTATCCACTTGTCCAGAAAAAACCAGAAACATGACAAGAGGAAGAAACGAAAGGAAGTCTCCAGCCTCCAACCCAAGCAGTACTGGCCCACGAGAGGTAAACACAGAAGAAATCAGAGGGTCACATACCGATGGTTTCAGAAAAAGCAGCATCTGACATAAAGAATTATCTTCATGACATTATAAAAGAACTCAAAACACAAATACTGATACATGTAAAGGAAGGTATAAGAAAAATAACAAAAGAAATGCTAAATACCACTCTAGAAGACACAGATGGAAGAATGGAGGAGCATAGAAAAAGAAGGGAAACCTTTGATGAAGAATATAAAAAAAATCTAGAATACATGAAACAGATTCAAAGAGATTACCAGGAAATTTAAAATTCCATTGAAAGCTGGAAAATTGCTTGAAAGAAACTAAAGATAGACTATCAAATCTTGAAGATAGGTTTTCAACATGTGATCACGAAAGGAAAGCTCTCTTAAAAATAACAAGTAACCGGGAAGTAATAAGGGAGGAATTGTCTAAATAGGGAAGGCAGAAGAAATTGCTAATCTTGTATTGTGATTTGAAACCCATATTGCTTTCATCATTTTGTTTAGTTTTGTTATATTCTGTTCGTTTGTCTACTTATAATAGATTTGAGGGCATAGACAGCTATTCCAGAGATAGCAGGATATACTATGGTAACCTATATTATGGTAATAGGAAATTTTAAATTTCCTATTAGCTTAATCTGAAACCCTGTATTGCTTTCACTGCCTTGTTTTGACTGATTTTATTTGAATCTGTTTTGTTTGATCACTGTCTTGTCTTGACTGATTTTATTCAAATCTGTTTATATTTGATAGTATCAAGTCTGAGAGTATAGGCAACTACTCTGAAGACAGTAAGATTCACTATAATACCCATCCTGGTTTGACTATTACCCACTTTTGAAGTCCTATGTCTCCAATGTTTTGTTTTTATTGATTTGGCTCCATACTGCTATGTTTAATTTTATTGCACCTGATGATATGGACAATTCTATTGAAGAAACAAGAGACATCATGGTAACTGTTGGGAGCCGCAGCCCCGAGCCCGGTCGCCTCACTTGGCGGACGTGAGGCCTGTAGTAAAGAGCAAAGCCTGAGGTAGATTACCCCTCCCATCGAGCACGTTAGTTTCCTGCTTACCGCGTAAGCAACCCGCTCAACAATATAGTCTGCCTGGCAACTGATGATGTTAGCCAATCAGCTTGCCTTGCTTACTTTAACATGATTGGACACTGTATCCGTATATATACTGGTGCCACCCCTGGGGGGGAAGAAGAAGCCCGGAAGTAGAAGCCCGGAAGGAGCCGCGGAGAGCGGACCGGTAGAGGCTTCGGAGCGAAGCCCAAAAGGAGCCGCGGGGAGCGGACCAGAAGAGGCTTCGGCTGGGAGCGATCCCAGGGCAGGCTGTACGGAGAAGAAAAATAAAAGAAAAGGTTGTCCACTGCCAGACTTTGTCGTGTGTCCTTCCTGCCGGCCGGGAGCGGACATCGACATTTGGAGGCCCGCCCGGGGACTGATCACCCCCGAGACGTGGAAGTGGACAACGCTCCAGTACAGAGCTGCGAGACAGGTGAGTTGGGGATAAGCCTGGGCTCTGGGTGGCGCGCACCTACAGGGCTTTTAGACTCCCCTCAGGCTCACGCGTAAGTGGCGGATTCCTTGGGCCTCACGCGGTGAGTAACATATTAAAAGATGGGAAACATGCTAGGTAGCAACACTAAGAGCGAGGGTGGTTGTGGAGAAAGCTCTCAAGAGCTTACAAAAGTACGCAGGGTATTTGAGCAGGCCCAGTCAGGGAGCTCCCGAGAGGGGCCCGTCAAGGGGAACAAAGATGCTAAGGAGAAGGATGGGGCTCTAGCCTCGGAGTCGTCTGACTCCGAGGACGAGGGAAAGTTGAATGGCAAGGAGGCCAAAGAGACCAGCTGTCAGGAGCCTAAGTCGCTCGATAAGGAGTCGCAGGGTTCTTTCCCAGTAATTCAGGGTACCACAGAGCCATTTGTTGACTTTGTGGCCCGAATGCAAGATGCTGCCGATAAGATATTTTCTGATCCGGGAGTGGCTCGACCGCTGGTAAGGCAGCTGATTTTTGAGCAATGTACAAAGGAGTGCAAGGCAGCGATAGCTCCTCATAAGAACAAGGACCTCAACGCCTGGATTAGGATATGCAGAGAGATAGGGGGGCCGCTCTCCAACTCGGGAGTGGCTGCTCTCCTGGCTGCGGCTGTACAGCAGAGGGGACCTCGCGGGTTAGAAGGGGAATGTAAGGCTAAAGGGTGTTTTGCCTGCGGGGAGCCAGGACACATTAAACGTCATTGCCCAAACAATGCAGATGCTAGGCCTCGCCCTAGGAATGAAGAACCATATGTTTGTGGGCGATGCAAGAGGAGATCACACAAAGCTGAGGAGTGTAGGTCGGTCTTTGATGCTCAGGGCAACCGTATTTGTGGACGAGATGTTAGAGGGCCAAAAAATGGCCAGAGGGGGCCCCCTTCACAGGCGGGCCCCCGCCCCAGAGACAGGACAGCTCAGGATGGCAGCCTTCAACAAGGGCCACCCCTGGGTCAGCAGGTGTGGACCTCAGTGTCGCCTCCAGACTTATACAGAAGGTCACCATTAGGACGGATGGCGTTAGGACCCTAAATGACATGCAAAAGCTATTGGGAGACATTAATTGGATTAGGCCATATTTACATATACCAAATTCAGATCTCAAACCCCTGTTCGACCTTCTGAAGGGAGACCCAGATATAGCCTCCCACAGGAGGCTCACTCCTGAGGCAAGAGCTGCCTTACAGAGAGTGGAAAAAGCCTTAGGTGGGGCTACCTTACACAGAATTGAACCAGGGCGACCCTTTGATGTCTGTTTGCTACAGACTAGTCTACAGCCTACAGCGGTGATTTGGCAGAAAGGACCACTACTGTGGATACACCCTAAGGTCTCACCTGCAAAAGTCATAGAGCATTACCCGGAGGCAGTCGCTTCATTGGCCCTTGAAGCGCATGATAGAGCTGTCCAACATTTTGGCTCAGGACCACAAGCCATCCGAGTACCCTATACCGCCAGCCAGATCAAGACCCTGGCTGCCTGCATAGATACTTGGGCCATTCTGAGATGTGTTTTCCATGGGGATATAAACAATCAATACCCTAAAGACCCTATCTTGTCATTTGTCACTCAGCACCCTATAATTTTTCCAAAGGTTACTGCCTCTGAGCCATTAGTCCCAGCAACTACAATATACACAGATGGCTCCAAGACGGGGATAGGCGCCTATGTGATCCTAGGCAAGCCCCCGGTTACCATACAATTTGAACCAGATCAGCCTCAGGTGGTGGAACTGCAGATCGTTAAAATGATTCTTGAACGGTTCTCAGAAGCCATTAATATTGTCTCCGATTCTAGGTATGTGGTCAATGCTATGCAAGTGCTTGAGACTGCCGGTTTAATTAGATCCACTTCCACAGTGGCTGGGCTGTTCCTGTCTATCCAGACATTGCTCCAGAACAGACACCATAAGGTCTTCACCACCCACATAAGAGCACATACATCCCTGCCAGGGCCTATGGCACAGGGGAATGCGGCTGCTGATACTGCCACTCGCCCGTTATGGATTTTTACCTTACTAACACCAATCGAGCGAGCCCGTGCCTTCCATGATAAGTTTCATGTCAATGCCAGGACACTAGCAAACCATTTCCATGTTTCCAGAGCAGATGCACGAGATATCGTGCGACTATGTGGCTCCTGTGCCACATACAAACCTGCCATACCGATGGGAGTAAACCCTCGAGGTTTGATCCCTGGTGATGTTTGGCAGATGGACATCACACATATACAGGAGTTTGGGACTCTTAAATATGTTCATGTTTCCACAGACACCTGTTCTCACGTCATATTCGCAACAACAGAAACAGGTGAAAAAGTGTCTAATGTGATCAATCATTGCCTGGTGGCTTGGGCCGCATGGGGCAAACCAAAAATATTAAAAACTGATAATGGACCAGCCTATATAGGCAAAGCCTTCAATGAGTTCTGCAAAATGATGGAGGTTCAATTAAAACATGGTATCCCATACAATCCCCAAGGTCAAGGAATCATTGAGAGGGCTCATAGAAGCCTCAAAGAAATTTTACAAAAACAAAAAGGGGGAGTAGGCCAAGGCCTGGCCCCAAAGGCACGATTATCCATGGCACTATTCACACACAATTTTTTAAATTTAAATAATGATAATTGCTCCCCAGCCGTGGAGCACTGCAACCCTTCCCCCAACCATAAAGGGTGGGTGAAGTGGAAAGATGCCCTGACAGGACAATGGATGGGCCCGGATCCAGTGGTCAGCTGGAACCGAGGCGCGGTTTGTGTTTTCCCACAGGAATCGGGACGAGAACCACTGTGGGTACCGGAGAGACTGACACGGGCGACAAAGCCCTCGACTGAAGATCAGACCTGCCCTACCGGAGATCCATCACAGACCAACCAACAAGATGAATAGAAATAGCGGTAGCCCGAAATGGACAAGAAGATCCTCAGGCATATGCATGGCTCGCTCGCCTAGCCTACGACCGAGTCTAGGGGTGGTGAGCTTCCCACACTCCTCCTCTAAAAAATTATGACATAGCTGGGTAGGAGAGTCAATGACGGGTAAGAGCGTACTCCCCCGGTGCGACTCAACCTAAGCCAGGCCCTACCCCATCCTGCACGTAAGCCGCTGGACTGTTAGATGCTGCCCAGGTCTAAATTTCTCTCCGAGGGGATTTCTTTACGGAGAGAAGATGAGTGCAAGCTTGTGTGCATCCAGGTTCCGTCCAGTTTGTGCCTGGCCCTAAAAAAAGGACGAGGGCCTCAGGGCCTTGGCAGACCATGGGACGGCCGACCAGGGTCTAAGCCAAGGACCTACGGTGGGCCTACGCATAGGGCATAAGCCTCTGCACCCAGTCCAGAAAGGGCTACGATGCGCACATTCATAAAAAATAAAAAAGGGGGAGATGTTGGGAGCCGCAGCCCCGAGCCCGGTCGCCTCACTTGGCGGACGTGAGGCCTGTAGTAAAGAGCAAAGCCTGAGGTAGATTACCCCTCCCATCGAGCACGTTAGTTTCCTGCTTACCGCGTAAGCAACCCGCTCAACAATATAGTCTGCCTGGCAACTGATGATGTTAGCCAATCAGCTTGCCTTGCTTACTTTAACATGATTGGACACTGTATCCGTATATATACTGGTGCCACCCCTGGGGGGGAAGAAGAAGCCCGGAAGTAGAAGCCCGGAAGGAGCCGCGGAGAGCGGACCGGTAGAGGCTTCGGAGCGAAGCCCAAAAGGAGCCGTGGGGAGCGGACCAGAAGAGGCTTCGGCTGGGAGCGATCCCAGGGCAGGCTGTACGGAGAAGAAAAATAAAAGAAAAGGTTGTCCACTGCCAGACTTTGTCGTGTGTCCTTCCTGCCGGCCGGGAGCGGACATCGACAGGTAACCACTGTAGATCAACTTGTATTGTGGTTTTAAATCATGTACTATGTCCATCCTTTTGTTTTGAATGATCCCATCTTGTTTTTTGGGTTTTTTTTTTCTTATTTGGTTTTATTATTTTCAAAGTAAAAATTAAGAAAAGAAAATAAACATGTAAACTGAAAAGTAGATTTTCATAATGAGTGAAAATTCAATTTAAAGTAAAAATGAAAAAAGGAATATTGTTAAAATACAATAACAAAAAAAGTTTAAAATATAAGACCACTATGCTCAATTCTCTGAACATGACTTGAAACCTCAGAGAAAATGACTAATTTTCCAGAAAAATGTTCCTTAACCAAAGCTCACACCAGATGAAATAGAAAAAAGAAAAAAAAAAAATATATATATATATATATAATAGCTTTTTCATTAGACACAACAGATGGCAAAGGATTACAAAGCTTTATAGGGAATTCCACTCAAATGAAAGAAGAGACAAATTCACTGTTAGAAAAACTACTGCTGAACGCTAAAAAAAAAAAAAAAAATCCTGCAAATTATTTATTTAGATAATGTAAAGATAATACTAAAATATTACAAAAATTTTTAAAAATCTGTCAATAAACTTTACTTATGACATTCAGAAAAACATTGAAAAGCTACCACTATGTGGGATTAAGGTTAGAAATTTAAAAATAATCCATTATTAGTAAATCTAATATAATTTATCATATTATTATCACATCAATATCTATATAGTATCTCAAAAGGCACTTAAAATTAACCATTATTTTCAAAAATCATGAAGTAGAAATATATGGATACTTTAATGTGATAAGATGCATGTTACCTCAATTCAAATGTTGGTATGAGACATCTTAAAGTATCAGTAACAAATCGAGGATAGCTATTAATATCATTATTAATTAATATTTTATTTAAACAAAAAATGTGATGAAAGAAATTAGATTTTAAAATGCAACTAAAAATGTAAAACCATAGATATTTACAGAAGATAATAAAACAATATTTGGAAAACTAAAGTGAATCCATTAATGTTAAAAATTCTAAAAGAATTTACTAAAGTAGTATCATATTCCCTTATTATAGCGCAGTCAGGACTTTCATATATATAACAGTAGCCTGATAGAATGAAGGCAAAGATTTCATGAACAGAGAAAAATGCACAGTATAAATTTAAGTTCAATTGTGCGAGACTCAAACATAAAAACTTCAAGACATGGCTAAACAATAAAGGCATCAACTCTTACACCTAACATTTTCAAGTCATTTAACCCTACAAATATGGTGGCCCATTTTGAAATGATGTATTTCAAGAGTATGATTACAACATTGTCTATGACTGCAGACAGGAATAACTACGTGTCTATTTATACTCTTTCAATTTGTCTAAAAATGGGCTATAATGCAGCTGAAAAACAGAATAAGGGAGCTTTCTATATATTAACATGGAAAGATTGCCAAGATACTTACAATGTTATTTGAAACAGCAAGTTTTTCCTTTTTTGTTAAACAATAAGAAAGTCAGTTTCCATACTTGTTTTTATTTATATGCATCCTACTCATGACACATGAAAAATTCATAGCAATGGTAACAGGTAGGTGAGTAGCAGACATTTGAAGGGGTCTTTTCATTGTATTCCTTTTGATTTATTTTTAATTTTTTAAACTGTGAGTACAGGCTGCTTATTCAAAAATAAATAGAAAATATTTAGATGAAATCCTTGCGTAAAGAGTTTAGCTAATAGTGCATTTAGGTTAGTTTTCCTGACCCTGTGACTTAACTCAGAGTCTCCACCAGGCCTATGGGCTGAAGACACTTAAAAGGCTGCTGATCTTTGACCAAGATGCTAAATAAAGGTTTTTCTGGATTTTTTTTCCAGGAATGTGGCTTTAAGTGAAAAACACGTGCTATAATTCTCTGGCTTGTTCAAGTCACTGGAACAGTCAAATAAAAGTCCTGGGCAGTTGCTGGATTTCCCTACAGAATAACTGAGTTCCCCAAGATGCTTCTAGTCCTTGCAGCCTGCACAGCTATTTAGAAAGACAGCAACATTAAATACTAAAAGACAAACTCCCTAGCATAGGCATCAGCTCTTTTTCTTGTAAAAGACCATATTTTGATGTGGCATTTTTGAACCTTCATATTTTATGATCTGTGTGGCACAGTTCTATCAGGTGAAGCCATCTGTATTTGGACAAATGTGCCTGCTGCTCTGTTTACTTCACACAAATTATCTTTATTTAAAGTTTAGGGGGAGATACATCTATTTGGACATCTGCACTTAACTGATTAGAGATAGTGAACTGCCTTGCCTAAACTCCTGCTTGCAGCTGCTGGAAAATGATAAGGATGTGACATATGTTAGAAGCAAAATCACAGACAAAGATTACAAGTTGTTTTCGAATGCGTGAGAACCAGAAATACAAGAAAATATAAAGTGCTACACTATTCCTTCCATTCCTGAGTGTCCGTTTTACTTTAAGAAGCAAACATTTTAATATTTGCCAGGGCGGTGCCACATTTTTGGTTTGGAAAGGAAAATGCAGAGTTTGAAGGCACGTTTGCCCATCACAGGCTCAGAACTTGCCTCTGGGCCAGGAAGCGAGCTAGTAGAAAGGCAGGAACCCGGACCGCTTCTGGCCTGCTTCAGCAAGTTGCTGCCACCTGTCGGTATCTAGGGGCATCTGTACAAGTGTGATGTCAGAGTAGAGGAGGAAAAAATCCAAAAAGCATAGAGGGAATGAAAAAGCAAAAAGGTGAGCATATGGAAGATAGGGGCCCAGAAGACAACATGGGCAGCTTCTCTAAACGTGAGATACAGCTTTTTCCTCCAGGCCACAGGTGAAATATGATAATCCTCTTCAACAACCACACGGCGCAGGTGGAAAAGCAACCTGGCAGTCGGTCAGAATCCTAGGGCACTAATGACCCTGGCTGTATGTATATAGGAAGGCGTAGTTGCAAAGTCACAAGTGTCAGTTTAGCTCTGTTTGTTTATATTTGATAATGAAGAAATAACAATACATATAATTTTGAAATTAGTTCTCAAAAAGTGTTTTTTTCACTAGCACATGTACTATAAATTTAGAATCGCAAATTGTTACATGGGGAAGATTTTTTAAAGCACCTAAGACCCCTTGTATAATATCTCAGACAGGAAGTTATAAACCCTGTCAGTGTGTGGCAGCTAATTTTGTATGTCAATTTAACCGGGTTGAGAAGGGCCCAGACATCGGGTAAAACATTATCCTGGATATGAATCTCCTGATGTTTTGGATAAGATTAATATTTAAATCAATAAATAGAAGATAGAAGATTGCTCTGTTAATGTGTTTGAGTTTCATGCAGTCACTATAGGCCCGAGCAGAATGAAAAGGCTGACCCTCTCTTAATGAAGAGAATTCCCCTGCCTGTCAGTACACTGGGCATGGGCTACTTCCTGCCCTCAGACCTGAGCTAAACATTACCTCTTCCTTGGTGTTGAGTCTCCTGGGTTTAGACTGATACAGGACATTGAGATTCCTGAATCTCCAGTATGCCTGCGCTCTGTTGGTTTTGGGATTTGTCAGACTCTATACTCCGTGAGTCAATTATTTTAAATACTACGTGTGTGTATTTAACTCATGTATCTATCTATCTACAGAGATAACAAATGAACCCATCTCAAAAAGCACTGGAGCATACTGACACACTCCTTTTCAGTATCATCAGAAGCAGCAGCCAAAGAAGCAGGAACGAATCCTATGTCCCTGGTGAATTCTGCTTCTCTCTAAGATTTTCTGATGTCTTCCACATTTCTAGGGGCTGCCTGTTCTGTGCCCTGGAATTGCCACTTTATTTGGCTTTAATGTATGTCCCGTGGTTAAAGAAAGAAATTTGCCTTTAAATGGCACAAATTAGACCTTTCAGTTAAATTAGGGTGAAATCACCTAACAGTCTGTCAGTAACATTTCACTCCACAGAACAATAAATATCAAATCTAATCACAGGGCTAGCTAACATGTTTGTTGGTGACCCAAGCCAAACTTATTTTTTAAGTGATCTTGGAAAAAATCATCAGTGCCTCTAACTGAAATTAGCACCCATTTGTGGTTTCAATTCCCCTCAGATTTGTTCCTTTAAAACTCATGAATGTGTCACTTGTTTTTTTCTGACCCAGAAATCTTGCTTAATCTCCTTGCTTTGATGTCTGGTCATTAATGTGTTGTAGGAAGTCACTATTCTCTTCTGTTTCCTTTGTGAAAACTGGATTATTTTATGAATTGTAGAAAAGAGGCTTAAAATGAAACTTGTCATTTGCTGAACTTGTTATCGTATGTACTTAAACATGGTTTTCTTCAATGATAATGAAGTTTCCCTTCTTTCCATTGGACAGAACCAAATAAAATACCACAAGGAAATTCATTTTAGAATCTGAAAAGACCAAATTTCAAGTGGCAACACAGCATTTTAAAAAGTGATATTGTGGTATGGTTAAGAGTCCACAGGACCAGAAAATAGAAAGAAAGCTCTTGTGCGGTATTGATCGTGAAATAACACTGAACACAGTGTTGACAATGAGGCACTGGCTGGAATCATCCTGTAGGTTTCTCTAACTCTAATATGTGACCCTGTTTTGCTGTAAATAAGACTTCAGATATTAAAATAAGTGACTCTGTCTCTCAAGTTCATATGCTTTATGTATTCCTACTGCACTGAAATGCATTTACATTTACAACTGAACACATTCAGCCTTCACAATATAACAGTCATAAAAATAATTCAAGCTTCCATAATCCTGGGTGGGAAGAAAAGCACTTCCACATTATTTCATGGGATTCTCTCAATTGTCCCGATATTGACACAGGATAAAGATTACTGAGGCCATTTTATAAGATCAGAAATGAAAGATGATAGAAATCAAGGGTTCTGTCCAGTACATGGAAGTTTAGGTTTGATTATAGAACTCTTGGGCTTATGGAACTGTATTGTTTCAATGATAGCTTTTGTTCTCTAGATGGCAAGCTCCTAAGAACATAAGTTAGCTTCATGTTACTCTAGCAAAATACCAGAGGTAATGAACTTACAAGAGAAAAGGGTTTTTTGTTTTGGTTTTGTTTTTGCACATAGTTTTTTGAGGGTTGCTGTCCATGTTCAGGTAACAACATTGCTGGGAACCACTGGTTAGGGTGTTACCATAGTAAATGTGCATGGCAGAGCTAACTCTTCATATGTTTAGTTAGGAAGTAAGAAAGTCAACTGAAAAAGAAATAGATTGAGGTCTCACAATCTCCTTCCGGGACACATCCCCCATGACCTGAGGACCACCTACCAGGATCCACTCTTAAAAGGTCCCAACCCCTCCCCATAGCACTTCCCTGCAAACCAGGCAGTTGACACATGGCCGTGGGGGGTCACTCATCCAAACCTCAGCAGGCAGCTCTAGAAATTGGCAAACAAACCTCCTGTGAATGGAACAGTTACAAATGCCCAACAGTATAGCATAAAGAAAAAGTAGAGTTTCTTGAATTTTCTTTTTGTTTTTTTTATTTGTTCCAAGGTAAGTTTATAGGTACATTTTAAATATACACAATGATCATATTCACCACAGGCATTTTGGCCTTCATATGGTCTATCTTGATGCTTTATTTTTCCCATTCTCCTATCATCCCTTCAACTACTCTTCCCTCATTATTTATGAAAGTGTTGTTTCCATTTTTCCCTACATTTCTCATTTTATCCTTTTCCCTTCCTTCCTTTCCCCTTTGCCTCTCCCTAGGTCTCCTTCCTATTTCATACTATCTAGAATGCATTTTAATTCTTAGTTACTCTTCAGTTTCTCACACCAGAGAAACCATATGATATTTGAACAGGTAAGTTCAATTATTTCACTTAAAATTGTAGTCCTAAGAGGCATCTATTTACTTAGAAATATCTCAAGTTTATTCTTTTTTATGGCTGAGTATTATTCCATTGTGTAAAAAACCTGTAAAGCTGCTCATTTGAACTTCTTTTTACTGGGGAAGGGAGAAAACGAACCTTTGCTTTTAGTCTATGTCCTGCCAAGTGTGCATGAAAATGAAGCTTAATGATTTCCTTCCCTTGGTGTGATTCAATGGCTTAACAATGTCCTTAGATTTAACGTAACTTCTTGGGACTGTCTCCTCATCCTGACAACTTTGTCCTGACTGCTTGGCTCTGAAATGCTCTCTAGACTTTGAAAAAGAGAAGAAGGAGAAGACAGTCTTCACCCTGCTGCTGTCTTTGCTGTGTACTTGATTTTGTCTCCTGTTAGTCAAGTAATGTTCCAGTATATTTGGATGATGTGCTTTCTGATGTCTACAGATGCTGAAATCATGAACCAGTGTTTTTCCATTTGTTCAGAGCCAGCAACCCTTCTCAGCAGACTGTACTTCCTTTAATTCTCACTAGCCTTATAGAGTCCTCTCCATTCTAGCTATATTCTTTTTACTTTGCAGACAAAGGGTGAGTGAGCTACATTATCCAGTGTCATCTAAAGAAGTCACCTGACTCAAGTCACTGAAGCCTTCCAACCAGGTGAGTATTTCTCCTGGCCACAGCCTGTGGCAAAGTTCCTCACTGCAAGCCTTGTGACTAACAACATTCTTTCTCTTTCACATTTAACTAAGGACACAAACTAGTAATCACGGAGCAAAGGGTTGAGGAGAAAAATCTTTCATCAGTACTGGTACCATAGCAAGTCCAGTCATAGGCAAGCTTAGGTTATGTGTGAGTAGAACACACAATAGTAATAGCATGTACATGAATGGCAATGATGGCTACTAGTTATTGCATACTTACTAGGTGAGATGTTTAACATGTGTAATTTCACTTAATTTTTACAGCTCCTATTCAGCTCTGTGCATCTATTATCTAGTCAAAATTATTATTCTCATCAAATAAAGGAGAAAGATGTTTTAAAATGTATCCAAGGTCATACAACTAAGATTCCAGAGGGTCGTCTCACAGCTGTTAACTATTCTGTCTTTAGAAACCAGTAGAGGGATTAAGACAGATAGATGGGAAGTTAGAGAGACAGACAAGTAACTGTAAACTAATACATTAGTTTCCTAGTCCCTAAGTATTTCTCAGGGCTCAGTGTCTCTCTTTGTCTATACCTTTTCCTCAGATATCCGAATTCATACAACGCTCCTGCCATGGTCTACTTCCCTCTGCCATCTCCCCATTTGCTTTGTGTAGCTTGAGAAGGTTTCTTTTCCTTGCAGCCACAAGTATTGGGAGAGAGTTTCTAGCCCTCACATATCTTCTCTAGTTTTCTGGCTTTTCTCCTGCTTTTTCCCTGCATTAACTCTCATTTTCAGTCAAAAGTTGCTGTTCTCTAATTGTCTCCCATGATTTTTGAATGTGAAGCTTTGACTCTCTTTTCTATCCTTCCCAACTCTTTATGTTTTCCTGTTATTCCTGTTTTGATTTTTCCATACGGCCTTCCTCAGTCTCTGAACTTCAGAGCACCTTACTTGCAGTCCCTCTAGAGTCCCTGTCCTCCATCTATGGTGCCACAATTTCTAATAGTGCAGTTGTTATATTCCTTATTGGGTTACAAAGTCCTTGGCTGAGTCAGTGTCATTGTGGTACCATGTCCACTGCAGGTTCTCAGCTGATTTTTGTGAAATTCCCCAAGAAGTAGAAGGGCTTTGAAGTTTTATAACACCGGAGAACATACATCTTATTTAATTCATCAAACCTGGTCTGGGTACTTCTGTGACCTAGCAGGGGTTGTGTAACACAACCACCAACAGAATACATTCTTTAGAGGAGAGACAAAGGCAGACTCAAGACACTATAATGAAGAGTCGCTGCGGAGCTATAGGTATACAGAACCATGCAAGTCTTCCTCCAGAGACAGGAAATGAGGGGACTTCCTAGGAGTGGTCACATATGGGTGGCTCTTGGAAACGGATCCTGTGTTCTCACTGCTGAGATACAGTGGATTGAGACATGAAACAAAAACAAAGATAAAAAATGATAAAAGATAAAAGATAAAAACAAAGATAAAATAATCATTGAGTGTTTTGAAACTACTAGATTTCATGTGTATGTTATGTGTAGGGTTTAATGAAGAATAATATAATGGGGTGTGATGAGAAATGAATCCAAAATAAGAAGAGATTGAGTTGTGCAGGACCTAGAATTAAATACTAAAATATTTAAAATTTCTTTGACAGACAAAGGTAGCTGTGTAACCACAGGTTGCATGAGTTTTAGAGACTGTGTATGTGTGACGAAGTATTCAAGGAAATGAGTATGTTGTCTATTGGTAAGCACTTGTCAATTAGCTGCATCTATACTTATAATTTTATCTATGTACTTATGTGTCTGTTCGTCTAACAATGTATCCCAGTAGTTTTCAACTGCAAACAATAGGACCCGAGGGGACTTCCTAGGAGTGGTCACATATAGGTCACTGAGGATTTTTGACAGTCTCTGTCTGGAAACATTTTAGACTGTCACAGATTTTTGGTGGGAAGAATATATTACTGGTATCTAGTGGGTGGAGGCCGAGATGCTATTAAATATCCTACAACACACGGGCTAGCCCCCAGCATCAGAGAATCCTCCAACTCCAGTGTCAATTGTGCTAAAATTGAGAGCCTTGATCTACCACATGGGGAATTTTGCCATATATAAACTCAAACTTGAGCTCAATAAGGTAAGCACACTTTCAAAGTGCAGCCAGTTCTTTTTTTCTCCTCTCTCTTAAAGTCCTCACAGCTGAAATAGCTCAAAACCAGGGTGAATTGAGTTTATTTTTGTTTTTATTCTGTTAGTTTAAGCCAAGAGTAGCATGGTATGTGTCTTGTTTGACCTCCATATTATTCCTGAGGGCATTGATTCTGTAGAGCTGGTATTAACAGGTAAGCTTCCGTATATACCAATAATATCTAATGTTTAGAGAAAATTCACTATTACCATGTCCTCCATTATTATAATGCCCCAGCTTACATGAAGGAAACTGAGGCTGGGACTAATGTACTTGAAGAGTGATTTTTCAGCTGGAATTAAAATGCAGGTCAACTCAACAATTGAGTTTTGATTCATAACCATTGTGCTCTCTTGGTCTTTAATACACTGTAGTAGTTTTCATATAATTTTTCCTTGTGGCGTTGATCTGATGAGCCTAATCTTTTTCAGCCTAAGGAAGCATGGTGGCTGAAGGGGAACACTTGGTGTTGTGCCAAACAGAACCTTTTGCAAGTAAAATGCAAATGGTTTTGCAACAACTGGAGGAAAAAGAGATTATAAACAGATGAAAGTGTCTGGCTCACTCCACTACACTGATTTATGGCTAGTACTCTGTTGCTTTAAGAAAGAATACTACAGGATGATTCATATTTGGCATAAAATATCTTGCCTCTAGCTGAGGAAACTGGCAGGTTCTTTCTAATATAAATATTTAAGAGTTCTACATCATCATTTATTAAATATTCTGAAAATTACAAGAGTGCACATCTTGTCCAGAATGCGAACTCCCTAAGTAGGCTTTATCTGGTCATTTGTAACTTACAAACTTAAAAAGAAATTTTTTAGGCCATTTAAGAATTTCAGACCCACTGCTGGGAATCATTTCTTTTTATAGGATTGGGACAACTTGCTTGCTTTTGCTGCTTCTTTTGCTCTGTGCCATGGACAAATCCCAGTGTCTGAGAAGCCTGACAAGGTATGTGACATCTGACTTCTGCTCCTTATATGGAAATCAAGACCCATCCTCAACGTTTTGCTGTAGGAAAATCAGATTGAATTCTGCTAATCCAATTCACATCTCTTTCAAGAGTATAATCCCAGATTTCGGTCTTCTGTGAAAGGAGAGAGAAAATTTCGACTCGGGCATTACAGGGGAAGAAAGATTTCTGTCCTCATCACCACCAAGTTCATGGCTGAAGCCTCTATAACAAAAGAGAAATTAACAAAAGAAAATATAGAATTTATGTCATAAAAGTTTTTCTTGACCCAGGAACTTTCTAACATGATGATCTAAAGAGAGAAAAATCTACCGAGTATTTTATAGTAAGATTGATGCAAGCATCTGGTAGAAAAATGTGATTGTACAAAACAGGGATAAAATAAACTGGTTGAATTTAACATAACCAGTTTGCTGAAATTTTGTGCCCTTGTGTTTTCAGAGATAAGGGTGTTTCTGTCCTCTGGGAGTAGGGACAACCTCAAGAATGAGGGTTTTATGTTGATTTCAATCTAGATTTTATAGTCTGCTTTAGGGGAGAAAAGCTAAGGAAAAAAAATCTTTCCAATTTTTGAGCTTTATATCTACAGTTTTCTCAGTTTTAAAATTGCCATATTTTGAAGAGGTGTTTCCTGAGCCCTATTATCAACCAAAGAAGGAGATTTTTAGAAGAAAAGTTCTATGTTGGCCTGAGTTTGTCCCCTTGGGTGCCATTGGCAATATTCACATTGTGACTTTGAAGGACAGATAATGACTTCAGTAACTCAGGCTCTAACTCAGGCTGTCCTTGATGGTACTGGACCACTAGCCATAAATGAAATGTTAAGGAAAGCTGTGAGTGTGACGGGGAGGGGTCAGATGGAATCTGGAGAAAATGCCAATGCAAGGGGCTGCAATAAATATTGAAGATTCCATACAGAGAGTTACTCATTAAACTTTTTGGAGACTAAAGAAGTGAGAATCATCAATCTCCCTTTCTTGTAAAAGAATAGCAAAACTTGACCTCCCAAAGCCAGGGAGAAGGAAAAGATAACCTACCATCCTGGGGAAACCAGTTCAACTTACCGTTATTTCATGGAAGTGCTTGATCCACAGGGAGAAACCAAAGAGAGGCTTTTGTTTAAAATTAATGGCTGAGGTCACCTCTTAAAAGCCTGTCATTTACATGAACAAAGGAGCAATTGCTTCCTGACAGCAGTGATGGGGAAATGGAAACACTGGCATCGATGTTTCACCCACAAATCTCCACTCATCTACTTACTCCATTTTATTCCTTGACCTGTCTTTTTAATCATTTCACCTCCTTTCTACAGAGAATTGCTACTGTCTCTAACACAGGCGGTGACCTTAATGCCTGGTGATTTGAAGTACCCCTTTGACAGGAGGAGGTTACTTGTAATTGTTCATCTATCTTTTCAGAGTAGATCACGTGGGCTCTTCACGTTGGGTGTAGACTCATAAGAGGATGGAAAGTAGGATAAAACATGGAGCTGGCTACAGTGCAGAAGAGGGAGCCTCATGTTTCCACTGAGCTACCTAGACGATGTAGCTGAGGAGCCCAGTCTTGGGATCTCAGAGTACTCAGACATAAATACCCTTCTCATAGGACATTACAGAGCAACCTCAGCTCTGCTTACATCAAGGACATCTTGGCTATATACAGACTACACGATTGCCATAAGTGACGCGTTTGTATTATTTTGTTTAGCAGGAGAAAGGGACATTTTGTCTCATTTGTCCCCAAGTAGCGAACAAACAAACATCCTCAAACACTGAAAAATTATCGTTTTTTTCTAGACAGTGTTCTAATCCAGGCTAAAAATGGACGTTACCTAGCTATGCAGCAAGCAGCACCTCAGGCGCTGCTTTGAAACAGATGAGTGGAGCTAGACAAATCTAGCCCCAACCATAATAGACCCATATGTGTCTGTTACTTACCTCCATACTTGTTACCATCTCAGTGTAATATGTGTCCCTAAATTCCTGTCCACCAGTGTTTTGATTTGATCTTACAACTCAGACTGAAACTGACCCACATAGGATCAAAAGAAGGTGGCCTCTCATTTCCTGAATGGTAGGTGTGCTGTTCCCAGAAAAAGTCATAAATAATCTTTCCAGTCCCTAGCTAAAATTCTCCCCTTCCTTGCCTTCATTTAGGCCCTCTCAATTGGAAAGGAACCCAGATTATTGAGCATATCCCAGTCCTATTTATTTATTTATTTATTTACGCATTTATGCATTTATTTTGTTTCTGAGACAGAGTTTCACTTAATTGTGAATTTTTTTTGTCTCAGCTTCCCCCATAATTGCATTAATCTGCAATTACAGATGTATGTGCCTCTGTGCCTTGCTCTCCCCTTACTTATAAAAGGACCCTTATCCTTTGACCTGAAATAATTACTTCTCCTGTCTTCTCTGATCAAAAAGTATGCTTTTTCTTCACTCTATAATCAGCTCTCAGTTTAGCAACACAGTGAGTCCATAACATCTACTCCCCTTAGAGTTTCTGTAACACAGGACAAGTCTGTGTTTCCCACAAATACCTAGGAAATTACCACGTAGAATGGAATCTTCCTTGTCTGAAATCTCCAAAAAGTGATCCTCTTTCCCTGGTTTTCCTCTCAGAGTGCTTTACTCTCTCTCTCTGTCTCTCTGTCTCTCTGTCTCTCTCTCTCTCTCTGTCTCTCTCTCTCTCTCTCTCTGTCTCTCTCTCTCTCTCTCTCTGTCTCTCTCTCTCATTTTCTTTCATCCCAAGATGTATACGAAAATATGTGGAAGAAATATAGTACAGCAAGAAAGAGTTGCCTAGTTGCGTTCACATCTGTTTCACAGCAGCACCTGAGGCCCTGCATGTCTGCATAGTTAGGTGAGGCCATTTCTAACCTGGATGAGAACATTGTTTAGGAAAAAAGACTGTTTCTCAGTATTTGGGATGTTTGCTTGTTGACTGCTTGGGGACAAATGGAACAAAATGTCCCTTTCTCCTATTAAACAAAACAATACCACTCACAATACCACTCAATACTAGAGCAAGAGAATCTTCATGTTGTTTCTGACCTGTGTTGTTGTAGAGGGGACAAGTTTTGTGTGACATAGGAGTCTTTAGAAATGACATAAAAAGAGAAAGGTGCATTTTTGCTAAATCTGTTAAAGAAGTAGAAAATTGGGCAACACAGGGTCTGTAATGATAATAAGCTTGGGGAATTTAGCAAGGCCTGTTTGTTCAGCTTCTTGGTCTATGTGGTATTTCTTCCCTCTGGGTCTAAGGGCAGAATGAAGGCCTCTTTCTAGTGAGCATTTAGTAGTATCTCAATGTGGTTTCCATTATTGTAACAAATACCAGAGATAATCAACTCATAAAGAGGAAAGATTTATTTTGGCTCAATTTCAGCAATTAGGCCATGTTTCTTGGCCTTGTTTTCTCTGTACCTGTGTCTAGGCAGTGCCTCATGGTAGGTACAGTAAAGCAAGGTGATCTCACGGGGACCAGGAAGTAAAATAAGAAGAGGAGACATAGTTCCACTATCCTCTTCTATGGCAAGCCTGCAGCTACCTAACTTCTTCCAATAGGCTCTACTTCTTAAAGGTTTCCACCCTCCACTGGGATCATGGTCTGGGGAATCAAGCTTTTGACCTACGGAACTTTGGGGAACCCTTGTCCAAACCATAGAGGGTAGCTTAAGTGAGAGGTTTTTCTTCTTAGGCTTTCCCAGTTATATTCGTTATTATCCAGAATATAAGTTTAGATCTATTTTTATTCAAATTGAACAGCTATTATAAACCTTGCATTTTATATATTTTATGTAAGTTAATCCTAATGATAATTCTGTAAATGCAACTGATTAACCCATCTTACAGATGATGAATGAAGTTCACAGAATAAATTTTCCACACTCAAAACTAAGATTTGAAATTAGATCAATTTTGGTTACAAATTCAGCCTTCCTTTTACCATCCCTTCCTGCTTCAAGGCAGGGTATATATGTTTCTTCTAACTCAATTCTATATCAGCATTTAAACACATAATTAAGAATATAAAAGTAGTTTCTCATTTTACAGTTTTTAGTATAGTTCTTCATAAAAACATTCATTAGAAAAATCTATCTTTGGATATATTAGATTTTTATTTGTTGATTTTATGAATGCACGATCTATTTATTGATTTTTCTATTTTGATTTTCTTATAGCTGAACTCATATTTCCTAGAGTGTTCTCTTTTCACCATTAAAACAAAAACTATTAAGAGATTCTGTTCGATATAATGCTTAATTACTGAAGTAGCCACTGATGAAACTGCTTATGATTTGCGTTTACCCAGAGCTCAATGGGGAAAAATACAAAGGTGTCCTATTTCCTGTTCAAAGAGACCATAACTCATGCATAAATACACTCCAAAGTTTCTTATTGAGCAGTTTTTCAAATTATAATTAATAATATTATCTAACAATAAGATTTTGGGAACAATGTTTGATATGCATGGATGCCTTTGCAAAATCCAGGGAGATATTATATTAGTCTTTATTATGAGAATCAGTAAGAATGATGAATTCATTACTGACAAATCTTTTCACCAATCCTATATTTAAAACATTGCATTGTAAGATGTGAAATAATAAAATCTGCTGTGACTACATTATTAATATGTATAGAAAAACTCCTTTAACAGCTGCATGCCATTTTATTGTTATGATAGTCTTTCTAATGCAACATTAATAAAATTGATGTCATAATACAGCCCTTAAATTGGTTGCTACTGGTAATGAGGGAATAATTTGAAAATAAATAGTTCCTGGCAAAACTGAAGATGGTTATTTATTTGAGAGTTGATTAATTAGTAATTATTCATTAACAAATCTAAATGCCTTGTGTGTTGTCTTTGCCTCTTGGCCAAAAGATATTGGTGCTTTATTTTGGTGCCAATCCTAATTGTTAATTATCACCAGGGGACCCTAGAATTTGACAGGGTACAAAAGTTTGCTAGCAGCCTGCTTTCTTAAAAGCTTTGGAGGAGGAAAAACAAACAACAAACATGCAGACCCTTGAGTCTGGCTGCTGAGATCTAGCACTTCCTGTAGAAATTTTGGGGCCCCAAGAGTAAGGTTTGGAAAGCAACAGAAAACTGCACAAGAAAACCATTCATAGCTGAAGCTTTGGGAAATGTTTTCATGAGCTGAGTCTTAAATAAACTAAGATCATTTTAATTGAATGAACCACCAGCCTGTATTTCACCAGGGTGTGGTTAATACCCTATTCACTGGCTTCAATATGGTTGTTTAACATTTGGGAGCTAATTGCATCTTAGATCTCTGAGCAGTGCTAAACAAAGAGTGGCATTTTCAACTGGTCTGAGAAAATGGATGGATTTCTTTAGTTTTTTAATTATTTGCAGCCAGGAATGGAGAAGACTGCACTTCTACAGAAGAACACAAAAACTAAACTCTCCTAGTTTATTTCTTGACAGTTGACAAAATTTTTAGATACTTGTGTGATTAGTAGTATGATGAGATAATCCAGAACTTCAAAACTTTTATTCAAGCTGAAAAATTTATTAATTTTAAATTTCATTTCAATAGGAAGATTAATTTTAACTTTTAAAATCCTAAACATGTATAGTTTCTGCAATGTATAAAGCTCTCTACATTCAATACATATCATTCTTAACACATAACATTTAGCACTAAGCACTTTGTGGTCATTTCAGTAAACTTCTCTGGCAATCTTTTGCTAGGCTGACAGTTAAACTAGAATTACACATCCTCATAGCTGGAAAGAAACACAATGGGCAATTGTGCAGTTCTTTGATCTAGGCCTAGATTCAGATAATTGAACAGTGGGTTGTCTATGCTATGCAGAAAGGTTTCTTAAATAAATATCCCATCTCCTGGTTGCCTGTTTCAGCGTATTATATGTAAGTTCTTCACTATGTCTTATTAAATTCCTTCTTGCTGCATCAAAAGCTTTGTTCTCTGTGAATATTTAGAATAGCTGAGAAAGCCTATTTACGAAAATTTTCCATATTCTTAAAAATGGCTGTTTTCCTTCAAATTTTCTTTTCACCAAGTTAATTAACCCAGATTTTTTTTTTTTACCTTTCTAAGACTTCATGTAGCTGTTAACTACAATTCAACATTTTCATAAAAACTTTTAGTTCTAGTGTTTATGTTATTTCAATGATGCTTACTGGATATTTGGCCAGGAGACACTTGAAAGGTCCTCAGGGCATACTAAGAAACCAAGAGTATCTTTTGCAATGAGTTTATAAATTCATACATATTTATCAGGTACTTAGATCTGTCAGGTACTGCCTTAAACTGGGTGAATTATCAGATTCTTTATCTTGTGTGGTAGACAGCTTTTTGCTTCATGGAGTTTGCATTCTTAGGAAATGAAATAATTTCAACCCCAATTCACTCTGTTGTCTATGTCAGTGTTGGTTGTTTCCCCTGATGCACTTTCTTTCAAGGAGAGTCCATTTGTTGAGGAACTGACAAAGTAAGTTAAGTCAAGAGGACTGGAAGTAGGAGGTCAGGAACAACTCAGGAATGACACTGGAATAATTCAGGAAGGACTCCCCATCTGGGTTCCGCATCTATGCACAGACAGAGCATTTATCTTAATCTTCTACACTCCCTGTCCTCTCTGTGCTACTCTTTATTTTACTAAGAACAAAAATTGTAGTAACAGCATGAAGTTCCCTGTTTTTATCATTACATAAATGTTACATGTGTCTTTTAAATAAATGGGAACATGCAGGTACACCAAAATAGAATAATAAAAATGCCATCACAATATAATCCTACTGGTAAAACTTCTGGTAACTTGTTGCAATTCTTGGCTTTTTTTATCTGAAGATTTGCACAAAAATAAGATAAGATAGTACAGTTTTATAAGAACACTTTTAAAAATTAAACAAGATGTCATAAATGTGTCATAAACGTGTTTCTGTGTCAACAAATATAATTTCCCACCATTTTAGTGCAAGTGGCACTATATTAGATGAATGCAATTTAGTTAAACAAGTTGCTAGGTGTGAAAAGTTTGTTTTAATAATTTCTATAATATTCAACATTTATATGGGCCGATTTCTCATGCCTAAACTTTGGCACATTTTAATTATTTGCTTAAAGTCCTAGAAGGGAATGGGAAAAGAACCAGAATATATATATTTTATATGGTGCTGGGGATTGAGTTCTGGGCCTGTGTACAGGGCTACAATGTCAACTTGGTTGCTTTTCTTTCTTTTTCTTCTCTTTCTTTCTTTCTTTCCTTTCTCTCTCTCTTCTCTTTCTTTCTTTCTTTCTTTCTTTCTTTCTTTCTTTCTTTCTTTCAGTTTTATTTTGGAACAGCATTTCTCTAAATTACCAAGTTACTTAGACTGGCCTCAAACTTCTTATCCTCCTATCTCAGCCTCCTAGAATATACACATCCCTAAGTTATTATAGAATCTTCACACAAAAGATTTTCATCCATTCATTATATTCAACCAACTGTGTATCTGTGGATCCTTTCATCACATCTTCATTAGCATAGTAATGTTTTAAATTTTGCTTGGTAAGTTGATAGTTTCAAAATGATGAACCACATTTTTGTTAGATCAATAAGGCATAATTTACACAGAGCACAAGAAAATTCACTTTACAGTGCATGTACTGTTTCACAGTTTTGACAAATGCATGCATGTAACCATATTCTGAAGAACACGGTGAGTATTTCCATCATTCTAAAAATCCCCAATGTTCTTTTCACGTTTTCCTTCTCAGTCAATCATTCATTTGCTTGCTTTCATTGTAGATGATTTTTGCTTATTCTATAATTTCATATGGAATCAGAAATTATATACATTTTGTGCCAGACTTCAGTCTATTCTGCATAACAATTTTGAGATTCATCTCTTTTGATGAACACATGAACAGTTTCCTCCTTTTACTTTTGAGTACTATTGCCTTATATAGATACTCAAAAATTATCATTCATCTGCTAAAGGACATTTGAACTGTTTTAGGTTTTTGCTACCATACATAAGCTGAACTGACATCTATAGATAAGTCTTCTGGTGGAAACATGGTTTTACTTCTGTTGGACAAATATCCAGGAGTAGACTTTCTGAGTCAGGTAGGAAACAATGTTTATCTCTATAAGAAGGTGTCAAGCAGTTCTGCAAAAGTGTATCATTTCATACAAGCACAACAGTGTACAAATTGTCTCACATATTTGTCAGTACTTACTATAGTCAGTCTCTTGCATTCTAACTGCTCTAGTGGGCATGTAATAGTATCACAGTGTGTTTTAAATTAGTGATATTGGACATCTTTTCATGTGCTTATTAACCATTCATATATCTTCTTTTATAAGTATAATTTAAGTCTTGTTCATTTTTAAACTGGGTTACTATTATTACTATTGGTAACAGGAATCGAATTCGGGACTTTGTGCTTGTCAGGCAGCACTGTGCCACTGATAATTTGGGCTACTATTAAGTTGTTAGAGCCTTATGGATACAAATTCTCAGTATATGTATGGCTAATATTTTCTCATAGCCTGTAATTTGCCTTTTAATTTTTTCATAGGGTTAAAAAATGTAGTTTCAGTAGAGTCTAAAATATCAAATTTTTTTCTATTTTGGTTCATATCTGTTTTTTAAAAATGAGACATATTTTATTACTATATGATTTTAAACTCTATCATGTATGATTTCTTTTTAAAAAATTTCCAGTAATAGCAAATACATTTAGGCCATTGACCCATTTTGAAATATTTTGGTAAATGGTGTAGGGTACCAGTTGAGATTCATTTTGTTTTGTGTTTGCACCATTAAGAGCTATCTTTTCTCGATTGCATTGCCTTGGTTCCTTCAAAAAGATTTTCTGAAATGGTAGCTCCATTTATCTACATACTATCCTTATGCTAACGTCAGGTTTTGTTGAGTGCTGAATTTTTTGGTAATTATCAATATCAGGTAATGTGCATCCTCTAACTTTGTTCTTTGTAAAATATTGTTTTAGCTATCTTGCATTTAAAAATTTGCCACATAAATTTTAGAATTAGTGTACCTAAAGAATCTTGGGAGAATTTCTTTAGGATGGATGTGAATGTATAAATTACTTAGAGATAATTGACACATTAATGATATTTTTTGACCTATGAAGATAACTCATTTTCTTCTTTAATTTTAGCAGTGGTTCATGTTTTTTGACACTCAGGTCTTATAAATATTTCATTTAATTACTTAAAAATTAAAGTACTAAAAAAATCTGTTGGTTTATTTTGTTTTCTGGAAACAGGTCTTGCCGTGTAGCACCGGCTGGCCTTTGAACTTGTGATCCTCCTGCCTCAGTCTGTAGAATGCTTGTTACTCTTAATGAAATTATTTAAAAACCTTATTTTTAGCAGCAGTTTGTAACACCTAAATCTTGGAAACAATTCAAATACCCATTAATCAACGAATGGATAAGGATGTAGGTTTTTTTTTTAATACAATGACAGGATTTTTATACATCTTTACCATAAAGAAAGATAAACCTGAGACAGTTCTAGATAACTGGATGCATCTTGAGACCATACCCTTACGTGAAATAAATGGATCACATACATTTAAATTCTGCATTGCTTCTTGGTGTGAGAAACCAAAAGTGTAAATATGGACTGAAATGCATAGTAGATATTGTCAAATCTTCAATGAGAAGGAGAGCTAGGGAGGGGATGGGGGAAAGGAAGGAAAGGAAAAGGAAAAAGTAACAAAAAAAAGAAGGGAAGCTTTTGTAATTAAGGAGGGGAAGAGTGGCTGAAGGGAAGGGAAGAGAATAGAAGAAAGAATCCAGATATAACATGCACATTCCCTATGATGAATGTTATAATTGTAAATCTAAAATGTACCAAAAATTTAATTAAAAAACTTTGTTCTTCCCATTGTTCAGTTTGTTACTTGTCTATAGAAATAGAATTGATTTTTGTACATTGACTAAGCGTTTTATGTGCTTTCTCAATAGATTTACTATTCTAGTAGCTGTTTTAGAGATTCTTTAGGATTTTTCACATGCATAATGTATAATCTGTATAATGTATAAAGACAGCTTTATTTTTTCTTTTGCCAACTGTATTGCACATATTCATTTATTTATACCTTGATGGTCAAGACTTCCATTCACTGTGGAACAGAAGTGGCAAGGTATTCTCCCCTTTTCCCTGATCTTAATGCAAGAGTATTCAGTCTGTCATCACTAAGTATGATGCTAGTGCTAGGTTCTTCATAACGTCTTTTATTAAACTGATGCTGTGTCCTCTTTTCTTAGTTTGCTGCAAGAACTGATCATACTTGGGTGTTAGTATCTTATCATTTTTCTCATATTTTGGATGATTTTATAATCTCTCCCAAACTCAATTCCACTAAAATGCTAAACATGAGCAGGGACAAAAAATGGGAAATGTATATATAAGTTTGTAAGACTGTCTCATTTTTTTAATGAAATGATATGGCATTATTGGAGGAAGACTAGAATTAAGAATGCCTAGTGTAATCCATAGAAGAAACACTAAAACACAACAAAATAACTGATAAACCTAAGAATGCCATTATGGAGATAAAAGAAAATAATTTTTTAAAAAAACTAGTTAATCCAAAGAAAGAGAAGGAAGAGAAAAAACTGAAGGAACAGATGAACTTATTAGAAAACAAAAGATAGTAGGTTTAAACACAATCTTTATAAGTCTATTAAATGTAAATGTCCTAAACACCTCAATTAAAATTCAGAAATTTTTAGACTAGATAAAAATAGCAAGATCTAAAATATGTAACATATAAGAATTATAATTTATAAATACAGGGTCACAGTTTAAAAATAAACATATGAAAAAGATATTCTGTGTAGGCAGTAATCATAAGAAAAATAAGTCTGCTATATCAGTACTAGCCAATATAGAACTAAAAATGTTACTATGATTTAAGAGGCAAATTTTATAAGAATGAGTCAGTTATGAAAATGTAAGCATCTTATTTTGCATACACTCAATAACAATGCTTTCAAGTATATGAAGTAAATACTGGTATAACAAGGTAAAAATAGATTCATTTTTTAATATTTTCTATCTTTAGTTCAACCTAATTTTTATAAGAGTTTTGCTTATGATTTGAGAGGGAAAGTAGGATCCCTTTGTCTATTATGCATTCTGAATATTTCTGGTTAGTTTTATGTCATTTTGTGTGATTGTTATATAATCATTACTAATCTTATCTGTCATGGTTCTTAGCTTTGGTATCATATGCCAAATATATTGTTTGTTTATCTGGATGTTTTATAAATAATTACAATAATCGTTTCATTTTTCCCAATAGTTCTTTTATTCCACTTCATTTTCCTCTTAATTTTTTTGGAATTGACCTATATTTAAACTTTTTTTTTTAATCAGTACCGGGGATCGAACTTATGACCACGCACCTGCAAGGTAGGCGCTTATGCCCCTGAGCTAAATCCCCAGCCCTCTACATTTAAATTGTTTAAACATTTTGGAATCTTTTCCTTCAGAATATAGGACAGAGTAATAATTAAGCTACTTTTTTCTAATCATACATTTCTGCAATATTGTTGGAAATCTATTTTTTCTCAGTTTCCTTTTTCAAAGTTTAAATTTAATGACTCCTGCCTATTTTCGCTGTTGGGTACTTACTGGACAACTATTAAACAATCAGAGAATGGGGACTAGAGATAAGGAACTGAAAAGCCTAATTGCACTACTTCTGACTTTGTGTCATTTAAGAAGTAAAGGGACAAATCCCAGCTGTATGACAAAAGGGCTATAGTACCAAAGACCAAGATGTGACTGCTCTTTGAGCAGTTAGAAGTGACATTTGATCCACTCATCAAAGAAGGCAGGGAAAGCTTTACACTGACAGTTCAAGACATAGAGCACACTGGTGGTGATGAGGGACCAAGCAAAGCCAAAATCCAGCCAACATTTCTCCAGCGACGTGCTGTGGCACAGGTGCATCGTACTGGAGAATGGGACCTTGCCCTGATTTCCACAGAAGCTGTAAGTGTGCAATCAACAGGCCTGGAAGAGGCTCTGCAAACCACAGAATGTGCAAACTATTGGAGAGAGACTTGGTTGTCTAGTGAGGTTTAAGCATAAACTGCCCAGACAGCTGTGCCTGAGACAGTCTGAGAGTCTCTGGGGACACAGAAGAGACTCAGGATTTTATCCTGTGGGATCAGCTATTCATGTTAGAAAAATTATGACTGAATTTACATCATCAAAATTGTGTTAGTAGAATGCTTACATATCGTGTGCAAGGCCCTGCGTTCAATCAGCAACAAAATAAAGAAGCAAGACAAGAGAGATAACAGATTCAAAGCTATTTATACGTGAGATAGGGCAATTTTAGAGAAATGGCTGAGGCTGAATAAAAGGTACTTAAAGCTACATGAAGGTAAGATCTGCAAAGCAATCAAGTGTTTTCCCTTTCACCCAATCTCTAGGCTTCACAAAAGACCTCACTTGGAGGCTGCAGTTATGATAAATTTTACCTGCCTGGGGATGAAAGGGTCTGCTCTTCTGTATATTTCCTCATTATTCACAACATATCTAAAGAATTCTAATGTTTGTTTACCTTCCAAGTATCACCAGACACACAGTTGTTCTTTTAGGACTTCACACACTTGGGAAACAATTAGAAAAGTCCTTATATTCTTTTAGTAATATTCTGTGACCAAGAGAATCTGTTTCCGCTGTGCAGATGTCTCTTAGGGTACTCTTACCTTTCTCACAGACCAGATTTCAATGTCATCTGAAAAAATTTCTCTCTTGCAGCCTCAACTTTTCTTTCCCATACTTTGCGCCCTGGTCTCATAATTGAAACCTTTAATTTATTCACCACACAAAGTCTTTGCTCTCCTGCCATCTGTAATTTATGCCTTAAAACTCTGCCACCTGGTATTATTTAATTCTGCTTTTTTAAAAATGACAAGAGTTTTGAGAAACAGTTGGTAGGAATTACCCTATTACAATATTGTTATGCATAAAAGTGTTTAGACAAAATTCCCAAAAGTGAATTTCAGTTTTGTAAGCTAATGCTTTTATTAGCCTACCTGGTGGTGGTTACAGTTATCATTTATATTGCAAAATAAAGATAACAGGCACCCCATGGAAACCATGGCCTCCCTAGCATTTCTAATCTAAATCTGAACAATCCATCTAGGAAAACAAAAGGAAGAAGCAAGTGAAATGTGTCAGGGTAGGACTCAGAACAGAATCTCAAGTACGAAAATATATGAACCACATCAGTAACAACTGATCTCCCTTTTCTTCAGTATCATATTTTTTTCCTGAGAGAGCTCAAGCTGATAATTAAAATATTAAGAGGGTCTAAAAAAAGTGCAGATAACTGTTATTTTTATACTTTTTCCCCTTGAAGATCTTGGTACCAGCACTATGATTTTACCTTCCTCAAGCCAGCACTCTTCTTGGTTAATATGCAATAGAGCAGGAGGATCCAAACACCACCTTGCTGATCACCAAGAATAATTACTCTCCTTCCAGATACACTTTCCATCCTTCACCAAGAGAAAGCAAGTGAAACGCTGTTTCCAGTTGTCACCCATAAAACCTGCTAAGGCTTAATATTCTGCTTTTTCCTTCCACTATCTTGGTGCAACACAGAAACCTTGGAATTGTTTGCTGAAGATAATGGAGTCTCAAGATTGAAGATGTTTGGGTTTCTGAATGAATGCCTGGAGGAGAACAGCTGTTATAGCTTAAATTGTGCTTTCTAGGATTCATGTTTAAAGTCCAAAATCCCAGTATCTAATGGCGTGAACTCATTTGGTGAGGGAGTCTTTAAAGAGACAGTTGACTTCAAGTGAAGTCATCAAGGTCAGCTCTAACCCAAGATGACTGGTGTTCTTATAAAAAAGTGAGCTTGACTCTAGAGTTACAGCAAAGGGAGAATGACATATGAAGACACCAAGAAAACCTCCACCCATTAGCCAAAAAGAGAGGCCTGAAACAGGTCTTTCCCTCAGCATACAGCACTGCAGATATCTGGATCCTGAATTAGCAAGCCAGGTGTAACAGCACCTGGCCAAGATTATTACTTCATTGATTTTTAGTATATAATATTGTCATAGTATTGCAAGGGTTAAAGATGGAGGTAAAAAATTTCATCAGGAGACAAATAGGCTAGGTCTACAATTCTACTTTGCAAATGAATGCCTTCTAGAGTACTTAATTAATCTAAGTTTCATTGTATTCATCTGTAGTTAACTAAAATACTCTATATTAATCTCTCTCACATCACTGGAACAAATTGCCAGACACTTGCAACCTAAAGGAGGAGAGGTTTATTTTGGCTCATCATTTCAGAATATTCAGTCCGTGGTTGGTTGTTTCCAAGGTGGAAATGGAATAGTATCTAATAGGGCCTGGTAAAGGAAACCTGCTCAATTAACAGCAGCCAGGAAGCAGAGAATGAAGAAGAAGGGAGGAGCTAAGGACAGTAATACACTCTTTTAGGTGAAGGTCAAAGTGACCTACCTCTATGCAGTCTACCTCTTAACAACAAATTATCTGTAAACTCACCATTGGACTAATCTAATGATGAATATAATACCCCCATGATCCAATCACCTTCCAAAAAACCTTCCTCTCAACACATGAGACTTTGAGGAGATATTCAGATCTAAATCATAACACACTCAGTACTGATATTCTCCAATTCTAGCTTGGAAAAACCAAGAAATATCAACCAATAATTTTGGTATGGAAGGCTTGGGAGCATTTTTGCTTTTGTTACGTTTTCTTCCAGGTACATAAAATTATGTTATACAGCAATATATCCCCTTTTATTGAAAGTTATGAGTGGTCTGAGGGTGGGAGTTGGGAGTTGGGTTAAATTATTCATCGTGACAGAAATAATTATCTTCATATACGAGCTCAAAGCCCAAATGCCTTTTAGGAAGGCAACTTGAGAAATGTTCCCCAGTGATAAAGAAAGTAATAAGATGTGTCCCAGGTCCTATTCATGAGCTTTGATTTTTCAACACTTGCAAAAAGTGCCCTGTGCTGACAAATGTCTGATTAACAAAATTAAGAAGAGATTTGGCTGCACACTTAATCCCTCTCCTGAGCCTTTTAGTTTCTGGATTTCTAGGTTGATTATCTTTTCAGGTCAGACACTGCCTCCTCCACCTCATTTTTATTCTTTGTGGCTGAGCCAATGTGACAGCTTTTGGTCATGACAGGGTTAGGGCAAAATAACTATCTCCTTCATAAAAGGTTCTCCCACACTAACAACTGCAATCCCATTATGTCTCAAGCACTGTTGAAGTCTTGTCACCTTGCCCTTCAAAGGTTCACATTTTGCTTCAAGACAGAAATATAAGCTATGGTATTTTTTAAATGCAGAAAGAATGTTTTAATTCAAACCTATACGGCTTACCTGGACCTTGGGGCCTTTTTGTTGGTGTTTTGTTCCGAATTTTGGCAGATGGAGCAAGGGAAGCTGACATGCGTATCACATGGAATGATTGATCCACTTGATAATAATAATACTGCAACCCCGAGAGAGAGATATGAACATTATTGTTGTCATTGTTATTTTATAGTAAAAGAAGCTGACACTCTTAATTCCTAAATGACTTTTCTTTAGAGAGCTAGTAAGTAACAAAGTTAAGGCTGAAACTTGGATATTTTGATTCCAAAATATCACCTACTGATTTGAACATTTATTAAGACTTTGATTAATTTATCATGTGCAAAATTGGCTATAAATTAATTGGTTACTACTTATGACTCAGTTGATGAATCATTAAACTATTATCCCTGTACCTAGCCATTATCATGTTTGCATAAGAGTGTAATAATATTTTAAAGCTAAACAGCTAAAAAAGACATATATATATACACATATATATATATATGTGTGTGTGTGTGTGTGTGTGTGTGTATGATTTAATTTGCTTTTTTCCAGTTAATCCAGGCAATAAACATACCTTTATTTTTATGACTTGGTAGGAAAACATCAGACATAGTCTCAGACGATATTTGGGCTTTGAAAATTATAAAAGAAAGGGAGAAGATGGAACAGCTATGTAGACAATGAGAAGTTTAATTGAAAAACATATCACAGAGAAAAAAATTAGAACTGTTAGCTATTTGGAGATATTAAGTAGGGCCAAAGAAAACAAATCAAAAGTTGATTCCAAACTTATTTTTAGCTTACTGCTATTAGGATATTTACATTAATAACAGGATATGAAAGATTCTTTAGGACCTGTGCATATCAATCACTGTGTCACTATGAGCCTAGAAGGTTCTCTCTTTCTCCTTTGCCTCACTTTTTTTTTTTTTTTTTTTTTAGACAAGGTCTTGCTGCGAGGTTCAGGCTGGCCTTGAGCTCACAGATATCTTCCTGTCTCAGTCTCCCACTAGCTGAGGTTACAGACATGAAGCACCACATCTGGCGCTAAGACTCTTAAGAGGAAATATGAGCGATGTGGGCTTTGCATTTGGTTCTGACTTTGTGACATGGCACTGGACGAATCCTCTCACCATCTGGGCTTCCACTTTTCTATTACACAGTGAGCTGGCTGGCTAAGGTGCTTCGTGCTGTGGAACTTTTTGATTAAATAAAATAAAATCAGAGGGCAGAGAAAAGCCTAGAAAGTCTTAGATGCCTGTCTCAAGTCAAAGCTTCTGTGTTGTTATAATTTGCTCCTGCTACATAGAAAGCATAGCAAGTTTAGAACAACAGAAAAAATGCTATTTTTTCCAGATCTTCAAGAGCCAGAAAGGCTGAAAACAATAATTACAATTAGAAGTCCAGGACTCAGCTTATTATATTCTTTCTTATGGTTGTCTCTGTGAGGCTGAAACTATGTCTCTAACTCGCGTGAGGTCCTGTGATACTGTGGGCCAGAGTTCCAAGGCAGTCCCAAGGTAAGGAAAATCCCTTTAGCTAAGAAGAATATAACAGAAAGATTCTAAAGGAAACATAAAAAACTGCATGCTGGTACAGGTTAAGGAAAAGCGGTGTGATTAAGTATCAAAAGATTTATTTTATTGATTGCAAATTCATTAACTTTCCTTAAACAATCCATATCCCTCACACAATCCTTGTCTAAGTGCCTTGAGTTAGCTATAAAAATAACAATCACAAACTACAACTGTAACAGCAGCTAACATTTATTGAGTGCTAAATATATGCAAAGATATGCAAGGAGCTCCATGGAAATACTTATCTCACAGAGGCCTTGGAAAACACTAATAATTTTACTTTTCCCTGTTTTGAAGATAAATAAATTGCAGTTTGCAGAACTGAATTATTTGCTCCAAGCAAGAGACAATAAGCCAAGATTTGATCAAGGTTCTGTTAGGTTCCGGTGCCATGCACTCTTTTCTTCCTTTTTTTTTCTCTCAAAGGCCATTTTGAAAGTTTCAAAACTGCGTCAACATCTTTGGGAGCAGCCAGAGACTATATAGAATTTTCAATGAACTGAAACTTCACCAAAAGGTAAGGAAAGCTAGGAAAAATGAGGCAAATGAAACAACAACTGTAATAAATTGTGCTTACAGCTCAGATATCAACCAGGCTTGGAATATTAGAATCATTATGAACCTTACAAAAACAAAAGAACACATGCCCAAAGCTCACACTAGAACAGATGGGGTATGAATTGTATTTATTTATTTGGGGGACAATTTTCAGGTATATTCACACTACTTGTTGAAAAACCTATTTTTCCCCATTTAGTTTTCAGGACAATTTTATCAAAAGTCAATTAACCTGAACAAGTTGTGTTAATGGTTTATGCTTATAATCTTAACCTTGTGAGCCTAGCCCTGGTAACTTAGTGACTTCGCAAAATTCTGTATCAAAATAAAAAATAAAGGAAGGTCGAAGGTCCTAGATTGAATACTTAGTACTTCAAAAGAAAAAATTTCAATTGATCGTAAGTATAAATTATTCCTTAGATCTCATTCTATTCCACTGATCTCTCTGTATATAAGTATGTCATATAGCTTACTGCAGTTACGGTTTTTGACATTGTGGATTCTGAGTCCTACAAAGCCTGTGTAATTTTGAAAACTTCCACTAGTAATTCTTATGAGAGGTTAAGAATTGGAGGCTACTAGGCCCAGAAGATCTGAAATCACTCTGGACTCATGGAGAGAACTCAGCTTTCCAACAGTTCTCAGTCCTGCTGCTCCAGTCACCAGACGTGGTTCCAGAAGGGAGCTTTCTTTGGGCAGTGTTCCTCAATTTATTGGAGTTAATGTCAAAGTTCTGGTTAAACATAAATCTGTTAAATGTCCAGACCATACAATTTTTTTTTTTTTTTTTGTAGTGGGAATTGAACTCATGACCTTGCACTTGCCAGGCAGGCACTTACACCGCTGAGTTAAGTCCCCAGCCCCTCAGACCATACAATTTTAACTTGAATTGAGAATGTCTCTAAAAAAAGATGCTAGACATTGCAAACAGTGATTTGCATCTATGTACAATTTTGTGGGAAAAGGTCTAAAATTTTTATCAGATTTTCAAAGGAGTCCTTAATCCAAAATAAGAAATCATACCTCTGGATAGTGTTGATCCTCCCACTCTATTGGAAGAATCCAAATTCTAAACCAGGCAATGGTGAACTTTTGCAAGTGACTTGCTGACAGTTTCTTTGACTTGTCAGAAAGGAGAAACTATTCTTTTTGTGGGGAAGTAGACCAAGTTGAACACTCTCTGCCAACTAACCAAGAAACTGCTGTGTACGTATGTACCTGTGTGCAGTTCTCCGGGGGAGGAGATGGAACTCAGGAAATATGCATCTACTCTAACAGTGTCTAACAGAGGGCCCATATATTTTCAAGGAAAAAAAATGGTGTGAAATAAAGACCAGTCTGCCAGTGGTCTTCTTAAACCTGCAGCCTTTCCCTCCTAAGGTGAACCACCCACTGTCCGAAGTGCCTCTGGATTCTCTAGTTCATGAAGTTTACCTATCTTTGTATCACACAATGCTGATATAGTCAATCATAAACTGCACAAGATCAAATCAAAAGGTCCTATGGTGATACTCATCTACACTTGTTTTCCTTCTCTTTTTTGTCGATACGGATGGAACCCAGAACCTCATGCAAGCTAAGCAAGCTCTCTGCCATTGAGTTATGCTCCAGCTCTCAGATGTTTGAAACTTTTATTAACTTTGGACTCAATTCTTTGGCCTAGATTTCCTCCTATCTTTTCATCAGGAGGCAAGATTCTTCTCTTTATTTCTGTGACTTTATGAATATCACAGATATCATGTTATACATACAATATTACTGGGTTTGCTAGGTGAAAGGAAAGAAAAGTATTTTGACATTGTACTGAGGTGCCAAGAGAGTGGAGTACAGATTGCTGGGAATGGAATTGAAATGATAAATAGTATTAAAGGGGAAGAATGATTTAGGTGGTATTTTTCAGAGGACTGTGTATTGTCAACTCTGTCTTTTTAGATGATTGAGAAAACAGGCATATACAGAAATCATACAAGTAGTTCAGGGTGAGGGAATGAAAAAGAACGCAGAATGATTGTACTTATGCATCAGCACACTGTATAAGATCTGTGTTTCCCAATGCATTCTGGGGCCACCACCCAAGAGGCTATTTCAAAGCAGGCACTATCGAAAGGCAGCCAGGTTTTCATGAGGCAGCAGGAGGTAGGCAGTCACTTCATCCTTATCCCTTTCAATGAGGAACACATCACTGACTTCATATGATCTACAGTTTGATTGAAGTTCTATGGCCTTGATTCAGATATTCTGGTTCATAAAAATACTAAATCCTTTAATGAAACACATAGAATTAAGTTAATGTGATTTATGTCACCCATCACCCAGTGGGCTGATGCTTTGTAGTAATCTTGATTAAAGGAAGATTATGAAATAGCAGCAGCCCTCCTTCATTTGCATTAATTCAAAGGAAATGGTCCAAACAAAACTAAATAGGCATTTAAGTACAAGAAAAAGATTTTTTCTTTTCATTAAGCATGAACATGAAACAACTTGCCAATAATTTGCACAACATTATTTTAGGACTAGAAAGTGAATTTGGCATGAAAAAACTTCCAAACTGATCATGTTAATTATGTTCCCTCTGAGCAAGGAAATTTAATAATCTCCATCTCCAATGCATCAATCTCAAATTTGGTACTTTAAAATGTTCTCATTATAGAGTGTTGAGAGGTACATATTTTAAACACATGTGAGGGGCTTTATTTGCCCCCTGGGAAAAAATAGAACAAACTAGCATTCATGTATTGTCCTGTGATATTTGTTTTACTATTATCATCATTTCCCAGGTAAAGAATTGAGCAATTCACAAGAGAGACCTGAATTGTTTATGCAGTGTCTCTAGATGTAGTATCTGGCACAAAGCAAGTGCTCATTGACTGTTACAAGAAGAAAAGAGATATAACAAAGCCTAGCATTGTAGCTTATGATTTGAGATGAAAAGAGATCAAGACTGCCATGCTCCAGTCTCAGTGTCAGTATCTATTTATATTACATGAGCTTTGTACGATGAAGCTTTCGCTAACTTTAAGAGAGAGATTTGTGCTGTAGAAACCAGGGGAGACTAGGTAGGGTGGACTGTGGTGCACATACCAACTCCTGCATAGGGAATGACCCTTGGTGCCCAGGGGAATGTCTACCACATACAAAGGGTTCCATCACAACAGTTTTCTTGTCATTTCACATTTGTCTGCTGAAATTGCAAATGACTTGTATGAAATTATACTTTGGTAGTTGCCTTAGTGACTGTTCTCATTGCTGAGAAATACCTAACACCCAAAGTAAAAAAGGGGAAGATTTATTTAGCTCACAGTTTGTAGAAGTTTCTGTTCATTGTTGGCTGACTCCAAGGCAAAGCGGGAAAAGCAGGTCATTACAGGCAAACACAGCAAAAGGAACAGGGGACTTTAACAGATTCTTTCTGCCCCCTTTATCTTATCCTGATTACTTAGGGTAGATAGCATTCATAACCTTAATCTTAGTGCCCTTGAGCCTAGCACTGCGCCATGAATCAATCCTAGCATCACATATTCTAGATCCAGTCACCTCTGAAAAAGTTCCACCTATGAGTACATGAGACTTTGAGGAGACATCTAGACACAAGCTGTGACAATACTAACCACTGGAAAAATGATGATGAGATATGTCAATACTATTTATGGGTTATTAATATAATCAAATTAAGAATCTTTTATATTCAGTGAAGCCTGTCCATAATGTAATAGCAGACATTCCAAATAAAAGGCTTTTATGAAGTCACTTTAAATGATTTTATATCAATTTCAAATGGTTCCTGAAATTTCATTATGAAATTGACTTTACCCTGTGATTTTACTACATACTGGCAGGCACATGCTAATTGATAAATATTGTATTTGCAAAATGCAATGTTGAAATACAGTGACACCGAACAAATGTTTCCATAAATAAGAAATGTGTGCTCCGTTGTTTGATAATGGCCTGGAAGCCTCAGGAGCAGAAGGCCTTTCTTTGCTCTTTGTCCTGCTTCTCCAGGAGACAATTAGCTTCTCAGCAGCTTGGTAAGGCTGCCTGGGGTATGGATTCTTCCTATGGCAAGAATGCTGAGCCATGTGAAGTTGAATTGTTTTCCTATGGTTCCCTGAAACAGAAGGAGAATATTTTATTCCTTGACTCTCAGATTTTTGTGATCAGCTGGAAATTGTTGTATTTTAATATTTCATAAGAGGAAGGTGATAAGGTTCGGTAGAGGAATAGTGATCAGGAGAGAGCAGGATGGAATTGATGGAAGAAGGCCATTTAGATTCCATGTTTCTTCTCAAGTTAACTGTGGGAGTTTTCAGAAAGCCCAGCTCACATTGTGTGCCCTCTATTAACTGATTGTCATGGGACTGTACCTGAAAATGTGGTTCAGAGTCTTTGAGAACGGTTTGGGGAAGAGTTTGGAAAGGTTCAGAGAAACTGGCTGAAAAAAGTAACACTAGAATACATTAGTGGTTCTGTATGGGAGATTCTGGTCAGAGCTCAAAAGACCAGAAGACTGATAGAAATCCTGCCAATAAAGTCCAGGTTCAGGATGTTTCTGCTGGGAAGCACTGTCTTGAATGCTAGGCTCCAGATGATGTATGTTGTGGCTTGTCAAAATGTTTGTCTGCATTTTGCTCATGTCTAGAGACTTTGCCTTTACCTGAGACTGAGATTAAGAGCAATGGACTAATTAATCTGGCAGGAGAAATTTCAAGGCAGTTGAATGTTGAGGCTGTGGCATGGCTATTGTTGGGGGCTTTTACTCAAATTTATGTTGCAAATTAAGAGCCGAGCAGGAAGATTTAAAATGTTGTGAGTTTGACCAAAAAGGAAGTTCCAGTAAAGCTGTGGACTGCAAAGATAGAGCTGAGGAAATCTAGATTGCTGAGAAGGAACAGAAAAAGTGAAAAGATGGCCTGAAAGCATCACAAGAAGCAGCAAAACTACAAAAGTGTAAGACTTGGCTTTGAGGAGAAAAAGCACCATGTTCCAGAATGGCAGAGGGATAGAAAATTTGTTCCTCAGAATTGGATTCAAAGTGCCCCATGATACAGACACTTGACTCCTACAGCTAAGGGAGAGAAAAGCCTGGCTACTTCTCCAGGTGGCTGCAGACCTTGGAATTATTCATGTGGTACTTGTTTTAATTGCATGCAGAATGAAAGAGTTCTGAGGTTAAAAGGCTTCCACCTTGGTTTTCAAAAGGTGTAGGAGGCCAGGCATTGTGCCCTTGAGAGGGCAGTCTGTAACCTGTGAGTGTGAACCCAAAGGTACAGGAGGAGACCCCAGAAGCTTGGAAATACCAGGAATGTGGTTCATCTAAAAGAAAGCTGCAAGGAAGGAACAAAGTGAGACAAAGAGAGAAGCCACAGGAGCTACAATCACCAGAAGAGGTGAAGTCATACAAGCCCTCTGGAGCTCACAATTTGCCACAGATTGCCTCAGATGCTGGACAGACATAGACTACAGGATTTAATATTTGCCCTGCTGGATTTTGGACTTACTTTGACCCTATTCCTTTGTATCTCCCTGTTTGTAAGTTTTGGAATAAAAATATTTATCTGGTGCCATTGAATATTGGAAGTGTTTAACTTTTCATTTGTACAGGAGTTTGCAGCTAATAGTTTTCCCTCCATCTCAGAGGAGACTTGGGACTTGGACTTTTCAACAATATTGAAACTGCTAGAACCGTGGTAACTCTTGCAGGGGACTAAATGCCTTTTGCATAAAGAGGTGTGTATGAGTCTTGCGGGGGGTGGGGGGTCAGGGGTGAAATGTTATGGTTGTAATGTAATATACCGTTGATATACTTAATACTGGTTCTTAATTGTTAAATATGCGTTATAATGTTCAAGTTGTGAAATGATAAGAATATGCATGTCTTTGTATCTGGAAGCCACTTTGAAGAATTGTGTCTGATTGCCAAGTTCACGAAGGGAAGATTGTTATGGTTGGTACATTGTGTCAACTTGAGAAATTTATAAGTTTAACTAAGAGACTCATTAGTGACCCAAGGTCCTTACTTTGTAAACATTCTGAGCCTGGGCAGGAAGAGGGTAGGGAGGCTATGTGAGTGCTACCATGTTGGACATGGAGTCTGACGGTAGCCTGCTTACAATTTATGGGAGGAGAAAAAGCTTGTCTTTCCCACTTTTTGCTCTTGCGTTTGTTGCCTTCTGCCACCTTGAAGTATTGCCCCTGTGCCATGCTACCCTGCCTTGGAGCCAGCTGATTATGAACTGAAACCTCCGCAAATTGTGAGCAAATAAAGCCTTCTTTTCTTATTTTGGGTGCTGGGAATTTTGTCTCAGTAACGAGAGAAAAGTAACCGAGACATTCATAAACAATAGACAGGTGCAGTTTGTTTATAAGAGTGAGCGGGGCAGGAGTGGAAGTAATGCTCTGTCTGGCTCATACATGAGGACACACAAGAGCCACAACTGGATCATTGTGTCACTGAAGACCAAGAGGTATGATGGAGTGTGTATTGGGGAAGGGGAAAACAATATGTAAAAAGTATGGCTATGACCTGGAAAAGATGCCCTGGCCTCACTGTGGACTCAGAGGATGAGATATGGCCAGACAGTCGAAAGGTTTGATGAAGGACTTGCATGTCATTTGATGAGACCTCTCAAATGTTATGGATCTATCTTGGCGGCCTCATCTTCCCAGGTTCTTCCTAATTAGCAATATACACATAATAAGTGGAAATGAAGCTCAGCATCTTATGTTTATACTCTGTGGTGGCTATTTTAAAGAGAGAGTGTTCATTCTACTGTAAGGGAAGTAGGAGTCCCCCAAAATGCCTGGAAATAACACAATTCCCTTATTATATGGCACAAAGAGAAATAGGGAAATACTAGTATTTGACATTGCTCTGGGCTTGTTCAACATGTAACTCTGGGCTGAGAAACAGGACAATAGGAATGACAAAAATTTTATTAGCAAAAAGGAAGCTGCAAGGACCAGAGATTAACCAAAATCAGCGTTTTCTGTAGGGAACACTGATTAGTAATAAAACATTGAGTGTGGCTCAGCACTTCCAAGATAAGCTGCACAGCACAGAAAGGATCACTTTTCGAAGAAAACTAGTAAACTCCACAAAGCACACAATGCCTAAAAACCTTCATGTGCTCAAACCACATAGAAAAGTCATGTGTACCTTTTAGATGCACAGGGACTAGGGGACACTGTTGTGGGCTCAGGGCCTGAGTCCTCTTCCTGGCTCCAGGTAGATGGCTTTTCTTCCTACTGGTAAGACTTTGGTTGAATTCCATTCCCTCTATAAACTTCATTACAACTGTGAGTTGCATTCTGTGAATTCTCTCCTGCTCTTAAGGTGCTACTCTTGGTGCGGAATCAAGAGCACAGCGAGTCCAAACCATCAAAATTTGATGAGTCAGGGCTGGGGATTTAGCTCAGCGGCATAAGCGCCTGCCTTGCAAGCAGGCAGTCTTGAGTTTGATCCCTGGTACCGATAAAAAGGAAAAAGACAAAAAAAAAAAAAAAAAAAAAAAAAAAGTGATGAGTCAGGAAGCATCTGCATATTTCAGACTGATCTGACTGTCGGTGGAGGAAGGGGAGGGTGAGCAACCTTTGCAAGTGAGGGTTGCTCCTTTTGTTGGTAAGAACCTCAAGTGAATCCTACAAAATCTACCTCTAATGAACCAGTTATCAGACCCATATCCAGTAGCATAGAAAAGTATTCATGAGAGTGGGTACCAGGGGCTTGTCAGGGTGCAGAGAAAAGCCCAGCTACCTCAGAGGCCTCTTATGGGTCACAGCTCTCTCAGGTCACAGCCCTTTCCACTGCATAGAGCAATGAAGAAGCCAAGGGAACCTAATGGCCCCTGCTTGCACTTCTATTGGGTGTGCATTTTGGAAAGAGTCCAAATGGGACTGATGCAGATTCCCTGAGGAAACTGACAAATGGCTCTGTAGGGAGGATGGAGTCTAAAGGAATGACTTTTCTCCCCCTCTGGTACCTTGGGAGCAAGGGTTGAATTACTTTTCTGACTTGATTCACAGCTCCAGAAAAGCTGAGTAAAGGACTCTGTCTAAAGGTTTGTTTGATGTCCTTATAGCTGCAGAAAGACTGTAAGGTATGACCTAAAGCCAGAGATTCACTCTCTTTCATTGAAGTGCACATCTGTCATTACAGAGGGCATGGCACAGGGTCCATTTGGAGGTAGAAGTGCCCTGTCCTATCTGTCAAAGCCTACGACACCCTCTGTGGCCTCTCACAGGCTTTTTTAACGGCATATATATGCTCCCCTTTCTCATTTTGTTCTTTAAGAAAAACTTGTACATCCAACCCTTCACACTAAAGGAATGTTCCTGGGCTCTAAAAGGCAGAGAGCTTACAGCCCTATTTCTCTAACACATCATAACCCAGATCAGAATCACCTGTCACAGTGCAAGAGAAAAACTGTTAGTGTTTTGTAAACAATCTGAGGCTACTACACACTGAAGTTATCAGAGGAGAAATCCAAGTCCCCGGGTGACAGACTGAGCATGATCAGAGGCCTGGGACCAGTGTCAGGAGATCTGGCTTCCAAACGTAACTCTGCTGTGAGGAGACAGTAACCCTTTGTGTCTTTCAGCTTTGGTCTCCATAAGGTGATATTATTCTAGATGTAACAGATTTTCTAGGAAGACAGAAAAGGAATTAATAATCCAAAAAACTAATTATAAACTGAAAAATCCAGTTACAAACCTTTTATTATTCACTTATTCTCATAGTTTTTGTTTAATACTCTGATGGTACTGGATTAATCATGGTATTTAATGTTTTTTCTGTGTTTTATGATGCTTTGCTATTTTGGAGCCTTGAGAAATGAGGAAGAGATCATGCCTTCTAGGGTGAGCTGATTACCTGCTGGAGCGCCTTGATACGAAAATCGGCCTAGACCCTGAATTGGTGTAGGATCCCTTGGAGGAAGCATGTTATCTTCTGTAGATGTGGTGTCTCTTCAAAGCTCCTTCCACTCCAAGAGTTTAATGCTCCATCAAGACTGAGACTCAGTGTTGTGAGTCACCTGTCAACTTCTCTCTAGCTCTAAGATATTATAGTAAATAATCCTAGGGAACCATCTCGTGTGGGGGTGAGGGATGTGTAAGTGAGAGGGAGAGCAGGGGGATGTTTAAGAAATTAGATTTGGACAGCTCCAGAATGTTAGATCCTGTGGACTCCTTGTCTGTGTAAAAATATATTTTTACAATGAAGGGGGAGGGGCTCATCTTCCTAGAGTCAGGGCTGATTAGAAAACTGTCACACCCTCCAAGTAAGGATGGTAATATACAATAATGTGACATTTTGGTTTTGCATTTGGGCTCTGAGCCTTTTGATGGAAGAATCAGCTTCAGTGATATATAATCCAGCTTCTTGTATGTGGCCCTGGAGGCTGCCAGGGTACTTTATATAACGATTTTACTCATGAGGGAAAAATTAATTGCCTCTTCCTCACCAGTTGCCAAGTGCTACAGCTTCATTGGAAAAAGCCAGAATTCCCCGTAGGAGACCCAATTTTCAAGTTAATATACAGTAATGCTGTGCATGGCTTTATTAATCTGGAAGCAGGGTGGATCTGGAAGTGGGAATCAGCAGGCTGGAGAATTGGCTCTTGTCTGGCCAGTCTGTGACCTATTGCCTGATGCAAGGAGTGCGCTTCAGCTCTCTGCTCGTGTTCTCCCCTCGAATGTGGAACTAGAATAATCATAGCTAGCTTTTGGGGACACACAGTAAAATCAAGTGAGGTAATATCTCTGGAGAGGTTTTAGTTCATTGGAGAGAATTGCCATAATACACACACACACACACACACACACACACACACACACACACACACACACACTGTATGCACATAATCAGTCTAGCAAAGAGGACAAGTGTAACTCAGAAATGTATAATTCTACTAGACCCATTATTCTTAGGCAAAGCCACCTTTCCTCCAACAGAGCTGCTGTGAAAGTTACTATTAATGTTCCTGACCGCTTGCAATTGGCAAAGGATCCTGTGTTTCCTGTAGCTAGTACACAAGAACCTCATTCATTCTATGGGAATGACCCCATGTGGGGCTCTGTGAAGACCTCGTACATGCTTTGAAATGGACTCTGTCAAATCCCTGTTGTGGATTCTCTTCCCTACTAATCGCTGTGGTGTTTAATTGTTAAAACCATGTGTGTCTCGAGGGAAATTGAACCCATATGTTTTTGAATCATTTGCACTGAGCTCATCAAATTGTTGTTTTATAAGACCTGTTTGCTGTCCAGGAATAATCCCCCAGTGCCTCTTCATACACCGTTCTGTACTTTTCAACATCTTTAAGACAGGAAGCTATGCTTGGCCTGACAAAAGCCACTATCCATCCTACAACCATCACTTCCTCCTCCACCATAACTTTTATAGTTATGAAAGTTAGCCTTCTTGAACGGGAGCCAGACAAGAAAATACCTTATGAAAGGCCTTCCCAAGGTATCTTACACAAATACTTAACTGGAAAGATTGAATTAAAATTAAACAAATCTTTCATTGATTTTATAAGGCCTAAAATAAAATATATAAACATGCAATGTTTTCCTAGATTCATTCATTTATCAAATATTTAGGAGCACCTACTGTGTTCCAAGCCACACTTTTAATTTCTAGGTGTATTGCCATGATAACATAGCTTGTTTTCATGAAGTACATATTATATAGAGGATTTCCTAAATATATTTTTATCATAGAGACATGTATTTTCTAATTATTTCTTGGAAAATGCTAGTTTATAGAGGTAGAAGACATAAACCCAACTGATCTCAGTACCTGAGCATGTACTCAGATTAGAAACTCTAATGCTCCTTTGCAGTTCTTGTTTTAGGATGTGTTGGGAGGAGAGAGAGGGAGGGGCAGGGAAAAGGGAAAGAGGGAGGGAGAAGGAGAGAGAGAGAGAGAGTATTAAATAAAAGCTATTTAAGATCAGACTCTGATAACTGTTGTGAAGAAACTAAAGCAGGGTAGCAGTGGGTGGAATTAGGGCTTTTGACTGTAGTCAAGGATTCAAGAAGAAATAACCAGGAGGGTGAGGATTTAGCTCAGTGTTGCAGTGCCTGACTGGCAGATATGAGATCCTGGTACAAACACAAATACACACACACACACACACACACACACACACGCACACACACACATCCCAGAAATAACCAAATGTGAAAGAGAGAGAAAATTTCTAAAATAGAAAGAAATGATAATGTCATTCTAATGGTAAATTTGTTTTTGCAATGTGACAAAAATAGTTCAGTACCTCAAAAATTGGCATGCCAGACGACAGAGAAATGGGAAAACACTGTATGCTCTGCCCCAGAAAGGACCATTTTAAGATCGTTGACAGAACACATGTCTGGAAGAAGGTAAGTTGCCTGCTGGGAGAAACAGGACAGGATCTTATTCTTTTGACCACTCTTTGTTAGGGTTTTACTGTTTCCTGATATGGAAATTAAGATAGTATAACTAGGATCTATGTAACTGCACAGACACACAAAATATGTATTTTAGAGGATGTTTTGTTTATGTCATGTTTGTTTGAGACAGAGCCTTGTTATGCAGTCCAGATTGACATCAAATTTGTGATTTTCTTTCCTTCGTCTCTCAAGTGCTGTGATTCCTGGCTGAGAGGACATCATTTTGTTTATTAGTTTGTTTTTCTGTACCGAATTATTCCCAATCAAAACTGCTTCTTCACTGTGTGGCCTCGCTGTGTCACTAAGGACCCGGGAAGTTCAGGGTCCATTGTTCCCCTGGTGCCAGTGATTGGCTGTAAAGAAGGTAGACCAGGTACAAGTTGGACCGAACAGAGCAGTTCAGAAAGTTGTTTTTCTCCTTTGGCTAAACTCAAGGACCAAGAGACTTAAAGTGACTGATGTCAATCTCTGCAAGAACCAGGGAATAATTTAACCTTGGAATCCAGTCTTGCTCAAAGCCAGCACTGCTGCTGGACTTCTGAGTTATCACTGCCAAGCAATTATCTTGGTACTTCAACCATAAAAACCCTGACAAAATGTTATTTAATTAGTTTTCTGTGTGCATATAATTCACTTCATGGGTTGGGCAAATTCTGTTTTCTGGTTTTTTCTTTCTTGGAGCACTCCTTGATAGTGCTAAAGTTAGTTACCTGAAATGAGATGGAGCCATGAGCCCAGAGTGGGGAGATCTGGAAAAGAACAGTACTTCCGGAATCTGCTCTGATTAAATTGCTCCCATTTGACAATCTGCCATGCTATGAGTCTTTAATTACACAGTTTTGGGGATCCCAATCTCCTGAATTGATTAAAAAGCTCTACCATTCATGGTCATGATTTTTACTTTTTATTAGTACATGTCTGTGATACATAATGAGTAAACTTGTGATAAGTTTGCACACAAACACATTACCTCGTAATCCTTTTTAACTCCCCTTTCCCTCTCTCTCCTTTCCTAAATCCCCTCCTCATCTGAATAAGGTCTACATTCCCTTGGTTTATCCTTTGTCCATTATTTTTCTTTTTAAATTATTTATAAGGTAGGTTTCTCATGTGAGAGAAACCATATGATATTTTGCCTTCTGTGTCTGATTTATTTCACTTAGCATTTTAGTTTGTAAATGTATCCAATTTCCTACACTGATTCAAATTTATCCATATTTATGGCTGAGTAGTAGTCCATTGTGTATAAATACCACATTTCTTGATCCATTCATTCGTTAATGGACATATAGGTCACTTCCAAGACTTAGATATTTAGCTGTTATAAACATGGGTATGCATGTACCAGTGTGATATTATATCTTTAACTCTTTCAGAAAGATATCCAGAAACATATAGCTGGGTCAAATGGAATTTTTGTTTTTAGTTTTTTGAGGAATCTCCATAGTTATTTCCATAGTGATTGTACTATTTTATATTCCCACCACCAAGGTCTAAAGTTTCTTTTTCCCCACCACCTCACCAGTATTTGGTTTTTTGTTTATTTGTTTTTAATTCTTACTGATAGCCATTCTTTCTAGAATAAGAGGAAATCTCAGTGTTGTGTTGGTTTGATTTTTCTAATGGCCAAAAATGGTGAATGTGTTTTTCATATTTATTGGGCATTTGTACTTCTTCTTATGAAAGTTTCTATTCATTTTGATTTTTCACTTCTATTGAGGTGAGCAGTCTGTTTTTTGAGTACTTTATATTCAGGATACTAGTTAGTTGTCTGAGGAGTAGCTGGCTGATCACTTCGATTTTGGGGAAGAGCCAGAAGTTGCACAGAGCCAGCTCTGATGAATAAGGAAGATGAAGACACACTGTAATATATTTCCAAGTCTGCCTTTTTGGGGATGGCACTAGCAACAGATTTCAGTGACTTTTTAATCATATCTAGTAAAAACTTTGAGGAAAGAGAACTTCTATAACTGCTTCAGAAAGTGGCAAGAACATCAGGATAAGTGTGCTCAAAGTGAGGGGGAACATTTTGACTGGATTAAAGGCAATGTATCTTTTACTGGAATAAATTTTTAAATTGAAACATTCACCCTATATTTTGATCACTCTTGATATGTTTCCCAATACTAATGAAATAGTGAAAAGATAAATTAACTATTTAACTATCCATGTACAGAATCCTCACTATGCTAAAAAATAGTAGTGCTTTCTGCCGATTATTATATCCAAGACAACTTTAAATCAGCAGGTAACTCCCAATAAGAGTTTTAGTGTTAATAATCTGCAATTGGCAGATTCCAGGAAAGAGAAATCCTGTCCACCAGAAGTCTACGTTAATCTTCTAGAACAGTTGTGAACAGTCATTGACAGCTCTAAAATTATTTTGCCACCACTTCTCCAGAAGATTTCCGCATCCTTCCCTTTGATTTTGACTTCTGATTTCACCCTTTTGAGCTCTTTGAATCATTTAAAATCTTCTCATTTCTCTCCACCCTCATTCCATTTTTTTTGCACAAAAATTTATTTTCATCTAATCTCAAAATAGTAATATTCCTTAAAGATCCCATTGTAATACCCCCAGCTATTTCACAGAATGATTAATAAAAATGATTGAAGTGCATTTTAAAATTAGAAAAGCATCCCAAAATTACCTGGTAGCATTCTGTGGGTTGCCTCTTATTAATGGGTCCTGAAGGTGGATTGGTGTCATCCAGAACAGAGGGCCCAAGGTGGCAGCTCCCCTGACACCTCTGCCAGTGTTGCCATGTGATCTTAGAAGACAGAAAATTCTAAATCTTCACTATTTAATTTAACTTGAAAAATATAATTACAGTAAGCTTACCGTTGTTTTTTTAGTTGTCTGTTTGAGATAAGGTCTTGCTATGTGACTATACAGCAGAATCATGAACTCACGATCCTTCTGCATCAGACTCCTGAATGCTGGGATTCCAAGTGCAAATCATCTGTACTTAGCATCTTGAAAAAGATGTGCTATTAATCCAAATGTTTAACTGTAATGAAAAAGACTCAGTCTATTTGGATTCAACATTTTATATATATGGTTATACACAGTAGCCACTAAGTTAATTTTTTTGACTAATGACTGAATGGTTGAATAAATACAGAACAGATAATCAATCATATATTTGAAGTAGTCATTGACTAAGTTTCCAAATCTTAGCAGTAAATCTTGGGTTAAAGATTTCTGTCAAACACTGGCTGTTTTTCCACGTAGTGTAAGTTTTATTCCATTTATCAACCGAAATAAGATCCAACTTTCCTACATCTCTCCATGTAATAATGATAGCTGCCTCAACTGTATTGAGTACTTCAGTTGAACCCACTGGAATACTGGCTTTTGTCAGGTTAGGAAAGAAACAACATATATGACTGCTGTGCTGAGATTCTTGCAGTCAAAACAGTCAGAGGAGCTTCCAACCTAAAACAATTATGTGTGTAAGATCTAGATCATAGGATTAAGTCACAAATAAAGCTCACTGTTCAAATAATTAGCCAGAAAATACTTTCAAGCATTGTACTAAGTGTCTGGGACACAAAGCTAAAAATACAAAGGCTCCATAGTGAAGCTCACAATCTGAAGAAAAAAGGGATCATGTTAGCCATTATAGGGCAGTGTATTATTACTCCTGCATGGTCCCAGAAGGTGCTTCACCACAGAGCAGGGCAAGTCTAATAAAGGTAAGAGCTTATGTATTTTAGGTGCATATTTTTGGTGATAAATATATGTAGACTTTTCCATCTTCATATTCTTGATTTGTACAGTTTAGCAGTATTAAGTACATTATTGTATAACTGTCACTATCATCTATTTTTTTTTTTTTTTGGTCTTTTTGAGGCAGGGTCTTGCTACGCAGTTCAGGCTGGCCTTGAGCTCAATTTGTAGCCCAGGCTCGTCTCGAATTTGCAACAAGTCCTTTGCCTCAGCCTCCCGAGTGCTGGGATTACAGGCATGAGTCACTATGCCTGGCTCATCTGTAATTTTGACTGTCTTCATCTTGCAAAACCAAAACTCTGAGCCCATTAAACAGTTATTCTCCATTTTCTAGCTTTGTACTGCCCTACCCTAACCCCTGGTAACCACCGTCCTACTCTGTCTCTATGAATTTGATTGACTACTCTAAATACCTCATCAAAGAGTGCTGTTTAAATGTCCCCATCAAAACTCACTTTAAAATTGAGCCCTCATTGTGTTGTTACCAGGTACGGCCCAGTCCTGATAGCTTTCTTGTCATTAATGGGTCTGTAGATTCATGAATTGTCAGGAGCATAGGCTTGCTATAAAAGTGAGCTCTTTCTGATTAGCTTGCTCCAGGAGATGTTCCTTGTGTAATGTTTTGAGCTAACATGGGACTCTGCAGTGTCTCTATCACAAGAAGCTTCTCACCAGATGCAACACATTGGTCTTGAACTTCCCAGTCTCCCAAAACATGAGTTGAATAAACCTTTCTTCTTTATAAAATTATGTAATGTTTGATATTCAGTTATAGCAACAGAAAATAGACTAACCCAAGGAAGAAATCATGCTGTATTTGTCCTTTTGTGGCTAACTTATTTCATGTGGCATACCTTCCAAGTTCATCCATGTGGTAGCATGTATCAGAATTTTCCTTCTTTAAAAGGCTGAATGATATGCTATTTTACTTACATACCACATTGTGTTCATTCATTCATCTGCCAGCAGGTACTTGGATAGCTTTCACTTTTTGACTATTATAACTAAAATTGTCATGAACATGGGACGAAGTTTGAACTGAATCTCAAGGAGTAGGAGAACCTGACAAGCAGTAAAGTAAAGAGGGCACTACATGACAATTTGGTCAAGCATAGCACCGCGGAAATTTCAGGTGGTCTGCTCCTCATGGGGCATTATGAATGTGTGGAGAAATGATCGGAGTTGAATTTGGAGATATAAGGAAATATTAGATCATAAATTGAGCTTTGAATTTTATTCAACAACCCATGGAAGGAAACATAGACATATTTAGGAAGATAGAATCTATATTTCACTCTATATCTAGTCTCAGGATCAAGTCACTGAAAACTGATTAAAAAAATAAGTAGAGTGGTCATTTGTTAACATGTTATGGTAGATAGTTTCCAGGAAAGTCTGCAGGAATTCCTGTTACTAACACTTATCTTACATCTGATTTATGCAACAAATATCAACCACTTACTATGAAAGCGTCAATATGAGACTTTTAATTTTAGGTCATAAAAATGTGAGTTTAATTTTTTTCTTTCTTATGGGCCACTTACTCTGGAAGAATTCAGCTTCCACGTGTCAAAGAAATGCAAGATATCTTATAAAGAATTTACATAGGCAAGGAACTGTAGACTTCTGCCTGCCCTAAGTGAAGAAGCGTGTGAGTAAGCTGCTTTAGGAATGAACTCACAAGTTGTAATCAGTTCCTCAGAGAAGTGTGTCTTGATAGGAAGAGATACTGATCTGCACCATCCAGCAAAGCTGCTCCAGAATTTCTGACTCATAGAAACTATGTGAGATCTTAAATGTTTATTATTGTAAGCCACCAAGTGCTGGGAAAGTGTCTTACAAAGTAGTAGATGACAAATATGTATGACATAGTTTATGCCCCAACCAAACTTTTCTACTTCTCCTCCGGATATAGCCTGGACTTTCATTCCTTTTCTCCATAGCTTCTCATGCACCCTTCTCATCTCTTATAATTTTATCTCATAAAGTTTTGCTTCTGTTTCTAAGAACTGGACAAAGTTTACCACCCAATGAAGCTATTCTTTATTTTATGTAACTAAATGTAATCTATATTTGAGGTGGGACTTGGAGAGTTTTTGTTACATCAATGGTCAAACCAAAGAAATTGGAAACCTAACCATTAATTTAAAAATGCAATATTAAATCAAGGTCTTGAAGGAGGTACGTGATAATGGCTGGCAGGTGATACACAGCTTGGAAAAAGATAATCAGTATACTGAGCAACATGCCACCATTTCCTTGATCTATTTCCCACTCAGTGAGTATTACAGACTCCTGAATTCTGCTATAAAGAGTATATAGGTGCAGTTTCTGAATAACACACTCTTGAGTAATCAGTGGGTCACAGAAGAAATTAAAGAAGAAATCAAACAATACCTAAAAGAAAATGAAAATGCAGATACAACTTACCGGAATCTGTGGGATGCAATGAAAGCCGTCCTGAGAGGAAAATTTATTGCACTGAGTTCCCACATCAGGAAAACAGAACTAATACAAATAAATAACTTGATGCTACACCTCAAACAGCTAGAAAAAGAAGAGCAAGTCAAGCCCAAAGCCAAAAGAAGAGAGGAAATTATAAAAATCAGAGCAGAAATCAATGCAATAGAGACTAAGAAAACAATCCAAAGGATCAACAAATCAAAGAGTTGGTTCTTTGAAAGAATAAATAAAATCGATAAGCCCCCAGCCAACCTTATTAAAAAAAGTGAAGAAAAAGCTCAAATTCATGCAATAAGAAATGAAAAAGGAGAAGTCACTACAGACCCAATAGAAATACAGAAGATCATCAACACCTATTTCGAAAACCTCTACTCTCAAAAGTTTGATAACACAGAAGAAATAGACAGATTCTTAGAAGCATATGAAGTGCCAAAGCTAGATCAAGAGGATGTAAAACTGTTGAATAACCCAATCTCTGTTACTGAAATTGAAAATGTAATTAAGTCCTTACCCACCAAGAAGAGCCCAGGCCCAGATGGATTCACTGCAGAATTCTACAAGAAATACAAAGAAGACCTAATGCCGACACTCCTCAAACTATTCAATGAAATTGAAAGGGAAGCAATCCTTCCTAAGTCATTCCTGGAAGCAAATATCACTCTAGTACCAAAACCTGAGAAAGACCCAACTAAAAAAGAGAACTATAGACCGATCTCCCTACTGAACACAGATGCAAAAATCCTCAATAAAATATTGGCAAATAGGATCCAGCAAATCATCAAGAAGATTATACACCATGACCAAGTGGGATTCATCCCAGGAATGCAAGGATGGTTCAACATACGCAAATCAATAAATGTAATCCACCATATCAATAAAGCCAAAAATAAGAATCACATGATCATTTCTATAGATGCAGAAAAAGCCTTCGATAAGGTCCAACATTTATTCATGATAAAAACTTTACAGAAAATTGGAATAGATGGTCTTTACCTCAATATAATAAAGGCCATTTCTGACAAACCAACAGCCAGCATCATACTAAATGGCCAAAAATTGAAAGCCTTTACTTTAAAATCAGGCACAAGACAAGGATGTCCTTTATCACCACTCCTATTTAATATAGTACTGGAAGTACTAGCCAGAGCAATTAGGCAAGAAAGAGAAATAAAAGGGGTAAAGATAGGAAAAGAAGAAGTTAAGTTGTCATTGTTTGCAGATGACATGATACTCTACATAGAAGACCCCCTAAGCTCCATTGAAAGACTCTTAGATACAATAAATAAATTCAGTAATGTGGCTGGATACAAAATCAATACTCAGAAATCAATAGCATTCCTATACACAAACAACAAAACCACAGAGAGGGAAATAAGGGAAACTGCACTATTCACATTAGCAAGCAAAAAAATGAAATATTTAGGAATTACTCTTACGAAAGAAGTGAAAGACTTATACAGTGAAAACTATATTACACTGAAAAAGGAAATTGAAGATGATCTCAGAAAATGGAAAGACATCCCTTGCTCATGGTTAGGAAGAACAAACATTGTGAAGATGGCCATTCTCCCAAAACTCTTATACAGATTCAATGCAATCCCAATAGAAATACCATCAACATACCTTATAGATCTAGAGAAATCACTCCTAAATTTCATCTGGAACCAGAAGAGACCTAGAATCGCAAAAGCAATTCTAAGCAGCAAAGACAAAGCAGGAGGCATCACAATCCCTGACTTGAAATTATACTACAAAGCAACAGTAGTAAAATCAACATGGTATTGGAATCAAAACAGAGCTGAAGATCAATGGAATAGATTAGAAGATACAACCACAACTACAAACACACTCAACCACCTTATCTTTGATAAAGGAGCCAAGCAGGTTCACTGGAAGAACGACAGCCTCTTTAATAAATGGTGCTGGAAAAACTGGCTCTCCATTTGCCGAAAACTAAAGCTAGACCCATGTCTATCACCATGTACTAAATTAAAATCTAAATGGGTCAAAGATCTGAATATTAAAACAGAAACGCTAAATCTATTGGAAGACAAATTGGGTAGAAACCTTGGAGACATAGGAGTAGGTAGAGAATTCATGAATAGGACTCAAACTGCACGGGAAATACTTCCCAGAATCAATAACTGGGACCACTTCTTATTAAAAAGTTTTTGCATGTCAAAAGAAATCTCCAGCATAGTGAAAAGAAAACCCACAAACTGGGAAAAGATTTTAGTGAACTCTCTCTCAGACAAGGGACTCTTGTCTAAAGCATATAAAGAATTAAAAAAACTCAGACCTCCAAAATTCAAAGATCCAATCAAAAAATGGGCATCTGAGATGAATACGCAATTCTCAGATGAAGAAATGCAAATGGCAAATAAATACATGAAAAAATGCTCATCATCATTGGTCATTAGAGAAATGCAAATTAAAACCACACTGAGATACCATCTCACTCCTGAAAGAATGGCCAGGATCAAGAAAACCAACAACAACAAATGCTGGAGAGGCTGTGGGGAAAAAGGAACTCTCCTGCACTGTTGGTGGGAGTGTAGACTGGTACAGCCTTTGTGGAGGTCTGTCTGGAGGTTTCTCAAAAAGTTGGGATTGGAAATCCCATTTATTCCAGCTATTCCACTTCTAGGCATATTCCCAGAAGAACTGAAAGCATCATACCACAGGGATATATGTGCACCTATGTTTATAGCAGCACAATTTGTAATCGCCAGATCTTGGAAACAGCCCAAGTGTCCATCAACTGAGGAATGGATAAAAAAGTTGTGGTATTTCTATACAATGGAGTATTATTCAGCTATAAAGAAGGATCGCATTGAGATATTTATCAATAAATGGGCGCAGCTTGAGACCATACTCATAAGTGAAATAAATCAATCTCACATGTATGAATACCGAATAGTTTCCCTAATGTAAGTAATGATTCAAATATATAAAAATATGTGATAATCATGATTCCCCATTATGTGGCCTTGAAGCCTTATAAAATTTTCACTTATTAATTAGAAAGGCTTTACTCTGGGCTTTTTGATATGGAAATATTTGAAGCTATAGTATATGAAGTTTTATCCAAATATTTTAAGGAAAAAGACAGACACTATGGTAACTACTATTCTTTAAAAAAATTATTTAGCTATTTCTTATGTTTATTTTAATTAAGGGAAAAACTTAAAAAATTAGGATATATAGTAGTAACTCTTTTTGATCTCCTACTAACTTGTTTTGAAATCCTGTAATACTCCCAAGATCTTGTTTTGACTGATTAGACTCTGTTCCATTCTGTGCGATAGTAGCAAGTTTGACGGTATAGGCAACTAATTTGAAGGCAATAAGATTCACAAAGATGCCCATTCTGGTTTGACTATTGTCTCCTTTGGAAGTCCTGTAATGTTCACAATGCCTAAGTTTTATTGGTCTTGTTCTCCACTGTTTTGTCCGGCTTTATAATATCTAATGAGATGGACAATTCCTTTTAAGGAAACAAGAGACAATGTTGATAACCATTGTTGATGACCTTGTACTCTGTTCTACATCATGTGCTATGTCTATCCTTGGTTTTGACTTACAGCTTTGTTTTGCCATATTTGACTTTATTCTCTCCCCCCCAAAAAAGTAATAAGAACTAAGGAGTAATAAAATCCAAAATGTGTAAATTTTGTTATAAAAAAGAGAGGGAGGGGAAAAAAAAGAGCTCTAACGGATATAACAGCAAGTGTGTTTAGGGATGTTAAATAGCTGACTATATTAATGTTTTTGGATCATTGAACACAGCTGTTTGCAGTCTCTCCGTTTGAATGTCTACTTTGTATTCTTTGATACTGTGATTTGAGCAACTATTTCCAAGATGATATTATGTAATCTATTAACAGGTGATTTCTTACTGTTATGTTTTTTTTTTTGTAGTTCTGTATTATGTGTAACCTTACACTGCTTTGTTTTGTTTTGTGTTTTTCTCTTTTTCCTCTTAAATAAAAAAAAAAAAAAACAGTATATAGGTGCAGTTTCAATATCGCAAATCTCTCCTGAAACAGCTCATTTTGCTCCTTCACTCTAATTTCAACATGAGGAACGAAATAAATTGTGCAAAGTAATATCCGGTTCTTAATGCACAAGTCTGTTACTTTATGACTGTGGCCAGAGAAAAGGGCACAGAGCCCCTTTTTTCTTCCAATCTTAGTTGCTAAGCAGGCTATTCTTCAGTGATTGCTGGTGGATTAGGAGCAACTCACGCAGCTTCAGGAAGGCTGTGCCAAGTGCTGTGCCGGAAGCGGAGCACCATGATGACTGAAAAGGACCTGATGGGCTTGGGTGGAGAAAGGCCATACAGCAGACCCAGGATATGGCTGTTTCCAACACTTTGTAGATTTCTTTCCCTTCTTTACTAGCAAATGCAGGGCATCTGCTGGGCCATTATCTATAGCTCCAGGCTTACTTCATTATAGATATAAGATCATTTCTAATTATTTAACTTTTCTTATGGTGCATAGTTCATAATGGCTTCAACTACTTAAGGTCAAGAAACCACAAATTTGAAATAGCCTTACAAGTGTCATGCTAACAAGCACAAATATCTTAAGTGCAGTGACAAAGCCACCACATGCTACAGTCTAAACTTAATCTACACTGTGACAAGATAAGACAATCATGACAAAACTCTAAAATAGTATCCTTTATCCCAGAATTTCCTTCTTTTTTTTCCAACAGAGTATATTCTAGCTTATGTTAATTGTTCTATTCGGATATTTACTATGAACCGGGACTTTTTAAAAATGGAGATTCCACAATCCTGTGGAACCTTTATATTATTTCAGCACCTCACTCTGTTTCTGGATTATAAACCACTAATTAACATTTATAAAATCCTTTTTTCTTGCTCTGTGCATTAGTCTAGACCAGTGGTGGCAAACCTGTTAGAGACAGAGTGCCCAAACTGCAACCTGAAACCCACTTAAAATATCACAAAGTGCCAATACGCCAATTAAACCTGAATATGGAGGTTTACGTTTAGAAAAAAACAGCTCATACATTAGGATCTTTTGACTTAAAAGAAAAATACAATTACAGAGCTTTGAATAATACAAACAGCTCTTTTTTGAAAGGTAAATGTCTGCATTTGGAGTACTTTTCTGCAATTAATGTGATCTTTGCCGTTGTATATATGCTAATGATTTGTCAAGGCTTTGATCATACTTTGTTAGTTTGACAGCAACACATGCAGCAATCAGGTCATCTGTTAGTCTGTTTATTTTATCGGATTTTATGTAATTCAAAGCACGAAACAGCCGCTCACAAGCTTAAAATGATCCAAGCAAAATAAGAAAAACAATCCCAATGCTTTCAATGACTTCAAATTATTTGACAAAACATCTCACAATTCAAGGATTTCAATTTTAAAACAAGCAACTGTGCTGTCCTTTGTCATCCCTTCACGCACTGTCTTCTCTGTCTTTTCAAATGTTACACGCAGGTCATGGAATTTATTTTTCTAGGCAGAATTTTCTTGAAATTCTAATAGCTCCTCTTCCAGATTTCCAAAATATAACTAGTGTAAACAGGATAGATCAAGTTCTTTACATTTGGCTTTATCTATAGACGTAAGAAAACACAGGGTTGTCTTTATCTTACAGACCTATAAAAACATCTGCTACTAACATTCTGCTTTCATCTGCTACAATGGTAGAAAATCCCTTGTAGATTTCCTGATGGCTTGTGGGACTGGCTGCAAATGTATTATTTTCTAAATGCATTTTTAGATTTGGAAAATATTTCAGGTGCCCACCTTGAAGTGGAAAAAAAAACCTGCAGTTTTTAAAAATCCTGCAGTTTTCTCTCAAACATCCTTTAAGCTGTTTTTTCCCTAGCTTGTAGTTTTTTTTGTTCAGTACATTGAAATGTACCAAAAAATCTGTAAAAAAAAAAAAAAATAAATAAACCATGAGATCATTAAGCCAGGCCATATCCGTGATCCATGGACATTCCTGCCCTTTTTCATTCATAGAATGAAAATTATTCCATCCAAGCAGGCTGCATACAGATCTCTGGCACTTGTCTGTTGCTCAGTCACTGGACATTACTGTATATAAGTAAAGCATAATACTGTGCCTGACCCTCATGAAAAAGTGCTTGAAACTGTCAATAATTAAGAGCATGAACCATGATACAATTCATTATTTTTGTGACGTATTTGAGGATATCATGTAATGTTTTGCTGTTTTCCCTGGCACAAAGAGTTTCTTGTTGTATAATACAGTGAAACTGAATGACTGGACATTTTGCTTCTTTACAAAGAACTGTGTGAAATGAGATGTTGCCCTCACCATGAAGGTGCCCTGTCACTGGTTATTGAAACCACTTTTTCTAGTCTTATTTCTTATGACAAAAAAGCATCCACCACAGCAATATAGATAGCTATCCCCTGCGTCTCACGAGTTCTTCTCTCATGATGTCACCAACAGTATAACACAAAATTACTGCTAACCTTACAGGGTTATTTATATCTGTGCTTCCATCCAACCACATGGAGTAGCAGGCCACCTTTTGTAGGTCAGCGGTGAGCTGCTGACTAATATCACTTGCCATACACAAGACTCAACCCTTAACAGTATTTGTGCTAGGCAGCATCTGAGACACATTATGTAATTTTAGCCTTATTTGGAGGAAGACCTGACCTAGTTTTTTGAACATGGCCTTCCTACTTCGTTATTTGTGCTAGTCAGCCAGCAGGACCCTGTTCCCAAGCTTTTGTGTTTATGCTGTTTACTTTATGATAATTCTAACATTGCTTTTGAACCAGGTATCAGACCTAACTGTGACTATTTTTTTGCCTATTTTTACCTCATTCATAAATATGTTTATTCTTATTTAAGGGAGACAAAAGAATAAAAGAAACCCCAGACAATCCCCATTAGCTGATAAAACAGCTATTGCATCCAGTGAAATCTGCTGCACACTGAGCCCGAATAATTGATCTAATAACGAGTGGTTAGAGGTGTGGATACAGAGCATGTTGCTATGTTTTGCTGGTTTTCCACTCTCTCTTATGCTCTGCCTGATAGCTAGCATGACAAATTACATAGAAGCAATTGTAATGGCCGATGGAAAACGAAATGACATTTTGACAATACTATTACCAAATTCTGTCACATGGGGTCTGTCACAAGTAACATAATCACATGAAAACAAAAATTTTATCTGTGCATTGTTTGAACTCCAGGGTTTTGCTCAATCATTACACACACTTAGCCGAGCTGAGGGAGCCACTTGCAATCCCGATAGTGAAGGCACAGGAGCTCCTGAGCCAGTCCCCCACATCTCACAGTGCCAGCTGGGGAGTGACCTATGCTCCTTTATCTTGCCAGGAGCTTAGTCAGAAGAACCCAGTTCATAGTTTGTCTGACTTGAGTATACATTTGAAAGGAAATCAATAGACCAGAAAACTCTTGTCTAGGAAACAAGGGGAAGGCTGGCGATGAGGAGCCATTTACTACCTGGCAAAGGGAGTGAGATAGGCGGCGGCTCACAAGGAGGCCAGAAACGCTCTCCTTACCAGGTCTGGAATTGCTAGTTTAGTTTGGTTTAAAATTTCTGATTGTGCTGCAATCCTATAAGAAAGTGTGATTTTTAAAAACACTTCCAATGCACAAAATACTTCATTTTATAAATGTATGTCTGTGTTTCCAAAGCTTTCAGTACAAAAATTCTCATGGTACAGCTGCATTTCCATAAGTCATGGAATTATTTTTAAAATGTGGTTTACAATGTCCAATGTATTCATTAAATTAAAAGATTATAGGAATCATACAGTATATAAGAAATAAGCATTGACTATGCTTTGTAAGTCAGACTGAATTTTCCTTTTCTTAATAAATGTGTAACTTCTATTTCTGTGCTTTTCTCTGGGCAAATTTCTGTAATGAAATTGGACGTGCGTCAGAGTTTAGTGACAATGCAGAAAGCAGGGCACTTAGTTACTTAGACATTAACAGAGCCCATTTTAAACCTCAACATATTATGTATAGCATTAAAATTTGCTTAATAGATTTATTTGAACAATAAAATAGTGAGTGATTATAATTAACAGTGAGTAATAGTCACCATTAATAATTATAGTTATTACTTAATTTATTTTATCACTCAATGTGCCAACCTCACATTTATGCTTCATTTTAAAGTATAGGGTTAGATTTGTAGAGGCAAGTAATAATGATAATAATAGTAAAACCCTGTCTTGAAGGATTTTATTATACCGTGCAGTAGAATTCCTGCTGCTCAGATAACAGCCAACATACGCATATTAACGTATAGATCCCACTTTATCTTATTTAGTCTAGTGTAAAGGTGCTAGCTCTGTCACCCACTAAAACATTTCTAATTTTTTTTCTGTTTTCAAAACAATGTTTAAAATACTGTGAGCACTGTATACACAGTTACGGATTCAAAGGAATTTCAGCAAACTGCTAGCTCTCTCTATCCCCAGCAAAAAGAAAGAAGGAAGGAGGAGAGGGGAGGGGAAGGGAAGGACGGAGGGAAGCAAACCAAATGTTTTTTAGATTTCAGATGGAGTAAATGACAGCATGTTGGCTCTTTAGGGTACCACGTGCCCTGAAATAGAATGATTTTTGAAATACTAAGTTACACCTGCGTGTTTGTTTTAAAAGAATAAAATGCTATTGTTAAATAAAAGAAAATTAAACATATTGCCAAGTAGTATATAATACACATTGTATCCCATTTTTGTTGGAAATGAGAGAGAGAGAGAGAGTGGAGAAGGAAGAGGAAGGAAGAAAGGTATGAGGGATGGGTGTGAGGAAAGAAGAGAAGGAAGGTCAGAGTGAGGAAGAGAAGAAGGAGGAGATGGAAGGGTGACCTGTATGTTTACCAAAATTAGCATAGAAAAGTCCATGGCAGAACACAAGCCAAGCTAGCATCCTTCTGCAGGCAGAATTTGTGGGGAGACAGAGAGAGAGAGACAGAGACAGAGACAGAGACAGAGACAGAGACAGAGAGACAGAGAGCAGTTAATGATTTTCTTATAAAATCCTGTTTTATTTTACTTGTTGCAGCAAACTTTTATATTCCTTTTCTTTATTTAAAGCGAAAAAAGAAAGGAAATAAAAAACAAAGCAATAAAAGAGTACAAGTAATACAGAATTTCAAGAAAAAAATACAGTAAGAAATCACTAGTTAATAGGTTACATATTGTCATCTTTGAAATAGTTGTCCAAATTATAAAATTAAAGCATGTAAAGTGAACATTCATACAATGAGACTGTAGACAGTGCCGATCAATGATCCAATAAAAGCTCAGTAATATGGATTTCCATCTTACACACTCAAACATACATGCAGTTATATCCCTTTAGACCACCTTCCTTTCTTCCCTTTTTACCAAAACAATTTTTATATTCTTAACAGATATATCCGAAATAAAACAAACCAAAAGCATCAAAAATACCATAGATTGTGAATTTGAAACATCTGAAAAAAACTTCTAAGGAAATTAGCTTCTACTTCTTGAATATCTTATTGTAAACAAGAGATTCATTATATTTAACCTCTGAGTCATTCTTCACTATCTTATACAGAAAGTTCTATCACAGGCAACATTTCATTCATTTCATTTAGTCCTCAGAGCAAATATCTCAGGATTATTTTACTTCAAAGACCAGAGTGTCTAAATCCTCCTCCCTCCAATTCTACCACAAATAAGAATTAAACTTAATCTATTAAGTGGTTTAGAATAGTGAGTCTTGTTTCTATTAAGGAGAATATTGGCTTCTGATAGGAATGTTGTTAGGAAAAATACAAAGATGCCATAAGTAATATATTCTCTAAATAACAAATGAAATAATGTGATTTATACTCAGTGGCAGTTATGTAATAAAACGTAAATTTAACGATGCCACATTCTCTATGAATAATGAATATCTAACTTTAGCCTCTTAAGCAAAAGTCTGTATTGCTTGCGTTGCCACGTGAGCCCTGGCTCTTGTTGAATCTGTGGTGGTGTTAGATCTTCATAGGGGCTTGAACCTAGATGCAAAAGGAGTTTGAGAACCTGTTCTTGGTCAGAGATGACAGGATGACTAAATGTAATGTGACCTGAAGGGGACCTTGAAACAGAAGGACTTTGGAGAAAAACATAAAATTCAGATGAATTGTAGAGTTTAGTTAATAGCAATATAACAGTCAGTTCTGGTTTCTGAGTTGTGATGAATGTACCATTACAATGTAAGATGTTAACCACAGAGGAAACTGGGCGTGGGGTGTACGGGAACTCTGTACTATCTTTGAAGTGTTTCTGTAAATTTAAATTTGTTCTAAAATGTTTAAACATTTACTCAAAGGTGAAAGATGTTAAGGATACCAGTGATTAGTCACGCAACAAATATTCTGCTTTAAAAACAGAATGAAAAGAAGGATATTAGCTCCGAACATATAACCTAACTTCACTTCTTTCATTTAAGAAAAATGAGACCCATAAAGTTTAAACCTTGGTCATATTCACAGTTTCATGATTTCATAATTGTGCATATATTTTAGTTCCACCCAAGGCAACTACTTCCCCAAACTTTGTACCACTTGCATAAATAAATCATATTAAAGAGTTCTCAGATTTTTAGAATTAGCTCACTAATTATTATTAATGTAATACACTTCAAGAAGGACTGATGTGCAAAATTGCAATAAAGACTGGTCAGGAAAGTTGCTTGTTAAATGATTTTCTGTTTGCTTTATAAAAGGATTCACCTAAGTTGCTCAAATAATAAGCTTCTGGACTGAAGCAGTGAGTTACTCACTTTCCCAAGTGTAGCTATTTTTTTTATAAGTAATTTATGCCAGAGCACTGCTTTCTTAACAGGCTATTTCTAGATTTAGACTTTTAACCTTCTTACTTTTGCAAACATTTGTTATTTAAAGTAAGCAAGTTATTAGAAAAGTTTTAAGGATATATAAAACTTCAAACAAACTGACATTCTTATTGTGGAAAGGCTTTTATTTTTAGTGACTGAGTTTCTTTTTTATACATATGAAAATACCTATACTAGTCCAGGCTTTCCACTGTTCAGTGAAATGTCCTATGTTAAGTCTGCTCCTTAAGCCATAGGATTTACCAAACAAGGAATTATGGTTACAGATTGAGGCCTTTTAAATATATATGTTGGAAAGAAGGCAGGGTCTGAATTTATTTGAAGAATAGCACATTTAAATGTATTCCCTGGTTAAAAAAATAATAAGATTTAATCATCAGAGGGTCATTTCATTTCAACATTCTTAGCTGATGCCAATTTTTAAAACATTTTTTCTTTCCCCCGTCGTTGTAAGACACCTTTAACATTTAAGGCATTACACAATTGCATTTGATTGTTCTTTTTGGAGCAAAATGGAACCCAGAAAAGGCCCATAAGAAGGTTTCCTGAGCAGTTATTTCCTTATTTTTAACAGCTATTTCTTCCTGGGGTTTCTCCTATAAAAAGCATAATCTAGTCACTGCTCACAGCAGTAGTATATGTTCACAGAGCTTTCAAAGTGCATGCTATATTTTCTGAGGTGCTTAGAATTAGGTCACACACACAAGAATCTGCCAGCTCCAATGTTCAGACAAGAGTCATCCAGATTTTTTTTTTAAAGAAAATTCTTCCCTGCATTAAAAAGCAATTTCTGCCACAGGCAGCTTTGCATTCTGTGGCCTACCTCTTTCTCCACAACCAAGCAAGTCAAGGAAAACATCATTATCTTGTGTTACAGGAGATGAGACATCTCAAGAGGTCACTGAGCTGGTAATGGATAGATCTAGGGTTCCAAACTTCTAATGGTTTGATTACAGATGCTACAGTCTTCCGGTTTAGCACCATGGAATCTCAGTTCTGAACATAAACTTCTTTCCATCACATAGGAGCTGAATCCCTGCCTTCCTGTGCAGGAGGATTGTTTCTACCCAAAATGAATACACTAACTGTAAGATGCTATCATTTTAATGACTATTTACCTAGATCACTTTCTACTGTTATTTGACTGTACTTTCTAAGATCTTCCAATGTAAAAGGCTGACACTCTTTATCAAAACTGCATCCTGCATTTCCAGAATCTCTCCAGTCTCTCAATAGAACCCCAAGTTACTTTGTATCTTCTCTGCCCATTGAGTCCCAGCTCCATGACCTGGAGCTAACATTGCTCTAAATTTCTCATACAGTAGAGACTAGAATATTTCTTGATTTGTATCAAGTCTTATTTCCCTTTTCATTTTCTGAACTCAGATGTTCTTTTTTTTTTTTTTTTTTTTAATTCATTTTACCCTGCAGACTTTAAAATTGGTCACTTACTCCGCTCCTCCCATTCCCTGCTTATTCCCATCTTATCTGTCAGGGTGAATACTTTACTTTGTTATCTCTGTGTCTTATGCCCTTTCTAGGTTGGCAACAAGGCAGGGTACATGTAAACAGAGTGGTTACGGTTTTCTATTTTGAGCCTATTGAGAATAAACAAAAGGGCTTCCCTTCCAGATTAAAGGAGGTTGAGGTGAGAGATAAAGACATACAGCCAGTGCAGAAAGTGAAGCATCTCCAGGAACATTATTTTGCTTATCTTCCTTGGTTCAAATTGTTTTTATTTCTTTGTGTGCACAGTTTTGCACTCAGTTGAATCCAGAGTCCAGTGTTCACAAACACTCCATGTCCTATGTACTTTTCTCTTACTTTGCTAGTATCTTTTTTTCTGTTTAACACTAGACTTTATTATTTGCATTTTTATCAGGAAAGAAACAAAACAAATACTACATTTTAACCCATCAATCAATCTATTTATTTGCATCACCTCTTCTTCAAAGAAGGTGTTAGTACTTTCTGTTAAAAAAGAATCTCATTTATATTGTATATGCAGGGTAAAGATTAAAAAAGAGAGACCAGAAATCTCGTGGAAAGAGATGGAACAAAGGATGTAGCACTTGGGGAAGTACATTATTAAAACCAGGCATAACATTTTCTGTGTTGCTTTGCATGAAGTAAAATATAGAAATAAGGTGATACACTAAACAATTTAGTTTGATAAAAGAAACTATAGTGAGCTGTCAGAAAAGAATGCTTCTCTCAATGTCACATTTTATCAAGAAATCACATAGACTCTTACACTAAGAACATAACAGTATAAAAATGCCTTCAGTACTGTTTTCCTAGGAAAAAATTGTACTTTGTAAATTATGTTTATTATCATGTTATAAGAGTCTAAAATAACTTTAGGGAATAAAAAAGACAGTGAAAATAAACTATATTATCTGGGAAATGATACTATCTGAAATTTTTCTTCTTTTTGCTTTTATCTCCATTTTCCAACTTGTCTACAATGGGTATGAATTACTTCTACGTGGAAAAAATAAAGTTTAGGGACAATAAATAAGTGCATTTTATGAAGTTTTAAAAAATCCTAATGTTTGATGAGAGCTGAGAGTGTGATCATAAATCTTAGTTCAAGGAAAGCGTTTCTAGAAACGGCAACTTATTAACTAAGCAGTGTACACTAGAATGCTCTGCCGAGCACTAGGTCAAATGAAGATGCTAAATGAAGTCTAAGTCTTACTCCAACTGCCTCTTGCATACCATTTATCACAACTATGTTTCTCAGCTGGGTTTAAGCAGCAGGTAATCTGAGGTTTAACTCATGTCATTGTCAAAAGCTGAGAGTCTGTCTTATAGAGAAGGTGAATGAATAGTATGCTGCATATTAGTTAAGCAATTATGGTAACATGATGCTAGAAAATCTAAGAGCTACTGATTTGATTCATCTTCCAAACTGGGACTGCTCCAGCATCATCAGACAGTGGCAGTGTGGAAGGAAATTTGCTTCAGAGCCAAATTAATTTCAAAGCAACACAAAGCTTTGAATTGGTCCCAAAAATATTCAGTTGTGTCTACACCATCTTACAGGACAACTGGCAATTTCAATCAAGTATTTAACTACTCATTAACAATCCTAGCAAAAATATTTTTGTCTCAAGAAAACAAAAGCTGTTGGTTACCTGTGCATTGCAAAAATCTTATTCTGTTGCGAATGATTAATTGTGGCCCACACTATCATTTCTGTTTATGTAAAAGCGTTTAACGGTGTGCATTGCTATGACATTATTTCTATATTTAACAATTTGTTTAAAAACTTACTTGATATAGGTCTGAAAGGAATTATGCTGGGTCAAAAAGCCAATCTCAACAGGTTAAATATTGTATAATTCCATTTATACAAACTTCATAAAAATGACAAAATTATATCCATGGGGTGCAAATTAGCGGTTGCCAAAGATTAGGAATGTTAGGAGGGAAGGAAGCTTGGGGTGCTGGAGCAATCTTGTGTCTTAACTGTAGTGAGGATTACAAGAACTCATTCGTGTGACAAAATTCCAACTAACCACACACACACACTCACGTGCACACATGAAAACACATAATCTTGATGATAGCAAGAGATGGTTAGTCGATTGTACCATTTCTTGGTTCCAATATTTTGCTATAATTATCTAAAATATTTTCACTGGGGGACATTTAGGGAAGGGAATATGAGAACTCTACAAGTTCCTGGAAATTCAGAATCAATTTAAAATAAAATATCAACAAAATATTAAAATCTCTACTAGCCCGTCAGAAAGACTCATCAAAGTTTGTATTTTAGCATTATTTTTCATAGAAAATCTTTCCAAATGCTTAAAGTCTTAACCTCTAGGAACACAGGTGGTTTGGGAGATTTGGTTTGGCTTCGCCCATCTCAAAGCTGAATGTTTACTGAGCACCTAGGGCATTTGAGACTTCATGTAACTGGAAGCCATGCCCAGGTCACTTTGCTCTTTCCTTCAAGCTGACCTTTTCTCTCTCATTTCTTGCAAATCTGTCCTAGTTATGCAAATACACTACTTTTTCTTTGCTGCAATGAATGTAGCTCTACTGAAGATCCAGTCGAAGGGTCTCATGGCAGATACCGGAAGATTTTTTTTTATTTAACAGCTCTCACACATCCACCACAATTATTCTCAGCTGGGAAACACATACTCTTGGGGTCAACTTCTCTGTTTTTCTGGCTACTATATTCTCAGTAGGTTCTGCACATAAGAGCGTTATTAAACATTGCCGTGGAAATAATGACTGAATGTGTTACTTGTATTTATGTAATTGGCATGCACATGTTTGTGGAATTGCATGGTAAGAGTGACAGGGACAAACTTCATTCACGTGTCAGTCTTGGAGCATTTGTATGCAGTGCCTTCTCTGTATCTGTGTATGTGTGTGTGTGGGTGTTCGGCTACGTGTAGGTGTGGATGTGTGGGTGTGTGTTACTGAAGAAAATTGTGTCTGCAGCTATTTTCTTTCTCCAGGATGGAAGTCTGGGTTTCACCACTCTAGCTTCAGATTTTTTGTGGATGGTAAGAGAAGAAGGGAGAGAAGGAGCGAAAGAGACAAGGGGAGGTAAGAAGGGACTAAGAAGGAAGGAGAGAAAAGAGGAGGGGAAAGGATAGATCTTTAGAGCAAAAACAGTTATAGCGGTTTCCGGGTTATGGGAGCTGGAGAGAGGGACGGAAGGAAAGCAGACAGCGCCATGCCTGTGGCTCTGGAGAAGAGCAAGTGGCAGCTCAGTTCAGGTTGCTTGGCTGCCTCCTGCTTTTCGTAAAGTTTCTGCCCGTTCTCACTCCCTCCTCCCCGCTGTGTGGGTACAGCGTTTCTCCCTGTTTCTTCCCTTCTTTCCCTTTGCAAGTCTGAGTGCAGAAAACTGCAGTTTGTTTTCTGTAAGAATGATAGCAGTTTACACTTTTATTTTTACTCTTTACTACTTGCAGAGCAGATTTTAATTATATTACAATATATTCAATTTTGATGTTGTAAAAGTCTCCACTTTTCATCTAAAAGTTTATCCTCAAAAGCCTCTAAATTGAAATTTTCATCAAAATTTTAAACGGTTTACTATATCACACATACTCTCTTCTAGAAAAAATAATTAATACAATATACACTTTAACATGAGAACAGATAAATCTAGAGAACAGAAATAATATCTTGTCAATTACAAGTTAAATCAGAAATGGTAAATATTAAAGTATATATGAGAATGATCTTATAAATCTAAAATTACATCGATGAAGCCTGAAAACTAAATTGGTGGGGCAAATTTGTTTCCTTATCTAGGATATGCCACTTTTTATTGTTATTGTCTTTATTAATTTATTTTATGTATAACTAAATATACAAATTATTACTGGAAAAGACTCAAGCAACAAAGCAGTTTATGGAGATCAGTGTATGAAATTGCTCTTTTTAGGCCCTAACCACCAAATCAAAAGTTTTTCTAAATCTGTTAAATCATTTCTGTGTACTTGTAAGTACATATCATGTGTATGCATGTTTTTGCAGAAAGAAGAGATGTATTTTAGAAGGCTTGTATTTGTGATTAAAATACAAGAAAATATGGCCCTAAAAAACAAAGATGAAAGAAAGTTACAAAAGCCTCAGCTAATCCTCTCACAGGATAAATAGGATTATCAACTGTTAGTAATCCCTGAAGGTTTCACCACCACTTTTTCCCACACAGAGAGAATAAAGAGGTCCTAGAGTCTTCTGCAGCCGGGGCCCTTAGAAAGGCACCACAAATTATTTATTATCATTCCAAAGTGAACGCCAAAATATCAGGATGTGAAAATTTAAATGACTGGGGGATAGAAATTGAGAAACTATTAAAAAATTAATATCTCAAAGTAATATTTCATGGCATTAAAAACTGTACTCTTAAAGATATAGAAAGTGATGAATCAGTTTCAGTCCATGGTTGACTGGCCTCAAGGAAGGAACCACTGCAGGAGACATCAGAGGAAAGCTGCTCAGCTCACGGCAGCCAGGAAGCAGAACACGGGGGTTCAGCCAGAGACAAGAGCCAGGGACCAGGCACAGTTCCCAAGGTCATGCCCCACGTGATCCATCCAGACACATCTACGTGTGTACTTTACTGATCTCTGAGGCATCTGTCAAGCCAATCAAGGTGACAGTCAAGATTAATTATCACAAGGCATCAAATTGGCCAGAGGACATACTGAGTGGATTCCAGTGAATCAAATATGTGAAGGTCATTGCTTATAATTTGTTTACTTAACTTTCACTTAACTACTGTGATCACAGCATAAATTGGGAGAGTTCATTTATTCTAATACTGTTTCAACTCTGGTTTAAGTATATTTAGTAACATGTTTTTTAAAGGAATGATTTACATAGTTTAAACTTAACAGTTAATTAAACCTTAATTGTATGCATTTATATAAATGTGTATAGTTATGTAACCATGAATAAAATCAAGATAGTTATAGTTCTAGCCTTCTAGAATGTTCCACTTGTCCTCATTGGGTTTAATTTCATCTCTGCTCTCTCAGTTCGAGTTCTTGGTAGTAAAGGTTCCCTATAGTTTTGCCATTACAGAACATCATACATGTGAATACATACAGCAAGTGGGTTTTTTTTAACCTGGCTTCTTTAAATTAGCCATTTAGCATAATGCTTTGGAGATTTGTTGTTTGTTGCATGTTTCGAAGTTCATTCTTTTTACAGCCAATTGTATTTCACTATGGATACCATAATTTGTTTATTCATTCATCTGTTGATGGCCACTTGGATCATTTTCTATTTCAGACATTAGCAATAAAGTTTCTAAACATATTCTTATTCAGGTTTCATTTATCTTGGTTTTCTACCCACATACACAGCACATTCTCTACATTTGTAAGTCTTATTTACACTTTGCCATTGATTTTTCATAGTTTCCAGTATACACGTCTTGTAGATATCTTGTTAGATTTTTCCAAAAGGTTTCGTCAAATCAGAGGCTTACACATGTTAGACAAGGCTCTATTACCAATCTACATTATTGTGAAGAGAGTCTCCAAGCTGGCCTCAAATTCGAACTCCTTTGTTCTCAGTCTTCCAAGTTGGTGGAATTACAAGTGTGGGCCACCTTATTTGGCTTTGTAAAAATGTTACTGCAGAAGCAATGTTTTGAAAATTTCAATGGTTGTGCATTGCAAACATATAGAAATCCAAATGACTTTTGTATTTTAAGTTTTTATTTTTAATCTCATAGTTTGGCACATACTTTTTAGAATCTCTGAAGGATAGAGCTGCTTCCTAAATGTTCTGTCTAGGTAACTCAAGGATTTAAAATAAAAATTACTCATTTTTCCAACTGCTCTATGGTCATGGATTTCCTAATTTTATATGAAATAGATTGGTTGTTTGGGCATTATCAGCTGATAATCCATGATTTGTGTGTGTGTGTGTGTTAACAATACATTAAAGTAATTTTAATAATTCTTTGGAAACTCAGATGCATCCTAACTCACAAACTAGAAATTGCACATGATTTTGGCGATGCTGCTAGGGGCAATAGGCTCTGAGCTTTCAGGGTTTTGAAAATTCCTTTTTGAATACTCAGAAAAATATTTAATGAAGTATTTACTTCTTATAAAATAAAGAAAATTATTATTACTTTTACTTAGGGATTAAGAATGAATGATACGTCACCAATTGCACTATGTCTCTTTTCCTTTAAATAGGATAATGAATGAATGTTTATGAGTGAAGATTTTTTAATTCATAAGCAACTGAAAGGGTGTTCTAAATTTTATGAATTAATTTGTCATAAAACCTGCAGATAAAAGAAATAAATTAGAAATATAGAAATGTACTTCATTTTTAGGCTTAAAATCTTACTAGCTAAAAGAAAGAACAATGACCATACCAGCAAAAAACCCCAGTCTAGGGAGAACCAGCACCATGTGTGGGCCACTGCTGGACTGGGAACAGCCAGACCCCAGCCCCTTGGAGCGTGCAGGTTGCCACACAAGAAATACTAGCTCCCTCACTGCCCTGTAAGTGACCAGGGTATCCAGAGAAACACAGGCTGTGATGATAGTTATGCAGCTGCTTTGAAGACATCAAGAGTTTTTATGGTAACTATTGTTGATTTTGTAATGCTTTGAAGTCCTGTCTCTCTTACGTTCATTTGTTTTGATTGGTTTTATTCTGTTTTATCCCCCTTAAAATAAATTTTGTTTTAAATTTTAAAAAATGTCTTGTTAGTTGAAAAAGAAAATCCTTGGGCTAAGGAAGTAGCTCAAAGGTAGAGTGATTGATTGATATACGCAAGGTCCTATATTTAATCTCCAACATCACAAAGGAAAAAACCTTTAAAATTGACCTCTGAGTACCCTTCATCCTTCCAAGCCTGGCCAATGTAGAAATTTCCATCTAAGACTCTTTGCTGAAGATAGCCAATAAGCTTCTTTAAGGAGAAACATGCTCACAACTGGGAAGAGGAATGTATCGCATTTCCAAATACCTACAACTATTAGTTATTTAGAGTAACATTGAAACTGTATCCCTTACGCTAATTCTCAGAAGAAGGTTAGGCTTTCTCTCATTAACACAGGTCGTCTGTTGGAACTTAATCGCTATAGTTCAAGACCCAGGGGTCAGGTAGTACCTGAAGTGCTTCTCTATGTTACTGAATGAAAGCAGAAATACTTTCATAATAAGTGCTTGGGAATAAAGTTGAAATGGTGTTTTGAATGATGAAAAATCTTTTCCAAGTGAAAAGCTATCCAAAGGATGTGTGGAGCTCCCTATGGGGTTGAAGCAGGCAAGGTCAAGTCTAGTCTTCAGGATCTGTTCAAGTTCAGTCAAATGCTGATGGGAAATCCTAGCTGCAGAGACCATAAAAATGGACTGGGTGTGTCTGAGGAAGACTTTTAAGGATGGCTGATATTAATCATTTGCCTACCTCATTCAATCAACAAATATTTCTTAAGTATATGATACATACTAAGATATGTCAGGCACCAAGACTGAAACAGTGAACAAACTGACAAAAATCCCTTCATTCTGAAGTTAAAATTCCAGTTGAAAGCAATAAACAGGAAAAAAAAATCAGAATATATTAGGAGGAGCTAGGTACTTAGAGGGGAAAAGTAAATCAAATTAACAGGAATAAATTTGCTAGGGATTGTGGGGCAGGAACTATATAAATAAGAGGTTATTAACTCATTTAAAGCAATAACACAGCACTAGATTTTATGTAACTTTTACTTTAAAACTATACATTTAAAATAGTTTAAAAGAGTGGTATTATGTTACATTTTTACCAATCTCTTTGGTATAAAGCTTCTTGTACTGAGTCTCATGTCTGATATCTGACTCTCTATTAGCTATACCATATGTTGCTTTGATTTAAGAATATAAAGAAAATCTAAAACCAAATAGACAGGTAGTTGGAAGCCTTTTCAGTTAAATTCTTTTGGCTATTAACAACAAAATTCAAGTAGTGATATATTCTTAAAGGTTAGCTGCATATAAAATATAAAACAATATCAATGAACTTTGCATACTGTATTGGATTAAAATCTATTGATCTATCTTGCACTTTGAAAAAGTGGACCTCTTACCTATGAATGATTTTCTAATGTCACATAACATCATTACATTTTGTACATGCTTGAGCATTTATTTATACAGATTAGAAAATTCCATTTCTTAATACTACCACCAACAGAAAAGTAGTCAAGTGACTAGAAGCCATCAAGTTCATGATGTTGAGTAGAAGGTTTCCAAAATTCTGATTCCACTTGAAAACCCAGTTTTTGTTGTTGCCTAAAGATACTGTTAATTGTCTTTCTTGACATGATATTTTCATCATTTATTTTTTTAAAAGCCTGCTAAATGCCTGAGACTGACTAAGTAGTTTGATAGCTGTTCTTTCATACAAAAGGGAGTGCTGGGCTACAAAGAATGTGGCTAGTTCAGCTTGCAACTCAAATAATCTCATAGATAATTTTCTTTGAGATAAATTATCACAGTTTGACATGCAGTAGAATTGTTTTACTTCCTTCTGTGTCGTTTAGAATACCAAGAAGATGTACTAAGGAGTCCAGATTTAATAAAATCAACAATTCATTGCTTTGTTAGGACATTCTTAAATCACACTGACTTTTATTTACTTGTGGATGTATTTACCTGCTTGAGCACATGGCAGTGAAGAATCCAAAGACTCTTAGACCCTTTGTTGCCTCCCTTGATTTATGCCAGGGCCTGTGGTTTTATTTACCTTTGTTTTTGTGCCATCTGTGCAAATGTCAAAGCAATGAAAATGCTAAATAATAGCTGAATATTTTAAGAAAATAACTTTGACTTTGTAAATGCTTGGTGGTCTGTGGATCAGACTTCAAGAAAAACCGCCAGTGAAATAATGATAACCATGCAATTTTGAATGATTTCTCCATTTGTTCAAGAATTGAATTTTCTGTATCCCTGCCTCAATTTTCTGATAGATTAAATTGTCAGTACGACAGGTTATGAGTTTGTAAGATGCTGTGCTTTAGCAGAATGAGACATGTAGCAGTTGCCCAGGATTAGAAGTCTTTGCTATTCTTTGATCTTATTTCTCTGTCAGGTTTATGATACAAGGTCTGTGTACTGCAAAAGCACCATCTATAACCTCAGTCCTAAAACTCTGTCTGTTCTGTTTCTCTCTCCTTTTTTCCTCCACCAGATTCTTAGTATACTATTTGTGGCTTCAGGCTAGTGACTCTCTTCTAAGTCGTATATCTTCTTGATATAACATCTCCACATCTTAGATTAGATTATTTTTGAAAAACGTACATTTGATGTTGCTTTATCTTAGCCATGTGTTAGTAATACTACAAACTTTTCAGGAAAATTGGTAAGAACTTACCTATCTCCTGAGGTTACCTTCCTAATTTCTCTTGCTTTTTAAATCTATATTTGATATATCTGAAAACCTAATAGTTAGTTTTGATCCTTTTCTCTTATATGTGTGTATCTCTTAGACTTCTGCTGTTCATTTAAAATCTCTTCTTTATTATTTCTGGCCAAATATCTTTTCCTTGACTTTGTTCCAATGTCTAACTCCATTTTATTTTTAATTTTCGGTGCCAGGGATCGAACTCACAACCTGGTGCTTGCCAGGCAGGCACAGATGCCTCTAAACTAAATCCCTGGCCCTCTAACTCCATTTTAGAATGCCAAAGCTGAGTATCAACTCACAAGCTTGTTTTCCTTGCACTTTTATCTTCCCTCTGTTTAGACACTGCCCCAATTTGATGGCAACTCCGGGCTTCATAGTAACAATCTCCTGTTTCTGCGGCCTTCATCTGGAAAAAGCAGCCTTGGCCTTGTCCTCCATTAAGGAGATCCATGTGTGATGAGTGGTCTGGGTCTTGGGTAACCAGTTAGCCAGATTCTTACACCCAGAGATAAAGAATCTTTGATTTTAGTTTCTGTCACTTTGAGTTCTTTGCAAACAGTATAACTAGAGACAAATGGAAACAATGAATATATTATTAGAAATCTGTATCTATGACATGGTATAAAGTATGTAATTTTGTATCAAACATGCCTTGATAAGTTGCAGTTCTATCACTGCGTAGCTGGGTGATTTGGTACCATTTATTTAATCTCTCTAACCTTTAGTTTACTTTTTTATAAAACTTAGTAACAGCTTGACGTTCTCAAGGATAATAAGACATTAAGAAATCTAGTGTTTTGCACACAGAAAATTCTAGTTATCAAGGAGTATTATTAGCTAATTTGACAATAACCCTGAGAAACTATAACTGGGATTTTAATTTCAAAAGTTTAGGTAGTTCATTTGTATAATGGCTATATGCTAATGATCAGGTAATAAAATGTGTATATCATTGTTTTGGCTGACATGTGTACTCCTCTAGAAAGCTTGAAATAGTAAAGGTTAACAAGTGTATTTTTAACACCAGCAGAAACCAAAGCAAATTCTGATCCTCTATGGGAATGTCTTTCACTGCTCTGGGCTTCTCCACTCGCATGATGAATGAAGTAGTGACTTTACATGTGGACACTTGCAAATACAGAGTGCAGAGGCCATCATGACACTGCCTTCCATCAGTATTCAGAGCAAATATTACTTCTGAATCAGGATCACAGCCCCTGGTGTATGGCTAGAGTGGAATTTAATGTCTGCAACCCCAAGTCAAACACTGTTAGTCTCATTTATCTCCTTGTCACTGAACCTTCTTCACTGGAATCACATTAATTTTTGCCAACTAAAACAGGGCTCAGAATACCAGAAGACTGATCTGCACCAAGAAAGTAGAGGGTATTATCAGATGTTGCAATCAGTACTGAGGAAAGGAGATTTCAATTTAATTTCAATTTAAGCTCTGTCTTTGTCTGTTAACAGTGGAAGAGGGTTTCTAATAAAATGGCCAAATTTGTGATTTCATTTGTTGTAACTACCACTATCTCTACAGATGTGATACCTGATATCCAGTAGCCAAATGGGGATGTCTATTGGATTAACTCCAGCCTTGTGATTAACTTGTTCTTGGTTTAGTTCTCTGGTAAGGCAGATGTAATGGTAGGAAATACAGATCTGTATCTTGGCTAATGACAAATTCAGTCTCTTCCAGAGAGTACGGTACTGTCAAGCCTTGGAGACATCTCTCAAATGCCAGATACTTTAGGCTCTTTTCACAATGTGAATATTCTTCTGCTTTATCTAAACTTTTAAGGCATTTATTATCATTCTATAGCCCCAGAAACCAATTCTCCAGCTGCAGATTTTTCTCTGATGAGACTTACTTAATATGTTTCAATCAAGTGTAACTTCTGGTTTTCCCACATATGTCAAAAAATATTAGCAAATTTGACCAAAACACAGAGAAACCATAATTAGGTTCTGGAAAAAATAACATCTTAATATATCCTCATATAAAACAGAGTTGACTTTTGATTCTGCTTTTCTCCATTCCCTCCTATAACAAGATTTTGATGAAATTTGATTGAAGCTAATAAATTCTCAAGAACTCAAATGTGTATGTTTACTAACCTAGTTGTATATGTTACAATGCTCATCTGGGTAAACACTAGAGTATTCATTTGATGCCTAGTAAGTGACAGAAGAGAGTTGAGGTGACTTGTCCTAGTCAGGAACAGAATAAGGATGGGATTTGAAGCCTGACCTAGCTTCTATCTTTTTCTCAAAGCCTCCTTCTTCAGCATTATTTTTAATATGCTACTTAGTAAACAACGTAAGTTAATCATTTCAGGGGATTTGTGCATTTAGATTTACTTTGAAATTGTCAGTTCAGTGTTGATCTTATAAACTTGCTTAAATCATTAGTTAGTTCATTATTAAACTCTTAATTGGCACCAATCCAGTGCAACAGATGAGAACAAGATGAACAAAGTGATTTGTTGATGGGAAGTTTGCCAGATGTCTGCAGAGTACTACATGCTGCTTGACTGAAAGTCAGCACTGTCTATCTCTAGTAAGTTTTTAAGTCATAATGAAAGTGATGCTGGCTCTAAAAAATGACCTTTGAAGTTGAATTAAGAATAATATATATATATATATATATATATATATATATATATATATATATAGGGGTCAGTAAATATACTTGAGAAATGTATTTATAGGTCATGGGAAAGCAGGATTTCAGAAGTGACATTGTAAGATTTGGAAGATTAGAGGAAGCTACATTATTTGAAGAGAGAAAATTAGAGGGTAATGGAGGTAATCTGGACCAGAAAGTCTAAATCATGATAGCAGCAGTGTGGTTGAGGGAGGGGCTGCGCATTTAAGAAACTCAGGAATCAGGCAGAAAGACTGACATGGGCTGAGGGGGACAGCAGTTTCCAGGATGGCACTGAAGACAGGGTAGAGGGACGTGACACCTAAGGGTAGAGACCAGAGAGAGAGGAGCTGAGGAATGGGGACACTGTGATCTGGGGAGCGCTGCTTCGTCTGACTTGTACATAGGTCGGTTACAATTCCTTTGGCATCTCTGTGTGGGTAGAAAGTAGTCTCATGTATTCTATGTGTCTGAAAATGAAAAAGAGATGGAGCCCAGGAAAACAGATTTGGCGATAATTGAAATATTTTCTTTTGTTTTTTTGAGACAAGTCTCACTAAATCTCTAAACTGCCAGGTTGGGCTCAAACTTACAATTCTCCTGTCTCAGCCTCTTTGCATTTTGGGGTTACAGTATGTGCCACCACGTGCAACTGTGATCAGAATCTTGGTAGAAAAGGGAGATATCGAACTCTTTGGGGAGAGATAGAAAAGAAGGTGGGGGAGAAGAAAGAATGCAACAGAGCAGAGGAGAAACTTCAGTCAGGTGTTTGGCACATCTGGCTGAGGTACAAGGAGAACAGCCCTTCAAGAATCTCAAAAGAATCTTTAGAGAGGTGGGAGGGGAACTCGCTTGCAGTAGGGGACATCTCACGAGAAGGGCTGGAGGCCAAATGGCATCAGTGCTCGTGAGACCAAGAGGAAAGTGTATGAATGCACAAAAAACCCTGCCCAAACTAATGCAACATCATCAAAACTTGATTAACTATAATGCACTGTGAAACACAAAGGGAAAAGTATGCTTGCCAATTAATCAACCACAATAAGTCTATAATGCTTTATGGTTACCATAGGTCATTAGGAAAATAAAATGGTAAAGGAAGATTCATACATGGAAGCAAAGTTAAAAAATGAAACATAGCATTTTAGATAAATGGAGAAAGTATGCGTTGTTCTATAGATGATTCCAAAATAAGCAGCTTTTAAAAATTTAAATGATGATTTGTTTAGATGCACAGTTACAGGCAAATCTATGACCCTGGATCCTTTCACAAAAATAAATTCCATTTGGAATAAAGACAAAACTATAAAGAATTAAAACATGAGATAAATGTTTATGTTATAGAGTAAAAGAGTTCTTAAACATACCATGAATAAAAGAAAATAAAAATGTTAGATGGAGGTATATTTTAGTAGTAAATACATTCTCAGCACACATGATGTCTAATTCAACCCTCAGTACCAGAAAGAAAGAATAGGGGAAGGGAAGGGAAGGGGAGGGGAGGGGAGGGGAGGGGAGAGGAGGGGAAGAATGGAAAAGAAAGGAGGAAAAGAAGGAAAAAGGGTGAGAAAGAAGAGAAGAAGGAAGAGAGAAAGACAAGGTGAACGAAAAAGTGAGAAACAAAGACAACAAAAGAAGAAAAGGTAAAGGAAGAAAAGAAAGAGGAAGAAAAGGGAACAAGAGGAAGAAGAGCAAAAAAGGGAGTGGGAGAAAGTAGAGAAAGAAAAAGAAGAAAAGGAGAGAAAGAGAAGCTAAAGCAACAGACCATAGAAAAAATTGAAATGTAATAATTATACTCCATCCTACCTATGTAGGGTAAAGGACACTAAGGACAAAGCTAAGAAACCAGGCACAAGCTGGGAAAATATTGATGTCCAGAAAAGTTCAATTTTCTGTCGTCTCATCAAAAGATGAAGAAAATGGAGTGCCCTGAAAACCAGAAAAGAAAATAAAGCCACACTGAAGTTGTTAGAGCAGCGAAGGGCCAGGAACAGGGCGCATCACACGCAAACACGCAGCTGTAAAGGCAGGCTCTTCCTTCAGAGAGGCAGGCGTGGGTGGTGTAGGGGTGGATCTTGGGGGTTCCCGCGACCTGGGACAGGAGGTAGTTTTTGAGGTACTGTGCTTTCCCTGGGTGACCCCTCATTGCCTCAGTAGCCGCCAAAAGAAGAAGTTTCATTGAAATGTCAGTTGGTGGTTACATATCAGGGCTTCATGGTTGTACATACAAGACTGGCTCTCTTACTAGACTACAAAAATTTGAGAATAAGAACATTTGATATGTTTATTTCAAGATATGCAAGAAAGCATTTGCTGGACAAGTAAAGAAACTCAGCATATTCTATGTTATGCAAACGTAGGCATGTGACAACACAAAGACACAAATCAGGTACAGTATAGTTAAAATGACTCTTGAAAAATTCTCTCACATGCTGTGCATATAGAGTGGTCTCTGCAGCTTTCTATGTTACTAAAGATTCAGCCTTGAGGAAGCTGCTGTTTTATTTTGTTTCATGTTTTAATTTTTAATAAATGGTATGGAGGATCTTCTTTGGTATCTTATACATGGGAGCCTGCATCGCAACGCATTTGGAAGGTGGTGTTTTGCAGAAAGTGAGGCAAGAGCTCCAAGCTTGACCTGAACACAGTAGTCCGGACTGATTCCCTTGTGATCTGCAGGAGATAACTGGAAGTGGGAGAGCAGGTCATTTACCAAATGAGTAGGTGTAGACCACAAAAATCAATGACTTTACAGTGGATGCCATCAGTATGTGGTAATTCAGTTAGACAATCAATTTGATTAGAAATAAGCAAGTCAAAAGCAATTTGATCAAAATTGATTACATTGAATAAGATATAATATCAAGTTGGATCAAATAAGAAATTGCCAAAATAATAGATTTATCAAAAGTACTCCATCTCGCTCTTTATATACGTATTTGCTATACTGTTTTTTTCCAACATATCATGGATTTTAAACATTTTCAAGGAAGATAATCTCAGAAGAAATACTTTGAAAATTGTGACATTCAAGAAAATGACAAAGTAAATAATGTTTATTGCTACCAGACGATGTTTAAACATACAGAATATGGAGAAGGCTAGAGAATGACTTAAACAAATTAAGTAATAGAACAAAAAGAGAAGCTAAAAATGAAAAAAAAATCTCCATTTAATGGAAAGAACATAGGAAAATAATAGTAACGTGCATATATATGTATAGCACATTTGGAGATTCTTTTATTTTGTAATTTTTTGTTTCATATGTATTTTTTTCTCAATTATCCAATAAAGAACTGAATTAGTAATTCTATTTTATAGATGTGAAAAATTAAACTTGCAGAATCTGCAGTTTGTACAAAATCACACAATTTTAAATTGTGATTGGAATCTGGATCCTTCAAGTTCTTTCTATAGTACTATTCTGGGTCTTGACAATGGAAAAAGAACTCAATTGGAAGTTTGGATATTTGAATGTGTGTCCTGGATGTCCTACTTTTTCAGGGCGTTATTATTTCTTGTCAGATATGGAAAGAGAGCTATCAGAATTTTGGAAAAGATGTTTATAATAAACATTTCTCACTATGCTACACACATGTAGCTAAAACAAAGTATTGCAAAACAACTCTTACGATTGCTGTGCAGAATGAACTCATATTTTTCAGTTCAATTTGTGTTTTCTAACTGTTTGTTACAGTCCATTAAGTAAATTTCATGACCCACTGTTGGGCTACAATTCTGGATGAGATACAGGTGCTCTTTTCCAGTTCTCTTGTAATGTGGCCTTCTATAACGTGTCTTCTATAATGTGTCTCAAGTGAATTTGTGAGACCAACCTATCTAGGGAGTCAGAAAATCAGGCTTTCTAACTAGCAAAATTGTACTCTATTTGAATCCCCAAATAAGAAATGCTCTTGAGAGGAAGCAAAAATCACCCAATGGGGAAAAACCACTGTGCCAGCATAAAAATGCCCCACCCCAATTCCCACTCAAATGATGGAATCATTCAATTCTATTCAAGGTCATATTTTGAAATAAGATGATTTAATAATAATGTTGGTGCTTTATATACTAAGACTAGACTTCTATTTTTAAAGTGCTGCAATATCATTTTAAAATATTTTTTTTGAAATTTGGCAGAAAATTATTATCATACCCTTTACACATATTAGAAAACTTAGATACTAAAAGTTTAAATGACTCATAGAGAACAATACTTTAAATAAGTATTCACAAAACATTACTAAATTATGCTGATCAGATTATAGGACTAATTTTCAGACTCCACCTTAAATTTTTGCATCAACGCAACACTAGGTCCCACCATAAACTCTCAAAAATATCTTTAAATAAGTCCTCATTCAAGTCCGATTAAGAGAAGCCTTCAAGACGGAACAAGTTATTACATTTTTGACATGTTAATACTCAGCTCTCTGTTGCTCTAACAAAATATCTATGAAAAATCAACTTAAAGGAGGGAAGGCTTATTCTGGATCACAGTTTCTTCCACTCAGAAGGGAAAAGAGGAACAGAGGAGAGAGGAGAGGGCAGAGGGGAGGTGACAGGGGAGGGGGAGAGAGGAGAGGAGAGGGGAGAGTTGAGGACAGAGAGGACAGAGGAGAGGAGTCTGCATGCTTTCTCCTCTCTCTGCTTTGGTTCTGTCTGTGCCCCTGTGTATGAGACAGTGCCACCCATGTTTGGGGTAGGTCTCCTCCTCAGTTTACTGCACTAATTGCCAGTCATCTCTGGAAACCTTTCATAGACAAGACACACTGAGAATTATGCTTCTCTGATGTTTTAGGCCACAGATAGGAAACCTTTTAGAGATTGAATGCCCACACTGTACTCTAAAACCCACTTCCTTATCACAAAGTGTTAACACTGCAGTTAAACCTGAAAACTGAGGTTTTGATTTAGAAGAATGACTCACATTAACACCTCTGTCTTAAAAGAAATACAATAATCTTCACGCCATAGGTTCACCACTACTGTCTTAGGCATTCTTAATCTAATTAAGCTGGTGATCAAGATGGATCACTGTACATTTATATGGATTTATATGCATCATCATGCATGCACCTCAGCTTTTAGGTGCATATTTAGGTTTTAGTTTACACTTATGTCTGACAACTTTTAACTGATGCTTAGCCAAATATTAATTTTATTTTTTATAAATGGAACTTTTATAAATGGAACTTTATTTAAAGAGGGGAATTTAAAATTATCTCATCAGTGCCTAAGTTTCCATGATTCAGATAAATCATTTAAGAATGCTATATTATTTTCCAATCACACAGATAAGGTGTTTTGTTTTGTTTTGTTTTTGAAGAAAGTTTTTTGATGCATTTTTATTGTTGTTGTAGTTGCTGTTAATTTATTCAACCAATATGTGAATGCTCTTGTGGTGAGATACTTTGCGGTCTTCAGAACACACAGAGGTGAATTTCTAGTACTGTTGACATATATCAAAAACCCATACTATGGGCTTATAATAAAGAACAAGTGGTGCGAATATAGAGATATATCTTCCCCTTGACTTATTTTTCACTGGAGAAGAAAAAAGAATCATATTTTCTGTTTACTAAAGATTTTGAGCAGAATAAATATCAAAGCTTTATAAGAATCCAAATAAAATCTTTCAGGAACCTAATTTGTGTAGAAAAAAAATTGATATGCCAGTAAGATCAGAATATACTAATGAAATAAAGACAAATCCCATAAATCCTTGTGAATCGATAAATACTTTGGTCTGCTTCCAAGTAAATCTCAAGGACCTTCTAAGCTACAGGAGTGACCACAGCTCTGTTTCTGTGCAGTCTATCACCCTACTTGTCATATATTATTATATGAGCAATTTTTCCAGGAATGTCGTCCTTTTGCACTTACATTTTGGTCTTTCGTTCATCTTTGGTCTTTTTCTCTATGTGGAGGTCAAACCATCCCTGCTGTTTGGTTGCATGTATGAATCTACTTCTCAGTGATGACAAATCGGTTTCACCAGCTCTTCGGTCATTTAAAATTGAGCCAGACAGACATAAAACTGGAGAGAAAGATGGCACAAACAATTCTCCACTATCCACAAGGAGCTGACCAGTTAGCATGGAGCTTCTAGGCTTTTAAAATCCTGTTTCCAATAATCATACCTCTTTAGGAAAAGAATCGACTCAGAAATATATATCCATTATTCCAGATGGAAGCCCTGTAGTAATGTCAGAGAGCAGGTGATGACTTTTATTGGAGTATTTCTTAAACCTAAACTCACTCAGTATTTAGTTTTGGTAAACAGAAAAACATCAAATATCTCAAAGAGTTAAGGTCACGGGTAGGGTCACCTTATTCTATCACAATAGTCTAACCACACACAGCTGACCTGATATTCAGGTTGACCAGGTGGTGGGCTGTTACAGTTTCCCAGCTGAGATATTCTGGATAGGATGCTCCCATTTTCATTTTGCATAAGGCCCTGAAAATTATGCAGCTGATCTTGACTACAGATACATTTGCAAAGGCAAATGGGTCACATAAAGAGGTCTAGGAACTACTTTGCAACAACATTGATCCTAAAGAGGCAAGGCTGGGAATGCCACACATTATCCAGGGATCCCACACTTCTGAGCACACACACCAGACATCAGACCAAGGTACTGAAAAGACAGCTGTGAGATTAGGCTTCCTGCACTTTTCAGATGGAGGAAGAATAAAAGAAAAAGATTCATTTTTCTATTATTAGTACTATAATCTTTAGGCAGTGGCCACCTGAGAAAAAATTGGCATCCATTAAAAAGAAAAAAGAAACTGGTTTGAGAGAGAAAATCCATAGCATTCCAAAATAAAATAACTGAAGACCTTTACTCTCTTAGATACCCAAGGGTGCAATTTGGGAAAGGGTGTACGGCAGATATAATCGCCTATATGTCTGAAAATTTTGTTTGCATTCCTTTGAAAAAGACAATGGAAAAAAAAATCAAGTGTTCACCCAGGAAGCTTAACGAAGCTGTTGGGTCTGGTATCAGACAAGCAGCATTGAAACACAGAAGACTCATCACAAACAGCTTCAGCAAATCCATTAACACTTGTGGTTGCCCAAAGAACTAGAAGGACTTAAAGAATAGACTCTTGGTGAACGCTGCCACCCGAGTGAGTCAATTCTGGTGGTCAGATTTGCAAGAGATGAAACAAGTGTGGAACAAAGAAAATGCACAAGTTAACATGGTAACACTACTAAGGTCATCACTAGTCATGACCCAAACTTATTATTAAATGCCCTCTATGAACACTCATTAAAGCACTTTACTTGTATTAATTTAATATTTGCAACAACCCTTGAGGAAATAGTACCCATACTTATAGAATGAAGAATTGGAGGCACCCAGGAACTTATGACTTTATCTCAATCATAAGTCAGTAAAGGTGAGGTTAAGTTCTCACTCCAGCTTAAACCCCAGGTTATGTTTTAGGCATCATCACCACAGTTGCAAAGGCTGTCCCTGAGGCCAAGATGAAGGAGAGAGTTGTGGTCAAGCCCCCAGGCTCTTCTGATCAGCAAAGCCCTTACATATATTCACAGTCTTGGCCTGAGCATCCTCATCCCTTGGCTTCTGTAGCTGGAGGCTTTGGCAGAGGTCTTCTGTCTGGTTCCTCTGTCGGGAGGATTGGGGAGGGGGCTGAAAGCACTTTCCCTACTCTGACTCAGGGCTCAGTAGGTTTCTGCTCTTGGCCCCACCTTTATCCTTCCCCAAAGCCAGGAAATTTTGGGGGGTTCCCTTAAGTATGAGACACCCCTGAAATGACACCAATCCACCAATCCTGTCCCACAAGATTTCTCAGGAGGGGGAGAGGGATCTTGTGCAGTGGTGCCTTCCCCCACTCTAGCCCCTCAGTCCACTAGCACAGTGAGTGGTTAAAGTCTTAGCTCTTTCATTTTTCCTTAGATTTAATCAGCTGCTCTAAACTTGGCAACTCAGCTCTCTCCGAAGCTCAGCTGAGCTCCTGACAGAGGTCTGTTTCATTTTGTTTTCTTGTTCCCCACGTTTAATGAATGTCACACTAGATGAAACAAATGTGCTCTGAATGCCGGAGGGAGGACTCTGGTGCACTGGCTCTGCCTTTCCTGTAGCAGCCCCACTCCTGGGCTGGGCCCCTCACGTTTGTCTGAAGATGTTGTGGAAATCGTGAAGGAAATACATGCAGGAATTCCCAGAACGGAAGTGTTGCCAGTGCACAGATGCTGTATTCCTCAAAACTAATTTGTTTGCGCGATACCTGTCATTGGCAGGTGATGCCAGCTTTCTTCAGCATATGCGTGAATAAAATTTTATGCAATCACCTTTGTAACCCAGAAGCCTTTCTCAGGCCTCTCAGTGTCACTGGGGGAGCCTGCTGGGAACAAACCTTTGAGCAGGGGGTTTATCACAAGTAAACATGCCAGAAAGTCTTTAGTGGAACTGACATTTCTTTTCTGCTATTTTATGTCAACTGAATAATATGAAACCAAGCCAAATTTCTCCACATAAACATCAATATGTTTTTAAAGACATAGTCTTCAGAAATGATTCTGGTTCTGTAGAAGTTCACCAGCCCCTTCTCCCATAGAATGGCAGCTATTGGATAAATTTATGAGTCAGTGAATGAAGAAATTAATAACATGTACCATTTATTGAAATATTTTCTTCTGCAAACCCTACACTCTGTGCTAGGAGCTTTAAAATCTTTTACATCATGTAAATTCAATGAGAGAGAGAGAGAGATCATTAGCACAGTTTTGTAAATTGTCCCAAAAGGTATATAGTAACTTTGTTAATGTTACCCAGCTTTACAGAAAGATAAAACTTAAACCAGTACATTTGGGCTCCAAGTTACACTGCCTTTCCATATTTGCATACCCTGTTGCTGTAACAGATTCTTCAGGTGAGAAACTGAGAGGTTATTTACAAAATGAAACTGTTGACAGCTCATCATCCCACAATAGACAGAACAATAACATCCTCTTTTTTGCTAGCCCCAAAGTATGGAAAATAAGATGCCCAGGTTCAAACCACCAATCCTCCCTGGAGAAAACAGACTTTATAAGGAACCTCAGTAATTAAATGAACTAATGGCCACCCACCTCAAATAATATCTGAATAAATGAAGAATTCAAATACTCTTTTTTAAATTTGACTTTATTTCAAAGAATATTGTGATTAGAAAAGATCAACCTTAACAGGAGTTTTAAATATATCCATATCTTAGGAATTTAGCCTTATGAAATATTGGGAAAAGGTTTAAATACAAAATTTAAATCAAAGGAATTTATAACAACAAAAAAACACATATTTTTAACAATGGATCAGTATACTTAAATGGTCAGTTGCAAACAAGTGTCAACAAGATTTTATTCAAATAAAATATGAAAAGCATAAAATTATTTACAGGCTGAGATAAAAGTGTAAAATAGTATGCAGAACAACAGTCTAAAAGGAAAAACACTAACATTTGAGTGAATGTCCGTTAGAATGTTGAGACTACAGGAACATTTTTTTTTCTCACACTATTATGCACATTCAGTTTGCTTTATTGAACATGTGCTGTTTAAGAATAGAATATATTTAAAAATTACAACTGCAACCATAAGCTGGTCATCCACAACACACCTCCTGAAACTGTAATGTTGCACATGCTTACCTGGGAATTTAATTAACATACAGGGTTGGCATAAATTTACAAAGCTGAGATTCTGAATTTCAAGCAAACTCCTAAGTTCTGTTTGTCTGGGGACCACAGTCTGAGTGAGATTTCATGACCAACAAACACTAGTCACCGAAGATCTCTTAAATCCAAGAGTTAAAGACTTAGGAAGCTTCCTTTGTAAATTCTCCCCCAGTGACACCTATGCTGTGGTAGTGCCAGCCTGGCCCTTTCCCAGTTGCCCTGGGTCCACTCCACTTTTAAGCTCTGCCATCCAGCTCATGAGGTTTTCTTCTCCTGGGTAACCTTCTTTTGCCCTGTTTTGAAATTAAATTCCATTTGTTCTGCTCATGTTGGCACAAAAATTGTCTCAAGTTAGCTTAATAAAACCGTCACTAAAACAATTTTCTTGAGTAGTGTAATTATAGAGCTAGTAATTAGACTCCTCACTAAATGAATAGTGTAGTTAGATTACATTTAGAAAAGCTCCACACACCCCATTCCATTTTAATCACCCCTTAAATGCAATCCTATTTGTTTGCATGAAAAGGCTTTTTAGATGGTAATAGCAAGACCATCATGTACACTCTTAGAAGATTATGCTACCTATAAAGATAAGGAGATTTGGCACCTACCACCTTACCCACTGTATCCCCTGTAGCGAGGGGGTGGAACAGGTGGAATGAACTGCCTCTGCAGTTGATGCTACAAGACACTGAACTCTGATATAGATCTCTCCCATATCTGCCAGGTTACACAGTCCCTTCATAAAGATCCCCTGGTGAGGCTTTGCTTTCTCTTTTCCTGTCCTCTCCTCCAGAGTCTTCTTTGAGTCAGCAACTTCTGTACAAGTTTTTGACTAAGTTGCTTGCTTTAGCGTTCAATTTTGTATTTCATTTTATAATCTGTTTCTCTTCTCTTTGTCCTTAAGGCACCTGCTTTACCAAAGCAGCTGTAGGACCAGAGATGACTTTGGACTTCCAACGTCATCCCGTAGGACTCAGCATGAGCTCTCAGTCTGCAGTGGAGGCCACGGGGAGGTTCACTTTATTTCCAAGCACCGTGCAGTTTCCCATGAATGATAATGTGACTTTGACCTGTATTATATTTTCCAAAAGACAGCAATTCTAACTGCTAATAACCAGTGTTTGGGTGTTTAACACTGTGTTACTGGCTTGAAAGGTATCCCACCACTTCATCTGTGGAATAATTCCTCTTTCACAGGCTCAAAGAGGATAGGTAGTTTGCTCAAGTGCCATCAGCTAAGGGATGGCAAAGCAGAGATGGTAACTTGTGCTTTCCTAACTTCAGACCCAAATTTTTAACCAGTATGCTCATCAGAGTTGAACACAGTCCCAGATGCCAGGCAAGAGAGTCACATGAGACCAAGAGGCTATGGTTCTCTTCCCACAGGCTGGTTAGCCAAGGGCTTTGACAGGCCAAATGGCAAGTAGTTGAAAATCTCTGGCAAGAGTTGGATAGCCCATGTTTTAGACTCATGCTTCCCAAGAACTGCAGAGCCTTAAATAGGTCGTAAAGCCAGAGAATCAGCAGAGAGTGCATTTTCAAGTCTCCTACAGGTTGGCAGGGAAAGTGGATCTGGTGCTAAGAGTGGCCCTGTGTTTCCCACATGCCTCTGGTCTTTAATTGGGAAACTTCATTTCCTTATCAATTAAATGAGAAACATTTCATGTGTGCCTCTAACATCTCCGGAATGTGTGTGTGTGTGTGTGTGTGTGTGTGTATGTAACCTCCCATTACCCAAAATGTGGTAAGTTATTAAAAGCAGTTTGTTAAATGAAAAATATTATCACATCTAAATTATTATCATTATGACTTAACCAAATTCAGAATACGAATTGCTCAATAAACTGAGCTGATGTTTGGAATAGTTTTGGTGTCTATGGCATATCAAAGTAATATTATATTACATATAAATATTAACTATATTTATATTTTGCTTACTAACATATCATCCTACAAGTAAGTTACTTGCATAGATGCTGTAAGCCTATTTTGACAGTTTATTTTTTATCCTGGTTTCAATTTGCATGCTTTCACTGTCCTCTTCAGTAATAGAATTGCTCTGTTCTCGGCTGATTGATTCTAGGAATTTGCTGGATGCTGCCAAACTATGACATATTTGCATTTTTAAGTCTTGAAATGTTCTTTCAGTTTTTAAAAGGAGTTTATTTTGAGGGAATATATGACTTCTTGAACTAATGGCAAATTAAATTAATAAAATTCATACCTGCTGTGGGCAATGATTATATATCAAAGGGAAAATAAATCAAAGGCTAACTTCCACCCTCGCTAATTGAACGCATTTCCCATTCATTTTGGTAGGAGTACATTCTGTTTGGGATTGTAATGTTAAGGCGTAGAACAAACAATCTGATTCCCTTTCAAGTCGCTTTTTTCTCTAGCCTTCTCTTGCTGAAATTTGCATTGTGGACATTGTTTTCCTGCCCTCCAAACCGCTATCAAAGTTTTCCTTCAACTGTCACTACATAACACACTTACAACATTTTCCTTATGGAAATATGTTTAATTGGTTTTTAAATGTGTTTACTGATGACGTGTTAACACCAATTACATATTTTAATGACACTGAATAAAGTTAACATAGAATAAGACTCAAGTCTGGAATGCAGACGTATTTTCCACAAGCTCTTTTATATATAGATTCTGGTGCTATCCAGCCTGGGATATAATCTTCTCATTGAATGACACCTCACACTATCAATTAATGTCTTTATATTGAAGCCAATTTAAGTGAATTTTTAAGTGATATAATCTTGACAATACTGATGAATCACACAGATTTATTTAGTGTACATTTTCTGGAGATCATAAATCGAAGCCCATCTGACGATGGGAAAATTAGACACTGTATTGTGGATTAGTATAAATTTATACTAACAAATATATATCCCAATGTATATGTTTATGGGTCCAAATCTTACTCTTGTGTCATTTCTGTCAGAAAATTTCCCTGAGTGTACAGATGTCTGAATGTACAGTTTTGTCTCTGACTCAGTGTCCTAGAAGTTTGTTAGGATCTAAAACGAGTGATAGTAGCTTTCTAGCTCTAAATTCATCATATATCATATTAAAATTTACTTAGTGCTTTCATAAGCAGTGCAACATCGGTGGATGGCAAACCGTATGGAATAATTAAGTACAAAAAGGCAGCCATTTAGAGAAAAAATAGCTCAGAGTAAGAGATACTAAACAAACCATCAAATACAGAAAGACATTTGGCCAATTCATACCAAGGGGAAACAATACAGAACAGAAAGATTTCTGGCAAGTATACTGGCAACAAACACTTGGAGGAGATCATGACCAGCTTAGAAAACATGTTATAGAATGGTTATCTTGCAGAATTAAAATTCAATTTATGGCAACAAACTGTCACTTATCAAATACTTTGTGCAAACACATTATAAAGAGATCCATGTTTAATACATACCCCTAATCTCAAAGAATTGATACCTAGAAAATAAAATTAGCAAAATAAAGAAATGAATAAAAACAATTTTCAAAGAGATGGAAGAAAATAATTGATTATTGTATTAAATGCCTAGACTTGAACTTCACCAACTCATTGTTTCCTCAATGACACAGGGAGTTAATAAAATCACTTAGGACACTGGGCCATTTAGAAATAGTGTATGTGAAAGTTCTTTCTTTTATCCTTAGTATCACTGTCTAAGAATAGCTCATGAGCAGGAACTGAAATGCTCAGTGAGTCAATGACTGGAAAAATGAATATGGAAAAGGAGTTCAATAGTGGGAGCGGCAGAAAGGATTCTTCAGGAAACAGAATTTAATATTTTGGGGAAGGATGGATAAATCGGAGAATTCTAAAAGCAGGGCTAGGAAAACGAGTATCAAAGGAATTAGTGAGAGGAAACATTGGAGAGGAAATTTGTCCCTAATTAAATAATGTGGATATATTGTTTTCGAGCACAGCAAAAATACTCAGACCTATATTTGAAAAGATAATAAAAATAACCTAGAGGTAAGTGGGTCAAAAGCAAGATGACAGAGGAAGCAGAAAGAGTATCAAGATGCTTCAGGCTAGATTCTGTTTAGTTTCTATAAAACCTTTTAATTACTAATATGGAAGTCACAGAGAAAATTACCACAAGAAAATTGGGCACAGTAGTGCATACCTGTAAATCCAGCATTTGGGAGGCAGAGGCAGAAGGATCTCCACAAGTTTGAGGCCAGACTGGGCTACATAATGAGTTTAAGACCAGCTTGAGTTGTATAAAGAGACCGTGTCTCAAGAAAGAAAGAATGAAAAAAGAAAGAAAGAAAGAAAAAGAAAATTACCAGTGAGGAAAGTATGCAAAACAGTGTTAAATTTTGTTTCAACTTCATGGAAACATCTTTTAAATAAAATTGTTAATAGCATATCTGTAGGGGTTATTGCCTGACTCACATCCATGTCTGAGATGAGCCTCCTTCTGAGAAGTGTGAGTCATCAGAGCTCTTTGTAAAGAAAATGAATCTGACAGCAGGTGCCCAAATGGACCAGAAAGATACTGTACTCACAGAGAAATGGAAAGTGCTTAAAGAAACTCATATAAACATAATTTAGCACAATTTAACTAAAATTTGTTGTGGGGAAAAGACAACTAAGACATCATGGTGGTATGTTTCTCCATGCAATCTTTGTTTTTGCAGATTAAATATATCTTCCCTAACTGTGCAACTCCCACTCCCTACTGCATTGTTGCCTAGATAAGAACTAACAGCCCAAATTGATGTGCTGACAGCGGTCATTGAAAAGATGAGATGAATGCCTGTTTAGAGAACATAGTAATTCACGGACTGTTGGAATTAGAGTGCTGAGAAATCAAAATGACACCAAGCTTTATAGGTTGGGTGACTGGATGAATGTTAGTCTCATTAAAACAAATCACCAAGTTGAGAATGTTACTCAGTTTTGGACAGGTTGAGTGACAGCTAGGTAGAGAAATTCAACAGAAAGCTGAAATTGTTAGAGCTCAGGGGAAAGGGCAGAACTGGACAAAAAGTCAGGAGACACAGCATTAAAATTGTAGTGGGAGCCGAAAGGGTGATTAATTTCCTAGATTTATAAAGCAATCCCTGTCATGGCTGCTGAAGAAGTACTCGCCAGGTCAGCCTTGTTCTATCCGCGGTCTTGGGAACCCACAAGAGTCAGTTCCCAGTAACCCAGAATGGAAAGAAGCTTGCTGATTTCATAGCACTGCCATGCAAAAGGAGAGAAGACTATGATTTAGTTGATCCAATCAACCTAGGCTGCTAAACCAAATAATTAAGCCTCCTCCACCGCACTTCTATTCACATTCACCGTGCATCTAAATTACTCAATTTGTATAGCTCTATTGATTAGCTATCCAACTCCCCCACTTTGTGCGGGATACAACCTTCTAAGTTTTAAAGGAACTTTCCAATGAACTTCACCTGATTTAACATTCTAATAGCACACAGAATAAACCTACATCAAAAGTTTATTTTATTAAGACTTTTTCACATCTCTAATTCCATTCTAGGAATTAAGGTAAATACTTGAAAAATTGAGTAGATTTTTTTAAAGAGAAGGTTAAAATCATTAAGATCTTTTCTCAATTATTTACTAATATAGAGAATTTCTATCAGATTAAAAGAGATAAAATACACTGAAAAGAAAAATCTTCATTATATAAATGACTAAACACTAACAACAACTACTATACAGCCTAATAAACATGCTGTCATACTAAATTTTGATATTTTGAGTGATAAGTAAGTTGGTTGCCAAGACTACTATATCTGCAGGGTTTCTGTATATATTTTAATTTGAAGAGTTAACATTTCTGCTGGAAGGAGAAATGTAGGCAAGAAGCCTGTGTTTACCTTCCCAATGACCTTAGGCCGGTCATGTGACATCTTCTGGTGATAGTTTTCTCATAGTTGAGCTTAGGCTAAGTTCCTGCCCTTCCAGGAGGCTCCACGGGTTGTTTAAAGCTTTGTCTCAGTGAGTGGGGGCAGTGTGAAGACTGTGAGATTTACTTCATGTGAGTCCATTTGTTTCCCTTCTTCCCCTCCCCCTCCCCCCTCCTCCTCCCCCTCCTCCTCCCCCTCCCCCTCCCCTCCCCCTCTTCCTCCTCCTCCTCCTCCTCCTCCTCCTCCTTCTCCTCCTCCTCCTCCTTCTTTCTGAAGAAATGATTTTATGGCTTACAAATGTTTTTTCAAAAGCTCATGCTGCACTCTTTTGATCCATCCCCTAACCATGTAGAGTTCAAGCAATTGTGTCCAGGGAGATTGATGGCTTAGTCTTGTTAAAATGATGCTTTCCCTGTGGACAGAGAATAAATATCCAGAAGTGTTGGGTTAGGAAAAAAAGGCATAGCACCTGGAGGGCTTCCTGGAGATGGTGTTTGGGGTTCTGTGCTCTAGGCTACCAGATACAGCTCCCTTCCTCAGACCGGAACTACCTGAAGGCTGCCTGACTGCTTCTGTAACTGTGGCCTCTCCAAGCAGCATCACACACAGGTGTGCATGTTCTTGCCCTCTTAGGCTCTGTATTCTCCTCAGGTGCTTCTGTTTTGTTTTTCTCAGCATACTTAACACCTTAACAGAAGGAACTCTGTCTCTTTTTCTAACCCAGTATGCACCACTATTGCAGGGCTCAGATGCCGGTTGAAATAACTGGTTTTTCCATGATTCTGAGGAGCACTAAAGTTTAAAAAGTCAGCATTCACTAAACGTCTTCTTTATTTAAAAATGTTTACTTCTTCTAAATATAACAGCAAGAAAAGATTTTTCAGGCTGAAGAAAAAATGCATTAAATGCAAGATTCAGAAAAGCAGACAGCAGGAACTCAGTATTTCCATCATTGAGAGAAAATCCTCATAGAGTTTCGACGCTGTGCATTTTGGCATTTTCCTATTAGATCTTCCTTTCTCTCACTCCCTCTCTGGATCACATTACATCTCTAATATTGAACCCTACTTCTTTCCATTTAACTGTCGACTATAAATATTCTCATGTGTAATAAAAAATCACGACAGAATCATTTTAAACAACTTTAAATAATATACTTTCATATGTTATACTCCTATTTTTTAAACTATTCCCTCATGATTTGGGATCTTTTCTAACATCCTATTAATTTAAAATAATGATATAGTAAATTTCCTTGCACATAAATTTCCTGTGCACTCCTATTTTCTTACAAGTTAAAATATTGACAAAGTTTTTTTTGTCCTTCAAAGAGTCTAATATGCCTCCTTTTTTTTGTCACCATCACACTATGTCACAGAGAAAAATTAAAACACTAGTGAGCAGCACCAAAGTCTTACTTTATAAGTTTAAAAACTCATAGCTAAGAAACTAATGTTGAAAACCAATGTTCTTTTGGCTTTTGAGAGTAGCCACTTTTGAGAGTTTTTGTTGCTTGTCAGGCATATAAAGCTAAAGGAATTACAGGGTAGACCTTAATGTACAAATACTAGAAAGAGTCAAGATACTTAACCTGTTGCCTGTGAGCAGAATAAACCTTCAATATGTTTCTTGCTGTAATTCTATGTACTTTTATGCATTTATAATTTTTTCTGGAAATAAGCACACATAATTTATCAGATTACAAAGGGGCCAATGGCGCAAAAATACTTGCCTGACTGAGTATGTGGCTGATGAGGAGCAAGTGAGTTCCCCTCCAAAACCAAATGGAGTTTGCTTGAGCCTGGAAGACCTACATGCCAAATAGGGAGATACTGGGGAAGGGTGTTTGAGAAGGGTCTGGGGGGGGGGCAAAAAGAAAGCAGTAAAAAAAGAGAAACTAGAAGGAAAAAATAGAAACAAAGCTTAGTAAATGGTGCTAAATGAGGGGTTGAAGGGAGGGAAGGATAATGTGGAAAAGAGAATTAAGATAGATCATGTACAGGTACAAATTCCCTGGGATGAATGTGGTCATTATGTATGGCAAACACATACTAATATAAAAACTGATTTTAAATATATATGCTACCTCAAATCCAATTATAGTTACACATTGAAATCCATAAGAATATTGGAAATGGGTTCTTCATCCTTTCCCATCCCACTTACCATGGACTGAGTCCTGAGGCAGACCCGTGGCTTCCTTTGTTAATGAGCCAAAGGCTAGCACAGTCCAAGTGGTTGGGCTGAGCAGTATGACGAAGTTCTGGCCCCTCAGGAGGATGGACATACACTTAGTCTGCCCCTACTGCAAGGGGAATAAGTGGGATTATGAGTGAGCAGGTATATGAGACTATTCCAAATGCGACAGTAGCATATCCTGGCATGTGCTGCCAGGAGAGGGTGCCGTATAATCTCATTTGATGCTACCCTGGAGAAAGGGGACTGCTGGAAGAGCCAGCTGGACAGAACGGTTCAGCCCAAGTCAGTGGGGAGGGTACTAACTGTCACAGGCCAGTGGGAAGATAGTGACTGCAGAAGATGGCCTTGACTCTTGAGTATTTGGACCAAATCCAGCACTCCACTCTCTCCTGCTCTGTCTAGATCTGAAATGTGTTGCCAGAGGAACGGCACAAGACAGATTCTGAGACAGAGATGTTTAAATAAGAATGACTAAAAAGCAGAAGTGACAGGCTTTTACTGAAATTGACTGGACTTACTTTCTAATTTCAAGAGGCATGGGAACTTGAAATAGATATTTAGTCCTAGAAAAATAAAGTTCCTCCTCTACTGGTAAATTTCATGATTTATGCAAAGATCATCATGTATTTGGTACACTTTTCTAGATGTCAAACATCTAAACCAAATGATAAGAATTTTATTTTTGCCCTTTATACATACTTTCAATTTTTTTCAGAAAAGCTGGAGTTGTCAAACCTTTTCTCCCTTTTTGATGTCTCATTTTTATGGGTGTGTTGGTCCAAGACATGGGATGCTTGATATGACCTTTGTGCTTTCCCACTCTCATCTGGCATTTTTCCTTGTCCTTCTACAGAACAATTTTTTTTTCAGTGCAAGTTTGAAAGTTACATTTTAAATCAGTTTAAGAAATAAATAAACTCCAACAATAAGAACAAATTCCTCAGCAAAGAAATTCTCAAAGATTCCACTTTCTATGAGATTACTGTATTTTAGAATGAAGGAATGAATTATGTAGTGGCGATGAGTGGTGGCTTATCCAAAGTCCATTGGTCTTTTCCCTGACTACCAAAACCATTTTTATTGGGAGCATCAGAACATCTCATTCCCCAGCCTCTCCTATGGGGAGCCACAACCTTTGAGCTTAGTTCTGGTCACTGTGTAGTGAGTTGAACCTCTAAGTGTGCTAGCACATATGGGATGACACCAAGAAATGACCATAATCACCTTGGACTACTTTTCTTCAGACTTCAGCCAACTCATGTGTTTTTCAAAACACTGTTGAATATATATATATATATCTGAGCCCCACCTAACAGATTCAGACCAAAGAGCTCATACACTCTGTTTCATACCAAGAAAAGTCACCCAAAAAAGTTTGTGCGTATTTCTACAGTCATGGCAGTTGTTACAATGGATTTTGAAAAGCAGTGCAAAGAGAAATCTTATCAAATTCCTATTATACAGTGCTAAGCTGTTGACAAATTCAAGGCTCTGATGGAGAGAGTTTAAGTTTCTATTATGACAGATACTTTGTATCATCTTGAGAAATTTAGAAGTTTAACTAAGCAACTCAGCAGTTGTGTATCCTAAGGTGTACAGGATATGCTCTTAATGCACTAGGAAGTTGTTCTTTGTGTCAACTTGAGAAGTTTAGAAATTTAACGGAGTAACTCAGCAGAGGGTCAGGGTCTTTACTTTGAAAACATTCTGACCCTGTACAAGAGGAGGGCACAGAGTTAGTATAAGTACTATACTCACGGGAGGAGGGGGTACCCTGAATACAGCATAAAGGAGGAAATGGGCTTCCTTTCCAGCTTTTAGCTCATTGCTTTTGCTGTCGTCTGCCACCATGAACCCTTGCTCCTGTGACATGCCTCTCTGCCTTGCAGCCAGCTAATTATAGAATGAAACCTCCATAAACTCTGAGCTAAATAAAACTTTCCTTCCTCAGTTTTGGGAATTGGGTATTTGTCTTAGCAACAAGAGAAAAGTAACCAAGGCAGCTTCTTAACTGTTTATCAACTTGAATATTTGGAGATACTCCTTTTTAAGATAGATAAATAATGACCTTAGTGAAGAATTCCAATTTTATTATGGTACTGAATATGGGTATCAGAGGGGAGGATGCACTTCAGTGCAGCAATGGGGTAGGTGCCCAGTAGCTCCCTGCCATTGGTCCAGGCCATTTTCCAACCCATCAACCATTTGCACTTTTTTAGAATGCTAAATGCCTAAAAAGTGAAGCCCAAACCCTCTAAGTTCAAGATTTAGGTTCTGGTACAATATGGCTCTATTTTAACTTTCTAACTTCTATTTCTCCTACAACACATATAGACTTAACTCACTGTAGTTGAAATGTTGCAGTGCATTTTTCATGCTTTTTTATCTTTGCTTTTACTGTCCTTTTCTGTGTGTGTGTGTTGGGGGGAGAGTTTCAAGAATCAAATTCATGAACTCACGCTTTCCAGGCAGGCACTGTGCCACTGAGCTATATCGCAGGCCCTTTTGCTGCCCTTCTAACTTGTGAGGCTCTTCCTGATGAATCCATCCCTCCCTACTCACATATATTTAACAAATGTTCATTAAATATATGCTATTTTCCAGACAGGTATTATAAGATGTGTTATGATTTTCCCAACAAAATAGACACAGTTTCAATTTGCAGAAAAAAAAATTCCATATAATTACTACTAGTGCTCCCAAAGATTTAGCTCAAATATTTTTGTTGTGAAACCTGTCTTCCATTTTCCTTTCTCAAAATTTCTTTGGGTATTGTTATCCCTTTGCATTCTCATAATATTTTGTAACCAGTTAATCAGTTTACAAATTCATGAATATAGTCTTGTGATATCAATCATATAAACCTACAGGTGATTGTAAGAAGAACAGATGTTCTTATGAGTCTTTTAATTTATGAGTTTCACATACACCTGTCCTTACTTAGCTCTTTAACTTCTCCCCCAGTGCTTCTTGATTTCAGAATCCAAGTTTCACGATCATTTAAAGATTTATTCTTAAGAATTTCATGTACTTGATGATATTGCAAATCATATAACTGTACATATTATTTTCCTTTTGTTGCTCATCTGTAGGTTTGTAGTTGATTCTCAATACTGACCAGCTATCCATACTGTATTAATAAGTGCATTAAATTTAAGCTGTTTGGAAATCCAGTATTGGATTTTCCCCATATAGAGTCGATTCATCTATGTATAATGACAATTTGATTTCTTTCTTTCATGTTATCCTGCATTTTTGTGTTTTCCTGTAGCATTGCATTAGACTGGACTCTGCGGACAACGCTGGACAGAGTGACAAAAAGCAGTATCTTTACTCCTTTGAGCTTCTCAAGGGAACACTTTTAATACATTATCTTTAATTGCCAGTGCATGGGAACCCCTGCTTGTCTCCCTTCCACAAACACAGTGCCTCAGAGGCTGGACAGAGTCAGCTGTGCCCCAGGGCAGCAGCCTTCCCTGAATACTGCATTTTCATCTTGACCTCCCTCTGTGGCATCTCCAGACTAAAGAAAACGCCACTTGGGTTTTCAGACATTCTCGGCTCAGCTTTTCCTCTTCCACCCTGTGCAGTTTGGGAATTCAGCAGACATCTTGGAAGGGAGGAGATGGGCCTGAGTTGGAGTGCCTCTTTTGTTATGCAACCCAGCTGCACTCCTTGGAGCTTCAGGTGTCCTCTGGGATGACGCACTGCTTGCTCCCAGGTACTGCTCCAGGATATAAGGCTGTTACAGAGTCACATTTTCCTGACTCTTAATGTCTACTTTGCATTGCTTAAGCAAGTCTTTGTTGCCTTTGAAAAACAGATGAGTTTTAAATTTTGTCTGGTTTACCTAGTTCACTAAGTGTCAAGGTTTGTCTGTCACAAATATCTCTCTGTTATAAGCAGAGATCTAATAATATATTTTAATGGATATGTAAAAAAAATTTTATTTTGGATTTCAGGCCTTGGAGACAGAATGTTGGAAAGGAAGCAATCCCTGGAGATCTACTATATTCTCTGCCTGAAGAGCAGTCCTGAGGTTTGTCCCAGAATGGGAGAGAGCTGTGGAATTAGAGGACCAGCTGTGGGAGTAAGTGAATGTTGGGGAGACTGAAAGAAATGGGATCTCAGAGAAAGATCTAAGCCACTGAAGAATCAAATACCTCTCTTGGATGTATTCTGGACACTTCCTTGATTTGCCCAAGCCTTTCAAGAAATCATTGGTCACAGATAGAGAGCTCCTCACACTACATATTGCATTGTGTACTGGCTCCATGGAATGTGCTCTCCATCCAAGTTTGGGCATAGGCATTTAGAGAGCTAGATAATGTGAAAATGAGGATATTTTGTAGCTACAATATTGCTAGAGGTATTTTTTTTTAATCTGATAAACACGCAAGTTGCCTCAAAATATCATGCACATTGTATCTGGTCTTTTTTTCTCTGATATTGAACACATTTTCCAAATAGAATAAAACTGTTCCTTAATTAAAAATGCACAAAAGTCTGGAATATTTCTACACAAAACGAAGGTGTTCTCTGGCCATGGACTCTTTTGGGTAATATTCCAGTAGTAATATATCACTTTGCCTATTGTCATACTTTGTTTTCATATGTGGGCATATGTGGGTTTTAAGTGTAAGTGATAGAAAGGTTCTCCTTAGAATGCGTCAACTCAACTAGAGCATAGTCAGTAGCTTTTCAAGTGTGGGGCAGAAGCCAATTCACAGTTTCTGGACAAAGTGTAACACACACTCCTTCACTTACCTGCTCCTCAGGTGTCCCAACATTAATATGCATCTTTCCTTCTCTATAAAGACAACTGTGGAAATGGAACTAACCAGAGGCTCAGGAGTAGTCTCCAATCTGGTGCTAGATTTTGGAGAGACTCAAAGATGTCAGCTTGTGGACCGAACATTTTTTAGTAAGTGTGGTAAGTGAAGGAAAGAGAAATCAGAACAATGAAATGCTTATTAAAGACTTTTTTGGGGGGTTAAGAGGGAAATATTTTGTTCATCTACATTCCTGTGCTCTTTTATACTCCCTAAATTCTGATACTTATTCCCATGTTAAATCTTGTGTAGATTTCTTTCTCAATAAAAAAGGCTGGCATGAGAGATAATTCATATTCATAGAGTTGATGCTGATGAAAATAATCCCTAGGGCTTCCATGCACCACATCCTGAATTAAAATGCTTTGGATGTTCAGAGCTTGGACTTGTGTTTCTCCTGGGATGCCATTAATAGCATATGCATATTAGGCTGTTTTCCAAATTCTACTCTTTTGCTCTGGAAAATAAATTTAGAAATCCGATTGAGATACATCTGGAAGGCTTTAAAAAATGGGAACGATTATCATCTGGATGGGATGCTTTAAGTGGGATGCTGCTTGAGTTTGGGACCAAGGCAATGGTAACTCTACAGATGATTTATAACACTTTCAGTTTATAACACTATGAATAACAATCGCCTTGGGGAAAAATTTCAAAAGTGGACATTATGTAAAAAGAAATTCTAGTTTTTTTAAATGTAGTAGCAAATCCCTGAGATGGTGTTTTTGAAATGTAGGGTCTTATTCTAGCTTTGTGCCTAATCAGACAAATGGCTTGAGAATTCATTTAACTTTTATGGGTCTCAGTTCCACTATCTATACATGAAGATTTGTTTGATAAAAACTAATGCCCCTTTGAAATACCCTCTTCATCAATATGGTCATTTCTTTGTTTTTAAAATTTGTCCACTACCTTATTCTCCCTTCCCATTACCTGGTCCTTCTTCCAATAAACCCCTTGATCCTGGCTTTTTCTCTTGTTATCTGTGTGACATTAAGTAAGTTACCCGACCTTTCTGTGTGCTAGGGAAAAAAAGTGAGCAGTAATATTGTATACCTCACAGAATGCTGTGAAAATGAATTTACCAATATATGTAAATAGCTTGGCTCAGTAATCAGTAACTGTTAGCCAGTATTCATTATTTTCCACAGCCCAGCTTTATTTATACAAGAATATAGTTCATGCACTTTATCACTGGATAATGTGAATAGGGTTGAAGACATTATTTTTCCAGAGTGGCCTCTATTTATTGAAGAAAAATATAAACCTATTGGAGTATTGATTCTCTCTTGTCTAGTCTCACACTGTTGTTTTAGGAACTCTGTATAGTCAAACAATTTTGAATCTCTCTTTCTCCATCTATAATTCTTCCCCCATCTTATGTTAAAGCACAAAACAAATTATTTCAACTCAAAGATCCCTAACATAAGAATCAAGCATGTGATTGTCTTTCATTTTCTCTGGCTATTCTGCATGTTGCAATTATTAGCATTTAAGTGCAGTGGAGATAGTACAAATACCTTTATATTCTATTGAAACACACAAAAAGATGAAGTAATATGATTTGAGGGAAACAGAAAAAATATTTTTGGTGCTCTTATGCATGGTAACATGCCAGCTCTTAAGTGAATAATTGGATGTTTTTTGACAGTTTTATATAGCTATGGGCCCACTGTCCCAGGCAAGATATAGAGCATCGACCCTGAAAAGTCTCTATGCCACTTCCAAACTAATGGGCTCCTTTGTCAGGGGCAGCTGGTATCTTGATTCTTATCCCCATAAGAATCCCCACGTCCATGATCTTGAACTCCAAAGGAATGGTGTCTGATTTCTTTCCTTCAGCTTAATGTTTTTGAGATTAATTCTTCTTGTTCCATGTACTGGCAGTTCATTCCTTTTTAGTGTTAAGAAGGTAGTATTATTCCACTGTGTGCCTATGCTGTTTATTTGTTTGTCCCTTTATTCTGGATGCACATTTAGGGTGTTTTCCATTTATGCTGTTACCAGTGAAAGAACAGGGAACATAGAAAAGGATGAGATGAAGTACTTTTTCCCACCTTGAAGTTTTAAATATTTTTGCCAAGGAATTACACTTTTTAAAAGATCTAAAATATATCTCAAAGACTCAAGGCTTCTGCCATTCAGAAGAAGCCTCAGTTGTCTCTGTGCATTTGTTGCTAGGAACTGTCTCACTCACACGCATGCACAAGCACCAGGTTTCACACAGTGCCATCCTGTGGCTTGCTTGTGCACCTGTTTCAATAGTCTCATCTGCTTTTTATGATGTAGGCTTGCTTCTTCGTTAGCACCATATCCTGTATTTTTTTATTACACCCATGTTGGGAAGCAATAATCAACAAATTTGTGTTTCTTAATGGTTATTTTGGCCACTCATGGCCTTTGATACAGGAGATGGTTAATTTAGCAGAGAGAAGTGAAGACCTTGGAGATAGACGAATGCTCCAAATCCAAGCCCGCTAACCCACAACTTGCTCCCATGCAACTTCAGGTTATGGGCCTGAAAAATCTGCTGTACCATAAGTCTGTCTGATTGTTTATGTTCTTCAGCACTGGAGCATGCTGTTGGGGGACACCTGCCAAATGATGATGTTTTCTAAATGGGAGGAACATAGAAACAGCCCTCGTCAAGTTCATTGTCAAAACACTGATGGGGGCTTCTAGCCTCTGGCTGCTGTGCTTTTTGAATGTGTTTGTATGCATGTGTATGTACCTATGTATGGATGTGTATGTGTGTAGATGGTTTGTGTGTGCATGTGGAGTGTGTCTGTTTATGTGTGTATCTGCACATTCTTGAGTGAATGTGTGTATCTATGTGTAGTGTATATGTGAGTGGAGTAGGTATACATGTATACATGTGAGTAAATGTGGATATGTGTGTGCATGTTTGTTTCTGTACATGCTGCAAATTTGTGTGTATGGTATATGGTATGTGTAAGTGATATATATGTGTACGTGTTCATGGGTATGTGTGTGGTTATTTTTGCATTGTGTATTGCTATGTGTGCATGTGTATATGGGTACATGTGTTTTATATGCATATAAAGATATGTGCTGCACATGTATATGTGTGCACATAAGTGCACATGTATGTTATACATGCATATGTGCACTTTGCATTCATATACATACTCCACACGTTTCTACCCATTCAAGAGAAGAAATGAAAAGACAGAATTGCTAGAATTGCAAATAGTAATACAGGTGTGAGTTGCTTCATTTTTGATATAAAATATGGGCCCTGGTTACTGGGTAGAGAGATCTGGAAGGGGCCTGCCCTCGTGGAGTGCCAAGCACTCTTCTCTGAAAGCCGTACAAAGCCACGCTCCCTACCCTCTACCCTGTTTGGTCTCAATCTTCCCTTTCATGATTGCTTCCTTATTTGGGCTGGATCTGAATAGTAACATTGTATTTTCTTTTACATTTGTTCTTCATTCATGTATTTTTGTTTAATGAAAAGAACCTGAAAAAAACTTAAACATTTTTATGGTGAATATTTAATAATTTTTTAACTCATAATAATGACTAACTAAAATACATAGTCACATAGAAAGGAAACATTATTTTTAAATATTAGAAATGTAGTAGTGGTTTATCAAAGCTTTATTAATTATTAGCATACCTAGTCTAATTTTAATTGTTTCAGTTTAGAAAGTCTTTTTGTAAATTTACTTAACATATTAAGTAAGAAAAAAAAAAAAACTAGGACCAGGGAGATAACTGAGTGGCACAAGCCCCTGCCTAGCAAGCATAAAGTCTTGAGTTTGATTTCTGTACAGTTTTATTAAACACCAAAAACAACTAACAGTGAATTTAAACCAATCTTCATATACTTTACTTTTATGAAATGATACCTATTTACAGTACAAAAGTAGAAAAGAGATTAGCAGAAGGAAAAATACTTATTAATTCTAGAGAATTTTTCTGTCAGAATTATGATATATGTGTATAATTCTATATATAGAGAAAAAAGATATCAAGAGTAAATGTAAATATACATGTATATGCTATATGTGTAAGCATACATCATATTTATATTCTTCTGTATATATGTAAAGATATAATCAAAATAGAATCAAAGGTTGTATACATTTATTTTTCAATTTCTCACTTACTGACAGATTGGGAACATATTTACATATACATAAATATTCACCTAAAGAATCATTGAAAACAACCAAATGGAACTTGCTTCTAAAAATGCCATATGTATAAACAATCCCTTTCTTAGAAATACATGTTTCTGATTTTTCATTGCACAAAGCCCATCATGGAACTTTGCTTTTTGACAAGAATATACAGATTGAATTTTTATCTGATAAAACTTGAAAAGCAAACAAAAGCTATACAACATTGGTTTCTCAGCCATTAAACATCAGAGAAAGAAAGATTTAGCACCACCCAATGGTTTTGAGAGGGTTCTGAGACTACAGAAAGAGAGGGGGAATCCCCACAGAATTTGTCAGACTCCCTGACTTAGGGAAAAATCAAAGTCCAGGGAGATCAAAGTGACAAAATTCCCAGGGCAGAGTGCTGGAAAGGAAAATGTTATAGAGAGAAGAGTGGATATCTGCTGAGTTGTTCCCAAGTATTCAAGAGTACTGATAAAAGAAGGCACGTGAGGAAACTATTTCAGTCCAGAGACAAAACCATGTGCAAAGACAGAGAAAATCAGTTACAACTCACATAAGGTCAAGAATCGTATCTTCCTTCCAGCCAAAATGGGAATCTCTTGACTCTTATGGCATTGGGTGGAGTCCTGTGGAGGACTTTGTCTCAGACAAGACAATAATCAGCCCAAGACCAGGCTTCCAGATGAGACTAAAGTGGTATACAGTTTAGGGGAAAAGATCAAATTATTTTGAAGTAATGTAGCTGTCCAGAATAAAACTTTGAAAAAGATAAAGTCAATTATCTGGATTCCAATCAAAAGTCTCCAGGTATGGAAAGAAGAGAAAAAGCATGCACAATTAATAACATGATTATTGCATGATCATTTCTCCTCTTTCCATACCCGGTGAGGTACTGCTACTTTCATGTAGTGACCAGGCTGCTGATAAATGGCCTACAGTGCGGAGTGCCAGTCCTTCCTCCTGCCTCCAAAACAGAATTACCCAGCTCCCAAAGTCAGTACTGCCACAGGAGAGAAGTTCCGACTTCTTTTTGACACTGGATGAGTTTGCATGGGTTTCTTTTTCTTTCTTTTTTTTTTTTATAAGAAATCCCTCTGTAATTACCAGCATGGCCAAGGCTCTGTTCACATTATTAATTTTTCCCTTGGATTAAATTGGTAGAAATGGATTTATTGGGAGGAATAAGATTAAAGGATATGCATCAGTTTTTAAAATGTAGGTATACATGGACAAATTAATGCAGTGTTCTTTATTGGATTACTCAAATGCACTGAAGTTTGTACTGATTTCACTTGTAGTTCATCCACTTTAGTATGTGCCTTTGTTTTGGGAATAAGAAGGAACAGAAATTTTGGCTTACACAAGATGAGTTTTCCTGTGACAGCAGCTGAAATCCTACATTCCTCCTTATTCCTGCTCTCTTCTTTAGGTGATGTCCCTTGAAGTCACCTTATGGCAATAAGGCAAACTTGTGGCACATGTGGTGTTAGTTCCTTCCCCTCTACCCAAGGCAACCATTCATGCAACATTCAGCAAGCTTTTATTGAGAACTTACTGGGTGCCTCAGAATTCCTCTTCTCAGAGTACTCCAGGCAGCTATTAGTAATCAATAAAATTTGATACATGAGATTTAAAACATAACAATACCCCCAAACACTATAACTACTGAGTATCTTTGATCTCTGGAAGCAGTACATCAAGGGTATTGCTTTCAAAGATACCCCAAACCTCCACCTGGTACTGGGGACTGAACTCAGGACCTCGCACTTGCCAGGCAGATGCTTGTGCCGCTGAGATATATCTCCATCCCTAAGGATATTTCTTCCAGTTTCCTCCTCATTTTTTCCATTTCTGTAGAAGGAATGGACTGATCACTGTGTAGAGCAGACCCCCTCCTGAGTTTGAGTCACTTCTATGCTACACTTGACCCATAGTTTCCCTGCAGAAGAAAAAGCATATTTTCCCTAACAGTAAAATTCAACTGTCCTAGGAAAATCTACAAGGCAACCTAAAAGGATCAAAAACCCTCTTCAGTTATTCTTGAAATACATGAAATTCCAATTGTTATCACTCCCCTTTTAGTTATTTTTGAGAGACATTTTTTCTAACCACAAAAGATCCAAACAGTTATATATGAAAATTTTTATGTGTGGTATCAGCACAATGTTCCAGCATTATCACATCATAGCTGATCACTCGTGAGGTGGTCTAGGTGGTCCCACACTCCCAAACCCCCTGGTTCATGTACAGATGCTCAGGTCTTTGGGGATTTTGAAGACTCAGTATTTCCAGCATCTTTGAGAATGGTGCTCACTTCCCTGGTGAACCAACCAGAGGTGAGCTCTCAGGGAGACGCTTCAACCTCACAGATCACAAACAAAGCTTAAATTTCTGCTTGTGTTCTAACCTTTAAGATTTTGATAACTCATCTTGGATAACTGGTTCTCATATTTGCTTTAAGCAACATATCATGGGCTTTGTTCTTGTATCTTGGGTAACTGTCGATGTCCGCTCCCAGCCGGCAGGAAGGACACACGACAAAGCCTGGCAGTGGACAACCTTTTTTTTTATTTTTTTTCTCCGTACAGCCTGCCCTGGGATCGCTCCCAGCCGAAGCCTCCTCTGGTCCGCTCCCCGCGGCTCCTTCTGGGCTTCTACTTTTGGGCTTCTTCTTTCTCCCCAGGGGTGGCACCAGTATATATACGGATACAGTGTCCAATCATGTTAAAGTAAGCAAGGCAAGCTGATTGGCTAACATCATCAGTTGCCAGGCAGACTATATTGTTGAGCGGGTTGCTTACGCGGTAAGCAGGAAACTAACGTGCTCGATGGGAGGGGTAATCTACCTCAGGCTTTACTCTTTACTACAGGCCTCACGTCCGCCAAGTGAGGCGACCGGGCTCGGGGCTGCGGCTCCCAACATCTCCCCCTTTTTTATTTTTTATGAATGTGCGCATCGTAGCCCTTCCTGGACTGGGTGCAGAGGCTTATGCCCTATGCGTAGGCCCACCGTAGGTCCTTGGCTTAGACCCTGGTCGGCCATCCCATGGTCTGCCAAGGCCCTGAGGCCCTCGTCCTTTTTCTAGGGCCAGGCACAAACTGGACGGAACCTGGATGCACACAAGCTTGCACTCATTTCCTCTCCGTAAAGAAATCCCCTCGGAGAGAAATTTAGACCTGGGCAGCATCTAACAGTCCAGCGGCTTACGTGCAGGATGGGGTAGGGCCTGGCTTAGGTTGAGTCGCACCGGGGGAATACGCTCTTACCCGTCATTGACTCTCCTACCCAGCTATGTCATAATTTTTTAGAGGAGGAGTGTGGGAAGCTCACCACCCCTAGACTCGGTCGTAGGCTAGGCGAGCGAGCCATGCATATGCCTGAGGATCTTCTTGTCCATTTTGGGCTACCGCTATTTCTATTTATCTTGTTGGTCGGTCTGTGATGGATCTCCGGTAGGGCAGGTCTGATCTTTAGTCGAGGGCTTTGTCGCCCGTGTCAGTCTCTCCGGTACCCACAGTGGTTCTCGTCCCGATTCCTGTGGGAAAACACAAACCGCGCCTCGGTTCCAGCTGACCACTGGATCCGGGCCCATCCATTGTCCTGTCAGGACATCTTTCCACTTCACCCACCCTTAATGGTTGGGGGAAGGGTTGCAGTGCTCCACGGCTGGGGAGCAATTATCATTATTTAAATTTAAAAAATTGTGTGTGAATAGTGCCATGGATAATCGCGCCTTTGGGGCCAGGCCTTGGCCTACTCCCCCTTTTTGTTTTTGTAAAATTTTTTTGAGGCTTCTATGAGCCCTCTCAATGATTCCTTGACCTTGGGGATTGTATGGGATACCATGTTTTAATTGAACCTCCATCATTTTGCAGAACTCATTGAAGGCTTTGCCTATATAGGCTGGTCCATTATCAGTTTTTAATATTTTTGGTTTGCCCCATGCGGCCCAAGCCGCCAGGCAATGATTGATCACATTAGACACTTTTTCACCTGTTTCTGCTGTTGCAAATATGACGTGAGAACAGGTGTCTGTGGAAACATGAACATATTTAAGAGTCCCAAACTCCTGTATATGTGTGATGTCCATCTGCCAAACATCACCAGGGATCAAACCTCGAGGGTTTACTCCCATCGGTATGGCAGGTTTGTATGTGGCACAGGAGCCACATAGTCGCACGATATCTCGTGCATCTGCTCTGGAAACATGGAAATGGTTTGCTAGTGTCTTGGCATTGACATGAAACTTATCATGGAAGGCACGGGCTCGCTCGATTGGTGTTAGTAAGGTAAAAATCCATAACGGGCGAGTGGCAGTATCAGCAGCTGCATTCCCCTGTGCCATAGGCCCTGGCAGGGATGTATGTGTTCTTATGTGGGTGGTGAAGACCTTATGGTGTCTGTTCTGAAGCAATGTCTGGATAGACAGGAACACTAATATAAGTCTGGAGGCGACACTGAGGTCCACACCTGCTGACCCAGGGGTGGCCCTTGTTGAAGGCTGCCATCCTGAGCTGTCCTGTCTCTGAGGTCCTTGTTTTTATGAGGAGCTATCGCTGCCTTGCACTCCTTTGTACATTGCTCGAAAATCAGCTGCCTTACCAGCGGTCGAGCCACTCCCGGATCAGAAAATATCTTATCGGCAGCATCTTGCATTCGGGCCACAAAGTCAACAAATGGCTCTGTGGTACCCTGAATTATTTTTGAAAGACACAAGGAGGCTGTTCCGGCACCACTTACCTGCTTTCAGGCGCGGAGCCCTATGGCGTTGATTTGTTTATAGACAGCGCCGGGGAACTGAGTCTGATCATCAGCGTGCCGACCTTCTCCCATAAGCATTTCCTTGTTCCACCCCCGGTTTCCCCGATGGGCGTTTTTCTCAGCCTGCTCTGCAGAGAACTCTGCGTACCAGGCTCGCCAATCCAGGTAACTACCCGAGGGCAGACACGCCTTTGCCAGCTGAATCCAGTCCGCGGGGGTGAGGGGCCCAGAAGACAGGTTCTCCAGCATGGCAATGGTGTAAGGCGCAGTCGGCCCAAAGGTTGTAACTGCATTTTTAAGTTCTCTAATCTGCTTTATCTCAAAAGGCTCCCATGCATTGCGTCCCTGGCCCATAGCTACTTGTACAGGAAATATCCCGTAGGGGCCACTATCTATCCCAGGTGGTGGATGTACCTCATGAGACAAACGTCCCCCCTGCCAAAGCCGCCTGTAAAAATACCGACCCGCCGGCGGCGGAGCATAAGACGGCGGCCGTGATTGGGCGGAAAATGGGGGCCCGTGCATCACTTCCTGTTCTGGCGAAGAGGAAGGGAGCTCCCGGGCGGCCGCCTCGTGGCGAGGGATCGCTTCCGGGAACAGCCCCCAAGGTAAAGAACCCTGCGACTCCTTATCGAGCGACTTAGGCTCCTGACAGCTGGTCTCTTTGGCCTCCTTGCCATTCAACTTTCCCTCGTCCTCGGAGTCAGACGACTCCGAGGCTAGAGCCCCGTCCTTCTCCTTAGCATCTTTGTTCCCCTTGACGGGCCCCTCTCGGGAGCTCCCTGACTGGGCCTGCTCAAATACCCTGCGTACTTTTGTAAGCTCTTGAGAGCTTTCTCCACAACCACCCTCGCTCTTAGTGTTGCTACCTAGCATGTTTCCCATCTTTTAATATGTTACTCACCGCGTGAGGCCCAAGGAATCCGCCACTTACGCGTGAGCCTGAGGGGAGTCTAAAAGCCCTGTAGGTGCGCGCCACCCAGAGCCCAGGCTTATCCCCAACTCACCTGTCTCGCAGCTCTGTACTGGAGCGTTGTCCGCTGTCACGTCTCGGGGGTGATCAGTCCCCGTGCGGGCCACCAAATGTCGATGTCCGCTCCCGGCCGGCAGGAAGGACACACGACAAAGTCTGGCAGTGGACAACCTTTTCTTTTATTTTTCTTCTCCGTACAGCCTGCCCTGGGATCGCTCCCAGCCGAAGCCTCTTCTGGTCCGCTCCCCGCGGCTCCTTCTGGGCTTCTACTTCCGGGCTTCTCCTTCCCCCCCAGGGGTGGCACCAGTATATATACAGATACAGTGTCCAATCATGTTAAAGTGAGCAAGGCAAGCTGATTGGCTAACATCATCAGTTGCCAGGCAGACTATATTGTTGAGCGGGTTGCTTACGCGGTAAGCAGGAAACTAACGTGCTCGATGGGAGGGGTAATCTACCTCAGGCTTTACTCTTTACTACAGGCCTCACGTCCGCCAAGTGAGGCGACCGGGCTCGGGGCTGCGGCTCCCAACAGGTAACAGAATAGGTCTTCTCTCCCGCTTCAATTTCCTCTCTCTGGTTGCTTCAGATCTTTTTCATGACCTCCATGCTCTGCATCTTGAAGGTCAAAGTCAAGTGCATATAGGACAGAGGCAGCATTTTTCATTGACTGGCTTCTGAATTTGGCACGGCATATAGATGCCAACTATTGCAAAACAGAAGATTGAGACCTGCTGTGACATCGCTAACTTTCCAAAAATCTTCTTTTAATTTAAAATTATTGAATCATTAACTATTTTTCACTGTTCACTTAAAGAGTCAATTTATTGCCCTCTACACATAAGCTTAAACAAACTACCAATTCCAAATTTCACTCCTATTTATTTCTTGCACAAATCTATAAACTTCAAAATCAGAGACAGCATGAGTTGTCTGGCAGGACGCTGGCTTCCTGTGATGTCCACAGTCCTCCAGTGAGAAAATATTTACCATTATGGGATTAAAATGGTTTTTAAAAAAGACTGCTTTGTAACGTCTCATACTAAGAAGTGACTTACAATGGGAAGAGATCAAGGTAACATCTCCCTCTGCTCCTTTTCATCTGCCTGTCGTCTTCTCCACATGTGAATGACCAACAAGCCTGGGAAGGTTACAGATCTTGGTGTTAATTTAACTCTTGGTCTGCCTCAGACATCTCTGTCACCAGTGGGTTCCATGCAAAGGTGAGCAAGATGTGAGGAGGTCATGACTGGTGGGTGCTGCTCAGTGGAAACCACGGTGCGTCTTCCCTGTGCTTTTCTCAGGATCATATATTCCCAGACGTTAAGCAATCTGCTTCTTCAGGGTTTTCTTAGGGTAGGGCCTTTCATGGCAAGTAAGGGTTTTGGTTGGTCCCAGAGCCTTATGATACATTGTATGACTGTGTTGCAGGTAAATTTCATACATAACAGATTCTGGAAGGCTCGGCGAAGGAAGACTGAGTTCTGGATAAGCCAGAACGATGCTGCTGATTTTTCTTGTTGTTGGTTGTGGTCAGTAGCTAATGTACACTTTTCTTATGGTGTAAGTGCAGCTTAAATACTTCTGAGTTTTAATGTAAGAAATAAAAGTATCTGTATGTAAATAAAATGATCATTTTGACCATTGCCATCTCAAAAGTAAGGGAGTTCTATTATATGGCACTTTTCATGTCTCAGAAGTGAGCTTCTCTGCTTATAAGCAACTTCTGTAAATTAAAATGGCTGTAAGACTACATTCTTAGCCATTAAAACTGTGATCTTAGTGATTCAACTCTGTTACTACCTGGAACCAACACATTATGTCCCCACCGTCCTGACATGGCATTAAGCTTAACTCATCAGAATCCAGTAACTTGGGGATGCCCTCCCCAACTGTGCCAACCTGTGAGATTTAATCAGCAGTTAGCTGTTAATCACTTGTTTATTCAAGAAAAAAATTTGAATGTACATAATGCTAAGTGTTGGGAATGCACAGATGATTCTTGCTGAACTGTTTTCCTGGATTTACTGGCTGTGATTTAGGGACACATCATTTATCCACCCATCCATTCATTCATGTGTAGATTAATCACTATTATACTTTATTTTTGCAGATCAAAATTTTATGATTAGGAGGCCTGAATGTTTTCCTTGAAATGTGTAAAGATTTGTAAATTAGATTTTTATCTTTATTTGTAGAGGGTTCTGGAAATCAGTATATTTGTATTTAGAGGAAAGGTAAATGCTCTCTATGGACAGGAGATGAAACATTTAGCGCCGTTCAGGCAATTTGTGAATGATTTATGCACACTTTCATGGATCAGCATCCAAATGTCCAAATATTCAAAGATCAAAAATGCTTACAGATGATTTTAAACAGTGACGCCTTTGCACACTGCACAATATAATTGTTACTTTCTTGGCTTTAGAAAGCTATAGTCAAATCTGACTGCTCATCAGCATTTTGCAACTAGATTTAGTTTCTTTTTTCTGTATTGAATCTCATCTTAAAGTAGCTTCAGAGACCAGGGCTATCTACTATAGTCAAAAGCAGCAAATCGGGGCTGGGGATTTAGTTCAGCGGCATAAGCGCCTGCCTTGCAAGCAGGCAGTCATGAGTTCGATCCCTGGTACCGATAAAAAACGAAAAAGACAAAAAAAAAAAAAAAAAAAAAAAAGAAAAAAGAAATCCATTGGATAAATACATTCATTCAAAGAGACTTGTTTGTAGATTTAAGGGGATCCTTGTATCACAGGAAAAAGGCAATGATAGAAAAATGAGATCATGTCTATAAATATTCCTTCTCAAGTTCTTTACAGATGTTATTTTGTAGAAGTAACACAATAGCCAGGCGTGGAGGTGCACATATCTAAAACCAGTAATCAGGAGGCTGAGGCAGGAGGATCACCAGGGTTATGTGGCCTGGGCTACATAAGTGAGTTCAAGGCCAGCCTACACTACATAGCAAGACCCTATCTCAAAAAAAATGCAATATAGTGAATTTGGAGAAAATTTCCACGGTGTTTATCCAGTTTTGCCATTAATTATTATAGCACAATTGTTGATACTAGAAATGTTGAAATGAAATAATGTGAAAAAGTTCCTAAAAGAGCACCTGCTACAAAATTAGGTGCTTCATCAATATTTGCTTTAGCTGTGTGTTTTCTCTATAAACAAATTTAAAGTTTACCAAGTAATTTCTGTTCTTTTGAAACAAGGAGAGATGTAAATCTCCAATTTAGCTAAGAAAATCATTATGAAGATTAAGTATAATGATGCACAGAAGTAGATACTAAACAACTGGACTCTGCTCATGCTTGATCCAGGTATGTTATACATGTGTATAGATTTGCCAAAATGAAACTCGTTATTCTGCCTATTATGAACTAATAGAAACAAATGAATAAATAACAATGAACTAAAAATTTTGGCAAGAAGATCCCCACCTATAAAACAGACAACAAAACTTAAATGACTGTGAATATCACATGTTGCTGTTGCTTTCTTCCCTGCTACACTCTAGCATTTGTTCTAACCTCAAGCACAGAGGATGGGGGTAAATTACAAAGCACTCATCCACATTAATGTATCCCTCAAACCTCACAGATCACAAATAAAGCACAGTACACTGCATACATCAAACCGTGCTGTAACCGCTCAATAAAGCTAATAATCAGGATGGCCCCAGCCCTTAAAAAGGAATAAGTATGCTTTAGTGTAACAGTTTAAGGAACAAAAGTAATAACAGTATATTTAGTAAAATCCCTAAATGTTGTGCCACTTAAAGGGGCAGACCAGTAATTTGGAAAATTCTAAAATATAGAACAATTTGTTTCTTGACAACACCAGAAAAAATGAAGCACTTATGTGGATTTTGATTTGCATCTTCTAGGTAATGGAAGAAATTCCTAGGCAAAGATTTTTCCAGTGAGTGTGAATGTGACAAGCAGTGAGTTGTCCTGACAATCAAGCAGGTGTGCCCCCCATGGCGGAGCCATCTCTGCTTGGCATCATCTTGAACTAGGGTTCAGCTCCCCATCACTCCCTTGCACAGCTCAGATCATTGCCATGTGCTTCCCTTTCATTTCTGCCTGTAGCACGTGGACTCTTTCATAGCAGATGCTTCCCTATTCTAACCAATCTCTCCAAATTCAGCATGATTCATCCACCCAGCAATTGTCCACTGAGAGGCAGTTTGGTCCCAGGATCTGTATTAAATGTACTGTAGGAAACATCAAGAGAGATTCAGTTTCTTGGAAACTGCATCCTTGAAGGAAAGAGGGAAGTGGAAAATCATTAATATTAAATTATAAAGGTAACAATGACAGAGGTAGAACTTGTATTCATGGAAAAACCAAGATGTTTAATGTCTGTGAGAAGAATCTGAACTTACTGCTTGTTTTCAGTTTTAGCACACTTATTAAAATACTTATATGCATTTCATTACTTGACAGCTGGCAGAAAAAGTGTCAGTAAAACATTCTTCTCTTATTAGACTTGTTTTGGGGAACAGTGGCAAGTCAAAGTTTTTACAATGATCGGTTTGCATACTTTTTTCTTCAGCCTCTTGAAAGACTCTATTTGTCACAATTTAGGAATTGTATTACACTCTAGGAATGAAGAATTTCAAAAGTTGTTGAGAGAATTTGACAGATTCTCTGTTGTGGTTTATGTTTGGGTGTCCCCCCAAAGCTTCATGCAGTCATGGAGGAGGCTGAATCTAGTGTTTGTGATTGGTTTATTGTCTAGTGCTGGGATTGGTGGTATGACTGCTGCACCCACCCAGGGGCAAGTTGTAGGCATAAAATATAAGGCAGGGAAGGAGGTGGGCTTGCCCCATTTTTCTCTTTTTGCTCTTGTCATTTATGGCCAACATGAACAGTTAAACCCTAGCCACATCACCTTGCCTTGGAGCCAACTGAGTAGTGACTGAAACCTTGAAAAAAACTGTAAGTTAAATAAACCTTTCCTTCTTTCATTTTGAGCATCGGATATTTTGTCTAACAATGGGAAAAAAAGTGACCAAGACACTCTACAAAACAGCTTCCATCTGAAAAAGTCCTTCAGGGTTCATAAAATTTTACCCTAACTCAAAGGGGAGAGAGAAGGCATCCTGCCTGTGCTCCACCTCAGGTGAGCCCCATCCAGATTTGGCATTTACAGTGAAGTTATCCTGGGCATTTCCAAACTCTGAAGAAAAAGGAGCTCATTCCTTTGGTGGTGATCATGACTGTCGCAGTCAGTGGAGCCTCGTCCTTTGCTGCGCAGTTTTTGTAAAATTTCCATGTGATTATTGATGGAAAAAGAAATACAGAATCTTGGGAAACTGTGGATTCTAATGTAGCTCAAAACCAAACAAAACAATGGAAGCCCAATGAAGAATCATGGAAAGTCTGAAAGGCAATTATGCGACCAGTCTTCACTTTTTTCCTCCTATAAGTGAATCCAGTGGAAGTATTTCTACACAAACTAGAGCCTGCATACCAGTGTGTAGAGTGCTTCTGCTGTTCTGTAACGTGTGCATACAGTACAGATTGTATGGCCTCTGGATAAAGAACTAAAGGTAATGTAGTGATAACCATGCACAGTACAAAAATAAATTTCTATAAATTTGAATTTTGCATATTGAAAGTTTTATGTTCAGGATTCCCAAATGTTTTTCCTTGCACTATGTAAATATTTTGAAACTATATTTTTACTCATAAATATTATTCATGCAAACATATAAAAAGGAAAGAGGAATGAGTGATAATACAACATGCTAATCTAGAGGCTTGATTCTACTATTTCAACTCAAGGAGTTTTGAGTCAATGTTCAACCCTATAATGACTGCTAAAGACAAGGAAGGTGACAAACATTGAATCATGGTTTGTCTTGGGGCAGATACTGGCTTGCTCACTTCTAGAATGAGAAGGGGTCAGCTCCCATGATCTGCACACAGTCAGAGGCTGGGGAGAAGAGAAACAGCTGACTCGGCAGCATGTGTGGGGGAAGGAGGACACTCCCCGCCCCGAAAGATTCATGGTAGCTGTTGCTGCTTATAGTCCTGGAGGTTGGTAATTCAAGGCAGTTGCAATGACTGTCAGCTTTACATCTCTGCTCAGCTGCCTGACCAGAAGCACAAAGTTTCATGCAAAGAGGATAAGGCAAATTACTAACCGGACCAAAGGATTCTAACTTCCCTGTTGCCAAATGGTGATGTGGAGAATAAAGCTGTTTATACAAAAAGAAGAAAAGGAAGTGAAAAGCAGAAAATGTTCTGAGATTCTGTCCAGAAACTTTATCTCACAGTAAAAAAAAAAAAAAAAAAAAAAAGCTTCTTCTGAAGATAACCAGGCAAAAACTTAATGATGACAAAATATAAAAAAAAAAAAAATCAAAGGGAACAACAATTTATGGAGTTCAATAAACTCACCACTGCTATGGAATGCAATGAGCTCCCAGTCCATGTCTTTCAATAACATCTCTAGAGACTCTTTCAAATCAATGAGAAACTGTATGAGGTCAGAGGAGTGTTAGTCTTAGTTATTGCTGTACCTCCAAGGCTCAGAACCCAGGATTCATACATCAAGAAATATTGGATGGATGGATGAAAGGATGGAAGGATGGATGAGTGAATGAGGGTGTCTTGTAAGGCTTAGACTGTCATTAGCACCTTAATAGCTGACATTAAGGGGCTTGCTGCAGTGGTAGGCACTATGCTCAGTACTTTATCTCCATCATCTGTTTTAATGACACTTCTTTAAAAATATTTAAGGCCTCTTATAAGATGTCATTTTTAAAAATCCTGTTTCCCCACCTCCCTGTCCTCCATTCTTCTGATCCCCTTCCCCATCTCCAGAAATTCTGCCTCCCTGATTCCTACCTTCTCTCTTTTATTTTACTTGTTTATATCTTGGGTTTTCATATAAGAGAAACCAAGCAGTATCATACACACATATACTAATTCCCCAGAATGAGTGTAAGCATAATATACTGCAATTATATACCAATAAAAAATACAAGGCCTAGTAACTAGGCAGCCGGAATGGCAGCCAACCTTTATAGAATATACAGAATGAAAACAACATCACCGTTTCATTTTGCAGGATTCAGCTTCGGCTGCCCACAATAAGACAATCTGCAGGTGCACAGACTGAGTTTCTTCAGAAGTTGAGGATGTCTTTTGGATCTTTATAACTTACATGTCTTTATTTTTAATATGTATTTAATATACAGTGCTTTTTTAACCCAACTTAATTAAAATATCTTGAAAGAATGTCATAAAATTAACATGAAGATCTCCAAAGTACCTTTGTATACTGGGTATTCTGGTGGCTAGTTTAAGAACAATGAAAGAATTAAAACAGCATGTGGTTAAGTAACAACTCTACCCAGCTGTTGTCTCTTTTCCCTGTGGACAACCATCTCAGTTCATGTTGTGTTCTATACACAACATCTTCTTCTGCCTGTCTGCTTCTAGCATTAAAGGGCAATATGATTAGCAGCATTAAGTTTTTAAACATGCTATTTCTTCTGTGGGTGGCCAGAATGGAAAATTTACATTTCCATAATTTCTTGTAACACATCCTCAACCTGTCCATTCAGTATCTAAGTAAGGGGTGAGCAGTTGTCTGGAAATAAAAGGTTGATTTACTCATTTGCTCTTTAGTTTTTATTATCACTGAGGAATGTGTCTCTCATACTTTCTTTCAGTGCAGTCAGTATTAAGGAAGCTTTTCCTCTCTACCACTTAGAATCCTAAGAATCAGAAGCATCACATTTAGATATTAATTGCTTTAATAAATAATCCATAGTATTTCTTTCCACTTAGGACTGAGGCAGGTCTTCTAAAGCAGGCTTACTTCAGTATGATATCTCTTGAGAGCCTTAAAGAGAAGAGATCATCTTAAAGGAGAGGCACATGATAGTGGGAGCCACCCATAAAATCTCTGTTATTTTAAAGTTTTCCAAAGGCGCTGATGGTAATCTCAACTCAATGATCCTTTTATTGAGTGCTAAAGTCTTGGGTCCAGTTTCCAAAGACATTAAGATTCACTTGAAGTGCTTTCACATCCTGTCAGGTTTCTGTGATCTTTTGGGGGACAATATATGAAATGACAGAGTATGAACGCACCATGATAGTCACCAAAACTCTAAAACAATGCAAAGGGAGGACAAAAACATGCAACCCGGCTAATGACATGGAAAGACAGACAAGGCCTAAGAGTACTGCAATCATCAGCATTCCTGTTAGCGCTAATATTATTGAGTTCTTTTAGCGAACTCTTAGAATGGTTCAATAGAATCTTAAGTACATATGCAAGTAAATTGAAAAAATAGTTATTTATCATTCCTCTGGGAGAGTTGTCTCAATTCAGAACCGTCTAGACAGATTGTAAATCCACTAATATAATTAGCTCACTCACCATAACTATCAAGTTAAAAAAAAATAATGGGCATTAGAAGCTGCCATATTGAATCAGATTTCAGCTTATTCTTTCCTGTGGGCTGCTATAACAAACTACCACAAGCTTAGAGGCTTTGGCAGCAGATATATATTATCACCCGGTCCATGGGGTCATAAAGCCAAATAAGAGTGTTTTTGAATTTTTAAATGACAAGTAAGTATAAGAACCAAACAAGACCCTTGGAATGCACTTATACATACAACGACATTCTTTTTCCACAGGTAATTTGGTAAAAGATAGATAGGTTATATTATTTCTTTGAATTGCTTTTGCAACAAAAATTATCCACATTGGAATTGCTTAAGCCTAAACTGTTGTTACTTCATACTCCTTCACTGTTTTACACTGTTGTAAATTATAATTATTTGACTCAAAGTTGGTAGCAAAAGCTTGCTGTGAAACATAATTGACAACATTGAATGACTGAACCTTGTGTGTGGCCCAAGGAGACCTCGAATAACTTAAGAGCCATGAAACTGCCTGAGTAGAGTCTGGTCTGCAGTTGGATTAATGGATGTCACTACATCAGGGCCAGAGCACAAAGATAAGTGTTTTTTTGGTACTAAAAACAGAAATAGCAAAGGTGGCGACTGTAGGTATAATGGAAAGGCATATTTCCTAGTCCTTAAGAAAGTCTATAAAAGGAATTCTTTTGCTCAGTTAGTAGTATTCCAAGTGAAGACCGAAATAAAGATATCACTTGATTTTATTACACTGAAACTCAAAAGCACCTAATTAATTTTTGTGAAAATACAGTACATTTGCAGACTGAGAGTAGGGAGAACAAGGCCATACTAGGAAACAAGCCCAGTCTGGGAACCAGCACTGTGCATGGGTCACCGCTGGACTGGGGACAGACAGATCCCAGAGCCTTTTGGAGCATGGGCTGACAAACAAGTACCAATCTCCTCTCCCCACTCCCCCAATCAGTGACTGGCTTATCCAGAGAAACACAGGCTGTGATGAAAGCTATCAAGGTGAAATGCAATTGGATGCCTGTGGTGCTTTCATGTTACACTAACATTGCAGGGCTAGGACCAGTGATCTGGTCAGAGGACAGCGGTAAGCAGTGTGACATCTCTGGGGGAATTTCCTTCTGAGGGTTGTAGCCATTGTTGATTTCCTATTGTCTTGTTTTGAAGCTCTATATTATTTCCATTGTTTTGTTGGGTTGGGCTTTATTCTCTTTTGTTTTGTTTGATTATGTGAAATCCAGTGACCATCTTGCTATTTCAAAGATGGCAAGATATATTATGGCAGCAATTTTGGATTTGCTATTGTCTTGTTTTGAGGTCCTTTATTGCATTCGTTGTTTTGTTTTTATTGTTTTTATTCTATTCTGATCTGTTTGATTTTTACTATGTTTGAAGTTATCTGCAGCTAACTTTGAAGATGTCAGGGGGCATTATGGTAACTATTGTTCATTGTTTGCTGTTTCATAGTCCTGTATCTCTTACACTGGTTTGTTTTGATTGGTTTTATTGTTTTACCCTCTTTAAAATAAAATAAAAATAATAACAATTTTTAAAAAGTATATGTCTTCACATTTAGCAGGGCATACACTTTTGCACTATAAAAATAAAAGAAGAGGAAAATACAAATTGTATATAACCTAAACACTTCTATCAGAAAGAAAGTGAGTTTCAGAGTAGCATAGTCATATCTTCTCCTTAAATATTTATCCTGTTTCTTCGTAAGTCTTAGTTACTTTTCTTGTTGCTGAGACAAAATACCTGACACTCAAAGTTAAAATAAAAAGACTTTATTTCAGCTCACAGTTTATAGAGCTTTTGGTTCATATTTGGCTGGCTGTCTACAAGAGAAGTTGGCACAGCAGAGGACCATCACAGAGGAAAAGCAGCTCATGACAGGCAGTGAAGTACCAAAGAAGCAGCAAACCACAAGGGAAGACAGCAATAAGCTCCCCTCCTTTTAGCCCTTATATCCTATTCAGCTTCCAGCCCTCTGGGTGGATAGCGCTCATACCCGGAAGGGGCATGCTTAACCCTTATACCATGAATCAATCCCAGAATCCCAGATTTAACTCCAATCTCATCTAGCCACTTCGGAAAAGCCCCACCTATGACTGCATGAGGCTTTGGGAGGACATCTAGACACAGGCCATAATATTCACATCATATGATATAGCAAGCATATGTTGATGCTTTAAATAAAGTATAGAAGAACTCATGTTTAATGATGAAAAATCAATATTATTATGGTCACACATTATCCTAGGTAGGAGTTCAAAGATGGTACAAAAAAAGATGGATGCTTTCTGCTTCTCTGTGCCTGGAGCTCAACTGGTAAGTTTCACGCTGGGATCATTTCAAGTATCAAGGGCTGGAATCATCTGGAGAATGATGGCATCTTCTCTTTCATCTTTGTTCTCTGAACTGGTATGATTTGGGCTGAGTTTTGGCAAGAATCCCTAACCTGGCCTGTCCATGTGACCTGGACTTCTTGGTATAGTGACCTTTGGGAGTGAGCCTAGTACATCGTAGCTTAGGACTGTGGAAGAAATATCTCAGCAAGCAAGGTGGAGCTGCATGGTTTCTGATCTAGCCCTGGAAGCCAGAGAATGCCACTCTGCCACCTTCTGCTACAAGTGGGTCCCTAAAATCAGCCCAGATTCACTAGGCAGGAAACGGAAAATTGGATCTCCCACTGAATGGGTGAATGTCAAAGAATTTGTGGCCATCTTTCAAAAACATGATTAGTTTTTCTGAATAATTCCCTTTCCTAATTTATGGGCAGCTTCTGTAATCACAGGAAAAATAGGAAAATATTGAGATTGTTGTGTATTTCTGGAATAATGCCATCAAAACAATTCTTTTTCTGAACAGCTTTTCCTATAGCACATGAAAAAGTTTTGAAAATGTGGTGTTTTGGGGTGGTGAGAGTTGCAAGAGGGAGATAGAAGATTAGATTCGTATAATCATTTTTCCATCCCCAAATTAAAAATTTTTTTCCAGAAGTTCCTCTTTGAACTTCAAAATACGTACCAAATGTAAAAATTTCCATAAGCAAGTCAATTTTTGGACAAATGTTGCATGTTTTAAATAAACCAAATGAGTTTTATCTGCAGCCAGGGCATCCCTGTGCAATGTGCCTACACTTTTCCTTCCATTTCCATTTTCTTTTCTAATACTGTTTTTTTACGATGTTCCAATTTTTTTCTAGGTATTTGGCGCTGTATTTCTTTTTTCTTTTGTGACTTTCTGCAATGAGTTTCAGTATAAATTTATTAGTAAAAGAAGATACAAAAACATTTCTGCAGCGCACAAAACTGTTCTTCTTAGGCTGAGAGGTAGCTGCAGTAAACTGGCTTTTGAAATAGTCCTTTTAAAATTCACTTTAGTGTTTCTTGAATTCACCACTGAACTACAACTTTTGAGTTTTTTAAATTTATGTTTATTTTGAAATAAGGTTTTATTTTCTAAAGTGGTTTAGTTTCAAATATAGAAATTACATGCATTTTATTAGTTTGGATTCTTATTAATGTCAGTCAAATTAATTAAATAATCTTTTAAATGGTAGAAGAAAATTTGGAGAAAATAACAGAAATAATCACCTTTTGACTTTAAGTTGTAAAATTCTCTTTCTAAAAATTCTCAAAGGCTATATTTTAAGTTAGCATATATGTAATCATTTTACATTTTTCCTCAATAAAAAGGCAATTTTCTATTTTACTCTAATTGAATGCTATGAAGAAAATAGCCAGAGATTTGCAAGACTTTCTGCTCTGAGCTACTCTATTATTTGCCCAGGACTCACATATGCTGAGGGAAGGCTGGCTCTGACAGACATGATGGAGTAAGCAAATTTTAGTGTTTGCAACCCACTGTCACCCATCCAGTTACCTACCACCCTCTTCCCACCTCAGTGAGAGCTAGAAGCTTTTTCTACATTTTCTCTCCACTGCCCTCTTTCATCTTATATATATGCAAGCATGTCTGATTGCAGAAATTAAATAAGGAATTTTTGAGAGAATTTTTTCATTTTATAAAAACAAAGATTTTAAATAATTAGTGAACTGTATTAAATGTTATTGTTATCATGATCACAATAATAATAAATGTTAAGCATTCATTGAGAACTCACCATTGGCAGACATTGTATACTGTAACATATAATTTCATGTGTAGAAAATTCAGGATACGTAGGCACAACATATATCTATATAGATATTTACTATATGTTTACATATATAAGTTGGTATATGTGTATATATGTACATAACTATGTGTATAAAGAAGATCATTAGAATTATCCACAGCTCTACTACCTAGTCAGGTAACTGCTATTCACCTGTTAACATGTACATTGTTTTGTCTGTATGTAGTGGCAACTGAAATAATGAAATCATATTTTACCTTGTTTTATAAACAGTCTCACTTTTCACATTGTGATTATTTTCTTTTTATATAAAAATCCTTCCTTAGCATTATTTTCAAAAGCTGCACAGTATGCCATTGTATTAAAGTAATCAGATTTATTTAGCCAATGTCCTGTTGCCAAATACTTAGATGCTTCTTGGGTTTTTGCTATGACCCACAGAACCACAGTAAACATTTCTGGAGAAATGTTTCATACACTTTCATACAACAAAGATTTGATCACTAAGCCTCCTCAGTTACACTAAATCTAGAAAGTCAGAGAAGACATTGAAGAAATACTACTCAAGAGATGTTTTTATAAAACAATAACTAAAGACCTTACAAAAGGATAAGAGGATTTTAATCATTAGCCTTGGAATATGGAGTTTGTTTTATTGGCAGTAAGAGTATCCCAGCATCATAGAAAAACACACTGAGTGCTGAGCCCAATCTATTCCAACTACTCCTAAGGCTAGCTTTGGCAGGAAAAATACATCTTTGGAGGAAACTACATTTGTGAAATACAATGATCTAGGAGAGGCTCTGCAAAAGTTGAATTCTCTTCCTCCTCTTTGGCAATAAAATCAAATTCTAGCTGCCGCCATCACTTAAATCACACCTGGTGTTTCTTCTATGCACAATCTTCTGTGAACATCTGTAAGACTGTTCCTTTTGCACACTTGAGGATATGATGTCATACCTGAATATATACCCATATGTTTCATATTTGAAATGTAAATTTCATAATTAGGTCAAAAATTCTTAATTCTTTCTGAACCACACAAAACACATTTATCTGATTATCATAATAGCAACATTATGTTCTGTTTGCAGAAATGTTCATGAATACAGTCAAAGGAGTGCAGATTTTTTCCTCTGTTGATGGTATCTTTTTAATGAAGAATGTTCTAGGGAACAGAAAGCAAATTTGGCAAATACACACTAATTCTTGCACCATAAATTGAGTACATTCTAGGGATACATTAAAATGTGTGTGTTTTCATAAACAGGAACCCAGGTATATCACTCTGGATCATGGTATACTTCATTTTTTTATTGATACACTAGTGGTAGCTTGATACTACAGCTGACACATTTTCTAATTGGCAAAACCTTATAATTATGAGTGCCTCCCAAAGGTCATTAACATGAAAATCTACAAACTGTGACTGTAACAACCCTTCGAGTTCTCCAGGAACTTGATTGTCAGTGAATTATAGATATTCAGACAATAGACAAATCTTTAGTTCAAAAAATTTTTAATGGATAATATTTCCTTGTTTCTGTTCTCTGTTTTTCTTTTTAAAGTCAGTAAAAAAAAAAAGTACTCAGTAACATGACATAACAGATACACACACAAATAATGTTCTTAAAGAAGTTATAAAAGCATTGTTCCTGAAAACTCTAAAATTTCAAAAATACCATCTTCTCTGATATAAAACATTACTAATTGAAAATATATACTATTTGAATGCTTTGAAAATGCACTTTTTTGCCATTTACCCTCCCGATGTATATTTTATACTATTGCAAAGCTAACCATACACAATGTACAGCATCCTTTTGCTTCTTTTTGCACTTTAAATTAATGGTATTATTGTTCTTTAACTTACTTTTTAAAAGTTTGGTATCATGTTTTGGGGGTTAATCCATGTTGATACCCATGGCAACTACTTAAAGAAAAAATGTATTTGCAAACAAAATGCTTACTGGTAGTTAAACATGTAAATATATGTACCTCTACCGACATCAGTATCAAAATTACTATTAGTGTAATTCAACTGAAGTGTATGACATGTTACAAAAATGTGCTTCTCAATATGAAGAGTGTATCACCACCTTCTCTCTTCTCTCTCATCACACACCCACACCTCGTTCCAGGGTTCAAAAGAAAACAGACACTGCTGGATATTTCTTTGAATTGTGGGTATTGAAGATCCAGAATTAGGTATTCTGTGTTCTTCCTTTTGCCTAAATCTGATAAAGTTCATTTAAAAAAACATTATGTGCCATCAAACCGGAAATATCAGGGTCACAAAGATTCCATCTTTTATCTTTTTTTTTCATGTACATAAAAGTTTCTGGCCATGTTGTGATTAGATTTTTGATTTCATGTATTTTTAATATGGAAAATATTTCACTATAAATTCATAAGGTAGCTATATATAAACACAGAAAATCTTACCTGTGAATTCTATCCATAAATATGAATCTCTTTGTTCAATTAACTTTATACTATGTAAAAAGCAATAACAAAGTCTCATCGACACATAAGTGAAAACTTACAGACACACAGCGAGAAGTACTTGTTTCCTGCTCGTCAATTTTTGGGTCAGCTGGGGTCTGGCTGAGTTAGGATGGTCCTGGCTGGGCTGGGCTTTCTGCTTTGGGCTGGAGTCCAGGTGGATTCCACATGTCTGTCATCCTTTTGGTTCCATCAGCTAAGTCATGCTCTTCTCATGGTGAAGACAGACATACAGTTGGCAGGCATGGTGGGAACCTCTGCTTGATCATGTCCACTGCAACTGTGTCAGCCAAAACAAGACTTACAGTCAAAATGAAACTCAAAAGCCAGGAAATATAGTGCATGCACCTGAGGTCAAAGCAATTGTCAAGTGAATGTCAGTATGGCAGAACAGTACTTTGGAGCCAGTAGTGGGGGGATATTTCCTGAACAGTAAAGATTCTTATCCATCATAGCCCTGCCTGTGTATTTTGTTTTGTACTGGAAATGCAATGAACAAAACTAATTCACCCATCTGCTTATGTTTTGGAGGGTGAAGCAGACTCCGAATCAATAAATACAGTACCCAAGTCAGATGGTAATCACACTAAGGAATCTGGGAGTGGGATACTGCCATTTAGTAGATAATAAAGTCTTTTTAAAGACAAGTAATTGAAACAGGGACTATAGTGTAAGAATGTTTCAACCATAAAAAATAGCTAGGAAAAGAGCCATCAGTTAGGAACAGTTGGCTTGGCACCTTTAAGAAACAGCAAGAAAGTCAAGGATGCCTAGAGTAGAATGACCTCAGCTAGTTTTCGAGGACTAAAGATTTTCCGGCTTTATCTGAGTAATGTCGGAAGCTGGTGGAGAGCGAGAGCTGATGAATTATATGTAGAAATAAGCATAGAACCTGGAGGTCTACACAGATGCTTCCATTTCCATTAAGGGACCCTTTTGTGAGTATAGGGGACCTTTTCCAATATGAGTGGTTGATTTCATAAATTTCAACCACCAATGACTAAAATGCAAAATATTATTTTCTGCAAAAGTTCATGTTATCTGTTTGATTTCCATTTTGACAACACAACGTGATACATTTTGATTATGACCTTTTTTAAAAAAACTCCACAATCTGAGAAATGGATCCGAATGTGACACTGGCTGCATTTTTAGAAATATCAAGGAATTTTCTGCAATTGATTGACCTTGCAGTTCCCTGGGTAGATGGTGTCACAGCAGAACTGGTTTCCTGGTATCTGGTCTTCCTAAACAGTTCTGTCATCCAAGGTTCCTGGGTGAGGGAGCATAGCAATGGATCAAGTTGCAACACAAAATGAACTTCCAAAAACCCTGATATCTTTTTTAAAATATAGGCAAAGACATTCTTTAATGTATCTCCCCGCAGGATCCTGGTTCCCAGCCTGCCATTCTATGTCCTTTCTTTCTTTGCTATTAAGAAGGAAAGTTAATCATCTTTCACCAAATTTGCTTGCCATAGCCAGAGAATTTCATAGACAGGAAAAGATAAATCCCTAGTAACATAGACTCCTAACAGATGGTAGTAAACGAGCCTGAAAATATTTCAAAACCTGCCCTAATTTTCATTCCCCAAATGTTTCTCCTGCTCAGCCTTTTTTCTTCTTTATAATAGCTACTTCCTTTATCGTCTCCAGTGGTCCCATTTTGGTTGTAATTTATGCCTCCTTATGCTCTCCAACTCCATCCAAATTACCACAGAACATAGGCAACTCCAGAAAGAAAACTTGCAACATTTCAATATGTTCTCATTCAATTTACTGTATCGGTTGACTATTCCATTGAAGACAAAGAGAAGTGACTTGCTTTTTTTCTTTTTCAAATATGCGTTTCTCAGCTGAAGAGCAAATGTTTGTATTAGAGAGATGGTTCATTCTGTAAAGCACAAAAGCTTATTTCATTTGAAGAGTGATTTTTTTAAAAAAAAATCTAAGATCAAAACATATTTATAGCTTATCACTGAGAAGAGGCACTGAATAGCAATAAAATACTTCATACCACTGTAAGAATCCTTTTGGGATAATGTCATAATGCAGTGAAAATATTTTTGGTACACTGATATTGGTTGTATTATTGTGGCATTTCAGTGCTTTTTATCTCATTATAAAGTCATGATTGAGAAACTATAATATATTAAGATTATGTATACATATTTATATGTAACATATAGTATGATAATATAACTATGTTTAATGTTTATAAAATTCCTTTGCCTCTTCTTTCTCCTGAGAGCCTATAAATAGTTCTATGGTAACAGGTGAGCCCATGTCATTCTCATTCTGTAGATGAGGCATCCAAGGGAGGACAGGACACGAGGTGACTACTTGTCTGAGGTTGCATTTCTGGAGCTGACATCCAAGAAAAAATCCTCTCGTCTAACAAACTTTCTCTTTCTCCTTCTCTATAACAACATCTATATCCTTTTGGGTTGTAAATTAGTATAGATTTAAAGTAAAAATATTTAGGAAATATAGAAGCGTATATGGAAGAAATGCAAAGTTTTACACAGTTCCCCCACCCAGAGGCAATCACTACCATTTTGCTTTAAGCATTGTTTAAGCGTTTGCTTACCATTTCTGAGATCGTACTGCCCTAAGATTATATTGTTTTGGAACCTTTATTGTTTACTGAATGACTGTATAATAATCCATCAAAAACAATTTAACTAGAGTTAATTTAATCACTTCCTTTTAGTGAGTTGTTTTCCATGTTCTGCTTTTATGAGTGACTTTGCCATATTAGGGCAGGAGTGCCCTAGGAATACAGATGCCTGTGTATCTTTATAAGATAAATTCCTAGAAGCAGATTTCCCAGATTGGAGAGTATCATCATTCTAAAACTTTAAATCTATAGTGGTCAAATGACTCACCCTGAAGGTTACTGCTATAGACACTACATGTGGCAGGCTCTAGGACCCATTTATAGAACCTGCACAAATATAAATGCTCTTTCTTAGGAGTTTGACACCTCTGTAGGTAACAATTTTGCTGGTAAGTAAAAGTCAAAATGAGAGAGAAGATACGAGATTCTCTTTAAGAGCACTGTCAATAACACCAAAGGTTAAAGGACATGGCTTTCTCTGGTCACTGTGATGGCTTAGGTGGAGTAGATGAAGTGTTCTGAGATTACATGCAAACACTCAGCAGCCTAATTTTTCCCACACATTATGGTACCAAAGGAACTCATTGCCCAGTTCATTGTGAGCACTCAAATCTTTAAAAAATGGGTTTCCAACATTTCTGCCATGGTTGCTGGATTTAGACGGGGGGGGGGGGGGCGAAGGTAATTTAGCTCATTTTTCTCAACAAAGAGAGGAAGCTGACTCCTACAGAACTTCCCAGGAAGAAAAAGAATGAGAAGGACCACTTGCCTTGGCACTGAGACAATCCATTTCCACTAGGGAGGAGGGCAAATGAGGCTGGCCCTGCCTCAGTGGTTGCCAAATAAAGGAAAATACAGAATTCTAACCTCCTGCTGAGGTTGCTACCTACTCCTGACAGTGATCTGACAAGATACTGTTTTGTCTCTTTTCTCTCACACAATCTACAAAGTTGTGACAGTAAGCATCATCTAACAAGGGCTAATAAATAAAAGTGTGATAGTAAGCATCATTTAACAAGTCATGGCCCCTCGTATGCCACCAGTCCAGATTGATAGAGTCTTTCTAATCTCTACAACCCCTGAGTTAGGTTTCATTATTATTTCTATTTTTTTTTCCAGATAAGGAAACAGTCTTGAAAACTTCTTCAGTTTCAGTCCAGTTTATCTTCAATTTCAGCTTATAACCGAGCCAGTGATAAAATCCAGACCTTTTAAGAACCTCAAACCTCCACTGCTGCAGTGTTAAGCATGTCAGTGAGTAAACTATACCATAGCTCTCTAGGAGGTGACCTTGGTGATGCCCAGTCCTCCTTTACTCAGAAGAATCTGCTGTGAAGTTCCTGCCCCTATTTAAACCATCATCATTCACCATACTGAGTAGAGGCTGGAAATTAAAATATCCTTCATTTAAAGTTGTTACTTTCCAATATGAATTCTATAGTGTCACCAAATTTGACCAAAACATTTAGTCGGGAGGTAAAATACTGTTCTTTGATTGCAATTCTGTTTGTTCAAAGTTGTTCTCATAGGCTTTGCCCTAGTCCATAGTTTTTCTGGGTGCACCACCTCACGGGCTGTCCAAAACAGGAATCTCTATTTCTAATGCAAGGTTTTCAGGTAAGCTTGTGGATTAAAAGTTATTAATTATTTGCCATCTTTAAGAAAATTTAAAATGACACTGCCTACAGGTTGCACTGAAACAGATATGGCTGCCTTTGGAACTTTGGTTTTTGCCTTCAGGCTTCAGCTTCTTCCCCACCCTGAAACAAGTACTTTGCTCAGAGAGTGGGCTTTAGGTAGGTCAGAATTAAGTGACTAATTGGAAGGAGGAGGAAGCATGAGGAAGAAACCAAGAAAACCACATAAGCAGTGGTAGAAATACTCTTGAGAAAAGGTCAAGAGTAGAGGTATACTAACTGGCACCTGTGTCCCATGCTGGACTTCATTCAGGGGTGAGATCTCTGGTCTGTTCGAGTGAGGCAGAGGGAAAATGTCCAGGAAATCATTCCCGCAGCGCAACCCCCGTTCCTGTTCTTCTTCTTCCTCCAGCTCCTTCCCAGAGGACTTACTCAGCCTTTGACTTTTCAGGAGAGCAGGCCGAGGGGATGACTGCCAGTGAAGATTAAAATGAAGGTCAGCTCGGGGAGGGAGGGTAATGAAAGTCTTCAAGATGATAAGCAAACGGGAGGGTTAGGATGGTGCTTGAGCTCTCTGAAAGGCTGAAGTGCTACCAGCCTGCAGTTGTTGCATAAATACATGGGAAGTGTGTATTGATAAAATATGAAGCTAGTTTTTTGGCTAAATAAAGGAAAGTCACATGAGCACTCTTTTTTTGTTTGGGGAAGTAGGTAAGAAAACTCCATAGCCATGCTACTCCCATGACTGTAGAAACCTAGAGTAAAATGGACTCCAGATTTGCATTTTATCCCACTAAGCTTACTTTTCTTTATTTTATTTTATTTTAAAGAGAAAAAATAAAACAAAGTTTCAGGACATAATTGGGGGCAACAATAGTATATAAACTGTGAATTGAAAAAAAAAATAAACTGTGAATTGTTTTCTGCAAATCAGTTACTCAGGGTACAAGACTTTTACATTTAATTGTTTGAAAAATATTAGTACAAACCTTTCTATTCAATGAGCTCAGAGAAATTAGTAGTATAATTATCTTTACTACATATATATATTTGTAGTTTCTGTGAGACAGTATATTTATACATATGGTTTTGATTTATTTCACGCATGAGTATGGTCTCAAGTTGCATCCATTTTCCTATAAAATTCTCCAAATTATCCTTTTTTATGGATGAGTAGTACTCCATTGTATAAAAATACCATGTCTTTCTTATCCATTCCTCACTCAATGGGCATTTAGGTTGTTTCCAAGATCTAGCTGTAACAAATTGTGCTGCTATAAACATGTATGCACATATATTGCTGTGGTATGATATTTTTAATTCTTCTGGGAAGATACCGCCAGGTGGAATAGCTAGGTCAAATGAGACCTACAATCCTAATTTTTTGAAGACTCTCTACATTGATTTCCACAGTGGCTGCAACAGTCTACATTCCAACCAACAGTGGAGAAGGGTTCCTTTTTCCTTGCCGCCCCTCTAGCATTTGTTTATGGTTAATTAATTTATTTATTTTTTGTCTTTTTCATTTTTATCGGTATCGGGGTTCGAACTCACGACTGCCTGCTTGCAAGGCAGGTACTTATGCCGCTGAGCTAAATCCCCAGCCCCTATGGTTAATTTATTGATAACAGTCATTCTTTCTGAGGTGAGGTGGAATCTTAGTGTTGTTTTAATTTACCTCTCTCAAATGATAAGTGATTTTTTTATTTTAAATAAATTAAGACCAAACAGGAGAAAACAAAGCAGATAAGAACAGAATAATGTAAGCAACACAGTATTTCACCAGAAGACAACCCGTAATTAACAGTAACTACCACAATGACTCTTTCTTTGAAATAGTTGAGTGTAACTTCATATACAATAGTATGATCAATGACGTTAAACATTTTTCACATATTTATTTGCTGTTTGTATTTCTTCTTCTGAGAAGTATGTTTTCATCTCAGATGCCCATATTTAGACTGGGTCTTTAAATTTGGGAGGACTGATTTTTTTTTGAGTTCTTTATATGTTCTCTGTGTAATCCAGTGTCTGAGGTACAGCTGGTAAACAGTTTCTCCCACATTGTGGTTTGTCTCTTCACTCCATTGATGGCTTCTCTTGCTGTGAAAAATTTTTAATAAGATGAGATCCCTGTTGTTGATTGTTTGTGATAGCTCCTGCATAATCAGGGTTTCATTCATAAAGTCTTTGTCTATACCAATTACTTCAAGAGTTTTACCTATTCTATCTTCTGGCAGATTTATTGATTCTGTTATATTATTTAGATTTTTGATCCATTCCAAATTTAGTTTAGTGCATGGTGAAAGCTATGGGTCCAACTTTCGTCTTCGGTATGAAAGGAGCCAGTTTTCCCAGCACCATTTGTTGAAGAAGCTGTGTTTCTTCAAATGAATGTGTTTGACACCTTTTTTGAAGATAAGGTGGCCTAGTGTATCTGGAGTTGTTTTTTGCATCTTTTTTTGAATTTTTATTTTATTTTTTTAAAAAGGGTAAAAATAAACAGAACAAAGCAGATCAGAAGAAAACAATGTAAGTGACACCGATTTCAAAACAATACAACAGGAGATTTACAGTGGCTACCATAATGTCTCTTGTTTTCTTCTAAATGGTTGTCTATATCTTTATAGACAATGAACTCATACAAAACAAAATAGTATAAAACTGATGAGAATAGGGTAATGAAAGCATTACTGTCCTATAAGACAGTAGGCAAATTAACAATGGCTGCCATGTCTCTTGTTCTCTTCAAAATAGCTGCCCATACTTTCATGTATGTTTAAATTAAATAATAAAAAACAGACTAAAACCACTCTGAACAAAGAATAGAAACATTATTGGATTTCACAGCATGATGACATGAAATCAGCAATGGATTCCATAATCTCTGTTTTTCTTCAAAATAGCTTTTCATATCATCACACATAATATAATTGATTCTAATAAACTGTTTAGGAGAAGTTCTAGGCATGTATAAAAATCTACATGTATACCTGTCCTTTCTGCATTAGAGCAAAAAACAGATCACTAGAAAAATAAGAAACAAAAAAGACAAATAAATAACAATAGCAAAGAGCACAAAACAATAACAATATGGGCCTTGAAAACACAATGGTACAACCTGTGGGAACTTTCTCCTTGACCTGGGGACTAGGCCGGTTCCCTACCAGACCAGAGACCAGTCCGGGCGGGTGAGTGTAACAGCAGTAGCTGGGAGCTCTGCCCAACCTGTGAGAACTTTCTCCCTCACCTGGGGATCAGGCCGGCTCCCCACTGGACCTGGGACCAGGCCAGATCAGAAACTGTAGCATGGTGGCTGGGAATTCCACCCAGCCTGAGGAGACACTCTTCCTGGCCTGAGGACCAGGCTGTGGTTCCCTGCCGGGTCCAGTGAGTGGGGCCATCACAGGGAACCCCATCCCAGGCTGGCAGACCTCTCTCCCACACCTGGAACAACACTTCAAGCTCCAAAATACAGGAAAATGACAAAACAAAAGACCAAAATGCAATCTCAAACATCCAGCCCATCCCAAGAAAGCCCAGGAGCCATGTGCATAGAAGAAAACACATGCCACATGACTGAAATATCTGAAATAATGGTAACTGAAATAAAGAAGCAAGTATGGGAAGCCTTAAAGGAATTCAAACTAGAAATAATCTCTCAGATGAAAGAAGAATTGATAAAAGAAATGAAGCAGATGCTAAACATAGCTAAGGAAGATGCAGTTAAAAAATTGGAGGAACTAAACAAAAGGATAGAACCCCTGGATGAACAATATAAGAAACAAACAGAATACATAAAACAGATGCAAAGAGATATACAAGAAATCAAAAACTCCAGTGAAAGTTGTAAAAACTACCTCAATGAGTGTGAAGATAGAATCTCAGACCTCGAAGACAAGATTGCAACAAGTGAACAGGAAATAAAAGATCTTTTAAAAATAACAAGAAATCAGGAAATGACAATTCAACACCTACAGGATGACGCAAAGAGAAACAACATAAAGTTGATAGGAATAAATCAAAAAGAAGGGGACAACATAAAGGTTGTCAAGAGGATATTTAGAGAAGTAATAGCTGAAAATTTCCCAAACATGAGATTGGAAACTGATATCAAGATCAATGAAGCATATAGAACTCCAAATATTCACAACCAAAATAAATCCACACCCAGACATATAATAATGACCATCCCAGAAATTGAACAAAAGAATACAATATTAAAGGCTGTCAGAGAGAAAAGACAGATGACCTATAAAGGAAAACCTATCAGAATTACAGCAGACTTATCAGCACAAACAATAAAGTCAAGAAGAGCATGGAGTGACGTATTTCAGATCCTAAAGGAAAATGATTTCCAACCTAGGCTGATGTACCCTGCAAAACTGTCCTTCAAATTCAATGGAGAAATAAGATATTTTCATGACAAAGACCAGCTGAAAAACTTCATGATCACCAAGCCAACTCAGCAAAGAATACTGAAAGACAGCCTACATACATTTAGGAAAAAACCACTAAACAAAGCAGACAATTAAACAGAGCAGAAAGACAACCATGCAACAGCAGAAAGATAATATGTCAACAATAAACTAATATATAACAGTTCTTACTATTAATGTAAATGGTCTCAATACACCAATTAAAAGAAATAGACTGGGAGAATGGATCAAGAAACAAAATCCAACCATATGCTGTCTACAAGAAACCCACCTAACTCAAAAGGATACTCACAGACTGAAAGTCAAAGGATGGAAAACAATACTTCATGCAACAGGAATCCAAAAAAAAGTGGGGGTAGCTATTCTGTTTGCAAACAAAGTCAACTTCAAGCCAATAATGATCAGAAAGGATAAAGAAGGTCACTACATACTGGTTAGGGAAAAACTCCAAGAGGAAGAGATAACTGTCTTAAATATATATGCACCAAACTCCAGAGAACACAGTTATATAAAACAAGTACTAACAGAAATGAAAAACCAAATCACCAGTAACACAATTCTGACAGGAGATCATAACACACCATTGACACCAATGGACAGATCAACCAAACAGAAAATCAACAAAGAAATAAAAGAATTGAATTGCACCTGTGAACAAATGGACTTAATAGACATATACAGAGTATTCCACCCAACAACATCAGAATACACATTCTTCTCAGCAGTACATGGGTCATTCTTTAAAATAGACCATATATTAACTCATAGAACATATTTAAATAAATGCAAAAGAGTTGAAATTATCCCTTGCATGCAATCGGACCATCACGCTATGAAATTAGTAATTAATGATAAAAGATACTGCAAAAATCCCACAAACACATGGAAACTGAATAACACACTCTTGAGTAATCAGTGGGTCACAGAGGAAATTAAAAAAGAAATTAAGCAATACCTACAAACAAATGAAATTACAGATACAACTTACCAGAATCTATGGGATGCAATGAAAGCCGTCCTCAGAGGAAAATTTATTGCACTGAGTTCCCACATCAGGAAAACAGAATGAATACAAATAAACAACATGATGCTACACATCAAACAGCTAGAAAAAGAAGAGCAAGTCAAGCCCAAAGCCAAAAGAAGAGAGGAAATTATAAAAATCAGAGCAGAAATCAATGCAATAGAGACTAAGAAAGCAATCCAAAGAATTAACGAATCAAAAAGTTGGTTCTTTGAAAGAATAAATAAAATCGATAAGCCCTTAGCCAACCTTATTTAAAAAGGGAAGAAAGAGCTCAAATCCATGCAATAAGAAATGAAAAAGGTGAAGTCACTACAGACTCAATAGAAATACAGAAGATCATCAGCACTTATTTCGAAAACCTCTACTCTCAAAGGTTTGATAACACAGAAGAAATAGACATATTCTTAGAAACATATGAAGCACCAAAGCTAGATCAAGAGGATGTAAAACTGCTGAATCAATGAATCTCTATCAATGAAATTGAACATGTAATTAATTCCTTACCTACAAAGAAGAGCCCAGGCCCAGGCGGATTCACTGCAGAATTCTACAAGAAATACAAAAAAGACCTAATACCGACACTCCTCAAACTCTTCAATGAAATTGAAAGGGAAGCAATCCTTCCCAAGTCATTCCTGGAAGCAAATATTACTCTACTACCAAAACCTGAGAAAGACCCAACTGAAAAAGAGAACTACAGGCAAATCTCCCTAAAGAACACAGATGCAAAAATCATCAATAAAATATTGGCAAATAGGATGCAGCAAGTCATCAAGAAGATTATACACCATGACCAAGTGGTATTCATCCCAGGCATGCAGGGATCATTCAACGTACGTAAATCAATAAATGTAATCCACCATATCAATAAAGCCAAAAGTAAGAATCACATGATCATTTCCATAGATGCAGAAAAAGCTTTTGATAAGGTCTAACATTCATTCATGATAAAAACTTTACAGAAAATTGGAGTAGATGGTCTTTACCTCAATATAATAAAGGCCGTCTACAACAAACCAACAGCCAGTATCATACTAAATGGCCAAAAATTGAAAGTCTTTACTTTAAAATCAGGCACAAGACAAGGATGTACTTTATCACCTCTCCTATTTAATATAGGACTGGAAGTACTAGCCAGAGCAATTAGACAAGAGAGAGAAATAAAAGGGGTAAAGATAGGAAAAGAAGAAGTTAAATTGTCATTGTTTGCAGATAACATGACACTCTACATAGAAGACCCCCTAAACTCCATTGAAAGACCCTTAGATATAATAAATAAATTCAGTAATGTAGCTGGATACAAAGTCAATACTCAGAACTTATACACTAACAACAAAATCACAGATAGAGAAATAAGAGAAGCTACACTCTTCACACTAGCAAGCAAAAAAAAAAAATGAAATATTTAGGAATTACTCTTATGAAAGAAGTGAAAGACCTATACAGGGAAAATTATAATACACTGAAAGAAGAAATTGAAGATGATCTCAGAAAATGGAAAGACATCCCATGTTCATGGATAGGAAGAATAAACATTGTGACAATGGCCATTCTCCCAAAACTGTTATACAGATTCAATGCAATCCCAATACAAATACCATCAGCATACCTTATAGATCTAGAGAAATCACTCCTAAATTTCATCTGGAACCAGAAGAGACCTAGAATCGCAAAGGCAATTCTAAGCAGCAAAGACAAAGCAGGAGGCATAACAATCCCTGACTTGAAATTATACTACAAAGCAACAGTAGTAAAATCAACATGGTACTGGAATCAAAACAGAGCAGAGGATCAATGGAATAGATTAGAAGATACAACCACAACTACAAACACACTCAACCACCTTATCTTTGATAAAGAAGCCAAGCAGGCTCACTGGAAAAACGACAGTCTTTTTAATAAATGGTGTTGGAAAAACTGGCTCTCCATTTGCCGAAAACTAAAACTCGACCCAAGCCTGTCACCATGTACTAAATTAAAATCTAAATGGATCAAAGATCTGAATATTAAAACAGAAACACTAAATCTATTGGAAGACAAATTAGGTAGAAACCTGGAAGACATAGGGGTAGGTATAGAATTCATGAACAGGACTCAAACTGCATGGGAAATACTTCCCAGAATCAATAACTGGGACCACCTCTTATTAAAAAGTTTCTGTAAGTCAAAAAAAATCTCCAGCATAGTGAAAAGAAAACCCACAAATTGGGAAAAGATCTTAGTGAACTCCCCCTCAGACAAGGGACTTTTGTCTAAAACATATAAACAATTAAAAAAAAAACTCAAAAATGGGCACCTGAGATGAATACACACTTCTCAGAGGAAGAAATGCAAATGGCAAATAAATACATGAAAAAATGTTCATCATCATTGGTTATTAGGGAGATGCAAATTAAAACCACACTGAGATTCCATCTCACTCCTGAAAGAATGGCCAGGATCAAGAAAACCAACAACAACAAATGCTGGAGAGGCTGTGGGGAAAAAGGAGCTCTCCTACACTGTTAGTGGGAGTGTAGACTGGTACAACCTTTGTGGAGGTCAGTCTGGAGATTTCTCAAAATGCTGGGATTGGAAGTCCCATTTGTTCCAGCTATTCCACTTCTAGGCATATTCCCAGAAGAACTGAAACCATCATACCACAGTGATATATGTGCACCTATGTTTATAGCAGCACAATTTGTAATAGCCAGATCTTGGAAACAACCCAAATGTTCATCAACTGAGGAATGGATAAAAAAGCCGTGGTATTTCTATACAATGGAGTACTACTCAGCTATAAAGAAGGATCACATTGAGGTATTTATCAATAAATGGGTGCAGCTTGAAACCATACTCATAAGTGAACTAAATCAAATTCGCATCTGTGAACACTGAATAGTTTCCCTAGTGTAGGAAATGGTTCAAATATATAAAAGTATGTGGTAACCATGATTCCCCATTATGTGGCCTTGAAACCTTATCAAGTTTTCACTCATTAATTGGAATGGCTTTATTTTTGGCTATTTGATATTATGGCCTGTGATGCAATGAACAGCTATTTTGAAGAAAATGAGACATCATAATAGCTAGTGCTGATTTAATACCATCTTGTCTTAAAGCCACACCAAACTATGGCTCTTCTGTCTCCATTGATTTATCATGTTGTAGCTTGCTGGATTTTATCATAGGGGGTAGTATAAACAAAAATTGTTATAGGCAAGGAGACAATATAGAAACCATTGATCATTTTTCTGTTAGCTGGTTCTAAATACTCTACAATGCTTTCATCCACTTGAATGGTGTTACACAGTCTTGATATGTTTGATTCTATAACATATGAAGTTATATTCAAATATTTCAAGGAAAGAGACACTACGGTAACTACTATTAAGTCGGGTTATTTGGTGGTGAAGCACTAGGTTGTTGAAAGTGTCATGCTTTAACCTGTATTGTTATGTTGTTATGCCCCCTTTTATCTCAACCTCTCCCTTATTCATTAAAAAATTACTTAATTTTTTAAATTTCTTTATTAAACTAAGGGGAAAAAATCAAAAATCTAGCAGGATATATTATAGTAACTTTTTTGATTTCCTATCAACTTGAAGTCTTTTAATACCCCCATTATCTTGTTTTGACTGATTAGACTCTATTCTGCTCTGTATGAAAGTATCAAGTATCAGAGTATAGGTAACTACTTTGAAGGCAATAAGATTCACTATGATGCCCATTCTGGTTTGACTATTATCCTCTTTTGAGGTTCTGTAAGATTTACAAAGTTTAGCTTTTATTGGTCTTGTTCTCTACTGTTTTGTTCAACTTTATAATACCTAATGAGATAGACAATTCTTCTTAAGGAAGCAAGAGGCATTACGGTAACCATTGTTGATAACCTTGTACTCTATTTTTACATCATGTGCTATGTCTATCCTTATTTTTGACTGACAGCTTTGCTTTATTATGCTTGATTTTATTCTCTTACAAAAAAATATAATAAGATCTAAGGGAGCAATAAAACCCAAAATGTGTAAATTTTGTTGTAATAAAGAGAGGGAAAGAAAATTGCCCTGAAGGATACAACAGCAAGGGTGTTTAGGTGTGTTACATAGAAGACCATATTAATATTTTTGATTGGATTACTGAACACAACTGTTCGCAGTCTCACTGTTTGAATGTTCACTTTGTGTTCTTTGATTCTAAGATGATAGCGAGTAATCTATTAACTGGTGATAGCTTACTGTTTTTTTTTTTTGTAGTTCTGAATTACTTGTACCCTTACACTGCTTTGTTTTGTTCTGCTTTTTTTTTTCTTTTTCCTTTTAAATAAAAAAAAAGAAAACACAATGGTAGAAACAGAACTAAGGTTGATATTTTACATAGTGATCTTCAAGAGTTCCTCAGGTCACCTGACACAAGCATGCAAAATTGTTCCAATCCTATGAATATTAACTGCTTTGTTCTACAAACTTACAGAATTTATAGCACAATCATCTTAGCTATCCTAAGTGTGTTTATACAAATTTAGATATTTTTTCTTTTTCCTTCCTTTTTCTTTTTCCCGCTTTCCCTGGGATATTATTTTTTCCCCTTTGAGAAGATTCTTACTCTTTCACTGTATTTATTGAGGATTTTGTTTCTTATGTACTATTCTCATTTCTTATACTAGGGAGACAATACAGTATTTGCTCATTTGAGTTTGAATTATTTCACTTATGAGTATGCTCTCAAGTTGCATCCACTTATAAATATCTCAATGTGATCATTCTTTATAGGTGAATAGTACTCCGTTGTATAAAAATACCACATCTTTTTATCCTTTCCTCAGTTGATGGACACTTAGGTTGCTTCCAAGATCTGGCTATTACAAATTGTGCTGCTATAAACATGGGTGCACATATATCACTGTGGTATGATGGTTTCAGTTCTTCTGGGAATATGCCTAGAAGTGGAATAGCAGGGTCAAATGGCACTTCTAATCCCAGCTTTTTGAGGAACCTCCAGACTGACTTTGTTTTTTGCATCTTTTAATCTGTTCCATTGATCTTCAGATCTCCTTCCATGTCAGTATCATGCTGTTTTTTTTTTTTAATCACAGTAACTTTACAGCATAGTTTCAAGACAGGGATTGTGATACTCCTGACTTTCCTTTGTTGTCTAGGATTTCCTTTGCTATTCTAAGTCTCTTCCAGTTTCAAATGAATTTTAGCATTGTTTTCTCTAATTCTGTGAGACAAGCCATTAGAATTTTGATCATAATTGCATTAAATCCGTATAACAGTTTTGGAAGTATGGCCATTATCACCGTACTGGTTCTTCCAACCCAACAGCATAGGATATCTCTCCATTTTCTAAAATCTTCTTCAATCCCCTTTTGGAGTACTGTAATTTTCAATATAGAGGCCTTTTACATTCTTTAGTACATTGATTCCTAGATATTTCATTTTTTGGATGTCATTGTGAAAGGTGTTGATTTGCTGGTTTATCTTTCATTGAGTTTGTTATTCATGTACATGAAAGCTACTAATCTTTTGAGTGTTGACTTTTTAAAAGTGTACACTACTGAATTTGCTTATTAAATCTACCTTTTTTTAGTGGAATGTTTTGGATCTTTTATGTAGAGTATCATGTTATCTGCAAATAATGATATTATAACTTCTTCCTTTCCATGCTTTATTCTTTTTATTCTTTTCTCTTTTCTAATTTCTCTGACTAAAGTTTCCAGGACTTTATTGAATAACAGTGGTGACAGTGGACATCATTGTCTTGTTCCTGATTTTAGAATGAAAGCTTTTAGTTTTGGTCCATTTAGTATGATGGTGGCTGCTGATTTGTCATAGATGTCTTTTATCAGGTTGAGATAAAGACCATCTATTCCAATTACCTGGAGTGCTTTTATCATGAATGGATTCTGGACTTTGTCAAAAGCTTTTTCCACATCTATTGAGATCATCACATGATTTTTGACCTTGGCTCTGTTAATATGGTATATTACATTCATTGATATACCTATGTTGAACCATTCCTGCATCCCCAGAAGGACTCTCATTTGATCATGGTGTATAATCTTTTTGATGATTTTCTGTATTCTGTTTACCAGTATCTTGTTGAGGGTTTTTGCATCTATGTTCATTAGGGAAATTGGCCTGTAATTCTCTTTCTTAGTTGGATCTTTCTCCAGTTTGGGTAGCAGGGTAATACTTGCTACCAGGAATGAATTTGGGAATATTGTTTTTCTTTCAGTTTCATTAAAGAATTTGAGAAACAGTACCATTAGGTCTTTGCTAAATTTCTTGTATTTACTTAAGCATGTTCTATGAGGTGGTATGTGATCTATTTTGGTGAGCATTCCATGTGCAGCTGAAAAGAATGTGTATTCTGATTTTGTGGAGTGGAATACTCTATAGACATCTACTAAATCCATTGTTCAAAAGTTTATTTCAGTTCTAATATTTCATTATTACTGATTTTTTGTCTAGTTGATTTGTCTTTTTGTGACAGTGGAGTATTGAGATTTCCCAATATACTTGTATTTCGGTTTATTTGATTTTTCATGTCTATTAGTATTTGTTTTATGTAGTTGGGTGCACTGGTATTTGTTGCATATATATTTATGGTTGTTATCTCTTCTTGGATTGTTCCTTTTATGAGGATATAGTGACCTTCTTTATGTCTCTTAATCAGTCTTGGCTTAAAATTCACTTTGTCTGCAAATAGAAAAGCTATCCTTGCTTTTTTCTGGGGTCCTGTCACATGGAGTACTGTTTTCTGTCCCTTGAATTTCTGTCTATGAATTTCTTTTGAAATTAAATGTGTTTCTTATATGCAGCATATTGTTAGATTTTTTTTTTCTTGATCCATTCCGCCAGTCTGTGTCTTTTGATTGGTGATTTGAGGCCATTAACATTGATGGTTATAATTGATATGTATGGACTTACCTTTGTCATGTTATTTTCCTGTTGTTGGCTCCTCCTTTTTTTTGTTGTTGTTGTTTTTTTTGTTTCCTCTAATTATTTGTCTTGCCTGGTGGATTCCTTCTGTTGGGGTTCATGGAACTGTAGTTTTTATTATCTATTTCTTGAATATTCTTCTGAACATTTGAAGTGTTGGTTTGGTGGTTATTCAGATATTCTTTGTCATGAAAGTATCTTATTTCTCCATCAGTTTTGAAAGATAGTTTTGCAGGGCACATCAATCTGGGTTGAAAGTCGTTTTCCTTTAGTGCTTGAAACACTTTACTCCAAACTTTCCTTGACTTGAAAGTTTATGCTGAGAAGTCAGTTGTGATTCTGATGGACTTTCTTTTATAGCGGATTTGTTTCTTTTCCCTAACAGCTTTTAAAATTCTATTCTTATGCTGAATTTCTGGAATCTTGACTATGATATCCTGGCTGTAGTTTTTTTTTTTTTTTTTTTTTTTTTTTTTTTGGTTGTTGTTTTCTGGTTTGTTTTTTTTTTTTTGTTTTTGTTTTTCTTTTTGTTTTTGTTTTTTGATCATGGCTAACTGTAGTTCTATATGCCTCACTTATCTGTGTGTCAAATTCTCTTTCTCTACAAGGGAAGTTTTCTCCCATAACATCTGTGAGCATTTTTAAATATCATTTGTGCTGTCTCCTCTTTTCATGGACTCCCGTCCGTCTTGAGCTGTTCTTCTTTGTCTTATCTAGCAGGTGCTGGATTGATTTCTCATGGTCCCTTGCTGTCTTTGAGAAATCTCTCCTTCCTTGTCACTAACTGCAAGTCTGTCTTCAGTATCTGAGATCCTGTCATAATATTGGCCTAATCTACTTTGAATACTTTCAATGTAATTTTTATTCTTCTGGGGATACTTTATGGATTCTGCTTCTTCCCTGGGCTTCCATAATTTTCTTAAGCTTGTCTCTTTTTTTGTTTGTATCTGCTCTAGCATCACGAAGCATGGTCTTTATTTTGCAATTTATCTGAAATATTATTTCTGTTTTCATTTTTTCCAGAGCCTCATTCAATTGCTTTGTTGTTACCACTTCAGAAAGGCATGGTGGAAGCTTTCAGATTGTCTCACCTCATTGACTCCTGGATTTGCTCTTAGATGTCTGAGGTTGAATTTTTTTAATGTCTTGTGATTTTATTTTTCTTCCTTTCTTTCTTTTTTTAAGTTTAATTCCTAGAGTGGTGCTTGTAAATGGTGAGTTGCTTTGTTGTTATATTTAGGACACTTAGGTGTTGACAACTTCTCTGAGGTGTCTTCCAGGGGTAGCTGGTTTTTGGGTTTTGAGTCAGTAAGAAGATCTTACCTCTTCAGTTTGTTAGAGGTGAAAAATTATTGTTTGTTTGTTTGTTTGTCCTAGTCCTTGGTTCTTTGGCACTGTGCCACAGTATTTTCTATGACCCTTAGTGAATGTCAACCATGGAATACCAGGACCAGCAGTTGTTTAGAACAATTATGTCAATTTTTGCTATAATGGTACCAATAGCAACATATAACTTAGAAAATGACCAACTGAGATAATCCTTAATATGCCGTTTTTAATCATATGACCTAGATTTGTGGTTATATAGCAAAATCTAAAACAAATCAGAAAATTGCATGTTGTATACAAGTCCTTGTATGTCAATTTTTTCCTCAGGGGTTAAAATTTAAAATAGGTTAAGGATAAAATAGAGAATTGTAAGAAGAGACTATAAGTAAAATTGGAGTACAAAAGGGAGATCATACCAACTTTTGGAAACTGATGTACAAGACTTTAGGGAAAGAGTGAAGGGAGAGAATAAAAGAACAGAAAAGAACCACAACACAGAGAGACTAGAAACTGTGTTCACACTTAAATAAAAACAAGATCAAACACTGAAGGAGAAAGAAAATGAAAAGAAAACAAAACAAAAAACAAACATGAGAAAGAAAGGAAAAAGAAGTCAAAAAAAAAAAAAAAAAGAAAAGAAAAAAGTCCACTTCCAAGTTTGTCCAGGTTTGTCTCTGCTTTCACGGGCAGACAATCTGTAGAGACAAAGTCTGGATCTATACTAATCTACCTCAGCAAGCCAGCAGCAGCTTTTTAGCAGGATATCCTGCTAAATTTAAATAAAAGAAATTCTCCCAAGAGTCACCATTAACTGATTATGTACTAAATCTTGGATGTTTTACGTAAGTGTAGTTTGTAGCCAATATGTATACATAGTGGTTCCTGGGCCGGGAATCAAGCACGGGCCTTAACTCCTTTAATCCTCACAACAACCCTAAGAAGAAGCTGGGGTATATGGCCATATTGTTAGTAGCAGCAGAACTAAGTTTGAATCCAGGTAATCTGGATCCAGAGTCTACACTCTAATATTCAAATCTACTTCTCATGGGAGACACTGTTTCTTTAAATCCTTACAGTAATCCCAAAGAAGAGTATTCATGTTCCACTTTGTAGTTGAGAAAAAAAAAGAAAAAGAAGATTCCCATATAACTAATAAGTGCAAAAGCTATAATTTGAGCCTAGTTTCTGACTCCAAATAAGACTCATCTTCATTTTTCTACAATACCATTCTTCTTTTTAAATCCACATTCATCAAACTATGCTAAATCCTTTCCAAACTCAGTACGTTTCTAGCTCCCTTTGTCTGGTACGGGCCATAGAAGAGCCCAAATTAGTCAAAACAACGATGTCTTTTCTCAGTCATCAGCATCTACAAAATGTAAACAAGTGCAGAATTCCAGGAGAAGGAAAAAGAGATATGTGGAAAGCTGCCCCTTGGCCCAGCCCCACCTTGTACATAATTCACTGGAGCTGTGTTTCTTTTTTAGTCTACTAGGATTTCTAGGCAAAGAGAGTGTGACAGAAGGAAAGCAAGAGCAACCTCTACTTCAAATTTCTCTTTCTTGTTGCTTTTATTCATTCGTAATTTCAAACCCTTCTTCATTAATCTCTTCATTTGGCCAAATATTATTTGATATGTAGGCACAGTGTTAGATTCTGGAGATATAGAATCTAGTAAATAGAATCTGGTGAGTAGAATTTTGCTAGAACTTACATTTTAATGAGGAAGACACAGTAAACCAATTAGCAAATAAAATATAATATAATAAATGTAGAGTATTGCAATGAGATTTACACAGGTGAAGGAGAGTTTCCAGAATCTAGTGGTAGTAGTAGTGTTGTAGGTTAATGGGAAGACCCTGCTGAGGATGTGGCTTCTGTGTTGGCACCTGATAAGAGTGAGGGTGAGGATCCCCTAGCCATCTGAGGGCAGAATTCTCACCCTTGTACCAACATAACAGGTTTAGAGCAGCCTTGTGTGGTTGATGACTTTGAAATGGAGACCAAGACTACAATTTCATTTCATTTTTTTAAAAAATCAGTTCTCAGAAAGATATGCAAAAGAACCAATGTCATATGTAGGGGCATAACAATTATTTCCCAGTAGTTTCTTTAAAATAATGCAAACCATATAGTCTCTATGCAGGACTATTCCAAGGGGGTTTCAGTTAATCATGATACTGTCTGTCCAAATCAACACACACACACACACACACACACACACACACACACACACACACGTACACATAAATTCATTAGTGCATTTGGAGTTTTCAGGAAGTGTGCACCAAGGTAACATTTATGGAGAACAGTAGAGAAAGACATCACCAAACACTGCATTCTGGAGGTAGAGGAGAGGCCTGTGTCCATTAATTTATTTATCTATTCATTAGCTACTTTCGGCATTCTTTTCATGCTTGACACTATGTTAAATACTAAAGGCACAGCAGGAAAGAGGACTACTTCCTGGGTTTTCCAAAATTATAGTCTTGAAAATACAGGGAATTAGAAACTCTTCATTGAACTGTAGTCAGTCTCACCTTGCCCTTAATTTGATAGCAAAATCAGTGTTTGTATATGTGCATCCCAATTTCCAACACTAAGAGACATTAATATTCTTCATCCTGCTCACTGCCTTACTGAGTCACTTAAAAACTCCTGGTGCCTGCTTCTACAGCAACACAGGCCCTAGCTTATGGTCTTAATTTCTATCTCTCAAGAGTGTGTTCTTACTATGTTGTCCTAATGAATTGGGGAGACCGTATAAACAGGTTGAGTAGTTCTATCTACCCTCATAATTCATCTCCAAGTAAGGTTAAAGTTATCCTAAAGTTCTGTTCGTATGGACTTCCCAGTTGAACACATTGGTACCTATAGCCAGATTTTTTCTGAAGGCTAATGTATGAACATCCAACCTCTCCAAGTGCACATGCAAAAATCTCTATTCTAGTTATTGCATCCAGGACCCTTTACCCCATCCTTCATCCTGCACTCCAGGTGTCTTCACCTTCCTCATAAGATCTCGGAGGACCAATGACCACTTTTGGTTTCACAGTTAAGTTGTTTAATAGAGTTTACTTGTTTGAAGATCAAATCTGGGACAGACGATCTCTTGTCCCTCCTAAGCCCAAAATTCATCAGAGAGACTCAATAGCAAATACGTGGTAGTGTCCAAAATCTTGCTATTTCCTTTCTAAGGAATCTGCTCCATGTTTGCAAGACTGCTTTAGTTTCTAATCTTTGGTTCTGTAGTCTATATCTAGAGGAAACATAGCCAGTTAATGTGGTAGGAAAAAAGTTAAAATAGAAAATAATGGCTAGTATTTGATTCATACATCGAATTTACCAGAAGTTGCTAGCCATTTTGCAACAAAAACAAAATGAATCACACTATCAACGTACCCCATGGCATAGGTCCAATGACACTTACATCCTTTTCTTTTAAGCTTCTTCCCTTTCAGCCACATGAGCCCAAATTCTGACCCAATCTTATTCCTTGCCATATATTATGGAATTAGATTGTGAACATTAATCAGTTGTTTTGGCCTGCTCCAAAATTACATTGTTTTTTCCCTCTCTTTTTGTCAATTTCCCATTTACCAAGTACCAGCATCTCAGTTGACTAATCAATAGGAAAGATGTGGAGTAAAATAATACATTAGATTGTTGATGGCTTTGTATTAGTCATCTTTTCCATTATTGGGACAAAATATCTGAGTTTGCAACTCAAAAGAGAAAAGGTTGATTTGTGCTTATAGTTTCATAAATGTTTAGTCCATGATGGTTTGGCTTTAAGTCAGAAATATCATGGTGAAAACACACAGCAGATAAAAGTTCCTCAACTCAGCATCCAGGAATAGAGAGAGCAAGAAGTAGAAGAGGAAAGATACACTCTTCTATAACGCATCCCAGGAAATTACCTCTTCAATCAAATCCGACCTCCTAACAGCCCATACAGCTATGAACTCATCAATGGATAAAGTTAGAACTCTGTGAACTAATTACTTTCCATCTCTGAACACACAAGTCTTTTGTAGCACATTTTTAATAGAAACCTATAGTAAGGTTATAGCAGCTTTATATATTTTGCAAAGAAGAATTCACAGGAACTAATGTAGTTGATGATGGAACAAAATATATGTTAGTATATGTTAGAGAAGAGACTTCCAGGATTTTTATAAATGATTATGCTATCAGAACTTGCTCCAGAATATTCAAAGCACTGAAGATACAGAAGAAACAGGAAGACTGGGAAGTTCCAGATCTATTCAGGATAATAAATGTGTCAGAATGATAAACAGGTCTGAGAAGAAAGGCAAGTGGTGTTGGGGACAAAAGCCCTGGCACTGTACTGTGGGGAAACCATAAAAGATGACAACGGCGTCAGATTCCCACATTCCTGGCCAGGTAGTGATATAAACTTGATTCTCTATACCTCGCCCCTATCTTTGACACCAGAAAATAGGATCAAGTCTTCGTTGTCACCTCTTCCATTCTAAGTACTCTAAGATACCATCCATCTTTCTACTCTCTCTGAGAAAATATCAGACTCTTGTAGTCTGAGGTTTGATGTACATAAATTAACCTTCAGAAAAAATCTGGCTATAGATACCACAAGTACCATTGTGTTTGTGTCATAAATAAGACAATGGTTCATGTCATAAAAGTACATGATTGTGAAGAACTAAAACAATGGAAATTCCAAGTCCAGCTCTATTACCTTCTAGCTGTGTGATGCAGGGCAAGCTTTTCAAAGGTTGTGAAACTCTATTTCCTCTCTATCAAATGGAGTACACTGTGGCTACTTTGAGGATTATTTGAGGATTAAATTAATGTAAAGTAAATGTAAAGTAATGCAAAGTGTTCAGTAAAAGCTCTTATTACAATCTAATGACAATTATATTACCATTAATTAAATTATAATTTAATTCAATTGGGCAGAGAATGCTCCTGTGACATTTTCAAGGTCAGATAGTCAGAGAATGGCAAGAGCCAGACTGAAAAATAGTTATCCAATCCTGGAACAATGCCTAAGAATGTAGAGGGGCATTAATTCTTTTCTAGTATACTCTAGCCACGTTCAAATGTACTTATTAAATACAGTTATCTCTTCCTTATGAAAACTTAATCATTTTTCAATGCCTAGATCAAATTGCTATTCTGATCCAGATAGGTGGCATATTCACTGTCCATTTTTGTTTTGCTATGGAAGGATTCAAAGAATTTCCCTAAATCTTGTGTCCCATAACAAAGACAGGTCATTGGTCCAGCTGTCTAGATAACCCCGGTATTCTCTGGTGAGTTTGTAACTGGTGATGATTTTTAGTGACCAAATAAAAAGAGAGTAGCATGATTTATTGGAAGGAAAGAGCTTATTCTTGGATGTTGTTTTTTCTCCCTCTCCTTTTTTCTCTCCAGGACTGCTAAACAGTCAGGGAGGCCGGGCAGGGCAAGACATTGCCTATCTGTGGGGCTGGGGATTTAGCTCAGCGGCATAAGCACCTGCCTTGGAAGCAGGCAGTTGTGAGTTCGATCCCTGGTACCAATAAAAAGGAAAAAATACAAAAAAATACAAAAAAAAAAAAAAAAAGTGACATTGCCTATCTGTCCTTCCACCATAATGCCTTGTTGCCATAGGTCTCTTAGAAAAATGGGGACTATTTGCCTTAGACATATAGCCCACATCCTCCTTGTGTTCTATTGGTCTGAGCCTCAACAGAACGCAATGTGATGGTACATACCAGTTTTTCCTCACCTACTAACTGTAAGTTTTTAATGAAAATTTCTGGTTTTCTTCTATGCTCTCCAAAGAAGATGTAGTCAAATGTGTAGGTGGCCTAGGAGATCAAGACAATGTTAACTGTATGTGGGGGAACCAATATTTCTATTTTGTCACCAAAGATTCCAAACATTTCACTTTATAGCACGAGATTATATCCAAATAGAGGTAAAGTAATATATTCAAAATCATATACTCGTGATAAGAAGAAACATTTCCTCTTGTCAGATACTGCTTTTTGAAATTCATGTAGAAGTACTGGAGCTATAGCAATACTTTAAACAATTTTTCTCCACAGGCCTATAATAACAGACATATCAAAAGTGACTCCTGTAAATAGGTTTTAGATTTCCTCAACAGTCTTTGTGTTAAAAGCCTGGTCATCAGCATATGATCCTACTGGGAGATGAAGCCTACTTAGGAAAATGACAGCATGCCCTTAAAGGGAATAGTGGGACCCTATCATCTTCTTCTTTCTTTTGTTCCTCATATATCATAAAGTAAATAATCATTTATGGCCATACATTCCACCTATCATACAATGTGCTAAAACAGCCCCAAAGCAATGGGAACAAAAGACCATGAACTGAAACCTCTAAAACCATGAGCCACTATAAACATTTCATCCCTGTAAATTGATCCTCTCTATTATTTTATTTCTGTGATGGAAAGTGAATTCACAGAGTAACTTACATCAAATCTTTAGAAAGTGTTTAGATTTCATAATACAAAATGTGTTTCTGATCCACTGGTGACAGCCCACCTTTTGGTTCTCCCATTGCAGCCAATTGTAAAGCCTCCCAGGACAGCCTCCAGGAGCTTGGCAAGAGCTGAGCCCTTTGGAGTCTGAATATATATGCTGGTCATTCAGTTTACTTACAGTCAAAGGTTTTTAATTTGAATTGGACTTCTGCAGGAAAGGAAATCCCAGTGGCCTTGAGAGCTAGTGGCAAACCCAAAAAATTCCTTCTGGAACTCTTTTGCATTTTATTATATAACAGATAACATGTTCTTCCCTTGTCCTTCCACACCTCAACACCCTCCAAAAACTGTTCTTTCCCACTGAATCTCTAATTCCACATATGGACTTCAAAAAAGATACATTCCATGTGTTTCCAATGGATTTATACTTAGCCCCTCAGAAAATTATTGTGCAAGTCCGACTAAAGTCTAAGCAGACTTGTGAATCTCCTCTGCTACTTACACCCTTCCTAGCCATTTAAAACAGGAAGTCCAGTCATTGCCAAGACCACATTAAAGAACAGGCCCAGAATTTCCAAGCCTGCTTCCAGAACGGTCAGCCCATTTGCACCATCTTGTTCCCATGTGAGTTTTGCTTCACTCAGATGAAATTGCAAAGACAGTGCAACCCAGCTCAGGCGTCTGTTAATTCTGAGCCACCTCAAGCAGGGACCATTAATCCAGAGACTCTGGGGAAGAACTGTGCACATTTATTGTCTGCTGCCTCTCGCTCCAACTTCTCTGTCAGTGCTGTTCAGCTGTGTTTCTGTGAAAACAAGGGCGCCAGAAAAGGAGAAAAACACTGTTTATGAGTCTGCCTCGATTGGTGAGTCATAGCATTTCAATAGCCCTGAGATACACACAGCTGACTACTTATGCAAATTTCAGACATTGTGTTTGAACAAAAGGTTACACAGTAACATAACCTGGAGCTTTTATTACTAATGAGGCACTTATTTCCATTTGAATGCAGAAGTGTGTATTTTTTCTTTTTATGGTTTCTCATAATTGTGTCTAATAATACAAAAATAACACTGAATCTTTATCTCCAGGAGATAGGTGTCAGACAGATTTCATGTCATTCCAAGCATTGGGAGAATGTGACATGGTTCAGCTTTCTCCATGTTAATAGTATAGTTAGATGATGCTAAGTCCCAAGTGCATCTCTGTAAAGAGAAACTCCATTAACTTTCTTCACTTCTGAGAGCTGCCTGTTCTTTAGGCATGTTTTAAAAACTAATAATATAATAACAAGAAAAATAAAAAAGATGGTTAAAATAGCCATGTTTGGCTTTATTATCAATTAGGTAACGCAAATGTGGCACAGATTAATAGCAGCTTTCTGTCTGTGTAATGTTTTTATTTTAGTATGACACAGACTATTGGAGCCACTAATACTAAGAGTTTCTCAATATGGTCTATATTTTATATGTTGGCCATACTGAGTTTGGTTTTAATAAATAAGCAAAATGAGAGATAATCGAGTATATACATGTTATATAAATTGACTAAACTGTAGGAATGAATACTGGAGTAGGCACCAGTACATTTATTTACACACACACACACACACAAATACAAACACACAAATACACACACACAAATACACACACTTACCCAAGTTAGCCACTGTCAAAGATTCAGAGAAGAGAACAAATCAAATTATATATATATATATATATATATATATATAAAATCAAATTTTTTATATATATAAAGTCAAATTATATATACATATATATGTATATATATATGTATATATATATATATATATATATATATACATATACATATAATTTTAAGGAAAATAAAACAGAACAAAGCCAACCCAAACAAACCAGTGCAAGGGAGACAAGACTTCAAAACAATACAAAATCAACAAAGGTTACTACAATGCCTCTTGCTGTCCTCAAAATAGCTGTAGATGCCATCAGACATAGTAAAAAATCAAGCAAAACATAATAGAATAGAACCGATAAAAACAAAACAAAACAATAAATGTAATAAAGGACTTCAAAATAAGACAGTAAATCCAAAATGGCTACCATAATATATCTTGCTTGGTTTGGTCTGTAGATGGCAGCTTGATAAGTAGCAGGGTAGAGAGTCTCTCTAAGAAAAACAACTCAGACGCTAGAATTTAACACCATGGAGAAGACCAGATGAAAGGAGAGGGATTCTCACAACCCAGAAAGAAACTGAGGAAAAAGAAAAACAAAAAGAAGAAAGAAAGGAAGGAAAAACGTGGACAAAAGGCTGGAAGCAGAACTCTCACTGGAGTTGGTCCCATGTTGTGCTGGGTGCACCTTGGAGTCTGATGACTCGCAGTCGCAATCAAGTTGCGACCACAGAAATTGGGAGTTGGTGAGCCCAGGGCCCTTGGCAGGAGGATGTGGCACAGCGGAAAAGAGGACCAACGTGGAGAGCTGCATTAATCCATGGTGAGTGCTAGGAGTTGTCTCCTGCAGTGCGGGGGGGGGGGGTGTCACTGGCTGGATGACATGTTGGAGTTGGGCAGGATGGGCCTAACCTGGAACCACAGTGACATCAGTTAGCCACCCCTGGCCCAAAGAGGATTGGTGAGAACTTCTTGGGCTGGGTCACACCCCTCGTAGGGACCCAATAGCAAGGGACAACAGTGTCCCAAACCTGTGATGTCCACATGGCACAGACTAACGTGCTGAAGGCACTCACCAGTTGACTGGCTCAGAGGAGAGGGGCCAGCTCACATCATCCCTGCGTGCACCTCACAGATCAACAGTAAACTGAAGAGGTCAGCAATCCCCTAGCCAGCACACTTCAGAAAAAATGTAGGCAATATGGAAAGGGCTTGACACCTTTACCATACACCTGTCTGAAAGAAACCAGAAACATGAGAAGGGAAAGAAATAAGAAAAAGCTTCCAGCCACTGACCCAGGGAAAATAAGTCTAGGAGAGGTAAATACAGAAGAGATTGAGGGCAGCAAACATGCAATATTGGTCACAGCATCAGTGGAAATAAAGAAATACTTTCATGGCCTCATAGATGAACTAAGAACTAAAACTCTAATTCACGTGAGGCAAGATATAAAAAGATCAATAAAAGAAATGCTAAGCACCTCTCAAGAAGACACAGATGGAAGAATGGAGAAACCCAGAAAAAGGAGAGAAACCTTTGATGAAGAATATGAACAAAATCTAGAATACATGAAACAAATCCAAAGAGATTACCAGGAAATTAAAAACTCCATTGAAAGCCGGTAAAATTCTTTGACAGAAACTAAAGTTAGAGTTTCAAAACTTGAAGATAGATTTGCAATGTGTGATCATAAAAGAAAATATCTCTTAAAATTAACAAAGAATCAGGACGTAACAATACAAATGCTAGAAGACAACAAGAGGATCTATAACTTAAGAGTAAAAATGTGAGCAAAGCAGCAGGAGTAAACACAAATGAATTACAAAGGCTATTCACAGAAATAATTAAGGAAAACTTCCCAAGCATAGGAAAAGGAAATGATATGCAGATATATGAGGTATATAGAACTCCAGCCAGCTACAACCAAAACAGATCTACACCCAGACATATAATAATCAAAATACCAGAAATTCATCACAAGAACAGAATACTAAAGGTGGTCAGAGAAAAGAAACAGATCACCTATAAAAGAAAACCCATCAAAATCACGACAGACTTCTCGACACAAACTATCAAATCAAGAAGAGCTTGGAGCAATGTATTCCAAGCCCTGAAAGAAAACAATCTCCAACCCAAATTGATGTACTCTGAAAAAATGTCTCTCAAAATTAATGGAGAAACAAGATGTTTCCACGACAAAGAGAAACTGTGGGAGTTCATGACCACCAATCCAACCCTACAAAAAATACTGAAGGACATTCTAAAGAGAGAGAAAAAAAAAAATACCAGGATTCCAGCAACAGTGGCAGAGAGGCCTCAATGAATGGGGCAGACAATGAAATGAAGGAGAAAAGTAAACAATCAACAGCAGAAAAATAGCATAGCAGAGATGAGGCAGAGAAGGTTGGCTATAATCTCTAACATAGATGGCCTTGATACACTAGCAAAAAGAAACACAGGCAGAGTAGATCAGGAGATAGGATCCATCAAGATGCTCTGAATAGGAAATATACTCAACCTGAAAGAGGGTTAATAAACCGAAAGTCAAAGATGAGAAAACAATGCTCTATGTGACAGGCAACCAGAGAGAAATAGGGACAACTCATCCAGCAGCTACAGATAGATTGGAAAGTCTTGACACTTTTGTGCAGTGGAGAACTACTCAGCTATTAGGAAGGAAAACCTTGAGGCTTTAGTAGGTAAAGGAATACAGCTCAAGATTAAGCTCAGGGGTAAAAAGATTCAGCACCACTTAGGTAGATAGCAGGTTGCCCACCTAATCTAAAAACTAAAGGAGTTAGCAGGACCCAAAATGTGCAAAGCACCCTGAGAAAGGGAAAGGCGAGGAATTGTCTAAAAAAAAGAAGGCAGAGGATATTGCTAATAGTGCATCAGGATTTAAAAGCCACATTAGTCTTATCACTCTGTTTGGTATGATTTTATTCTGTTCCAGTCTCCTACTCATACTAGATTTGAGGGCATAAACAGCTGTCCCAAAGATGGCAGGATATACTATCCTTAATTTCCTATTAACTTAAACTGATACCCTGTATTGCTTACATTGTCTTACTATGACTGATCTTATTTGAATTTGGTTTGTTAGATTGCTGTTTTGTCTTGACTGATTTTATTCGAATTTGGTATGCTTGATAGTATCAAGTCTAAGAGTAAAGGCCACTACTCTGAAGATGACAAGATGCAATAGGATACCCATTCCAGTTTGCTTATTAACTGCTTTTGAAGTCCTACAATGTCTCCAATGTTGTATTTTTATTAATATTGCTATGTAATGCTATGTTCAATTACATTATGCCTGATGGTATAGACAATTCTATTAAAAATAACAGGAGACATCATAGTAACTACTGTAAATCACCTAGTATTATGGTTTTATATGTCTTTTTTGTTTCATGTTTTTCTAGGAACTTGTTTTGCTGTCTTGTTTTGATATGTTTTTCCCTATAATACAAAAAGGATAGGTATACATGTAGAGATTCACACATGGGTAGAACTTCTAAACAGTTTACGAGAATAGATTATATAATGCACAATGTAATGAACAGATACTCTGAAAAAGAAGAGACATTAGGATACCTATTGCTAATTCTGTAGTGCTATGATATAAAATCTAGCAATACTATTATTCTCTGTTCAGAGTGACATTAGTCTCTTTTCTTTTGTTTAATTTCAATGTACCTAAAGATATGGACAGCTATTTCAAAGAGAACAAGAGACATTATGGCAGCCATTGTGGACTCCTCTATTGTCTGGTTTTGAACACCTTCATCATTCTGTTTTGATAAGTTTAGTACTATATTGTTCAGTATGTATTCACTGTATGTGAAGATATGGACAGCTATTTGGAAGAAAGCAAGAGACAATATGATAGTGAAGATTTCCAGTGGTCTTGCTTTGAAATCTATGTTTCTTAAATGGCTTTCTTATAATCTGTTTTGTTGTGTTTGATTTTACCCTCTTTAAAATAAAAAAAATTTAAAAATATATCTCGCTATCTTTGAAATGGCCCATGCCATTGGATATATCAAAATCAAACAAATAAAAAAAATAGAATAAAACCCAACCCTGCAAAACAGTGAAAATGATACAGAACTTCAAAACAAGGAAATAAAGAATTGACAATGACTATCACCTTCAGAAGGGAATCTCCCCATAGATGACACACTATATGCCATTATCCTCTGAACAGATGATCAGACCACTGGCACTAGACCTGCAAAGCCAGTTAAATACCAAACACCATGAGCATCACACTGCATTTCACCTCAGTGACTATCATCACAGTGTTCCTCTGGATCAGCCAATTGCTTATGGGCAGGGGAGGGGGAGGTTGGCTGTTCTTGTTCCCAGCCCACACACTGAAAGGGGATGGAGTCTTGCTGTCCCTGGTGACAGCATGGCACTGGTTCACAGGGAGGACTTGCTTCTTATTGACTTTTTAAGAACAGATCAAATTAGAAACAGAATTTAGTAGGAACCTGGCCTCCACTCTTCAAATCTCAATTTAGCTTTTCATTCTTATGCCTTTGGACAATTGAGAACCAACATTTCAGATGCAAAAATTCTTGGGAAGGTAAGAAAATTTAAAGAGCATTAAAAATAAAAATAAAAAAATAAAGAGCATGTATTAGGTGGTGATAATGCAAGTCATGATGAACATTTGCAAAAAGGCTCTGACCCTAGCTGACAGCAGAAAGATAGCAGGTTGTATGTGTGTTGGTAGGTTTTTGATAAAAATTTGTGGGATTCTCCAAAAATGACAGTGTATTGAAAGTCTTCAATGTACATTTCCTGGGTGTGATGGATTAAAAACTGGTGATCAACTTAACACTAGCTGAATTAAATCAGCATGGTGCTGAGCATAGATGTTCCACCTGAGAAAAGTTGCCAGCATAAATAAAGACTTGGAGAAGAAGAGTGAAGCATTGTGGGTTTCTCTTAAGTGTTGCTGTTTGAGCCACTGGTTCTCCTGGAGGAGCTCGTCATAACTAGCTTCCTCAGTGTGAGTTTGATCATTGTCATCAGAGGAGTTCGGGACTTTGTTGGTGAGAGTGGCCGTGGCTCACTTTGGGAGAGCTCTGGTCCTTACATCAAGCATTGCTTCCTGGCTCTAAAGGGGAAGACATGTGCTGTTTAATGTCCACGATGAACTCATCATGCTGGCCTCCTGGCATGTACTTAACTGTGCTTATTGCCGGAGGAGTGTGGGACCTCTGTGTTGCTGAGGATGGCTGTGGTACTTTTCAGGGCATTCCTGGTCTTTATTATGAATGTGACTTCTGGGCTCCTATGTAGGACCCTCATCTCACCAGCACAGCTCCTTCACCCTGCTGGCATGGGCTTTCTAACTTCCCCTGCTGACCTTTAGGCCTTGCTAGCATGGATTCATAAAACAGACTGGCATGAGTCCTTCTTGTGGGCTCTAGACTTCCAGTTGGACTCATTCATGGGAGGTATTGTCATGAGCTCTGGGTCTTCATCTGGATGCATGTGGGACATTGCTGTGGGATTCAGGCCTTTGGCTGAATATTCTATGCTTTAGTGTTGTGGACAGATTTCCTGAACTTTCTTGTGTTAACTCTGGGAGACCATCATAAAATAATATTATAAATTCTGTATCCTGATTCTAATTGTTCTTCTCCCAAACCCTGACTACAAAACTGTGTATTCCTCCTCCATCATCACCTGGTAACCCTAGTAATCTATTTTTCTTCTCAGCACCTCCTTTCAATTCTGAGACTCCAGTTTAGAATTTATGAGCACTTCAGCATCCACTACCCAAACCCCATACCTTAACATGACTCTAAGAGCCTTGGCCTAGAAGAAAATCGGAAAAATGCCATTTTTTCAGGCTTTGGCTTATTGTCTTAAATACAGGCACTGTGACAGTTAATTCTGTGTGTCAAGTATGCCAGGCCATGTCATGTCTATGCTGAGATAGTTGGTCCAACTTTATTCTGGATGGTGAGGGTGTTTTGGGCTGAGACTGGCATTGAAATTGGTCGATGGAGCAAGGCACATGGCCCTTCCCAATGTGGGTATGGGCTTCATGAAACCAGTTGAAAACCTGACTAAACAGAAAGGCTGAATAAGAAATAATTTTTCCTCTGAGTGCCTTTGATCTTTTTCCTGCCCTCAGACTCAAACTGAAGCATCAGCTCTTAGGTCTCCAGCCTGGGGCCTTCAGTTGGAAGCGTATGCCATGAGCTCTCCAGAGTTTCCAGCTTGCTGACTGCATGTCTTGGGACTTGTCAGCCTTCCTAAATGTGGAAAGCAATTCGTTATAGTAGATCTTTTTCTTTAAATACACATATACACAAACATGCCGGGACTTGTACATGCTAAGGGTTTGGTTTTCCTAAAGAACCCTGACTAATGCGAATGCCCAAATAACAAAATGAAAAGCATATGATCTCTTCAATTCAAAAATTTGGAGCTCATCTACATTACTTGTAGAAAATGAGTCCTTCCCTACAGTCCTGAGGACTCAGCAGCCCTCTCCAATGTGAAGATAAGAAGCAGAACCATGGAAACCTGACACATTGGGAAAAGATTTTCAGAACAACCCCCACATTTCTCCTCTCAGGAGACCCTCCACAGAGAAATCTCTTCTTCTAAGCCTTTCACACGGTGTCACATCAATGTTACCAAGCAGGCGGAATAATGAGACTCAAACAGGCAGCCAGCTGCCCTAAGCAGAGGCGCCTGGGAGCAGCCCTGGCTGCCTTAGTAAAACCCCACCCTGGTGTGGGCAGAGGTGGCCTCCATGGGGCAATTGGCTCTTTAGTCCATGACAGCAGAGTTGAGGACTCACCCCTTCAGGTGATTTTACCAAAAGGGCACATACCTAAGCCTGGCCAGGGGGCCTGCCTACTAGCTGCTGATAAGACATCAGTTAACTATCATGGAATGGTTTGATTTCCAGTAAGAAGAAAGGCAAGAGGAAGAAAAGAAAAAAAAGAAGGCAAGGAAGGAGGGAAGAAGAAAAGAAAGGAGAGAGGAAAGAAAGCTCTGCTCACAACTGTATGAACGCTCATATACCAATCTTTGAAATATATTTAAAGTGTATTTCTAAAAGTTTAGCTAAAATGAGAAATCCTGGGCTATGATACTTAAACAAATATCACTCACATCTGTTGATTCCAGCACAGGTGTACAAATTACCAGGACCACCCATTAACTAATTTCTTAATTATTTGCTCTTCCTAATTTTAAAAATTCAACATAGAAGCATCAGTTTGGGAACCAAATAGGGAAGGTTTCATTTCATCAAGAGAGGCTGATTATCTGTAGCAACCTCTTCCTTGCCGATTTAACACTGCTTCTAACTGTGATTGTGGTTTCTCCAGTTTCCCAGTGTTCTGTCTCTCCAGCCTCTCATTCCGGAATTAATCCAAAAAGGAGACATCCTTTCTGTGGCGATCTAAACCCATTTTCCACAAGGGCCTTGTTCTACAACTGTCAATAGGATATTTGGTGACCACCAGCTTGGAGTCCCCAGCTGTGCAAAGCCCACTGTCTCCATGGTTTTTAAGATGCTTGTACTTCCCACAATATTCCTAACACCTGGTTGAGCTCCAGAAAAACAGAAACAGCAACAGGGCTGAAAATGACCTGCTATGATACTTTCTCTAAATTCTTTACACTAATCTCCTTTATTGGGGAAAATCTAAGAGGCAAAAGATCATGGGATTTTTATCAGTCTGTGCTAGCTGGCAAGCCACAAAGTTAGGCCCATCCACTGGTTCTCAACACCCTCTTTTTACTATAATGCTAAATATATGTGTCAGTGCCCCCATATTGTCCCAAAGAAATGAGGCAAGGCCAGGGGTTAAATGGATGGAGGATTAGTGCTGAGACTGCTGGTTTTAAAACTCTTGGTGAGAGATTTAGTTTGAGCCCTCTCTCGCAAGCTTATTAGAGTCATCTCAGTTTTCAGAGTGAAGAAGTTCTGGGAACAAAGGACTGAAAACTCACAAGGGACTCAGCCATGCCTCTCTGCAAGGGATTCTGGGTAGAGAGGGCCCTGTCTGGGGAAGCAGGCCGACCCTGAGACCGATACAGTGCTGCGAACAACTGTTAGGATCCTGCCTTTAGCTCACAGCAACGTTTCCCAGAAATGAAACTGGATCAGAAGAAATGAGTTTGTAAGCTTAAGGGAAATTTAATAGCCAGCTCTCCTTTCTGTTCCACCTTTACTAGGCTTTCCTAGAGATTTGTGCTGGCAAGAAAACCCAGATAATTTCCCCTCCTACTGAGAGTGGGCTTTGAGTAAAGGCAATGCTGAGTAAAGGCAAATGCTGCCAATTAGTGAAATGGTGTTGAATCCAGAGCTTGTAGGTAATCTGCTTGCTCTGTTCCTTTGAGCCTGGCAATTGCTTCTCTCTGTTAATATTTCTTTAAATTGGTAGAGATAATTCCACTAGCCAGGCACTATACACATTCAAGCAATATATTTTCTTCAACACACTTGTACACACACACACACACACACACACACACACACACACACTGTGTTTGGAATTGGGGGAGGCTAAAGGGGGCAAAATAGCTCTCTTCTGGCCAAGTGGACAAGTGAACCAGGGAGGAACCTTCCCCCACTGTCAGGCAGCATTTATCCCACCTCTTTTCCTGGACTTCTCTGCACTAATTTAGGGATGTCTCTAATTACAGATATAACAGTAAGACAACTCATTCCCTGAGCTTTTCTTTCTGTTTGTGTTGCTTTAGCTGTTGGTTGTTATCTGCTCTGTTTTTAAACCAGAGAAACTATAAAACAGATGTTGGGCATAAAGTTACCCACCATGGGCGATGTTTGGGTGAAAAGCAGGTACTGCCTTGGATCCTCCCCTGCCTGGACAGCTCGGAGCTCAAAAGTTAGAAGCACTTTTCACAACACAAGAATGAGATAAAGGGTCCAGACCTCATCTCTGTGCCTCTGCTTGTCTATTTTTGCCTCTCCATTTCTCTCCTAATAGGATTATCTAGCCTATCGTGACCCCTGCTTTGCCTCCTAGACAGTGGGGGTCTGCTGTGATCTCTTGCATTCTGTCCATCCAGCTTGACTGTGGGGTCTCACTGTACCACTCTAGCAGCCTTTGCCACATGCCCTGGCAGTATTACCATCATACCCAACTCATTAAGCAGGCACTAAAGTATGGGAAGTCTCACTCTGGCTCTTTCCTCAAGCAAGGAGCTCAGCTACAGTCTGGAGCTTGTTGGGTTCCTATCAATTCACAGAAGAAGATTGCTGGCTACTACTACATGCTTCTTCCTCTCCCAACCCAGCCATACCACACCTTCAGCCTTGCTGACTCTAGTTTTTTATCTATTTCCAGTCCAGCCAAATATGTCCTTACCAATGAACCAGGCAATCTCTCTTCATTTTCTCGCTTTTTCTGACTTTTAATTAAATCTATCCTTGCTAGCAGTAAAAGTGTACCCAGGTCTATACTACTATCCCAGGATTCTTTACTTTGCATTTTCGTTTGCTTCTGAACTGTGACTTGTGGGCAAGGATTGGATCAGTTATTGAGTTGCTGACCCTGAGCGCCCGACACTTGAGAGGGCCTATTCCTGAGATTCTAGGAGATTAGGAACCAGGGACAGAAAATGGAGACAGTGGCCCCTGAGAGACAGAATGAGCTTAATTTGGCATAGGCCATTGGAAGTGATGGAGGCTTATTCAACTAGACAGGTCAGATTGCCATGGCATATTGTTAATATGAGTCTACTACTGTACTGAAGGGCAACAAGGTAGAGATAGGAAAAATTAACAAAATATTATTCAGCTTTAAAAAAGAAGGAAATTCTGACATATGCTACAATGTGGATGAAACTTGACACTATGTCGAGTGACATAAACTTATCACTAAAGAATATAGGTGACTCTATTTCTATAAAGTACTTAGGGATTTAGTGAAGGGGGAATGGCAGGTTCCTATTTAGAGTGTCTGCTTGAGTTGATGCAGAAGTTCTGGGGTCCTAACTGTGCAAACATACTTAATGACACTGAAGCATACTCTTAAAATGATTAAAATCATGAATGTGTATACTTTTAATACAGTAATAAAAAGAAAATCCCTGTCACATGGTAAAAATATATTAGTTCTCTTCCCTTAGCATTAACAATACGCTTCTCCTCAGACTTCTAGTCTATCTTAAAGTACAAATTGATGGAGAATAGATTGGAAGTAAGGAATGAGTGTATGTGGATATGGATTTGATCATGATAAAACACTTTAGCTTTATTCTTCTTTTTTTTGAACTTCTAACTCAGTACACAGCTTTCTCCAAAATTTTCCTAAATTTGGAAGCCCAAGGCATTTTGTTTCAAAATGTGTTCTTACACAAACTGAAACACTACAAAACTAGAAGTAAAAGTATTGCAGGTCCAGTCTGAAAATTATTCTTTATTGATTTGTTCTGCCAAAGTTTTATCCAGAGAAAAGTTTACTCCATCAACCTGCTTTCCTCTTGGGCACTGGTGATAAATTACATTGAGCAAAAGGCAAATGACCCAAAGAAAAAGCTAGAGAGCAAATATTTACTAATCAATGTATTAAAAATTGCAGATAATTTGTACTAACCAGAGTAAATGTTCACTAAAGTTCATGGTGTGCCCCACTCAGGTCTTTGCTTAGTATTCCTTTTAATGATCAGGAAAACCCAACATACAGGAATTACTTTGTGCACTCTCTACAAGTAAAAAATGTGAAGCCCAGGAAAGTAAAAACTTACTTTGAAATAATAACTAAGGAGCAAAAGGGTAGAACTTGAAGCTGAACCCAGGAAGCTCCGTACTACCCAACTTGCTGCTGTCTCCAGACACATTCATTGTCTCTTTAGAACAATGCCTATGAATCCTCTAGACCATAAACTCTGTAAGACTATAACTCTTAGCTAAAAGAATTCTCCAAAAGTGTTCATTGAATCGCAGCATATTATTCATTATTACTCCACTTGTGCTACAGACTATAGCATATTTAACCATACAAAAGACTGATCTTAGTGGCACAAACTGGAACAGGAATCTTTAGCCCTTGAATAGGGATCTGTCTGTGTTACGAAGACAGAAGTAGACCTCTAGACCCTAGCAATGTCTGTGAGTCACCTAAAGCACTGCCCCAGAAGTCTGCTGGGATGTATATGAAGTGGGATAAACAACTTTTATCAACTCACTGCTGTGAATATTTCCTCATGACCCCCCATTCCCACCGCATCTCAACCTTGAAATCACATGGAATTTCTCTCTTTTTTCCCCTGAATGCCCTGTATGTGCTCAGCTAAAACTCAAAGGGTAAGAACAATTAAGAGCCATAACTCAGTTCAGGTAATGAAAAGACCTGAATTCTTGCTTTAACTGCCAATACTGAAGATTTATACGAGCACAGGGAGGATTCCTGTCTCATAAGTGTCTCATTTTCCACTGTGAAAATTGAAATTTTAACATAAGCTGCTATTAATCCAAAATCTAACCAACCAGAGAATTCATTACCAAAATGTTTTTTTAAATCAGCAGTCAGGAAGAACGACCAGCCATAAGAAGACCCAAGAGCAAGCCAAGTGCTGGGGTGCTAAGAAATATTATGATTGCCTGATTTTATTGCTGATTTTTAAAATATTGAACAAAAGGAAATTCCTCTTATTCTAAGGGAATGGGGTGGAAGCAGGAGGCTGATGTGAAGATAACACAGAAAAAAAAAAAGATGAAGCAGCTCTAGGAGTAAGGAAAATATTAACACGAGAGAAAAGAAAAATCAAAGGAGAAACAAGGTTGATAGCAGCAAATTGAAGCAAATGGAGTGGGAATTAAGAAACTGTAGACAAAAGAATCAATAATAATAATCTAAATGTTCAATAGGCAAATGAAAGTGGGATGATATATTTTGATGCAAATCACATGCATTCTAAATTATGTGTAATGGAAAGCAAAGAACAGTAGCTTAAGAGGGAAAGATAGACTCTACATGAGTGTAAATGTCAGTGTGTATTCAGCAGGGTGGACACAGCAGAGCTCTGATGACACATTCTGTTGGTACTTTATCTCTGATCACTGGCATCATGACTCATGTAGAAATATTCATTGGTGGGCTCTCATTTTGAAATTGTCATGGAATGATGCAATGGCTTTGAGGCTGACCATAAAAGCTTGAGCCCAATTTTTGCCTTATTTTAGAAATGTGATCTTGGATAAATTGTTTAACTTCAGATTTAGTGGCTTTGTTGTAAAATAACTGTAACAATACCTACTTCACCGGAGTGGTTGTGAAAACCAAGTTACAAAATATATGAAAACTATTTCTTTAGTGGTGGCACTAGGGGCACTCGAGGAAATGTCAACTCCATTAGGCTAATGGTTTGCATGTACTTAACTTAGCTGTTGTCAAACTGTGTTCAATACACATGGCTTTCAGTTACCAATCAGTGTGTTCCTGGTATTTGACACAAGCATAAGATTTACATTAGGGAATGAAATAGACTGACTGGCCATGTGGGCTTTTTAAAGAATATTTTAAAATTGGAATAAATGTATTACATGCAAAATATATTGAGTGAAAAATATTTAGACTAGAAATTATAGAAAAAGCTCATGAATTTTTTAGAAATGTAATTGCAAAACGTGGCCTTTATCCAAAACAATTTGAAATGCAGATAAAAACAGTATGTTTTGGTGAGACTTGCTGAAATCCTCAATGAATTTCACATGAACACTCTGCCTTGTCTCAATGCCATGGGCTCAATAAAATATAACTGCCAGGGTATGAAAAGGGTGAGAATTCAGGAACTGTTTAGTACACAGGAACTTGTTGCTTGCAAAAGCAACTATAAACTATACCTAGTCTTCAAAGACATGAGCTATTTTTCCTGCTTGTTTTACAATGAATTTTTATTTCCAGTGATTCTCAGTGACATTATAACTTTAAAACATAGGTTTGAGTAAGCAGAATGCAATGTAAAATTTACACTAGAAAGTAAAATTAGTATCTATAAATACTTTTTAAACCTCCTACTTGGCAGTAATATATATCATTGATTCATACTCAAATATTATTCAAACCATGTGATTTAGAAAACATAGCATAAGAAAGTCAATTAATTAGAAGATTTTTAATTTTGGTTTAACACAGAGTAGGCAATTTAAAACATTTTTAAGACTGGAATATTTTTAGAGGGAACATAAAAATTTGGTATTATTTTGCATACTGTATTATAGTAAAGAATTTGAAGTCTGTTGCCTTTTGACAAGTACCTAAGGTGAATTCAGTTAATAAAATGATTTCAAATAAAGAAGAATTTAGTGGAGTATGTTTTCACAGTTTTTTTTCCTATTTTTTTCTGAGCAGTCAGTACAACTACAAGCTAATTTCCTATGATAAAGTATTAGTTTTAAAACAGGTTTTATTTGTACTACATTAGCAAAGATACAGCAAATAAAACTATGTTCCTTATCGAGTTGCATTTTATAAAGAAGCCAGTTTACCAGTTACTTCCAGCTGGGAAAGGCTACTAATCTAATTTCCAACCTGCTTTTTGAAAATCCAAAGCTAAATATATACATATATGCTTAAATATTTCCCTCATGTAAAATATATTGCATTGAAAATATGGTAAGACCTGGACTTTATTAAATAACATTTTCTGATTTCAGAGGGGGTTAACAAATACATTATTTTTAATCGAAGTTTAGCTTTATGTCATGAAATACTATTACCTCTCACGCTGCTTCCTGGCACGTTCCTGACTGTGCTTGTCGTTGGAGGAGCTCGGGGCCTCCGTGTCGCTGAGGACAGCTGTGGTTCCTTTCAGGACAGCTCCGCTTTTTGTTGTAAGTGTGACTTCTCAGCTCCAGTGTAGAACCCTCATCCCACTAGCACAGCTCCTTCATCCTGCTGGCATGGACTTTCTGGCTTCCACCGCTGACCCTTGGGTCTTCCCGGCACGAATCTGTAAAAGAGACTGGCGTGAGTCCTTCTTGTGGGCTCTGGACTTCCAGTTGGACTCGTGGAAGCGTTGTTCTGAGCTCTGAGTTTTTATCTGGACTCATGTGGGACTTGCCATGGGGTTTAGACTCTTGACTAAATAATCTATGTCTTGGTGCTGTGGATGGATTTCCTGCATCTTCCTGTGTTAACTTTCAGTGACCATTATAAAAATATTATAAACTCCAAAAAAAAAAAAAAAAGAAATACTATTATCTGCCTGACTTGAAATATTATTATCAGAAGTAAAAATTCATAATTAAAAACTAAAATAAAATTAATTCATTTGATAACTCACTAATTACATTGTTCTTTGTAAAACAATAGGGAAATACATACCAAACTTATGAGAGCTCTCAGGTAATTACACTTTCCAATTAGGAGAGGTTTTTTTTTTTTTTTTTTTTCCAAATCTTTGACATTAGAATATTATTCTGTTTATAATGGATTGCTTTGTATCTGTTTCTGTGTTGTTTTGAAAGATCCCCAGGAAATTTTTAGCATATATCGTGTATAGGTCTTTATTGTGTCTGACTTACCCTGACTCCTACCTTCCTTTTGTCCGGGTTACTTCTGCTGAAGAGCACATCTTTGGCTTTTCTCTAGACTGTCTCTGAGGTATTAGAGGGATTGGAAATCATGTCCTATTCCAAGACAGACAGACAGACAGACAGACAGACACAGATGATCTGATTTCCCAATATTTTAGTCTTTTGGTTAACAATTACTAAGGATCAATTATATGTCTCACATAGTTAATACAGAGTTTAGAAATCCTTCAGAAAAGTTAACAACAAACTGTTCCCTCATGTAGGCTAGAGGTGGATTCCAGGGCCTGCATACCCCTCACTGAAGTTTTCATTCCCTTGCAGTCCTAGCAGAGTCCTTGGTCTCCACCCCCTTCTCATCCTGAGTCTCACAGGACTGCTGATTATTTATGCAGCTGAGTCAAGATGCTGAGTTCAGCATTGTAACACAGCACGAAGAGAGTCTGAGTGTAAGGGGCTGCTTTGCTGACAGCTTTATAAGTCTAAGTAAATGGCAACGCTTCTTGCACTTGTCTTTGTGTAACTCCCATTTCAGGGTCCTGCAGACTTGAAAGCAGCTGCCCTGTGGTCCCATTCTGTGAAATTCACTGAAGGATGTGCCAAGATGAGTGAAAATGCCTTGCAAAGCCGCCATCACTATATATTGGATCACGTCAGAGATACTTCAACACCAGCACGGGGGACCACATTTTAATAAAGGCTGGAGAATAAGCCTTGAGTTTTTATTATTTTTCTTCTCTTTAAGCATCATTGACTCCAGGGAAAGGAGTGGCCCATCTCATACCATAAAGGCAACAGAGGTAAAGGCATGATGCAGAAGCTTGGAGAGGCAAATACTTCCCATCTGCTTACAATCAACTTAGAATACCATGCTCTGGGGTGTGCATGCTCACAGACATGCACACATGTATACACACAAGCACAGCTTGGTCATTCTCTCAAGTTGTAAAATTTTAACACGTGGAAGTTAATTCCATTGAAAGGGCACATCCATTGAGTTATGCCACATTACCTTGTAAATTCTGCCAACAACAGAACCCACTGCTAGGAACCCATCAGCACCCAAGGCAGGTGCTCACAGAGCCATTTCCTTGCCACCACCCCAAGTATTAACAGGACACAACTTATGCCAAGTACTATACTAAGCGCTCTAACGCTGTCATCTCATGAATCAATATGAAGAAATTCAAACAATTTCTGGTAGTCAACCTTTTTTGTGGCAAACATAACACTTTAGAAACATTTAATAATGCCCAAATGCCAGGAAGTGACAGAAGTCAATTTAAGCCCATATGCCTCAACTCAAACACTCTTCGTTACCCTTAGCTATTGCCATAAAGATGCAACATAAAAAGCCCCCAAATGCACTGGCTCAAAACAAGTATGATTTATGGTTGCATACATGTGAACTGGCTGGTCATGGCTGAGGGCAGCTGGAGATGTCTCTGTTCCTTGTTCCTTATGGTGCTCAGTCTTTTCCTAGGACTGGTGAACTGGCAGAGGCCTCCGATTATGGTTGAAGATGCACAGATATACAAGTAGAAACACACAAATCTGTGGCCTAGCCTAGGAAATGGTGCTCTTCACTGTCTCTACTGAGTAAAATATCACATGGCCAAACTTGGAGCCCTGGAGCAAGCAAATGCACTTCACTCCTGTTATAGGAAAGACTACAAAACTACTAGGCAAGAGCCATGAGTAGGAGAGGATGAAGAACTGAGGTCTGCAGGCAATACATCTCCTCATCCTCTTGGCCTCTGTGCTGTCTCCCTAGAATTCTTCATGTAAGGTTGAAATTTCTGGGAACTTTCTAAGTTCATTCTAGTGCATATTAATGTGGGAAAAGAATGAGCAAAATAACTTAGTGGTTAAAAATATCGGCATGGTTTTGACATCAGAAATCTATCTTTCTGACTCCCAACTGTCACTTGATCAAGTTCCTAAACCACGACCAAGTTCTTTAACTCTCTAAGTCTTATTTTTCTAGTATGTCATAAATGCTACTTGCTCAGCATGCCAGAGTTAAGTCTTCTATTATCTTAGAATTTGCAACTCTGTAGGAGACTGATTTCATAGATATTCTTTAACAACTATGTGACTGAATAAAGTAATTTTTGTCTGGAAGAATAAGTTAACGATAGCTCCTTTTCCCAAGCCTGGCTCTTTTCTACTGGGAGATGGAGGTAAAAAGACTCAAGTGCTGTTCCTTCATTTGCTGTGGATAAGGTATGCTCATCCTACCTGGGCATTGGAACCTGGCTGTGTTCTCCAATACTTCAGTAGGGTGTCCAATGCATTCTGTGGCAATAGTAGGTACCTGAACTGATCCTGGCCCCTCCCACTCTGGAGAAGGATGGCTGTAGTCCACAACTGGCTATCACAGCTGGAAAAGAGAATAGCAATGAGCTGCTCAGTTCACCATCTAGTCTTCTCTTAAGGCCCCTACTGTAGAACCTGGAGCAGTGGTTATATACACAGGTGTAGGTTTAAGTCCCAGTTTTGGTATTAAGTCTCTCACCTAGGACAAGTTACTTCATCTTCATGATTCAATTCAAACATCAGTAAAATACAGGGATCCCCAGACAAGTCAGTGAGCTGACCATTCCTTCTGGCTCCTTTTTTGAGTATATCACATGCTTTCCTGGAGCTGCTTGTAAAACACCCTTGAGACAAGGTATGACATTGACTCAGTGACTTTCCTGGTGCTGGCTGGGCTCCCTCCCTTCTGTCGTCTGTTTACTGGTACTTGTCCAACATTTCCACTGGACATCTGTCGAGGTATGTTCTCTTCTTCTACCAGAATTACTTTATTAAGCCCAGACTTTCACCCTGGGTGAAGAGAGAGGGTCACAGAGTACCCATTCTTCTGCTATTAGCTGACCTGTGTAGAGCAGACACACAATGATTATTCATGAGCTGAATGAATGATCAAAGGGATCATCAATCAACTGGGAATGAATATGTGTTACTAAGGAAAGGCAACCGTGAGCATGTGCTTAACTCAGAGGGATGAGCATAGTGTTAAGATTTCAAGTGAACTGGTGACAAGTTTGGCCGGGGTGAGTGAGCACTAGCAGAGATCACACTGAGGTGGCATTAAGCAGGCTTTAGAATCAATCAGCTGGCTTTCTATATTAATTTATGAGTCTGTCCCAGGCCCAGTGACTTGCCTGATGAGCCAGCAGCTGGCATGCAGCAACAGAACTCTCCATGCCAATAGTTATGTACTGATACCATAACATCCCTGAAGGCAAGGTAACACCACATCTGAGGACACTAATTCACTCAGAATTCAAGGGCCGTAACTGCCAACCTTAGAGATAAAACAGATCTTTCATTAAGCAAAGATTTTCTGGTTGGAATGTCTTTGATACATTTTCACAAGGCCTTGCTCATTTTCCCTCCTTTTGCCTTAGCTATTCTCTATAATTTCCTGCACAACCCTGATATACTCAATAAATAGTGGCCAGTTTGGAGAAGTCGGCCTCTGAGCCACAAGAGCTCTAACCTTCCTAGACCTCTACATACTGCATTACTTTTGTCTATTGTATTTTATCCTTTGCTGTACACTTGCCTAGAAGATCAGGTGACTGACCAGCTCAGAATAGGAGCTTTTGGGCATTCACACCTTTCTGAAGAGCCCCATGCTTCCCAACCCTGAAGACACATCCCATTCACCTGGGAACCTCTCAAAGAATGCAGATTACCAGGCCCTGGGACTTCCTCACTAACTTTGGATTCTAAGTCTCTGAATTCTCAAATGAGCCTAGTGATGATTTTTGTCTTTTAAAAAATTCTGTCACTTGAAATAACATGGGTGAATTCAGAGGCTGTTGTGCTAAGTAAAATAAGCAAGTAAAAAAGAGAAACACTACATAGTCTCAACCACATGTGAAATCAAAGAAAGTGATGCTCAGAAGTAGAGCATTAAATAGTAGGTCCAAGTGTCCATGGAGTGATGGGGATACTGCACAGCGATGGTTACAGTGCATTGAATAGTTGAGATTTCAAGGAAGTGGAGTAAACTTTTAAGATCAGTTGTCCAGGGGCTAGGTGTTTAGTTAAGCGGCCTAAGTGTCTGCTTGGCAAACACGAGGAAATGAGTTTGATCCCACGCACACATACCCACACACACAAGAATCAATTGTACAGCATAATGAATATAATTAACAATAATATAGAGCTGGAGATTTAGCTCAGCGGCATAAGCGCCTGCCTCGCAAGCAGGCAGTCGTGAGTTCAATCCCCAGTACCGATAAAAAGGAAAAAGACAAATAATAATAATAATAATAATAAAATAATGCTTCTGGGCATGGTGCACACTATATTCTCAGAATTTAGGACACTGAGGCAGGAAGATTGCCATGAGTTCGAAGTTAGCCAGGGCTCCATAAGCAAGTTTAAGGCCCAACTACTCTACATAGAGATAAATTGTCTCAAAAAAAGAAATAATAATAATGTAATGTATAGTTCTAGATTGTTGAGTAGATTTTAAATGTTTTAACAAAAAATATTTAAGTATTTGACATGACTGTTCTATTAATTAGCTTACATTATTCACTTCATATTATATGCCACATTGTATCCTATAACATACACAAGCTTTGTCAATTAAAAATGAAAAATTAAAAGGACAGAGTTTGATTAGACCACTGTTTTGGTGTGTAGAAGAGACACCCCCTCAGTGTAGAGGCTCAGGAGCTCATCCTTCTCTGTATGGAAGAGTAGGGAGGAGTCACGGGAGGCTGAGTTCTTCATTCATCAGTTCCTAAATCAGTGACCAATAAAATGAGGGGAAAGCAGTGAAACCAGGATCAAGGGATCCTTAGTTCAATGACATCTGAGAAAGAAAGCAAATTCATGAATGTCTGTGGGAAAAAATGTGCCTTGATGGTATCTTAAAAAAACATACCTGATGCTTCTAGCTAAGCTAAGCTTCTAACTAAGCTAAGCTCTCCTGTTGGACAGAAATAATCCAAAAGCATCCACTCAGGCTGGGTCACACTAAATATCATATTCCACATATTTGCTGTATTAATGACTGCTATGTCTTTAACATACCTAGCATTATCTTTGCTCTAGCCTGTTCTTTATGGGTGTAAGATTTGTGGAATTACTCACTTACAGAATTTCCCTTCTCTCTGGCCTAAAACAAAGTTCTGCTTCCTGAGCTTCTCTCCACATCACTCAAGAAAAGCCAAATCCTGCATGAGATTCTGTCATTGGCAGATTCTGGCATTGGCAGGATGCTATAACAAAAGGGTAATTATTTATTAATGTTACTTGAAACTTGGGGTTTCCTCACCTGATTTTAAAACACACAAGGCCATTTATTTTAAGTGGTTTCCAGACTTTGATAGATTGAGTACTCTTTCATGCTGGCAAAGGCATCAATGCAGTGATGCTAACTAGAATAATTATAGAAACTACCCCATCCTGCTGTAGCCTTTGAACATCTCTGAGCAATCATCCCCATGCAGGAATCATCAAGGGGATAGAAAAACCATCTGGTTCTATAGCTAGAACACTTGAACAATTTGTAAAGGGGAAGAAATTAAACCTTACAACAAAAATCTGGCAGATGATAAACACAAAATTTTCAAACTTTACAGTCAATTGCTATGGACCCAGATCAATGTATCAGAAAGTCCACTGTCAGAATTCAGGACCCCTAGCTGTAATGAAAAGACAAGTGAGGGGAAGAAAAAAAAAGGAAAGACCAAGGCTGATTATAGTTACACTCTACCCTAAATACACTATTCGCAAGAAAATTTTCTTTACAAATGTTGGGAAATTCAAATAGAATAAAACCATACAGAATGTTGCAAGACAAAGCATTTCCTTGGCATTTAAAACTCAGTGGCAGGCAAACAACTCCATGAGAAAAATCTGTTTTTCTGGAATGCCCAAGTCAATTTTGTAGATCAGAAGGTAGGGCCAATCCAAAAATGATTTCAGCCTTAGCCCTGTAGTAAAATAAGCTAAATTTCAAAACAACTCACAGTCCTTCAAGCTCAATCAAGACCTTCGGAAATATTTCTACTTGCACGATATCCTTTTGCTCACCTCTGTAGTAGTCTTAGGCAGCTCTCAGCTCAGAGAGTGACTCAACAAACACAAGTGTCATTTTCCATGGGTGTCACACATATGCTCAATCATTCTGGACACTGGCCTCCTCTGAAACCAGGAATGAAACTGCTTTGATCTTGCTCTGGATCATCACTTTGTTGCCAAGTTATTTTCAGTGTCATCTCCATCTGCCTCACTGCAACAACCATCAGGAGAGCTTAAACATGAAATAACAGTAATTTTAGGAAATGCTATATTTTAATTTTTTCAAGTCTTCCACATGCTGTGTGTGTGTATGTGTCCTTCTTGCCACAATACAATGTTCTACAAATGTACAAAGACAAATAAGGAGACATGTTCTCTCCACTAACCTCCTAAACCCATCATCCAAGTGTAACTTTTAGTAGTCTGGTAGGAATCTATTTATGCTCATCTAAATTCACTTATTCTTTAAACTAAAATTGTACCATATCTTGAATTGTATCCAGCAACTTGCTATTTTATTTTACAATTATTATGACTGTCTCTGCAGCTCATTAATTGAAGGGATATTTTCTTATAGAGGTTGCACAGCCTTCCCTTGAATGAAGATGTCCTCACTTCTCCATTTACTACTGAATTCCTTCAAATGACTGTGTATTGTAAAATGTCTTTGAACATAAAAAATACAATGTTCTAGAAAGCTGGTAACTACTCTTTTGTCTATAAGACTTTCAGAACAGTATGGGTGAATCTGTACCTAAGAATCTTGACTTTTCCCACATATAACCCAATGATTTCCCTCTAATTAAGAGGCTGGGCTAGTGTGCAGATTTTCATGAGATGGCAACTCTACCTATCCTAAGGTAGGGTACCTAAAGTACCCTAATACAAGAATTGGAGATATTTAAATTTTTTATTGTACATATTTGCAGTATATAATGTTTGCAATCTTTGTGGGGAGTTGATACATACATGTATGTAATGCTTTTTAATTTTCCATTTTTCCCTCCCCCCACCACTTGTTCTCCTTTGCATTTAAATAAGACCTATCTTCCTACATCCTGTTATCTATCTTTTATTTTGTTCTTCATTTGCAATTAGAGTTTCTCTTATACAAGAAACCACATAGTATTTAAACTTGTGTGTCCGATTTGCCTCACTTAACATGATTATCTCAAGGTACATCCATTTCCTACATGAAAAACTGGTCAACAATGCTGGCTATTAGAGAAATGCAAACTAAAACAACTCTGAGAGTCTGTCTTCATCCAGAAAAATTGGCCATCATCAAGAAATCAAGTAATAAGTGCTGACAAGACTGTGAGGAAAAAACAACACTTACACTGTTGGTGGGAATACAAGCTAGTAGTCTTGTATTTTGGAATTGGTATTTCCCATTTTGGAAATCAGTATGGGGATTCCTCAAAAAATTGTGATAAAAATTCCATTTGAACCAGCTATTTCCCTTTTAGTATGTTCTCCATGAGTTAAAAATATCATATATATATATATATATATATATATATATATATATATATATGTGTGTGTCTACAGCAGCACAATTTATAATAGCTAAATCTTGGAAGTGACTTGTGTTCATCAACAGATGAGTGGATAAAGGAAATGTGATTTTTAACACACAATGAAGCAGTGCTCTGCCACAAAGATTGACATTTTCAAAACTCCTTTTGCTTCTCATCTTCATATAGAGCACCAAGTGCTATGATTTTTGTTTTTCAACACTTTGCAAGTAAATCCACTCTTTTTTTACATCTCTTTTTCCATCCCAGGGAAAGAATCTGAATTGCTACAGAGTGGTCCAAGTTACTCAGTTATCTGAGTTACTGCAACATCCTGCAAATCAGCCTATTTGCTCCTTTTTTGCCTGCCTTTTATCCAGCCACTTCTTTATATTTATAATGTCAAATTCACACCATTACCCTCTACTGAAAGCTTCCCAACAGTCTCATTATGCATAGCATAATGTAAACACTTCTCAACATTCAAGTTCTTTAACTTTCCTCCCGAGCCTCCCCACCTGCCTCTTCCTACACTGCAGCTCATGGTACAGGAATGTGCGCCACACTCTCCTCGCCATCATTTACAATCTTACACTTCAGGCTCTGCAGTTGCCTTGCCCTGAGCATGGGTCAATTTGCTGTGTCTTTGCTCTTTCCACCACCTCTCTGGGACTCCAACTTTACATGGAGTCAGTGCAAATACATATTTCTTTCTCTGGAAGTCTTTTCTGATCTCCTTCTTTTCTCTCAAGTTCATGTTAGAAGCTCTCTCCAATCCTCTCTCCATCAGTCTGTATCTCCCTCACCACTTATTACATTCTTAATAGATTCATACTAACTTACCCATTCATTCTGCAAAGGGCCACTCTTAAAAAGCCCTTTCCACAGGGCACTCTAGTCCCCCAGAGATACCCATACATAAAAACTTTTCCTTCTCATGAGAGTAGCAAACTTTGATTATTGCCCTGATAGTTGATTATTATTCTTACATTTGGCACAAGATACATGTACTTTTCCCCTGAGGTAAAGTGTCATCTACCTCACAGGAGCTCACAACAAATCTTTCCTATGAAAAATTCATTTTCATTTTAAAATAATGCATCTTTCTTCTTGTGGTTGTTTTTAATGTTTCTGCTAGAGACAATATAGAGACACCAGCCCCATAAAAGGTAAGGGAGTTAAGAATGAATGGATAATATTGGGTAATTTTTTCTTTCCTTGAGTAGTATCCTTCTGAACCAAACGCTCATCAGAAGAGTCACCTGATTGGTCCTTTTGGGATACTTCCATTATAAAGCAGGACAGGTGTATTCGAGGGTTCAAAACCATTTGGACCAAAGCAAACCAACCAATAAACACAAATATATAAAACGTAACAGAGGACTGAAGTCAAGTTGACTTAATACCTCCAAGTTGGTTCACAATGAAATTTGATAGGGATAAAGGGATCATGAATCTCTTTGGTCTCTGCAACTTTGACCTCTGAAGGAAGGGTCTTACTGTTGCTTTGATCTTTGATTTGGGCAGATCTCAGAAGAAGCCTTCACTGCAAACTGTAAATTGAGGGCTCTGTCTGTCTTGCTCATCATGAAACTCCATCACATAGCGCAACAACAGTGCATGACACAGTGCAAGCTCTTGGAAAATACTGCAGGAATGAACGGAGGAAGAAATAAAAGAGAAGACATCATAAAAACCATTCAGGGAAGAAGCTGTCTCCTCTTTCTTCCCACAAATAGCATACAACTTAGCAGTTCATAACTAGGAACTCCTCTGGGTCTCTCTCTCTTTTTTTTTTTTTTTTTGAGATAGTTTTGCCACGTAATTCAAGCTGGCCTCAAACTCACAGTGATCCTCCTGCCTCAACTTCCCAAGTTCTGGGATTATAGGCATGCACCACCACACCCAGCTGGATCCTTTCTGAAGTAACAGAAACCAGAAAAAAGAGTGGGCCAGAAAGTAAAGGAAGAGATGGGACAATGTGGTGCAGTAGAGACGAGGGTCTCCTCAGGGCTTTGGGAGGCAGGGCATCACTGTGTGTCGCTGATAGACAGTAGAGGAGAAGGATATCTCCCAGATTTCTGGTGAGAATACAAGGGGAGGAAAATCACTGGCTGGGTGGTAGTCATTCAGATGCAAAGTAACTGTGTAAGGATGGGGAAATATGCTATGGTAGCCAACCACTCTGATAAGTTATCTCAGTTCTACTTTGATATTGACTATCACAAGAGATGCTACAGAACCATAGGAAAGCTACACCTAGAGAGCTACACAGCATGCTTAGCCCCAAATCTCAGATCTCTCTCCAGACCAGTGTCCCCTGCCAGCGTCCCAATCACATCTCTTTGTAAATAGGAAAGAGCCCATTTAATAAAGATTTGGATCATTGTTTTTCATATGGTGTTTCAGGGAGCACTAATGCTTTGTGCTATTCCAAGAAAATAATGGTCCTCTAGTGAGATAAGTAACGTAATGGAGTACATTTTGTTTTCCTCTTTGGGAAAAAAGTCCTGTAAATTAAAAATTCATTTAGTCCTTAAAAAGGAAGGAAATTCTGACACACCACAAATAGATGAACGTGGAGAATATTATAGTAAGTGAGATAAACCAGACACAAAAAGACAAATAGTTCATTATGTCACTTGTACGTGGTCCCTAGAATACTCAAATTCATGGAGATGGAGCTTGCCAGGGCCTAGTGGTAGAGAGAGGGAATATGGAGTCACTGTTTAATGGAGACAAATTTTCAGCTTGGGATAATGCAAAAGTTCTGCACATGGATGATAGTGATGGTGAACTTGGCTAACACTCCTATACTATACATTTGGAAGCTGGTTAAGATGGCAAACTTTATATGTATTTTACCACAATTAAAATAACCCATAAATAACCCATTCATGGTCACTCGTGTCTCTCAGGAGCCATTTCTATTTCCCATTACCCATTCCCACTCTTCAATAAATTTTCCTATTCTTAAAAAAAATTAAACCCTAATGTTAAGCTGGAGTTACTCCAAACTTTTACTTTTGAGACAGACATCTTTTAAAAATTATTCTAGAGCCAGGGATATGACTCAGTGGCACAGTGCCTGCCTGGCAAATGCTAGGTTTTGAGTTCAATTCCCGGCACACACACACACACAAAAAATCAATCTAAACTATTATCTCTGTATCCCAACTGCTATTGCAATGGGGTCTGTCATGTAGCCTATAGCTTGGATGGATGTATAATTCTAAGCTTGAGGCCTCGGGTGTAGGGTGCTGGCAGGTAGACACTAATGGCCATAGACAATCAAATTGAGACTCTTTTGAGCGATGGTAAGCCTAAGAAAGTGGACTTACAGCCACTGTCTATACTCCATGTACTGGGTTTGAATGTCTACAGCAAAACTTGTGTTGAAGTTTGATCCTCATTTTGAGGTACAGAGAGGTGAGATCAGGTTGGAAATTTAAGAGAAAATTAGATCATGAGAACACCCCTGGTCATGTATTAATAGGTTTTCTTGAGGATGACCCTCAAGAGCCATTTCAACTCTGTTTTCACCATTGGTGCCCAGCATGGCCTCAGAACTCTGCAGAGTCCCCACCAGCAAGAAAGTCTTCATTACATGCAGCCCCTAGACTTTAGACATTCTAGCTTCCAGAACTACAGTTTGAATAAATCACATTTCTTCATAAATTACCCTGTGTATGGCGTTCAGTTATAAGAACAGAAAACAGAGTAAGATACCACCAGATCATTGCACTGATTTGAGAACAGACCGTAGTCCATCGGGAGGCAGCTGCCTGGATCATAATGAAAAAGTTTCAAGGTACAATTATTGCACCCAGATCTCTAGAGACCCTGTTACTGGCTCCTGTGAGATTTCTATCCTCCTTTTCCCCCTGCTCTAAACTGGTTTCCAACTCAGAAAAAAAAATCACTTACTGTATTACAATGTCCTTGGCCAAACGTTGCCCTAACTCAGAGGAGAGAAAAAAATGTCTTCTTTGTGTCACACACAGGCTCCCACGTTCATGCTTACATCACTGCCAATTTTTATCAATAAGCTTGAACCATATGAAATTGCCAAATTTGACTCTTTGACCTAGAAAAATTGCAATATCAAATGGTGTCACCTGAATTGGTATACGCTGGAGGAAATGTCATCTTCCAGCACCCACTTTTCAATCCAAATCTCCTCTTCTAAACTTCGGCCATGACCTTGTTTTCAACCAGGAATCCCCCTCACACTTCACGACCAATCATCCCTCCCTCCCACCTCCCCCTAACAGTGATCACTTAGAATTTGAGTGAAGTACAAGTAAGGCATAGGAGCCATAAGCCTTTCAGGTCTGATGCTTCCTAGGTACCTCTTGGAGAACTAGATCTATTATACTATATGCTCTGGTTGCAACGGTGTCTTATCTCTTTTCCTTTAAAATACCTAATATTAAATACACACACACACACACACACACACACACACACACCCCTATCTTCATCCCAAGTGTCTTCTACAATGCCATGTCACCTACTAGTATACTCCTTTCTCTAGTTTCCTATACTCCTTTCCCTTCTTCTTGTTTAATTCCATGCTGAAATTCTTCAATACTGGCACAAGGCTTCTCACTTCTAATGCTTCACTATACCTGTATTGGAAATCTCTCCTTACTTCCACCCTGAATCCCGATAGAGACGTTATTTGAATTTCTGAACTACTTGCACCTGTGTGCTTTCCAGAACACCATTCTTTTATTTCCAACATCAGCAACATTTTGCTTGTACATATGAATGGAAATAAATAATTTTTTAGTAAACATCTTATGCTGACTATAGATTTTTTAAGGGAACTCCTTTAGGAGACTTTTCATGTATATGGTTTTCCTGCACCAGAAAAGTATTTGGAGCAATACAGATATGCATATATTGAAGTGGGATAAAACTATGGTGAATATTTAAATTTTTAAAATGTTCGTATAGTAAAGACACATTACCTATAATTCTCCTCAAAATAGTCCCCCTCCCTTTGAGCATTATCTCATCATCTTTGCCACTTTCTGAAGCAGTTTTGGAAGCCCTCATGTGTGCCTTTAGTTGCACTGTCCTGGTTCCCTTGATGTCCTGAAATGAATCCATGTTTGCTTTTCATAGTCATTTTGTCTTGGAGAAGTGCCAGAAGTCATGAAGTACCATTTCTAGTAAATGATGTGGATAGAAACAAGTTTTAATGTTTTTATCTGATAGGAATTGCCATGAACAGTTGATCAATGGGGGTGGTCAAAATACACACTGGATGTTTGATTTTAAATGATTTATGACAGTACAAGTCACATTGCCATAAATCCCTATCAAAACACCCTTCCCACTTTGAACACATTTTCCCCATAATTCTTGGCAATGTGTCTTTTACTATAATAGTATTTCTTAATTTAAACAATCATGATATGTTTTGGTCATGCATAAATCATATATTAAAATACCTCACCAATACTACAAGAACTACTAAAGTGTCAGTACAAAACAGAAATGCTCATGAAACAATTGATAGACAAAATTACATTTTTCTCTTAAAAGAGATGATGAAATATAGTAACCCAGATATATTAAATGACACTGAACTAATGTAATCTTTTCACTCAATTTCTTAGTCATGATGGCCGATGTAACAATCTCAAAGCGTCAGTGCCGTAGTTCAGAGAAGATTTATTTATTCATTATTTATGTCATTGTCTGCCATGGGCCAGAGAACCCTCTTGGGTGGTTCTTCTCCAAATGGTGGCTCAGGAATCCATTTTCCTATCTCTTCCAACTCTCGATGTCTATAGTATCCACAGGAATTCATGATACATCACTTCCTTCCGTATTCCCTTCGCCAGAAATAGGCCCCAAACTAACCACAGATTCATAAATTTTGTTTTTCTCATAACCAGGGGGAGGCACAGAACTTGTAATCATTTAGCCAGATTCAAATGCATTTAATGATCTGGGAATATAGCTCAGGGGCAAATCACCTCCCTGGCAAGTGCAAGGTCCTGAGTTCGAATCCAAGCACAAAAATCAAACACATTTGTAAAAAACTTTGAAATCTACTGTTGATTGCTGAATTGATCCTGCCCTCAAATAATACACTATCAAAAAAATTGACTCAAGACTTCATTAGAGCTGGAAAGCTATTTTAATGAAAGGTAAATGTGAGTTTACGGTCTGCAATAAAAAAAAATTAGTTCTAAAGAAGTGGATTTCTCTATGCCTTTGGTTCCCATGAACACATCAGTCAAGCCTCATTCCTTGTTTGCTTTCCATACCCCATCCCTATGCCTGCCTCCAAGCAGGTTATCACTGTGTATTTTGGGCACTGGCATTTAAATTTCCTTAGGTTTCAGTTGTTACCCAATGTCTTAGCTCTCTCAGGCTGTTATATCAAAATGCAAAAAAAAAAAAACCAAAAAACAAAAAACAAGCAACTGGGTGGTTTATGCGGTACAGAAATTTATTTGCCTATAAAAATAAGCATTATTGTTGAAGCTGACAAGCCCAGCTTGAAAATATCACTGAGATTGAGGCCCTTCTTCCTTCACAGACTGACAGATGTTTTCTCCCTGTAACTTTACAGGCAAAAAGCTAAGAAAGCTCTTGCCAGTCCCATTTTTAAGTACATAATTGCATTCCTGGAGCTCCGCCCTCATGTTCTGATCACTCTCCAAACACCCCACCTCTTGATAACTGGGAGTCAGCATTTCAACATTCAAATTTGTGCAAAAGAATGAAATAAAATATTCAGGCCACAATACCCAACTAGTGGCCATCTAGCGTTAGACCCCAATCTCTCCTCCCTTTATCCAAATCAAGAAGAGAAAACCTTTCACTGATAATATGCTTCACTGTCTTAGGCAGATTCACCATAAATTATAAACTGTGTAGTGCTTAACCTTCCTGGCCCCTCATTTCCTCCATTCACTTTTAAGGTCCTATAGCCAATTTTTTAATCACCAAGTTATATTTTCTTAAGAAGAGATGACCCCACCGTCCTGTAAACTCCTGACTCCACAAACCTTGATCCTCCCTGCTGGCCACTAAATGACACCACTCAGCTGTACCTAATCTGTTTTTTACTTTCCTCTGAGACCTTTATCTATCATAGTATTTTACTGTCACCTTTAGCAATTCCACAACTTCCTCTTCTAGGGATTAGCGAATTGGTATTTTCCCCAGGTGGATCCCGTTTTTTCCTTCCTTCCTCCTCCTGTTTCCACACTTCTAACCTCTTTGTTTGCCTGTCTCCCTAGGCCTTGATACTCCGTGCTTTTTTGAACACTAGCTAATTTAGCATTCCTGGCAGAATTCATGTGCATCCTGTTGACTAAATCTTCCAACTCATTGATAAAGATTTTAATAAACATGGCTCTCAGGGTAACCTCTGGGACGTTTTTCTAAACACCTTCTTGCAACTAGATCCGCTGCAATTTGTTCCCATCAGTTCCATTATCTTTGGTTTTTAGTTTTGGAGCCAGTTTTCAATATGCACTGGAGTTTTCCTATTCCAGCCACTTTGAACTTATTTTGCAAGTAAAATTTCCTGGGACATTTTTATCAAGTGCTTTCGTAAAACCCAAATAGATAACATCTGTTGTGTTCCTTTTAACCATTCATGCAGTATATTGTGTATGTAGTGTGTGTGTGTGTGTGTGTGTGTGTGTGTGTGTGAGAGAGAGAGAGAGAGAGAGAGAGAAGCATTTTTTTCTAAGAAGCAACCTATTAAGTTTCTTTGGCACTATTGGTTGCTAACAAACCCTTGCTGTTTTTGTCCTGGATTTCATTAGTCTCCAGTTTGCTGCTAGTTGGTTTTCATGGGTTAGCATTTTTCTTCCCTCCTAATATTTGTCTTATACTATAAACAATTATTTTTAGCTGAACAGTGGAGCTGAGCTTATAGGACTATATTTCACAAGATCGCCTTATCCTTCATTCTAGGTCTTTGGGGGGGTTGCTCTCTGCTCCCAGCTGCTTCTAATCAAAGCTAATGCCTTCCCACCACATTCCCCCCACTCCAAGTGCCGACACCAATCTTCCCATTAAATTAAGATGACTCAGGGTACTGGGGAAGCAGATTCTCATTTCCTCTGGTTTCCCACCACTTGCTGCTGGCCTCCCTATGGTAAAGTTTGCCTATTTTACATGCAGCTCAGAATCCCGCCCCCCTTCTCTCTTCATATCCTGTATGTCAGTGTTTTCTTGAACAAGACTGCTTCTTCACCTTTCAAAGGCAGCTGCGAGGTGCAGTTAATTCAGGGAAAGATCCTTAAGTTTTGGAAATCCTACAGGCAAGCCTGATGCTGGCCCATAGGCTTCATGAGAGGTGAGCCTGAGGGGAATAAAAGAGAACTTAAGCTGAAAAAAACCTGCTAAACTTACGGGAATTTGTACTAGTGGTGATATGTGGGAGACAGGAGAAAATGACTAGGAAAATAGAGATTGCACAAAGATGAGCATAAATGAAGGCTTTGCTCGGAGCAGTCAGCTGATGGTAAATTTCTTCCCTGCCCAGTGAACAGAGGAGGTATTAAAGTCTCTGGAACAAATGTAAGAAGTATGGAAGTTTCTTCCACTCAACCTATCCCATCCTCAGCGAGGAAAGTGACCAGGATGAAATCCCCATCCCTAACAAAAAATGAAAGAAGTCCAGGACCTCAAATTAGCTGCGCCAGGTTTGCTCCTGTTTCCTTTGGGGTGAGGTAAAGAGAGAGTCAAAGACCACAGAGGCAATGGTATTCGGGTTTCGTACACTTTTTATTCCCATAATCACGAGGTTTATCTCTTGATCCATTTCTGATGTGGAATGTAGGACATCCTGTCCTTCAAAAGCAAACTAGGAACTAAATGTTTTGATTCCAGGAACTGGATCGTTCTTGGGTCCTAAAATTTGTTACCTCCTGCAAGAAGGGACATGCCATTACTCAGAGCTCTAATTTCTGATTATCAGGATTACTATTAAAGATAAAATTATTCTTTGTGTGTCTAAAGAAAAAATGCATTATACATTTTGGGGTTTGCTATTAGAATTCTCATTCTATTTTTCTATTGTTAAAATGAACTTCACGAATTCATATCTATGAGTCTAATACCAGTACCATGAAAATTGTACTTCTCCTTTCTGTTTGGGACTCCTCACGATTACTCAGATACTATCCACTCATTTATCCAATACATCTCTGTTAAGCTGCGTACTACTTTTCAGACATTGGCATCAGGAGAGTTCCTTTCAGGCTACTCTCTATTTCAGTTCAGCTCTCCATTAATTTTGTTTTTCTCATCTCCTGCTAATCTTTGTGCACCTCCTCACCTTCTAAACCTGCCATCATGACTCCCTGATGAAAAGGTTAAAAGTAGTTTAGACCAAGGAAGTTAAAATTTTCCTGACCATTCATCAGCCTACAATAAAAGACAGACAAAGCTACTTGCAGTATTAACAAGGAAATAGTAACCATTTCACCAGGGACATCTAGCAACGCTAATGTGCTACTTCTCAGAGGGACCCATTAGGGAACTTTGTTCTCTAAAATCTGAAACTCTCACAATCTTTGCTGCTTGGAATTGTACCAGTAATTATAAAACTTCCACTTTTGCCTGGAAGACTTACCTGGTCACTGTTTTTCTTCACCGTGTTGAGTTGATCAGCCCACATGCATCTGGGCATCGGCTTTCCCAGTGATCTTAGAACACCAAGCACCTAATGTTTATTCTGCCACAAACAGAATAAATTTCTCCAAATGTATGCAGAATAGCTACAGGATTTATCACCTACTAGACTTACATACAGTTTTATATATTTTTAAAGTACTTAGACATTGTAACTTCTGCTTTAGTTAGGATTATCACATGTGAAATGATATACTTGATGTTGTATTTGGTTTTGTTTGTACTGGAGATCGAACTCACGACCTTGTGTTACCAGGCAGGGTTTGAGCTGCTGAGGTAAACCCCCAGTCCTAAATGACATACTTGAATTATACAAACTGGGAGCTCAAAGAGTCAAGATAAGTCAGTGTGTCTATGTAAACTTGGAAATAATTAGCCTGGACCTGGAAACAAACTTTCTTTCTGTAAACGGACACTCAGTAAGTATTGGAGATTTTTTTCCAAACAAGTTATCTCTGCTATTGCAGCACAAAAGCAGACGTAGCTTATATGTGAATGACTGTACATGGCTGTGCGCCAATAAAACTATTTACCAAAGTAAGCAGTAGGCCAGATTGATCTAAAAGGTTATGGTTTGTTTGTGAATTTGCTACTGTCTTGTCCATTAAGAGTAAGCATCCAATATCATTTGAGTGCTAGAGAGAGAAGGCAGATACCAAATATCTTTGTCCTTAAAATTAGACATATTATTTATCACAGTGATGATGAAGAATAATGGGAGTTAACCCACACTTGGCACCTAAACTGTGCTTGGTAAATTATATTATAAGATTGCAATTCCTCCCCATACTGTCAGGTGGGAATTTAAATTCCTATTTGAAGTTTTAAAGTCTGAGATTCAGGGTAATTTTACTTCTTTGTCAGAGTCATTAAACTGTTAAAATGTTAGTACCAACTTTAAAAGCAGCTCCATCCTCCACCAAATCTCCTGTTCTTCATGTACATCCTTTAAGAATTTAAGCAAGGCAAGTCTCTCCTGCCTATCTTATCTGTCATCAGAGTCATGGCTGGCAGAGCTGTTACACTGGAGTCGCCTGTGTATGTTTAATCAGACATGTCTCTGGTGACTCTCAGTTAAAAAAAAAAATACAAGTTTTAAAACAGTGAGCCACAAGTCCCCACCCAAGAACCTCCAGACAGAACTTATCCAAAACAATGAGAAGCAACTGAAACCACAAAGCGGGCCAGGAAAGCCACACTGGCTTAGCCCGCCAATGGAAAAATCAGCAACAGCCCCTGACAGTCACAGAACACAAAGATAGCGGTGATCTCACCACTGGTGCATGCTTGAGGGGACTCTGATACAAACTGTGTTGCGTTTAATTCCTCTAAGCCTCTCAAAGAAAAAACACACACGAACTCAAGTTCTTGAAAAAGATTTGGTATCTACCAATTGAAGAACACTGCACAATAGCTAAAGGATAAGCACTTACTCACTTTTGAGACCTCAGTCAAACAAGCTATTTTGGTAGAAATTTGGGAAATTTTTTCCTGTGTGTGTCACACAAAATTTGACTCAATTTTCAGACTAGAATGGGCTGTCTTTTTTGCCTCTTGTAAAGGTGCATTTGCCTTCCTTTAGCAACAAAGAATAAAGAGCCCTTCTTTCTATACTACACAGATAGCTCAAATAACCATTTTAGAAAATGCTAAAAATCTAGCTTCTTTAACGAATAGTCTCGTGGTGATTATCATCCTATCATGGTACATCTTAAAGTCATTGTACTTTCTTTGTAGGGGGTGAGTGAGAACGATTAGCTGATGGGGATGAGAAGAGGATTAACTGACTTTCACACTGAACTTCACGGTATCCTGCAAATAAGTCCACAGTATGAGACAAAACAGCAAGTGTGGGCTGGGGATTTAGCTCAGCGGCATAAGCGCCTGCCTTGCAAGCAGTCAGTCATGAGTTCAATCCCTGGTACCGATAAAAATGAAAAAACAAACAAACAACAACAACAAAAAAAAAAAACCCAGCAAGTTTGCAGCTAAGGAAGGACAGCCAGTATTTGAAGATGGCTTGTCTCTGGACCGAACACCCCAGGAGCACTTCATGAGAGGCAAATCTTATCCCAGCCCATTGTATAAAGTATTTCTTATTCTAGCTGCATATCACATACCACTATTATCATCTGTTCAGTCTAGACAAGAGACATGTGCTAGCTCGGAGAAGTTAGGCAGACTGAAGTTGCCACAGAATTTCCAGGAGTTGATCAGAATAAAAATTCTCCTATCTGGGCTATCAGGCTACATTCAGTTCCTAGATAATTTTGCATTTTGTGGAGAAGTTCCAACAGGAAATCCTCATGGCAAGTGACCACTTTGAAAGAAATTAGAGCTCATTTTTCTCCTGTGACTTGCTAAAATAGGATGTCATAAGCACAGCAAGTTTCACTCTAGTTAAGCAAATATGCTGGCTATCGTCCATCAGATACCAAACCTTCGAACTAGTTATATGCATGTTTTGCAGAAGGACAAATATCAGACTAAAGCGTACGTTTCTCTAGTTAGTAATTAAATGTGATACCTCATGTAACCCAACATGTTTCTGAATTTCACACCAGTAAAGTGAATCTTTACCATAACATCTGCCATTAGACTGTCATGTGAACAAATATGTAGATTATGAAGTTATAGCTACAACCAAGTCATTATTAGTATTTTATTTCTGATCAAAGTGGTGGTAAAAGGGATAAAGGGATCAGGGTTGAGTCATTTCTCATAGGTACATCTCCACTCACCCACTTAATTTTCTTGGTCATCCTATACAAGAATTCTCCCTAGGTCCTCTGCTTGAAGTTTCATGACTTAGCTCAAGTCATTCATAAGCGATTCCCCTGGTATTTAACCATGTGTTGGCAGGTGTATGGGGCCAGTCTATGTCAGGTAAACTTTGCCAAGTTACTGAAATCTTTCCTCTCCTTTTGTGTGGTAGTAAAATACGGACTGTGATAGCTACCTTGAAGTGTTATTGTGAGAGATATGAAAAGGAGGTAGAACATATCAAAAATTTGATAAATATTACACCTTCCTTAGTACAAAAAAAAGGTAGAGAAAGAAAGAACAAATCTCCTGCCACAGCTTCTACTTCTACAGGAACGATCTACATCCCATTGTTTTAATATGTAAAGGGAATGGCATCAGAATCAGCGGTCATTCTACAAAAGTAATAGGTCAGAACTTCTAATACAATGGAAAAAAGCAGCTGATTATGTTGATTCCCCACCTGTGTTATAAAATGCATTTGAGCTGAAACTCTTGTGCTCAACTTCTAAAACAAATTCATAGTAATGAACTACTTCTTTTCTTTCCAAAATTGTGTGGGTGCTTCATAATTGTGTGACCACAGTTATTCAGAGTACAAACCCTCTTTGACATCTTTGTCTAGACTAAAAAGGAGGAGCGTCTACACACTTGAAAATAACAATATATATTGGCTAATTAGCACATGTATTGGTTCAAAATATGGACCAAATCACAGTTAAAATCCCTTTAATGTGCTCAGTGAGTGGGCACTAGAAAGTATTTTCTGTATTAACTTTCTTTGAAGTTGGGTAGCTAAAAACCATCAAACAAGAATTAAAAACTAAAGACCAATAATAAGTAAATATCTTGATGGAAGAAACCTCTAAGGGCCCTCTAACTGACAAGCCAGGCTTCCTAGAACACCACACCTAAGTCATTAGGAGTGAAGGAGAAAAGAGCAGAATTCATCTCTCCTGGCTCTCAGCCCTTCCTTCCAAATCCCGAAATGAATTTCTCTTTCAACCAGAGAATAAAAAATAATCGGATTTCTCTAAGGGTTATTTAAGGTGTAACTTGCAATTCAGAAGAATCAGTATATTTAACTTCATTCTTCATCTACCCGGGGGGAATTAAAACGAAATAAAAAACTAGAACAACAATGCTGGAATGGGGCTCCCATCATCCTCCACACCCCCTTCTCCTCCCTGCACTGTAATTGCTCCGCTGCAGCAGATAAAGAGACCAGAACGCTGCAGAGCCCTGCTGAATGCAAACCCGAGCTGACTGAGCTCCTGCTCCTCCTCCTCCTCCTCTTCCTCCAGTGATTAATCTTTTCTGCTTTTCGCAGGAGCCATCTTCTGCAGCGTTCAGCATTTGGCTGGGACTTTGACTTCTTGTTATCACCATCTCTCTCTTTGTTTTTGGAAAAGAAAAAAGCACATCTGTGGCACACGACCATACAGAGCGGCGGCTAAGCTTTGAATACCGCGCGCCACATGTAAAATTCATGTTCTCTCTCTCTCTCTCTCTCTCTCTCTCTCTCTCTCTCTCTCTCTCTCTCTCTAAAGGATTTAGGAAAGGCTTTCCCAACCTGTATTCCTCTTTAAGATTATAGTCCCGATATTTTTACTGATAAGTAAGCTCACTCTCCAATGAATGGAAGTCTTTTTAAAGCCACTAAAAACATCATACAAATGTAGATGTACCACTTAAATACCAAAAAAAAAGCCAATATTTCTGAGAGCCTTTACCCTTCTCTGATGTAGTTTCCATGGAAACCATACCATTAAGCCTGGCAGTTATTTCCACGTTACATAATATTATCTAATGGTTAGTTACTTCTGCACAAACGTGTTTATTCAGTAGCTTTTTGTCCACGTAATCAACCATATCTACTTAAATTTGATTAAACGGGGAGCAGCAGCATAAAATCATTTATTGCAATGTCCCCTGTGCCTGTTACTCATCCAGAAAATGACATGCTCTGTATTTGCCAAAAAGAGGACTATGCATGTGAGCTTGTGGGAAAAGACTTTGGCATTGCTGAGACAATATTGGTTGTGGATCAGAGCCATTAAGATGGAGAGTATATGAAGTTGGAAACTAGAGCAGACATATTGAAGCTACACATGAAGTGTTTTGATCCTCTTCCTGTGTCTCTTCCTTCTTTTTATTAAAAAAGTGGGGAGGGGAAGCTTAGATTCTCAGGAAGTCTGTATGTACGGTAAAGAACCTGAGGGAAAGGTGCTTCTGCATAAATTGTTGTTCAATTAGGAACATTTCTCTCATCTTAAGAGTGGGCTTTGTTGTGTGATCACTATTGATTTAGAAGTTATTTCTAGAACATAATGGATGACCAATTCTCCATGATACTGAGGCTCCTTCTCCTTCTCCTTCTCCTTCTCCTTCTTCTTCTTCTTCTTCTTCTTCTTCTTCTTTTTCTTCTTGTTCTTTAGTTACTCAAGTTCCATTATTCTGCCTTCAACTCCTTTTAACAAAAAACTGTGTAAAAATTTCTATTCTCCATGTTTATTGAGGTATAATCTACAATTTTAAAATTCTATGTATTTAACAGGACTAGATTTATGGATATATATATATACATTACACACTATGAAAAAATCACCATGCTCAAGAGAACTAACATCATCTGAAATAGCTACAATCTTTTTTAGTGTATGTGTGTCTGTCTGTCTGCCTGCCTGCCTGTGTGGACCTGAATGCTTTATCCATTGTGTTCTGCAAATTTTGTTTTTTTCAACAAATGAAAATAATAGCATACTCAGATATAAATAATCCTCAGAGATAAAACATGTACTGTGTATTCATTCCCCACAGGTAGGGTCTCCTGTCTGTGCACAGTAAGACCTCAAGGAATTAATTTAAGGTTCTCCCTCTCCCCCTCCCTCCCTTTTCCTCTCACTTTTTTATCTTTTAAAAATAATTAGTATGTTAGATGGCTGTTAAAATATATATTAATATATGAATTCAACTCATAAGTCAGTTCTAAAAGTCATTTACCTAAACATTTCTATAACTGTATAACTAATTTAATGGCTTTCTCCTTTGACCTCTACGAGCATATTCTTATTGAATATGCTTATGATAGTATGGATTTTTTAAAAACACAGATATATTACAGGTCCATTAACACATCCTCTAAACACTCACAGTCCCCCCCCCATAGCATGTTCCATTATTTACGCAAAAGGCAAAGGCATTTAGTTACTAAAAGAAGACCCTTTGTTCTAATTCAGTCTGTAACTCCTTTTCCCTGTATCCTCTTTTGTCCGTTGATTCTCCCCCATCCTGCAGGCACGCTGTTTCTTATTTCAGATTTCTAACCTCTTTTCATGTAGTCCTCAGCCTTTGCATAGGGAAAAGCTGAAAGCTGACTTCCAGGGGCTTCATTTCTTGTAGTAGTGGCCCTTTTTCTCTTCTGGTTATTTAGAGTACTTTCTGCCGGCCCTCTCAAGACGATTTTGCACAGCTTCCTCGGTAGGCTCCTTACCCTCTCCTTCCTTTCTCACTTTCTGGGCATAACGCCTTCCAGCCCCTTTCAGCATTTAGCTTCGTTCAGTTCAGGTCACGCCTTTCCTTGTGAACCCAGCTCCACTGCCTGACTTACTTCGTTCTCACCCGCAGCAAGCTGAATTTTCTCTCTTTGCTTCCAGCACTAGTTGGTACATTTACATCACGGTACATGTAAAATACTACTTTCTGAGTTATATTAATCAGTCTATTTCTAGTCATTTATGGAACACATAGTTATAACATCTCATTCTGTCAAAGGTGAGCAGACTACTGGTTTCAGTTAAAGTTTCTGATCTTCTGGCCTGAATATGTTTATATCCTCAGTGCCTGGCAAAGTTTCTGACCCTTAGTACACATCTGATATTTGTTTGTCGAATTGCTTTTTCAAATTTCTCATTTCATTACCAAGCATGACTTAAATTTTAGAAAAACTGAAAATATAAATTCCCAGGAAAAACAGTGTACCCATACTCTTGCTAATCAGAAATTAACAGTGCCACATTTTTAGATATGTTTTTCCAGCAAAATTTTCTCAGATATTACTGTAAACTTTTTTTTAAAAAGAGAGTCATATGACATCTGGTTTTTATACAATCCATGAACAGCACCGTTGACACAGTGATTTCATGTTGTGCTGGAATAAATGTTGGCGAATGAGGATATAGTCAAATGGGCCAGATGACTCAAGCAATGTTTCCCTTAGGCCCAGGTCTATGTTTTTTATGAAAACCAAAAGTAAAGTCTTTGCTGACTTTTCACACTTGTCTGCAAGGAAAGCCCTAGGAACATGATTCCCTACGGACAGAGCTCAGTTTCAAGAAACCAAAGATCAGTCATGCTTTGTTTGTGGATTCTAATCCAGAGTTTTCATTTCAGTAACTCTGGCACCTTGCGGGTCTAAGAGATAAACTCCTTTATTTGAATATCTGATTTGGTGCTCAAAAGATTTATATAAAAACAGATTTCAGAGTGTACAATCTGGGGTCAAACACCTTGACTTTCAAACGCTGATCTTTCTGTTAGGAAAACTTAAACACGTCCCAGTGTAGTAGTTCATGCCTGCAGTCCCAGCAATCTGGGAGGCCAGGGCAGGAGGATTGCTGATTGGAGCCCATCTTGCATTACACAGTGATTTAGGGATGCCTCTCTCAAAATAAAAAATGAAAAATGACTGTGGATGTAGCTTAGTCCAAATTCCTTGATTCAGTCCTTAATGAGGAAAAAATAAAATCCTTTCTGTGAAATTAGAGCAGTAATAGAAGATTACTTAAAGTACTATGTAACATTTAGCAATTATTAATGTTGTAATTAAATCCTTTCCTTCTCTTGCTCCCTACACATGGCAACATGGCGTACATACACACGTGCACACACACACACAAACATGCAAACACCCCAAATACACAAAGATTATTCATTGATCTCTTTTGAAAAAATTGTAGGTAATTTCCCCTAACGTAATGCAAAATTTACCATTTTTATACTTTATGTCCCGCCCCTACCACCTCCTATTAAAATGTTTTCCACTGGCTGGAGATCTAATCAACTTATTCTTTTCTCTGTAATTTACTTGTCTTCTAGGATAAGTGATTTCCTCCCCTTTAAGCCTCAATATTCACCACACTTACAATTCTGGCAGCATCCATTTTGTCATTGTTCAGTTGTACAAATTACATAGGAGAAAATTGTGACCCTTAATAGTTCCAAATGATTCTACTTCTTTGACACTTCTATGATAAATTTTATTTGGAGAGTTGAATTGAAACTATTTCATAAAATGGAATTTAACATAGAGAACTGCAAAGTAACAATATGAAAATTGCACAGTAACAATGTGACCACTATTACCATTACCCCAATTCTCTTCAACTATTCAGAATTTCACAATTTACTTCACTGGGGAAACACAATATGTGCTATGAAAGCATAAAGACCACATTATTTGATATTCCAAAAAACCCGTAAGGTAGAAAGATCTAGCCTTCATACACTCCAGTTGGAAATCCATAAATAAGAACCAAGAAACCTGACCCTTCAAATTTTAAGAATCTGCAGTATAAAAACCTCCATCAAGCAACCCACTTGCATCAAATAGAAAACATAATAAAGTGTATGAAGAAAACATAACAAAGGAGAATCGGTCTAAAATCCCTTTTCTTCTTCATCGTGGCTGTACTATAATTCAAAGAAGCTCTGCTCTGTGCTCTAAAATGAAGTCTTATCTTTATTCTGCTCTCATCAAATCAGGAGACCTTGTTGAAATGTTTGCTTTAGCCCAAGAAACATTGTGGTTGGTAGATTAGACAAGCATGCTTTGTAGTGTGGTAACATTTTTGAAAGGGGATGGAAGAGCACTGCTGTTCTGCAGCTAGGTGTCTGGATTTATTTAAATACTTACACATTCTCCTCCACATGTTTTTAAGGTAAATGGTTCATAAAGTGTTTTGTGCACTATATTTAGCCTCAGAATGTCTCTTGTAGTATATTATACATATACACTTACATTTCTCTTTCTACAATTTAAATCTGCGTCTAGTCTTCGAGTAATTAGGGCTTATCACTCCCACTTTATATAAGTAAGGCAGCAAAAGCTCAGAGAACTAAAATTACATTCCCAAAGTCCAAGCAAATCAATGATACTTCCCTTTTCTAAATGAAAGCTGGAGAGCCTGACCCCAGAAAAATGCAGACACACACAAAACTTGCCTTTTGAGTTGTAGATTCAACCAAAACTCATTCATGAATTCCAGTTTGGGGATTTCTGTAATAAATGAAAGACCTCTAGGGTCTGGACCCAGTTGTTCTAGACTCAGGTAGCTCATAGCCTCCCCATCCTAGGGGAACATAAATCCACGTTCACTTGGTTTGTGTCTTTTGGTTAGGGTTTTAATGATGTCATTTCTTCAATTTTTTTTTACAAATTTCCAGAAGAAACTGCTTCTTGTCTTCTTCATAAAAGAGTCCCTGCGCCTGGAGGTGGTTTATATCTCCTCTATGCAGCTCCCTGACATGATCCATGAGGATTCTTTAAGAAACACAGGGTTCTGTGCTCAGGATGCCCAGGGTCCCCCTTGCCAGTTCTAGACAGGAGCTTAATGAGCCACATCACTTGCACATGGGAGCATCATTCGGCCTTAGGGTGCTCCTCCTCCTCCTTTGTGCTCATGAACTTTTCCGCATAGTGGCTAATTGCTGCCCCTGCTGCACTGCTGTTTGGCCTATTTTCGTTGTAATTTATAGGTTACTTATTTGACCATAGATACCAAAATCCTAAATAATTACTTGATTAAACCCCAATGGATATTAATAAGAAAAAAGGCATATATTATACCACTTTAATAATGTAATTGATTTAAATTAACAAATTAAAACACTTTTATGTGATCCATTCAATAGAGGTTGAAAGCACTGAGCAAAGTCAGTAACTATTCAGGAGGCAAATGTTTCATAAGCAGGGAATACAGAGAAAGCTCCTCTCTGTAACACTTGAGAATGAAACACATGTTCCCTTTATCATTTTTAAAGGCAAGATCCCTGCTCATTATAGCTACTGCTGCTCAACTCATCCCACAATCTTGGTTAACGCAATGTGGTAAGAAGAAATAAAAAGCATAAAGACTCTAAAAGAAGAGACCAAAGAAATTTCCTTTTCACAAACGTCTACTCTAAAGAATATGTTGACCTTCTCATCCTCCCAACAGTTTTATGGAGTGTTAACACCGTTTTCCCTTACCGAGGTCTCAGAGCTAGTAAGATGTGAAGCCAGGACTGACCTCACACAGTCTCATGCCAGGCCCATGGGCTTGGCTCCCATCTGTTACCTCCTTTGTGTTCACTGGAAAAAGAAAACCGAAACCAAGCACTAACTTTAAAACGATCATGGTTATGAAAACAGCCACTCAACATTCCAAGCAATTTCTCATAGATGTCTTACTAGAAAACAAAGAGGCTGAGATGTTTGTTCAAAAGTAAAAGCTCTTAGCTGGGCATCATCATGGTGCACATATTAATACTTGGGAGGCTACAGCAGGAGGATTAAAAGTTCAGAACTCGTGAGCAGCTTACAGAGACCCTGTCTCAAAATAAAAATGGTCTGGGTCTGTTTTTCAGTGTTAGAGTGCTTGACAGGCATGCGTGAGGTCGTGGGGGTCAATCTTTCATATTGCAAAAAAAAAAATTAAAAATCTTTTATTAAAAGAAAGTACTAGAGCAACAGGACCACTCCAATGAGTACTGAGTCCTCCCATCACTCATCTCAGAATTCAGTCCAAGGTGTGCTTTTATTTTTATTTTTTCGTAAGACCACAAGAGTCAAGGGAATTGAAATGTCCCGTGTACATGTACTAATTCAAAACTTTTTAAAATTTTTAAGAAGACAGTAAGAGTCAGTTTGTGCTGTAACTAACAAGCATAATATGTGTGGCTTCTCTCAAGGGTATGGGGGAGTTTAACAAGTTGCATCCTGGAGCCTGACATAAGATCAGACACCGCAGGGTCTAGAGGGGACCTGTAAGAACAGACTGCTCTAACTGTCTTCGCTTTCCTGTCATTTTCCACCACTGAGGCAACATTTGTTTTCATCTTTCTAATAGAAAATAAATCAGATGAACAGAGAGAAAACAGGAAATTGTGTTGTCTGCTAAAATCTTAATGTTTCAGATCACTGTCCCAAGTTAATGTCATTACACTCAGTTTAAAGAACTGTTGAATTTTTTCCCTTTTTATGTGATTAGTCACACTTCCTTTTTCCCTACTGCTTAAAAAGCAGTGTTAAACCTCAATTTTGCTGGGTTTTCCTTAAAGAAACCCTGTCACCCAAATGTGGTGCTTACGAAGCACGCTTTAAAGTAGTCAGAGAAATCTACAGCTATATTTCAGAAGGAAACGTGTTTTCAGCATTTTATTTAAGTGCTTAGTGAATGTCATGGGAATATTATTAATATTGGATTGCATAGGTTTTTCTTGGCTTTAGCATGGTTCTTTATGGTATTTTATTTTGGTATTAACCATTGCAATGTAATATCAACATAGGGATTTTCCAACTGATTTAAAAACATATATTTTATTTTTATCCTAGACTATAATGTTGAGGTGAATCCTGCATAAACACCTATTGAGGTTAAGTATGGGATTTCAAATTGTACAAGATAGTGCTTGGAGTCCAGACCAGAATATAGTGAATTATAGAATTATATTTATAAAATGCATAATTTTAATAAAATGTAATTATGTATGTTTTAGAAAGACCATCCTTGGTTTCATGGATTCATCACAAATTATGTATAAAGACTTCCTCTATCATAACTGAGATATATATATATATATATATATATATATATTTTTTTTTTTTTTTTTTTTTTAATACCGGGATTGAACTCATGACCTCATGCTTGCCAGGCAGGCCCTTTTGCCACTGAGCTAAATCCCAGGCCATAACTGATTTCTTGAAACTCAAGGTCAAGATGGATATGATAGAGACCTCAAAAATACATGTGACCCTTATCATGTATTTTTAGCCTTGTTTGTCCATTTTAAGCTGAACCTTTTCAGAGAAAAATATTTTTTCTGAAAATATTGATAAATAGATTGGATTATTGTCTTGGCTACTCTTCTTGCTGGAACAAGATACCCGACATCCAAACTTAAAAGAGGAAAGGTCTGTTTAGCTCAAACTTTTAAGCGAAGTTTGAAGTTCATAGTTGGCTCTCTCTGTAGCAGGATGACATAGCACAGGGGCATCACAGAAGAGAAACAATCCATGTCAGGGCAGGTAGGCAGCAGCAGCTCTGCAAGTAGCAAACTGTCTTCCTCTGTCTCTATCTTCCATCTAGGATACAAGCATATTGATTGGTGCCACTCACACCCAGAGAACAGTTTCCACTGTCCATATCCAGAACTATACCGTATCTACTCAGTTATCACACATCTTTAATCTTAGTATCACACATCCTAGATCCAGCCACCTGCCATAATTCCCACACATAAGAAAATGGGACTTTGTGGGGACATCTAGACATAAGCCATAGCAGACACTATGCCAGGTTAAGTGAACTCAGATTTTGCCTACTTCTCCTGGGAGTATATGTTCTTGAACAATATTTGTTGCCTGACCTGAGTGTTGGATGCAGTCCTCCAGCAGGGGCAGGAAACCTAACATCAGAGGCAGTTGTGTCATGTACTAACCTTCATATTTACAAGCTCACAGGGACAGATGTCTCACTGTCATCTCGCTGGGCCTGGCTGTTAGAGAACGCAGGCAGCTGGAGAGTGAGGAGCTGCATGGACCCTGAAGCATTTCACATGTGCTGCCATGCTGCATATATTAGATGACAGTCTGGTGACTCAGAGGGATATGTGGGAAGGAATGGGAACATCATTATGTGAGCCATCAGACTCATCAGCATCATCATGGTCATAACTTCATTACTGTTAGACACCGGAATGCCAGTCCAAGTCCCTTTAAAAAAAGACAAAACAAGGTGCTTAGATAAGAATCACAGAATATACCATTCTATCTTCTAGCTAAAAGGGAGCAAAGCAAAAGGCGTTCAGTGTGTATTTAGTCTTCTTTCTGAGCACCATGCCTTGTGGTTTTCTGTACATTTCTAACATGTAATATTAAGCCCAGTGAAGAATTCACTTTTGAGAAGTACAAGAAAAGATCATTGCCCTCATGTTTGATGCAGGTGGTGAGTCTGTTTCCCATTCAGCCTTCATTAGGGAAGCAATATGTCCCACATAAAGTGGTAGGCCCTCTCTGTGGCCACAATAGAATGACTAAGAGAATGTATAGTTGAGGGTGTGGTCCAGTGGGCCAGCCCTTGCCCAGCACATATGAGGCCCTGGGCTTCATTCTTAGCATCAGAAAAACAAAGCAAAACAAAATAATGGAAGATAAAGAATATGATGAAACAAAGAGGATTCATGCTCAGGTCACCTGGGTCTAAATCCCAGCTCTGACTTTAAGCTATCACTTCTCTCTGCCTGACACTGACCCAGTCAGAAGGTGAAGGTTACAGCAGTGGGATCATTTCATAGGATTGTTGTGGGATTTAACTCCTCTCAACTCATCTATAACATGCAGAATGGTCAATCTACTTCTTATTCTAAAATGGATGGATACGGGACACAAGATGTTTGGACAACACAAGATGGCAGAGTGACGGGACTAGGCTACATGGGTAATTAGCACCAAGTATCTTTTCAAGGAGCATATTGAAAGAAGCGACCTATTTTAAAATGCAATTGTCAAATATTTTATCCTTATATGTAAGATTCACTTTGATCATATGCAAAGAGTGGAAAGTTTGATGTGAGCATGTGATACCCAAGCACAGGCAGACAAAAGCAGAGCATCAAGGGAGTAGCAGACACAGAAGTACCAACAGAACTTGGTCCACCCAAAACAGGACGGAAAATCTCATTGAAAAGGAGGCTATTTTAAGCCACACTTGAAAAGACGATTTTGTTTCCTTCCTTTATTTAAGAAATCTGTTTAAATCATTTTCTTCATGAAGTAACAATGAAAATAGATGAAATCACACTCCCAAAACAGTATTTGTTTACCCTTGAGTCAATTACAATGGACAATAAATGGTTTTCACTCCACTTTTTGAATCTTAAGTGGTCATTTATTGGTGATGCTTAAAATTATTTGGCTGTGAAAGAGAATTGTAACCTAAGAATAAAATGGAACTTCTGAGAGGTTTTTCATCTCCCAGAGCACCCATGAATGGCTGTGTAGGTTGGGCACTGCATAGTTTCTGGGAATGCCATTCACATTGTGTTCATGTTGTAATCTATGCAAAAGCTACTTTTTGGGATTGTGCAGGATGTCCCCTGAATAGACACACAAAATATACTGCTTTTTACTCAGTGTTAATATATCTTGAAAATTTCAGAACAGGGACTTGAGAATTGACAGTCCCCACTAAAAGTATAAGTCGGGCAGGAGATATATACCTGCCTGGCAAATGCAAGGTAATGAGTTACATTCCTGGTACCAAAAAATAAATAAATAAAAGGATAAATCAACTACTTTGCTGCAGAGTAGAAAAGACACTTGGAATGGAGAACTTTCACTATGGCATGATGAGGCTAACACTGATCTTGGAGCCTTCAGCAAGTTACCTAACTTCTCTTAATTTCTGTTTTTCAGAAATCTTTGGGTCTTCTTTCTTGTCCTGATTTACAATTGTAGGCTAATTAGGCTAATCTGGGGCTCAAGGTATTTGTCTTTTCTCTTATTGAGAGAGTTTGTAGATCAAGGAAGAAAAAGAGAACAGTAACTGGGGTCTCTTTCCATTCTGACGTAGCCATATTTTCTCATGGCAAGACTTAATCATCCTCAAAATATCACTTTCTGGAAGCTTATGGCTTGCAGCCTTCCTTCTTAGGGGTCATCCAGGGAGTTAAACCTACCATGATCTGAGAATATTGGTGTTAGAGAGTTTCCTACATATGATTAAAAGTTTCTTTGCACACTCACCTATCTTTTTGGTTTTTTTTTTTTTTAAATTGATACAGAACTTCACAGCAGGTTACCAGGATAACAGTAATAGGTATCACAGTGTATTTCGTTATCTTTACAATAGTTGTTCTTTCAATCATGTATATCAAAATAAAATGAAATACAGAACATTATAGAACGTATCAAAACAGAATATTGAATAGAGCAGTACCATTAATCAGAATAAAGCAAAAACAGTAACAGTAATAAAAATATTTGCCTTCAAAGAGATGGTAGAAGGAAATCCCCCTTATTTGCTATGGTCAACCTCCCAAAAGATGCTCAGATCTCTGGTTCCCATTTGCTATGGTGGGGGGGGGGGACAAGAAAAGCGAGTAGAGGAAGTGGAATGTTTGACTCGAGGCCGTGCACCAGTAGGCTCACTATTGCTTAGCAGGGAGGCCGGCTGGTTGCTTGGTTTCCCAGCTTCCTAAATTTCAACATGGTGTGGATCCCAGGAGACACTGGTGGTTCTCCCCCTGGAAGGGGCGCAGTCTGACACACCGCCACCGCTTACCAGGGAGGACACTCACCTATCTTAAAGGTATGCCTAGACTCTGCATTTTGTGAATTCAATAGCCATTGATAAATGCCACACTTCACTTAGTTTTCACTGAGTCTGTTCAAGAAAAAAGTGATTTAGAGAAGCACAGGGATAATCCATAAATACAGACCTAGGAGCTCTCTAAAACAGTCTCTATTGGCTCATTTGAATCTATTTACTTCCATTGACCTAATGTGTTTGTACAGAAAATCTAGACTCAACATGAAAAGACATTTCTGGCTTAGTCAGAAGATCTATAGGCTGTTTACATAGGACTAAAAGAAGTATGGAACTCAGCCACCAAAATATAGAAAATAGCCAAAAGCATACTGGTTGGTTATTTATATGCCCCAAATTAAAAACTCAAGTATACAATTTACAGTGTTATTTAATGCCATGCAGACATTGGAATTATTTTTTGTTTTTCTGCATCAAAGTTTTATTCGGATTCTGGGCCTGTCCTGCAAGAATAATCCAGATAGGAAGTCTCCATATTCTTTGCACAGATCTGCAGAATTATCTCATTAAACAGGACTCCACAAATTTGAAGCCAAAATCATGAAGACAGAGGATCACTAAAGTTTTCTTTGGCACTAATGAGGGATAAAATATTTTGCTGAGTAAATTAACAGTGTCAATGAGATTTAGAGAGAAACATTTGCCTGTCTTTAAAAACAAATTGTAGTCAAGTGCATTAGAACCTACAGCTATCAATTAAATTCATGCCAGACTCTGTTTAAATGGATGTGGTAGCAGAGACTTGGGCAGATGTGGGAAGCTTTTCTAGCTGCTCTGTCCTGTCTGCTGGGTGAGTGACCTTGAGTAGGTTACTTCACTTTGCTAAGCCCTGGTTTTCTCCTCAAAAATCACAGTGAAAATGGGCTGAATATATCTAAAGCACCAGAAAGATTTTGAGTTTCCACGATTGCCTTTTCTATCTCTTCTGTTTATTCCAAAATAGCCAAAAAAGAGCATCTAAGAGTCAGAGATATATTTAATTACCCCAAAGGAGTCTCCACTTGAAAATAATAAAAACTCTACTCTCTTTCAAATTTTCTATTTTGCAGAGTGCCCTTTAAAATGAATTTGTAAGATGTAATTGTGCTTTCAAGATACAATGATCATATCTAATAATCAGACAAGCTTAGGTTTTGCCCTTCAAAGCGAGTTGGCCATGAGTATTTCTATAATAAGCCCAAAAAGCTTTAAAAATTGAATAGATTGGGAACATGTTTTAGAATATACAACCTGGAGGAGAGGTACTGGCAAATGTTATCATTGTGCAGAAAAGATGGTCTCTGCATCTCTGGACCCACGATAAATTGCATGAACCATATAGAGACGTATGTGTGGTGCTAGTTACTGAGCTGTGAAGAGCAAGGCTCACCATGCCCTGGAGACCTGCCGCAGACACCACATTAATGATCCCTATCTACACAAATTCGTTAGTTGTTTAATTAAGTTAAATCATGAATTAAATTTGTTTAATCATTAATTAAGAAACAAGTAGTTTTGTGCTAAAATCTAACACCTCAATAGAAGAAAAACAAGAGTAAGTTTAACTTTGTGGCACTCTAGGCCTACCAAATTATTTCTGATTTTGCCCCATTCTCCATTACACAAACTGACACACACACTTACACACACGGACACACGCACACCCATACACCCAAAGGTACACACAGCTACTTACAGAAATATTTTTACATTTTAGTCCTAATGTGATATTGTCTTGAAAAGAAAAAAGTCGTTTGTTTACAGATTAGATATTAGATTTTTGCTCCTCCAAAAAATGGCAGTTTCCTTACTTAGAGAGGGGTGAAGGATGTATCAAATTTCTCAAAATAAAAATATTGCCTTTGGGTTTTTTTGTTTGTTTGGGTTTTTGTTTTTGGCCCTGAAGAACCAATATTCATTGGAGGGAAATTTAAATCCCAAATGAATTCTCAGGATACTTCTACCAATAACCTCAAATCTTTCAATAATCACTTCAAAAGTTCAGTAATATTACCACTAGAATCATAAGCAAAGGTATTTTCTGGAGATAAAATAAAGAATTGCATTGATTCAACACTTGTAATGAAACTTTCAACAGCCACCATCGGATTTTGGGTGGCACCTGGAGTTCCCAGAAGTGTGAAGAAGTGAGAATATGGTCATTTGCTACAATCATTTCCCCAAAGATTGGCCATGATTTCTGACTCCTCTGAGTTCTCCCGAGGATTCCTGATTTGATTGCTTTTCTAATACATCATGTCAGCTTATTCTGGTAGCTGGTGCTGATCAGGAAGTCACTCACAGTGTCTTTTACAGTTGTTTATTCAAAGAAAGTTGTGAATTTGGTGTGCTTGATTTTGTTTTTCACACTGCCAAGTGGAGATTCGGTGGGGTATACTGGGTAGTATGTCTCAGGCACTCACCTCTAAAAATCTCTGCTTACTGAAATTGTCCACCTTGTTGCTAAAGTGAGTAGGTTGGTTGCCATAGCAACAGACAACCAAATTATCTGCTTGATTTTTTTCCCTCTGGCTCTTCAAAGTCATGAAGTGTGAGAACACTCCCTCTTCAAGGTGCTCCTGGCTAAGGCAGGTAAGTTTTTTCACCTATGATTCCTGAAAGCCAACTTTTAAAAATCCTTTCAAACTGTAGGTCAATCAAACCAATATAACAAGACAACACAGTCTACCTCATGCCAGACAAATGAATCACTGTATTTCCAAGGCCAGGGTTGGGGTGTGCTGGGGGGAGATTTGTGTGGATTGGAATAAGTAAGAAAACTTTGCATAAGAGGAAATTTTAAAAAGTTCATTTGCCCTTACTAAATGGGAACCAATTACTCTTACAGTAAATTGTATCTGTGGAATTCTGTTTGTGTAAGCAAAATAAAAGATAGAAAACGGGGTTTTGCAACAGGGAAGGTGACTAAGCAGTGGAAGGAGTTGGTAGAAAGAGAAGTTTGCTCTTCAAAATTAATTTAAAATGCAGAGGAAATATTTATGGGAAGTATCATTCAGTCACTTGTAAAGTGAGTCATGTGATAAAAGATAGTATTAATCAGCAAGTTAGAAAACATACTTGTATGTGTGAAGAGACCAATTTCAAAAGAGACAAAGAGTAATTAAAAGTTAATTGTAGTGACCCATGGCACACTATTTTCTTACATACGCATGGAAAAGCAAATGTAACTGTATATGGTGGGTTTTACAAATCCCAAATGTCATAGCAAATAATCCTCAACATTACTGAGTAAAGATGAGCTAGGTTATGCAAATATGTGTGATGGGTTAAACTTTAAACTTTCCACTTATAGTGCACGGACAACACCCAACAGCTGGGATGCTTTGCTCATCAGATTTCACTAAAAGCTTCATCTTATTTAGAATTAGAACTACTATTCCAAGGGGAAAAGAATATGGAATCTGTGCCCTGAATTTTAGGTCTTCTCTCGCCTTCATCATCATCTCATTGAACAAAGCAAGTCATGAGGCGACTTTTGAAATGAGAAAGAGGAGAAAAGTACACATGGACTAAACATCCAGGAGATGACATGGAATGTTTGCAAATTCCTTATAGACTGAGTTGTATCCCTCATAAATTATACTGAAACCTTAAATCTTGATGTGACTGCACTTAGAGGCAGAGCCATTAAGGATATGAATTAAGTGAAGAGAAGGTGGGGCCCTAACCCAATAGAAATAGTGGCCGTATAAGAACAGACACCAAGTCTTTTTTTCTCCCTCTTTTCTGCTCCCTCTCCCCCTCTTCCACCTCTTGCCCTGTGAAGAAAGCCATTTACAAGCTCAAGAGCAAAGCCTTACCAGAAACTAACCCTAATGGCACCTTGATCCTTGCTGTCTAACCTCCATAACTGTGAGATATAATTTTGTGTTATTGAAGCACATGATCTGTGCATATTGTTCTGGTAGCCCCAGCAAACTAGGACAAACTCAAGTGATTATCACAGGCACAGAAACTGTATTTTAGTATTATAAGTCTTTATTAGATTTCCATGATGTTACACTGAAGCTTGGATTAGCTATCAAATTAAATCAACTTGGCTAAAAAATGTAAATTAGATACAAATAAATGCTTCATTAATGGTCTTCCCCATCATACCAAAAAGTATTTTCTTAGTATTGTTTTCATCCACTTCAGAGCAGGATAAATGTTCCAGGTTCTAGCTTTGGTCCCAACTCACTGAAAAAGCAAAACTACTGCCATATCAATATTACTTCTTTCAACTCAGCATGAAAATGATTCAATGCAGCGACAGAATTCTACCTGCTGGTGATTACTGTGCATATGCATAATAATCCAAACCATTTGTCTTGCATTTTTCATGGAAACAGCTTAGAATGTTTAGCAAACATAATCTGACCATCCTAAAATGCAAAACGTGAAGATGTAACCCTTTTATACCATTAGCCCAGTGATACAATAACTCAAGTATGACTGTATGAGTATGTGATTCCATCCTTCAATTGTGCCAAGGTATTTTTTCCCCATCTCTTATTCTAACTTCATGGAACTCCTCTAGGTTTATGAAGGAATATCCTGTCTCTCATCCAGAGCTTTTTCTCTCTGCACTGCCTGGAATTTCCACAACCTCTCTGGGGACTCCCTTGTTGTGACTTCCAACAACTTCTCATAATCGGGGTCTCCACTTTCATGTTCCTGTCAGTAGAAGTTGTTTCCTCTAGGCATCGAGTCTCACATAATCTCTTCTTAAGCACTTTTCTGTAGGCACCATAGTGTTTATTTTGTATAGCAACACTGCCCTCCCCAGTCTGCTCTAGAAAGGGCTGCTAGGGTCACAGGACAGGAAGCTGGCAGCTGACAGTGGTTTGTTGTCTTCCCTTCTGCATGGTACAGAAGGGTCTCCCTAAGTATTTCCCCAAGACCCTGACAAACTGAAACGAAGTGAAATTTAGATTGTCCCAAGTGACACCAAAAGACCATGGGAAATAATAGTAGCAAATATTAACTGACAGTTTGTAAAGACTTTCTACTTAAAAAGAAGCATTCTGTCTCAATTCTGGTTTAGCCCTCAAGATCTATCTAGGAGGGGAAAGTGTCAAGTAGCTCTCATTCCTGGAGTGTAAAACACAAAGATTCCTTTTGGGGTCCCTGGCTATGGTACCATGGTGGGGGTTCATGCAATTGAGATTCTATCCCACCTGTCAGATTTCCTAAGCTTGGGCATGGGCTGATTGTGAATCCAAGACTCTTATCTCCCCTTACTCTCTTTCTGTGTGTGATAAAATTGCTTTACTTAACCCACTATGAGTGCTCTGTGACACTGGACTTAATGCAAATGATAGAGGTAGCAACCCCAATGCTGTGGACTGAAATGCCAGAGCGGCCACAATGTAGTGTACCTACTTCTAGAAAAGGGCAATAGTGACTGACATCTTACTGATGGGAGGTTGAAGTGTGGAAACGGTCCATGCAGTAAGTCTTAGACAATATAATTGATAGGAGCGGTACTGGGTTCCACAGCAGTCAGCCGATGCCTGTAGCCATGTGCTTAGTCACTCACTGTGGCAATCCACTACCTGTAGCAGGAGGAAAAAGACTCACAGCCAGACACTTAGACTGAGGTTCTAGTTTCCATATTTATGAGCTATTAAACTAGGGAACTTGACCCCTGTTTAGATATCTTCCTCTACAGTACAGGGCTAAAAATAACTATGGTCTACCTCTTAGTATTTAAGCAAAATTCAAATTAGATCAACCATATGAAAAAATTTTATAGATTATGAATCACTTTTTAAAAATAGACATAAGATCACCTATTAAATGTGTTTGGGTTCTTACAAAGAGTTTGCTAAGGAATGGTTGAAAATTATGGTGCATGTTTTAATTTTATGCAAAGAGTTTTGCATAAACTTGCATAAATGCAAGAGATGATTAATAAAAATTCAGTGAGTGCTGCTGCCAAGTACCATCCAACAGAAATGAAGGATTGTGAAAACTTTACATGGGGGGCTGGGGATTTAGCTCAGCAGCATAAGCGCCTGCCTTGCAAGCAGACAGTCATGGGTTCGATCCCTGGTACCAATAAAACAAACAAACAAACAAACAAAAAACCTTTACGGTGTATCTTCATTCACCTTCTTCACCAGATCTGGCACCGTGAGACTTCTGGTTCTTCTCTAAATTCAAAATGACCATGAAGCATAAATATTTTTAATTGATTGAGAACACCAAGACAACCTGAACAGTGCAACTAAAGACCCATTTGAGGGTCAAAAATTGGTAACACTGAATGCAAGCAAGCCTGTAGAAACAGTTTTACCTGTTTACATTCTAAAATGAAACCAGGTTTGCTGGCACATGTTTGTAATCCCAGAAACTTGGGCCGCTGAGGCAGGAAGACCATAAGTTTGACTTAGCAAGCCTAGCTGACTTATTAAAACGCTGTCTCAAAAAAAAAAAAAATTCTAAAATGTTTGTTCTTGTGTTAGTTAACTTATGCTGCTATAATAAAACACCTCAAGCTGAGTAGCTTAAACAACAGTATATCTATTATATATTTTGGTCCTTGTTTATACTTCTCATACCAGATAAACATTATGATATAATGGATATTGTAAAATAGGAAGAGGAACCAGGAAGGGAGCAGATAGAAAGGAAGAAAGGGGGCAAAATGAGAGAAAACAAACAAACAAACAAAACTGACCATTTAATCTTAGTTACCTCTAAAGAGTGTATCGCCAAATATAGTCACATTGAGGGTTATGGCTTCAGTGTACAAATACTGAGTTTTGGTGGTTGGAGGAGTATAATTTAGTTCACAGCGTTTCCTCACGCCTAACACACCCATATGGTACAAGTAAGCAAAGAATTAACTTGTGTATTACATGTTAATGGAGAGATGAGTAAAATAAATACGTATCAATAGACAACTGGTGCAAACTACACATTTGGCTTTGCTACTTACCATGTCACCTAAGATTTCCTGTGCTGTTCTGTCTTTTACCGTGGGTTGGCATTCACATTAAACCATGTCTTTGAATATCTACCAGAGGGAAATAAGTGATGAAAAGATTTGCCAGACATAATTAACAGAATTGTCAAGATATCACAGTGTCTTAAGTCCTGTTTTTGCTTATTCTTGAAATATTTTGAGGGATCAGCCTTGGGCAGGCACCACACTGTCTGCTGAAACCAGACCATCAATAGCTCTCGCTCCTCCAGTCCAAGGCTCAAGTCACACAACCAAGGAGCAGTGAACATGGCAGAAAGTGATAAGGTTAGTAAGAAAGATGTGGAAGAAATTGTTCCAGGGGCAGCTCAAAGAGGAAGGTAGCATCAAAGGAGGTGAGGGCGGGCGGAGCATTTGAAATAGGTCTTAAGCAGTAGGTGGATTTGCACATTTGGAGATAAGAGGCAAAAAAATGCCAGGGAAGAGAAGTAAGGTTCATTTGAAGGCAAGTTTCCTGCTCTTAAGGAAAGGCAATGCCTACATTGCTAATTTAGAGCACTTCCTGTTGGGTGCCTAAGACAGGGAATATGAAGGGGAAAAAGACACATGGATCACAAACAGTGCAAGTGGTTACCTTTTTAAATAATGAGCTAATTAATGAGGCTACGCCTAAGAAAAATGTCTTTGTTTATATAACTCAACACAGAATATTACATGGTAACATCAGAATAAACAAAATAGTTGCCCTTCTCTCTACAACACAAAAAATGAGGCTTTTTTGTTACTAGATTACACTTCAGGAGAATAGAAGAGTAATACTACCCTTCAGAGGATAGAATAATTCCATTCCAAACACTGACTTTGTGAAGCAGACAAACATACATATACACATACTCATTATGATAATTATCTAATAATCAACATTTCTACTGAATATATTCCTGAAGGAAAAATAAATTCCTACTAAATGTACACTTGAGCTGATGTAATCTTTGAAAAATTAGCACCTTTCTTGGGTGCTTTAAATGTAAAACAAAACAAAAAAAATCTGCCTTCCTAATTAATGCCTTGATTAATCTGTAATGGGCCACTAAGTTAGCTATAGAAAGGAGGACCAGAAAAAACTAGCAATGTGCTAATGAAGGTTTCAAAATATGCTACATTGGCATAAGGATTATTTTAAGCTGAAAGCAATTGATAAGCAGCTGGCTTTCTGCCTCCCCTTCCTGCCTAAAAGCAAGACTTATTTCTAAACTGTAAAGATGTTTCCCTCTCCCATACTAGGAAGAGGCAGACTAACTCTTAATCATTGGGCATAACACTTATCACTGGAGCTTTGAGTCTGCATTTTTAAAAAAATCTAAATAACTTTAATCTTCCATTAGTGTCCCTCATATCTATACTTTCCCACAATTTACTACTCATAAAAACCCAAATGTTTTAATTTGTCTGGTCACTTCCTACAATTTATTGCTTTCGGTTTAAAAAATCATCCACAAGTACGCACAGCTAACTGCTTCTTCGCGTTTTTACAGATCTTTTCAGCAAAGTTTTCCTGTGCACTTGAATAAACCTTTCCTCCTGATAATTTTTTGTCAGTTTAATTTGCAGACCGTAGGTCCAGAACAAGAGACACTGGAGAAAGCTTTTCCTGGCTATGTTATCGTACGCAATTAGTGTTTATGGAAGACGCAGAGCAGTGGCCTTAAGTTATACTCTCATAGGATCAGGTAATTAATACGATTAGACTAGGGTTTGGGGAGAACTGGCGCACTGGCGACCATACCAACTATGTCTTTTACCAGCTCAGAAGCTGAGCCTGGGCACATTTACTTGAGACACTTAGTCCAAGTTCACACTGCACATTACAGTTTAAGTTACCGGTTCAAGGTATTTTCAGACAAGTCTTGCGCTTGCATTACAGAAGCCTTTCTACTGCTCTCTAATGCCTCTAGATTCCCATGACGAGAGAAAAACAGTTTAACCTGTTTGGTTTGTCTTTGTTTTTAACATATATGTATTCTCTTTTGTGATAGCAGTATGCTAGATCAGCTAGATCAGGAAATGAATTGGGCACATAATAAACCTCCATTTCTTGAACCTTGGATTCCAAGGTCTTATAAACACAGCAGCATGTCCTGCCATTAGAAGATTTGAAGATGCATGCAAAAATGCGATTTTTTTAAAAGGTTTTGTTTCCCAGGCAACTGCTCGCACTTCAGGATTGAATGTGAGCTTTGGAATCCCCAGAGCCACTCTCCCCCACCCACCTTTATCCTCTTTAATGCAGTGAAGATGTAAACTCTGAAAACCCAGAATCCCAGGTTCCTTTGGTGAATGAAAGAAGATGCATGGAATTCTTAAGAAATGATGCTGAATTCAAAAGAAGAACATGTCTGTCAGCAATCAGTGTGCATTGGAAAATAGTTTGTGTGATGTAGGCAGAGAAAGGGTACACATTGAATGACACATTGCTAGACCAAAAATAAAATAAAATAAAATAAAATAAAATAAAATAAAATGGTTGGAAAGCAGAACAGTCTATCATTATTGTTTGTTTCAGAGTCCTGGGGATGGAACCCAGAGCCTCCCACTGCAAGGCAAAGCCCTCTGCTCACACCCAGCCCCCATCATAATCTTTCAATTGATTGTGCATGACTCTAATCCCAACATTGGAGAAGCTGAGGCAGAAGTATCACAAGTTCAAGACCAGAGAACAAAACTGAGCAAAATTTTTAAAATGCAGTGATCTAAATCAGGGACATTAGCTCAGCAGCTTAGCACATGGCTGGCAAGTGTAAGGTCCTGAATTTGATTCTCAATACAAAACAAAATAAACAAAAGCAGTAGTGATCCTTAGTTGGTAATGGGACAGGGAAAGCTGCCTCTTTTAGTACCATAAAACCAACATTTCATCCCTGATTGACAAGAGTGCTGCTGCTAGGTGCATTTAGCTCCAAATAAACCACAAACGTACACTGCTAGGACAGCTCCAGACATGTACATTCAAGAAGCTTCAAATCACCAGGGAACATTGAAATTACCAAGAGAGTCAATACAAACTTGAAGACTTCGTAATAGTTTCAAAATCTATTAAACTCTCTATCTCTCTTTCTCTCTCTATATATATATATATATATGTATATATATATTTATATAACTTTTATATATTATACAACATGTTAATTTATTAAACATTTTAATCATGAACATAAAAACAAAAATTCCTTTTATGTTCATGGTTAAAATATTAGCGGCCACTCATCTGGACAAGGGCACACCTTTTCCAGTCTTTGCTACCAAAGTTGCTGTTTTCTGAAGCAATAATGAATTTTATTGTGAGTACTGTGGAGAGCATCTTAAAATTGTAGCTTCAAAAATATTGTTTCTTTCTTGACGTGGTCACTGCACTAAGTCTTCAGATATAAGTCACAGGATCATATTACAACTGCACATACGAAAACAGAGCTAGTCATTGAAGTCCTAGATGTTAGAATAATTTGGGTGCAGGTAAATGGTAAGAACTTGTTTTTTAAAAGAAAGGTACTAGTGAATGTATTTTTTATTAAATTTTCACTCTGTGTGTGTCTCTGTCTTACACACACACACACACACACACACACACACACACACACACACGTTCATTTATCACCAATTCCACTAAGTCTTTTCTGAGAAATTTTTCTATGAATTCCAGACTATTCTACATGGTTAGGTTTTTTTCTGAATTTCAAGAATTTTCTTCTAGCTTTTGATAAAATTAATTTGCATATTAAAACCCTGTATTTACTAAGGAGCTGTGATGGTAATAAAGTCCTTGAAGGGGTCACATTCCTGTGGTTCTTCAGTTGTTGCAGCCTTCAGATGTTCCACAAGGCTGACAGAATTAGCTGTTAAACTTTTTTTTAGATCAGGCAGTTTTCTTCAGTGGCAGCTAGATAATCTCCTGCCAGGCAGGCCCATATTTCTGACACTAAACCTGTGTACATCCGGGCAGAACAAACCCATCTAGGTATGAAAGGGAAAAGAGAAAGATGAAGGATCACATGCTTACCAAATCTAGGCTATCCATTGTTATTCTATCTGAATTTGACCATATCAATAAAAGTAATTTAAAAATCTGGGAAGCTTTTCTCTGAGCCACAGGTTCAGTAGTCTAAGCATCAGTCCTGAAGTGGGGTAGAATTCTCACAGAATGTCAGATAAATTTCCACACGTTTTTAGGGGAAATGCAATAAAATGAGTTCTTAGTACTGGGAAGGAAATGGCCAAGCAATGGCCCCACATATTCAGAACATCGCTGCAACTGAATGAGCAAGAGCCTGTTCCAATTGCCAAGCATGTAAAGGGAATAATTTTATTTTCTGGAAAATAATGTCCCTTGTAAAACCCAAGAATGCTAGTACTTTTATGTTTATTGTATTCAAGGGACAATAATTTCACAAAACCTCAAGGAGAAATCAAGAAAAGAGAAAATGCATAAAGCAAATAGAGAATGAACAAAAGACTGAACAAAGAATGAAATGGAAAATAAATAGGATGCAGAGCATAAAATACAGATGAAGAGTGACAGAAAATTCATGGATAAAAGACACAGAGAGTTATTTTAAAGATGGCTCAGAAATCTGGAACAGCATAATCTACTCTATTTAGGACAAAGTTAAAGAGAAAGAAAGAAACTACTGCTAATTATTACTATTATCCATGTTAAAAGTACCAAAGGTAAAATCTACAAAATTTCATAGACTCTGATTTTGTGTTCCAGAATTTTATTGAAGTTTTCTCGGCGTCTATACCTGTGAGCAATTTCAGAATTGCATATTGCAACACAAGAACCTGAGAGTTTTCTATCTGGTAAGGGTATTGAAAGGATTTGGTCCAAATCCCTGATTATGTAGATGAAGAAACTAAAAAACACTATTGCTAGGTCTAGAAATCTGTTTCCCCTTCATTACCATCCAACAAGAACAAGTCAGAGCGTGCTAATGAAGGAACAATGAGGTGAATGGTGGAGCGTTAATGACCATGGAGACCATTCTGACTCTGCAAGCTGGGCATCCTCTTTGCTGACCTGGAAGTCAGGGTGGTCTTCTCACCATATTGATCCATATAATGTCAGCCTCAAATTGAAAACCATACATATTTTATGGCATACATTGTAGCTTGGAAACTTTCATGGGTTTTTGAAACCAGGTTTCTTCTAAAAGCTCAAGATTTTCTTTCACCGAGGCAAACTAATTAAAAATTCTTGCAAAACTATTTGAGTGTGAATTCAAAAATATTTCAGACTTTCACGTATAGATACCTATTTTAAGACAAACATTTTTCCTAAGTGTCTCCAATTTTTCTGTACATCTAGACTCTTTTTCAGACCATTAGCTTGTTTTCAGTGATTTTTTTTTAAAAACAAAGGGAAAGTTTGATGTGATTTTAAAGCTGCAGAATGAAAAAAATTTCAAACCTGTGTGTCATCTGAGAGATTTTGTGTTAGTGCCCACAGGTTTTCTGTACACTGGCATATGTTATTTTATACTCTAGCACATTTACTGGGCTAAGGAGGAGAAGGTAAAAATAGTCATTACAGTATCCACGTTAAACCTTTTATTTCATTATAAAGACAACCCAAGCTCTACATAGAAAATTTTAAGATACAGAAATGTAAAAAAAGTTTTAAATGTTACTCATAGATTATTATCACCATTTATATTTTCTTTTGGGATTTTCCCCTAGACTAATTCTCTAATACCAACTGCCTAAATTTTTCATAAAACTGATTTTAAAATAGAACCAAAGGTCAAGAAATGGTTATCAGTATGAGGTACTTGAATTATCTGAAACAATTATCTCGAATTGCTTCTTCTTTAGTATCTATAAGTACTGCCAGTGGTTTACCTAATATCACCCAACTAAATGTATTATTCTTAGGTTGAAATTTCTCCAAGTACTACTTTTATTCTCAAGCTCTTTATAATTAACCTTTAAAATAAGTATGCGCAATTCATAAAATCACTATGTTACTCAGCCTTTGATTACTATGACAAGTAACTGAGATAATCAACTTATAAAGAGTCCATGGTTGACTGACTTATTTCTTTTGGGCTTGTGGCAGAATAAAGCTGCTCATCTCCTAGTACTAGGAGAAAAGAGAAGGAAAGGAATGAGTCTCACTGTCCCTTCGGGACACATTGCAATGACAGAAGCCTTCTCTTGGCTCCCCCTCCGGAAGTTTCCACCTCCTCCCAGCAATGCCAACCTGGGGGCTGAGCCTTTAACGAACAGGCTTGTGGGACATATTCCAGATCCAATCCCTTTATCTAGTCTTCTGTCTTGCTTTTTCTTATTTCTTCTATTAAAGATCCATCAGAATGGTTAAATTTTCCAGAGCCTCCCTTCCAAAGTCCATCTTCTTTTCAGAGCAAGTCAAATAACCACAAATGTAGGGGCACAATTATAATGGAGGAACACATTGATAGGATAGCAAACTTCTTGATCAATTAGAAGTCTCCGACTGAGTTTCTGTTCTTCTGTTTCCACTAAATTCAGTTGGCCTTGTCTGTATCTATAGCCCAGCCACACACCTCTGATGAGCACTGACTCAGAGTAGTTGTCTATATTTTAAGGCAACTTGGGCTAATTCAAGGGCCCCTCCCCAGTATGTCCCTATACTATGGTAATGCCTTTAACTATGCTCACTCTGTAAGGGACCCCTCCCCTCATTCCTGGAGTGTTTCTATATTATGATAGACAATTTCTTTGTTTCAAGACTAACCTGTCTGCCAATATATGATTCAATGTATGTAACCAATTATGTAATGTTTCGTCTTTTGCTTTGTAGCTCCTACTTCTAAATTCTATGTAAACCAAACTCTTCCAAAATTCAGTGCTGTTGCCTTTGAGTAATAATCCCACAACAGTCCACTGGCATGAAGATCCAACAGTTCACTCCTTAGTGCAAAGAGTCTTCCTTTCAGTTTGCTCTGGTTTGGCTTGGCTTGGGAATTTTCCTGGCAACACCAAGAAAGGAAATGACAATTGCAAAATAGTGATTTTCAATAAACTGATTCACAGATTCACTAATACCACATTCCTTCACTGGAGATAGTCTTAGAATGTTAACTCATATGAGAAGGGTGTTGATATTTTAATAGAACCAAAGGTGGTCCCAGAGGAAACACATTTTAATAGTCAGATCACTCCTACCAGGGCTTCAGGCTGGAGCACCTCTATTTAGAAGGAGCACTGTCAGGCAGTGGTGTGCCCAGGATAGGCAGTCTCAGGGTGACAGGAGAAGGTGGGAGAAACCCTGACACACAAGTGGGAATTAGAGGTACTGTGGCTAGTAATCATATATAAATTTGACTAGATTAAGAAATGCTTAGCAGGTTAATAAAACACATTTCTGGGTCTCTCTGTATTTTCAGAGATATTGAAATGTGGGCTACCAAATTGAGAGGGGAGAAACCATTCTGACTGTGGGTGACACAAATCAATTTTTTGTGTTAGGCTTGTAGCCTGAGTGGAATGAAAGGGAAGAAGAGGATTATAAGCCTCTGTTTAAAAAGTTCTATCCTGCTTTAGTGGGTAGATTATTGCTACAGCCATCACCTGTGATATCAGGCTCCAGTTTCATGGCTCTACACCGAATCACACCAGCAACTCTCCAGGAAGCCACTAAACCTTCAGTCTGGCAGCGGTAGTAAATTCTTGACTGCTGTTTTGCTGAATCTGCCAAACTCTTGGACTGAACTGTATCCGGATCCTCTAGATCTCCAGCATGCAGACACCATTGTGGACACTCTTGCTTCCAATCTTGTAAGCTATCTAACAAACCCCCTTGCAAAATTTGATAGATAAACAGATGACAGCTAGCTAACTAGCTAGCTAGAATAGATTCTAGTTCTCTAGAGAATCCTAACCAATACAGGAAGAAGGTGCACTGAGAATGGGGAAGGATTTATAGGGGCTGCACTGCTGAACCTCAGCGAGATGGGAGACAAGCAAAGCAAAGCAGCAGAAGACCTTTTTGGTGAAGACCCAAGAAGCTGTGGCAGACGTGTACATAGAGTCATTGAAGGGCCAGAAATCTGCTTCTAAATTATGTGATATTTTCAGGACTTCTATATTGGAAGAGAGATCGACCCTTTATTCCTACCATCATTTATACTCTTGAGATTCTGATAGGACACTAGGAATTATATGCCAGAGCGTCTATTCTGCTTTAGTGGATAGATCTGTTGCTATTGTCATCATCTAAGCACATCGGACTCCAGTTTCATCACCCTTTCTACACAGAATCCTACCAGGAAGTCACGATGATTTCTATACTGCAGGGGTAGATTTCAGCCCATGGTTGGATTGAAATTATATGTCTGAGTTTCATCTTTCTTTCTCTAAAATTCCATAAACACATTTTTAATCAATTAATTGTATCTGTATAAAATGATCCACTTTTAAGTGGGCTGATCCATTTCCAAGTAAGAATAAGTCCACAAACCGTTGAGCGGAAAGCCCACGGAGCTCTACTAAAACATTAGAAAGCACATTGCTGCAGTTGCATGCTAATAAACATTGCAAAGCAATGAGCTTCTCTAATTTGCTAGTTCTTGTTTTTCATAACAACATCTGTTGACCTGAAGCTGGCATTCAGCACAGCACATATGTGCTAGAAATTGCAAAGGTAGACAGGAACAGAAGAGGAGGAGGGGCTGCTGGGGAACAAGGAAGAAGAAAGAGAAAGGAAGATGCTGGGGTTTTTAGTTTTTTGAATCACTTTTTAAGACTAGAAACAAAGCAAAAACTACTCATACAATATCCCATGCTTACGAAGAATTATTAGTTCTGTCATCTTTCCCAACATGTCTGCTAACTGGACAGCTGATGCAATGAACACAGAGCTGGAAGGGGAAGATGTGGTTCTCTGTGATGACTGACCAAGACACTGCTTGGTTAACAGGGAGGGAGCTGCATTCTCTGAACAAAACAGCCTTTGCAAAATGTATTAGCTTTCCTTTCCAAAAATTGGTAATATTTCCTGCTAAAGGTTTTTTGTATTTTTGCTTGTTTTGTTTCATGTGAAATCTACTTCAAAAATCAGAAAAACCTAATCCTACCATCCTTTTAATTAATTCTATGCTGTTATTCTTACAATAACACAAAACAATTTTTGACTCTGTTCAGGAATCTAAGACAATCATGAGTTTCCACAGAAGAAAAGGAAGTTTGAAGCAGACTTTTCTCTTGAAGTATTCTGATATTTTTGAAACAATGCTTAATGGTGCCTATGTGGCTCTGTAATAATTTGAGGATGATTCCAGCTCAATCACACATATCATTTGCTGTGATAGGGCTTGTTACATCAATCAAGAAAAGTGAGAATTATATCTCAAGACAAAAGTCTTTGTAAAGCTACCCTTCACTTCAGAAATATTTTATTGCTATTGACATGGTATTTACAAGGAGAACAAGGATTTGAATTTTTTAAAAATGTATTCACTAAAAAATGGTTTCTTACTGCATTGTTCCAGATAGTTTTATCGAACCACTAGTTGCAAAAATTAATGACTACCTCTGACCTCCTCTGGAAATAACCTACTCTCCAATTATGGTTTCCAGGATAGTTTTCTTTTCTGTAGAGCAGGAGGCAGAAGCAGCAAAAGATAATTAGCAAGAAATGTGAGTGCAGCATATTTTCTACACTGGGTGACACTGGGTTTGACTGAGGGAAGAGAATGTTATTTTCTCCCTTTGATGGAAATTTTGATCATCAACATTTCCATATATCTGAAGCATTTTGATATTGTGGAAAAATCATTGCCTTAAGGGACAGAGAAATTGAATAATGGGGGAATAAGAACAAGATAATTGGTGGTAACCAAAGCCAGGAAGGCTCGATGGTTTCCTAGACCCTGACAGTGTCAGATGTCTTTGTTCTTCCAGTGGCCTGGGAACTAGAAGGAAGCACAGACTAGAACTGGAATTAGTTGAAATGTTCAATAGGAAATAAGTGGTTTTCTAAATTTTTTTTTAAGTTTTAGCAGAAAACTGACATCAGGCAGATAGGCTCCCAACATAATGATGTCTTGGTGTCTACCATGCTGCCATGTATCTATCCTTGGAAAACATTCACACCGTTCATTTATTCAGTAGACATTTTCAGGCATGTTATATACCCCCAAGGATATGCGCTCAAAACCAAGAGAGTGATGGGGTCAAGAAAGTGGAGACCATTCAGAAAATAGCCTTCTAGGCTTGGTAAGATCAGCATGAAGTACTAGTTTGTGATCATGCGTGAAACACTAGAAACAAGTGGAAGAAAAAAAAAAAAAACAAAAGAAAAAAGAGCATTAGATTTCTAGGGGCTAATGCCAAAAAGACTTTGAACTTGATACAAGATGCCTTAAAGTTCAGAGGAGATGCAGGAGCGTACCTTTCTCATTTCAGTAGCATGCTCAGAAGGAAGTCAGAGCATCAGTCTGGAGGGATTTTCAAATACATACATTCTGTGTGCATTCATGAGGGGGGCAGCAGGAACTGAATTTTACATCAGTTTGTATAAAGCTGACTTGATTATACTTGAATTCTTCTACTCTGACATTTTTCCTCTACACTTCCAACTTGCCTCTATCAGCCATTCATACAGATAACAGAAAGAAATAAGACCTAGCCTGTTTTATACATAGGCAAAAGGAGGTACAAAAATCTAGGTTCTGTTTTCTGAGATGGCCAAGGACTCTGAAGAGGCAGGTTCTAAAAACCACCCTCCCTCCAGCATCTTGGGTGTCTCTAGGGAAGTCCTCCAGAAAAAAACTATTGCTTTATTTTTCAAGATAATACATTGGCAAGAAATCACTAACTCGGGAGATATTGCCGGAAATGGGAGACAGTGGCTCTCCTGATGGTCAGTTAGAATTTCTCATAATGACTATAGAGGAAAATAGTAGAAGGGACATCAGTGGTATAGGGATTATGTTTGTTTCAGTGCCATCTACATACGGTGAATGATGACATCTTTGATGCTGTCCTGTTGTCACGGCAGTGACTGCTGCTGCTGCTATTGTTCTGAGAGTGTGACCCAGGGCCTTGCCCAGGTTAGGCAGACAATATACTACTGAGCCAAACTCCAGGCCCAACACCTGTAACTTCTTTACTATATAATACTGCAGTGGGACGCTGAGTTGTTTAGTAGCCCTTTGCATCTTCTGAAACTTGCAACTTGAATTTCTTTCTGAATAAGAAGAAACAACAAAACAAAATTAAATTGTCCACACTTTCAGCTAAATTTTAAGCCAGCAAAGCTCTTCACATTTTAGACTGAACCTGAGATTTCTTTTTAATTTTTCCCTTTGGTCACTAGTGAAAGAAATTAAATTCTTTTTTACTTTTAATAATAAAAATAAATGAATTTTTGCTTATACAATAGAAAAACTATTTAGGCAAACCAGTCTTGAAGACAGCAGCAGCTGCTATGGCTTATTGGTCGGCGTCTTTCCCATCTCTCTGGCTTTGTCATTCTCCAGCTTCTCACTCAAAGAGATAGGAACAGGATAGAATCCCCATTGCTACTGTTAATACATTTAGAGATTCTTGGAGCCAAAAGGAAGTCACGCTGCCCATATACTCTACCAACTTCATTATAGGATTGCCTCAGTTTCCCTATCTAACAACCAAATGTACACTCAGAAGCAAAGATGTACTTTTTCCCCCCGTACTGTGAATTGACTCGGGCTTCACACAAGCTCAGTAAGCACCCTATCCTTGAGTTAGATTCTCAGCACCAAACAGGACTTTAAAAGCCAACTTTCTTGTCCAGAATTTTCGAGCCTCTAGCCTAATACGTGGTTACAGCTCTATTTATAATGTCACTCTCTCTGGCCATTTGCTGCATTACTGATCAGGCCTGCCTGACAAAAATACCTGCACAAAACAGATATGAGCTTAGAACATCTTTTGTCTACTATGTCTTGAAAGAAAACTTCCTGTAATCTACAGGTAGATCAGTTTCCCAATACCTGTGCTCTGTGACGTCAGTTTCCTTCCTCACCATCTGTTTACTTAAAAAGCAATGTGTTTACTAAAAAACACAGATACATACAGCTGAAACATCCCAGCAGCTTCTAGCTTCCAGTCTCTCTTGGATGAAGTGCCAGAGAAGGGTCAGGAAACACTGTCACCAAGAAGAGACCTCTTCAAAGATTTACTGAATCTTACTGGTGGATCCAGACATCTTTCCAGTCTATGTGAAGTGAAAGATCATCGCTGTTTCACAACACCAACACACTGATAAAAAATATAGCAGTTTTCTGAGGGAAAGACTAATAACTGTTGCCATCCTTTTCGTTGTGACTATTTTTAAAGCTACCTGACAACACAGACGTCCCCATCCCATAAGATCAATGATAAAAATCCTGACTCCAATGGGTCTCTGGTGACACCTGCAATGAGCAGGGAGGGAGGGATGGAGGGAGGAATCTTGTTATCCCAGCATGGGGATATAAATTCAGGCTCTCTGTGAGGCCTCTGCAGAGGGGATCCCAGGTCCCCGCTTGGCCTTTTCTCCTCCATTCCAGTAGGGATTGAGGAGAGCCTGTTTGCAACCTGTAGAGCATGAAAACTAGAGCTGTCATTCAGTCTTTGCTGGATGGTAGAGATTTGGGGGCCATAGATCTTTCTGTGGAATCTGGCTAAAGTAAAGTATTCTCTAAAAGTTTTCCATTTTGCTAGGCTACCTTTCCCTGGCCTCCTGAGTAAACAGAGCAAGCTTCTCATATACTTGTATATTTTATCTGTGCTCATTGATATTTCCAGTTTTCTGGTTTCTTCATGACCCAGCTCGTAATCTGTGAAGGAAAAAAAACACAGAGAACCCTCACTGATGTCATTCTTTGGATCCTGGGGTCTCTAGAGCACTGCCTTCATTGCTCTGCCTTCGAGAATCCTCTTGTGTTTGCTTTGTATGAAGGGTTCAGAATTTTTAATTGTACTTAGCAGGAAGAATAGGAAGTGTGTCTGTGCCATTGTGTTTGGGAAATCTATACCATTTGAAACTTTAAATTTGAAGCAAACTACTTTTAAAACTTAGTTATGGAACCATTATGTCCTACAAAAGCATGGGCAAGACAAGGAAGCATTTTCCAGGAAAACAAGAAGTTGTTTACTATGATCTGACCCACTGGAGCATGGACGAATAGGAGTCATTTACTGCACAACACAACAATGGGCTGCAAAGAGAAAAAGGTGCTGAAAGAAAAAAATGGTAGAAAAGATTGTTCAGAGCCTGTCCTTGGAGAGTTTGGGGTGAGAGGCAGAAGTAAAACCTACTTAGGTGTCACCGTGAGGTGTTGTAAACTTTGAAAGAAAGTGGGCTTTGGAGCAAGCTCTGGTATTTACACATAACTCACTTATATTACTTAACATCTCAAAGCATCTCTAGGCATTTTTAATCTCTAAAATGGGGATGATCATTAAAGGAATTACTGCAAGATTAAAGATAACAAGTATAATCATCTAGCTAGGGTCTGTGCTCAACACATGGTAATATTAAATGGGAAAGAGGTTATAAGCAATTTAAAGAACTGAAAAAAGATAGTAAAAGTGGATTCAAGAGCTTAATTTGATAAAGCATGAAGGGTATTAAAGAACATAAGCCTTGATGTGCTATTAGTGACTGTTGCAAGTTATTTGGGAGATGTGACAACAGCAAGAGCCTGGGAGTGGTTGAGAACCACCCTCCCCCCAAAAAATACAAAGACATTTTGATGATGGAAAATGACATCATTTACAACTAACTATGAGAAATGAAGGTGAGTAAAATCTCACTAATTTTTGGTCAGTAGTCGGAAACCTAGGAAAGTTTTAAAGAAATTTAGTATAACCTGCTGCAATTATTATCAGTGATTTTACCCAGGTGTACACAGTAAGTTCTTGCTATTGCTAAGCTTTTTCTAAGATGGTCTTATGATAATAAGAAAAATAGTCACAGTTTTAATTGTTTTGTTGTAAAGATGTTGAAATGTAATATTAAATAACTTCTGCTGTTAACATTTTAAACATGTCTACCAGAGGTTTTTTTGGCACATTCAATTTTTACTAGATAGTAAACAAAGACCTTTCTTTCTTTTTAGTTTTATTAGTGCATGTTTGTGATACATGATGAATATGTTCATCGTTGGTAGTTGGTACATAAACATATCATATCCTATTCTCTTTTATTATTCCTTCCCCTCCCTGCTTTCTGCCCCTGGATCTCTTTCCTATCTGCAAAAGGTCTATCTCTCTGATTTTTATCATCTATCTTTTAATTTCTCTTTAAATTATTTACATGTTGGGTTTCTCATTTCAGTAAAACTATGTGATATTGAACCTTTCATATCTGATTTATTATGCTTAGCATTTTGATCTCAAGGTACATATGTCTTCCTAAAAATGACTCATATTTTTTAAAAAGACTCATATTTACCCTTTTTATCACTGAGTAGTACTCCATTGGGTATATGCCATATTTTATCTATTCATCTGGTGATGTCACATAAACTGGTTCCAAGATTTAGCTGTTTTGAGTTGTGCTACTATAGACATGGGTATGCCTGTACTATGTCACTGTAATATGACATCTTTAACCTTTAAGCAAGATACCCAGAAAAGATAGAGTTGGAGCAAATATATTTCTATTTCTAGTTTTTTGAAAACTCTGCACAGTGTTTGTATTGGTTTACAGTCCCATCAATAATGTATAAGGGTTTCTTTTTTTCCCTGAACTCTCACAAGATTTCTTGTTTTTTGAGTTTTTGATGATAGCCATTGCTTCCGGAGTAGAATGGAATCTAGTGATGTTTTGTTTTGCATTTCTCTAGACACTGACCATTTGTTCATTTAATGCCCATTTGTACTTCTCCAGACAAGTGTCTACTCATTTCAATTACTTATTTTTTGATTAGGCCTTTCATTTGAAGGGGTCTAATTTTTGAGTTCTTCGTATATTCTAGGTGTTTGCTCTCTGTCTAAAGAGTAGCGAGCAAGTTTTTCCCATTCTGTTGGTTGTCTCTTCACTCTGTTGGAGATTCCCTTTGCTGTGCAGAAGCATTTTAATTTGAGATGATCCCATTTGGCATTATTTCTGGTACAACTGGGGTTCTATTCAGAAAGTCTTTGCCTATATCTGTGTCTTTAAGAGTTTTATCTCTTTTTTTTCCTGAAAATTTGCTGTTTCTGATTTAGAAGGTTTTTGTCCATTTTATTTTTATTTTAGTACAGGGTGATACATGTGGATCTATACTTATTCTTCTGCATATGGATAACCAGTTTCCCAGGAGAGTTTATTAAAGAGGATGCCTTTTTCCCATGTATGTTTTTGAATCCTTTGTCAAAACTTAGATGGTTGAATGTGCCTGGGGTCGCCTCAGCATTATCTGCTCTGTTCCATGAGTCTGCATGTCTGTTTTTGTGCCTGTACATGCTGTTTTTAATCACTGTAACTCCTTAATATAAATTGAAATGTGAGATTGTGATGCCTAGGATTGCTTTTGCTATTCTAGGTCTCCTCTGGTTCCATATAAATTTTAGAGTTGTTTTCTATGGTTCTGTAAAGACTATTGTTGGTATTTTGATTGAGGCTATATTAAATCTATAGATCAGTTTTGGTAGTATGATTTGTGTTCATGTATTTATTTAGGGTTCCTTTGTCTGAGAAACACTTCATCAGTTTTTAAGGAGGTGTGCATTTTGCAGGAGGTGTGCAAAGCATAGTGGACAATTCCTTGTTTTCAAGGTTTGGAAAACTTCACTTTAAGCGCTTATGGCCTTTACGGTTTATTCTGAGAAATACACTGTAATTCTAATAGGCTTGCCTTTGTAAGTAACTCACTGTTTTTCTCTAATAACTTCTAGTATTGTCTCTTTTTATGGAACTTCTGAAATTTTGATTTTGATGTGTCATGGAAAGGTTCTTTTCTGGCTGTGGCTAATTGTGTACTTGAATATTGAATTCTTTACTATATTTGGACAGTTTTCTGCTATTATTTCACTGAATAAATTTGTATAGCTTTTAGTTATCTTCTAATTTTTCCTTTATGCCTATAATTATGATGCTTTTTCTAAAGTCATGCAGCAGCTGTTGCACCAGGCTTCCAGGCTATCTTGTCAGTTTCAGGGTATCTTTGTTGTCATGGTTTACATACACCTCGGTTTCACCTTCTGAAACTTTATCCTCATATTGGTCCAATCTGTTGGCCAAGGTTCCCACTAAACTTTTTGGTATCTTGTATTTCTGCTTGCTTTCTCTTCACAATTTCTAATTCCTTACCAAGTTAGTGGTTCATGGCTCATATTCTCTTGTTTTACTCAATTAGTTTATTGTCTGTTTCTTCTCTAAATTCATCAAATATTTGATTAGTAGAATCCTCTATCTGTTTAATAAAGTCATTTTTAATCTTTCTAATCTTTCTAATCTTTCTAATCTTTCACTTTTTACAGTTGCTTTTGTGCTCCTTCTTTGTGGTCTTCTAACATTTTGACCATTTGGATTTTGAGTTCTTTGTTGTAATTTCCTCTACTTTGGTGTCCATGCTTTTGCTTTTGAGAGGCAAAGGATTTTTCTAGGTTCCTTTTATCTTGTCTTTTCATATTTCTATTATTTTTGCAGATTGAAGATCAGCGATGGTAGAGAGACTGTACCTCCTGTGCAGAACTCTTTAGTTAGAATCTGTCTTTGTGTGGTGTGCCTTTGTATTTGATTATATTTTGGTATTTACACCTCTCTTAAACCTACTTGTTTTAATGTTTGAGGTCTTTTTAGTGTCCAGCCTTCTTCTAAGAGCTTAATCTCCAGCACCACACAGAGAGGAGAAAATGAACTGCAGCAGTGTTGATGACACAAACATAGACCAGATATTAACATGCAATAAAAACCAATTGACAGCAGCAACTACCTACCACTGACAAAGCAAAAGAATCAGCAACAATAATAGAGTCAGAAACAAACCAGAAGTTGACACCATAAAAACCATTAGAAACAATAAATGTACCACCCTTAGCAATAGAAAAATGATCTACAATGATATAGACACAAAGATAAGCCGGATATTGACATGTAGAAAATATCTACAAAATGCAACAACTATGTCTTTATTAATAATAGAAAAAATAGGGGCTGGCGATTTAGCTCAGCAGCATAAGCGCCTGCTTGCAAGCAGGCAGTCATGAGTTCAATCCCTGGTATCGATAAAAAGGACACAAACAAACAAACAAAAAAATTCAGCAATAACAACATTTAGTTAACTAAATATCTAAAATATAAATAAAGCTCAATAATAGTAAAATGGAGGAGTAGAGAGAACAAAATGAATGAAGTAAAATTTTGAAAAAAGAATATGAGAAGGAAGAGAGAAAAATAAAAAAAAAATTCAATAGAAGAATAAAAGAAAGAATAAAATCCGGTGGTAAAAGTAAAAGAAAAAAATGAGAAATAGGAGATTAAAAACAGGAAAAGAATAAAACTAAATGCAAAAGAAAGGTACAAAAAGAAAAAAAAAAAAAACCTGAAAAAAAATCAAAAGAAAAATAAATACCTAACATCATAATCAATAAGGAAGAAACTGAAAGCTCCCCCTATAAAACTCAGTACAATGCAAAGATTCCCATTCTCAGCATTTTTACTGGGAATTCTAACCCGAGCAGTCACACAGGAAAAAGAAATGTCCAATTTAGAATAGAAAAAGCAAAATGACCTGTTTTCAGATGACATAGATACATATGCAGACAACTTAAAAGGCAAGAAAAACTGTCATAACTAATAAACAATTTCAATGTATCAAACAGTTGACATACAAAATTCAGTTATGTTTCTTTATATGAATAATAGACTACCCAAAAAGGAAATTAATAAAGCAATATTGTTCACAATACCAATAGTATTATATACCTAGGAAACAAATGGTGAAACAAAGAGGTAAAAGATTTGTACATGAATATCATAAAACATTAATCAAAGAAATTTAGACCATACACAGGTAAATAGAACAACATCAAATGTTCACAGATTGGAAGAATAAATATTATTAAAATTGTTCATGCTAGTTAAAGAGTTCTACAGATGAAACCAATCCCTAGAAAATCTTCAATGGCATTTTTATAAAAACAGGAAAAAATTCCTAAAATTCGTATAAAACCACTAAAGATCCCAAACAAAGAAAGCAATCTTAAGCAAGAATGGCAAAACCAGAGTAATCACACTTTCTGTTTTCAAAATATATATATATATATATATATATATATATATTTTTTTTTGTCTTTTTCGTTTTTACCGGTACCAGGGATCGAACTCATGACTGCCTGCTTGCAAGGCAGGTGCTTATGCCGCTGAGCTAAATCCCCAGCCCCCTCAAAATATATTATAAAACTAAGGTAATTCAAACAGCATGATAGGACAAAAATAGACATATATATATATATATATATATATATATATATATATATACATATATATACCAATGAAAAGAAATAGAAAGTACATAACTAAAACTACAGTAAAGCTTGGTTAATTGATCTTCAATAAAGGTGTTGTAGGCATGAAGGGAACCAAGTTTTCCACTCTTGACAACTGATTTTGCTGGAATAAACTGACAATAGCAGACTAACAAGAAAAAATGCATACTTACTGACTTGCACAAGAGCCACACAAAAGCTAAAATTCAAAGGGCCACATAGTGGAGGGTAAACTGCCCACTTCACAGAGGACAGAGAAGTGGGGACTCAGCAATTTTAGAGAATGATCAAATGATTTTCAAAAAAGAAGAAAGGACCTAAAGCCCAGAAAATAGGCTGGGACAGTCTCTCATATGAGATGGGAACAGTTGTGAAAAATCAAAACTACACTGCTAACAAAAGCTGTCTTGCCACATAAACAGGTCTCTCAGGCACAGGTATCAGGGGAGACAGAAGTCTGTGCTGTGAATATGATGTCAGCCTTCATTAACATGGTTTCAGGGAAGGTGGTCAAGACCATGGCAGAAGTGCCTTCTTCAGTCAGATGAACTTCACAAGTAAAATGTGTTGAAAATGAGTGTCCTTATCCATAATGCCTTAAATAAGCCTTGAAATCTTCTGTGATTGGGACTGTTAGAATGATCCCAGCTTCACAGACTCAGAAAGGTTAAGTGTTTTGTCCAAGGTGAGCCAATTAGTATAAAATTGAATTTGACTCTAAATTTATTTAATTTCCAATCTTAATCTTTTAAACCCTGTGAACACTGTTTCCCATAAACTCCTCCATCAGCAAAAACAGGTATGAATTATCTCTCCAATATTAAAATATTAACAAACTGTTTCATACTAAAAGCATTAAACCATTTTATTTAAATGTTTGCCCATTTAACCGTAGGAAGAAAGACTGTAGACTTGAATAACAACTAAGGAGGTATCTTGACTTAATTTCTGCTTCCCTCTTGTGTCAGAGACAAGTAATGACAACACAAAGAATAGCACACTGGCTTCTGTGTCCATTATCTCTCTGCTTTATTCATACAAAGAATGATTCCACTTTTCCATCTAAGTTAAGGAAAAATCTGAATTCTTAAGTTGGATCTGGCAACTAAGTATATCTTAGCTCCTTTGAAGCCCCCAGTAAAATAAATCTACTTCCTTAAAGGCATCAGTTTAGCTTGTGATAGTATAAGATTAAATCAATATAACACAACAAAAACAAACCTCCTTTGTCTTGCATTTTCCATACAAATGGTCTCCAAACAGTTTTTAATGTCAGGTAATGCTGTTACCCAGTTATAGGCAGCTCCTTGCAGGGACCAGAAGGGATAGTCTGACATACTGGAATTTAGGCTTATTTTAGAGCATTACTGATTTTTAACATGCTGATATGTTTTTGCCTTTTTTCATTGCTATGTTTCTAAAAAAAAAAAAAAAAAAACTTGCCATCTACTGAATCACAAAATGCTTTAGAAGAACTTTCTATTAAAAACCTTTGGTGAATCACTTTTCAAAAGCAAATAAAAGCCTCCCAATTTCAGCTGCCTTTACAAATTTACTTTTTATGCACAGCAGTTTTGCTTAGGGAAGATCTAGAATTTTCATATAAAAGACTTTACAGATAGACTTGGCAAGTGTTTTTGTTAGATTCCACATTTCTTCCAGGTGGTTTTGGTGTAACTATAGATGCTACTGGCCGGGGTACACAAGTGCTAGTCATCATTTGGGACTGTTGTCTGAATTAACATTAATATTATCTCTCATTTATACTACAAAAATTAAGACCTATAAAGTCCAGGATTCTAACCCTGATACGTCCTCCTTTTCCTTTTTTCATTGCTATCAGAATGTCTCACATCAGTGTCTGCGCCTTTCTATAGATTGCTACATCTGAAAAGTTTAGACACAACCTTATTATTTAAAGTGTGCTGAGGCAAAACTATCCCATGAAGCAGCTGTCTATGCCACTGAGCCTGACTTGATCACTGAGGAACTGGGTGCTGTGAGGTCTTTCATCTGAAAGAAGAAAAGCACTTTTGCCATAGCCTAGTCCAGCTGCCTTTCCCCCTTCTTGATCAGAGAAATTGGTCAGTCTGATTCAAACAGCAGCATTCTAGTAGAATGGGCACAACTGTGTGAAGAGGTCATTAGCATCCAAACTGTGCTATCTAACATGGTAGGTACTAACTACATATGAAAATCTACATTTAAATTAATTAAAATGACATAACACTAATACTGCAATTCCTCAGTTGCATCAGCCACATTTTAAGTGCTTACCAGCCACATATGGCTTGTGGCTACCACATGGGATAATGCAGATATAGAACACTGTGCTGGTCTGGACATCCAGTTTCCCATGAGGTTGTTTGGCTCCGACAACTTCATAGGCTCTGGTCCAAAGAATGGAGACAGAATCCTCAGAAGGCTTTCCCTTATGACTGTATGGATTAAGTCTAAGGTGAGTTAAGAGAATTTGAAAAAGCAGGATTTAAAAGTCACACAGGACCAGCAGGGGGCGCTATGATCCTCTGACATTGAGGTGGAGTTTTCCCCTACTACAAACTGAATTTTACACAAATGAGACAGAGTTAAGGCATCAAAATAGAAGTATAGTTGTTTTATAATTGTAGGATATTTCAAAACTCAAACACTTGTCACATTCTTAATTTTAGAAGCATTAGAAGAAAAACAAAAATCTGATAGGTTATTGACTGCAAAAAATATTGGATCACTATTCAAAATATGCAAAAAATGATACTATATAATTTTAAGGCTATGCACACAGCAAATATATGTAGGAGATGATTCTGTGTACCTTCAATATACATAAGTGATTTTTTTCACATAAGTGATTTTTTAAAAAATGTTTATAAGAATGAATTCCAGAAAATGATTTCTCCATCTCGAACTCTTTAAATCCAACCGTGGATGGGGTCTCTGCATACTTTTTGATGAAGAAAACAGGAAAAAAGAAAAAAATATGAATCTGTGGTATCATGAAATAAATAATACCTCTCACATCTTACTCTGAGAGAAAGACAAGTACCAGAATCCTGCAGCGTGAGTATACTAGCCCCCCTACACAGCAAGCGATCCACTTAAAGAGGAATTAACTCAGTCTTGTACATATCAGTACTGCACCGTTAGGAACATTTCCTAATTGTGTGATCAAAAGGGAGATTTGATATCATGAGTCAACATTCATAGATCAGCCTTTTGTGACCCACACATGTGGGAATTTTTAATTATTCTTTTATGAAGGCTTGACTAGAAACAGAAGCCAATATTTGGATTTCCAGGACCATACTATTTTCTGTTTAATACATCACTATACAGCCTGGCTTTGCCCACACAGGAAATTCATCTAGTAGATATTATTAACCCACTGCATTGATGAAGTAGTAGAAAAAGATACATGTGATGGTACAGTTTAGTGGGGTATTTAAAGGGTTTCCAGACATCACTCCTGGATTTTCCCTCCCAAATGTCAGGCATTTACATTATTGGCTTTTATTTGAAAAGGCCATTTGGGGGGGGGGACCCTAAACCACACAAGAGCCATTTTAATTGCCTTTGTGAATCTTTTGTCTTCTTTTTTTAAAAAAAAAGTTCTCACAAAAGGCTTTAATGAATTTTAGTATTTATTCAGCTTATCAAGGATAGAGCAACCTCATATTTCCAATTCAAATTTCCTAAGTACTGAACAAACTGACATTTTATTTGTTTTAAATCTTCCCATCGGAGCATACATCTTGGGTATCTTAAAATATATACCAATTTTTGAAAATCATTTAACAAAAATAGACCCTCAACATAGCTTTAGGGAAAGTAACTGATGAGAATATCAATACCATATGTTGTCCAGAACCTGCTAACAAGAAGACAATTGGACCTTAAGAAAACCTGAAAGCCAGAAACAGTTGTGTGAGCTTGTATTCCCAGGTCCTTGGACACAGAGGCAAAAGGTTGTCTTGAAGTGGGAGTTTGTGGCCAGCTGAACAACCTAGCATGAAATGGTCAGAAGAAAAGATAGGGGCCAGAAACTGAATGAAGTCTGTATTCTGTCTCTCCTCTCTGCTCTTATCTGCACATCTGATTTGTTTTTCTCTTTTGTTCTGCAGAATCACATGACAGGAAATATGGGCAACAGCATCTGTTGCACTTTGTATGTTACACTTACAGCTTCAGGGCCAACATTACCAAAGTGACTCTCGGTTTCCAATCTCACATCCCAAGAAGGGACTCAGAAGCCCATCAGGTGTGGACATGAATCAGGCCATGGTATTTCTTAAAGTGAATGGATAATTATTGAAAGAGAGAGAGACAGAGAGAGAGACAGAGAGAGAGAGAGAGAGAGAGAGAGAGAGAGAGAGAGAGACAGAGAGAGAGAGAGACAGAAAGAGACAGAGAGAGAGAGAGAGAGAGAGAAGAGAGAGAAAGAGAGAGAGAGCGAGAGAGAGAGAGAGACTAATCACAACTAAGGAATTATTGCTGGTTTTCTCAGTCTATCCTTTCTCTTGAAGTTATGATCTAAAAATTTCACTAGTGAATTTTTCTATGTACCTGGCTAAGTAGCAAAAAATATTTAACACTTAACCATACTTTTAGATTGAACCAACATTTTAAAATTTTAACACTGTTTTCAAGTACACTAAAATAAAATGCTTTCCACAAACTTGTGTTAGGTTTATTAGACATTCATATAATATGCAATTATTGTCTGAATACAATAAAATTTTAATTTTCTGAAATAACTAATGGAATTTATGTTGATTTCCCTTCTCAAAGAATTTTCAATTGCAGAAGCATACTTTAGAGAACTAAATAACATTATGGATTCCTAACATTTACACCAATTATAACAACAGAGGTTAAGTCATGTTTCCAGCACTTAAAAAGGGAACTATTAAATATATCTCCAATTCTCTAAGATTTTCCTTAATTACCTGTTCACATTATTGACACAGAGTCCATATATATATATTTATTCTAATTCATAAGAATTGACATATGATATATAAATGGAGGTCTAAGACAGTGTCTATCAACATTAACATCAATCTTCAGGCCAACTCTTTCAGCTTCTTCACTGCCAAACTGTCAATATTCTGATCCATCAGCCCACAAGGTAATCACTTCAAATAACAATCAAAGATAGTTCATTTGGTCAATATTCATACAAAACAATTCCCAATTGTATAGGAAAAAAAATTAGCTATATAGCTTTGGATATGGAACCTTCAAATAGAAATCCAAAGACACTACTGTTTCCTGGACCTAGCTTTATGAGACCTTAAAGAGATTATTTGCACATTGTGAGTTTCATTTTGTTTGTTTTATTTTGTGTATTGGTATTAGAAGATCAAACCTAGGAGCCTGTGTGCACCAGGTAAGCACTATATCATCACCTGTATCCTGGCCTTTGAGTCACAGTTTCTGCATGTATTAAATATTTCAAAGAGATACAGAAAATGGTTTTTAATTGAAGTAAAACTTCTATACAATGAAGTCCACAGCTCTTGAGTGCTCTATTTGGTATACTTTTGACAAGAATGGGTACTTACTCTAATCACACTGAAGTCAGAATACAGAATATTCCCGTTATCCCAGAATATTTCCTTATTATAGAAGGATTTAAAGATCTTCTAAATTTTTAGTACCATGTCATGCGTGAATCTGGACTTAAGTATAAGTAGCTACTACAAAAAATAGGTCCATGAATCTATATATATGCAACCAAGGCATTCATTAGAGTAATAGTTTTTCTCCCTCAACCAGTATTTCCGAAATGACATTTTATGAAATTTTTGTGGCAAGTTAACTTGTTCAGAAGATAAGTGAAAGAAAATGCCCAGTCCAATCAGACAGGTAAAAGGGTTAAACACTTGGGGACAATAGCTCAATGCTAAATATGGTTATTTAACTTATTAGTAGCTTTTTAAAAATTCTTCTTATGACTTGGAACTTTATCTCATGGGAATGTAACATTTCCAAAATTTATTGTGCACAGAACACTTTTGTCCAAAAAATCTGTATCTCAAGGGAACACAAGTTACTGCCAAGACAGTCTGAGAAATCTTGACCTTAATCCTGAGAGTCTCAAAAATATCAGTCTCCAAACTTTAATTTTCATCTCATTTGGATACTGAGATTTCCCTTAAGGCAACCCTCTTCTCCCAATCTTTCTGACTACTTCAGATGCATTAACTTTTTCAGAAGGTAATCAGCTAGCTTTTCCTTTGCTGGTGCCAAATATCTGAAACACACAAGTCAGAGTTCACGGTTTGGCTCATGGTTTCAGCCTACGGTCAGTGGACTCTAACGCAGAACCATCTCTGTGGAAGGGCTTGATGGGTCAACACTTATCAATTCATGGTGGCTGGGAAGTAGAGCGCAGGGAAATTGTGTCCTAAAGATTACAACTTCCAATGACAGCGACCTCCTCCAACTGAACTCCACCTCCTCACAGAAAATTTAACTATGCACATTAGTAGGTTAACCCACTGATTAGTATAGCACCCTCATGATCTAATCATCTTTCCAAGAGTCTCTTAAGCCAGTCAAGTTGACAATATTACATTTTTTTTTTTTTTTGTCTTTTTCTTTTTTATCGGTACCGGGGATTGAACTCATGACTGCCTGCTTGCAAGGCAGGCGCTTGTGCCGCTGAGCTAAACCTCCAGCCCCTAAGTTGACAATATTAATTGGTTCAGATGGATAGGAGAAAAAATCATGAAATTGTTCTTTTTCTGAAATCTTGCGAGAAATGTTTATCTACCATTATATCTTTGAAAATGAAATGATAAGATGTTTTAACAACCTGTATACATCTTATATGTTGTATTTAAACAACCTCAGACCCTTAAGGTTATAGATATCTTCGAGTGTTGTTTTTAACTCTGAAATAGCCTAAAGAGCTCTGTAAATATACATCCAATGCCTATTAATGTATTATTCCCTTTTCTATGTCACAAATTTTCCAAGATTTTGTCAGTAATTATTTCTACTGTATATTACATTTACTAAAAACACGTAAATTTATGTTTACTCAAAATATCTCTGTACTGCAAAAAAGTAGTCATCACAGGTGTTGATATTGATCTCCAGGTGTTTCCTTTGGTTTTAAACAACTATCACTCCAACCCTTTTGTTTTCTCTTAGTTTAGTTCTTATCTTTCTCTTCTCTTTATTTTTCTGGCCTCCCTTCATATGATTCAGCCTAATATACAAGTACCTGTATACAGAAAAATCACATGTCACTGTTTTCTGTCTATCTATATGTGTGTATTTTGCATTTATTTTGTTTGGTACTCCCAACTTGATTTCATAAAGACTTCTAGTTGTGAATTCCTTTTCATCAAATTGCTAAATTTATTAATAAGACCATAGGTTTATTAATATTTCAACTTGGGGAAATCTCAATACTAAGTTGGAGGAAGACATAGATAATTACAAACAAATCGGGTCTTATATGTTGTTTCCAATAAGGGGAGAAGAAACAGGGACAAGTTTCAGAGAGACTTTATTAAATCGTATTTTTCCAGGAAAGAACCTCAGTTGTCAACCATCGGTCACAGAGCTATAATAGAGATTTTGATTTCTTTGTGAAGAGAAACATTGTTTTTCAGGTTTTATAGGAAGAAACTTTTTGGATTGCTTGTAATGTTTTGTTATTTGCCATTAACTTGATCAATTCAAGTCTGTCATGGACTTTGAGCCCTTGAAAATAAATTTCTTATTCAAGACTTGACAGAAAAATCACTCCCTCTAACAGGTGTTTTAAAATCTATTCCTTTGGTAAATCTGTTTAAAATTATTGTAATAATTTTGAAACAGAGATAAAACAATAATAATTTTTGTACAAATTTAAACTAAGTTTCCTTGGTTATGAGACATGTATTGCAGGAAGGAAGCGGAGGCAGTTTATCAACGAGATGTGGGGCAACCTCCACTTTCTACTTTCTTGGCACAACATTACAGGCTTTTTGTATCAATAGGGCCACTTAAATGACCTAGAAGACCCCAGAGGCAGTGAGAAAGAGAAGACATTGTAACAATAATTGAGGCAAGAAGATCTCTGAATATTCACCTGGGAGAAGAAGCCAGTTCATCTTTGTAAGTTACAACCTTAAAAAGGAATGTTTTAAAAGAGCATCATGACATATATTTGAAAGGATCCCACTATTTTTCAGGGAAGATATTAAAGAAAGATATTCCACCAAGTCTTTATCTGTCTCTAATAACTGACACATTGTTTTACTTCAGAGAAGTTGAGATAGTCCTCATTTTGTATGTTGGTGTGTAATTAGTGGCCAAGATTTCCCTAATCCTTAAAAATTCAGGATGAAAAATAAAGGAAACTCTCACATCTGGTGAGAAAAGCAAAAAGCAATAACTAAAAAAGACTTGCTTATTTGATTTATTTATTTCTATAAAACCAACAGCCTATTTAGACTACAAATACAGATGTGGCAGGAAAAAAACCAGTCAGATATGAGTTCTCACTGCATTAATATGTGGGTACTCTCCCTCCAGCTCTGTTAGAGTGCTCAAGCCTTTTTTTTTAAGATTTAAAACTATCTAACTGATGAGATTGGATATAGGAGCCAGGGAAAGTGGCAGAGACACTCTATCATCATCATCATCATCATCATCACCATCATCATCATCATCAAATAATACTCGACTTCCTAAGAGCCCACGTGTTTAACGAAATTCACATTTTCAAACAATTGCTGCGTTATATCTCAGTGTTAAATAAAGACATGCATGACAGATATTTACCAGCCTGACCTCTCTCGTGAAGCAATGCAGAAAGAAAATGGATACATTTTTTATTGCTGTATTTTGTCTTTTTAACATCAATTGTGGTCTATGCTGTTTAAACAAGAAAAATCAAATTTCCTATTTATAAGGAAATAAGAGAGCAATGCTTCAGATGAACCAAATCTCCCAATTGCTTGATAATTTTTAAACTAAATGTAACATCCTTTACATTATTCTCAACTCTTCCCCCTTTTCTTTCTGAGATGCTTCAACATAAGGCATTCAGTTCTGCACAAATTGTTTAAAACACCCAAAGAGCACAGCCTCTGGAGCAGATTTGCATCAGGCTGGAAATCTGACTATGCATGAAGTAGGTAAAGCCTCAGTAGGAAGAAGGTAAAATGGTTCAGAATTATGATGATTTACTACCAAAATAAACTGGGAGCTATTACTAAATTTTATTAAATTTTTGGAGCTAGTTATAGATTGTTTTCTATAAACCGGAGGGGGCAAAAATCACTACTATATTCCTAGCTCAGCAGACTTCTCCAAAAGCTCAACAGGCTGAACTAGAGATAAATTCACTAAATATAATTTGCTATACACTTACCGTGTGCCAGGTACTGTTATAAGTAATTTATATTTATTAACCGATATATATAATTTTTATAAAAAGCATAGGAAACATGTCAGCAAGAATGGTTGTAAACAAATCTTTGAAAATCTGCCCCTGGGGGAAGGGGGCAATTATCAAATCATCATTTTCAGAATTCTGGAAATTAGCCAAAGTCATGCAACAATTTAAGGGGTATTTATTCTGGAAAAACAATTTAATATTGGCACAGTAGCTGAATATCAACAGCTTTGCAACCAGAGTGAAAACAATCATCCTACAAACCCTGAGGACAGACTAGGCAGACTAGGCAGACTAGGTTGGAATTCTGCAAAAGCACCTTTCTCAAACAAATGCCCTTGTTTTGCATTGCAGCTCCTTGGAAACCTGCACTCAAGGGTTTGTCTTTATTTGGCTTCAATCAGTGCTAACAGTGAGCAGCCTTACTCCCGAAGTGTTTTGTCAAAAGCAGTCTGCAGTAATTGTTTAACATTAAACCTTCCCAAAGCAGTGATAATGCTGTATCAAAAAAAGAGACTTAATAGGGCAGGGCATGCAGCTTAATGATAAAATTAAATGTCTAGCATGGACAAGACCCCGGGTTCAATTCTGAGTACTACAGGGGAAAAAAAAGAGGTTGAAAAGATCTTAAAAGGAAAATTTGGGAAATAAGATTCATAAGAACTTTGAAACATCAATGTATTTATGAGCACAAATATCGCATGACCAAATAACTACATAGACCACTTCTCAATACAATAGTGTTGGGGATTAAGTTTTCTGCAGGTGAACATAAGACAATACATTTAAACCACAGCAGAAAAAAAAACAGCAAGGAATTTAAAATAGTATTCTAAGAAATGTCTATTTATGACAGTGAGTCAATAATGAAAAAAAGAATGAACAAACTGTATAAAAAATAATGAATAATGTAAGTCCTACTTTATCAGTAACAATAAATACAAACAAATTAAATACTTCAGTCAAAAGATAGACTTTAGAAAAACTGATTTTAAAATGAGTATATACCGATTTCGCAAAATGAAAATTGTTCTTGCAAACATATACTATTTTAAATGGATTTTAAAAATCATGATTCAAATATGTAGTCTACAAGACATGCATTTTATGTCTAAAGACAAAAATATGTTTAAGTTGAAAGAATGAAAAGGATGCACATGCAAACTATGACCCAAAGAGAGCTGAAGTGGCTATACAAATGTCAGTAAAAACAAGTAAGAAAAATATTTTTACTCAAGTGAAGATGTTTGATTATGATGAGATGTATCAATCCAAAACAATTTAACAGTTATAAATATGCTAGAAAAATAACATACTAAGCTAAAACATATAAAGAATAAAATAAAAATTAGAGGAGAAATAAAGAAAAGAAAGAAAAACACAATAGAGCATAATCAGTGAAACTACGAGTTGGATAATACTAACAAAATTAAGTTAGCTAAACAGATAAAAAAAGAAGATTCAAATTGTTGAAACCAAGAATGAAAGATCGCACAGGACTTGTGATTATAGACAAATAACAAATAATTGTTTGTTTGATTATAGACAAAAGATTATAGATAATACAATGAACAATTTTGTGCTAAGAAGTTACATAACTTAGATAAAATGGACAAATTCCTAGAAAAATACAAACTACTGAAAATGACCCAAAATAGAATAGGCAATCAGGAAGTATAAATGAAACAGCTGAATTAATATTCAAGATTTTCCCCCAAAGAAAACACCAGTTCCTGATGACCTAACAGGTGGGTTTTACTGAATGTTTAAAAACATATTAACACAAATTCTGTGATAGGAGAGAAGAATGAGACAGAAAACAAGAATTTTTAAATCATAACATGAAGCAAGTATTATATGGAGACCAAAACCACAGGATAACTTCCAACAAGGGAATTGCAAGTGTTGAGAAAAATATGAACATAGAACAATCAGATATTGCTGGTAGGAATGCAAAAAATGAACCTACTTTAGATAATCTGGATATTTCTCAAAAGTTTAAACATAGTCCCAGGCCCATAATCTCACTCCCAGGTATATGTCCATAGGAATTAAAAAGCACGTCCATGTAAAAAGCATGCACCAATGTTTGTAGAAGTATTATTTGTAAAGCTAAACAGTGGAAACTCCAAAGGTCTATCGGTTAAGAGCCTAAATAAATGTGGTCTATCTACTCAGTGAAATGTGACTCAGCCATAAAAACACAACACAACAACATGATACACAACAACTGATACACAACAAGATAAAAATATCTCAGACATAAAAGGCCATATATTGATGAAAATCAGACTCATGGTTGTTTGGAGCTGGAGAAAAATGGGATATATGAAATTATTCAAGTAGTGAGAATTTTCTGGAGGATGATGAGTTGGTTTGGGAATTACATTATGGTGATAGATCACTCAGCATGCAATACAACAAAAATTATTGAGCTATACACTTTGGGCTATGGGGATATATGAAGTTAGGTACTATTATTTTAACTACTTTCTAGATTATTAAATGGAGATAGTAATGATTAAGCAATTTAATCATTAGTACCACAAAAATTACACAATACTTACCTGGTAAAATTAGAATTCAAACCTAGACTCTTTTTCTCAAGAATCCGAACTTTAAACACTGTCACATGGAACTCTTGCAAAGTTCTTTCTCATAGAAGTCCATCTAATATAAATGGATAGAACTATATTTCCTTTTCAGTTGAAGGCAATGATGTAAAATAGAGATATTTGTGCCATTTTTTGTAAATTATGTGGTATATCCAGGTATTCTGCAAGATTCCAATGACACATAGTGAAATCTGTAAGTACCTTTACAGAAATCACCTCTCGGTGAATCATTTGTAAACCCCTTTCATCTTTACCATATTGCAACTTTTCCCATAACGGTGACAGAAATAAGACTTTTACCTATAGAAGCATTACTAGTGCGTATTTGTCATTTCCTATTCTACAATGTCTTTTAATTCTTTGTATGCAATATAGGGGTCAGAGTTGTACCCTTTTAAAATGTTATGCATTTAAAATTGATGCTTAGATCTGTAACATGAGCATGGTGATTATGTATAAATGCTAGCTGTTATAATAATAAATAGTACCATGCTATCCCTGATATTATGAACAAACTTTTGATTGACTCTATTATTAATGCTGATATATTAAGTGACAGAGTTAATCACTTTAACTTAAAGGAGAATATGATAAATGTTCAGAAGCCAGTACAATGTTTGCCAGATGGCTAATCCATTGTGGACATGGTTGTAATCAATAGTGAAATAGCAGGATGGAACAGGGAGACTGAAAGGGAAGAGCATTCTGTAAAATGAGCAGGGATTTTCCTCAAGCAGAAAGTTTGGAAATAAATAGTAATTATAACAAATAGATTAGTGCTTTGTCCTTTGAACTAGAAATCAAACCCAGGGCCTTCTTCCTGAGGTACCTTCCGGGCCCTTTTTATTTATTTATTATTTTGAGACAGGATCTCACTGGGTTGCGCAGGCTGGGCTTGAACCTGTGATGTGCGTCAGCCTCCCCAGAGCGCTGGGTTTACAGGCATGCACCACCATGCCTGTAAGAGCCACGTAGCACAAGCACACAAATGCAGAAATGCTTGAAATTTGCCACTGGATATGGAGTCATCCTCACTTCCCTCCTCTTTTTATCTTTGAGCTTCTTTCTTTTCACTTTTCAGAAAACTGATTAACAAATTCTTTCATGACTACACAAAAATAACCAGAAGACACAGCGTCCTATGGGAACTTGGAAGGATATAGACCCAACCACAAATGTTTCCACTTCTGCGAGCATTGCCTGATGATCACCTTCTAACTCACAGTTTCACACTCCTCTCATGTGGTTTGAATTGTTTCCTTCCTTCTTTCCTTCCATCCCTGCTTTCCTGTAAAGGTATAAAAAGGATGGCAACAAATAGATCAAATCTAAAATCTACACCTAATCCCTTAAAAGCTGATCATTGGTTGAGAGAAAAGGCCTTTTACTACATAAAGACACAGGAAGACATGAATCAATACACAGGTTCTTTGCACTTGGTTTGATGTATTTTTGTACTGCAGCAAAGCGGGCTAGTGAGACTTAAAAATATTTGAGAAAAATTAAAACAATTCTTAACATATAAAGAGTTCAATATCACAATTCTTTTTTTTTTTTTTTTTTTTTTTTTGTCTTTTTCGTTTTTATTGGTACCAAGGATCGAACTCACAACTGCCTGCTTACAAGGCAGGCGCTTATGCCACTGAGCTAAATCCCCAGCCCCCAATATCACAATTCTTATAGTCTAAAAGTTATGTCTAATGCATGGCCTAAATTTCTTTTTCTGAAATCTACAATTTATTTATTTATTTATTTATTTTTATTTAAGAGGAAAAAGAGAAAAACACAAAACAAACCAAAGCGGCGTAAGGGTACACGCAATACAGAACTACAAAACAAAACAAAACAAAAAACCATAACAGTAAGAAATTACCCGCTAGTAGATTACACACTATTTTCTTGAAAATAGTTCCTCAAATCACAGTATCAAAGAACACAAGGTGGACATTCAAACAGGGAGACTGCAAACAGCTGTGTTCAATGTTCCAAAAACATTGATAAAGTCAGCTATTTAACACCCCCAAACACACTTGCTGTTATATCCGTTAGAGCTCTTTTTCTTTTTTTTTTTTTCCCTCTCTTTTTTACAACAAAATTTACACATCTTGGATTTTATTACTCCTTAGTGCTTATTACTTTCTTTGGGGGGGGGTGAAATCTACAATTTAAATTCTTAAAGGAAGGGATTTTTAAAATCACTTACTCCAAGTTCTAAATTTAATAAAAGTTAAAACAAAGACCCTTAAAAAAGTGATGTGACCTATTCAAGGTCACGCTGGTAATTATGAATATTTCTTCAAGGCATCTGCCTAAAATTTTTACAAAGATCTATAGATAACTCTCCGTGGCATTCAGGGTGGAATAGGAATGTCAATTTGATTGGCTTTGGGAGCCACCCAGATCCCAAAGGGATCTGCTTCTGAATGGGACCTGCTTCTGAATGTATCTGAGGACGTAGAGGTGTGGTCTTGAGAGCTGTGTCTGGTCCCTTGCCTGTCCCTCACTGGCACATTCCTCTGCTGTGCTTTCCAGCCACCATGAATTATGCAATTTTGCTCCACCATACCCTTCCACCATGATGTTTCTTCCCTAGAGCCAGTAAACCATAGACTGAATCCCCTTAAACTTTTCCTCTTGTAAATTGTGGATGTCAGGAATTGGGTCAGGCAAAGGGGAAAGGTAACCGATATACCACCTAGTTACTTAAATACATCATTACAATAGCATTTTATTTTACGACAAGACAGACAAGTAAAGCTCACTAGAGAAAAGACATTCAAATCTATTGAAATAAAATGCAAAGAAATATATATACCACTTTTCCCAGATAAATAATTATCCTTGTCATTTAAAATAGGAAATCATCTTAAATCTTTACTAGTTTACTTTACTTATTGGGGATATCCAGAAGATCTGAGTAAGAAGACTTAGTATAACTCCTCATATTTCTAAATCAGTTTCTTGCAGTATGATGGGATTATTATAATCAATATTTAATACACTGGCCATGTGTCTTCTAAGATCTTATTCAACATACTGCTGGTAGATACTTTTCTGTGAATTCCTCATGGTTCTGCATCTCTGGAGAGCTCTTTGTATCAAATAATTTGTCTGTACAGTCTGGAATACGGTCTGAAGCATACTCCCTTCAGGCATACTCGCTACTCCAGTTTGGTTCCATAAATTCCCATTTCCTCCCGGAATGATCCTACTTCACATCCAGCACCACCTGACCTTCTTCATGTTGAACTGTGAGAACAGAATTTAGAAAACAATCACAAACATTAAAAAAAATTTTTTTAAAAAAGAAAACAATCACAAACAATGCCCTCACTCACCACTGCTAGCTTACTCCTGCTATTGTTGCCTTAAGGGTCTCAGCATTTTCCAAGTAGCCACATAATACTAGCAGGCAAATTTGATGTCTGTGTACAGGGCAAAAGCTTAGACTTTTTATATATCCTGATATAGTGATTAACTCCAATCCTAAATGTTATGTAAGGTTCTGCATAAACCCAAATTTGCCTCATCACTCACTGCCCTGGTATTGTCTCTTTCCCTCTGTGCTCACGGCTCCTCTTCTTTAGAGACATCTGCATATTTCCATTCAACTGCTCTTACTGCCTTGAAGAGAATATATTGTATCACTTTTGCTTTATTAAATATCTCTACTTCCATGAGGCTCTAACTTTTCATGTGTAACATAAAAAATCTGTGAAGTTTCCATTTCTCTTATTATAACTGAAGAAATGAATTTACTGTCTTTGGTCAAGGAAATTTCTACTTGTATCTTTTTTTGATTTCAATAGTATGTCTTCTAAAACTATACTCTCTCCCATTCTCTGCCACTACTTCCAACCAGTGTACCATCAGAATGACATGCTCAGGACTTCCTGATACCATTCTTATTTGTAAACACTCATTACAATAGTTTGCCTCAATGTATTTTAATTATTTCAAGCTAGGGATTTAGTTCAGCCGAGCAAGGGCTTGCCTGGCAAGTGTGAGGTCATGAGTTTGATTCCTGGTATCAAAAACAAAACAAAAGCCAAACAAACAAAAAACTCATATAACATGTAGTCAGAATATTAACATTCTGGCAAGATTTATTTTGATTTCATAGTCACAAACCCACAGTCATATTTTGTGCTAAACCAAATCCAATAGATTCAATTTAATAAACATTCCTAAAAAGATGTAACTTCTATTTCCTGTTCACTTAGTAGTTTAATATAAATCTGGATTTGTATTTAAATAAAATAGAATAAATCTGTTAATATATTAGCATTTTTTTACAAAATTTTCTTTTGTCCTCAAATGACCCTTAAACTGATCAATGATATATTTCATACAGTCACAAGACTACAAAGAAGTAAATATCCATGTGCAAATATAGCAACAAAGTCCACTTAGCAGAAGGTCCCAGGTTTCCAAAGAAGAAAATGAATATCTTTTTTAATGAGGAGGTGTAAAATTCTATAAAAAGTTGTAAATTTTGTTGAATTGATATACAGATGTTGATGAAGAAAACAAAATCAAGAAAACCCTCTATGTATGCATATGGGCAAAATATTCGACTCTTCACATTTCTGGGTGATCATATTGAATTTTTGTAACTATAATCTGAGTTAAATGTCAGGAATAAATAAAGTCCAAGTGCTAATGTCAAAATTCTGCACAATTCTAAACCACTTATGCTATGAATGCTATGTTCTAAAATTTTTTTGTTATGGATGTCCAGGGAATTCTCTCATTCTGTATTCTCAGTTTAATACTTCATACAATTGAATGCCTCACTTTCAAATAAAGAGCTTAATCTATGGGCTTCTTCTTAGAGAAGAAGGTCTAGCAGCAAAGCTTCAGCTTCTATAGAAGGAACACAGAAGGAAGAGAATCAAAGAAGCAGAAGAATGGATGAAATGGATTGAAATTCTGCTTTCCAAAGGGCTAGAGTTGAGAGAGAACTCAATTCTGAATGGAGTTTTAAGTAAGAGAGCTCTGGGAGCAGAATTTTCATGTCTGAGTAGATAAGTTAGCTACAGGCATTAAAACGTGAACTAAGTAGGCCTGTTGTCAAGGGGAAACTTAAGGTGGAGGAGCTAGTAAGGTGTCATGCAAAAGGGCAGAGGATTTGTACCCTAAGACTGGTTGAATTTGTGTGATTGAAGGCAAGAGACCAATGTTTCTTTTTTTATTTTAAAGAGAAAAAAGATAGAAATGGAAATGAAACTGAACTTCAAAACAGGTTAGTAGGACAACTAAAATAATTAATATATTGCATATTCCTACCTTCATAACAGTTATTCAGTGTACGAAATACAGATATGACATCTTGTCCAAACAATTAGCACAAACCTTTCTTTTCAATGAACTAAGAGAAACTAGCTGTACAACTGTCTTAACTATCTTATATGTACATACATTTTTTCCGTTTCTTCTTTTCTTCTATCCCGCATCATAGTTTGTGTTTTGTTTTGAACAATTTCTTCCTAATTCACAATATCTATTGAACATTTGGGATCTTATTTACTTATTCAGTTTCTCACACTAGTGAGAACATATGATATCAAAACATAAGGATCTGATTTACCTCACTGATGAGTAGGGTCTCAAGTTGCATTCCTTTACTTATGAAGGCCTCCGGGTAAATCCTTCCTTACGGCTGAGTAGTTGTCCATTACATAAATAAAAAACACATATTTTTTATCCATTCTTTAGATGATGGGTATTTGGGTTGTTTTCAAGGTTTGGTTATTATGAATAAATATGAGATCACATATATCACTGTAGTATGTTTTTAAATCTTCAGAGAAAATGCCCAGAAAGGATACAGCGGATTTGAATGGAACCTCTAATTCTGGTTTTTTGGTTTTATTCTCTTCAAAAAAAGTAATAAGAATCATGGGAGTAATAAAACCCAAAAAGTCTAATTGTTATTGTAAAAAAGAGAGGAAAGGAAGGTGGACTAAGGGATATAACTGCAGGAATGTTCAAGTGTGTAGGATGGAAAACCATATAACTGAGCTTTTGTTGGATCATTGAATTTTCATGATCATATTGAATTTTTGTAACTATAATCTGTCTACAGTGTCACTGTATGAGTGTCCACTTTGTATGCTTTAATTTTGTAATTTGAACAGCTGTTTCTGGGAAGATAATGTGTAGCCTATTAACTGGTGGTTTCTTACTGTATAATTTTTTTCTTGAAATTCTCTATTACTTGTCCCCTTTTACTGCTTTGTTTTTTTCATGTCCTTTCTTTTTTCTCTTTAAATAAAAAAATTATTTGTATTCTTTTTTCCTTAAAAAAAAAAAAAAAAAAAAAAGGAATATCCACACAGATTTCCATAGTGGCTGCAGCAGTATACATTACCACCAACACTGGAAAAGGGCTCCTTTTTTCCCACAGTCCCACCAGTGGTTGATTTTTTTGATGATGGCCATTCTTTCTGGGGTGAGATGGAATCTCAGTGTTGTTTTAATTTGCATTTTTCAAATGACCAATGATACTGAATGTTTTTTGATATATTGATTTGCCATTTGTCTTTCTTCATCTGAGAAGCATATATTCACTTCAGATGCCCACTTCTGAATTGGGTCTTTGAATTTGGGGGATCAGATTTTGTTTTCAGTTCTTTATATGTTCTAAATTTAATTTCTTTGTCTGTGGGGCAACTGGCTATAATTTTTTTCCTACTCTGTAGGTTGCCTTTTCCCTTTTTGGTAATTCCTTTTGTTGTGAAAATAAAAACACTTTTTAGTAAGGTGAGATCCCATTTGTTGATTCTTTGTGATAATTCACTCACAGTCTGGGTTTTGTTCATGAAATCTCTGCCTACATCTGACTTTGAGACTTCTACCTATTTTCTCATCTAGTAAACTTAGTGTTTCTGTTTTAATATTTAACCTTTTATCTCTTTTGACTTTAGTTTAGTGTATGGTGATAGGCATAGATCTAGTTTTAGTCTTTGGAATGTGGAAAGTGAGTTTTTCCAGCACCATTTGTTGAAGAGGCTATCTTTCAGCAAACATGTTTGGTTCCTTTGTGAAAAATATGATGGTAAGATGTATTTGAGATTGCATCTGCATCTTCTATTCTGTTCCACTGATCTTCAGACTTCTGTTTTTTTGTTTGTTTGATTTTTGCTTGTTTTGTTCTTCTAATACCATGCTGTTTTTATCACAACAGCTTTATAGTATAATTTCAGGTCTCACATTGTGATGCCCCAGACTTGCCTTTGTTGACCAGAATTGCTTTGGCTATTCTAGGTCTTTTCTGGTTCTAGATGAATTTTAGGAATGCTTCTTTAGATCTCTGACATATGCTAATAGTATTTTTACTGGAATTACATTAAATCTGTATAACAGTTTTGGGTATATGATTCATTTTTATTGTGTTGGTTCTTCCTATCCATGAGCAAGGAATATCTTTGCATTTTCTGATATCCTCTTCAATCTCTTTTTTAAATTAGTGCAAGGTGCACTGTATATATCTTTTATTAAATTGATTTCAAAGTATTTCATAGTTTAGATACTATTGAGAAGGGTGTACATTCCCTAACTTCTCTCTGTGTGAGTTTGTTTTTTATGTACAGGCATGCTATTGATATTTGAGTGTTGATTTTGCATCCTACTACACTACTGAATTTGAATGATAAATCTATGAGTTTTTTGGGTGGAGTTCTTAGGGTCTTCTATGTAGAGTATAATGTCATCTGCAAATAATGTTAGAATAACTTCTCCCTTTCCTATCTTTATTCCTTTTACTTCTTCCTCTTGTCTAATTGCTCTGACTAAAGTTTCCAGGACAATGTTGAATAAGAGTGGAGAAAGTGGATATCCTTGTCTTATTCTTGATTTTAGAGTGAAGGCTTTCATTTTTGTCCATTTAGTATGATTGTGGATATTACTTTGTCATAGATTGATTTTATCAAATTGAGATAAAGACCATCTATTCCACTATTCTGGAGTGTTTTTATCATAAATGGATGTTGGACTTTGTCAAATGCTTTCTCCACATCTATTGAGATGATAATTTGACTTTTGTCTTTGGTTTTGTTGATATGGTGTATTACATATATTGATTTGCATATGCCAAATCTGCCCTGCATCCCTGGGATGAATTCTACTTGGTCATGGTGTACATTCTTGTGGATGATTTGCTGCATTCTGTTTACCAGTGTTTTATTAAGAATTTTTGCATCAATGTCCATAAGGGAGATTGGCTCGTAGGGTTTTTCTTTTTCTTTTTTTTTTTTTTTTTTCCAGTTGTATTTTTCTCTGGTTTTGGAATTAGGGTACTACTTGCTTCCTAGAATGATTTTGGGAGTACTGCTTCCCTTTCAATTTCTTTAAAGAGTTACAGCACTAATGGCATTAGTTCCCTAAATTTCTTACAGAATTCAATAGTGAATCCATTGGGGCCTGGGTTTTTATTTGTTGATAAATTTTTAATTACATTTTACATTTCATTGGCTGATATTGGGTTATTTAGAATTTTTATATCTTCTTGGTTTGGTTTTGGCGATTCAATTGTATCTAGGAATAAGTCCATTTCTTCTGTGTTTTCCATCTTGTTAGAAAATAGGTTCTCATAGTAGGTATTGATGATCACCTGGCTTTCTATGGGATTGGTTGCAATTTCCTTTTTCATTCCTAGTTGCTTGAATTTATGGGGGGGGTTCTTCTTTTTTGATGAGACTGGCTAATGGTTTATCAAATTTATTTATTCTTTCAAAGAACCAACTTTTTGAATCATTAATTCTTTGTTGTTTAGTTAGTCTCTAGTGCATTAATTTCTACTCTTTATAATTTTCTCCCTTGTACAAGCTTTGAATTTGATTTGTTTTTTGTTTCTTCTAGAAGTTTGCAGTTTGGCCTTAGGTTGTGTGTTTGAGCTTGTTCTGTTTTCCCAATGTGTGAATTCATAGCTATAAATTTTCCTCATAGAACTGCTTCATTTCATCCCATAATTTTCAGTATATTTTATCAGCATTATTGTTTAATTGTATATTCTGTTTAATTTCATCTTTAATTTCTTTTGTAACCCACTGGGTGTTCTGAAGGGTGTTGTTTAATATTCGTGCATTAATGCAGTGTTTGTGATTTCCTTTGTCGTTGATGTCAAGTTTCATTGATCTTTTGCCAAATAGTATGCTTAATATGATAGCAATTCCCTCGCCATTTCGGCTGTGCTTAGAGAACTATGGAGTTTCCAGCAAGCAGGTGGGCGCACACTATCCACGGAGCCCAGCCTATTTGGGACTCCTGCACCACACCATCTGGGTGCAGAGGAAGGGCTGGGTGGATCTGGGGCTCCTGCATCCACCTCCCTGTGTGTCTGGAGGACTGTGGATATCTCAGCAAGCAGGCGAGCATCACAGGTTCCAGAGGCCCCACAGCCTGCAGTAAGTGCTGAGTGCACTCTGGCCCAAGCCCAAACTGTTGGGGACACTCCAGGCTTCCGGGTGCAGTGAAGTGCATAAGTGGGTTTGAGGCATCTACATCCGCCTCCCCATTCTGGCTGCACTTGGAGAACTGTGGAGCTTCCAGCAAGCAGGTGGGCACACAGTGTCCCTAGAGCTCAGCTTATCTGGAACTACGGAGTTCTAAACAGGCAGAAGAGGGCCATTGGTTCTACAGGCCCAGTGGCTTGGGGGAACTGGGTGCCAGAGGCCCAGGAGCTGCGAACATAGAAGTAGATTTCCAACAGACCCTGAGGAAGCTTTCAAATAACACTTGAAACACAGAAATATAGGAAAATGACAAAACGAAAGACCAAATTACAACCTCAAACCTCCAGCCCATCTCAAGAAACCCTAGAAGCAATGTATATAGAAGAAAATATATGCCATTCACCTCAAATATCGGACATAATAGCTACTGAAATGAACAAGCAACTCCAGGAAGCTTTAAAGGAATTCAAACTCGAAATAATCTCCCAGGTAAAAAAAGAAATGACAAAAGAAATGAAAGAGATTCTGAATATATCTAAAGAAAACACAGTTAAAAAATTGGAGGAACTAAACCAAAAGATAGAATTCCTAGATGAGCAATATAAGAAACAAACAGAATACATAATGCAGATACACAGAGATATACAGGAAATAAAAAACTCCACTGAAAGTTATAAAAACCGCCTCAACAAAAGTGAAGATAGAATTTCAGACCTTGAAGACAGGATTGCAGCTAGTGAACAGGAAAGGAAAGATCTTTTAAAAATAACAAGGAATCAGGAAATAACAATTCAACAACTGCAAGATGATGCAAAGAAAAATAGCATAAGAATGATAGGGATTAATGAAAAAGAAGGAGACAACATAGAGGATATCAAGAGGATATTTAGAGAAGTAATAGCTGAAAATTTCCCAAGCATGAGATCAGAAACTGATATCAGGATCAGTGAAGCATATAGAACTCCAAATAGTCATAACCAAAATAAAACTACACCCAGACATATAATAATCACCATCCCATAATCCAACCCAAGAATGGATTATTAAAAACTGTCAGAGAGAAAAGACAGATCACTTATAAAGGAAAACCTATTAGAATCACAGCAGACTTGTCAGCACAAACAATAAAGTCAAGAAGAGCACGGAGTGAAGTATTCCAGATCCGAAAGCAAAATGATTTCCAACCTAGACTGATGTACCCTGCAAAACTATCATTCAAAATTGATGGTGAAATACTATACTTCCATGGCAAAGAACAGCTGAAGAACTTCATGAACAACAAGCCAACCCTGCAAAAAATATTGAAAGACAATTTAGATGCACAAAGGAAAAAAAAACCACTAAGCAAAGCAGATAATTAAACAGAACAGAAAGATAAAGATGCAACAGCAGAGAGATAACATGTCAACAATAAACCAGCATTTACCAGTAATAACTATTAATGTAAATGGTCTCAATGCACCAATCAAAAGAAATAGACTAGCAGAATGGATCAGAAACATAATCCAACCATATGCTGTTTACAGGAAACCTATCTAACCCAGAAGGATACTCACAGACTGAAAGTCAAAGGATGGAAAACAATACTTCATGCAGTAGGAATCCAAAAAAAAAAAAAAAAAAAAAAAAGCAGGAGTAGCCATTCTGTTTGCAGACAACGTGAACTTTAAACCAACAATGACCATAAAGGACAAAGAAAGTCACTACATACTCGTTAGGGGAAAACTCCAAGAGGAAGAGATAACTATCTTAAATATATATGCACCAAACGCCAGAGCACCCAGTTATATAAAACAACTATTAACAGAAATGAAAACTCAAATTATCAGTAACACAACTGTAACAGGAGACCTTAATATGCCATTGACACCAAGGGACAAATCAACCAGACAGAAAATGAGCAAAGAAATAACAGAACTGAATCACACCTGGGAACAAATAGATTGGATAGACATATACAGAATATTCCACCCAACAACATCAGAATACACATTCTTCTCAGCAGTACATGGGTCATTCTCTAAAATAGACCATATATTAGCTCTCAGAACATATTTTAAAAAATGCAAAAGAGTTGAAATCATCCCTTGCATGTTATCAGATCATAGCACTCTGAAATAGAAATTAATGATAAAAGATACTGCAAAAATCTCACAAACACATGGATACTGAATAACACACTCTTGAGTAATCACTGGGTCACAGAAGAAATTAAAGAAGAAATTAAAAAAAACACCTACAAGAAAATAAAAATGCAGGTACAACTTACCGGAATCTGTGGGATGCAATGAAAACCATCCTAAGAGGAAAATTTATTGCACTGAGTTCCCACATCAGAAAAACAAAACGAATACAAATAAATAACTTGATGCTACACCTCAAACAGCTAGAAAAAGAAGAGCAAGTCAAGCCCAAAGCCAAAAGAAGAGAGGAAATTATAAAAATCAGAGCAGAAATCAATGCAATAGAGACTAAGAAAACAATCCAAAGAATCAACGAATCAAAGAGTTGGTTCTTTGAAAGAATAAATAAAATCGATAAGCCCCTAGCCAACCTTATTTTAAAAAGGGAAGAAAAAGCTCAAATTCATGCAATAAGAAATGAAAAAGGTGAAATCACTACAGACTCTTATAGAAATACAGAGGATCATCAACACCTATTTCGAAAACCTCTACTCTCAAAGGTTTGATAACACAGAAGAAATAGACAGATTCTTAGAAACATATGAAGTACCAAAGCTAGATCAAGAGGATGTAAAACTGCAGAATAACCCAATCTCTATTAATGAAATTGAAAATGTAATTAAGGCCTTACCTACAAAGAAGAGCCTAGGCCCAGTGGGATTCACTGCAGAATTCTACAAAAAATACAAAGAAGACCTAGTGCCGACAATCCTCAAACTATTTAATGAAATTGAAAGGGAAGCAATCCTTCCTAAGTCATTCCTGAAGCAAATATTACTCTAGTACCAAAACCTGAGAAAGACCCAACTAAAAAAGAGAACTATAGACTGATGTCCCTAATGAACACAGATGCAAAAATCCTCAATAAAATATTGGCAAATAGGATCCAGCAAATCATCAAGAAAATTATACACCATGACCAAGTAGGATTCATCCCAGGAATGCAAGGATGGTTCAACATATGTAAATCAATAAATGTAATCCACCATATCAATAAAGCCAAAGGTAAGAATCACATGATCATTTCTATAGATGCTGAAAAAGCCTTCGATAAGGTCTAACATTCATTCATGATAAGAACTTTACAGAAAATTGAAATAGATGGTCTTTACCTCAATATAATAAAGGCCATTTATGACAAACCAACAGCCAGCATCATACTAAATGACCAAAAATTGAAAGCCTTTACTTTAAATTCAGGCACAAGACAAGGATGTCCTTTATCGCCACTCCTATTTAATATAGTACTGGAAGTACCAGCCAGAGCAATTAGACAAGAGAGAGAAATAAAAGGGGTAAAGGTAGGAAAAGAAGTTAAATTATCATTGTTTGCAGATGACATGATACTCTACATAGAAGACCCCCTAAACTCCATTGAAAGACTTAGATATAATAAATAAATTCAGTAATGTAGCTGGATACAAAATCAATACTCATAAATCAATAGCATTCCTATACACTAACAACAAAATCACAGAGAGGGAAATAACAGAAACCACACTCTTCACACTAGCAAGCAAAAAAATGAAATATTTAGGAATTACTCTTACGAAAGAAGTGAAAGACTTATACAGTGAAAATTATAATACACTGAAAAAGGAAATTGAAGATGATCTCAGAAAATGGAAAGACATCCCTTGCTCATGGATAGGAAGAACAAACATTGTGAAAATGGCCATTCTCTCAAAACTGCTATACAGATTCAATGCAATCCCAATAAAAATACCATCAACATACCTTATAAATCTAGAGAAATCACTCCTAAAATTCATCTGGAACCAGAAGAGACCTAGAATAGCAACGGCAATTCTAAGCAGCAAAGGCAAGGCAGGAGGCATCACAATCCCTGACTTGAAATTATACTACAAAGCAACAGTAGTAAAATCAACATGGTACTGGAATCAAAACAGAGACCAAGATCAATGGAATAGATTAGAAGATACAACCACAACTACAAATGCACTCAACCACCTTATCTTTGATAAATGAGCCAAGCAGGTTCACTGGAAGAACGACAGTCTTTTTAATAAATGGTGCTGGAAAAACTGGCTCTCCATTTGCCGAAAACTAAAGCTAGACCCATGCCTATCACCATGTACTAAATTAAAATCTAAAGGGTCAAAGATCTGAATATTAAAACAGAAACACTAAATCTATTGGAAGACAAATTGAGTAGAAACTTTGAAGACATAGGGGTAGGTAGAGAATTCATGAACAGGACTCAAACCACACGGAAAATACTTCCCAGAATCAATAACTAGGACCACCTCTTATTAAAAAGTTCCTGCATGTCAAAAGAAATCTCCAGCATAGTGAAAATAAAACCCACAAACTGGGAAAAGATTTTAGTGAACTCTCTCTCAGACAAGGGACTTTTATCTAAAACATATAAAAAATTTAAAAAAAACTCAGACCCCCAAAATTCAAAGATCCAATCCAAAAATGGGCATCTGAGATGAATAAGCACTTCTCAGATGAAGAAATACAAATGGCAAATAAATACATGAAAAAATGTTCATCATCATTGGTCATTAGAGAAATGCAAATTAAAACCACACTGAGATACCATCTCACTCCTGAAAGAATGGCCAGGATCAAGAGAACCAACAACAACAAATGCTGGAGAGGCTGTGGGGAAAAAGGAACTCTCCTACACTGTTGGTGGGAGTGTAGACTGGTACAACCTTTGTGGAGGTCAGTCTGGAGATTTCTCAAAAAGCTAGGATTGGAAGTCAGATTTATTCCAGCTATTCCACTTCTAGGCATATTCCCAGAAGAACTGAAAGCATTATACCACAGTGATATATGTACACCTATGTTTATAGCAGCACAATTTGTAATAGCCAGATCTTGGAAACAACCCAAGTGTCCATCAACTGAGGAATGGATAAAAAAGTTGTGGTATTTCTATACAATGGAGTATTACTCAGCTATAAAGAAGGATCATATTGAGATATTTATCAATAAATGGGCACAGCTTGAGACCATACTCATAAGTGAAATAAATCAATCTCGCATGTGTGAATACCAAATAGTTTCCCTAATGTAAGTAATGATTCAAATATATAAAAGTATGTGGTAATCATTATTCCCCAATATGTGGCCTTGAAGCCTTATAAAGTTTTCACTTATTAATTGGAAAGGCTTTATTCTGGGCTTCTTGATATGGAAATATTTGAAGCTGTAGTATATGAAGTTATATTCAAATATTTCAAGGAAAAAGACACTATGGTAACTACTATTAAGTCAGGTTATTTGGTGGTGAAGCACTAGGTTGCTGAAACAGTCATGCTTTGACCTGTATTATTATGCTGTTATGTCCTCTTTATCTCAATCTCTCCCTAATTCATTAAAAAATTTAGTTATTTTTTATGTTTTTTTTAATTAAGGGGAAAAATTTAAAAAATTAAAAGGATATATAATAGTAACTTTTTTTTGATTTCCTATTAACTTGTTTTGAAGTCCTGTAATACTCCCACTATCTTGTTTTGACTGATTAGACTCTGTTCCGTTCTGAATGATAGTATCAAGTTTGAGGGTATAGGCAACTACTTTGAAGCAAATAGGATTCACTAAGATACCCATTCTAGTTTGACTATTATCTCCTTTGGAAGTCCTGTAATGTTTACAATGTTTAAGTTTTATTGGTCTTGCTCTCTACTGTTTTGTTCAACTTTATAATACCTGATGAGATAGACAATTCTTTTTAAGGAAGCAAGAGGCATTATGGTAACCATTGCTGATAACCTTATACTCTGTTTTTACATCATGTACTATGTCTATCCTTGGTTTTGACTGACAGCTTTGTTTTGCCATATTTGACTTTATTCTCTTCCAAAAAAAAAAGTAATAAGAACTAAGGAGTAATAAAAACCAAAATGTGTAAATTTTGTTGTAAAAAAGAGAGAGAAAAAAAGTGCTCTAAAGGATACAACTGCAAGTGTGTTTAGGGGTGTTAAATAGCTGACCATATTAATGTTTTTGGTTGAATCATTGAACACAACTGTTTGCAGTCTCTCTGTTTGAATGTTCACTTTGTATGCTTTGATACTGTGACTTGAGCAACTATCTCTAAGATGATAATGTGTAATCTATTAACTGGTGATTTCTTACTGTTTTTTTTTTCTTTTTAGTTCTGTAATACTTGTATCCTTACACTTTGCTTTGTTTTGTTTTGTTTTTTCTCTTTTTCCTTTTAAATAAAATTTTTAAAAAATGATGGCAATTCCTCTATACATACTTAAAACATGTTTTGTTAGCTAATATATGGTCTATTTCAGAGAATGTGCCATGTGCATCTGAGAAGACCATGTATTCTGATGTTTTGGGGTAAAACACTCTGTACATACCAAGTCCATTTGTTTACAAGCTTGCTTTAATTCTAATGTTTCTTTGCTGTTTTTTGTCTAGTTGATCTATCTATTTGTGAAAGTAGGGTATTAAGGCCCCCCACTACAATTGTGTTAGTCTTATTTGGTTTTTAATGTCTATTAATATGTGTTTTATGTAGTTGGGTGTACTTTTGTTAGGTGCATAAATATTTATGATTGTTATCTCTTCTTCTTGGAGTTTTCCCTTAACAAGTATATATTGACCTTCTTTGTCTCTTTTGATCCGTTTTGGCTTAAAGTTTGCATTGTCTACAAATAGAGTAGCTACCTTGGCTTTTTTCTGAGTTTATGTGGCATCAAGAATTGTTTTCATCTCTGAATTTCTTTTTTGGTTAAATGGGGTTTGGTATGATTTGGTTTGGTTTGGTTTCATTTTTGCTTTTGTGTTTTTGGTACTGGGGATTGAACTTACAACCATGTCCTTATTGAGAGAAGCACATTATAGGATCTTGCTTCTTGATCAATTCTGCCAGAGTGTTTCTTCTTATTGGTGCATTGAAGCATTTATATTGATTGTTATAACTGGTATGTATTGGTTTTTCTTTTTTATGTTGTTTTCTTGTTGTCTGCTTCTTATCTTTCTTCTCTGTTTGTTTATGCTGTCTGGTAGCTTCTTTCTATTGGTGTTCATGTGTTTGTGGTCTTTGTTATCTCTTTCTAATATGTTCTTTAAAGCACTCTGTAAAACTGGTTCGGTGGTCATAAATTTCTTTAGTTATTATTATCTTAGATCTCCATCTTTTTTTTTTTTTTTGGTAGTGGGGATTGAACTCACAACCTTGTGCTCATCAGGCAGGTGCTTACACCACTGAGCCAAATCCTGGCCCCTCTTCATCAATTTTGAAAGACAGTTGTGTGGGGTACATCAATGTGGGTTGAAGATTGTTTTCTTTTAGGATTTGATATGCCTCATTTCAAGCTGTCCTTGAGTTAAGGATTTTCATTGAGAGATCTGCCATGGTTCTAATGGACTTTCCTTTAGAGGTGACATATTTGTTTTCTCTAACTGTTTTTAATATACAGTTATTGTGCTACATTTCTGAAATCTTGATGACTATATTCCTTGGTATAGATTTATTTGGGTAATGGCTATTTGGAGTTCTATATTCTTTATTTATTTGTATGCATAGTCTTTATCCAAATTTGAGAAATTTTCTGCCATTATTTCTGTGAAGAGGTTTTTAATAGTTTTTGTGCAGTGCCCAACTTTTTCACTGATTTCAGTCAGTCTTATGTTATTCTTCTTTGCTTCATCCAGCAGCTGCTGGCTTGATTTTTTTTTTTGTGTGTGTGTGTGTGTGTGTGTGATCTTTTGTGATTTTTAAGATATTTTTCTTTTCCTGGTTGCTACTCACATTTCTGTCTTCTAGATCTTACATTCTATCCTCACTTTCATACTTTTGATAGAGTTTCTAATCTCCTGAATTTCTGTTTGGATCTGTTTCATTGATTACATTTCTTGTCTGTGTTTGGCATTCATGATTTCCATCATTTTCCTGAGCTCTTCTTTTTGTTTATCTGTGTCTGTTTTACTGTCTTTTATTTTGATAGTCATTTCTTTTTTCACCTTAGAGATTTTTTCTTATGATCTCTTCCATTTGTTTTTTCACTTCTGCCATCATTTCAGAGAGTTCTGTTTGTTCCAATTTACTCTATCTCTTTGTGATGTGGACTTGTCCTGCATGGGCTGGGTCTTTGAGATTGCATTTTGCTTCTTTATCTTATCATTTTCCATTTTCTGTTTTGTTTTGTTTTATTTTCTGTACTGATGCTTATAGATTTCTTATATTAGGTAGCTCTATCACTGGTATTGAGGGTTTCTTAGGTGGTGCTTGTTCCTCCAAGTGTCTTTTAGATGTATGTGGTTCTTGATCTTTATGTCTACCCCTAGAACCTACCTTTCAATACATTAAGACTGAAGAGTTATCTATTTGACTTCAGGCTCATTTCTTTGGAAATGGACTATGGCCATGGGTTATGACCCTCACAATTAAAGTACTGACACTCCTCTCACAAGCAATGCCATCCAAGGGCAATGGAGGAAGAGAGGAGTGCAAATTCAGAATCTTCTCACCAGCTGTACCATACTTTTGTCACCAGTCACTCTGCCCCAGGATAATGGAGGAAGAGAGGACCACAAACTTACATTCCTCTCACTAACTGAGCTATCCGAGGCAATGGAATTAGAAAGGAGTGCAGACACTCACTGCTCTTGCCCGCACCACTATCCCAGTGTAATGGAGCAAGACCAATATTTCTGAGCTTTATTTTCTAATATAAAGCATGAGTGGTAGATTTCCAAGGATTCCCAAATTATACACATGAATGATTTTTCAAATAATACAAAAGGTTAAATAATTGCTATATCTTCTCTGCTATGAATTTCTCATTATGTGCAAACCTCCAAAACAATCCCTAGAGATTTGTCCCTTGCATTGTCTCTGAAGTTGAGCAGAGCCACAACACAGAATAGATCCTACTGTCATTTACAACTTCCCTACCTCCTCTGCCCAGGAGCCTAACGTATAAATCTACAAAATCCCCCTCAAAATTTGCAAATATTGAAAAGCCTTACTAGTAAAACCTGTCTACTATGATAAATGCAATCTAAAAAGTTTACAATTTTAAATTCAAGTTTATTATACGATCTAAATGAAATTATCTCAACCAGTTTTCTGAACATTCCATTGAGAGTTCTAGTTTGTGTCACATGGTAACTGTTGTCTTTTGCTGTTGTTAATACAAGGATGATTCTGGGCTATGTGGCTTAGCAACTCAGCAGCTCCAAGTATTTTCTGTTCACTCTTCATTCTGAGAAGATTGGGCCAGGAAGGTATTACGAAGCTGGGAGGCCTCATGCTTCTGCTCTCTTCTCTTTTTCCACGTTGCTTTCCTACATCAAAAGATAGAACTTTTGGAATCATTCCCTGCAATCCTCAGATGGGAACCCAAAGCCAGTCAAGTTGAAATCCCACCATAGCTACCACATTCTTGACATCAAGTATTTACCTAGAAACTAACAATACTTTCAATGTGTTTCTAAAGTTGAATCTAAAGAATGAAATTATAAGTAACAACTAGAGCATCATTCCACTTCATTAGGTGTATTCCAAATATATAAACGTTTATCATTCCCTCATTTCTGAATAAACATATAGGAAATAAATGGAAACTAAAAATAATTATTATTTCTTAAATAGTAGGTTTAGGTGATTATTTTCACTTTCTTCTTTATGCTTTTATATTCTTTGATTTCATATAATAAGCACATAGCATTAACTGAAAAACAATTGAGACAAATATGCCTGGTTGTTAATCATGGCTTAAACTAAGTGGTGAGACTTGTTGTTTTCCTTTGTATTTTTGTGTTTTCTTAATTATTTTGAAGTGGAATTTAATAAACAAAGAAAAGATATGGGAAGAATTTCAAATTATGTACAAGAAGTTCATATTTCTGAGTTTGTGAATGCAAATAAATTCAACTTGTATTAATTGCCCACTTTATGATTACCAAAAGATGAGTAAGATAACTCCTTTTAATGTTAAAGTCTATGGAGCTGGTTTGTACTGGTATTTGGGGTTGATGTTTTTATTATTAACAGATACTAATTTTACAAATTAATGTGTTTCACTGTGACATTTCTATACATGTGTGTATTATGGCTTGATCATGTCCACTCTCCTCTCCATGGCATGTGATCTCTAAGTTTTCATATATTTATGGAGCCAACTACTACATTTAGCTATTATTTAAAATTAAATCATATGTGCAACTATAATAGTTTTCATGCTAATGGATAGCTTAATCTTAATTTGATATATGACATTATAAGTAAAAAGGGTCACCAATGATGCTTTCTTTAAAAAGTTAAACCACACATATTTATAATATAATAAGTAGTATATCAAAGCAACGGTAATAAATACTCAGAACTCACCACTTCCTGCTTATTTTATTGCATTCCACTACTACTTGTGCTTTTGAGAATCCTCACACCTGTTATGCCTGTCTGGTGGTGGAGAGATGGCCACAGCAGGATACAGCACTTCTCTCCCCAAGTCTGCTTCCTGATCATACTGATCATACCTGCAGGAAAGACTTTCTCCATGGCAAATGTCAACTGCCACAGTTCTGGACTTGACTGACTGTATTAAAGAAGCAATGAAGAAAACATTGATGTACAAGTTGTTCTTCAATGAGTGCCACATCAGTGAATATGTGCTACTGGGGATGTCACGGCACATTTAAGGTAATATTCTTCTAGTACTGGAAACTGTCACCTGCTTCAGCAGAGGAATCGCTCATATTCCTGACAGAAGAGTGAAATTCCAACTATATCCTCCTTGTTTCACTTTTGTCTTGTCAAAATAAATGAAAATATCAAGTAATAACTGTGTTCTCTTTCCAATTGCAACTATATGTTGGTCACATACAAGAGTTCAGTAATACCAATGAAAGCATTTTATGAAAATCAACTGACTAAACAGAATTGACAATAGAATATTTATAGTATCATTGTTTGCCAATTATGTGTTTAGCATCCTTTATATTAGTGAAATTAGTAACAGACCCAGTTACATACATACATGCATACAATTTCTGTCAGAGTAAGTTGGTAAACATTTACCAATACAAGGCTGTACATAATCTAGTGTAGAAGAAAAATCCATGGAAGGTGATCAGTAACAAATGGCAGAATGCAAGAATCTACATCTTAGACTATAGTAGAACAACGTGATCCTCTGCCTGGAGAAAAAAATTTTCAACAAAAGAAAAGTTAAGCCTCATAAGGATTAAAAATATAGTTCAGTTCATCCCGACAGCAAAATCAATCAGAGCTGGCACTCAGCGCTAATCTCCCAGCAGCCGCCCGGGAGTGACTTTTTCTCATGCTGCCTGTGTGCCGTACACACACCATGGGTTCGCTCATTCCAGACCAGAGTCAGTGAGATGTGGAGGTATCCGGAAGCCTCTGAGCAACATGGTCAATGATCCAAGAACCAAGAGACTTCAGTTCTTCAAATCACTATTCTGTCTCTTGCTATAGTGCTGATTCTTCCCATGGGAGTCCTCCAATTCCTGCAAACCTGTGAAGTAAGGAGAGGACCGGAGCACATTTTCATGCACAACAGGGAACACTCTGAAGATACACATATACTTGATACAGAGCACACAGAAGCTGGAATACCTACCGTGTGGTTGCTATTTTTCTGACACAGAAATGGCATCAGTAATTTTAGTGAAACACAGGAGTCCTGATTAGATTATAGAGTATGTAGAAATTAATCTCTAACATAAACCTTTTCTGCTCCGGATAATAGCTGCAACCACCAGATAGAATCACAGAACAGAAAGGCAACTGGGGAAATGCTTGAATCCCAGCTGCGCCTTTATGCAGCTGAGTGACATGGGACCTCCATTTTAATCACCTATAAAACTAAAGTGTTTAACAGGATGGTTTTTATGTTCCTTTTCGGCTGTAACAATCCCTGACTCTAAGGAACAGAAGAGTAGAGATCTGTCTCTAAGGAAATTTTAGATCCAAACTGAGTTTGTTTTGCCTCAATGCCTGTTTTTGTAATTCAACTCCTTCCCTGACTAATGACTTGGGACTCTCTGGAAGGCAGAAAAGGCACCCTGATTCACACCCACTCTTCCCCAACACATTCTGCTTTGTGCCTTCAGTTAAACAGGAGCTTTGCGAAAAGTTCACCAGGCTGGCTGGATCCAAGCAGCCCTAGAGGAATCCAGATGGCACTGCTTATTCTGGCTTCTCCAGGGCACTATCTCTGGGGAGCTAGTGCTGAATCTTAGGCCTTACTGAGGCTTACAAAGTTAGAGTCGCATATTTGAGTATTTCTGGATTACTTCTATGTCTGCTAGATTTGGAGAAGTGTTGGGGTCCTTACCATCCATTCATATCATTTTCTGCATCTCTTTAGTATCTGTTCTTAAGCTTCAAACAGTTTCTGTTTTGCTTTTAAGAGTTAAAGCCATCATTCTATTCTCACTAGGATTGCTAATATTTTTATCAGTACTTGTGACAATGTTGCATAGGCCTTAGATTCTCTGCTTGCCTCAATATGATTTTTTCTCATTAACTTTATTATATAGATTAGTATATGACTTTGTAGAAAGCAAGGTTTTTCATGAATGTGTGTGTCACTTTATATCAGAAATACCAATACATTTGTTCAGTTCCATGTTTAACAAAATAACTCACTGAAATCTAATTTTATCCTTTTATAAAAGCTCATGTGTATCACTCAAGGTAAAAAAAAAAAAAGAAAAAAGAAAAAACAATCTCCCCTTCTTTTACAGAAGCCTGTACTCAGGAGACTGGTTTTCCCCTTTTCCTCAAACTTTCTCACCAACACCAGAAGTGCTATTTATATAGAGAGGAGGAAAATTCTCTGCTCTTGGCTCCATATGGAAACCACAATATATAAGAATACTGAAAGGGAGCGGGGATATAGCTCAGAACCATAAGCACCTGCCTAAAAGAATCACTAAAGATAAGCATATTTGGGTCTAGCATGGCACAAGCTTTTACATCATTCTAGTAAATTTCTGCGAGGCTATAAAAGGCATACTGCCTGGAGTCTGTTTTCCAAATAAGTGTAGATATATTTCTTAGCTTCCACCAGGGTGAACTGTGCAATCCCAAATGGCTGGGATCTCTAAAATATGGATACATGGTTTTCCTCCTGTCTCAAGTTCATTCTTTAGATGGGTACAGCTCTCAGGAAAGGATAAACATTGTTTGTCTAACACTGTGAATGTGGGCCAGCCATGTATCTTGCTGACTTGGGAGAGATGAGCCACCCCAGGCTTCCACCAGGACCTCTCCACAGACCCTGTCCATGCAGCCTGTGTGTCTGTAGGCTTCTTGTAGGCAGGAAGTGTTCTCTGCCTGCTGGGCTCCAATTTCAACTCCCTGGGCCTTGCTTAACTTCTGTGTGTTCTTTGTGGACCAAAGTAACTGTTTTCTTCTTCCAAGCCACTCTGCCAAAACAGGAACCCAGCTTATCATTCACTGTCCGAGATGTTTGCTGGCATATTTGGAGGAAAGGAGGGAAGGAGAGAGAGAGACAGAGACAGAGACAGAGACAGAGAGACAGAGACAGAGACAGAGAGACAGAGAGAGAACCAGAGCCAATTAAAAGGAGAGAAGGAAGGAAAGGAAAGACCAATAATTTTTATTTATTTGATTATAATCTTTATCCCTTTAATTCTCCATCTCTATTTTCATTCCTCTCCATCTTCAAGTGTTCCTTATTTTTCTGGAACCAGACTGGGAAGCCATAGCCAATCACTTACTGTCTTCATTATGGTGGTATGTGTATGTATGTCCTGTACTGACAAACTTCACATTTCCATATTTCATCTTCTAAATGTCCCCAAATACATAATCCTGTCTTATATTTTTGTATCACTATAATATAATCTGACAGAAGTGCCAATAAAATGGTTGCTCAATAACTTTCTGTTAAGTGGTTTTCCTGCCATAAGCTGATACCTAACTACTCACATGTTAGAACCTGGGGTGGCAGTGTGTAAGAGTGACTCAATGACACTGGCCTGCACCCAAGCACTTGAATCCCCTTTGCTAATTCTGAGCTAGGACCCTAATGCAAATTGATGATAATAGGAGGTAGAGTTTTGGAGAGGTAGTTAAGTTAATGAAAGGGATTAGTTCTGCTTTAAGGGACTGAAGAGACCCTTTCATCCCTTTCACCATACAAGGTCACAGAATGTGCCATCTGTGAATCAGGACACAAAATCTGCTGACACCATGATCTTGGACTTCTAACCTCCAGGACTACAAGAATTAAATTTCTGTTGTTTATAAGATAGCTAGCCTCTGCTACTTTATTATAGTACCCCTAAGATGTAGTCATTTTTCTCTCTCTGGCCCCTGTCTTTCTCTCTTTAAAAAAAAATTATTACATTTTAATGATAAACAAACCCAACAAAACAAAGCAGAATAAATACAATCAAAACCAAACAGTGAAACTGGTACTGAACTTCAAAGTAGGAAAACAGGAAAACAACAATAGCTACCATAGTATATCTTGTTATCTTCACAATAGTTGTCCATTCCTTCAGATATAGCAAAATCAAACCAAAACAAAACAGAATAAAACCAATCAAAGCAGAATATTGAATAAATAATTAATTAGAACAAAGCAAAACAGTGAGGATAATACCAGATTTAAAAAACAAGATAAAAGGAAATCCCCCATATTTACTATATTGCATACTGTTATCCTCTGTACAGATGCACAGACCACTGGCCTCAGGCTTGCAAAGTCAACCAAACAATAAAAGCATTCACTTGCTTTTTGTACCTCAGTTTCTGTGAACTCAGCCTGTCCTCCAAATCAACCCACTGATTATTGGGGAGGGGGTGTTATTGATTCCCAACCCATGAGCCAGTAGGCTCTGTTGGAGGCTCTAGCTAACTTTTCTTTTCCTAGGCTCCTCATGGCTTACATGGCTCACCAGAAAGGCTGGCTAGTTGGCTGGTTGGTTGGCTCCTCCCAGTCCCAGCATGGCTGGTTCTCGGGAGATGCTATCTGACTTTTCTCTTCCTGGGCCTGCTTCTGTCTTTCTCTCTTTGCAAACTTATGGCTGGTGGTGACCCTGTTCTATGAAGACTTCAAATCCCTGACTCTCTAGCCAAACTTTCCACCATCCTGGTTCTCACCCTGCCCATCTCTAAACACCATCTCTGATTCGTGGCCCTGGGAAGAGAAGATAGGGAAATGGGTGAAGAGCAAGACATCACCCTCATTAACCCAGACATTGCATAATTCATTTCCACCCTTTGCCTTCCGACAAAAGAATAACAACATAGACATGGCAGCCAAAAGGAGATGAGAAATGCATACTATTCTGGGAGCCATGTAACCACCTAGAAGATGAGAGAGACTGTTAAAGGGCCACTAGCAATCTCTCCACAAAAAGCATAGACAGGAAACCTTAAATGAGCTCAGGGAGAGCTTTCAGTAGCTTTGAAGGCAGATTCAGGTTCAGAAAATATTATTTTCTAACACTTGTTTCTCTCTCAGGCTACATCTGAGTTACAGGTAATTCAAAACAAGTACAAGAGAGTAGTATGTTGGTAGATTGACTTATTTTTCTGGAAATATAAGATCTTTCTAGAACTTCTTTATTAATTGATATGAGTAAAACTTTCCCCTTTTCCTATCCATCCGGCAGAAATAGTCTCGCCTCAGAATGACTAAGTGTTTTTGTAGTAAACCTCAGAAGAAGACGAGAGCTTCAAAGAAAAAGCTGAGATCCTTTCAAACACACCCCCCAATGCCGTAAGTAGATTCAGATGCTTTACATATTATATTGGTCAGGGTTTATTTTCAGATTCTACGATTTTCTGAGGGGTAAAATCAAATAATGAACAATTTGGGGGTCCTGGAAAGTTATACCTATGCCTCATTTTCTACTTTTCATGCTATTTTCCCAAATTCTCAGCATCAATTGAGAAGCTAGGTGCCCAGAAATCTTCAACAAAGATTCTTAAAAGTATTGATTCCTCACCCTCTTTCTCCAAAGAGATGCAATGAGTCTGGGTTAGGTGCCAGAAATCTGTATTTTTCAAATCCTTAAAAAGGATTTTAAACCATGTGTGGTGGCACATACCCATGATCCTAGCTCTTCTGGAGGCTGAACCAGAAGGATCACAATATTCAAGCTAGCCTGGACAATTTCACAAAACATTGCCTGAAAATAAAAAGAGTTAGGTGTGTAGCTCAGAAGTAAGATGTTTGCCTAGTATGTGTGAGCTCTTGGGTACAATCTTTAGTAACACACACACACACAAAAAGAAAAAATTAAAACGTGCAGGATTTGAAGTCAACAAGTGAATCACAGAGATACTATCCCTATGTTATAAGTAATTATATTGATAAAACAATATATGTAGATATACCACTATAAATTAATAACTACAGTATTTAGAAATATTTTTCATTAGTACTATTAAAAGCATTTTGATATATACGTGATATTAAAATTTTAGTAATCCTTAATAATACATATATTAAATTACTAGCACATAATTCTTGTTACACTTCAAATATATCTATGGAGTTGAATTTCTTCTTATGTAAAAAATAAAAGAAAACCTTGCAGATTTTCACTGGTCACCGGCCTACCATCAGGCATTATGATTATACATAACCAATGTGCTATTCTAGACAATCGAAGAATGAGGCCATTTGTAAGAGATTATGTCTGTTAACATTTGACCGGAAAACCAAAGACTCTTCAGGTACTTATACCAAAAGGAAGTCATTGCAGGGAAATAAATGGTTTATGGGTAGTGAAGGAGCTGAGCAGCCACACCAAGGCACAAGGCAACCCAAGCTTAAGCAACAGCAGGAAACCAGTGCTGCCCTTAGACCAGAGCAAAAGCAAGTAGCAGTGTCTCCTGGAACTTGGAACCTGTTCTGCCTTCTGGTCCTGGATGATTTGTAGATAAGCAAAAGAAAGAAGGGAGAAAAGAGAAGAAGGAAGAAGAGAAAACCTGTGTCAAAGTAAGATTCTGAACGATTTCACAATCTGTTACATGAAATGAACTTAAAATGGTATTTGCAACTTTTATATCTAAAACAAATGTATACATGCAGTATGTAAAGAATCCTTCTAATTCATGAATAAAAAGGCAATCCATTAAAAGTATACACAGAGCAGCTCAAACAGATACTCTACAAAGAAATTTATATTAATACTAAATATAAGAAAAATATCCATTATGTTATTATCTGGGAAACACAAGTCAAAATTATGAAGAGAAGGCAGACATGGTGGTGCACACCTGTGATCCCAGCACCCTGGGAGGTTGACGCAGGAGGAGGATTCCAAGTATGAGCCTTAGGCAACTTGCTGACTTAGTAAAGCCCTGTTTCAAAATAGAAAATAAAAAGGTGAGTTGAAGATGTAGCTCAGGGTAAGGACTTGTATTCAAACCCTGGCACTGCCAAAACAAATTATAGTGAGACATAATTGCACACCCACTAAAATGGCTAATATTTAAAATACTGAGTAATTGGAAATTGCACATGCTGCTAGTAGGAGTAAAATTTTGGTATAACTATTCTGGAAAAAAGTTTAATAGTTTCTTATAATGACTTTCCCCTTATTACCCAGAAATTCCACTTCTATTTACACAAGAGACACAAAACATACAGAAAAAGGGCTTCCAAACAAGTGTTTATAGACACTTTATTCATAATAGCTCAAAACTGGAAACAACCTTAATGTCCATTATCTCATGAACTGATAAGTCACAGAGATTAAAAAATGGTGCAAATCCATTGGCCTCCTGGAAGCTTTAAGATGTCCTCTAGTCATAACCACAGGAGCCAAAGATAGTAAAACAATTATCTTGCAAATATTTGTGAGTATGAAACAGATATCCAGTGAAATTCACTAAAGACCCACAAACTCCTTAAGAAAATGGTCTCAGCAAATACACTGCCATGTTGGACTAAAATGAAACCATAAGCAGAGATCCTACGTGAACCACATCCAGGCTGTGGCCACCCACACACTGTTTGGAGCTACTACATTGTTAGTAATTTGTTATGGAACAAGGAAAGGTAATACACTTTGCTTAAAGAAATTAAATATGAATTTGTTGCCTTCCTCCTCAAAAGAATGCAAAATATGTAACAAAGACAAAGGTGGAGTTATTTATCCAGTATCTGCTCTTTTTAATTTTTTAAATTATTTTGAAAGTAGTAAAATAGAACAGAACAAAGCCAGTCGAGACAATGCAGTGAAATTGGTACAGAACTTCACAGCAGATTACTGCGATAACAGTAATAGGTACCATAGTATATCTTATTATCTTCACAATAGTTGTTCTTTCAATCAGGTATAGCAAAATCAAACCAAATATAGAACATCATAAAATCTATCAAAACACAATATTGAATAAAGCAATGTAATTAACCAAAACAAAGCAAAACAGTGAGAACAATATTTGCCTTCAAAGAGATAAGTAAAAGGAAATCCCCCATATTTGCTATATTGCAGATGGTCATCCTCCCAAGAGATGCTCAGACCTCTGGCTCCCATTTGCTAATGTGTGTGTGTGGGGGGGAGGTTGATTCTCAGCCCCCATCCCATAGGCTCAGAGTTGCTACCAGAGGAGGCAAGCGGGTTTGTTGCCCAGCGCCCTAATTTCCAACATGCAGCAGATCTCGGGAGATGTTGGCTGGCTGGTTCTCTCTGCTCTTTACTGAGAATAGAGACCATGCATACAGGTGATACACATAGTATCCACTTAGCAGTTTTCACAATTTTCATATTTCTATTATGCTATTTCAGTTATAATATTTCAATAGAAATTTTGTGATAAGCAGGTGCATGGACAGATGAGGAAGGCACAGAGTATTTCCAAGAGTTTGCCCTCGGAGTAAATAAAATGTTATGATCTGGAGTATCTTTTATTGTCATCTGCTTTGTAGTTACAAGAATCTCTACTACATTCTTGCTAAATGTTCCCTAAGAAGTGCAGCATTACTTGACAATAATCAATAGATGGAAAAATGAAGTAATTTTTAAAACTATTATTGTTGTAGAACCTAGATTCTATCCTCTGTGTTCACAATATCCTGAGGGCTTACCCTCAATCCAATGCTTTGTTTCACCTACCCAGCCTTCTCCCATGGGCTCAGGATACCTAAATAAAGGAATGACTCTAAACACCAATATTTTCAATGGAAATTAAAATGTGGTCAATATTTTTCATTGAGATGTGGAATTAATACCAACAATGTTTTCAGTGGAAATTTGCTTGAAATTACAGAGGTTTTACCCCTAGGGTATGGTACATCCTACTTTTTAAAATTCAAGATAGATGAGAAGCCAGGCATGTTGGTGCACACCTGTAATGCCAGCACTCAGGAGACTTGAGGCAGAAGACTGCTTTCAGTTCAAGGTCAGCCTGGGCTACAAAATGAGTTTAAGGCCTGGCTGAACTATATAGCAAGACCCTGCCTCAAAATAATAATAATAGTAGCAGTAATAATAATAATAATAATAATAATAATAATAATTCGTGTCTGAAGGCAGACAGGAAGTGTTCCTTTTTCTCTGTTATGGTTTATGCCTAGATGTTCCCTAGGAACCTTATGCTCTCATAGATAGGGCTTTTGGAAAGTGATTGAATTGGGGCACTGTAGACCATTTGCTATTAGGAGGTGGCATTTGTTCTGAATAGGCAGGTTTCTGGGAGTGTGACCTGAAACCCTATATCTCCCTTCTTGCTTCCTCTTTCACTCTCTCTCTGTTTCCATGTTAGCATGAGGTGAGCAGTTTTTCCTCTGTCATGCCCCTAAAGCTACGCTAACTGGCCTTGGATCCAGCAGACTATAGTTTGAACTATAAGCCAAAATATACTTCTTGTCCTTTAAGTTGAAAGTGTTGGATATTATGTTTTACTAGGAAAGTGACTAAGGCCCCCACCCCTCTGTTTTTAGTACTAGGGATTTAACCCAGGACCTTCACATTGAAATACATCCCCAGCCCTTTTTATGAGATATTCTCAGACAGGGTTTCACTAACTCAATAAGTTGCATAGGCTGGGCTCGAACATGTAATTCTCATAAATCAGACTCCCAGAATGCTGGAATTACAGATGTGCAACACAATATATCCCTCTTTTTAAAAGGAAGATGGAGATTACAAAGGGGTGATAGCAAAGAAGACTAGTATAAAGGGTTGCCCCAAAGGGATTCCCAGACAGCATTTTTAGTAAAACTGATCTGTGCACATCAAGTTAAGAATCTGAAAACCAACTCTTTTAATATTCTGTCACCACATACTGCACAAAAAGTCTTCATGAAGTCTGCATTTCCCACTTTAAAAATTTCACATCAAGATATTCCTGAATAATTTCTAGAAATATAACTGCCAAAAAAGGGCCAGGAAATATAGGTCTTCCCCAGTCTTCACTTGAAGCACTGAAAAACAATTTTTGGGACTCATCACAAAAATCACCTCTAAACCTGGAGGGGTTTTTTTGTTTTGTTTTTGTTTTTTTTTTGTTGTTGTTGTTGTTTGTTTGTTTTGTTTTTGTCTTTTTCCTTTTTATCGGTACCAGGGATCAAACTCACGACTGCCTGCTTACAAGGCAGGCGCTTATGCCACTGAGCCAAATCCCCAACCTGGAGGTTTTTTGTTGCTTGTTAGCTATACCCCAGAAAGCCATGAGATTAGTATGTCTGTGTTTTTCATTGTAACTCTTTATAAAGATTTTAAATAAGAGAGGAAATTGAAACTTGAATACACTGACATTACAAATTTGAGTATTTTTGCATTGAATCTTGTCTAATATGGTGGTTCCATTGGTGCATCCAGGCACAAAGATTCTGATCTCAGTGATAGTCAAAATAGCCCATCACCTCATAGTGAAAACCTGTGCATAAGACTTGCTACAGCTGTATTCAGAATACAAGCATTCAAATTGGCAAGCATACTCAAGAAAATGACTTCTGTTCCATTTAAGATAATTAACATCTTTACTAGTTTTATCATGTACTTTGATTTATAGTGTAATTAAAGGGAATTTTTGGTGAATGATAGTAAGAGTGTAAAGTATTTGCAAGACTCGGTGTGAAGCTATCAATCTCCTATTTGTGGTGATATGCATGGAGAGAACAGTTGCAGAGTTTTACTAGACAAAAACCCTGTGAGGAGTTCATTAATGTTCAAGGAACTACCATTTATTATACTCAAAGACAAAGAAAATCAAAACTTAATCCATCTCAAGGGCAACTGAGGAAATGAAGACAGTCAATATTATTTTCTTCATTCCAAACATAAAAGTTCATCTCTTTGAAAGAAGCAGAGTAAATCCATCACAGAATAACCTTTTAATCTTATTATTACTCTTCTCTTGCTTGCTGGCTTGCACTGAGATGACCCAGTTTCTAAGAAGTAGCTGGCCAGTCATGTAACTTAGGGAGTCACGACCAGGAATTCACAGAGCAAATTTCAAAAATCATGTTGGGGACTGGAAACTTGTCCTGGACTTGGTAGATGTTTATTGGCCAGGTTTTATTGTATTCTACTTAACTCTGACCCAGCGACCAAGCCCCAGTTATGTTCTGAGCACCAGCAATGGCAATTATCTTCTATTTTTTAATATTTTGTCTTCACTAAGGATTGTGTTTAACATGCATCATTCTTTGCAATTATCACATTGACCCTAAGGATGGTAATAAATCTTGTATCTTCATTTTATATACAGTATGAGTGAAAAAAGTGGAGGAAAGTTTGGGTTATGACAAGGAATCAAGGTACACAGACACTCTGCACAAAATGTTATGCTCACATTGAAAACAATTCAATTTTAGTAAAATACATTTAAATCTGTAACATTAATGTTCTTAGTTGTATCAGTTTTATATTTTCTCATTTAAAATTTGTAACTCTAGTGTTTAAGAACCATAAAAATAAGGGCTTTGTAGTCTATTTCTGTGTGCCTAGGTTAAAATAATAAAACTAAATGAAATAAAAAAATAAAACCTGTGTAGTGTATTTTCCTTTCAGGGTTCTGTATTTTACTTAAGTTTATGAAACACTAGAGTACATATTTGCTATGATTTGAATGTTGAATTTAATTGCTCTCATAACACTATTAAGAAGTGGGATTTTAGAGAAGTGATTAGGCTGTGAAGGTTCCACTCTTGGAGATGGAAAAGGTGCTATTATAAAAGAGGTTTCTCTCTTCCCCACTTCTCTGTCTCTGTCTCTCCTTACGCTTTTTCCTCTTCCTCTTCCTCTCTCTTTTTGTCTTTTGCAATGTTATGACTTAACAACAAGACCCTCACCAGATGCCAGCACTTTTTATTAAACTTCCCAGTCTTCAGACCTACGAGTTGTTAAGTTTCTCTTCATTATAAATTTCCCAGCTGTCGCACCAAAAATATATTATAAAACAATGTTGATAGCTACAAGAGGATAAAAACAAGATGATGCTAGCTCTGAAGGAAAGAAAATTAGAGATGAAGAAATAAAGAGTCTTCAGTTACCTAAGAGGCTGCTGCTTGGTAAGTGCATTTTTCCCCATTGCTCTAAGCTCTGTAACTTTAATTGGTGAGTTGGAAGCCACAAACACACACAAGCACATATTCACACACATGACCACACATGGAATTGTAATAATAGCCTGTATAATGAGCAACTTTGAGTGAAAGTGCATTTTATTCCATTGTGAGAATTTGAAATAGAATTCTAGAGCTAATTTGTGCCACGGAAGTGAACTGGAAGACTAGACAGATGACTTTTGACATGTCTTTCCGAGATGGGCTTCTCTGGGTCCTAAGGAAAGAGCATTAAAACAAGGGAGACAGAAGACAGACTTCATTCGGGTCACTGCTTTTCCCAGGACTAGGTCTTCTTGTGTTGAAACCTGAAAAGTAGAGAGCATCTTTAGGATGTAGAAGCACAAGCCAGCAGGTAACAAGTTGCTAATCTGGAGAAACAAATGAGAACAGCTAAGAACACTGAAGGTGGTGACTTGTCACTGAACACACGGAATTGTCTCTCTCTTGACTTGCAGAAGGAGATCTCTCTGTTACCTCTTTGCTTTATTACATGTGTTAACAGATAATCTGGCTCTCCAGACTTCCCTTCCATACCCCAGCATACTCCTACTTAAAATAAAAATAAGTAAGATTGGCTCATTCCTCACCCTATCAATGTCCCAACTAAAGAAAGATGTCTTTATTGGTAAGATGAAGTCACTGGACAAAGAGCAGATGAACTGAAATCTTTTTAATTTATGCATCTATTGGCCGTGTTGGGCATTGAATCCACACCTTCACATGTTCTACCCAAATGCTTCACCCCAAACCTATGTATTTCATTTTGAGACAAGATGTTTCTAACTCACCTGGGCTGGGTTTGAACTTGATGATCCTATGACCTCAACTTCTCAAAGTGCTACATTTAGAGATATGCATCTCTGTGGGTGGCTAACACTTCACAGTCTCAAAGGAACTGAAAGCAGATGCAGAAGAAATAAGCATCTGGGGAGAGGGAATTAGCCCAAGGAACTAGAGCAGACAGAGACCTAGATGAGTTTATTGATGGTGGAATTGTTCACGTTCATGCCATAATCCAACATTTATTGTAAAAAAAAAATAGTTGAAAACTCAGATCTCATTATTACATTTTATAGCTTATCAAAGAAATTGAATAGATTTTCTCCAAATAGTGCCTGAATGGCTATGTATTTCCCTAATAAAATGCTCTTATACACTTTACTCATTGCAAACACTCTGCCCTCCAACTTTGTACTGCAACCTGCTTCTCACTCTTCCAGATCTCTATCTCCACTTTTTCTTTTCTCCATGGCAAACACAAATGACAGTATATTCAGTACATTTCTGTATTTTGTTTATATTTTTTTCTTTGCTAGGATGAGGACTTCATTGAGGATGGCTTGTCTCTAAGGTTGTTTTTTAATATATATCTCTGGGTCCAAAACAAAGCTTTACTTTGGGAAGTCTAATATTAAAGGTAGTTGGCCCACATTTGTTGAGTGAACATATCCCATTTGTGTCTTATCTGTCTTTCTGACTAAATTGTAGATTCCTTAAGCACAAGGACCCTCCTATGATGTAGCACAATGACCAGCATACCATGTAGTATTCTCCTATCCCAGCACACAATGATCTCATAACAATGTAGAATGGATGGAGGATGAGGAAAGAGCAGCACTGACTTTCACAAGTTGACCTGGATTCAAGTGATGCAGTGGTGTCTTCTTGCTACCCATAAACCACCAGGCTCAAGGATTGTACTCCAAGACCACTGTGAAATGAGAATTCATACAATTCATAATTCCACCTGGACACAGACAAAAATAAGATCACTGAGGCACTCATATATCAAACACTTCCTCTCTCAGTCAAAATGAATGACTGCTATTCTTTATCAAAGACAGTTTTCTCCTTGTTTTAATCTCCCCTTCCTGCAAGGAAGATTTACTGAAATTATAGTCATCACGTGTTCTAGAGTAAATCTCTGCTTCCTTCAGCCCTTTTCCAATTCAGTCAAAGCCCATGTCCTGTAATTGGTGTGAGGTTTTTGTTTGTCTGTTTGTATTATTCTTGTTGTTTTATTTTAGAACTCAGAATAAAAACCAGGACCTTTGCACTAGATACATCCCTAACTCTTTTTAAATTTCTGTTTTAAGACAAGATCTCATTGAATTGCCAAATCATCCAAGCTGGATTTGAACTTCAGATCATCCTGCCTCAATCCCCCCAAAGAACTGGGATTGTACACAGCTCTGCCGCCACACGCAGCTAATTAGTTCTTTTTATATCTCTTATAAAACTGCCTCTTTTTTCTCCTCACATGTGTACTCTTTAATACAGTAAGTCATAAGCCTAGTTTGTTTAACTATAGTACTGTTTGAGGGTCATTGACAGAATAAATATAATAGTCGATGCAAACATTCCATGAGTTATCTGTTTAGAAATGTCTTAAGTATACTGAGTGTTACAACTCCTCAAAGCCATTAGAAGGAAAAGTTTTACTTTCTTGCTTCTCCATCAAACATGACAGATCTTTCTATCTTCAGGAAAACCTCAAGAGACTCATCTCAATGGGATTCAGTCATCTGTAAGTTAACCCATATATCAAGGATGATACTTAAAAGCCTATGTATCTTTTAAATTATAAAATCAAGCCACATTACATCTATACATATGTACTTATTCATACTCACAAGCTCATCACCTATAAAAACAGCAAATTCAAATTACATCTCTGATCCACAGAGAACTATCTTTCCAAGACTATGATATATGGAGGATTTCAACAGCTCTTCTAAGAACCACATGATAAGTAGATATTACTTCAGATTCTGTGATCTACAAATCCAGAGAAATGAGGATAAAGGGAGGGTAAGGAAGGAACAGAGATTTGGAAGTCATTCTTAAAGAACGTGGTACCAAGGATAAATAACGCCAGACACTAGTTAAGAGAAATAAGAGGAGAATTTAGTCTATAACAATAGAGAAGAGAATATAGCATTGGTTTTCAGTCTGCCCAAAGGTGCCCCAGCATTTAAAAGGGTGAATGTGAGAATAGGACAGGGTAAGAGCTGGGGCTCAGTAGGGCCTGGGTAGTGACATTTACAAAAAGTAGGCAGAAATCACAGGGTTTTTGTTAGTTTGTGTTTAAATGCCCCCCAAACTCTCATGTGGCCATGGGGAGGTGGGCCTTTCAATGGCAGCTAAGTCTAACTTCTTTTTTTTTTTTAAAGTTTCAACATCACTATTTTAATAACATGAAATACAAGTACAGAACATTGTACAAATATACTTTTTTACTACACAGAGATGGAATAATACATTTGTGTTTTTACTCAAATCTGTATTACCCAGTACTTGCCACTGTACCAATGGCTTTCCACAGGGATTTTTTTTTTACTGTATTCCTATGCAGGTTTATCATGATTAAAAAGGCTCACAATTCTTTTAAACTATGCAGGTTTATATTTATCTTAATATTACTGCTAGAGAACTGTAAGAAATATAAAATTACCTTAGCAAAGGGTTTCAAATGCATAGTACTATTTCACATTGGCTAACATCTCCGTTATGCTGGCACTGGAAAGACACTGTGCACTTATTTGGTGTTAAAAGTGTTGTAACAGTAGCCCTCTTACTATGTAGGAAGGAAAAATCATCATTTTCTGAAAAGTTCAGAATATCATAATAGTTATTGTCAAGCAGTACCTCACAAAACTCCAATGGCAAAAGACAATGACACAGTGGACTAGAGAGTCTTACAAGTACTAAAAATTAAGTTTACAAATAGTGAAACTGCTTGTCTTTTCTACCTTGAAAATGGCTTAACCACGTAAGTCACTAAGAAATAAAGTGTGCTAATGCCCAGCATTCGGCTTCCACAGCATATCTCAGTTTTCTGCTAATTTTAGTTAAGATTTGCCTTTAACACCGATGGAAAACAAAGAGGAAAGTACCATTAATTTTGTTTGGAAATGTGAAAAAATACTGTTAACTTCGTAAGGCATTTGAAACTAATTTTGTTTTTATAAATAAATAAAATGGTGTTTTTCTTTTTAAAAAAGTTTTAATCATTCTTGCTCTTAAAAAAATCACTCAAAGTTATGTTAATCTTGAAGGAAAAATGCTGAATTTAAAGTTACATATTTGGAAAACTGAGTCTCATTTTTAATTGCCAACTAATATTATGCTTTTTTCCTTGGTAGGATCATCTTTCTTTCTTCTTTTGACATCCCAGTTGCAAACTCTGGCCGTATCTGTAGGAATGACTTCTGTCGCAGTAAATTGATCTCGAAGAAAGTCAAGGTCTTACTCAAGAGAATCAAGATTCTTCATGGAAGCTGGTAAATTCTTTTCCTACAAAGCGTGAGCTTCATCAGTATCATACTCAAGCATTACATTAGACCCCAACCACAAACACACTTTATCAGTAGGAGGAACCGAAGCTTTGCAGTACAGGTTATCTGCCAGTAAGAATATGGTTTCCAGTGAAGTGATACAGTCTTTTTTCTTCTGCATGTATTTTAGAATTTCCAAAGTCTGCTTGATTTCAGAAATTTAGCCTTTTAATCTCTGTTTCTTTTGAGCAAGATTGAGTTCCATAATTTATACTTCTGATACTGTTCGTCTAGCTTCTTTAGTACTGTACCTGCAGTCTCATTCCTAGGCAGTTTCATGGAGTCTACATCTTCCACAAACACAGCCTTAGAAATACCCAGGTTAAGCTGCTGCTCATTCCCCATAGCCACTTCTCCCAAACCACAGCCATCCTTGACTGCCGCCATCTTGAGGAAGCCAGTCTAGCATTTGTGATTGGTTCACTGTCTAGCACTGGGATTGGTTATGTGAGTGCTGTACCCACCAAGGAGTGAGTAGCTTGCATACAATACAAGGGAGGGAATGAGTCATACTTTTCCCTTCTGCCTTTTTCTCTCTTATCCTCTCTTATCACTTGTGACCATCATGAACAGCTGCCCTTTAGCCATATCATCCTGCATTGGAACCAGCTGAGTATGGACTGAAACCTCTGTTAACTGTAAGCTAAATAAATATTTCCTTGCTTTATTTTGGGTGTTGAGTATTTTGTCCCAGCAATGAGAGAAAAGTAACCAACACAGTTTTGTTAATAGTTACTGATCCAGGATGAGCTTCTACACTTCCAAAGATATTGGAAGACAAGGATCTTATCTTCCCATGTTGCCTCAGTGTTACTGGTTTATACATTGTGAGAAGTCTAGAAGCTTAACTAAGTGACTCCACAGCTCTACATCCTGGGGTATAGAGAACAAGCAGTTACTTTTCTAGGATAATGTTCATTGTGTCAATTTGAGGAGATCAGAAGTTTAACTAAGTTATTCAGCAGGGGCCAGGGTTCCTAGCTATAACTTCCTCAGCCTGTGCAAGAGGAGGGCAGGCAGATGGTGTGAGTGCTACACCAACCCCAGGGGAGCAGCCTGCACACAGTAAAGGGCAAAGGAGGACGGACTGATTGCCGCTTCTTCAGAGGAGCTCCAGCCTTGGCCTTCAGCTTGGGCATGTCTAGCACAGATTGTTCTGCTTCTGCCTGGGACTCTTCAGTCTTCCTCATAGACTCTTCAGCCTTTGTCCTAGACAGATTTTTTGGCATTCTGTCATAGACCCATCAGCCTACTGATATGGACTTGCATGGGACACTTAAGTAAGCTCCAGCCCTTGGGCTGGACTCTTCAACCTCTAGCATGTAGACCCCTCTGCACACTCCCTTATTCAACTTTGTGGCTGAGCACTGTAAACTAATCTTGTAATTTCTTAAACAGTTGTAAATCTTGTGTTATAACTGTTTCTTTAGTAAACCCCTACTGACACACTGAGACAGAAATTAATTGTTTTAGCAACTTTCAACCTTCCCAGGAAGGTGGATAGGGGGGTTGAATCTTGTCTTGAGGGACACAGACTTGAGCGTAGCTACTATGTTCAATGTTTATTAAAATTTTTAGGAGGAGGAGTAGACAAGTGAGATTGGTTGAGTATCTGCTGTAAGCATAGGCAAAGGTAAGGCCAAGCCCCCTCCCCCAAAAAATCCCTCAAAATAAAAAAACTTTTTAAAAAAGCAGCCTAGAAAAGCCCCATTTGGTCAAGAAGTTTGGTCTTTGTCAGTAGTTAGACTGACCCCTTGTAGTCATTTGCCTGTTTACAACTATTATATATGGCTTCTCCCAACATGGTAACTGGTGTAGGTTATTAATAGGCTACTGGTGTAGTCTATTAATAGACATCAAAGTTGTTTCCAAAACCTTCACTCTCCATGCCTTTTGTGTGCAACATCCACAGAGTTGAAGTGTGTCTGACCCAAGAATGAGTCTGTAGGAGAGAGTACTTGCTGGGGATGCAACAGTCCTATCCCTCTTGGTCAGGTACCCAACTGGTCAGCCTACTTATTTCTCCAGCTGCATGAATTGACAGATGTGGATCAATACATGAGAAGCTCAGTGCTTTGATTAGGTGACTGTTAGAGGTGACTCACACATTTTTCAGGAAGCATTTTCTGTATTTATGTATCTCCCTACCTGAAAGAAATCAGCTTGAAGACAAAAGTGCAATACAAAAAAAGGTAGTGAAGGGAACCTCTGAGACTAGAGCCAGGGCATTGGTCAAACGGTTAAGCCCGTTCTGCCTCCAGTCAACAAATCCCCATTGTTTAATACAAACTGGGTTTGCTTTTCTTGTTACTTGTAACTAAAAGCATCCAAACTGAAACGTAAATTCTAATGTGATGGGGAGGCAGTAGTACAAATAAAATCAGAGGGCAAACTTCATCTGGGAGGTAAACAGAGCTGGAAACAATAAATGCAGAACTATTTCACAGCTTCATGTATTGATGTTTCCTGTATCTGAAGACAGGAGTTTCCCAGCCTGTGATTGCATGTGGAAAGATGGAGGGTAAGTGGGGCCTGCGAGAGATTATAAAACATAATCCTTGGTACTCAGTGCATTTCTTCATCTGGGCATCTTTTATTATCACTCGCAGTAATTGATTGCTCCTAAGTATACATTAAAATAAAATTAGTTAGTGAATAATGACTCCTTTTAAATTCATGTACCTAATGATGTCAATTTATTTAAATAGTTGGCCTAAAAAGCCATTGTATTGAACTAGGCCTAAGTACCTAGACATGCAAGTGCCTTTTATAACCCTGTGTTCACTACACTCTCATATATTATGTCTTAATTAAACAACAAAGATTCCTTGGAAATGTCACAGTTAGACATCATTACCAAGCATTTTGCCACCACTTGCTAGATTAATGTGACTAATTATACAACCTGCAACCATGAGTCAAGACCTTGGTGAAACAGTAGAAATGAGGTGTGCAAATCCTCTTATAAGCTGCTTTAAATCAAAATAAGTCCATCTCTTATTAGTAGACAGGATCACTTTAAATGTTAGTAGTTCTCTTCTGCTCTCAGTCATGGAATCCTCTAAAAAGAAAATGGATGACTCATAACTCTTGAGAATTAGCTATCTGAGACAACCCTGGATCTATTTTCGACTCTAGGGTGCTGAACAGTTGAGCCGAGTCATGACACTGGATATTATATTAGGTCTTCACTTAGGATAGACTACAAGAGGAGATAAGAAGGAAAGTCTATGAAATGTACTGCATGTGGTGAAGAGCCATTCATGTTTTAAAAGATTTAGAAGAAGATGCTTTTACTGGTTCAAAAGGAGGGCTCTGAGAATGAATCACCAAGGTGCAGATTCTGGCCCCTCTCCTTCCTAGTTATGTAACTCTAGGGAAATTATTTAACCTTTTTTGAGCCTCATTTTCCATTCTGTGAAATGGAAAGAGCAATAGTACCCCTTATATAATGCCTTGAGAACTCCATGCTAGCAAAATACTCAGCCCCAGTGCTTACTGAAGTTCAACAAATGTTACCATATGGTTTTGCAAAAAAGGATTAAGACAAGCTGTTATAAAAAATGAGCATTAATGTAAATAAGTTTGTAGTCTGTTTATCCTTACTGCAGTTTTAGCAGTGTTAAAACAGAACTATAACAAATTTAGTTCAAGATCTAATTAGCTTATTCTATTCATGAATCACAGAAGCCTCTGTTCTATGAAATAGAATGCAAACTCCCATTGGCAATGGTTTTGTAATGTGGGAGAAAGGAAACAGAACATTAAGGGGAAAATGGTTAGTTAACATCAGTTTACTCCAGGTTACGGTATTTTGTAAAGATTAAAGGAGAGAGAGCTTCTTTATTATGCTGATTTCTACAAACTGGTATCTCCTATTCTCAAGAAAAACTAAACTGATTGGGAATCTATCTGCATCTTTAAAGTTCATCCTCGACTATGTGACATTTAGCATGAGTGATTCCATTTTGGCCTTCTCTGCTTTATTGGGGCTTAAGGTATGAAATAAATCGAAAATAAGGGCTTCCTACAACTTTTATTTCTCAGCATCATCTCAGAAAAGTACTCAGGATATTTGTGAGATTTTGAAGCCAATTTAAGACAGATCTTTCAATGTGGGGGCTTGATTAGGATTAGATAAAGATATAGTAGTTTAGGATGCGTACAGCTGTAATTCCAGCACCATGGGAGGTTGAGGCAGGAAGAATATAATTTTGAATACAGCCTGGACAATTAAACAACTTACAGAGACCATGTTTCAAAGTGAAAAAGAGCTGGAGCTGTAACTCAGGGCCAAGTCCTGGGTTCAATCTGCAGAACCTCATAAAATAAACGTACTGTAGTTTAGGAATGATGAATAAAGCAAGACAAATATTTTTGGGAAAATAGTCTTAGAGTATAAGCTTTTTTAATATTTTCTATTGGAGAATTGATGTGCCTTTTTTTGAAACGAATAATAAGGCCATTTGAAGGATTTATTCTCCCAGTCAACAGCTGCCTGAATAGCAAAATTGTGTTGATGGACACAGTGAAAAAATAAAGACACATTAATAAAGACGATAAGCTGTGTGGATTTCTACTTTCAACATAAATAAGTAGCAGTTAATTAAAAATTAATTAATTCAAATCATAGAAATTAATTTCTATGATTAACTTTGGCAGTGAACATCTATTTCTAATACTATTTTGTAAAAAGTGCTGCCTCTGTGTTTTCATTTATTATTTATTATCTACACACCAAAGAAAATGAACCATGAAGGAATAAAAGTAAGCCTTAGATTAAAATTTATCAACAGAGAATCCATATTTGCAAAATCAAGAAGGAATGTACCATAGTAAATTGTAAATGATTTTATCAAGAATTCCATCTTCTATTTAGAATGTTCTTGACATCTATGTTGGGGCACAGTACTAAGATTCTTTTTTATTTTAGAAAAGAAGGAAAAAATAAGATTATGGTAATAATTCTTGCAAGTTATCAATCATTTGAGTCTGTTGTACTTTCCAGAACCATCTCCATGGCTTCACATCCCTCCCAACTCCATTTATATTCTATAGACCAAAAGTGCAACCACTCCCATTGTGAGTACTTCAAATCTCCTGCTTCTATCTTCCTGGGTCTCACTTACCTTGCAAAATGCCATCTGTCAATAAAACCAGCTGTTGCAAGCTGGCATGTCAATCTGTACTTGTCCATGCAAAATCATTGGTTATTTTTGGTAGATAACAGTAATACAGAAAGTTTGAAGTGGATGAGGGTTGGCTGCTTCCTCATAAGACTGCCACTTGGTTGTAACAATAAAGTCACAGATCAAATATTGCTATACACATAGACATTTTATATATAGTCATTTATTAGCAGATGAGAAAGCCTGGGTAAGTTCTGTGGAGTCTCAGGTCTCTGATCCATTAGACACCTGTCCACATTTGGAACAAGACATTGGAGGCTGATGCAACGTTTCAAAAACAGGATTCTTTCACCCTTATGGGAGGGCAACCAGAAAACCTCAGAATCATGTTTAGACATTGCATCATTTAGAGACATATTTTGCTCTAAGTGTAAGTAATGTTTCTGAACATTTAAGGCCACCCATGTCACTTGAATACCATTGATTTAAGTACTGAAAGATCATTTCCAACAACTGTGCTTCATCTATGAATCCTTAGTTTCACAAATTTAAAAAAAAAAGCATTCTTAACATTAATGATACTAATAAGAAAAAAGTTTAGTGTTTATCACGGATAAAAAGGAGCTAAAATTTTTGGACTAAATGCTTATGGAGTGTGGCCTGTCTGACATCCCTAAAGGATAAATTCAAAGAAGGCAACTAAAGATTTTCTCAAACTTTTCAATCTAGAGGAATCCTTTCATTGATTTCAGGATCCAAAATTTAAAGTCACTATGTGTGACATGCATAGGTAAGTTGAAATTTGTTTCTCTTACTTAAAGCTAATAATGAGTTTTAAACCAGTATTTCCTAGAGAAAATAGAAAATTAGATAAGTAAGCCTAGTTTATCTTTCCTTTCCTTTCCTAAAAATTAAAAATTCTTATAAAGCATATATGATTAATTCCTGTTGAATAACTAGCTTAAGCAACAGTAGAATTTAACCTTACTAAATTTGACCCAATGGATTTAAATTAAGAGAAGACTGTAAATTTTCTTAATGTTATTTATAGGATGAAACTTACCCACCAACAAATAGGAAAAATTCTAAAATCTCAAGCCAAAGTAACATGAATAAAAATACATCTTTTATTTTATATAACTCTTGGGAAAAAATGTTTCTTACTGACTGATATGATCAGACTCAAATACAGGCCTAGCAATGATAAAATGTTATGCATTGATTTCTTCATCTCGTGATAAACTTAGATGCGATAAACTTTAAGAAGTGTTATTTCTGAAACTGAAAATAAAAAAGAATTTTTGTTTTTAATGTGCAACCTGTGCTTGTGTGGTGCTGCCTGAAAAATTAAGCACGAGTGGATCCCATTTTCAGCCTTTGCCCTCAGTGCTTGTGAAATAACAGAAACCTTGCTCATTGCATTACGAGATGCTGAAACCACAACATTGTTTCTCTGTGAACCCCGGAACATGCTTCCTACTCTGGACACAGGACTGGTCTCTAGAGAGATCTCGTGACCCACCAAGAAAGTAACGTGGATCCGGTTCTAGCTGTTGCTCCTCTTTGTCTCCAAACTGCTGAGGCTGAGCCAGTTTCAGAGAAAGGCCCCTCGCCTCCTTACACACTTGCATTTAAAATGCAGGGAAAAACGCTTCTTCCAAATTCTTCTCAATACGAATTGAGACTTGACATTACCCATAGATTCAAGCAGCAATAGAAATATCTCAAAGTTTTCTTTTGCAACATGATTTTTCCAAAAAATTCAGGTGCTTCTAAATTCAAAACCTTGGCATTTGTAGTAAAAACATTTTCTCCTGGGTTTTACAGGAACTTATTTAACTGGCTTATGTCATGAAAAAAGTATCTACTGATTTGTCCATGTCAGCAAGTCATTTTTGAGTTTCAAAACCTTTTGGAAAATCTGCTTTTGTATGTTTTCCAAAATACCCATAAAACATATCAGTGATATTTCTATTTAGAACTATTTGAGTTTCCTCACCATTTTTAAAATTATTTGAAATGATCTCTGTTTAGTAAAGCTAACCATATCCTTATCATATCATCCAAAACTTTTGCTATTTCCTTTCCAAGGATATTTAACCTCAGTACCTCTTTATGAACAAATGAATATGTTATGACAATGTCAGGATTTCTTCTTCTATAAAATAAGTAAAAGCTTTCAAGGAACCCACTATGCCTGAGGCATCATCAGCCCAGATACCAACACAACTCCTCCAAAATAGATGTTTTGTTTTAAGTTACAAACACATATATACTATATCTTGGGCTTTGCTTATACTCAGCAGTTTTTTGTAGCTGAAAATATTTCATAGTTTTGTCATTATTTACAATCTGTACAAATAAAATAATTGGTGTTAAGCTAGATGAAAAAGGTTTTCATCAAAACCTTTCAACAACAAGTGGTTTGCCCTTGGTGCCAATTTGTCATAGTTTGAGGCTGTAAACATCTGAATTTCATACATTACAAGTTATATCAGCATCTAGGTCAGTATGCTGTGTGTGCTGAGGATTATTCCATTCTCACTAAACATGTGACTTTTCCTTGGAAGGGGTGGTAAATTCTGCTACTAAACACTAAGTGGTTTCCTGATCAATGTCCCTGAAAGTAACTTTTCAAAACAAATAATTTGTGGAGTTATGCAATTTCAATGGCTGCTTCAGATAATCAGCACCTTTATTTGTTCAGTTGTGATACTTCTTTTATTTTGCCAATCATTGCCACATTCATAACTTGTTTACCATGAAGGACACAAGATAAAGTAGAATCTCAGATGACCCATAAAATCCACTGATAAGTAATTTCCATTGTCAGTAGGAACATACACATTTCTTGCATGTCCTCACTTGCATTTATACAATATGATGACTCAAATGATTGTAAGTCTTCATCACTTCATTACTTTATCTGAAATGGCTGTAGGTCTGCGCTAAAGATTTTCCTATTTCTTCTCACATCTCATTTTCAAAAGCCACCACATAGACCTTTAGACATATTTGAAAATATAAGTGCTAATAAATTATAACACAGGATGCAAAATGAATAACTGAACCTAAATTGAAAAATATTACAATGAAACTCTTCTTATGTACATACTCTTTGCTGTGCCATGCTTAAGATAGTGAAATGGCAAGAGGTAAAACTAAATGGAAATACATAAAAATTTCTTCCATGGAATGAAAGTTTCCCTCCAATTTTCCATAGCACTGAACACAAATGGTTTGAGGACGGGGAGGTTGGGTGGGTGAGGTGACTCCATGAGGGAGCAATTGGCTTCTTCAGCCAAAGGTCTTCTTTATAGGCCACATGATATTCAACAAGGATCAGTGAATGAGAATTTCCCCAGTTTGAACAGAAACTAAAATGGACCCCATAAATGAACACAATCTCACCACTCACAGAATTTCCACAGGGATTCTAAGTGTGTGTAGTATGAGAAAGTAAACAATGTTTTCTTTTTCATTTATAGTCTCTCATAAAACTACTAGTGACAACTTGCAAGATTCTAATAGAAAAACACTGTCGTAGAGAATGTCATTTAGCATTTAGCATGCACGCACACACACACACACACACACACACACACGCACGCACGCGCGCGCATGCATTCAAATCATACTGTTTATAATAGAGAATTAAACATAAATAACAGATAGCAGCATGCTGACTATCCACTTTATGCATTTCAGTGTTTTTGAAGAAACTTTATTTGACCAGGCTATAGCAGAGGGTTGTCTGAAGCCATGGAGTAGACTCAAAGACAAGACAAAAATCAAATTAGAAAAGTTTAGCTAGGTAACCGGACCCAGGAAGGGAATGTGAACTCAGAATGTACATGCTAAGTCCCATGCTACATGAGCTAAGCTATCTCTCTACCTCTTCTTGCCCCTCAAAAGAATTAAGGCTTTTTTAACTCAAAGAGTCCTTGAGCCAAATGATCTTGTAATTTAAGGACCACTGAATCTTGGATTCATCTATGTAAGTACCAGGTAGGGAATCAGAAAGCAATGTCACCTGCCCCATTAAAGGATGTTTGCTTTAAAAAAAATATTTTTCCTACTCTCTCTCTCTGAAGGTATGTTAGTGCAAAGTGAAAGTTAAGTAAATTAAAGTCATCATTTTGGACAAGTTTTGATGCAGTCCAACTTTCAAGGTCTGGCCTAGCCCCCAGATTGCTCTCATTTTCACCATGGTCATAATCTCTCCCACTCATCATGATCTAGGACCTCAAAGAAGCCTACCTCGCGTAGGCTTGCTCTGTCAGCCTCCCCAAGGACAAATTCACACCTTTCGTCCTCCCTTGCAGCCACACTCTGAGCATCCCTGCTTGCCTTCCCGCTGAAGCTCCTACTTTTAGATGATTTACTTCATACCTCACACAAGATCTGCAAATCTATTTGCAGTTACGCCCAGCTTTCCCTCACTCTCTTCTATTTTCATGAAGGAGGTGTCTTCCTCATCTCTACAGTAGTCTCTGTGCTTGTAATCTATTCCCATCTAGCTTTATCATTTTACAGAGTTGAATTTTTATTTTATTTGCTTCTTCAGAACTGTACCATCACTCTTTCTCCACTCAGCGATTCCCATCAATGTGAAAACAAACTCCAATATAGCTCTCTTTTTAAAGAGTATGAAAAATAAACTTTTGACCTATAGCCCCTTCCATATCAAGACTACCTAAAATAGTTCCCTCCACTTGATTCTTCAACCCAATTTTTATTCTGCCCCTTCACTGAATCTGCTCTTATCAAATTGACCAGTCTTCTACAGTTCAAATATATGAATAACCTCTATCCTAGTTCATATCATTCTTAAGAGCATTTTGTGTATTTCATCATCCTACTTTTCATTTTTAGTTACAAGAATATTTATTTCTTTAGCGTAAGCACCTTATTAAAATATAGCTTATATACACTAACAATAATTCAATTAAAACATACAATTCTGTAGTTTTTAGGATACTCACAGAGTTGTGCAGTCATCAGCAGAATCATTTTTAGAACATTTTGTCACCCCACAAAATAAACTTTGTACCTTTTAGCCATAACTCTCTAATCCTCCTCCATATTCCCTCCAGCCTAGGCAAACAAAAACCTACTCTTCATCTCTGTAGATTTGTGTATTCTGGACATTTCATATAAATGGAATTATACAGTGGGAATGATCAGTGCATTATTATGGGTTCTAGTTTTCTTTTTAAAAGTTGGTACTGCAAAGCAGCATTATTTTATATACAAAACATGTTCTAGTTCTCCAAGTGTTTGTCACATACTTTGTATTATGATCATTACCAAGTACAGTGTGGGAGGGTTGATCTCATAATCTTGTGTAGCAATGATATCGAGGGCACATAGTAGGAGACAAAAAAATTAGGGTCAAAACATGTCTAGACCACTTCCTTGGCTGTGAAATGGAGTTTTATAGAAACTAATTATGATAATGTGCATAAAATTCCAAGTACGATGCCTAGCACATAATTCATTTGCAGTATATGAGAGATTTTTTTGGTTTTGGGGGGGTTATTTTATGTTTTGCTGTGTCTATACCAATCTGGAGAAATTCAGGACAAGCATGATCACAATTAGAATCTCATCTACTCACCAGCAGCACTATGAGACAACTGTTTCCTGAATTTCCCAGAATGCTTCATGCTCTTTCTTTTTTTTTTTTTTTTTTTGTCTTTTTCCTTTTTATCGGTACCGGGGATCTAACTCACGACCGCCTGCTTGCAAGGCAGGTGCTTATGCCGCTGAGTAAATCCCCAGCCCTGCTTCATGTTCTTTCAAGGCCCTTTGACTTTCCTCCTGCTGCTCTAAAATTGCTGTCGCGCCTTTTCAATCCAGGTAACTTCTCACTATCCTTCCTCAAGCACTCTTTCCTATATCCCGTGCTGAGTGACCTTCTCTGGGCTCTTTACCCGACTATCCCCTCTTTCTGCTGTGTTTCACAGTGCTGTGTATTAGCTGCCTGTATGTCTGTCTCCTCTGCTGCCTGTACTTACCTTTTAAGGTAGCACATGTACCATTAATCTATTTCTGCAGTTCTTGTTTAGGCATTTTCTCCTTAAGTGAATGACTATACAAACAAGTACAAGAAAATAAGAAGAAATTCCTTCATTTGCTCTTTTGAGCATGTGCCCTTATAACCAAATGAGACACAGACCAACTTTTGGGGTATCTCACAGATAAGCCAGCAGCACCTTTTGAAGTTGAAAGCAGTAGGTCATTATTTCTCTAAACAGCTCTTGAATTTTCAGGAATCTGCCCTGTGGCCACAGGTATAAAAACTGACTGCTGGTTTGGGAGAAGGAGCATTATGGTTGCAAAGACTGGTTTTCTTGGCACTAGTGAAAGAGGAGAGCAGAGACATCTGCATGTCCAGTGACATCACTTGGCCCTGCCTTGCACAATAGAGAAATAAAAGCTGCCAGGGCAAATTTCCAGCTTATCTAGACATGGCTGAGTCAGGACCAAGATTTTCCCTCTCTCCACTGTTACACTGAAAATGATGCTTAGAGCATTAAATAAACTATCCAGTAAAAGCCAAATACTTAATTGGTTTTCAGTCAGGAATCCAAATACCCTTATCACATCATTCTTTTTCTGTTATCCGTCCATTCCTACCCCCAACTGCCACCCAACTGCCTTCAGTTTGAAAGTTAACATTACTACTCATTTCTTTACGCTTAAACTCTCTATACACAGACTTTTAACATTACATAGCATTGCTTGAACTTTTTAAACCTCATGTAAATTGTGTGTATTCATCTTTAACTTTCGTGTGTCTTCCCAAAACTGCAGTGTGAAGTTTGCACACGTGGATATGGACAGCACTGCTTCTTTCTTGATGGTTTTGACATTCCCTTGGGTGAGAGTCAGACCCCTTGTACCAAACGTGACAGGTGATGACCACAGATGTCTTCTGTGTTTTTTCAGACTGGTAGGAAGAAGAGGTACATTACTCACAGCTCTTAGTTTCTTCTCATCCTCAGCAAATATGCATCTGGGGTATCCGTGATTGGTTTTATTTCAAAGAGACTAAACCTAGAGCATTTCCTGAGCTTTGTTCACTTCATGAGTGATTTTACAGACAGTCTGCTATAACCAAACTAGGCTGAGCTGGGAGTCAGAAACCTTGATTCTTGTCCCAGTTTTGTGATCAGAATCCGTGTGACCGCTGGTAAGTGATGTCGCCTTAGCATACTTTGGTTCCCACACCAAGTGTAACTTCGTTTCCTAAGCCATGCTATCTCAAAAGAAGTCATAGGACACTCTTTTAACATGAGTTGAGGTAGCAGTGTCAGACCTCACAGAAGGACCCAGTTGTGGTTTTTGCATCTCTACTACCCAGGTGAAGATAATCAAGCAAATTACATTCCTCATTCTCCCTCCTTCACCTCCCCACACATTGAGAAAGTAGTGATTAAATTACACAGTGTATTTAAAGTATTCAGCATGAGAGTAGCACATAAAAAGTGACTGATATTAGTCAATAACAGTAATTTTTCTGGTGACAGTATTTTCTCTTTATTTAATAGAATCTTAGTTCTCCTGAGAATTGCCCTCCTATTTGACCCTTTAAATCATCAGAGGATGTTTTGCTGTCTCCCACGACTGCTCCTAATGGAAAGAACACAAATTCCTCCAAAATAGGTGCTTGTTTTAAGATATTTTTTAAAAGGCACTATAGAAAAATCTGCTCTTGAGTATATTTGAAAGTATCCCTCAATCATGCCGCCTCCACCTGCACAAGCCCGGTCAACACAGTCCATGATGCTCACCTTTTCCACAGTCTAAAAGACTTCTTAATGCCTAAATGAAACACGAAACTCTCTGTCTCCTCTCTAGGGACATAATTAGAGGGTATGGTAGGCAGAATAATGACCCCTCCAAAGATGTTCTCATGATAATCCCTAGAAACTATGAATATTAACATGACAAAAGAGACTGCCCAGGTATGATTGCATTAATGAATTTGAGATGACTACCCTGGATTACTGGGGTGGATTCAGTTTAGCCATGGCTTTCTTTCCTTCTTTCTTTTTGTGATACTAAAGGTTGAATCCGGTGAACAAGTGAGCTATGTCCTCACCCTTTTCTTTTTTCTTCTCTTTTCTTTTTCTTTCTTTCTTTCTTTCTTTCTTTCTTTCTTCTTTCATTCAAAATAAGTCATGCAAACAGCAACAATAAGACATATTTAAAGAAATGGAAATTTGCAATATGAGCTGTCACACCATGCTAGAGTGAAATTTAAAACTAACAGCAGAAATGTACCTTTTACCTAATCTGCTTTTTATTTCATATTTTATTTATCTATTAACTTTTTCATGTAAGGGTAACCAGGATGTTTAGGCTTGTGTATCTGACTTATTTCAGCAAAGGAAACCATCCACAAAATGATGAGACAACCTACAGAATGGGAGCAACTTTTCCCACTACTCCTTAGACAAAAGGCTAACATCTACAATACATAAAGAACTCAAGGAAATTGTATGCTCCCTAAATTTAAAGGCTTAATGAAAACAGCAGTCATCTAAAATACATAGACACTTCTCAGATGAATATATTTAGCTAGTCAATACGTGAAAAAATGTTTACCATCACCAGCCATTTGAGAAATACAAATTAAAATAACATTAAGATTCCTGTTTATTTTTTTAAATTTTGAGACAGGGTCTCACTAAACTGACCAGACTGGGCTCTCACTTGCAGTTTTCCTCCTCAGTGTCATGAGTTTTAGATACAGCACCTTCGGGCTCACAAAATACAAAAATTTTTTTGAAGGTCATTCACAGAAATGCCTTGATTCTTTGTTTATCAAAATAAAAAAATTTAAACCCTGAGTGTATGTATTTTTAAGTTAAACTTTCTAGTACAGTTAAAAACAGTTAATGCAGGGGAGGAACAAAGATGGTGGATAGATAACAACTAGCTACAGAAGCTCCCTGAGATAGTCAACTTAGAATTCAGCATAATACACCGTGGGAGCCCTAAACACAGAGAGATGAATTCTCTCATCCCAAGAAGAAATTAAGGTGACTTGCTGACCATCCGAGCTCCCACTATGACTGGCTGACACTGTGACTTCCCGGGGTCCCACCGTGACTTTCAGAGAGGTCCCGCTGTGACTGGCTGATTTCTTGCTGCGATATACCGAGGCCCCGCCGCGACTGGTTGAGGTCCCACCGTGACTTGCCGAGCTGTCCGAGGTCCCGATGCTTCGACTCACTGGAGGTGTCGTTACATTGAGCTCTGGGGGTCAGCGAGCTGAATGGAGAGCTGAGTTGGTGGGGAGTCTACATCGACCTATGGTAAGTGACAGGAGTGGAGCTATCCCATAAATAAGGGGGCCCCAACAGATGACATTCTGGGATCGGGCAGAACTGGCAAGTACAAGGGGCAGCAATGACTTCAGTCAATTGTTCCCTTCCCGAACGGGATTGGTAGAGTGACCTGGGTCACATGACCTGTCTGAGACAATAGGTTATTTGAGGTCAAGTCTCTGCAGTAGTTTCGCACACTAACCACACTGGCCCAGTGGGACCTTGGAGGTTTGACTGGTCCGGAGGGAGGCAGCGCAAAGTAACACAGTAGTGCAGGCCACAGCAGCTTCTACTAATCTGGAGGGGAAAGGCCAGCATAGGCTGCCCCTGTCTGCAACTCACTAACACACTGCAGTGTGAAGGGTCATCTAGCCAGCATGCTTCAGAAGAATTGTAACCAACAAAGAAAGAAACTGAGGCCTCCTGGAAGAAGCAAAAAATGATGGGAAGAGGAAGCAACAACAAAAAGTCCCCAGGCTCCAACCCTGAGAACACTGACTCAGGACAGGTAAATACAAAGGAGAATGAGAACAGCAAACATGCAATATCAGACACAGCACCAGTGGACATAAAGAGATATATTCAGGACCTCATAGACGAGTTCAAAAGTGAAATATTTAGCCAATAAAGCAAGATTTAAGAAGATTAATAAAAGAGATACTCAGCACCCCTCAAGCAGACACAAACAGAAGAAGGAAGGAACTCAAACACAGGAGAGAATCATTTGGTGAAGAATATAAAAAAAAAATAGAATACATGAAGCAGATTCAAAGAGATCACCAGGAAATTAAAAATTCTATGGAAAGATGATAAATCAGCTTGAAAGAAACTAAGGATAGATTATCCAAATTGGAGGACAACTTTGCAATGTGGGGGGGTGGGTATGGAAGGGAAAACTTTTTAAAAATAACAAGGAAACAAGTAGTAACAATACAAAGGCTAGAAGATGACAAAAGGATCTAAAATTTGAAAATAAAGAATGAAAATCAAGAAGCTGGGATACAAACAAAGGAACCACAAAGGTTATTCACAGAAATATTTAAGGAAAACTTCCCAAACATAGGAAAAGGAAATGATATTCTGATATATGAGGCATACAGAACCCCAGCCACCTACAACCAAAACAGAGTTACACCCAGACATATAATAATCAAGACCTCAGAAATTCCACATAAGAACAGAATATTAAAAGCTATTAGAGACAAGAAACAGATAACCTACAGAGGAAGGCCCATCAGAATAACAGCAGACTTCTTGACACAAACCATCAAGTCAAGAAGAACCTGGAGCAAAATATTCCAAGCCCTGAAAGAAAATAACCTCTAGCCAGACTGATATACCCTGATAAACTGTCTCTAGAAATTAATGGAGAAACAAGATGCTCCCAAGACAAAGAGGAACTTGGTAAATTTGCAACCAGCAATCCAACTGCAGGGCATTCTAGAGAGAGAGAAAAGTACTACGATTCCAGGAACAGTGGCAGAGAGGCCTCAGTGATTGGAGCAGAAAACAGAATGAAGAAGATACGCAGACAACTGATGGCAAAAAAAAGAGCATAATAGAAATGAGGCAGAGAACATTTTATTCAAAACTGATATGATTGATAGTATCAAGTCTGAGAGTATAGGCAACTACACTGAAGATCACAAGACTCAATGATACACATTCTGGTTTGATAAATGCCTGTTTTTGAAGTTCTATACTATATACAAAGTTGTGTTTTTATTAATACTATTATGTACTGACATATTCAATTATACTATGTCTGATGATATAGCCAATTCTATTGGAGATAACAAGAGACAACACAGGAACTATGATAGAACAATTCATACAATGGTCTTATAAGTTTATTTTGTTTCATGTGTTTATAGGAATATGTTTTGTTTTGCCATGCTTTGTTTTGTTTTTCCCTCTAATATAGAAAGGATAGAAATACATGTTAAGACTCATGCATGTGTAGAATCTATAAACAGTTTATGAGAACTGATCATATGACACATGATGAAATGAACAGATACTCTGAAGAAAAAGAGACACTAAAGTACCCAGTGCTGAACCTCGAGTGTCATAATGTGAAACCAAGCAATAGTATTATTCTTTGTTTAGAGTGATATTAGCCTGCTTGTGTTTATTCAATCTCAACATAATTGGAGAGATGGATAACTGCATGTATGTTTAAGTGTATAGGATTGATAACCATATTTCTAAGTTTTTGTTGGATAGTTGAACAGAACTGGTTGCAATCTCACTGTTTGAATCCCAATTTTATAAGCTTCACTTCAGTATCTTGAACAACTATTTATAAAACGACAATATATAAACATCAACTAGTGATTTCTTACTGTTCATTTTTTTCTCTGAACGTATGTATTATTTCTACCTGTTCTCTGTTTTGTTTAGTCTTTCTTTAAACAAAATGAAAAAAAAACAGTTAATGCTTATTCTAAATGTAGGGTATCCTTGGCACTTTCAAACCCAACCAAGTAAGATTATACTCCTAAACTTTTTCTTTTTCACTCTCGTTCTTTCTTGAGAATAGTTACAATCAGAGTAAAAGTTTAATTGCAGAAAATAAATTCGATTCCATCTAGTATAACTAAGGAAGGAAAGATTCATATCATTGGCTACTAAAAAACCTTCCAAAATCATGATGAGGGCTGCAGAAACAATTTCTGCAGTGTATGTACAAAAGCAACTTTCAGATTACACTACAACAGAGCTGTAAGTACTACCTCTGGGCACAGCCACCAGTCACAAATGCTACTTCTGCCTTTGCCAAATCTCATTGGTTCTTCTAGGATTTGCTTCAAATTCATATCCCAAGCAAATATTTCTGCTCAACAGAACCCAAACCTTATCAGAAACTTCGACTTCAGGGAAGCTGAGGGGATATACCTTTTAGCATCTGGGATCTGCTCTAAGAAGGCACGGGAGAAAATGATCTGTAGGGTTGGCGTTCCTGCTCTGAGGACTCCTAAATGAGACACTATCAGAGAACCATCTATAAAATCATGCAGTGAGAGTAATCAGAACCTAACAGTGGCATTGGTGAGCTCAGAATACACAAGGAATCTCTTAGTAAATGAGCCAGAGCACTGGGAAGGATGCAGAGCCAGCTGTCTCTGAGTGAGGGAGAAAATTCAGTCTCAGGGTAGACATCACTTCCACCAGAACTTCGAGGAGCTGGGGGAGAAAGTGTATGCTTAGCATGCACAAAGCTCTGGGTCCTATCCCCAGCACATGCAAAAAAGTGAACCCCAAAGTATTCCATTTTTATCTTTTTTTTTTTTGATAGTTTAGAAACATGTCTATTTTTTCCAGTTTTTACTTTTTATTAGCATATGCTTGCATTTCACAATGCCTCTATTCCTTATGAGGAGTTGGTATGTGTCACAACACTTCTCAATTCTTTTTTACCCCCTTTCCCTCCCCTACCTTCCTCCATCTTGACCTCCTTCCCGTTTGAGAAAGCTCTGTCTTGGTCTTTATATTTTGGGTTTCTTCTACAAAAGAAACCATGCAATATTCAATCTTGTGTACCTGTTTTATTTCATTTAACATATTTATAGTTACTTGTATTTTTTAAAGTTGTCCAAATTTATTTCATAATGAAGACAGAAAAAGATTTCCACACTCTATTCAAGACACATGTTGGGAGCAGTGAGAGACAATTGCTTCCCATCAGAGAGAAATTCCTTCCGCAGTTTCTACAGGGAATAAGTTGCAGCTTATGTCGAATTCGGCAAATGGGAGCCATATATACGTTGATTTTATTTTGGAATTTGGTTCTGTATAATTAACTAAGTGAAAGCTAGCATGCTGTGGGAATGCTAATTTCTTACCCTTCATTTAAATAACAACAATTAAGACATTGTTCAAACCGTATGAGTTTGCATATGCAAATCATGTTTGTCTCAGCTACTCCAAACTCACTGATCACAGCTGCAAATGCCTAGTTTATGAAACTTTCATCAGTCCTCACACGATAATGCTTAGTTATGGAAAATTAATTAGCATTTACAAATTAAGAAATCTGACTTACATTAATGTGTACCTTTAGCTCCTATGATTGGCCAGTTAATTCCTAAGAGAACTAGTGAAGAATAATCATTTAATATTAAATTAAAACACTTAAAACTGGGATGCATATATGTGGATGAGTTTGGGAATGAGGGAAATTCTGATGAATTGTGCCTGGGAAACCTTTTGCTTGATTTCAGAGACAGGATCTCCGAGAAGTCCCAGACAGTTTATGTTGGTGCAGAGTCTTCAACAACGGAACTTGTCCTTTTTTCTCTACACCTTGTTCTACTATCCCAAACATTTTAAAACTGTGTACTGCTTTTCTACACTGAAATTATCAAAATGCGTCCAAATTTTAAAGAAAAGAAAAATCATTCTTTAATCACAGCAGAAACAGGGTGCAGGAGCTGTCTTTACATTTCCCTCAACCCACAGAGCCAAAAACACTTAGCTCTCCTTGTGCATGCACAAGTTTTTTCTCTTTTTTAACTAACATCAAGAAAGTCTGACGTGATCTCATTTATGTGGCCATACATTGGAGGTTTGTGTGAAAGAAAGAAAGAAAGAAAGAAAGAAAGAAAGAAAGAAAGAAAGAAAGAAAGAAAGGAAGAAAGAAAGAAAGAAAGAAAGAAAGAAAGAAAGAAAGAAAAAAGAAAGAAAGAAAGAAAGAAAGAAAGAAAGAAAGAAAGAAAGAAAGAAAGAAAGAATATCTAGGGTCCTAAACTTAAACCATACTTTAAAAAATAAATCATTCTTTTTTTTCTAGTTACCTGATCTAGAATCCAAATAAGCTCTATAAGTAAACCTGAATATTTGTGGAAATCCAATATGGATAAATTAGTAAAGAAAACTACCCAGTTTTTCTTTATGCATTAAATTACAGTGTGGCAGTGGCTGCAAATCACATCATTCCTCTGCATCTCAAACCTTGGGTGGCTGCATGGGACTTTCCCCAGAGTTGTAAGATCAGCACTGACAGCTGATTATGTCACTGTGTCTCCAATTAGCAGCCTCTTTTCCTTCTTCTTGCTGTGCTGTTGATTAATGTGTAATCTACTAGTAGATCTCCCGATGCTTGTTACTAGATACGTATTTCTAGAAAGGATTTTTTTCTTTGCCAAACATTTCTTTAGTGACCATTTAAAGTACAGACATGCATCTTAACTTTTTTTGAGAACAGAAGTTATTGTGAATAGTCAATTTTGTTACTCATCTGCTTCTCTTTTGTGTCTCTGTCAGATAATACTTACCAACTGGATAATTTATCTGAAGAACTGGTTGCATATACTGGTGGTATATGTTAATGAGGAAAATTTTTCCAAGGAAAGTTGGTAGAAGTTTACTTGACAAGGTGTGCTGTCATTAACTGGACATGTGATTTTGGCAAGTCAGGTAAGCTTTCTGGCTTTCAGTTTTCTTTTCTGTAAAATGAGAGAAAAGCTACCTATTTCACAGTCTACGGCAGAAGTCAAGACTGGAACTGGGGTGGGGGCTGAGGTACAGTGTTTGTCTGGCGTATATGTGGCCCTGAATTCAGTCTCCAGCACAGGAAAAGAAATTAATCATGCTTATAAATTTTTTATAATAAATGAATAATAACAGGAAGCTTAGATATCAAAATTTTATTTTCTATCTCATCAAAACATGCTGAAAAATTAACTACTGTGTGATAGGAGGGTAATTAGTTTCCTAATTATAATTTCAGTCACTGGGATAGACTCTACTCACAGGAATAATTTTGAGTAGAATTTAAATGTCTCCATTAAATCTTGAAATTTCTATAAGAAGCATAAAGTCTGACTTATTGCTTATTTGTGAATGGCCTATTTAATTTTCATGGATTTATTTCACTGCCTTTCTCCTGACTCAAAAAGAAAATGGTAAATAGAAAGTTCTGTATTTGTTTCAACACGGTTCTTCTCAAATCACTTGAGATACCTGCTTTTAGCCTTACAATCATCTAAAAATTCTCTCACAAATTGTGAAATACACAGTATTGTCTTGATTTCCTTTGTCTGTTTGGAACTTAATTCTTTAAGAGTCAATGACTTCATTTTAATTACTCATTTTGATTGGTTCTTTTGGGGGATCTCATTTTTTAAATTCTATACATACTTTAGATATTAGTCTTCTATCTAAAGAGATGGCAAAGTTTTTTGCCCATTCCATAAGTTGGCTCCATTCTATTGGTTGTTTGCTTTGTTTTGTAAAACCTTTAATTTGATATAATCCCATTTGTTAATTTTTTTATGCCACTGGGGTTCAGTTAGGAAAATCCTTGCCTGTGCCTGTGTCTTCAAGAGTTTTGTCAATTTTTTTTTCATGGATTCAGTATTTCTGTTTTTATGGCTAAATCTTTGATCCACTCTGAGGAAGTACAAATGATCAAGAAATATAGAAAAAAATTTAGTATTTTTGGCCATTAGAGAAATGCAAATCAAAACAACACTGAGATTCCATTACTCTAGTAATTTACGGCCATTACCAAGAACTCAAAATAACAAATGTTGACAAGATTGTGAGGAAAAAGGAACACTTTTACACTGTTAATGAGAATGTTACCTTATACAGCCACTATGGAAACCAATAGGGAAATTCTTCAAAAACTAAGCATAGAAATTTCATCTGATCCAGCTATATCTCTCCTGGGTAACTTCAGAAAAAGTTGGAGTCATATTACAGTGATTCACGCCTGCCTCTGTGTTTATCAGCACAATTCACAATCACTGACGTAGCATATATGCCTATCAACAGAGAAGTGGATAAAGAAAATGCAGTATACATATACAGTGAAGCACTTCTCAGCCATAAAGAAGGATAAATTTGATCCATTTGCAGAAAAATGGATGCATTGTTAGGCCATAAAGCTAGGTAAACATAAGAGAGAGAGAAAAAGTGGAAGGGAGGGAGAGAGGAAGAGCAAAAATGGTCACAATGTGACAGTCTCAATTCCCCAAGCCAAATGTAGTCAGTATGTATTGTAAGCATAAATAATAAAAATTTTTAAAGGAGTCAGTGACTTAAGCTTGTTCTAAATCATCATAGTATAATTCAATTATATAAAATCAAAAAACACATTACTGAGAGAAAAATAAATGATAAACTCATATGCCTATACACTTTTCAAATGAATCACTGAATAAAGCTTTTTAAGTTAGATTGTTATAGGCAGACACAATATGCTTGATTAAAACTATAGAAATCAGCAAAAATCTCTAATATTCTTTAATAAGCTTGTTGATAGAATTTTTGGCACCGCTAAAAAGATAAGAAGTATGAAATAAAAGTGGCCTTTATTTTAAGAATGTGGAGAGAAACTCCACAGAGAAACTCTGGAGTCTGGCATTCTCTCCCCCAGACACGTGGTGTGGGGGCATACGTGTAGCTTAGGTTTGGGGTGGAGCCTAAGGGGCATTACTGATGCACAGGGAGTCCACTGGAATTCATTTCACACCACAGGTAAATTGCTTAGGGGTGGAAAAGGTGAACTCAAGATAGAGCCTCTTGGTTCCGCCTCCCAGGCTCCCACTGGCTACAGTGTCCCATCTGGGGCGAAATCCTCTCACTTGTTGTTTGTGATAGTGTATTAGTGAGGTATCTATTGAATAGGTCTCTATGGCTTTGTGCAACTTGGAAAAATACTTAGGAATGACATTTATAGATGCCATTTTTTACCTGTAGAAAATAACAACCAAGAAAAGCAGATCAAATATATAATACTTTAGTTAAACAGCTGTTTGTACCTGAAGATGGGAGAGAAATCTAGCACATTTATCCATAGGTGACATGCTTCCATTAGTTAGAAAGGAGACAAGACATACTGCAAAATGTGATTTCTATCACCAGCTTAAGGTGTTCAACAAAAATATTTTGACCTTACAACGTCTGCTTTAAAGCATGCTACACAAGTGGGTATTTTATTTATTTAATTTATTTATTTAATTATATAACTCTACTTCTTTAATCTGATAAGAGTATTTTTAAAAATAAGAGTTATCCTTTTTTTTGTACCGCAGATCGAACTCACGACCTAGTGCTTTCCAGACAAGTGCTTATGCTGCTGAGATAAATCACAAAAGACAAACTCAGTCACTGTTCAAAACCAACATGGCTAGGCTGAAAATATCAGCAAAATCTGTGACTTTCTCCACAAACCCAACAGCAGGAGCAGGAGGCAATTTAACAACCAAATAAGCAAAGTAAATAACTCTACAGAGAACCTCTTTGCATGCAATGGGCTATGAACTGGATGCAATCACATTATGCAGGCGATCCCACTGCGGCTGCAGTTTCTTCTCTCCAAATGTGCTGCCAGCCATTACTGCTGCTGCCCAGGTCTCCTGCCACTCATCTGCTACTCCACTCAAACAACAGGTCTCCACATTCTCCAAATATTAACTTCCACAGCTTATCTTCACTTATGCTGTTACCTCTTCCCCCATAACTTATACCTATTTGTCCCCTAGGAGAAAGCCTGGTCGTTCCTCCAGATCCTGTTTGCAGTATTATGTTCATGCAAAGATATTCTAGAAATAGGCTTCATGGTATTACTTCTGTCTTTTCATTTAATCATGTGGCCATAACTAACTTTAAAGGAATTTAGAAAGTGTCTAGGCATGTGCCCACGAAAGGAAGACTTGTTTTGGTACATGTTTGTAGTACATAATAATTACATTCATTGCGGGGTGTTGGTACATATACATAATATCTCTCAATTTTTTTTCAGGAGAGAAAGACTTTGATTAACAGCCATCTGTCCCTGACTCAACTTCCTTATTATTTTTAATAATCAACTTTTATCTATAATTTTGTTCTACTGTTATGTGAAAATACATTACTTTTCACATGTTGATTTTATGTATAAAATGCTTCCTAACTTTTCAACCTTATAATTTATTTAGAGATTTATTTTCCTTATTTATTTATTTGTAGATAAGACACAATTATCTTGTCTACAAATAATGATAAAAATGTTTTCACTACTCAATCTTTATACTTATCTCATCCTGTAGCTAAGACTAGAGTGTAATTATGCAGGTGAGTAAAGAAAATATTTTTGTATTCTTTCTGATATCACAGAAAAATTGTTCAATACTTCCTCATTAACAATGATAATTCTTGCTGGGGATTTATCTCAGCAGCATAAGCACTTGTCTGGAAAGCACTAGGTCGTGAGTTCGATCTGCGGTACAAAAAAAAGGATAACTCTTATTTTTAAAAATACTCTATCAGATTAAAGAAGTAGAGTTATATAATTACACTGTTTTATTCAGATGGATGTCATTATATAAATTGTTTTTCTGGATCTCTTAAAATGAAGATAATTTTTCTCTTCTACTTGGTTATTGAGATGATTTACATTAACTCAGATCACTATAAGATCGAACTGTAAATTTCTGTATGTCCTTTTCTAATAAAGCAAGTATGATCTATACATGCAATGCTGTATTATTCAGCCTTAAAAGATAAAGAAATTTTTCCACATGCAACAACACAGATTAACCTGGAGAACATTTTGTTAAGTAAAATAGACCAGTCATGGGAGTTAAGTACTGCACGGTTCTGCTTATCTGAGGTATCAAAAATAATCAAACTTACAGGAAAAGAGTAGAAAAGTAGTTTCCAGGGGGTGGGGGGAAGGGGAGTGGGGTGTCATTATTCAATGGAAGAAAAGATTCAGTTATGAAGATAACTAGTTTTAGAGGCCTGTTGTGTAGCTTTGTACCTATCGTGCTTAAAATTTCATAGGTGGACAGGTCTCGTGTTCTTAACACAACAAAGAGAAAACTTGAATTAACCTCCTAAAGTATGATTCTCCCATCTTCCCTTCTATTTAAGATTTATATTATTTCATTAATTTTATTATTTTCATGTCTTGTGTTAAAGAATAATTTATCTACCATAGAATTCACACATTTTAATTGCACAAGTCAGTGATGTTTGCCAAATTTGCACTATACAGCCACCACTCCAATCAAGATTCAGACTACTACTGGGAGGAGGTATGGAAATGTTAGTCAACGGATGCAAAATTTGAGTTAAACAGAGTGATAAATTCAAGAGATCTAGTGTGCAATATGGTGACTCCAGTTACTAACAACGTACTGTATTGCTGAAAATTGCTAAAAGAGTAGATTTTAAGTGGTCCCATCACAAATAAATGATAAATATATGAAATAATGCATATGTTAATTAGTTTGATTTAGTCATTCCATGATGTATACATATTCAAAGCATCATGTTGTACACCATAAGTGATACATACAATTTTTGTTGATCAAAAAGTAAATAAATGTGGGGAGTGGCTGAAGCTGGAGATCAATCACATGCGGGGCTGGAGCAAGGTCAGCCCCAAGAACACAGAGCACCTGAGGCAAGTCACATGAATAAGCTGTTCTAGTCTCAAGAACACTGGGTGCCTGAGATAAACCGCATGAATAAGTCATTAGGCAGACAGGTTTCAAGTGATACGCAGCCTCCCAAAGGTATAAATAAGTGCGCTGCAGTCACTGGAACCTCTCCTTTTCCTCCTCCTCCTCCTCCTCCTCCTCCTCCTCCTCCTCCTCCTCCTCCTCCTCCTCCTCCTCCTCTTTCCTTACTTGCCATCAAGAAGGAAGGATCCTACAGCCTCAGTTTTCAGTATTCCTACTCTTATCCTTTATCCTCCATCCTCTCATCATCCTTACCCTGGGAACACTGAAGACTGCACAGGACATGGCAAATGTATATCATGTAGAACACTTTCATCTTACCATAAAAGTCTCTAGCATCCTTATGCAGTCATTTCCATCTTCCTAGACTCCCACCCCAGAAAGACACTCATTTCTATCACCCTAAATTAGCTTTACTGATCTAGTATTTCATACAAATAGAACTGTGCTCAACTTCTTTTAATCAGTGTCATGTTAATGGAAGTTCTTCCTAGGCCAGTTATTTCCAGTAGGATTTTGTAGAAGCACCATCACAGCCATTCTCCAGGTTTGTAGGCTTGCTGAGAAATTGATGTGCAGACAATATCTAGAGGAGGTCTTGGGCAAATGCCCTGAGCTGGAGCTTGCTGGGTCTGCTGAGAAATAGGAAAGAAGGAGGCTAACATGTCTGGAGCTGAGTGAGAAAGACAAGTTAGTTACAGATCTGGGGAGTGGAGCCTGGGGCAGGTGGTAGGGAGAAGGGAGCCCTGGAGAACTGAACCTATTCTTCAAAGAGTTTAGGTCTAGCCCTGCTTGAACAGAATCATTCTGTCTGTTATGCAGAAAATAGACTGCAGTAGACCAAGGAATTGGCCCTAGTCCCATTCTGTATTGGGAGAAATGCATACGTTACCCTACCCAGCTGGCTTGGTATAAACACATTCTCACTGATAAGATCTTGCTCACTGCAGATAAGAGTCTGTGAGAGGCAGAAGGCTCACTCCTACTTTCTTGTTCTACACGGGCTGCTGCTGATTCCTCGGAAACTGCGCCCATATGTGAGCATCACTGACTTCTCTGCCGCTTGATACACTAAAAAGCTTCACTCATTATATTCTTATCTGATTGTGACCAGTAGTGCAACTGGAAGAAAAAATTAAACCACCGTGTATTTGTGACACCATAGACACAATTTTCTCTTGGGGGCTGAGCAGACGGCTTCCTGAACCAATCAATGCCTGACTGTTTTTGTTCCCACTGGTAGATAACCTATCTGAGGAGTATTTCCAAAGTTAAATAATAGCATCTTGTGAAAAAAGAATTTGCATAAAACTTATTTCATGTAACTTACCAGTTTTGGTGATTATATTTTAGAAAATCCTTGAGATGTTTTTGTTTGTGTTTTGAAATTCTTTATGATGAACTCTGAAGTACAGATGCATGGTCACATCAAAAACTTACTGCTCTGTGAATATTTTTTGAAGAATTAACTAATTTCAGATGAAGAGTGAACTCCGTGAGTCATGGTGGAAGGCAGAATCAGTAGTTGAAAATACCTGTGAAGGCAAACTTTGCTTCAAAGTGGAACCCAGTGAGACATTCTGAGCACTCTGTAGAAAGTGGGAAATGTCACCTAGAAAGATGCTGCCCCTCCATACCACCCCCATTTTCCCTAATTTGAATTGAAAGAAAAAAAGAGTTACTGCTTGGAGACATATTGGAGGACTGAACAGAAAGTCAGTTTTTGAAGCCTTCAAGGGTATTCAACCTCAACTCCATTACAGTTGCAACACCAGAAGTCATAAGGCCCTATTCTCCAACAACTTTTGAAAACTGTAGCAATTAACAACGTTCTTCTCAAGAGAAAACTTTTCTCACATGGGTTTTTATGATTAAAGCAGAAAGGAACTCCCCACAAGCACTCTTTCTGAGCTATGCTTTTTCTATTCTCTAGTGGAAATTATAACCACAAGTTACCATGTTTTCTTTCCTGTGTTTGAAAACCACATGTGTTTTAGTGAAAACATTAAGGTGAGTAATGAAATGGAAGACTTGAAAATACTAGATACCCGTCTGGAAATGCAAAAATCTTACTGTTTCTTCTATAGCAATCAATTTTAATAAGTTCAATGTGTAATTTTTGCCTACCCAATCATTCATGAGTAATTTGAAAATAGAATACAATACAGGTTAGTTATTTCAGAGTTTACGGATTTTTTTTCCAATGGACAGGAACATTATCCAGTCCCTTACTTTGTTTTGCAACTGAGAAACTGAGGCCCAGAAAATGATGTGACTTCTGAAGTCCACATATCCTGCAGGTAATAGAACCCAGAGATGACCAGAATGCCAGATTTGGAGTTCTAGGGCTCTGAAATCCATGAACTTTCCTCCACACACTACCTTCACTCTTAATAAAGCAGGGAGTGTCAGGAGAAAGAGGAAGGGCAGGGTAGTATTAAGCACTTACTTAATTTCTACCTATTTTATTTAAACTAATTCTCACTCATGAGGTAGACGAATAGAAGCAGAGTGTTGTTCACACAGTGAACCCTATCAGGTGAGTGCCACAACAAATGCCATTTTGAGGATGTGTTGTTCTTCAAGGTGATGAAGAAAGTAATGATCTTTCTTCTAGGTTGAATCACTTTACAGTTTCCTAAAAGCATAGATCGAAAATTCCACCTCCAAGTTTCTGATCTTCTCAGCAACATCACCTATATGTCCAGGACCAGAATGTAAAATGATGGCCAACCCACTATCATAGAACACACAGATCTCAACACACACAGGTAGATGCCAGAGACACAGCTGGCCTCCATGCTGGCCACATGGAACCTTTTTCTGTTACTTCACTCTCTGATTTGATGTTTCTCTCTGCTCTGGGCACAGAGCTGGCTACTGGAGGATGCTCAGGTGGTTGCTTCTTGAAAGATTCTTCTTTCTGAATGTTGTTGTTTCAGAGATATGGTTTTGTCTGGCTAGCCAGCAACAAAGCAAAAACCCTATAAAAGTCTGATCTCTTGTCTACCATAGAAGGTCTGACTCAGATCAGACTATTCCAATCATTCCAGAGACTAAGCCACCAATACTTTCTTTAATAAACAAATAAAACCATAAGAAAACAATAAGAAAAACAATAAGAAAGTAAAATGACAATGCTCCAAATAATATTAAGTCAAGCTAATTTTAGATAGGCTTATTTTTCTGCAGTTTGTCAACATCTTCTGTGTCTTGAACTAAATTGCACTAAAAAGTACTGTACAACTAAATACAAGTGAGTTAAAACTGAGGAAAATCTGACAAATCCTTGCCATTCAATTCTTCTTTGTAAGTAATCCTTACCAGTGCAAGGACTAAACCTTTTATTTACCTCAAATTAAAATTTTCTGCGGACACTTTTTAAACTTCCTTTATACTTTATAGCATTTCAGTGGTATCTCAGTTCATGAACCATTATTCTGGTCACTGAATTGGACAAGAACTGAATCAAATTTCTCTATAAGGTTAATGTTGAACCTAACCATTGAATTTGATTTGGTTCTCATCCAATTTGGTTTGTGGCCAGAATCATGAAGCTTAATGCATGGAGGCTCCACTGTACTTGGTGAGATTTGGTCTCATTGCTCTGCTACCTTTAAAGAGTAATATTGAGCAAATCATCGCTGTTGCCATATACTCTCTATGCACTTTTGTTGTTAGATTTCATTTAAAAATTGGTATAAACTGCCTTTTGCCCACGTAAAGATAGACTACGTTTTCAATCTTTGAGACATCTATCCACTGACTACAAAGCAGAATTCAAACTTTACCAAGCTTTTGTCTCTGTAGAATCAGTTTATTATTACTATTTGCTCTGTGTGAGGCAGCAAGCTGAGAAACCAGGGGAGACACAGAGAAAAGACTAACACAAGCACTGATGGGGGCAAGGGATGGGGTAGGGGAGAGAGAGAAAGAGAGGAGCCTAGAACAATAGCAGTGAGTGCAGAACAGCTGGAAGCAACATTTTATCTAACTCTCTCACTTATCAAATTGGAAGAAGGATTGAAAAAATACCAATGACTGTTTAAGGCCAACTGTCACTAAGCTTTGACCCTGTAAATAGCAAAGAAAGGAAAAATTTACATATTAGCTGAAAGGGTTTTGGCCCAGGCCGGGCACTAGCCAGGAAAGCCTCAACCCGAACCTCCCCCGCCCCCAGGGATTTACCTGTGACTCTATCTCCCCCTACCCTTAGGAATCTGCCCCTGGCGCCAAACATGTGCCAATGAGATACCTGTGCATCTCTAATGGCCCTAGGGCACTACCCTAAGCTTAGGCTACTTATATACCCCCCCCATGCCACATGTCTGCCAGAGAGAAAGCGGGACTCCAGCGGTGAGGGGGGGGGGTGTCGGTTCTCAGAATAAAGACCTCTTGTTTTATACTTCACATCTTTTGGAAGTGATCCTATCATTAGCCACCTAATCTCCCTCATTGAGCTCCTAGTGAACTTCGTATTACCTGGAAAACAAATCCTCTTCCGACTGCACAGAAAAGACTCCATAAATACAATAATATAATTGTCCGTTTTCAAATATTTTTGTTGGGAGTGACACATGTAGCATGCAAACCACCAGTGGACAGCTAAGTGAACTGCTAGAAAGTGGACATGCTTTCGTAACTATCCCCCAACTCAATCAAAGAACCATCCTAAGGCCCTTTCTAGTACTCACCTCGGGTAATGTAATAGCTACTCTCCTGACTTCCATGCTTTTAACTAACTTTACATGCTTTTGAACCTCTCAGAAACAAAATCATATAGTATATATTCTTTCAGCCCCAGCTTCTTTTGCTCAACACTGCATTTGCAACATTTGTTCAGGCTGCAGTATGTGGCAGTAGTTTGCAAATGCTCATTACAACATGGTTCGGATGATTGAAATACAACAATTTTATTATGTGCTTGGGTTATTTCTAGTTTTGAGTGATGGTGAACAGTGCTACATACAATGAACATATCATGCATATTTTTAGTGCGCATGCACACATTTCTGTGGCTGGTGTACCCATGATATGCCTGATTCACTGATTATCCTTATTTTCAGCTTTAGCAGATATTGTGAAACAATTTTCCAAAGCTCTGTTAATTTGCATGAGAATTCCACTTTCTCCACGCCCTTCCCATTCTGTACATAATGGATCCACTATGTCCACGGAATTACAAAGCACAGCATGGAATTTTTGGAATTTTCTCTCAGAACTAAGAAAAGGAAGAATTTAAGTTCAGAACCATGCAGATCTGCATTCTATCTAAATGCAATTCAAGAAGAAGAGAACATACAATTCTGCCAAAGAGGTTTGAGGAAATAAAGAAAGAGAAGGTTTTTTTTTTTTTTAAACTCTTTTTTTTACAACTCTAAGGAACATGGAAATGACCATAAACTCAAGAATTTAGACTTAAAGATTTTCAGGTCATTTATTATTTGATCTTTTTGGATCAATCTCTTACTATGTTTCTGGGAAAAATGGAAGCTCTGTAACAGTTGTAGTAGCTAGCTATTGGTGTACCTTGCTGAGTTTTATTCACAAAGAGTTCTTAAATTTTTAAGTTCTCTTAGCAGTATACCACATAACTTCAAGGTCTTCAGGGTACAGAATGGTCTCTTGCCTTTTGCTTGGGGAAAAATTATTTTAATGTGATTAAAATTTAATCCCTATTTCTGCAGCCTTTTCAAATTCATCTAACACCTAAACTTATTTGGTTACCCTGGTAGTTCAGACTCAGTTGCTTTAGTCTTGACCAAAATCCTCTTTTTTTTTTCTTTTCTAGTTAAAAGTACAGGAACCAATTAGTAAATGAAGAGTCTGTGTTTTCCTTTTGTATAGTGAGAACTGCTTCAAATAAGTTTCAGTTAAAAAAAAAATTAAAATCATTCTATGGAGTTATAATGGCAGACTTAAATAGTCATTCTTTGAAGTATTTGGTGGGGAAGGGGAGTAATTTTTATCTCTCAGTAAAAAGCAAGCAGAGAGTCACATTCAGAGCAACCAGAGGATTATAATCATCCACCTGAAAACCATACTTATAATTTCAAGAAAAAATCAAAAATCAAGTAAAGTCCAAACAAATAATTTTTAATGTGATATTTCAAGCTAAACCATATACTGTATGATGTAGATAATTTTAGCTTTAGTCTCAAATTATGTGGTCTAAGCCAAGAACTGAATAAAATGCCAAGCTGTAGCAGTTATCTTCATATTTTGAGAGTATCAGAGATTTGAGATTTCTTATATTTTTTCCAAAACTTTTACAGTGATAGTTATTACTGTATTATCCAACAACCAGTAAAGGTTATTTTTTTAAAACAAAACAACTCTAAACATTGTGCATAGATAAAAAAAATATATATGTGAAGTAATACTCCAAAAATTTAACTATCTTTGAGTTGTGTAATTTTTTGTTTTTGTTTTTCTCTCGTTTCTAGTTTTGAATGTATATGTGTGAATGCATAACTTTTACAGTAAGAAAAAGAACAGACATTATATTTCAAAATATGTATGTGGAAATAACCCCAGTTTGTGGCCTCCAATTGGGGCCAGAATTCTCTAGACACACTCACCCTGGACAACTAAATTCCACCCAGGTTTTGATCCTGGTTTTGCCATTCACTTACCTACTTTGTGAATTTGAATCAGTAACCCAACCTCTCTGAACTTCACTGTTCTCATCTGTAAAGTGGAACAACACCTATATTGCAGGTTTTTATAAGGATTGAATAAGATTATATGTGTAAAATACTACAGTAAAAACAGTATAAACATTGTATAAATAGCAGTTATTGATTAAAAGAACCTCATTCCTTTTTTGAAACTTATAGAGATCAAATTACTTCCATCTTCCCAATGAAATTGCTAGGATAGAATATGAACAACCCTTATTAACTTTAAAATAAATAGTGGAAGAAGGAGACTGTGAAGTAGTACATGATATTTGTAGCCAATTAAGAAAAAAATCTTTCTGATTTCAAATATCTTTGATCCTCAAATTTTCATGTGATATATGAGGATTAGCTCCTTAGTTTTTCATTATTTTTAATGCTGCATAAATGTAAAAATACAAATTATTTGATATGATCACTTAAACTTTAAATTTTTCTTTACAATAGTATATTTTATTTGTGTGCTTATCAATAGTGTATATGTTTTGTCTTTGTTTTTTAATGAATAAAAAGAAGATGAAAAATCTGGTCTCTGAGTAATAGGCTGAATCCCAAACTTAGAGCTTTTCTTTGTTGGTTTGCCATCTCTGCTTAGTGACAGGCAGACAAAAGAAGAAGAAGGAAGAAGAGGAGGAGGAGGAGGAGGAGAAAAAAAATGAAAGTAAGGAAAACATCAGCTTGTGTCTACTTAAACCATATCGGCCAACTCAAAGAACCGGTCCTGAGATTTAAGACCAAGATCAAACATTTTGAAGGTGAAATGCTTGTTTTGGGGGAATAAACTGTGGTCATAAGTACAACACATCTGAGTGACTTAAACAACAGTGAAATAGTCGGTTTGGTCTCATGCTCCTATTGTGGCCACTAAGGAAATCCTCCTTACATTTTTCTTTCACAAAAAATTTTTGTTTAAAGTGAAAGATTGAGGCACGGAATAGTCAGAAAACTGTACACAAAAAGTAGGGTGATGATGTCAGTGCTTTCCTTGTGCCATTGGCATATGATTTCATTTGAATTTTTTTATAGTTGTGAATATATTGAATTACCAGTGAGCACCACTGGAAATAAATTGTAGTACCTTCCCCATCCCTGAAATTTATTCTCAGAATTTTGTAGAAAAAACCTGATACAATCGGCCTATATTGTTCAATATACTATTTGTAAAACTCAAAATCTTGTGTGTGTGCGTGCATGTCTGTGTACTAACAACTAAGTAAAACCCTGTCCTATATAGTGTATGCTAGAAAGTGTGGTAGGAACAGAAGAGAGATGTATACTATTTGCCTTTGCAAAAAAGAAATTGAAGGATAAGGAATTCTACCCTCAAGTAATCTGACTTCACAAGAAGATTTTCAAATCCTAGTGCAAATGTTCTCTGTCAAAAAATAGTAAAACTGTAATAATCAAACTTATAAACATGCAAGATTTTTTTCTGAGATATAGTAATCTTTCTGGGAAAGATTTCACACAGAAAGTATTCTTTCAAGTTTTTGTGTCGCTTCTGCCCAAGTTGAACAAAATAATTAAAAGTACCTCTTTATTTAGTCTAAACTAAAAAGTAGATTGTTTAGTTCATCTCTTTAGTTTCAGGCAAAATTTTATGTCTACTTAGGCCATCCTTACAAGGTCTGTTATGTGACCGTAGGTTCTGGAACCCAGAAGAACCATGTCTGTGGATTCTTTAAAATACTGGATTGCATATGTGAAGGTATGGACAGCTATTTTGAAGAGAACAAGAGACATTATGGCAGCCATTGTTAATTTTCCTATTGTCTGGTTTTGAAGGCCTGTAATGCTTTCATTCTTTTGTTTTGAACAGTTTTATAATATCTTATTTTGTTTGAATTCATTATGTGTGACGATATGGCTAACTATTTCAAAGGAAACAAGAGACATTATAGTGGCCATTGTTGATTTCCTTTAGTCTTGTTTTGAAATCCTGTGTTGATTGCATTGTTTTGTTTGGATTGGCTTTGTTCTGCTCTGTTTTGTTTTGTTTTATTCTCCATAAACTACAATAAAATAAAATCCTGGATTGGGCTAGGTATGGTGGTGCATGCTTGTAATATCTGTACTCTGGGAGGTTGAGGCAGGAGGATCACAAGTTTAAGCCCCTTCTAGGCAATTCAAGCCCCACCTAGGCAACTCAGTGATTTAGTGAGATCCTGTTTCAAAATTTTAAAAGGTACAAAAGAATGAGAATGCAGCTCACTGAGAATACTACAGGTTCAATCCTTACTACAATAAAACAAACAAATAAAAATCTGGGCCATAGTTTCCTATTGATTCTACCCTTAGAATTTAGAAACACACCTAGAATGGTTTAACTTACGGCTATGTGAAAGCAATACTGAAGAATTGAAAATATAACCATTTATCATTTGATATACTTATGTTACAATTAAAGTCTCTATTGTGGTGATATAAATGCCTACAAGATTATAAAATGAAATGATAATGCTGATATTGCTGTATTTTTAAAATTACTTTACCTTAAAAATATAAAACAAAAGGAAAACTTTCATGCTCAATTTCATCTTTTTATAATTAATGATAATTGATATGCAGGAAAACAATCTATTCCAAGTGTTCTTCATCATTGAGGATTATAGTTTTTTTCTTTTTCTGCAGTTTTTATTAAGTGAACATTGTGACACACCATAATTTACACATTGGCCCTACATATACATAGGCATTTCTTTGTTTTCAGTATATATTATTACTCAGGAGGCCTATTAACGTACACAATCCTTTCATTATTTCAAGTTTGACTCTGTATGATGCAAAAATCATGAACTCAGGATCGATTGATTGAGGCATAACCCACATCCTAGAACTCATTTGTTAAATGAATGTGGGGAGTCATCTTTACAGCTCAGCTATGAAATGAAAAAGATACTACTTTTCTCAATGGATGTGTTGCAAGAATCAAATGAAGCATATAAAATAAAGTACTTCAGCCTGTGCTGGCACATGTAAAGCACAATAAAAACTAGTGAATATTTATTCTTCATCATCATCATCACAATGTGTCTTTAAGTGAATATATAATACCTACCTCCTTTGTCTTGTCTAAGATTATAAAGAAGTTTAAAATTACTAAGCATATGTACCAAATATTTCAAATCATGAGATTATGAGCATGTTCCTTTTTACCTCAGGTTAAGAATCACGTTCTCCTTTCACTGTTTTCCTTCGTGGTTTACAAGCATTGATATCTGTCTTACTATCAGTAGCAATAGAGGTTTACTTACTCCCCGACAGGAAGGAAAATTTTTGCTTCTAGCTCTAAATCTCTCTTTTGGCAATAACAATTTTCACTTGAAACACTAAGGTTAGGTTAAAGGGAAAAAACAGCCACCTCCCTTTCCCTTGTCCAAGCTGTGACTTTAAAATGCTTATTTTTGTTGTTGTCTCTGTCAGCATAATCCAAAGCTCCTAGAATAACGTTGACATTTTCTGAGTACATTTGCACTAGACGGCGTGTTACTTGGTGAAGGTAGATCACGGTCCTTCAGTTCCACACTGATTCTTCAAAGGACTCAGGGTCACTTCAGAAGTGATCTCTGCCAGGCTTTGGAAGAAATGCACAGCCAGCAAGGCAAATTCCTCTTAAAACAGTCCAAACTGTTTGCCTCCATGTGTGAATTCTGCAAAGACAAAAATGTCCTCGTTACATAAGAGTGCATTCAAATCATCTGTTTCTCATCTCCTACTTCTTCCCCAAATACCATCCTTTCCCAAACTGAGGCTCAAACAACAACATTTCCTATGTACCCTCCATCCTAAATCCTTCACAGGTTAATCCCACAGAAAGCTGCAACAGGTGGTTTCCCTGGGAGATAGAGCACAATCACCAGCTAGGTCCAAAGAAAAAGCAAAATGATGTCTCAGGCTCTCTTCCAAATTCCAAACTGGAGCAAAATGGCTTACAATAGCTTGAATGACAAGATGCATGGAAATTGCTTATTTCTTAGCTCTCAGGCGATCCACTGGATCCCAGGCAGGAATCAGGTATTTCCCAGCCGAAGTGAACTGAACAAAGAAGTTGCTCCATAGTCTCTAGTCAGCAGGATTCCAGGAAACCTTAGGCAGACACCGAAGGAGGGAAAAGAAGTGCACAACTGAAAGTTAAGATGTTTTTAACGCTATGAGTAGAACCTCATCACCCACATATCATCCTCTCCCGGAAATGCCATTTCCTCTTCCAGGAAACAAAGGTGTGGAGAACTTCTAAGCAGCAGCCATGTGCCTAAAACGGTAAGAGACAATCTGTCAGAAAACAGAAATACTTGGTAGTCTGTGAAAGGAGATTAGTCTGCTGGAGCCAAAGAGTTTAAAGGTTCCCACTCCACCCAACCTGTGCCAAAACAAGATTTGGAGTTTTAGTTTTAAATGAAATGCTAAGGTAAAAATAGTATCCTTTTAAAACATATTATGAATATTGTTTTTAAGACTTCTATCCTTCAGATTAATGGGTTTTCAGCTGTAGGACTAGATGGTCATAGGATAGTAAAGTAGCATGGGTCTTCAGAGAGCAGATGATCAAAAATGTGAGAAGCTGAAAACTATGGGCAAGATTGTAAGAATGGGGGTATTGTTCTACAGCACTTGAGAGGACTGCTTGAGACTGCTTGGAATTGAATCTTGGTTCTAGCACTTTGTTAATTGTGAGGCCTTGGACAAGCTACATACATGATCTTTCCAAACTGCATTATTTTCATTTGTTAAAAGACATGGGGGATGGGGATTTAGCTCAGCGGCATAACGCCTGCCTTGCAAGCAGGCAGTCGTGAGTTCGATCCCTGGTACTGATAAAAATGAAAAAGACAGAAAAAAAAAAAAAAAAGAGATGATGATGATAATGATATCTACCTTATAAGACTTATAAATATTAAATGTGTAGTGCACCAACAGTGTTCATCACAATGCTTGCTATATAAGCATTTAGTATATGGTCAGCACTATCATCTCTTGAAACTTTAAAGCTACTGGCTATTCAATAAATTAATAGCATTCACTGTATTTTTTAAAATCACACTTCACAAACATCTTATGAAGAGAAATTCCAGAACTGCTTCAATAATTGTCAAAAATGATGGAATAAGTATAGCCAAAGCAAAAGGAAATATTTTGAAGGGATTTAATGGATATGTGTCTCTTATGGCAATATTATCTAAATAGTCACCATAGTTTTAAATAGCCCTTGCATGATTTCCTTAAGTCCCTATACTTCCTTCTCAAAGTGTCAGTGGAAATACCAGAAATGGAGAATAAAGAGTTTACTGTCTCTTGGGCACAGAAGCAATGGTCAGCTTGCCATCTCTTCTCAACACAGTAGGCTCCAGTGAAAGATCTTTGGCACAGGAATCAGGGAGAAGACCTACATGCTGAGGATGACAGTGGCAGCGATGGTCATGGCATGACCTCGGCCAGGTTATAGTGATGTCGTGGGGATCCAGCACTTTACACCATTGGGCTAGATTCTTTCAAGAAGTGCAGCCTATGTATTATAGCATCCTCACCTATGCCATTGAGGTGTTGACAAATGGGAGTTTTAATGGAGTATATATCTTTATCCTTAGAAAGTGTGCATGATGGCTTTTTGAGATTCATATAAACGAAGGAATCAAAAATTTCTGAGATTTTTCATTTGAAAATTAAATTTGGAACTCACAGAACTGGGAGGTCCTCTAAAATGACACTGCATAGCTCGAGGAGCTGAAGCCTGCTAATCCAAGCTTTGGCTCTTTTGTACATTTTAAATCTCTTTTTAAAAAGAAGGAAGAAAAAAGGGTGGAAAGGATTACTGCTTAATTTCTCAGACTAATCTGGTTTTAGTATTTATAGAAACAACAGCTTCAACCAAATATACTTTAATTGTATCATCATTGAAAGAAAATCACTTTGTACAGTATTGATAATTAATTTTCAAACCTCGATGAAAAATTAATTCTGTGAAAAATAGGAAAAACCACCCCAACTATCCTCATTATAGCCATCACTAACTGGTATTACCAGCAAGGCATTAGGAAGTTCGAAAATGACAAACGCACCACCACAACAAAATGGTGCAGCTTTAAGGACTGTAAAGTTTAAAACACTTTAACTTTGAAAAATGTGTATAAAATAACGAAGAGTAAATTACAGAAAAGCAAAATAGTAAGTCAGAGTCTAGAAACCACTATCCTCAGGGCAGAACCGTGCCCAAATTTCTGGGGTAGGCATTTTAAAGAACAATATTTCTAAGTCCGTTGGAGTGTAAAATCGACTAAGCAGACCCAGTTTTGTTTCCACCCAGTGACCTGACCCCTTCCCCCTGGAAGGTCGCCTTCTGCATTCAGGTCGCTGACAGGCGACGACACGTGGTCTCTCCCCCTTTCCTGACTCGGAATGTGGCTGAGGCGGAGGCGCCTCGGCTCTGCAGCCCGAAGCATCGCCCCGCTCCGGGGGTGTCCCGTCCCCGTCTGCTGCACGCCGCTGGTCCAGGTCGCAGCCGGGCGGCGAGAGGCCAGAGGGGCGTGAGGATGGAGGCGGGGGGCGGCTCGAGCTGAGGCCGGGCGCAGCCGCGGGCGCCGCAGAGTGCTCGGCAGAGCCCGCGTCGGCGAGCTGGGCTCGGGGCGCCTCCCCGCCGGCCGCGCCGGGAGGGTGACGAGCGCCCCCTGGCCGAGTCGCCCGGGGCGCCCCCGCCGCGCCGGCCCTCGCCAGTCCGTGCCACCAAACCGCTGCGGCGCCGCGCTCGGACCGCCACCGCGCCACCGGGTACGTCCCCTGCGCCTCGCGCCTGGCCGGGAGGGAGCGGGCTGCGGGGACCTGCGCGGGAGGGCCGCCCGGTGCCCCTCGGAGCGGCTCCCAGAAGGGGCGAGGGCTGCCGTGGGTGAGAACGAAATCGAAAAAGAGCAGGAGCCAGAGCAAACTTTGGGGCTGCCCCTGGGGTTCTCGCTCGCTGGCAGGGACCTTGACTGGCGAGGCTGTGCCCCCCATCCTTCGTTTCCTTCTCACCTGCACTGATGGAGCAGGAGGGAAGGGACGAGGGGAAAGTTCGTCTGTCTGGGGGAAAGTGTTCTCATTCTTGTAAGGAAAGGTGTTTTCTGGAGCTGGCAACCTGTCCACAGAAGACACTCGGTTTTCTGGGGATTTGCCTGTGCAGGACACAGGGGTACCAATGCTCCCTTTTCTCCACAAACCGAATTTCTTTGAAAGGATTTGAAATATAGTGAGGTTAGATTCTGATAGGTTAAAAAAAAAAGTCTGGGTATTCAGTTCTGTAACCTTCAGTGAAATTGTTTCCAGGTTGGGGAACGTATGTCAAATAAAATCTCTTTATTTGATTGGATTTTTAATAGCCACAATTGTCAACCTGGAAGTAACTTTAAGGTTTGGGCATCCCCCACAGGGGCGGGGGGCAGGCAGGGCGGTCTTAGGCTGCCTGAGCAGGGAGGTTCTGGCGTTTCTGCAAGGAGAGTGCCACAGAGCTGCCTTGTCCTCTGACTTGTCCTGCCACTGTGTGGGCTGGACACGATGCTAATAAAAGATTATTCAGTAATGGCTAAAGCGGCAGCGCGTGAGGTGGAAAGAACAAGCACTGTGCTCTGCCAGGCAGAGGGGAAAACAGCCATCTAGACCCAAGACCCAAGGCCTTCCAGCCGCAGGTGCCCTTTGAGAGTTTGTGCCAAACCTGTGGAACTGTTTTATCAATCACCTACAAGATGTGAGCTCCGCTTCCTTGTCCTTAACATTTGACAGTAAATTTTAAAGCATCAGGATGCTTTAGGCTCTGGTGAAAAGAGTAAGAAATCTGGGGGTTTCCACGCAGTTGATCGTGGCTTTGCTTCCCCAGAAGCCATGGCCCTTTCCTGGCTAGGCTGTCTCATAGGCAAGATCTACTCATGAGGTCCTGGGGCTCTCACCCAACTCCATACCCCAACCTTGGCAAGCATCATCTCCGTGCTTTTCTCTAACTTGTCTCTGGTAACTTGTAAAATGGCAGGCTTACTGCAGGCACATTATCTCCTTTTAAAATGCTGTGTCTAGTGGGAAGAAGGGTGACATTTACTAATTTGGCTGCAAATTACTTTTGAAGTTTATGCACAGCTGTTTAAAATCCCTCAGAGATGAGTGCCATTGTTTGATGCAGGTGTCTGCCACAGAAAGCTCTCATCAGTCCCTTTCTTTGACTGATTTGAATGTGCATATATTTGAAGACAAGGCATAGGAAGAGCTTCTGAAACCTGCAAAACTCTTGCATGTCAGCAATTCAGTCTAAGGTTTTTGTTTTCTCCTCTCTTATCAGTGCGCATGCAACCTTTTGGTATCACCTGCTTCTGTTTCAAGCGTCCTTTGATTGTCTTTGACACATTTATAAACTTCCAAGGAAGAGTCTTGTTACCTTCCGCTTTGTCTTGTGCATTTCCACTACTGTCCTGGCTCAGGATGGCAAGTGACACTGGGAAAAGTTCTTCACCTGTGCTCCTATGCCAGAGACTCCTCATGAATCTGGGTGCCACTACACAGCGCAACTCGAGGAACTTTGATTTCTCTTGTGGTGTCACTTCTCTTTCAGGGAATACAGGGGTGTTGTTCATTTATTCACACTTGGGCTCTTAGGATCTTAATGATGTTTTCAGCATTAGCATCTATTTGTCTTGTTCACAACAGACACTAGAGGTCCTGAAATAGCCCATTCATTTTCGGTCATTTCTATAAAGATGAAGGTTCTTCATTTCATCCCTACACTGTAGAAAAGACTGGATTCTTCCGTCTACTAAATTCCCTGTGCACCAGGCCTAGGTTGTTCTTTCAGGAGTGCGAGTTTAGGGGACAAGCTTATGACTTCAGACCCCCTGGAATAGATCACTGCAGATAAATATCTCCTTCTAGTGCACTGTTTAATAAAAGTACATTTGCCTCTCTTTAAAATAGGAATTAGAGGCAGTACTTCCTGTTTTTGACATATTGAATGTTTTTGAGTTATTGATTTTGTTGTTTGCCTATGAGAATATTTCTAATATGGTAACCAATGTGATAGTTTGCTTTTAAGTTTTAAGTTTGTATTTTACCTCAGATGATTACTGTTTTATAGAGTTCAATTTTTAAATTCTAAAATAATTTTCCCTGAATTATTTAAACTAATAAACCATTAAATGGTGAAAAATCCCAATGCATAATATGAGAAATATATATCTGACCAAAATGAAACATGCAATTGTAAGCAGCGGTATTAGTGTTATGGTGATAAATATCGCTTTAAACTCATTATTTTGTTCCTGTTCAATATTTTTAAAGCTTTAAACATTTCATCTGTGAGCAATATGCATTCAACTTAGTTTTTCCATAACTATTCTAGCTGTTGAGGCAGCAATTGGGAAAATTCATAGAAAAACATGATGTTGAGTCAAAAAAGTGATTGAAAGGTGTTTTTCTGTAACACGCCAAACATGGGAAGTCAAATACACATACACAGTCAAATCTGATTGCTCCATAATCCAAACATACCTTAGGGTAAATGAGAATCAGAGGTTTTAGAAAATTAGAAGTTACCCACATCTAGAATCATAAATTTATGCTTAAGGATTAAATTAGCAGAAATTTAAAGCTCGTCACATCCTTCTACTGGTTACTTTTAATTGACATTAACTTTTGAATAAAGCTAATAATATTAATGGTAGTAACAATTGGAATAAACAAAAGCAATGAAGTATGGCTTTATTACTCATTACTTTAGATTTAAGTGCTAGGTATACTCAGAATTTTACTTACATTGACAAATGTTACTGCCATAGTTAATCTTCTTAAAATCTTTATAAGCTAAATGTTATCATTTTTCACATGTTGAAACCGAGACTCAAGAGAATTGAGTCACTATCCCAGGTTTTACAGCTTGTAAGTGGAGGAGTATGGTTTGTCATGCCATCAAGTGCTTGATATAAACTATACATGACGTAAAATTACCGCTTTAATCGTTTTAAATGTGAAGTTCAGGGGCATTAAGTTATTTGCTTTATGGTGCAGCCATCATTCTTTGTCTATCTACAGAGCTCTTTCTTTCTGTAAAACTGGAACTTTAACCATGAACAATAACTCTTTATCTCCCCCTTTTTCCAGGCCTTGGCACCCACCTTTCTCCTTTCTGACCCTGAATTTGACTGTCCTTGGCACCCACTATAAGTGGAATCATATTCAAACTCATATTTTCATGGCAAGCTTATTTTATTTAAGGTACATTCATACTTTAGCATGTGTACCCTGCTTTTTTAAAGCTGAATAATGGTCAACATTTTGCTTATCCATTCATCTGTCAAAAGTCACATGGGTTGCTCCTACCATTTGACTGCTGTGAATAGTGCCACTAGAAAGATGATACATGAATACTTGTTTGAGATTGTGTTCTCAGTTCTGTAGGGATCCATACACACAAGTGGAGTTGGTGGATAATATGGCAATCTTATATTTAACTTTTTTCTGGTAACTATCTTATTTCAGTATCTGATATAATCAAATAGTTTTTCTTTTTTTCTTTCCTTCCTTCCTATGGGAGCTACTGTTGATGCTTTGGTAACCATCATTCCTATTTTTTATGGAAAAAAGTAAAACAACATTTCATAACAGTATGGTAGGAGAAAAACCATAGTTTCTGGAAGAATCACTGTACTACTTTCCACGGTGGCTGGACCATTTTATATTCCCAGCAATGATATGTCAGTGTTCCACCCATTATTCCACATCCTCACCAACCTTTGTTATTTTCTTCTTTTTAATTTTAATCATCCTAAAAGGTGTGAAGTAATAGCCAATTAATTTTTAACCAATTCATTTGATGCTCTGGTCAAGCATGAGAGGCTGTTTGCTCCTTGCCTGTCTATGCCTCACTCTCCAAACCCCTTTCCTCAACATTTACCAGCAAGCAAAGAGTTAAAAAAAAAAAAAAAAAAAAGCTTTGGAATCAAAGAGGTCTGGTTTCACTCTGACTTTCCCAGTTACCAGCTGTGTGACTTTGGATGAACTTTTTTTCTGAACCTTTTTACTTTCTCTGAAATGGACAATGATGCCCACCTCCAGCGGGTTGAGCTAAAGCACAAAATGAGATGTGCAGCTGTAGGCCTACTGACCGTCCCAGAAGTGGTGGCAGTGTCTAGCATTCACTCTCAAATGACATCTGCTTCCCTGGTCCTCTGCGAAGAACATGATTTATATAAAGTAAAGACAGCATTTTCTCCAAGGATGTGTGTATTCCAATAGAACGGGTGTCATAACCTGAAGAAAATTTTATTTTCCTGAAGTTCCAAATTTTATGTAGGGTGCCAAAGATCATTTTTGTCATGATAATGGGACATTATACCTCTTGGTGGCCTTTTTGTTTCTGTATCACATTGACCAAAACTCAATAACGTCTGTGTGACCAGACACAGTGAATAATGCTCAGCCGCGAGCCGTGGCCCTCTCCTCTCTTGTCAGTCTCTCTATTTTGTTCTGGTTCTGTCTGTTTTCTTCCCCAGTGTTGTATAATAGTGAAGGATGACCAATAAAGAGAACTTTGAAGGCAGGCAGACATGGGTTCAAATCCAGGCTTCCTCTTTTGGAAGATGTGTCACCTTAGTCACTTAAGCTTTCTGAGTTTCACCAGTTTCTTTATCTGAAACGTAAGCATAATAAACTATCCAGAGCTGATTTGTGAATTAAAATAATCTTTGTAATGCATCATGTTTTGTTTCAGACATTAAATAAAACTGAACTATTAAATGCTTCTTCCTCTGAAGGCCTGATCTGTCTTTTATAACCCTATAGTAAAAAAAAAAAAAAAATCTTTTTACGACAAAAGACAAGACGTGAGGAAATAATTCACTTTAGTGCTCTATTGCATTCATTTCCCATGTGAGATATCTCTGATCCCAACTCCATCCCAGAGCATTTTAGTGAGTTAGTTTAAAACAAAAACTAAAACATCATGTTGTAGGCTCAACTAGCAGGATTTACTTGAAGTGCATAGAGCAGACCCTTGGCTGTCTTGACCCTGTTTCCCATATCTAATCCTCCAAGTCATTCACATGAAGTGGATACTAAGAGCCTAAGAAGTAGAGAGCTACCAAAATAAGGCTGAATTTCCAGTGCAAACCGAGCACTGTGAGTTCAGGACCAGGTAAAAGCATTATTGGTGGTCTAGGTGCATGAGTTGCCAAGTCTTTCATAAAAATAAGCTGAAATGTTCTCTTGTTTGCAGTTTGGGGAGAAGTTTGTCTCAGATGTGGGTTCAGTACTTGTAAGGTAGTAGGCTTCAACATTTTCCATTCTGCGCCCATTGAGATGCTTCAGCGGGTTTCTTTTAGGCTGTAAGACTCGGTCTATTACTAAATTATTGTATGGTGGCAAGCACGTCTTTAAAATGAAATAGTCCATATTAATGTTTTTGGTTGGATCATTGAACACAACTGTTTGCAGTCTCACTGTTTGAATGTCCACTTTGTATGCTTTGATACTGTGACTTGAGCAACTATCTCTAAGACGATAATGTGTAATCTATTAACTGGTGATTTCTTACTGGGTCTTTTTTGTAGTCTGTATTACTTGTACCCTTACACCACTTTGTTTTGTTTTGTTTTTTCTCTTTTTCCTTTTAAATAAAATTTAAAAAAATAAAAATAAAATGAAATAGTATAGAAAAGACTAAAATAAATATCATACAAGAGTAATTATTTTGTGAAATTTAATAATTTGGTTTAAAACATTTCTTTCTTAACTAAAACTTGAATATTATAGACATAAGGCGTCTTGTTTTTTATACCATCCCTTTAAATCATAGACTCTCATAAGTTTAAGCTCAAAGAAAAGAACAGAAATGAAAGAGTAAGTGGCACTTGGCAAGTGTGCATAAAGCCCATATGTTAGATGGATTGCTCAAGGTTATAGAGGAGTCACTGAAGTTTCTAGACACTGAAGACCCGATCAAAGACCACACAATTCGCTAGCATCAAATTTTGATATTTTTGTTTTTTCAGGATGGAGGGTTTGAAAGCCTCATGCTGTGTAGTCTAAGCTAGCCTTGAACTTCCTGTGTGTCTCAGACTGGTTTAAAATTGTGACAGTCCTCCTGCCCCAGCATTGCATCTGCTGAGATTAACAGCATACTCTGGCTCTGGCTCTCATCTCTTTCTTCTTCACTTAACATTCTTTTTGCCCTCCATCAGTTGTGTTCACAGTGTCTGTTAATCAATTGGCTATTTGGGGAAGACATTTTCTTGGAGAAAGGGGGCTACAACTGAGTCTTTTATTTGTTAGGAAGAATATAAACCTTGGAATACACTCCATCAGTTGCATAAAGAGCTAGGTTGATTGAGAAGAAATATTTATTACTCAGAATAGCGATCTTTCAACATGGAGTTGGCAAAGACGAAACATGGCTGCCTGTCTCTTCCCTGACGCTTCCCCCTGCCATGGGGAGGACACAGCTGGTACTGCCCTGCAGTGTAATGAGCTGCTTTTTCCAAATCTGAGCTCACTGCTGAATCCAACTGTCTGCTTTTCCTAGCAGATGAGTAAACTGGAAAAACTATGCAACTATGAAAATTCACAATGCGATACGCTGAACTAGGCTCTCCAGCTTCCCCGGTGGCGAGGCCTTTCTTGGTCATTTTTCTTGGCTTCTGCAGCAGCCATTGCAGCTTCTGCCTCCACCACCGTTCCACTCATCCCCGGAGGAGGCCTAGCGTCTGCTCCACTGAGAAGAGAGTTTGCCAGATGAGAGCTCCCTTCACCCCATAACCGCCAGACTACATACCTAACTTTATTTGGGTCCACTTTCTCATCCTCATCTTTCATTACAACAAAAACAAAAAATCCCACACTGCCTACTGAGAAGTCCCAATATTTCCCACTGGTCCCTGGAATCCACTCTCAGTCTTGGGAACCACGTGTACTTAGTTGTCTGCTCCCCTGTATTTCTCTTCTCCCCTCACTACTGACTCTGTTCTTAGTATTAAACATGCTTAAATTCCTTCCTTCTTTGAATAAAGGTCATCTTTGTGTGCCTTCCCTGACCTGCCTCCTCCTTTCTGTCCTCTTCACGGTGAAATTCTTTAGGTTGTTCACTATGCTTACTGCCTCTGTTCCCTCATGCCCTGTGTCCTGGCCCATAGATCACCTCATGGGCACTGCCCTTTGGACACCATCACACTCACATGCCTCATTGCTATCTATTGCTGAGGTCCGCTCCTGCCTTACGGCACGTTCTCCACTGGTCCATTCTGCTGAGTCCTTTGCACCAACTTTCTTTGATTCTCCTACCTCCCCTCCCATTTTGCTTTCTTCCTCTCCTTTGCAACCTCATCCTCTCTTTCCTCCAACCTGAAAGCTTAATGTTTCTCAGATTTCTCATCCTAAGGGCTGCTTTATCCCTCATGGATCCAAATAGGTCCCGATCTCCTTGTGGACCTCAACGCTAGTCTCCATTACTCTTAGTGGTTCCCTTTGCTACCGATGGGAGGACCTTTCTAGAACCCAGATTTGAGTATGTCACACCCCAGCTTTAAGTTCTCCTGTGACTCCCCAATGTTAGGATGAAGCCCAGACATACAGATTAGAAGGTGCTAAGCCTTTCTTCCCCAACCTCTTCTCCCCAGCCCCACGTATCACATCCTCCAAGCATGGCCTTAGTAGCTTCCTCAGATATTCTGTGGCCTTGCCTTGCCTTCTGGACCACCCTACCCATCCTCTGAACCTCGCTTTCCTTTAGATAAATCCTATATATCTCAGCCTCTGCCATAGACATGTTTTCCTAAAGGATTTTCTTGATCCTGCAAATCAAGATTTGGTTTCCTAAAATGTGTTCTGAAAACCCCTGTCAGATCATTTGTGTGATGAGCTCAGTACAGTGTGTGACATAGTAACCAGTCAGTCAGCATTAGGTACAGCTGCCCTTAGAAAAGGTGTACTTCTATTTCTTTCCTTTTAGACTCCTCCAGTAGGCTGTACACTGCATCAGGGCAGAATCTACACTCTCATTCTTTGTTGTAATCTGAGATCTAATATAGTAGATGTCATAATAGGTGTCAATGCTTGTAAAAGAAATAAGTATCCCATAAAGTTTAGAATCTGTAGTAGCTAAAGGATGTGTCCTATGTTAGAAAAAGGAATCCCAGTCTGATTTAAATATCTGCACAAGTAGAATCCTTATTACCCTACAAACTTTTGTTCGTGAGCCTTTGGAAATATTTACATAAATTCTAGAAGAAATCAGAGCTGCAGGTGATGGCCTCACTACTTTCTATTAATATGAATTTTTAAATTTAAAACTTCTGGCAGTGACTTACTGCAAGAAAAGGATTCTGCTTTCTTCTGCATGTCTGTGGTTTTCTTTCCTCATGGCATCTCACTATATTGATCATTATTATGCCAATCATAAAGATTAAGCTAAGGATGAAATGAAAGATTATATTAAAATATTCTTAAATATGCTAAGGCAAAAGGATAGACAATAGGTTAACATAAGTGTAGATGTGTCAAGAACTCAAGGTTTATTTTAATAAAGGGACAATATTAAAAATGAAAAGGAGATATACTTTTTAAATTAAATGATAAAAGATGTTAAAGATTCTTCAAAACAAGAGCATAATTATTTTAAAATTCATTAAAGCAGCCAGGAGGAAGAAAGATAAAAAACAAAATATGAGATTCAAGAATTAGAGTGACAAGGGGCTGGGGATTTAGCTCAGCAGCATAAGCACCTGCCTTGCAAGCAGGCGGTCATGAGTTTGATCCCTGGTACCAATAAAAATGAAAAAGACAAAAAGAAAAAGAGAATTAGAGTGACAGAAGTATGTCAAAGATACAAAGAGGACCCACTAAAAGGTAAAAAATCAAAAATGTGAATCTAAGAAAAAAGTCTTTTAGAGAAGATTCAAAACAAATCCGAACGGTAATAAAATAAAATGGACACAGTAAGGGTTCCCAAAGACTGCTAACCAAAGCTAAAACAATGCTAAAATCAGTAATTTGGTGCCAGTTCATACCACAAATGTCCACGGTAGGTAACCTCTATAGAATGTGAGAGTCGAAGTTTCCAAAGGGAAACACACTGTGACTCCACTGTGACATTTTCCTCCTGGGAAGTGTTAGGACAGGGTCATGTAAGGGCACATATAAGAGTTCTGTTCCTGTTCCCTGCGGAGTAGGGCTGACACATCTCACAGAGTGAGGCTTGTACAGTCGGGCCCCTAATGACATCATCATCTGAAGTATCCTGCTTACTTTTTGGAAACAGGAAAGGTTTCTGGTACCTTAAATGCCACATGCCTTCCCCACTGCAGCCACGGCCACGAAGTTACCTTTTCAAACAACCCTACTTTCTCCTACATAACTGGCAACTCTTTCTCAAGTATCCTTATGTGTTATACCTTTCCATAAAGAGTCACTTGCAATGTGTTTACTCTCTGTATTCTCTTTCCTGTGTCTCCAGGGACTTGGAGCGACTATCCAGCTCATTGCTGGAGCCTTAATTCAATGATCATCTGCTGTGTAGGCATGCCTAGGTGTATATACTGATACCTATTTCTCTCTCTCTCTCTCTCTCTCTCTCTCTCTCTCTTTCTCTCTCTCTTTCTTGGCACAGAGTTAAGGCTGAAGTTTCATTTGAGAAAGTTCATAGAGTCTCTTCCCTCCAGACTTCATTGTGAAGGATTCTAAGCATGAATATTGTATTTTAAATTTTTAAGGTCTAATCATTACTATTAACAGCACTAAACACTCCAATTTTGGTCCATAGTCTCAAAATGAGTCTTTTGGAAATTTGCCTGAAAGTGATTAGGAATGACCAGGTTTATGGCAAAGTGGTGTGTTGACTTATCTTTGCCCAGTGTCTGCTCAGGCATCTGCTGCTTTCTTCTCTACCAAGTTCTCTCTACCTCACTGATCTCCAGACTCTTGCACTAATCTGGAACATTCCATAGTTGGCACTCAAGGATACTGTGGATGAAAATTCAATTGTGTTTGATGAGAGATGAGACTAAAGAGAACTTACTGATTCTTGTTGTCATCCAAGTGCCTTGACTCTACTTGGCCATGATACCTCTCAAAACCAACCAAGAGCAAAGGTCTAAAAGTCACAGAAGTAAGAATTCAAGGACAAAGTTCCAACTGATTCCAACTTGGCCAAACTGACTTTTGAATGATTGAGCTACATGAGAGCATCTCTAAGATTCCTTCAGATACTAATACGTCATAAATTTTGGGGGTATCATTTGAAATCTATGCATTCCAGTCAGATCACAACCTCATCCAGGTATCTATGAAATTTATCCACACAGAGGTGCATAAATTTCAAGAATCCTGGATTGTGGTTAAGCAATCTCACTGTAACTATTGGCAAATGCCTTATATACATTGTAGAACATATCCATTACCAGCACTTTAACCCTCACCAATAAAATGAAATATAATCACCTAAGCATGGAAGCTACTTGACTCCAGTTAGTTTTGATTTGAGAAAGTAAAATTTAATACAATAACAGAAAAATCAGCAAGGCATTGCTCCTCTTGTTGGTAATGATAATAACACAAGGAATATTATGAAAACCAAGTTTCTCCAAAAAAGGGTATTTTGAATTCTTCAGTAGCCTTTACTTCTGAGAGGTAACAGTGAATAATAGACAGGTGTGATGTTCTATAATAATAGGAACACATTTAATTCTTCTGTGTTATTCAGAAAGAAATTAATGAGACACATGCTATTTCAGATATTCTTGGGCAATACAGAGGGATAATATTAACAGCAGTCATAAATACCTCTTCCAAAAAACTCTAAGTACTCTTATATGGAACTACTCCTAGGCATGTCTATTAAAAACCACTTGATGTTGATGCAAATAATTCAGTAAGAATTCCAGTTTCTGAAGTGGAGGCAGCTGAAGTGCCCGTCAAAAGCACAGCACAAACCCCTGTAACCTTCCTCCCTCCATCCACCGGGAGCAGGCTTTTACTACTGAGATACTTCCCTACTTCCTGGATGTTGACGTTTTTAATATTTATAGTACACTTGACTTCTAAAAGTGACTAAAGGTATTTAAAGAAAGTAAAGCATCAGAGTAGGAGGAAAAAAGACTTTTTTTACTTTTTAAAATAAAGTAAATGCAACATCTTTGACAGAAAAAGGCTTCTATTGCTAAGCATAAATTAGCACATCATTTTAGAAACTAATAAAGCAAAATTCATTTGTTAACATAGGTGTTTCTCATAGTTGGATCCGGCAGAGAAAAATGTCAACAGAGAGCATCATATCTGAATTTTGTTACTTAGTGTGACCAAAGAACAAAAGGTAAACCCCTTTTCTTTGGAGAACAGACTTGAGCAAGTCGCAGCGGAGAGAATGTATGTTCATGAAAATACATAAAATCAATTTTCTCTTGGAAAAATAGTGTGGATATCTGCTTGTGAAAAAATAGTCCCTACCTCTGGGTCTACATCTTTAAGCCTAGAGAAGGATCCCACTCTTTATGCAAGTACAGTCTCAAAACACTTAATCATAACAGCTAAAAAAGAAAAGAATAAAGAACCATCAAATATCTTTCTACAAGCTCAAAAAGTGAAACACACATTTGTTTAGATATTTATCTTAAAATCACCAGTAGGAAAATTCAATCCAAATTCCAGAGGGTTTTAATCCACATGCAACACAAATTTTCTTGATGTTTTGCAAACTAGAATCCGAGGATTACATTTTCTAAGAACCCTTTTTTGAAATGCTTAAGCCCTAAGCAGTTAAGTGTGACACAGGCTTCATGTGGAATTAGGAATCACGTAATTAAGAGTCAAGTACAAGTTGGTACATATTGACCTAGACCAATGTTACTGCCCCGATACTGTCCCTGCGGTTTGTTGCTTTTTGACATAGATTTATTTGACTCAGAGCATTGCTTTTGGGTGTTAATGTGAGACAAACTATGCATATTTAATGGATTAAAACAGCGTCATTTGATTTGTTCATGATTCTCAGAGTCAGGAATTTGGGCCAGCTCTGGATTGGTTGTTCTGCTTCTCACAGCATCTGTGAGGGTTGGAGACAGGTTTGCTCACATCACTGGCCCATGATGGACATTGCTATTAAAGAGCATTTATTTTCTGATGTCATGTTTTTAGTGTCCCTCATTACGTAGCTTGACTGCAGGATCTTCCCAAAACAAAAATCTGATTCGCATTCTTCATTTTAAAACTTTGTGCTTATTGCATGTCCCCTGTAAATGAGAATTCAGTCTTTTGCAAGGCTTGCTGATTGGGTCCTTCCTGGTGTCTGCTCCCATGCGAGGTGCATATTCCCACAGCTTGGCTACTTGAACATTTTGTGGGTCTCCAAATACCCCCTACATCCACACAGCCCCATACGGAATCTCAGAGTCACAAAGTGCTTCCTCCCATCTTGCAGCGACTTTGCTAACCCCTGAGTCATCCCATGCTGTAAGCTGGCATCCTATACATATGACAACAATAGCCTTCCTCTATCTGTCCCAGCCGTGTTGTGGGGTCCCAAAGAGCAAGCTTTGCATTTGTCTCCAGTCTAGCCCTTGCTCTTAGCAGAGAGTCCCACACATTGTACATGTGCAGTGTGTCAGTTGAGATAGGCTAATGACAGTGTGGCAAGTGCCCGAGGGAAAGACAAGAAAACCCCAAATGGGAAGAAGATGAATGTGTTAAAGAGGAGATCCAGGGCCATAGCAGTGACAGGATGGACCCAAACCTGGGCTATGGTGGACAGAGTGGTGAATGAGAATGCTCCAGACAATGACAGACACAAAGCAAGAGCAGAGAGTAAACAACATCCAACTCAGTGGAAGAGAAACCCAGACCTGTGTCATGGTCAAGTATTAAGAGAGAAGAAGCAGGGCAAAGACAGGGTGGCCTAATATCAGGGTGATCATAGGCAGCCACAAGGACACAGGAGGGACCACCAACAGAGTACCCCTGACCTAGAATCAAAACATGGAGGCCCCAGGATCCAGACTAGCAGCACTGCCCCTCCAGATACCAGGCACAGACCCACAGGTGGCCTCTCAGAACCGAGGAAAGAGGAGGTTGGCCAAAATGAAATTGTTGCTTCTGAGAAGAGCTGGAGGGCTCTCACTCTGAAAGCAGAGCTGCCACCTATTCAGCAGGTGGAGTATCTTTAGTCTTGGGCCACATTGACTGAGTAACTGACAAGTGAATCTATGTGTGTGCTTGACTCTATTGACAAGGTCCAGGGAATATTTTCCTATAGAGGAACACAAAAGTGAAGCCATAGCAACCAAGGGCCACCAAAGAAGATCTACCTAGAATTTTCTCTTGACAAAAAATTCTAAGTGAAATAATCAACATAAGAAATTACTTTTCTGCTAAATATTCGGAGAAAACATGATTTCTACTAAATATTTGAAGAAAACATGAGCCTCCAAATATACAATCATGATAGCTAACATACAGTAAGCTTTTTCTGTCTCCTAGATGTTGCTTTTATCATTTCATACCTAGTAACCTATCCAGTCCTTGTAGCTATCTTTGAGGTTGGTACTTTGGTTATCCCATTTTGCAGGCAAGCAAACTGAGATTAAATAAACTGTTCAAAGTCACAGAGCTGGAATTCAAGCCCATGCAGTTTGATTTCTTTATTTGTATTCTTACCATTCATCTTGGCTAAGCCTGAATTTGGCAATATACTGCATTTACTGATTCATTTTTAAAAATAATACTGGATATTGATACTAATTCTAAGAAATGAGTTCTGAGATTCCCTTAACTCTTTAAATATCATTGCTGTGCGAGACACAGTACCTTGTTTAGGTGCCCAGTGCGTTTCCCATTTAAGTGACAGGAGGCAGCTTCCTCATCAGGTCAGGCGCTCTGGATTTCTGGATCCTTCTGCAGCACTTTTCACTTAAAGTTAAAGCATTAGAGGATGCATCTAAATGTTCAGAGATGTTGAAAATGCATGGAACTCCTAAAGGTTTTGTACATTCACAGACAATGTGGAAGGGAGAGGAGATTCATCTTTTCCTTTCCACTACATTCATTACTCTGTATACACTTCTACCCAACTGTATTTCAAACCTGTACTTTTGTAAGTTAATACATATATATATATATATATATATATATATATATATATATAGCTAGCCTGAAAATATACTTTAGAATCCTAATCCATTCTTCCTTTGGGCATTTAATTCATCTCATTGTCATTATTGTCATTATTCTTTCCTTGAACTTTGTTGCTTTTCTTCTTTCATTCACTATTTCATGTCTTTCATGCTATACGTATTTGACAATACACTAAATATTCAATTTGGGGTAAGGATGTAGCTCAGTGGTATACCATATGCTGAATATGTGCAAAACCATGTATTCAATTCCCATTAACCCCATCACACACACACACACACACACACACACTACCTGACTGCTTTAACTTGGAAAGAACTGTTAAGAAGAAAGTTTGCTTAATTAAAATTGAGTGAAAAACACAATCAGATTAACATTCTTGAACAACAGGTTTGAAGTTTGAATTTCAACTTTATGGGGCAGCTCTGGGAATTAGAAAGAGAATATAATCTGCCAAACTATGAAACATGCTTAAATTATTTTTAAGGTATAGCTGATGTAAATTTTTAAATTTGTTATTTATTCAATGTAGTCTCATACACATGAATCATTAGGAAATTTATAACAAGTTTCTGATACTTTGCATGCCTATTGTTGATTATTTAACAGGTTTCTGAAGCACTAGATTTCAAAGTTTTCCAAAGATACCCTTCATAAATAAAATTCTTTTGTCAACAATTTTAAAACCTAATTTCTCAAATTCTGAGGTGATCTATACTCATCCTCTTTATTTCAAAATAAAAGTAGAAATACAATGTATTTTTCATATTCATATGAAATTTTTGCAGGTTAACAATTAATTGAAATTGTATATTATCCCTGAAAATGATTAAATAGAATTAGAATAACCACCAAGCTATGGAACATCCGTGGCATAGTGTCTCAGGGGCAGAAGCAAACTATCCACATTTAGTATGTCTTCTTTTTTTACTTCATCCCTGGATATGCACATGTTCACTGTCAAGGATTTTAGAGAAAGAAAAGAAACTGTGAAAACCATAGAAGAGAAAACATTTTTGCCCTGAAGCCAGCTGCCCAACACTGCGCCCCACCTGATTTCAAGTATTGCAGGAAGTTTTCACTACACTTTATTCTAATACTTGAAATGCTGTCAAGAAGGATTTTGAGGAACATAGATCCTCTTAAAAATGCAAGTGCTGCTGAGATTTCCTTCCAACCTGAGAGCAGCTTAAACAGTAACAAAGAGAAAGTGGATAGTGTTGTAGGGAAGGGAAAGGCTGGTTTTATTCAGTCAACAAATACTTTCTGATCAAACAGCTAACATGTCAGGCGTTGTTCTGAATAGGAATACAGGAGAGAAAAGAGAATCAGGGTGTACTACTCACGAAGCCTAGCTTCATTTGGAAGAAAATGACACTCTCAAGGTAAAGGCCCATGCATAAGACAGTATAGGCAATGGCAGGAGCTATGAAATACACTTCTTGGGCCGCTTTTAGATGACCAAATGCTGTCATTTATGAAGGATGAAGGAGAGAAGAACATCAGATAAGTCCTCATTGCCACAAATAAAAGTAAGGAGGGTGCAGATGAGCCCTGGGGTGTTATCAAAAACGCTTGTTCTTCATTTGTGGGAACCGAGTGCTACAGAGTCTCTTCTCCTCTCTTACTCCTGGAGAGCTGAGGACAGTATGCCCTCCCCACTTTTTAGGATTGCAGATGGAACCCATGGCTTTCACAGTGAACTACTTCCCCAGTTCAATTGTTTATTTTATTTTCTATGTTGATACAGGATCTCACTGAGTCATGATCTACCTGCCTCCGCCTTCTAGAACTTGCCACCATACAAGGCACATAGCTTTTTGTTCACCACTGTGTTTCATTGCTGGTACTTAGTAGGTGATCTGTGCACATTTACTCCTAAACAAATCTAACTAAGAAATCTAACTGCTCTCATTCTTATTCATAATAGAGATCTATAAGTTTATTTTTATCCTTACTCTTTTATTGCTGAAACTTTGTCAGTGAGTTAAATGAGCAGAATGAAGCTCAAGAGCTGGCTAATTTAATTCCCACTCATGCAGTCCAAGCCCAGAAGTTTTTATTTCCTGTCCTTTTTTGACCTTCTGCAGGTGTCACCTCTCAAGGGACATGCATCACTGTGCACAATCATTCACTGAGTAAACATCTCACTGGGAAAGGAAGGAGCCTTATTAATTTTTCAAGAATTTTTGTGGCCCTTTTTTTCTTACACCTTAAGGATAAAAAACCAACTCTGGGAATTTACCCCAAATTCTCATACAGATTTAAAACAGTAAAATATTGCATCAGCTTCAACTTTAAAATTCTATTCCTCCTCCTGAGTCAAGGTGTGACCATGTTATCATGAGTGGAAGAAACAACCCCCAGGTGACAGTATTCCAGCAAGTAGTGATTCCCTGAGCACTTGCTGCCCTGGGGTTCTGTGAGGTCCACATGCAGCTCCCTAGACCGAAGCCGTGTCTCAGATTTCCTATTACACCCATGATGTTTGCTTGCTAAACCACCAGCTGAAGTTATTTACCCAGTCTCTCATCTCAGTTTTCTGGCTGTATTTTATCTAAGTCATCTTTACTTTAGTTGAGCTGAGGCTGTGGTTTTGCAATTTAAATCAGATGTGGGTTTCTGCATATGGCTTTCCCATGTGTTTACTAAGCTTTTTTGTTGTTGTTGTTGTTAATATTGTATGTCTGTTTTCATCTTTACAGTTGTGTGAAGAAAGATTTGTTTTGCTTACAGCTCATCATACAAATTGAAGTCTATTTAGAAGGACACATTAACATCTTTTAAATTCCTTGCTTAAAATACATCTTTAGCCACAATTGACTCCTTTAAAGTCTTGAAAAATGAAGAGATCAGGTGGCTCACACCTTACACTTTAGGTGAAGGGGCTCTGTTTCATGCTTCTAACCAAGAAAGAATTTTTTATAAAGACAGCTCATATGGCTAATATGGAGGAAGAATAGACAGAATGGCAAGGCACAGTGGTGGCTTCTAACTAAACATCTATTGCAATCATTTTCAAAAATCTAGAAAAGGCATTTGCACTTCTCGAACCAAAACTGAACAGTGGTGGTTGAATACAAAAGAAATAATCGGGTAAAGCTAGTATGACTTGTTATATAGATAGATAGAGGTAAGGGAAAAGGATACATAACAGTTGAAAAGAATGAAATAAATTCAAAATGTGGGTACATTCCATACTACTTAAGTAAATACAGTGAGACCCACATTGGTAACTGAAAAGTGGCTGAAGAGATGGAGGACATCGGGTGAAGAGGAGAGAGAATAGGAAAAGAACAAGAATGAGCCAGTGGGTGTGGACATAGCAAGTCACTTACGCCCCTTCAGAAAGCAAGGTCAGCAGTGGAGGGCAGGAGAAGCCAACTAGCAGAGCGCAGAGGGGGGAGTGGAAGAGGAGGGAGTACTGATGATCCAGGAAGCTTGGTGGTGAGGGCGGTGAGGCCACATCTGCTGGAGAAGCAATGTCAGAAGTCGTTAGAGAATGGAAAACATGACTATGCTTGTAAGTGAGGGTGAGAGAGCCTAACACCACAAGAAGGACAAGGGATCAAAGAAAAAGAATAATTGTGAGAGTGTGGACTGGGTAGGAGCAGGCACACAGAACACTCAAGGGAGAATAGGTGGCAACCAAGAGAAATTGAGCCAGAGACAAAGAAACTGAGCAAACGTACATCTTGTGGCTTTCATTTTCTCTTTGAAATAGACAGGCTCATCTACCTAGCGTGGAAAATGCAGAGGTATGATTTTGGACAAAACAACTGTTTGGGAAATGAGAAAAGAAATAGGACAGAAATTAAACAAAAATAAAGACTGTCGACAAATTCCCAATGCATGGCATGCTTATAATAGTAAATATAAAATCATGGTAAAAATAGACATAACAAAATTCACCATTTTAACCATTTTAGATATATAATTTAATGTCGTTAATTAGATTCATGATGTCACACTCTGTCTTCATCACTTCGCCATGGCCAAAACACAATACCTGCCACCCACAGCTTAAAGAAGGAGACGTTTGTTTGCACTCATAGGGTTTAGAGAATTTGGCTCATAGTTAGCTGCTGGATCAGCGATAAAGCATGGGGAAGGGTCTGGTGGAGGAAATCTGCTCTTACCATGGTGGTCAGGAAGCAGCGAGGGAAAAGAGGAGATGGAGAGTGATTTCTACTCTTCCAGGTCACGATCCAAGTGACCCATCTCCTCTTGCCAGGCCCACCTCCCAGCAGCACACTCAGCTATGGATCCATCGGTGTGTTAATCTACTGATGATCACAGTGCCCCTATGACCCAGTTATCCCCCAAACACATGAGTGTTGGGGGACACCCCAGACTGAAACCATAACATGCACCCATCCCCGTTTTCTGTTTCCAGTACTGTTTCATCTTCCCAAAAAGGATCTCATACTCATGAGGTAATAATTGAACCTCAGCCCGCTTTCAGCCTCTGGTAAACTCGTTGTACTTCATGTCTAGGTGAATATGCCTCTTTTAACATTTGTTGCTTTTAAAGCACAATTCACAAAATAAGAAAAAGGAAGGATTAACAGAAAGGGAATCATTCTTACAGAATTGTTCTCTAGATAAAGAGATCTTTCTTAAGTCACATTATTTGCTTAATTCATTGTACAGTATCCACTTGAAAAACATTTCTAGTGTTATAATTTAGTATAATGCATTACTTTTAAAATGGTTCAAATTAGCTACAACCTCTGAACATCACTAAACCTTATTTTATATTTAGTATTTTATTTATCACACATGCCCAGCTGTGAATATCTGTTTTTCCCATACAAATCATAATACAGATTTGCACTTTTGGTAAATATTTTTCTTTTTAGTGGTATGTGTCAGAGGATTGGTTTGTTCATCCGAATGTATGTTGTCTGAAATAGAAGTTGCCACAAATAGCTTGTATATGCATCATTTAGAAAGTGGAGAGGTTTTGCTATTAACATATGCAAACAAGTAATTCTGCTCAGTTGTAGGTGACATAAACAGATCTTTACTTCTCAAGAGGGGATGAAAATGAGTCACTATAGGATTACATTTAGTTATTTTTTCTTTCCAATGAAAGTAAGTTATTATAAGAGGTTTACTGGAAGAAATATCTGATTCCTAAGATAATGTTCATTTTCACTTTCTGTGAACCTCCAGCAAAAATTTACAAATTTCCTGCAGTGGGGATGAATGGAATATGCCTCTTCTTGTCAAGGCAGATAGCAGACATGGCTTATGGTTGCCTTCTAAATTGAGAGCTACAGATTGAATTGATAGCAGCCACAGGCAGCATTAGCCTGGCCCTCGTGCTAGCTGTCCCCCTCTAACTATCAATGAACTAAGCTACCAAATGGGAAACTATTTTCCTACTGTCTCAGTTCCTCTGAATCTAATTCCAATTGTCATTTAATTCCCAACCAGGATCCCTTCCACTCCTCAGACTACAGAACTGCAATTTCATCCTTGATCTGTGAAGATTTTGGGGCACCCAGGCCTTTGCTACCTTGTGTGTGAATTCTGCATCACAAAGAGACTACAGTCCTTTTTGTTTTTAAATTTTAAAGATCAAACACAATGATATAAAATTTCAAAACAAGATAATAGGACAGTAACAATCAATAGTACATTGCATATTGTCTGTGTTTTAATTCACTGAATTGTGAAAAAGTACCATTTTAACAGATAAGGAAATTAGACTTAGACAAGTAAAGCAACTTGCTTAAGGTCATACAGCTGAATTTAGTCAGTGGCTGTCTTTCATCCCTAAAACTATTTGTATGGTCTTCTTTTTCATCAAAGACTTACCAATGGCCAAGAAGCACATGAAAATTTGCTCAATATCACAAATTAGAAAAATGCAAATTATAACCATGAGATATTACCTCATACCCACTATAAGAGTTCCTATCAAAACCAGAAAACAGTAAATACTGGCAAGGATATGGATAAAATGCAAACTTTGTACACTATTTTTGGGAATGTAAAAACAGCTGCTATGCAAAACAGTATAGTAGTTCCTCAAAAAATTAAAAATAGGACAATTATATGATCCAAGACTTCTCCTTCTGGGTATATGCCTAAAGGAATCGAAAGCAGGGACTTAAAAACATTAGTTACTATAACCAACAAGTGAAAGCAACCTAAAAATCCACTGACAAATGCAGGGGTGAACAAAGTAAAGTATAGCCATGAAATGGAATATTATCCAGCCTTAAAAAGGAGGAAATCCTTTCACACACTATGACATGGATGAACCTCAAAGACATTATGCTAAGCCATATAAGCCAATCACAAAAGCACAGATACTATGTGATTCTACTTAGTTGCGGTATCTGAAGTAGTCCAATTCATAGAAACAGAAAGTAGAATAGTAGTTGTTTGGGGCTGGGGAAGGTGAAAATGGGGAGTTACTGTTTAAAGTACAAATTTTCAAGTTTATAAAAAGAAGTTGGGGTGATGGGTGCAAACAATGTGACTATAATAATACAGCTCAACTATGTGTTTCAAATGATCATCCCTCAGTATTGCACAAATAATAAGATAGTAAGTTTCATGTGGTTTGTGGTCCAGTTATTATAAACTGTTAACTATTTTTGAACTATCTAACTGAATGTCTTGCCCAAACTCCTTACTTTAGTTGAGTCCTTGACATAGGCTCATATTAAACATTCTTTCTTTCAAAAGTGTTCCAGAAGTTGCTCTCCACTTGCTTAAGTCCTACCCAAAGAAACTCTAGTGATCCCACTGTAGGAATCCCAACCATATCCTGCAATTTTCATGATATATCTGTGAACCAATCCAGACTTCTTGGCTTCCTCCTGCCTTAAGGAACAGGCATGGCACACTTTGTGCATAACTTCTCTCATTACTCGGATGCCTCATGGATTGCTTCTTCATTTGTCAGAGGGTTTTTGTTCACTTCTTGTAGAACCTAAGGCCTTGGAAGGCAGGAGCCACAATCACATACTGTGGCGTATTGGAGAGCTTTGCATGCAGCCAACACACAGCAAGACTAGTAAATGTGCATCAGTGGATGAATGAATGGATGAGTCAGGGTGATCTTTAACATGTAGGTGAGCTGAACGTGCTGTGAATTAAGGGTAGCATTTTCTATGAACCAGTCCGGCTCCAGAAGCCCTGTGCTTTACCTAAATTCCTTGTTCCATGCTGACATTTCCCTTCCTCAGCAGCCTCATCTTGTTTTATCCCCCAGAGCAGATTGAATATGGAGCAAGGCAGTCCCTCCCCCCGCCCTCATTGTCATTCATCGTTCATTGCCCTTTTTTGTTTTAAAGGGTTTGCTATTAATCAACACACAAAATAGTAAATAATAAAAATACTAAGCAGCAGGTTCTGTACAACATAGTGACTACTGCCTGATATATAATGTTAGTTCCTCATCTCTCCACTTACCAGCTAGGAGTCTTGCACAATCTATTTTAACCCTGCTGTTGTTGATATATTATCTACATTGATATTGTATCTATAGAGAGATTATATCTATATCTTATATATAATCTCATAAAGTTTTCTGTGTTATCTACTTTCAAGCACTGAGTTTAGTGATAAGAATATCTGCATTGTTGGGCAAGTTTCCTTACTATCTTCCTCAAGAGCTGTTACATCTTCCGAAGAAGAAATTTTGAATCCATTAAGCACTAACCCCCCATGTCACCTCCCCCAAGCCCTTGGTAACCACCACTCTTCTGTCTACCTCTATGACTATGTAGCCTGCTTATGTGGAATCATACAGTATTGGTCCCTTTTTGTGACTGCTTGTTTTACTTAATACAGTGTCCTCAAGGTTCATCCATATTGCAACATGTCTTAGAATTTCCTTCTTTTGATGCCTGAATAATATTTTCTCTAACCTTTTAAGCATCTGTTGCATTATCTGCAAAATAGGAGAGTAGCTGGTCTTTCGAATATAGTGTTAAGGACTTAATGAGATCTTGAAAAATAAGAGACAGTGCCCAACGCAGTGGATACTAATTTACCTTTCTTCTCTTTCCTTTTTAAATTGTAAGTCCCATGAAGATCAGAGGTGAGAAACGCACCTTTTTCATTTACCCAGCTCCTGAGATCAGACATAGTAGGTTCTCTGCTGCTGTTATTATTATTTTATAAAGGAGAGATTGGCTCCCAAAGTGCTGGCTTCATGAAAATGATCATTTTTTTCACACTTCTCCGCTGCTGTCTCCCCTATTCGCCAATCACAAGGAAATTTACAACAGGTCTGCATCAGGGGAGCCAAGTGGATAGAACACGGCTCAGGGTTAGTTAGATAAGAGAATAGGGGCTGAATGGTCATCACATGAATTCAAATAATGAATCTCAGCCAAATGAATCAAACCAACAAGCAAAGACCCAGTTTTCTGGTATAGTATCTTAATTTGTTAACCTTGGCCTAAGTCAAAGAGAGTTGATCATTGTAGTTAATTGTAGGCTTGCTCCTTGTTGGTAACAATAAATTCTCTAGTCGCTGGGTTATTAGAATGGACAGATTGGTACTTCAGCTGACATGGGGATTGAATCATTAAATCTGTTTGGTGAAGAACCTTGAGCAACATTAATTTGGGGAGAAACATAAAGCTATATGAGAACTATCACAATGGATGTCATGTGGCAGGAATTAAACTCAAAATGATTACTCTGATAAATAGCTTACCTGCTTTCAGAGTTATTTTCCTAATAAAATTTCCACAAAAAATTATACTTCGCATAATCTCGTAATTCTATAAACCTTCTTCTCCCCAAGCCTCTTTTCCAAGACCTTTCAAACAGATGGTAAGTTTACCATAGTGAGATCAGTGACACCATCAGTTTGGCTTATCTGGGGCAACAGCGAAGATGGGCTGCTTTGAAGTTGTGTACAGACAGGAAAACCTTTTAGCATTATGAGAGACGACTTGTCTCCTTCTACCATGGCTGCCTTTGGCATTGCTTTTCTTTTCAGTGCTGCCAGCTGCCTGCAGAGAGCATTAGCCAATAAGACCACTATCATTTCAACCCAGAAGGGTATGATGGGACATTAGTGGAAATGAGCATGTCCAACTCCATATTCCCTGAGTCCTTGTTCTCTTGCTGGTCCCTGGCCCCTGCCCTACTCAGGGTGCCTCTCTGGAAAGCAGCACTGCAGGGCCTGAAGGCATTGTGTGCAAATCTGCACTCTTAGCAGGGAGTTCATATGCTCATCTGTGACAGTGTTTTCAGTGGCTGGAGGTGTGTGTTTGTTTTTCTTAAGCAACCACAAAGTAGCAGTTAGTTTCTTTCTGATAAGGGTGACAGAGTTGACATTATCTTTAAGATGATGTATGATCTCTTACTCTCGTGAATGGACTCAGTAAACTTAGTTGTAACAGATTTCTTTTTCTTCTCTCACCTTTTTGTCAACATCACCTTTCCTCCCATTTTGTTGTTTGCTTTTTCCTTATTTGCAGACCGAAAGAAAACAGATTAGACTCAACAGACAGTGACAGTGAAGCATGTGCCACACTGCCAGGGCTGAGTATTTTCAGATGCCTGAGCACCACCTGTGTGACTTTTTCTTCCTTTCTTTTTAAATGTAAACATGGCAGGATGTGAGCTCACCAATTACTGAGCACACAGAAATACAGGAACTGCTGGCCTAACTAATGAGCATGACTTCAAAGGACGGTGGAGAGCAGCCCCTGCCTCCTACTAGACATTTAAGGGCTGTGCTCTCTCTGGGAGGCAACTTGCTGGTTGGGGTCCACCAAAACAGTGACTTCCCAGCCTGTGACTTCCCTTAGAGCCTGCACAAGGAACTCTATATAGGTAAAAGTTACACTGGTGGTGACATTTCCTTCTTGTTTTCAGGACTTTGGAACAGAAGTAGAGAAAGAGTTCTTTTGTTTTGTTTGGCAGACACAATACAGAATGTAACCTGGCCTTTGCATTGCCCTATACCTACGGATTATATATCTTCCCAGCATATTCCAGGGATTATATAATAGAAGTATGATATAGGTAGCCATATGACTTCTGTAATTTGAAGCACAAAGTAGGCAAGTTTATAAAATCAAATTAAACATTAAGCTTATCTTTTTCCTTCTTTCTTTTTTTTCTTTTCATGGATTTTTGAGACAAGGTCTTCCTATGTAATTTAGAATGGCCTCAGATTCACTGTGCTGGGCCAGATGGCTTTGAACTTGTGGTGATTCTCTTTGCCTGAGCCTCCTGAGTGCTGGAATTATAGGCATGTACCACTATACCTGTCTTAGAATTTATTTTATGATGTTGTAATATATGGCCCTAGAAGACAGTGTTACAAAAAGCGTGATCAAATGCCCCTGGCAATTCAGTCAATGCATTACATTCAAATTCTGTTCCTGTCTCAGAGAGATCTAGCAATGCAAAATTGTAGATGCTGTGTTGTAAGCTATTCAGGCCTCCAAAGTTTCTATCAGTACTGTTGTAGTCATGGTTTTTTGCTTCCACTAAAACTCAAGGATTTCATGGGCAAACTTCTTATTTCCCACCAACACTAGCCTATAATTCATTCTTGATAGATATTTGTGATATAAATAAACAGATCATTTATAGATTATTGCCATAAGATGAGAAGCCTCTAGCCAACTAAACCTTTATTTTTATTTAAATTGGGGAATTGTATAGCTAAATACACAGTGAATGAGTCACACAAAATACAGATCAATGCAGTGTGCTGCCCCAAAGGACTTTTTAAAGAGTTAATATACGTAAATTCTTAAAAGAATAAACATCCCCAAATTCGCAGGAAAAAAACCAAAACTATTCTCCTCAGAGTTCCAAAATGTGGTAGCCTTCCTCACTGATCAGTCCTGAAATTGCAACAAAACAAAACTGGGCACCAAAGAAGGAAAAGTTGAGCCATAATAATTAAATTTACTCTCATTTCTTCCTGAGAATTAGAGAACTGTTCCTACTTATGTCACTATCAAATATTAAAAACAAAAGTGTCTTCTTTCTAGGTCGTTTGGAAACGCAAAATTTAATAGCCTGGAACCTAAATGAGGAGGTTTGGTCTCATTCCAGCTCCAGCTTTCCACCAGATAATGACTGGGTGGTTAGAGAGCTACACCGTCAGGGATATCAGCAGAGTATCATAGCAAAGCAAGAACAGTCTCACTGTTTAACGGTGATGTTCTAGAGGCAGAAAGAACCAGTGGGGAGGTTCTTGCTCCACAGGAACCATTCTGTACATCCTTCAAACCTAACCCTGGCCAGGAGTGGTGGTGCACACCTGTAATCCCAGCACTCAAGAGGCAGAGGCAGGAGGATCACTGCAAGTCCAAGACCAGCCTGGGCTACAAAGTGAGCTCAAGGCCAGCTCAAACTGCATAGTGAAACTCTGTCTCCAAAAAGACACAAAAAAACAAAACACAAAAAACCCTAACTCTGGCAACCAGAGCCTTGAATGGCAAGCTTGAGCCTCACATTTCCCAGTGGAACTGCTTCTATCTAATGCTGCCTATCTCTTTGCTGAGTGGCTATTCCCATGTATAAAGCAATCCAAAACCAGCCCCTAGCTTACAGAGGCCCAGTGAAGAAGTCATGACTCGGTTGCAGATAGCACAGGCAGACTTGCCTGCTGTATCCTCCAAACTGCCCACCGAAGACTCTTCCTTCCAGCCCCAGCCACAAGGCCCAGAGTTTGAATCTCAGTGAGCCACCACCCTAATGCAGCTATTCCTGCCTGAGTCCAAGCAACCAAGAGGTGAGAGGAGGGTAGTGTCAGCCAGGAACAGAAGGCACATCTGTGGGGAAGCTGTAGGGCCAGGATCCCACTCCATGCTCCTGGGGCAATCAGCAAATTTCTTCTGCAAAGAGAAAACCCTTCCACTTCCTTTTTTCCCACTTTGCCTGCAGCCCAGATATTCTGTTTATATCATTCGCCTCTTAGCCCCTTATACATCTACATCAAAGACTCAGAAGCATTGAACTCCAAAGGGCCCAAGGAGGAAGTATGGGGGAGGGTGGGCACAGAACCAGAAAAGCAGCCTGTGTCCCCCTCTCCCTAAGTGTAAATATGGGAAGATAAGAGACTCCTCATCTTAGCTCCTACAGCAATGGAGGCCAAAGCCCTGGATGAGCCTGGGATAAATAATCACATTACAGATTCAAAACATCTTTTAATCATCCTGTCTCTGCAGTGAGGACCACCGCAGGGAACACAGGGAGAACAGAAAGTTTCTTGACAAAAAGATTTCACCCAATAAGATGTAATTAAAAATAATTATTAATAGAACTGCACTTAGGTTACAGGAGACAAAAAACCCTATGAGCTTTCAGAGGGGCCGAGGAAGGAGACTTGGCCACAGCATACTCTTGGCTAGCTGTGGCTCTTGAGTTCTGTTTCCCATTCGGCTGTGGCTAGTTATGCAGTGTTGGATAAATCACCTGGTCTGTCTGAGATTGTGTCCCCATCTGAAAAATAAGGACAAGAATATCATCTTGGATATGACTCAAGATTATGGCAATAAATGACACACATGAAAGTGATAATGGAGTGGGGATCCCTTGACTCAGTGGTGAAAAAAATGCAAAACTAGGCCAAGAAATATGAGCCAAAGCTTGTATTTCAAAAGGAAGATAGAAAAGGGAGGGCCTTCAGCTTGCGCTGAAGAGGGAAAAGTGAGAGAGAGAAAATCAGGATGATGATTTATCAAAGGAAGGCTGTAGCTTTTAACCAGGCTACTGGCATGGACCTGATTTCTAGCTGATTTCTGAGGTGGCTCCAGAGGAGTCCTCACTGCTTGACGGATGAGTCTGATTCCCATGAGATGATCGCTCCTACTTAGCAGGTGAGCGAGTCACAGGTGGTTCCTCTGGAATCCAAGATGGTTGCAGGTTTGGGATGATGATTGGTACCACTGCAGGAGGTCTGGAACAGGCCGTGGTAAAGGCTGTTCATTGAGTGTCCCTGTAAATCATGAAAACAATGTAGTTATGCTTGTCTTGATATTCTCATTATTGAAGAGCGAGATAGGATAAGTAGTTTTAAGGCTAATATATCAGTCTTTAGGTAAACATTCTTTGTATGATTAACATGCTGAGCAGGAACCCGAGCCAACATTTAAGATAATAAAGGAGACAAATGTGATGCCAAGCTTCGTCTTACTTTTAGTTATCCATTTGGCATCTGCAGGCCACGTGAAGATTCCGTGCTTTTTTGTTAAAGTAGCTTCTAAGTCCCTGGCTCAGAAGGAAAAACAAAACAAAACAAAACAAAACAAAAAAACCCCAAAAAACAAAAAACAACTCAGGCTTTTAATGAGTACCAGGTTGAGGGCCAGAAAGTTTGTGCTCTGTCCCTCTGTGATGATCCCTAACAGCCTTATTTTCTCATCTGGTTTGTTCCTGTCCATGTTTGAGACCAGTCAGGTGGTGCAGGAGGGTGAGGGTTAGGATGAGTGCAGACCATGCTTTTAATGGTAGCAGGTCCTGAGTTAAGGCTCCAGCGGTGCGCCTATTCTTTATCCCCAGAACCGCCTCTGACTGTCTCAAAGCACTTTGAGTAAATGTCAGATTTAGTCAGTCCTTATTCTTATTCAATTCCCTAAAAGATAGCAGAAGTACAGGTTAAAATTGCATATTGATTTCAATCCTTTTAGAACAAGGCAAAGTTTTATTTTTAAAAATAAAAACAAGGAAGAAAAAGATCTGCAACCTTTGAACAGGGATTCAACATATACCCTGGGGAAGAGCCAAGAGCAAAAGGCACAGCTCCTCATCTGACTCCCCGCCAGCCAGGCCCCCTGCCCCATCTGTCTATCACACGTGCTCACATCAGCTCAGTGAGCATGTGTTCAGTTCCAAGCGCCTGGGTCAGGAGACTCAGCATGGTGTGAGGATGGATAGCATCAAGATGTCCTAGGCTTTGCTCCTTTAAAGAGGAAAAGTTGTCTCTCCAGGATTTAGCCCTTTTCTTCCCTGCAGCCCAAGGATACCCTGGCTGTGCACATGCTTCCCTCCTAACATTCTTAAACAAAATATGAATTTCAAATTTTTGGACTTGGGGAAATCACTTTTGCCAGGAAGCTATTTGGTTTGTTTTACACTGTCAGCTGTGTAGATGGCACAGGACATGGAACTTGGTGCCTCATCTGGTTCTCATTATTTATCCTTCCTTACTCCATTCCCCAAAGATGGTTAGAGAGGGTGGTGATCTCTTCCCATTCTGTGTTTGTGATGAACATAGAAGAGAGCCCTATGGGGTGTGGATGATGAGCAGTTAGTTGAACTCACTCATCTGGCTGCTGCATTTGAGGCTAGAACAGTTTGAAATTAGCAAAACTAGTACAAATCATAGATAATGAAGTGTGAGTGGACCGAGGTGCTGCCATCTGGTTGATTAAGTTGTTCTTTCAGTCCAAGAGGGACTGAGGCTGTGTGCAGAAGCAAACCTAGTCACTCATTTAAAATCAGATTCCTGCTAAGGGGATCTATAGACCACTAAGACAATGAGACAGAGGAAAGGCGACAGGTATTTGGCACCTGGTACCACTTCTCCCTTGAACTGAACAAGTAGCTTGGGTCACTTGCTTGGATTGTTCTGAGGCTCAGTGCCCTCCTGTGTTGTACAAGAGGCCAAACTATTTGACCACTAAGGACCATCTCAACTTTCAAAATGGGAGAAAAAAAGAAAGATAAAGACAGAGACAGAGAGAGGGAAGAGGAGAGGAGAATAAAAATATCCCCAGCTGATATATCTCCTTATTGTAACTGACTCATCCATTCACTTGCTCAGGATACTTATTGTGACCATATTACATACCAAAGTCTATGTTATGTGTGATCTTCAAATGAGAGAGGAATATGATAAAGAGAAAAACAAACTTCCCCAACCTAGTATTCCCTCTTCACTTTGGACCTAGAGTTAGCCAATTTTGAGGATGTGATAGGAGATTGTGAAGAATGGACTGGGGCGGTATTCCTGGTACTGCCTCTTTTAATACAAATTTAGAACAAGTTTCCCTAGCCTCAGCCCCATGGGTGTATCTGGTGCGGAGAGGGGTCTGGTCTACACCCTACAGATTATCTGGCATTATCGCTGACTTTAACCTACTCATTGTTGATTGCATCTCTTGCCCCTAACTTGTGACAACCAAAATTATCTCCACACTTGACCAAATATCTCTAGGAGAGCAATCTTTTTCCTGGCTGAGCAGCAATGACTTTGAATTACGTAAACCCAGGGGCTGTACTGGATGCTGAGCAAGCAAAGATGAGGAAGCTTCAGCCCTGGCTTTGGTTTCTGTCTAACACAGCTTCTCTGACTGTGTAACTTCCTAAAGTTCAGATCGCTGAGCCCCACCCCACAGTTTCTAACTCATCAGGCATGAACAAAGAAGGGCTAGAAGTTTGCATTTCTATAGAGTTCCCAGGTGATGCTGACCTTGGGGTTCCCCCAGGGCCACACTTAGAGAAACAATGAGCTAGTGGCTTTATCTTGCAGAGAGGTGGTGATGTAGCTGCAACTTGGAAAAAGTGAATTCATATGGTAAAATAAACTCTCACAGTAAAACCAATTCATAGTTTTTAGATTCAGAAATTAGGTCCCAAGTGCGCTACTTAGCCCAGAGTCAATCTGAAGTGTCACAGAAAGAAAAACAGAGTATACTGTGAGAACAATGCCTCGTACGCAATTAGTTTTATAAATTAACCTTTGCTGCCTTAAGAATTAACAGGTTAGTGATTAATGATGTGAGAATGTAAATATTACTTAGCCTTGTACTTGCCATGGATTTGACACTCCAAACATTTGCAAACAAGCTTTTACAAGATGCTCATTTGTAAACTGGGGGCATTTCTGTGTGCAAGACGCAGGGCAGTGCACAGAGACCTCAGCGCACGTCCACTCAGCTCTGAGTTCCCACCTGGTCCTCTTACCTGGGCCACACTGCCTGTACTGCAGCATCCTTCATTTGATGGCAGTGACCCAGACCACCATCACCTGCTCTTGCTAGCAGTTAAACGAGTCCATGTGAATTCCGGGTACAAAACTGGTGACTTGTCTGAGGACTGAGTACTGCCATTTCCGCTTGCTGTGGTGATACTACTCAATACTGTATTTTCTTTGTAAAGTGTCACACACCCTCCGAAGGAAGTGGGGTGTGGTGTTAGCCCAACGCAAGAAGAAAGACATGTGTTAGCTGCTGTCTCACATCAAGTTCATGTTAACTGGCAGTGTCACTCTGTTCATAAGGTAAAAGGCAGATAGGTGGAGCCCAGCACTGCAAAGCTCCCTTCCCTGGCTGCCCTTTAGCAGGAAAGGTGTGGTCCTATCTGAAGTTCATGGCTCATCTACAGCAAGGACTGTGTCACTCTATGGCCCAGCACTGTGCTTTGCAACATAGCTAACGGGTTCAGCAAGTGTTTATTGAATAATGGCAAAAAGGAAAGTGAGTGTCATTTCACCTACTTGCCAGTACATTTAAATTTCTTTTGGGCCATGTCAGATAATCCATGGAAGAAATTACCACCGTATTTTCAAGAGAGAAAATTTTTCTAAAGGTATTTCAAAAAAAAAATACCTCTGTGATCATAGTAGCTACCTTTTCCATCAAGCAATGTGATAAGCATTTTCCATGATTTAATTCTTTTAACCTTCACAATATAAACATAGACCAACCCTTCAGAGACTCATTAGAAAGTAGATCTATTATATTCTGTTGACTTTAGAAACATAGAGAAGTTAAGTCTTTGTCAGGACTATATAGTTGGTAAGTGATTAAGTTGGTTTTTATCCTGTGACTGTCCCATTTACAAATCTATGTACACCTCCATGTGTTCAGTCATTCCTGGGTCCCTGTGCCCATTTGTACACTGCCAGGAGGATGATGGAGCTCCCATCCCCAAGGATGTCAGCCTCCTTTTTTCAATGACACACCCTGGATTCAAGTCTGAAGTTGACATCCCAATTTTATCTGGAAAGCATTACCTTACTAAGTACCTACCCAGCAGGAAGAAGACTATTACTGGTACATTTAGAAGACAAAGTACCCAAAGTTAGAGCTCCTGGGCCAGGGAGACAACAGATTTACAGAGACCATCTTTGCAGAGGAAATTTTGATCCAAAGAACAGAGCCACAAATTAAATAAATTTGCTTCTTATGCAAGGCAGCATCTTTACTATTTCATACACTATAAGAATCCAAGTCTTTCCAGAGTTTTCTCAAGTTTGAAGGGTATGTTAATCCCCTTCAGAATCCTCTCTTAATCTCTTACATCGTTGCCACAATACCTGACGTCAGTTTCAACACACACACACACACACACACACACAAATCCATTCATTCTGTTGTTTTCCCTAGTTAAGTCTAAAATAATTCTGTCAATGAGAATTAGAATAAGATTTCTAGGTGCTAAAGAAGCATTGGGTTCCCATTTAACTGATAGCATTCGATTTTGTCTGTAAAAATAAAAGTGTTTTGCAAGTAATGGAGACTTATTTTAGACATATTATTATAGAAATGACATAAGTGAATCTTTAATAATCATGAGACTATTTAGAATATATGTATATAGTGTAGGGTTTTTTTTAGCTTGCAGAGTTTTTCATATGCTATCTCATTTAATCTTCAAGAGTGTCATGTCAATTGTCCTAAGAAGCAGATTTGTAGATGGATACAAAAGTCACAAGTATTACTCTTTGAGGTAGCTACTATGGGGGGAGCAGGGATGTTGAAGTAAGTTGGGGGAGAAGGCAAGGCATTATGCCCCCAACTTTTAGATTTGTAGACCCACTGTATATGTAGTTTCTTCAAAGTAACACTTGATGGTCTCTAGTTAGAGCTTCCATATGGATACCAAACTGAAAAAATGATCTGCTGCCTACAGATTGATGAGAAAAGAAGTTGAAGACCCTCAGTCTACCTCCTGCAGCTGGTCAGGCACCTTAGAAAGACTAGAAGTGCAAGGGGGGAGCCAGACAGGGGCACAGAGGACATGCAGCCTGAAGGATCTGGCCTCTCCTGGAGGCTGTTACAAATGGCCATGCCCCCTGCTTGCCCTTCACCTGCTTTCTTCATCACAGCAACAGCTGTGACAGCAGAGATAATGATCATAGTTGTCCTGTCTACCAAACAGTTATTAAGGGGAAAGATATAAAGAGAAAACATATGCCAAAATGTCCTTAAGAGTTAATACCATTATGAATGCATGATAATTTAAAATATTATTAGACAAATATCTACTAATATATATTGTATACACCATAAGACTTTCTGAAGTCATAAGTCATACTTTCTTTCAAGCTATATTTTGAAATAAAATGCAGTCATAACCTTTGTAATAGTAAGTACACATATATTCTCATAACCATGCAGTCTTCATTGCTACAGCAGAATGCATCCATGTTAGAATTTCCCAAGTGTGTCCCAAGGACCATCTGCAGCGGTCACATGTGTGATGTATGAAATGTAGGTTCCTAAGTCCCACCTCCCTCCCTACCCATGGAAAAGAAGCCCCGGAATGTGATTCTCCTGCACACTGAAGATTGAAAACTAGTAATCTAGAAACATCATTCTTGGATCTAACACAGAATTCTTATTTTTACCCTAAAAGATGTGGAGTTTATTCACTAAAGTTGAATAAATATTTTTTGACCATCTATATCCAGTTGTTAGTGATAAACTCTTTAGAAGATAGGCAGGGTAAAATGTTAAAAATGAGTCACAAATTCCTACATGTCTTCTGGTCAGTAGAGTTTATTCCCTACCACTTGTGGCAGAGCTGGTCTTAAAATCTTCTCTGAACAACTGAATTCAGGAGAAGTGTGTTGACTATCCCATGTCTGGCCCTCAAAAGGCCTTGAAATCCCTCTTAACTTTCAGAGTGGAGCTTCCATGCACACCATCAGGGGATACTTCCTAGAGGATACAGATCCTATGCAGAGAGGCTTCACTGGCCAAGATGGCCCTGTGTGACCCCAGTTGACAGCTTGTGAACTAGAGATGACCCATCCAACTCAACATGGCTCAAATTATAGACACAGAACAAGTATATGATTGGCATTTAATTTTTGAGGTCACCTGTTATATTACAAAAGACAAACAGGAGCAAAGATGAGTAAAACACAGCCATTCCAAAATAGAAACGGAAGTTCAAACATCCTGCTTGACTAGATACAGTGGTACCTCTGTTCACGAACTCAATTCTTTCCATGATTTCGGTCATAGAATTTGTTCCATAGTATGCACGCAGTTCGGTTGCAACCAGATTCATGAAATAAATTCTGTAGCCAGAATCATGGAAAGAATGAAGTTTGTGGGCCAAGATACCACTATATAAGAAGTCTTATATGAAAGAAACCAACAGTAGATTTCTTGTTTTTATCATGGAAAAAAATTGGGGGAGAGATTAGTTTCCGCTGAGCAGAAGGAGAAGGAAAGGAATTCTGAATAAGCCAATACATAACAGGTCCGTGATGGATGAGACATTTGGAAGATGGTAAATTGTGGATGGGTGGAGATGGACAGGGAATTGGGGGAAAAAGAAAGGCCATAATCAGAGCGACAAAGGTACCCCAGGGTATACTCAGCAGAGAAGTCCTGATAGGCTAGGATTCCTTCAGAGTCCTGTGTGTGGGAAGGGCAAGATGAAACCAATATATGAAGGCTTGTAAGTGAAAGGTTAAGATTTATGGCTTAACACCACAAAGAGTAGAACAGTTTTCTTGGGGATGAGTAATTTAATCCGACCTCTGCTTTCATGTAATGCAGTAAAGTTAGTATCAGAATATTAATAGTGTCATTTCATGTGCTTTATTGTCTGTATTTAGATTTGTTTGGCACTGTTGTTGTGAGGTGACTTTGTTTACAGTGACCATAGTTTTGGGGGAGAGGATCTTGCTAACATTTGCAGGTAGCAAGAAAGTGCTATCTCCATCCACAAATCCCCCTCATTCCAACAGATGACTGATGGTTTGGCTTGTGTTCCTTTTGTCATATGTATTGCAAGGTTATCGTAAAATATTTCTTAAGTTTATATGTATTGTTTCAGTTCACATTTTTTAAATTTTATTTTTAAAATGAAACAAAAAAAGACATAAATATAGAATTTGAACCTGTGTCTGTGGGCAAGAGGCTAATATTTAACTTGACTCTTTTTAATATATTACTTTTACAGAGGTCAGAAACAGAGTAAACTACTACTCAATTATGTTATTTTTCACTCGTAGCATCTTCTGTATACTTTGCAAGAAAAATTATTTTTTACTATATGTTACTTTCAGTAGCAGTACGTCACTTTTTAAAGCAATCACTTTTCCCTAAGATGTCTCGCAAGAAAATAAATGTAAAATCTATAGGTGTAGTGTAATTTGCCAAGGTTTCCTAAGCCAGTGTTTCTCCAGTTTAGCTAAGCACATGCAACTGTAAACCAATGAATGTTTTTCTCATTTCCAAGTTTACTACTTATTATTCTATATTCCTTCTAAGTGTTAGAGATTTTGATGCAAGTAGTTATTTTACTATGACACCCTCCCCTGTTACTGAGACATCTCCAAGTGAGTTACAGCAATGAAAATGCTGCCGAAGCCAGGCATGGTTGTGCACACTTATAATCCCAATATTTGGGAGGCTGAGGCAGGAGGATCACGTGAGTTTGGGGTCAGCTTAGGCTACATAGTGAGCTCAAAGCCAATCTGAACTACATAGCAAGACTTTATCTCAAAAAAAAAAAAAAAAAAAAAAAGAAGAAGAAGAAAGAAAATGCTGTCCAATATTTTATCAGGCACGGTGGAATATGCCTATCATCCCAGCACTCTGGAAGGCTGAACAGAGGGATCATAAATCTGAACCCAGCCTGTGGAACTTAGCAGACTTAATGAAACCCTATCTCAAAATAAAAACAAATATAAGGTCTGAGTTCAATCCCCAGTACCAAGACAATAAAATAAGATAAAGAAATATGGTAATTCTTATTTCAGTTGCTACAAAAGAAAAAATTCTTGATTTTTTTTTCAGTTAATGAGAGTATATAGAACATGTATTGTTTTCTAGTTCTAGGAAACTTGTCCTTGTAGAGTTTGGATATATGAACACCCAACCTTAACACAGCCATAAAAGAATCTGGGGAATTTGACTTGCACAGTCTGTGTCAGCCTAGGTAAATAAGTGAGTTGATGTCCAATGAGTCAGGAGACCAGAATTCTCAGTTGACTTAATCACTGACCCAAAGGACACCGCTGAGCAGTTATACTTGATCAGGTACCTGTCTCAAAGCCATGTACCAAAACCAAATGAGGTCACATTTAAAGGTAAAACTATTAAGTTCATAAGAGTAAAGATTCTTCGCAGAATTTTGCACCTGGGATAGCAAAAGCATGGAAGACTTGATAGATATACCTTATATCCGTCAGACTAAGTGTCAGCAGTGAGATGACTGTACTTGAGGGTAGTAAGCGCTGTATGAGAGATATATGTAGAGTTTTACAGCAATTTTCTAGCAGAGCACAGAGCAAGTTAATATAATTCATCCAGATATACCCTTAAAAGTCTCTTTCTGCTCTTCTCCTGCCCTATTTGGTACATATCATCAAAATTTAGAAAGCCCATTAGAAATATATCAAGGCTATAACACTAATAGCTAACATTTATTGAGTTTGCTGTGGCCCACTCTAAGCATCTTATGTGTATTTGCCCATCTAATTCACATAGCCCTTGAGACCAGTAGTAATAACAACAGTGCTTTCCAAATGAGAAAACAGGTTTAAAGAGATTAAATAACTCCAGAAGCTAAGTTCATAAGAGCATTGATCTTCTTAATATAACAAGTGCTGGGATGTTTCCTTTGCTGTTGACTTCTTCCACAACTGTCTCTTGCTTAATTTTTTTTTTACTTTATTTAAAAAATTAAGATAAAAGAGGACATAACAAAACAGGTCAGAACAGAACAATTTAAGCAGCATAGCACTTCACCACAAGACAATCCGACATAACAGTAGCTACCATAGTGTCTCTTTTCTTGATCTCTTGCTTAATTTGACTACTGTATATCTTTGCAGGTACAACAAATACATGAGATTAAGAGATTATGTAAAATGTTGCTTTGGAAAATTAATTCCTGCAGCAAAAATACATTGAGCATTTCAGACCTTCAAACAGAGAACTGACTCAAGGAGCAAACAGGTGATTAAGTCATGGTCCCTGTACTCAGAATCCACAGACTTGCTAAGGCAGGCAGATATAAACCCATAAATCTAATAAGGCATTCTAGGAAAACATGACAGTGTAAGCACAGGCACTTTGTGCTTTTCCCCCATCCCACAAGCTGACTGAATGCCCCAAGAGATGTGCTAGTGGAAGAAATCCATTATCTTCCCTAGGAAAGAGGGAGGTAACACATTGTGAGCACACCGGAGAGGGGGTTTCTACCAAGTATGTTACAGACGGAGCTAGAGAGCTCCTGAAGTTGGAGTCGAGCCCCTCTTCTGAGGATATGAGGCTTCTCAAAGGTAAATAGGAGACATCTTGGAGTTTTGCTAAGCCCCACATGCGATGGCTGAGAGCTGGAGACACAAGCTCAGGGAAAGAGTTGCAGGATATGTCCTACTGCAGACTTCAGAACTGGCAGCATCAAGGCACACACATGTAGCAGGTTCTGTACAGCATCATAGCCAGGAGCCATGGGAGTCTGGAAGGCAAAGAAAATCCCACCAAGATGTGTCAACAGGAAGGTGCTGGAAGACGAGGAAGAAAGACTTCAAAGCAGAGAGACACTGAGCAGGAACTTTCAGGTTGAGGAAAACAAAGGATGGGGTGAAATAAGATGTTCCAGGGAGGGGTGTATTTTACTAAAACTCTAGGGCTATGAACTCTGAAAAACCATGGGAACTCAGCAAGATCCTAAAAACATCATTCAGTGTGAAGAATGGTGATGCTGTGGAAGGAGAAGTGACCAGAAATTGACAGAGATGCAAGGAAAACTGCATAGTGCACCATACAAGAGGCAGTGCACAACCAAACTGAGGTGAAAATGAAGGAAGCTGAGGAGAAGGTGGGGCAGCAGATAAAGCCAGTGGACAGTGAGGTGGGAGGGGAAGGTGCCATGGAAACAGAAGGCTAGGTTGAGTGATGACACAGGTCACTGCTGGCAAAGTAAAACAAGGGGCCGAGTTGAAACGGATGCTGGTGAGTAGCTTATGGGACCAAGTGGGTATGTGGTGGACACATATGGAGATGACAGATGAGAGCTGACAGTATGATTTTATTGCTCAGCTGAGATGTATATAGAGGAACATGGCCGAGCCCTATTAGAAGCAGCCTGGAGAATCAGTCATCTTATGCACATGCTTCTGGGAAGTGCAAGCCTACATGACTGGAGAAAAAAGAGACCATTGATGGAAATTTACAGTCTACAGAGCACAGTTCACAAGTTCCATCCTGAGGCAGGCTGTTTCAGCTCTCATAGATTTGTACACAAGGAACACTCCTTTCTATTTTTACACCCAGGGAAATCCCCGCTCCTGTCATCAGCTCTGGACCCAATATGGCAGCCTATAAGATGTTCTATGTTAAGTCCATCCTCATAGGATGACTATACTCTTCTTGGCTCTTGATATATATCCACACAAATGCCACTTCTGTCTTGTAGATGTCAAAATATATATCAGATCATGTCGCCAAGACCAGATCTTGTATTAATTTCTCACAAAGAATATAAACATTATGTGCTACAAATATGTACTAATAAAAATAATTTTAAGAAAAGAGAGGCACTGACTTAACTATCAAAGAGATACATGCATTGAGTAAATTTTTGAAATGCTTATGGAGAAAAGAATTGTGCAAATGAACTGAATGGAATTCAATTGAATCTGCATTGCTTGTTAAATGAGAAATTACTGATACCTAAGCAAGACCTTCAAGAAGGGAAAGCATTCTTCCTCAGCTCCCTTACACCCTGTAATAGACACCCTGGTACGTGACCATCTCTATTCCTGAGATAGATCCTTGCTGGGCAGAAGCTGCCTGATTAGGAACCCAACCAATTAGGAACTCAATCTGGAAATAGCAGACAAGTCTCCAAAGGTCAGAGTGGTTGTAACTCAGCCTCCTTGAGTCAGCAATTCTTCCACATTCAAATCAGAAGTAAATATTTTTCTTCAGAGATCTTCGGAAGTCCATACGTGGTTACATTCCTGTGAATGAGGGATGTTTCCTAATTAGTGAAGAAATAGAGACGGGCCTAAAATATCCCCATGGGCCAGGGAAGAAGATGCTCTCACAGAAGTCCTCTTAGAGGATTTTTAGTAGGTATTCTGACTCCTGCCCAAGAATCCTAAACTCAAAAATAGAGGGGTCCTATAAGATAAGACCAGAAATCATCTGGTTGCAATTCAACAGTGTGATCTATACGGAAAATGCTGCAAAGATGAAGGCCAGACTGCTCATGTTTACACAACCACTCCCTTTAGACCAACCTCCCAAACCCGTAGGAAATTAAGGTTTTATTAATATCTGGGAAATTAACTGTTTTTTAAAAGCACCTAATTTGCCTCTTTGTAGGCTCAAAATTTATCCAGGATAATCAGCATTTAAGAGTATTGGAGATTCTTCTTTCTTTCCTTCCTTTTTTTTTTCTTCCTTTGTCTTTCTTTCCTTTTTTCTTTCTTTCTTTCTTCTTTCTTTTTCTTATTTAATTTGAGAGTATTGGAGATTTCTTATACTTTTTCTAGATTAACTATTAGAGGCCCAAGATTTCCAGTTACATTACTGATTCTCAGTTCTGAATTCCTATTACTCCAAATAGTTTTTCAACCTCCACACAAAAGCAAAGGGGACAACCAAGACTCTGTTGGTGTTAGCTTTGGTTTACTTCAGAAAGTTTGGGAAAATTCACGAAAAGAGAATGATTCAAGAAAAGAGAGGAAGCCAGGAAATTACATTTTCACTCAATACCATCTGACAGTTTCAGAAAGTAAGATCTTGTGAAGCAGAAAGAAAAAATGGTGTTTAGTCAAGGTAAATCCTGTAACAAAGAATATAGCATAGTAGGTGAAGAATCAGACCAGATTCCTGAAATCAAGAGCAAATGTTACACTATGTTTTAGGAAAATATAATTACTAGTGGGTGGCTTTTGGCGATCATGTTGTATTTAGTTTATCCTTAAACAGCAAGGTACTACATTACAGTGGAGTCAATGGTTTAGAGTACAGTTTGGTGGTTTATAATGTCCAAAGGTTTTTTGCGTGGGATGAGAGGTCCGTGTATGTGTGCCTGTGTGACTAAAGAGAGCAGACCTTTTTGAAATATCCAAAGTAAACAAGGATCAGCTGCTAAATGCCTAGAGCCAATTCCATTACACACATAAATAGACCATGTAAGAATTTTGTGGTGTCATATTTAACTAGTGTGACTAAAATAGACCCGCTCTTTATAAACTCATTTTCTCATTACTGTATGTTGTTTCTTGGGCACCAGCTGAACAAGAGAAGAAATAAAATGCTGGAAAACTGCCTCATTCTGCAGCTATTAAAGATAACTCCATTAGGTGGAGTGGAATTAACTCTTTAGTTCTCACTACAGGGTTGGAGCAGAGTTCTAGAAAGCCACATCTCAGGGCCAGTCTGTGGTTTGGGTGAGTCCTACAAAATACTTTGCAAAAGAGGAAATAAAAGCATTTGTTCAGATGGATAGTTGGCCCAGTTGAGGCAGTGGCTGTTAGTGATACTGGTTCAGTGGACATGGAACACCAAAAATAATACATTTTATAACCCCCAAACCACATTTACTTTTTGTTGTTTTCCAGGGAGCAACCATGTCACCATTTCTTCGGATTGGTTTGTCCAACTTTGACTGCGGGTCCTGCCAGTCTTGTCAGGGCGAGGCTGTGAACCCTTACTGCGCTGTGCTTGTCAAAGAGTACGTTGAATCAGGTAAGTGTGGTGGGGGAGAGGGAGGAGACTCAAGCGAAACTTCCCAGAACTTTCGAGGTCATCTGGTTCAACTGCAATTTCCAGCTCAGGAGACAGCTTATCCAGTCAAGCCAAGTATGTGAGGGACACTTTAAGCCAGAACCTTTGTGCCTCATTGTACCATTTTCTCTCTATAAGCAGGGATAAGGGGAAGGTTGGGGGAGGGGGATTACATGAAGAGATAATGGGAAAGAAACCTATATGTATGTAAATATATACAAGATAGCTACACTACTAATGTCTGTTGGTTCATCCAAAAGAACAGTTTGTGCTTTCATTGTTTGATTAGATTTTTTTTTTTTTTGGTGCCTAAATCTTGGTAACCTGAACAACTACTTCTAAGATAACAATATGCAATATATTAATTAGCATTAATTTCCTATTATTTTTTTAAATTCTGTATTCTATACTTTTTTGTTTTGCTTTTTTAAAATAAAAGAGAAAATAAAAAAGACACCTAGTGAGCTAAAATAATACATATATCCTATATTCTATATATTCTATATGCAAAGAATATGCATAACTTATATGTATAACCTAATGGATGTAGGTTATTATAGATAGATTAAGACGGCCTAAGCTACTTGTAGGAGTGCATTCCTAGACTGCTAGCACTCTGAGAGACTGAGACATGAGAGTCAAAGTTATAGTCCAATCCCGCCTGGGCAATTAGCAATTTAGTGAGACCCTGTCTCAAGATTTTAAAAATATAAAGTTAGTGATATGTCTCGGTTAGGTTCTGGGTTCAGTCTGGACTAGGTTCAGTCCTGTATAACACACACACACACACACACACACACACACACACACACGCACGCACGCACGCACACGCACACACACACACACACACACACACACACACACACATGGTGTACATCCTGATTTGGGATGGTCTTGAAATCATCTCTAAACATTGCTTGCTGCTTCCCTGATTAAGCATAGATGATTGCGGAGAAACTACAATTAATAATTAGAATCCAAATTTTAGTAATTTTCACTTACTAATGTCTGCCCAAATGAAGGAATAATCATGTTTTGTCATCTGTGCATTTCAGAGGCAGTTCATACTGAGGCAGAAAGTGTGTCAGCACCCAGGATTCTTTGTGTGGGTTTAGAACATTCTGTTAAAACACTCCTATTGCGAAGAGACTCTTTAGGAGATCACTTTAACTGGCTCCCACTCTCTTGATCCCAGCCTCTGCATTTTAAAATTCTTATGGACTTCCCAAGGAAGAATACAAGGAACTTTACATCCCAAGAGCTTCCCAGCCCCGTTAGTTTTTCCTATTTCCTTATGAACAGATGCACTATAGCTAAGTCTGATGCACATTAATGCAGATTTGCAGTAACCAGAAAACCCATCAAAGTTCAGTTACCAAAAATGTGTTCATGGAAAGCCTGCTCTGAGGGCCCTGGGGTAAGACCAGAGAGGAAAACAAACAAATAAACCCAACAACTCAGAAAAACTGCCTTCCCTTTAGAGCTTCTATTCTCCCAGAGGGAGAGAGACAAAAAACCCAAAATATAATACAGAAAGTAATGATACACTAAGAAGAAAATAAAGTAAGGTACAAGGGAGAGAGATATTGGGGACAATATCTCAATATAACTGAGAAGTCTGTTATACTTTCTAGGCTGATCCTAAAATGACCTCTGTGGAGATTGGGCATTGGCAGCTCCAAGAAAAAACTGAGCCTGCTGTTTTGAATCTTGAGCTGGATATGTAGAATTCTAGGGTTCTAAATCCTACTCTGCTGGATCCTGCCTGATCCAGTGAAAGCCATTCCTCTCCATGGCTGACTCTATCCTTCTGGTCCACTCTGAGCACATCAAAGCCAAGGAGATTGAATCATCTTGATTCTCCTTCTGTCCAGAGTTCTGTGCTGTTTAGTTAAAAAGTGAGAATGCCACTTGCTTCACCCTAAACCCTTTCAAATGTCAGGGACATCTTTGAAGTGTGAAATGTTTGAGTTTTTCAAAGCTGCCTTTGGCTTAATGGGGCTCCTAGATCCCCTTCTCTTTACAACCTCAGGTCTCACTGACATTTGCCTCCCGAGAGCCTTTTTTTCTCCCTTTCTTCATCTTCTTTTGGCCTTGCCTTTGAACTTGGCCTAATCAGCCATGTGGATCAAGGGACATTGTCAGAAAAAAAGGAAACTTTTTCCAAAAGATTAAGCCTCTGGAATTTAGAGATTTTCTTGTATTTGTTTTTAACTTTTGTTTCGGTCGCGTTCTAAAACGAAATTGCTTGGAACACTGTCATTCTGTAGAATTTAAACATTCTTCAATATTTGGGAAATGAGCCACACTTTTTGCTACGAGTTGACAGAATAGAGACAAACAGACCACGGGTGCTGTGGCCTTTTGAAAAGAGTAACACTCTATGCAAACAGAACCCTGAGTCCTGAGCCACTTTTTAGGTAATTACTAACCTAATGGATGGAAATGCAAAACATGCTTGTCTGGGGGGTTTTTGTCCTTTCTTCTGGCATAGATAATGGTTACGATTGGAGAGAAATATTTGATAGGGAAGCTCTGGGTCTGTGGGAATAAAATGCTATTATAGTTTCTTTTTTCTTTTTTTTTTTTTTTTTTTTTTTTTTTTTTTTTTTTTTTTTTTGTCTTCTTCGTTTTTATCGGTACCAGGGATCGAACTCACGACTGCCTGCTTGCAAGGCAGGCGCTTATGCCACTGAGCTAAATCCCCAGCCTCCAACATTATAGTTAGTTTCTAAAAAGCCCAGTCCATAAATTTTTTTTACCAAGTCATAAAAAAATCTTCCCCTTCTTATTTCAGCCTTAACAGTACCACAACTTACACTTACACAAGCAGATTTACCTGAAATTTGAAGTTTCAATTTTGTTCAACTAGTTGTATCCCCTCAAAATAAATATTAATTTAACAAATGCCAAACACCTGTTCTGTTTAACTTTATGCCTTGTAGAGAAGGGCCCCAGGGGAGCTGGAGCTGCTGTGTGTCCCCGGCTTTTCTTCCTTTTTGCCATATCAATGTCTGTGAATTGCTAAGACTGCCACTTAATGTGTTCATTAGCACAAGCAGCAAACAATTGCAGAAGCACTTTTCTAATTCCAAGATGATTAAGAAATAAATGCTGAGAAAATCCAGTGTGGCTGAAAGACAGCACAAAACTATCCCATTGGTAAGCTCTTTCCCAGTCACCTGGTGGCTTCTAACGGGACTGCCCTGCCCATGGCTCCCATTCCTACATCCCTATCCAACCTGTCCCCATGACCCATGTTCAAGTCTACAATCTGTGACACTGACCACAAGGTGAAGGTCACTGCTCTCTAACCTACTTGTCAGCTCCTGCTTACAGTGCATATAAAATGCACCTTCCTTCAGAATTAGAGAGATAATCGCTCATTGTAGTTTAGAAACTGTTGTCTCTAGGTATACTAATGTCAAGTAGAAACTTAAATATTCTTTTAAAGGAATACTCTAAATATGCCACAGTGTTTTTCAGTTGAACACAGTAGTTTTGTAACTATTTTTTTAACCAAATTCCAATAAAATTAATCAATCGTGACCAAGCTGTTATAGGTTAACAAAGGAGGATCTCAAAAGCAATAAGAGATTTTTTGTTAGTTTGCCCAGATGTTCACTCCCAAAGTGAAACAAGAAACTGTTGAATATGAAAGAATATTTCCAATCCAAGAAAGTAGCATATGGTTAATCCTCAAATTAGCTGAACTGCGCATTTAAGATTCAGTGTATTACCTGCATTTTGCCCATGGCTGTCTCAGTTTCGTGTTACTTTGTTATTCTCCAGAGCAGGAAGGAGGAATAATGAGAACATATGTTTCTGCTCCTAGAAAATGGGCAGATGTATATCCAGAAAAAACCAACCATGTACCCACCCTGGGACAGCACCTTTGACGCCCACATCAACAAGGGGAGAGTGATGCAAATCATCGTGAAGGGCAAAAATGTGGATCTCATCTCTGAAACCACTGTGGAGCTCTACTCGCTGGCTGAGAGATGCAGAAAGAACAATGGGAGGACAGAAATATGGGTAAATGTCAGAGCTGGGAACTTTGTTTGAAGTGTGTACACCTTGATGATAGTTGATGACTCACTCAGAATTTCCCTGTCGCCCTAAGGGTATGACTACAGTGGCTTTGGGTCAACAGATTCCCTACAACTGACTCATTGCTGATCTAGTAACAGTGGCAATTATTCATTATGGACTACAAAGTGTACTGACATATGCAAATCAGAATTGGCATATTTGCCTATGAAGTGTGAAGGTCTCTTAAGCTATAAAAATTGCTATTAATTTATAAGTATTGAGGTAAGCTTTGAAATATCACAGAATTCCCTTAATTGAGGAACCTAACTACTGTCTGTGAAGATTTGAATGCTATAAGACAGAATAAAGACCTGTTTTGTGTTTGGTCTTCTCTCTTCATACTTTACCAATTACTATAAACTTTTTCCCAGGCAGAATTAATTGATTTAGCTCACATTATGATAAAAAGTATATCATTTACAATTCATGTTAGCACACCAAGTTTTGGAAAATTTATTTTAAACTGTTTGGGTAGCAAATTACTGAAGAGAAAAATAAAATATGAAAGCATAAGAAATTCTAATAAACATGTCTAGGACACAAAATAAAACAATATATCTGTAAAAACCTCTCTTACATTGTCAGAAACCCAGAACACATTTTCAAACTTTTGTATCATTTATGTCAAAGAAGTGAATTTTGCCTTTCTGTTTGTTGATATCTGTAATACAGATTTTAGGAACTCACTCAAAATATTCCCAAGTCACAGATTTCACATGGGAATGATATAAGCTTAAAATCTATACTTCTGTATTAGTTTTATATTTTGACCTATGAAAAATCACTTTTTAGGAAAGTACATGAATCTTTCCTTATATCACTAAAGCAGTCTTAAAAGACAAACACGTGTCAAGATTTATTTTTAAAAGGCCCCCACATTTAGCTATGCTGGGTAATATAGCAGTGTTCATTGAACATTTCTATGCAGCATGAAGAGAGAGATCTTGGGCCCAAAGCTCCAGCTGGGTAACTTCTTAGGAAAGTAGGAAATGGTTAAAGAACCAGACAACACCAGATGTTGAACTCAGTGCCAAGGGGTTTACACAGAGAAGGTAGAGAGAGATGGGGTCCCAGATGAGCCCAGATTATAGAACCGTTAGCCTGGGGAGAAGAAAAAACAGACAAGTAACAGCAAGTCTCCCCCAGTATGAACACCCTCATCCCCATTTATTTTTTTACTTTCTGTCTTACTTTTGGTTAAAAGAGTTTTCCACCCTTGAATGCTTAAAATAAGATTCTATTTGTGTTTCCTTCTCAATGAGAGGACAGCAAGTGTCTTTTTTTATCCTTCTGTTAGACTTCACTGATATACAGCTTGCTTTTCTGTTTCTATCTCTTAAAAGTTGCATTTGATTTCATTCTTATGTTTTTGCTGATTTTCCTATCAGACATCCTGTTTTTTTCTTCTCTTTTTTCAGTGTAGGGTGATATGTAGAAGGGACCACAACAAAGTGCCATGGTAAGCACAGCTCTTCCCTAACCAGCTAGCAAACTTCTCCCATTTTTAAGCTTCAGACTTTTTTCACAGTTATTCTTGATTTACTTTTAAGAATCAACAAGCTATTTTGAATATGTACTTTTCCTTGCTTCTACTGATGTCTACTTTTCCAGGTGATTTGTTTTCTAGCATTGGAGATAACGCCCAGGGCCTTGTTACGCTGGGCAAATGTTCTACCACTATGCTATATCCTCAGTCCCTTGAAAGCTGTTTTCTTAACATTAACTCCTCTAAGAAACTTTTTTTCCCTCAAATTTGTCCTGCATCTTCATAGACACTATCCTGCTTCCAAACACCGCAGGGAGACTTGCTTTCTTCTTTCCCAGAGTTCCATCTGTTGGCATGGTTAATTCCCATTCACTCTCAAAACATCATAAAACGTCACTTCTGGAGGGAACTGTTTTTCCAGGGCCTGCCTGGTTTAATTTCTTCCATCACCACAATTTCCTGAATATTGATAACAGTGTGTTCATCTGGTATTGATTTTCACCACTTTGGGAATAGGCCCCTAATTCCTGGCTCTTGTTCATTTTTATTTCCAGCTTTACTACTTACTGAAAATTGTAGAACAAATAGTGACTATACGTGATATCAAGAGCATTTCTCTTTCATCTGTTTAAGCTTTCATGAGAATTTATAGTTGGCTAAGCAGTGCGAGCCCTTTTATCATGAATAGTAGTGATGCTGTAGACATCAGTACTGCTATAATTTGATTCTTCCAAACAAAGATCTTCAAGGCTTAGTGACTCACACAGGATCATAGAGCCAGAAAATTACTTATAGTTCAGATTCAACCCTGGGTTCATCAGGTTCATTTGTATTATTTCTCACTTATTCTAGTTAGCTTACAGATGTGATTATCAGTACAACCACCATCTTTTTTATTCATTTTAGTCTATCATGGTACAGTGTGATGGTTTCATAAATTAGAAGGTATTCAGGTTGTCTTGGATTTCTTCTTTTCTTTGTTTGTTGTCACATTGTATGAGTCCTGCATTGTCTCTTAAAATGGCACTTTGTCCCTTCTACATAATGCTCAAATATACATTGTAATATACGTATATATGTAATCTCTTCTCAGACCAAACTGTTCACAGTTTCTTTTAGCAGACCATCCAGCATTTTTTCAAGGAAATAATTTCTCCTTGTGAAAAAATAAAAACTACTCCTATTAAATACTCCTGTTTACCTACATGTGCTCTACGAGGAGAAGGGAGGGAGGAGGGTGTGAAGGTACCCCCACAGGATTTATTTTTCATCTGAAAGTCCTGCTTTTCTCAGGGGGGCTAGTCCTGGTTCCTGGGATGCTTTGGGCATGATTAACATCCAGGTATATCTTTTATAGTTCTTCAGAGCATCAGCATCACACAGCAAGAAAACTAAATAGAACCTATTTATAGTTTTGTTTCTTTGTATAAATTTTGATCTCTAAGTAAAATTAATGAATTGCCAAGGTATCATAATAAAAGAAAGGCTGCCATCCCAAATGTGGCACTATTCTGATAATAATGAGCATGAGTAAAGTGAAAAGAATGATGATTGTTTCTATATTAGAAATCTCCTGCTGCACCCCAGTAGCCAGTTGTGATGTCATTGAGCCCGGGGCTGGCTTCACATTCTGACATTTCTCTCCTTCTCTCAACCAGTTAGAGCTGAAACCTCAAGGCCGAATGCTAATGAATGCAAGATACTTTCTGGAAATGAGTGGCAAGTGACATTTCTTCTTCTGGTTTGGGGGTTAGGAGGGCATGGCCTTCTCTTCTGGTATCATTTGTTTTATTTTAACAATGATCATAGAAAAGAATAGAGAAAAGGCATATTTTATTAAAATTCTCAGTGGTGCTTAGGTATGAGAGGAAAATAAATATGTGGGCCAGGTAAACAGAGAAAATATAAATATATAAATATAAACATAAATTATGTGAACTCATATGCCTGGCACTTCTATAGTCTTTCTATTTTAGTGTGGGGGTTTAATGTAAATACACAAGGCTCTGTTTATGTGTTTCTGTGTATGTCACATTGTTTGTACATAATAGTGTTCTATACAAGCTATCACACTATCAGCAGAATATAAAATAAGAAACTGATAATGTTTTCCATAGAGCTAGTAGTAAAAGCTAAGGCTTAAAATTAGTCACTTCACATTTTTTTTTTTTTTTAGGAACAAGGAACAGCAAAAAAAAATGCATTGCTAAAGAGTTTCAGTTCCATGCAACACACACACTTTGGTCACAGAAGTTAAATTTGTAAACACTATACACTGGAGGTCTGTGTCTGCCTGTTAGTGTTATTTAAATGAGTCAAATGTTACTACTAGTAAAATCTTAAACCTCAGAATGAAGATGTAAACCTACTAATGTAAACTGATTTTATTTTTTCCTAAATTAGTTTTGTTACAGGTTGAGTGTCGCTTATTCAAAATGTTTGAGACCAGAAAGGTTTCAGATTGTGGACTATTTTGAATTTGGGGATATTTGCATATCCATTAGGAGAGATCTTGGAAATGGGACTGAAGTCAAAACACGTAATTCTTTTTTTTCCCCCCTATATGGCTTATGCATATAGCCTTAAGGTAATTTCAAACAATTTTTTAATAATTTTGTACATGACAAAGTTTCATACATGATATTTCTCACTGTATTCTCAAAAAGTTGCAGATTGTGAAGTATTCTATATTCAGATTTTTGGATTAGGAATGCTTAATATACATGACAACTGAGTTTTAGTTAGAGATTTACAGTGCTTTTGCTTAGCATATATAATTTCTTTTATGTCCAGATGATACATACATTGGAGAAGACACTTTTATATGGCAATCAGGGGAACTTGAATACACACCAGATATTTGCTGATATGAGACATGGTTATTAATTTCCTAGATGTGATAATGATGATATGATTATTTAAAAAGAAATTTAATTCTTATACATATAAGCTGAGGTAGTTGTCAATAAAATAAAATGACCACGTGGATTTGTTTCAGAACGACCCACTGGCACAGGTATGGAGGTAGACAGTCACTGGAAGGCAGTGGCCATAAATTGATCATCTTCAAAGATGAATAATTGATATTTGGAAACTGATTACAACACTTGCATAGTTTTTGTATATACTTAAGTTTTTCCATACTAAAGTTTTTTAAAAGAAATTTTAAAGTCCTGAGGAGGAAAAATATACTCTGAATTTTTCTAAATGTCTCCCTAGTCTCTAAATATATAGTACATATAATTTACTATTTGTTAGCTGACTAAATGAGATACAAGGAGTGAGTGGTATCTGAATAATCAGTAAAAATACTGACCTAAGTTATACTAGTAATGATGTTTAATTTCTTGAATGAGTACAACAAGATTTTTAAAAATATGGTCTCCTATTAGTTCAACAAATGGTCCAATGAAAATTGGAGAAAAATTCCACTGGACAGAAAGTAATCTTGGTAAATAATGAAAAAAATCTCTGCTTTTGAAAAAAAATGCATAGGTATTTCTCCAGTTACCAGGGAATTTAAATGTTCTATTAAAATAAGAAAGTAAATTCAAATGAGGTAAAAGCAGCACTATTTCTTTTTTTTAAAAGCAGTACTATTTCATGAATAATAATTACATAAACCCAGGAATATTTAAAAACTTATAGTATTAAATTTTGTAAACTATACCCAGATTGAGATTTATCTCTAAATTTTCATATATCCAAAAAAAATCTAATTTTAATAACCTTTATCGTGAAATGACCTAACTAGAAAATTCCCTGCTGATGATAAGAAGAAAGTACAGGATGTTATTAAATTTTAAGAATGTTTGTAATTATATACAAGAAATAGTTTCCTAAAGGATTCAGAAAAGCAAAATATGAGTTCACACATTTAGAGGACTCAGCCTTAAAAAGTGATGTGTATAAAACAGCTAGAAAATAGTTATATCCTGCACTACATAAGTGCTGAATAACCAAGAGATAAATATGGATTGCCTTCATTCCATGACATTCCATAGTATGTTCTTTGAAAAAGAGGAAGAATTAAGAGTTCTGTCTTGTCTCAGTTAAAATGAAGGCATGAGGAAAACATGACATGGGTAGTGTGAAGACACCAAGTAGGCCACGTGGCCCTGCTAAAATCACAAGAGTCATATACAATGCTGGTAGGCATAGAAACCAGACAAGAAGAATCTGTAGCTTTCATCGTGTTTTGAACAAAAGGGAAAGCACACTCTCTCTTACTTGTAGAGTTAAACATTATTTACCTATAGAATCTCCTTTATGGTGCAGAGGAATGATGAGAATCTAGTTTAAGAGTGTGGTAACAAGAGTAAAATAAAAAGAAAAATCTGAAAGAAAAGAAAGCAAGATTTCATGGTAGTCTAGATGAAAGAGAATGCTTATAAATATACAGTGGAGGTGCTTTATGATTATTTTTAAATAAAAGAGGCATGCAGGGGAAAGTGTTGAGGATATCTCTTAAAATAGCTGCCTCGTGAAAATGATGGGATACAAAAAGAGAAGACAATGGGGTGGACAATCAGAAATTTTAGCTTAGGTAACATTTAAGGTAATAGCATGACTCCTGAATCATTCTTCAACAGAAGCCTGTACTCTTGTCTATCCCTTAATGAAGCAAATGGCTCTCCATTCACAGATCACTGGAGTCTTGCTCTGTGAACATTTCCATTTGTTCATTTCTGTGCTTGCATCACTTTTCCTCTTCTTTTCACTTCTGTGGCTTAAAAATGCACCATCATCATTTGATACATCTCTCACATGTTCCTACTTGTTATCCAGTCTGATAGGAATCTCACCCATGTCTTCACTCAAAATTCTCCAACTTTATGAACTCAGACTCCGACCTTGTTCTCAGAGCTCATTTGTCTCCCCGGTCAATTCTGTCCTTCCTCTCAATAAGTCCTAGACTTTTCTCTTTCATCCTCTATTATCCCACTTCTGGCATTAATTCCTCATCTACCTTAGTCCCCATGAAATGTTCTTGACAATACCACACTCTCATCAATTTTCTCTTCTACCAGACACATTTTGATCTCCAAGCATTGCATTCTCCATTCTTATTTTCTACGGATTTGCTAGGAAACACCACTCAACTGAGTCTGCTACAAACACATGCTGTTAGGTGATGTTCCAATATTTCAGACTCATATACTTGACCTCTTCAACTAGATTCCCTGTAAGTCCTTTAAATTATGTTGAGTTTAAATTACATGATTTGAAGGCCAACCAAATCATGTTAAAAGTATACTCAACCATTTTCCACAGTAATTCTTCCCTTTGTACCCACTATTTTAGTCAATTACTCTATCTTCCATAAAACCTGAAAGTAATTTTTATACTTTTCTTTTTTTACCTCCTATATTAGTTAATAATTTCTCTCCCTGTGATGAACATTTTTCAATTTTACCTTTTTTGCATCCTTGCTTACCGTGTCTCATTCATTTGCCTTACATTGCTGACCAGAAAGAACAGATTGGCCTCCATTCTGACTGTATCATGCTCTGCTTTACTCTCTCCCTGCCCCTGCTGCAGCTGTTTAGTGTTTGCAGTTTATCTACAAGAAAATATTCAGACTGCTCTCACATCTGCACATTCTCCACGTGTGAGCACTGATTTGATTTGCTGCCACTCCCCTCTCTCATGTACTCCTGTATTTTAGTGCCCCACTTGTATCCTGAGAACTCCTGTTTCTGTACCCTTTACCATTCTCTTCCACCTGGAAAGAATACTTTTGCTTTTCCCCACCCTGCTTTCTCCTGAACATTAGTAGGATTATTTATTCTTCAGAACTCAGCTCAGAAACCCTTGCTACTTGTACCTTACCTAGTTTTTCTAATTCATACCTCTGTCTACCTTAATTGGTGCTGTTTCCTCACCTTCGTGATCCCATAGTATCCTGGGCATATTTCTGCTGTTACATTACCACCTAGTTACCTTTCCTTTTAACTGCTCAATTCTTGCAAGGCAGCAATGGTTGGTTGATAGCTTATCTATTCCTTTAACTCCAGCACCAGGTTGCAGATAGGAGGAAGAACAAATACAATCATTGTTTATTGCATCATTCATTTGAATTCTCCTTGACATCTAGAAGCTTCCTTTATTTCCTTTGATTCTCACACAATGACTATTTCAACCATGCCTATCCTCCTTGATATCTGAGGGTTTATTTTTCTCTCACTCCTAGAGCTTGACCTTTGGCAGGTCTGTTGTTAGAGATTCTATCTTCTGTACATTACAGTGTACATTACTGTGTGGCTGCTTCTTGTATCCTCTTCTTGTTCCAGTGCTTTGGAGAAAGTCCCTCCCTGTTCTGACCTCAAGCCTCTCACCCCAGCAGAACTGCTCCCTCAAATCACTTCCTCCCAACGTCCTCAACTTTCCCTTCTCTGTGGCTTCCTCCTCATTATCAAGACACAACACAGCAGCCATCTTCCCCTATCATGGAAAATGTCACTTTTTTAACCATTTTACCTCTGCTATGCAGTTCACGCTGGTTTGAACTCAATTTGTAATCCACATTGGCCTCAAACTCACAGAAATCCTCCTGACTCAGCCTCTCAAGTGCTGGAAGTGCAGACCTGCACCACTGTGCCCAACCTCCCTGACATTTCTTTAAAAAAAAATTTGTTAGTCTCTTTTTATTTGCTATATTCCCAATCTCAGTCCCTCACAGTCTGGCTGAAATGTCCTTCTCCAAGATTATGGATCTTCTAAACAAGTTCCCAGTTTTTAGCTTTCAATTTCCTTGACTGCTCTCTATCAGTCAATGTAGAAAGCTGCATTCTTTTTTTTTACATATATGATGTAATCATATCTAAGTTTTGCCCTTAATTTTTCAACTACTCCCTCTTAGTCTCTCTAGTGACTCTTTTTCATACCTCCTAAAAGCTGTGGATGTACATATCCCTGAGACTACTCCACACCATCGTACACTGTTTCATACAGTTAGCTGCTCTTTGTGTGAGCAATGTATCTCCCTGTTGTGATCATAGCTGCTCAATGGTTAGGAATAATATCTCAGATTCTGTTAGGACACTCAGTGTAGTCATTTACACTTAGCTGATCAAGGAACACTTGTCTTGTGTTTGACTATAAATAAGACTAAATAAAAAGATTTGGAGTCATTGGTTTAAAAGACATAGCCAAACCTTTATATGTAAAACAACAACAAACTTATTCAAGCTGATAGAGGAGCAAATTACTTCAGAAATAATGCAGTTGATATCAAAAGAATTAAATCCCATGTTCTTACACATTTACTTATAATAATTGGAATCATTAGTGGACAGAGCAACAAGGAAGGAAGAAGGGAATAAATTCATTTCTAGAATTTTCTGATATTTGTTAAATGTATAGTAGTCCAATCCCTAGACTACTATACATGTATGTGTAGTATAGTTAGGGTTCCAGACTAATTCACTTTCATTTTCTGAATTAAAAGTACTTTTATTCTTTATTTCATGTCAGTTCATTGCATCTGACCAAGCCATATCAAAACATAATCTATTATACAAGCAGTAAATAGTTCTGCACATTTGTACCGGAGCATGTGAAAGAAAATTATTAACTCAGAGATTATTAAGCCCTCATTCAGCAAGCCTAATTCTTTCCATCCTTGTGTCAAATAAAATAACCTGAGTTACTTAGCCTTAAAGTAACAGGCAAAGTATTATGGTCCATCTGTAGAACTCTAGACAATTACTGGCACAAGGGTTTGGAGTTGCCCTGACACAGAACTGTGAACCACTGTAAAGAAGATGTGAGTCCTAAAATGAGTCTTGAGACTTGGCTAGCTTGCTGTAGGAGAGGTCTCCACATACACAGCTACTCCGTTGTCTGCCCAGTGTGTTTCTAGCCCAGACAATATTAGGAATGTAAAAACAAAGTACCTCATCAGGAACATTTGCCTCAAATACATTGTCAGACCTCTGTCACTGCAGCCAGAATGGCTAATAATGTTAACGCTATCTTTTCAAGTATGATGAGCCTCTTACTTTCACTAAATTTTAATTTTTTGCATTAAAAATAAAAGAAATACAAGTGATACAAAAATCTTCAAGCTATTAAATTATTATGATTCAAGCCATTATAATAATTATACTTAATATCTTTATTCTAGTAAGGATACTATTTTGCTATTTATCATGTTATTCTTTCTCACCTGCTGGAGTATTCATCATGCTATCTACCCATGATTACCCCACCATTTTGTATTCTTTGGGGTCCTGAGCCTCATGCATATTTCAGAATATCATGCATGTTTTCCGAATTCTACCATCTTATGCCCCCCTCCCAGCCTTTTAGAAAAATGTCATCTGGGCATTGGGCCCTGTGAACAGTGACTACTCAATGCCAGTATGCACAAGCCCAGTGAATACATGTGGATTTGATGGTTTGACTCAGATGATTAAACAATACACAGGATTACTTGTGCTTGTAAAAAATGCAGTTATCAATTTTCTGGCCTTTCCCACATTGATGAGTACAGACTGAAGCTGATACAGTGTATCTGATCCCTGTGGCCATCAAAACCCAGAACATAAATGCCTTGCCTTCTCAAAGTTCCTTTGTCCTCACACAAAAGGCTGGATAGCTCCTACCTGTCTGTGCCACTGACTAAATGGAGTCTGTTGCAAAGTGCCCTGACATCTCAGAAATGCTGCTCCCAAGTTGCTCTCAGTCACCACATTATTCTCTAGAGTTACATAAAGACTTGAAAGTGCTGATTTCTGGTTTTAAAATCTGAGGGTAACCTCAGCTCAGCCAAAGAGTGAAGGATGAAACCAGCCATCCAATTTCAGTTCAGTCCTCTAATATACCCTGTGATAATTCGGTATTATAGGCTTAAGGAAAGAAGTTTGCCTTTTACCCCCTTTCATAAGTATCTGGAATTTTATTGCTGTAGGTGATGAATGCTTGTCTGCTTGTCTTCCTCACCCAGTTCCCACTGTCCCACCCAACCGTGACTATCATACTGCAGAATCTCACTTTGCCCCTTCTTCTCTGCCTGCAGACACAAAAGACATGAGTGAATTGGAGACCGAAGGCTTCTTTGCCCTGCATCACCGCCGAGGAGCTATCAAACAGGCCAAAGTCCACCACGTCAAGTGCCACGAGTTCACCGCCACATTTTTCCCACAACCTACCTTTTGTTCTGTCTGCCATGAGTTTGTCTGGTACAGTAACTTAGCATTTTACTCCAAACTACAGGCTATGCATTTTGTCTTAATTCACAAAGTGTGGTGTGTTCTGTGGGGAAATTTATGGGGTGCAAGTACTAAGAGTTAGCAGTGACCTTGGCAGTACCAAAGAGGTTAAAGTGTGTGCTTTAATATGAGCATTTCATAATGTGGTTCCTGTAAAACAAAGTCCACTCAGGCAAGGTGCCTGTGTTAGCAATCCTTTACTGTGACAAAACACACAAGAAAATCAACCTAAAATGAAGAAATTTTTCTTTCACCCAGTGCTTTCAGAGGCGTCAGTGTGTAGCTACTTGGCCTTGTTACTGAGCGCTCGTGGTGAGGCAGAATATCATGGCAGACAGTAAATGGCAGCGTGAAGCTGCTCAACTCACGGCGGCCAAGAAGTAAAAAAGACAGACAGAGGGAAGGAGTGGGTCCCAGTATCTCTTTCAAAGGCGCTTCTCCAGTGACCTCATATCCTTTCACTAAACTCCACCTCCTAAAATTTTCACTATTTCCCAGTAATGCCAAAAGCTGGCAACCAATACTTTAGCTATGACCACTAGGAGAGAGGGGTACTTCAGATCCAAACCATAACAAAGCCAAGAGGATATTAGTTTCTGACTAAATGGTATGCTGATAGCGGCAAGAGGGAAAGAACACAAGTGGCAATGTATTATGAGTACGGTTTTGTAGTCAAACCTCAGTAACCCAAGTGGACTGGCATTATTGCGAGTCCCAGACTGTGCTTTTGCACTGTAATAAGTGATTTGAATGTGGATGAACAATTAGGGGACTCAGCCTCAGAGACCAGTTTAAACCTCAATAACCACATAGCAGAGGCTACCGTACAATCGAGACTTCGAACCACTTCTGTTTCTATTTTCAGCATCTGTGTCTATTAAGGAATGCTCTGTTGGGCTCCTGCAGAATGTTTTCATGCACAACTCCAATTTAACTAGGATATCCAAAGGTCAAAAAGGTTGCAATGGATTTTTATTAACTTGTTTTCTTCTAATTACTTAAGTCTTCTTTCTTTCAAACTCCGGAATTGGTTTTAAGGTTAAGCTTTATTGGTTGCAAATATTCTCACTCAGAAAGAGGAAGTAAGATACGTTACAGATGTCTTTGTTCATTTACATATAAACAAAGACAGTAGATGAGAGAGACAATATACTTTCAAATGAGACGATGATTTTTTTTTTTTTTTTTTTTTTACTGTAGGACATGAAACTTTGCTGCCAGGAGCCTGTGCTGCATATCATTTAGGCATTGTAACCTCTGTGTTTACTTAGCAAATACAAGCATGAAAAAGAAAATCAATGGTTCTTTATTTATTTAATTATCAGATTTTTAGTAAACTAGCTTAAAATTAAAACACAGGCTTGGCAAATGATACACTGGGACTACTAATCAGCAAAAATGTCCTGTGACCTTAGGAAGTCATGAGATCTGTCTCACCTCTAAAGTGGTTTCTGATGTTGACATGAACATCCAAACAAATCTGCCATGTGCTTTGTTACAGGGGTCTAAACAAACAGGGCTACCAGTGTCGACGTAAGTAAAAAAGATTTCTGTCGTATTGTCACTATTTTTTAAACTTAATTTCACCTTACATTCTAGAAATCTTAAGCCATCATTATTTGTTTTCAGAATGTAATGCAGCAATTCACAAGAAGTGTATTGATAAAGTCATAGCTAAGTGCACAGGATCAGCTATCAATAGCCGAGAAACCATGGTATGTATGTGCCATAAATGGAATCCTCTCTTTGACGTACAGTAATTTTATCCTGTTGTTAAACTTTATAGCACGCTAGTTCTTTGTAATAGTACCTGCCTGAACCTGAATCCTTAAACTTATCCATGAATATGAATCTCCCTAAAGTCTTTTTCTTTTTAAAACTTTGTATTGAGTTACCAAAGAAAAGCACAGTAAGAAGTTTTTCAGAAAAAATGTGAAGAAAGTGGCCAGAAAGCACAACTTAAGGATTTGAAAACAAGCCTTGTGGACTGTATAGCTGGTAATGGCAATGAAAAAGTAAATAAAGACAAGTGATTAAAAGTATGAGGACAGAAACATGTACAAGGTTTTTGAGAGATGGTAGCAAAAGGGTAATCCTAGTGTTGAGTGGAAATACTTGCTTCAGATGAACTTTGAGATTTAGTCTAAAAATAGGTTAGGTTTGACTTTGTAGAGGAGGGCACCTTAGATGAAAGTCAGGCAGCCTATCACTGCAAAATATTTTTTCTTCCTTCTCCCACCTACTTCTTCATCCAACAGATGTTTTGCGAGTGTCTAATTCATGGACAATATCATGCTATGTCAGATGTACAGCACAGCACAAAACAGGCACAGTTCTGCTTTCATGGACTTTCCGCAAAGCTGGAGAAACATATAATAAACCAAATGTGATCAGTTTCATTAATATCAGGTGCTATAAAGATAGCAAACAAGTTACAAGGATGGAAAATCACCAGTGGGCCTAAGGAGACCACGTGGTCAGAGCATTTCGCTAAGCAAAGGAGCATTTGAACTGAGACCTGAAAGTGAAAGGAGCCAAGTGTAACCAGCCAGAGGAAGGAGGTCTGAGATAGACTGATGGCCCTGAAGGGGGAGAGTCCAGCACGCTCTGGAAACTAAAATGAGACCGGTATGGCTAGATGCACGAGGCCCAGAGAAAAAGGGACACAAGTTGGGGAACCTGGCAGGATGTAAATCATGTAGGGATCCTTCAGACCCTGAGAAAGTGATTGATAATGATGGGTCTCATAATAACAAGCTCATCTTGTGACACCATAAGAGAAACAGTGCATTAAGATGTGAGAGTAAAGCCAGAGGATGCTGAAGGGGTCATATCAGGAGAGAGGGAGGTTGTTTGTATTAGCGTGGTGACAGCAGAGATGGAACAAAGTCAGAAGACTTTCAAGTGATTTCTATTTCAGAAATGCTTGGACCATTTTAGAGCAATAAGTACGGAGAATGAAAGAGAAGGACATATGGATGACTCCCACTACTGTCCCAGCTGAGAAGCGAGGGGACATCTAAGTATAATTATCAATGGAGAGTTTTGCACTTTTGATTTGTATGAGCCAGTGCACCAGTTCTACAAGGTTGAGAGTGATGATATTTCATAGGTGAGCTTGAAAGCTAAGAGATTCCTTAGTAATGAAATAAAGAAAGAAGACAATTCAGGGCTAATTGCAAATTAGATGTTAGGTAGGGGAGAGAAAGACAAAGAACCCAGGTTTGAAGAGAGAGTCCTACACTTAGAGCATATGAGGTTCTAGAGCTAGAAAGGAAAGGGGTAAACTGTATTCTATACAGCTGAACTGCTGAGGGAAACAAGGATGACATGGAGATGTTTGCAGCTCTTTGATCGGAGGGAGCGCAGGACGTTTGTGTTCCTGTTAGTGTGGCGGAGCTATAGTGAAGATGACTATAGAATGGCACCAAAACAAGATGCGCATTGATTTACCATTATCAAGAGATCACTACAAAGGACAGGTAGCTGGAAAGAAAGGGTTCAAAAAGCTGTGGGAGATACTACCATGCTAGGAGAGATAGATGGAGCTGGAGAATGATGAACAAGCAAAGCAAGTCAAGTCTGCTGGCAAGAAGGACAAGAGTCCCAGCTTCTGCAGAGAGGGGTTTTGGATAGAATGACATATCAGCAATTTTAACTGGAAAGGAGTAGGGCAAGATAGGAGCCAATGGGGTAGCAGCTTTCTCTCCAATAACGGGGACTGAACCCAAGCCCTTCACACTGAGCTACATTCCCAGCTCTTTTTATCTTTTTTAATTTTGAAACAGGGCCTCACTAAGTTGCTAAGTTGCCTGGTCTGTGCTCAAACTTACAATCCTCCTGCTCAGCCTTCTTGGTGGGCAGTGAGGAAGCTCCTTTTAGCTCGTTTATGTCCTCAAGGAAGTCTGCACACTGGAAGAAGAAGCAGAGTAGGCAATAAATATGGCTTTGAAGAAAGAATCAGAAATCAGAAAGCAAGGCAGAATGGCAGCAGAACTGAACTTTCACTTGAGTTTGGCAGGGCCACCCTGCCCAGATGTGTAAACTTCCCTGACAAAGGGACAGGTAGAGAGGGCAAATCAGCTGAATTTTTCCATCCAGAGAGGACATCCGTACCTATAACACCAGCACCCCGCGAGGCTGAGGCAGGTGGCTTATGAATTCAAACCCAGCCCAGGCAGCTTAGTGATAGAGTCTGTCTCAAAACTTCAAAATAATTTTTTAAAAGGATTGAGGCTGAGGCTCAGTACAAAAGTTCTGGAGTCAATCCTAAGTACTTGAAAAAAGAGAAAGAAGGAGAAAGAAAGGCCATTCTCTAACAGTCAGAGCCACACAAGCATAATGCCATCTTACCGTGTGATTCAGGTAAGGCTCAGTGTGGTCAAAGCAGTCTCTATGTAGTGAGTCACCTACAAGTAGCAAACCTGGGACAAAAACTCAAGACAACTGTCTTCCAGAGTTTTTGTTTGTTTAAACCAAACTGCCACCTCTAATCCTTCTCCCATTACTTGATGCTATCCGCTTTTCTGAAAAATCATGAATTATGAGCAATCATTATTAACCTCAGTGGGTAACAAAATTGCTGGCACAAGGTCAACTATTATAAATCATTAATTCTATGAATACATGACTGTATGAATAATATTATACTCTCTGGGAAAGTCTTAATTTTGTGCACATGCAAGAAAGTATTTTTAGGGCCTTTTTATACTCCTAAACCTGAAGTGGTATTATCTCATAGAAATAGTCTGAGAGCTACATGTATAGTTTTAGATGTTTAAGTAACTACTTTAAATAAAAGAGAAAAGCACATATGAACTCAAGTTTAGTCAATGTTTTGTCAAGCCCAATATGTCTGAATATTATCATTTCAGCCTATAATTAGTACAAAAAATAATAAGTTATTTCACACTATTTTCCCTACCAAGTTTTCACAATCTGGTGTGTATTTTAAACATACTTTTCCAATTCTAGCTCACCATGTTTTCAGTGTTCACTAACCCTAAGCAGCAATTCTGCTTGCATGTTGGAAAGATCAGATCTAGAGTCTTTATCAGCCTTATCTTGAGCTGTATAAGCCTGTACTAGAGTTTGAAATGAATTCTTTCTATCTGGGACCTTGACCTATTAATTACCATATTCATACTCCATAACATGAAATGGGCTTTGAAAATTATTTATTTATGGGGGAGGGTTGAAAAAGACTAGTGTGGGTTCTGAGCAGCTTTTAAATAATTCAAAGCAGCTATTCTATGGCTCCGATGCTGACAACATCAACCACAGAAGCAATATTATCACTATGTTAGCAAATAAAGCTTCTTTGCTGTGTATATCCTCAAGTAAATGGTTTAATTAGAAACCTCTGAAGTGATTATAAATCTTAAGTAAATAAAACTTTTTGTACTGCACAAAGAATATTTGCAGTCTTACCAGGAAGTAAGTTGCCCATGGTTGTGGTTGCTGTCATTGTCATTATTTTTCTTATTGTTCAGGTAAGAACTTTGATTGAAGGAGAGGATTTAAACTCTGGGAAACTTCAAATTCCTGAAATAAATCTACCACTAGCATCTCTCTATCCTACCTCTCTCCTTAAGTTGTATTTCTTTGGAGACTTCAAATAGAATGGTAGGCTCTCTGATTCTGATTGCCAAGCTCCTTGCTATCCAGACTCAATAACAGTGTGACCTGGGCAAGTTTCTGTGCTTGATCTCCTCACCTATCAAGTGAGGGAAGTAACAGAGCTCCTTCAAATGTGGTGCCTGAGGATTACATCAGATGCCATAAGTGTACCAGGTGACACATGTGACATACTTGTCCTCTATTCATGGGAAGAACTCTTAGCTGTCTCTTGCCTCTGTTATTCAGTTCATGAGTAAGGGGTGAGAAAATGCTTCAAGCTAATAGTAGGCTTTTATTTTAGTATCATCTTCTAGAAGAGGCATTTTTAGCATCCTTCCAAAGGTTAAGCACTGGTTCTGGCTAAAAAAAAAAAAAAGGAAATATTTATATTAAAGCAGGAAGGGCAGTTTCATCTGTTTAAACAAAAGCAGCATTTCCTTAGCTCCCATTAGATAAATAACCCCATTCTGTCTGCCTATGACATTCACCTGTCTGTCTGATGCCTTAGACATCTGCTGAGGATCTCTGTATGCTCAACATGTGCCAACATCCAGCTCATCCTTACCTGAAAGAGCCATGAGCTCTCTGCCACCCTTAAACAAGACAGGAAGGCCTGACAAGTCCCAGGGATGGCCTATGTCTGTATTGAAGTTCCTGTTAGGCTAAAGTGTCTGTGACAAAAGATGGGTCCCAGGGACATGTATGTAATGACACCTTCTGCCCTTCTTCCAGTTCCACAAGGAGAGATTCAAGATAGACATGCCACACAGATTCAAAGTCTACAATTACAAAAGCCCGACCTTCTGTGAGCACTGTGGGACCCTGCTGTGGGGGCTGGCACGACAAGGACTCAAGTGTGATGGTGAGTCCAATGGGAGGTGAGCATGGTCCCACTGGGGCACTGTGCGGTGTCTTAGCAAGAAGAAGGTAGCAAGGATGACTTCTACCCCAGCCTCATGTGGATGTGACTGTGACCATGAATGTCACTTCCTGGAACAATACATCCCTGCTGCTGTTTGCCTTCTACCCTACAATACTGTCTGTCGTGTTCACAGTCCAGAAAAGTGCGCAGGAACTCAGGTTCAAGATCAAGTCTCCAGGCTCGTGCTTTATGTTGTTATACACAGCCCTGAGGAGACGCAAAGCCGGTATTTCTCCTCTGACTCCACTTCACTCTAACCTGGCCTGCTGTCTCCTTGGTAGGGTCTGGCCTGACTCTTCCTAACTCCAGCCAAGTCTAGCTATGTGATACCTCAGCCTTCCCCTTTGCACCAGCTAGTGACCATCTCCCCTCATCTCTGCAAGTAGCAACCCCTACTCCCTTGAATGAGAAACCAAGTTCAGCACTGATCTCCCTTCTCCCTTGTCTGATCTTCCCCAAGGGCTGCGATCATTAGCAGAGTCCAAGCCTGCCATTCTCTGCTGATGGTGTTACTCAGCCCTATCCGGGAACAAAACAAAAAAAACAACACAAGCGGCATTCTTGCTTTAAATCTCTAAATTGCTAAGGAAATAAACTTTAGAAATTTGTAATGCTGCTGTGCCAAGATGAGGGAGTAGGGAGGAAAAATCCCAAGAAGAACTGACTTTCCAGGTGGGAACAAGGGAGGGGCAGGGCCTGGATAACATGGTCCCCCAAAGTTTCCTGCTGCAGTGCAGACCTTTGTATGATGGACTATTAAATGCATTAGCCCTTTGATTTGTCCTTGCTGCCCTGTCTTAGTTAATACCACTGGTTACATGTTTCTTCCCTTTTAGGTGCCAGAGGGGAAAGACAATCTTCTGCAGCTTCCATGATGCTTATGTGCCCCCATGCTTGTTTGAGTCTAGAGTGAAATCTTAGGGAGGCAGGAAGGGTTAGGTTTCCTAAGCAATCCCCAAGGCAGACACAGGTGGTCAAAGTGAACTTTTAGGGATCCCTTCATTGCCCCAAAGTACCACTTACATGCTTTTCTCTATACGCCTACTCAAGAATATATGGACATGAAGGGTATGATGTAGTATGTCCTAAGAGCCCCAAATCTCCCACTATTCTAGTTGTGTAAATGGAAATACAAATAAATTCTCACCAGCCATTACTCTTGTGATGGTCTCAAGGCCAAGTGTCATTTCCATGAGCCTGAGTGCCCACTTGCTAACGCAGAGCTGGTCTTGAGAGCCTGCCTAGGAAGTTTAGAACTTCCCCAAAGAATCCTTGGTATTATTTCACACTGATGTGTGCAGCTTTGTTCCATTCTTTCTAACATTCTTTCCCTTCCCCTCCATTCCTTCCCCATTCTCTCTTACCTACTTCATTCCAAGAACTCCTTTCCCTCTTTTCTTTCATCCCCATCCCTTTCCCCACCCCTCCTTCCCTCCTTTCCCCTCTCATTTCACTTTCTATTTTTAACTTTATTATTCCCCCCAAATTTCTCGGTTACTCAACTCTGTTCAACTCCACATGCCTGCATCTTCAACTCTTGATTTTTCTCTTTTTCTCTAGTTCTCTTTGTCCTTTGTCTTACCTCACTCTTTTCTTACCCCCTTATAAATCATCTACTTAAGTTAAGGTCCCTTATCAGTCTTTATCCTGCCTACTTTGTTCTCTCTCTCTTTTCTCTCCCTTTCTCTCTCCCCTTTCCCCTCCCTCCACAATAATTTCCATGAAAATAATCATCAAAAGGGACTCTTGGCACTCACAGAGATCAAGTTGCCGCCTGATAGGTTAGTGGCAGAGACTTATGGTATTTAGTAGTGGGAATGGTGGCCTTTCTTCAGTACAGTGTCCATCTCAAACAAGCATAGAGCTAGCTACAATTCCAAGAAGCAAAGTAAAATACCAGTTCTGTTGCACTAAATTCTCAACAAGTGTCTCACTTTACATTGTATGGTTAAGTAAGAAAATGTGTCTAGGGACATCACATTAAAACCTAACGCCTGCGAAATGAGCCCAATGTCAGTCATGCTGGTGATGCAGAATTCTAAGCACGATTATCAAAACCAACCTCCTATAGTAAAGATCTTAAATACACATGAAATATTTTGCTTCAAATGGATTTTTGTGGCTATATCTAAGCATATATATTGGGAATAGTAATATAGCTATTTACATAGAAAATGCTGTATTGATTTATGATGAACTATCTGAAGGATTGTAAGCTAAGTAAAACCAAAGGTAAGTGATGTCAGAATTTCACTTAGATTTTATATCAATGTAATAATTAATCAAGATGAATGAAAAATTGTAGTTGATAAACACATGCCTACTCCGTAACACTAAGCTAAGCTCTTTGCACACAAGTGTAATGGTACGCAGCTAAAATTAAAATTTGCAGGATTTCTTAGGTCCTACTAAATAATTCTGTTATAACAACTCTATTTAAATTTTTGCAGAAGCAAGTAGGTTTGACACTAGAGTTCTATCAGCTAGAGTTTGGAAATCTTTACATTATTTTTTCTTTTTAACAATGACATTTCAAAAGCAAAGTTTGGGTTTTCTAAAACTTGTAACATAACATGACAGTTGTCTTTACAGAAATTCACAGGCACACCCCATCCCTCTCAATCCAACAGAAGTCCTTTGGTCACTAGAAGTCATGAACACTTTCTTATTGTTAGTTGTTGTTAGTTACTTTCTTATTGCTAAGACACAATAGCTGACACCCACAGTGTAAAGGAAGAAATCTTTATTTTGGCTTGCAACTTGTAGAGCTTTGAGTTCATAGTCAACTGACTCCAAAGCAGAGGGACATGGCAGAGGAGAAACAGCTCATAGCATGGCAGCAACAAGCAGAGAGCAATCAAGACCAAAAGGAGGGAGAGAGACCCTTCCAGGCCACGCCCCCAATGACCCACCTCCTCCAATCAGGCTTTTCCATCTACATCACCATAGCTATAAACTCATCAGTGGATTAGTTCACTGATGAGTATAACAACCCCATGATCCAGTCACAACCCCATGATCCTCTTTCCCAAACCCCCACCTGTGAGCTCATGAGGCTAGAAATAAACCATAATAGTACTGTTTTCAGGACTCATGATTCCAAGTACTCATGGAGTCTGGACAGAGCATAAGTTCAGGGTGTGGACCCTCCTCAGAAACTCTTGAGACTTATGCAAGGTCATGTAGGGTCAGACCCTTGTGTAACTTATGACTGGCATGTGTCCTCCTTCCCTACCTGTTCTTGAATATTTCCCACTTCTCTTTGCTTTTCTTTAGAAATAACAAAAATAATGTCATGACATACAACATTGAAAGAAAACAGATTGGTTTCCTTTCCCTGAGTTGCTTTCTATCATTGCATCATAAATGCACATTTAAGATGATAACTCATGTGTACAAGAAATACCACTTTCTTTTATGACCTTGAAATCCACGTTAAGTGGGACGCTATTAACTGCAGTGGTCCTCCACCTTTCCTGTAACCACACAAGATTTAGGGGTCCTAAAGACATGATAATATCTTTTAACACCCTACTGTCGGTCCTGTTGGTGTCACAGCGAAACCCATTATGGACACGCCTATGGCTTGCTGTATTTGCACCGCCTGGAGCCTGTGATTTTGTCAAAGTTGAGATCTTAGTGTCTAGGACCAGCCTCTCTAGATGCACTCTGCTGTGACCTCCCCTGGCATTACAGGCCAGTGAAGAGTGTCTCTGTGCTCCCAGATCCACAATTACTTTCTTCTCCCTTGTGAAGTTCAACTGAGGTAAGGGAACACCTCCCTTCTATAACCTCTTTCCCCTCGCACTCTCAAGTACTTCCCAATCACTTCCTTCTCACGGATACCTAGCTAGGAGCCTTCACTTGCCACCCGCTCTCAAATATGAGACAAGCAAGAAGGAGAAGAACCAGACATGGAAAACCAAAATAATATTTCAAAAACTTGCTTATTATAATTGAAAAGTGTGGTGATAATTCTAAAGAGGTCTGATTCTGTTGGTTGGTTTCCTTTAACTAGGTCTTTATCACTTCTGACATCTTCAAACACTAGGTTTTCTTCCCCTGATTTGTTGTACTGGCCATGAGAAGTGTGGCAGTGTTTTCCAAACAAGGTTAGAAAGGCATCTGTCAATCAAAGAAGAAATGTTCATGAACTTTAGGAGAGTTTTATCCCAAGGATAGGACCGTAAGGATGATGTGCAAGGCTTGGCTGAAAAGGACAGGGGATAAGAACAGGAGGTGGCTTTGCTAAGTCCCATTGACAAGCTCTAGCAAAGTCACAGTGTGGCTGCCTAAGAAGTTCAGCAGTGTTCACATGAGAAACAGCTCAACATTGTCACAAGGCAACAAAATGAAAAGTTAATCTTGAGACTTACATGTTCCCTACCTTTTCTGTTATTCTTTGTTCCAAAGAAAAGATATTGCTTCAACAGGTTCAGATGGATTTTAGAAGTAAAATATCTATGTTTTTCTGGAAGTTCCCAAAAGTCCATTGGGTCCCAGCTCATCCAAGCTATCAGTTCTGCCCTCGAGAGAAACAGCCAACCTGACAGTCACCCCCAGCCAGGGCTCAGAGCTGTGCCCTTATGTCACAGCCTCATCACCACCAATTCTCGTAATTTATTCACTCTGCCCATCCCCAAAGTAAACCCCTGGCACAGGGCCACTCTTCCTCCGCCCACTCGCATCCCTTAACACACACAAACACCATTTCTTCTCTCTCAGTTCCATCTCACAGGCTGAGGCTGCAGCTGGGGCTTCAGCCAGGAGGATAAAGTTCCTCAAAGCCCAGTTGGGGAAGGGGACACTTAAGACTCGAGTGTGAGGTCACACTCCTCTGTTCCAGCATTTGTTGAATCCTTCTCTAGCAGAAAGACTCTGAATCTATCCCAAGAGAAAGTGATTTCCCAGCACCAGTGGGTACTTTCTCCCCTGCTCACCATCCACTTTCTTCCTTTCAGCATGTGGCATGAACGTCCACCACCGATGCCAGACAAAAGTTGCCAACCTTTGTGGTATAAACCAGAAGCTAATGGCTGAAGCACTAGCAATGATTGAAAGCACCCAGCAGGTAGGGAGACCGTGGAACGGGCAAACTCCCTGCCCCATGTCCACTCAAATCCTCACTCTGACCTGCAGCATAGAACATCCTGGGCTGTATTTCCAAGCATTTACTTAGCTATCTTTCATTTTGACACCCATGCCGCGCAGATCTTTGTAGGGTCTTAAATTCTTTATGGAGTGAGACGAGGCAGAAACAAATTTATTAAAATTATTGAGGACTTATTGCCAGCTTTAAATCCATACATTACACCTATGTAATACCCAGGGAAAATAGTTATTTACTCTAGCAAATTCATCACTAGACTACCCTCAGAACAAGAATCTGTGGAAGTTTTTGCATTGCTGTTTATACCTTAGCATTGAATGAACTCTCATATATAAAAAGAAATCCTCTTTAAGACTTTGCACTGTTCCTGTAATCTACTTTTTTACCAACCTCTTCTTATTGGCTAGAAAGGATGCAGACAGATAGTGTAGGAGATTCCAGATAGGCCCCAGAAAAGAGGGAAGGAGCTAAGTACTTTTTGCTGGTGCACCAAATACAACAGACCCTTAGGAAGTAAGGAATCCTTAAAAAGTGTTAAAGAGGAACTTTTATTGTCCTGTGCATTTTGGAATTTTAAATGGCTTTTGTCCTCTCAGACAGCAGACAGAGCTGGCCCATTCACAAGGGGTGAGTGGTCTGACTCTCTGTTTGTAATTTAGGCTCGCTCCTTAAGAGATTCAGAACACATCTTTCGAGAAGGTCCAGTTGAAATTGGTCTCCCATGTTCAGTCAAAAATGAAGCAAGGCTACCATACTTACCAACTGGGAAAAAAGGTAATTATATCGGAATGGTTTGCTACAGGTAAATGGAGAATCAACGTTAAGTGGTGTTCTCTAGACTTAAGTTCTCAGTTCACCTGGTCAAATAAGAGATCCTTTTCTATTTAACAATTTTAGACCTGACTGCCAAGTAAGAAGCTCCTACTTCTTAGAAATAAAACTGAAGCATGCCTCACCACAATGCCTTTTATGAGAGAGAGAGAGAGAAGGAAGGCAGACAGTGGGATAGATCTGGAGGAAATAGCTGAAAATGTTTTCTTAGAATTTTAGAATATTGTTTTCTGCCTATGTTAAATGATTTTACAGAAATAAATCTATCATAAAGCACACTAGTTGGAATATCACAGAAGATGTTCTTATTCTGGGAAGACTTTTATGAAAAATTTTAGAATAGAAAAGAGAAGAACAACCAGACCAAAAGCTCTTAATATTTATGACATTCTGGAATTTTTTCCAAGCTGCTGTTTGAAGGTGGTTCATGGGAAAATATGAGCACATGACTCTGAGACCTGAATCCACAAACGATGTGAATTACTTTCCTTGTATTTAAGAGAGAATATGAAAAAATATTTTAAAATGAAAGCAATATTATAATGGAAAGAATCACCTCCCCACCTCCCACTCCAAATTTTTGCATACCTCTTCTGATATTAGGCAAGAGCTAAACGGACATAAAATTTTTTCAAGAAGGTTTGGATTGGATTTAGGAAAGGTCACCAGTGAAGTAGACCTTATCTCAGCAATGATCAGTGCAGGCAGTATCTTGATATGCAGACTACAATGAATAAGGCAGTACAGATCTTTAACAATCTGCTAGATTTTATCCTTCTGCCCTCATATTGTAATTTACAGAAATTAATGCCATTGGTATCAAATAGGCTCATAGGCAAAATTAATGTCTATGAGCCAAATATATGATTAAGAATTACTTTTCCCCTAGAATTTGATTAAAATATCTATTTATCCATGGTCTGACATTTTAAAAAAAGCGCTCTTTTATTTTCCATAGGTGGTCTTTTGTTGATTGAAATGTTTCTTACATTGAATGGTTGGTTAGACAGAGGCAGTCCACAGCCCAAAGGTCAGACTTCCAGACAGAGAGAAAAGTAATGAAGTTGCCAGAAATGTAGAAAACTGCCTGCCCTCTACCCAGTTATTGCCAATGGAGCCTCAGAATGCAAAGTGGAAAAAAGAACAGGTGCTCTAAGTAAATATAATGACCTTCCCTTGCTCCATGTTCACAGTTGACCACTGGTTTTGTCTTTGTAGAGCCTCAAGGAATCTCCTGGGACTCTCCATTGGATGGGATGGATAAAGTGTGCCATCGACCAGAACCTGAACCAAACATAGAAAAACCAACTCTGCACCTGAAGCTAAAAATCGATGACTTCATTTTGCATAAAATGCTGGGGAAGGGAAGTTTTGGCAAGGTATGCTACCACGCTGTAGGATTCGATGCACCAGATTCCAAGAACTACAGAACAGTGCCCCTGGGTAGAACTAAGCTCTTGGAACCAGAGTGGAGCAGTGTGGAGAAAACATTCCTGATGTGTTGTAAGAGGACTGTGGACATCTCTGAATAAATGGTTATTTAGGGGCCTCTGATTCCTACTACTTTGCTTTGGGGGCACACACACCTCGTGTGCATGAGATGGATGTCTCGGTAACAAATAAGAAGGTTCTTTGGCCACTTAGTGTTTCATACACATCTTTTGCTTGTTTGATTGTTTAGTTTCACTGCTGCTTCCTTGAGTGTGGAATATTGGTTTTATTTCATATGTAATTTTTTTATCTAACAAATATCTTCAGGCTTGTATTAGTTTGCCCGGGCTTCTGTAACAAACCATTGCAGCCTGGGTAACTCAAACAAGAGAAATTTATTCTCTTACCAACATCAAGGTTTTGGCAGGTTGTTTCTTCCAATATCTCTCTTCTTAACTTTTAAGTAGTCACTTTATCCCTATATTTTCATACCATTTTTTTTCTCTGTGCCTGTCTGCGTCTAAATTTTCTTTTTGTATGGATGCCAATCATATTGGATTAAAATCCACCCTAATGACCTCATTTAACCTTAATTGCTTCTTCAAATGTTTCATCTCCAAGTATAGTCACATTTAAGGACACACATAAGTACTAACAGTTAAAATTTCAACATATGAATTGGGGGACATTGGAGAGGACATAATATGGGCCTGTAGCTTGGGAGAGTCCTAAGAAAAATTTCACACAAAAAAAACCTTTCTTCAAAATCTTTCCTGCCACACACTCAGGTTTTGAGCTGTCTCTGTTACTCACAGAGGATAAGTAAAGGAGGAGAGGATGGAAAGAAGAACACGGAAGAAAAGAGATGAGAAAGAAACAAACATAATTTAAGAAAATATCAAGGACAGCTGAAACTTTTCAAACTAGTGGCTGTGTAAGGAACGATGATACTGAATGTATAGACTTCCAAGTTATTTTAGAACTAAAGGTACTTAATGTATTAATAGGGCTCCCAGTTGTTTTACACTCTTACACAGCTACTCAGAAAGATTTAATCAAAGACTACTGTCCTGTAAACTTACGCATCCAAACCCAGAAATATGCACACCATACTTTGGCAGGAAAATGTTCTCAGTTAACTTAATATTAAACCAAAATGCAACTGAGCATCCACCACAGCTGAATGATATCATGCTTTAAAAGGCTTAAATTTAAACACCAGTCCATTACTTTTCAAAAATCTGCTCCACCCTCCAAACTGTAGCTGTAGTCCATGAATTCTTTTAGTTTATTTCCGCAGTAAAGTGAGCCACAATGGACTCATTTGGTTTTAATCTGGATGTAATAGGCAATTTTACAGCCAGTCCTTATTATAATTTAGCAGCAATTAATGCGTAATTATAACCTGTTTCCAAAAATTGAAAGCACATTATATAGATGGAAATTGCCTTTTCAGCTTCTTGGTTTATGGCTGGCTTTAAGATGTTTTACTGAAAGAAACAATTACTAAAAGAGTACTTTTAATTGTTAATGAAATGTTTATCTTTCTTTTTTTCCCATGTGGATTTCTACACTTGGACAAGGTTAATAAGCAGCACATTAAGCCTGTAAACTCAGCACTTGGGAGGCTGAGGTAGGATAATCACTGTGAGTTCAAGGTTAACCTAGGCTGCACAGTGAGTTCAGGGCCAGGTGTAACTATGCAATGAGACCCTGTCTCAAAAATAAATGACATTAAATTATGCATGCATACACACATACAAGCCTTGGTACATGTTCCAAGGGGCAGCTTGGAATGCTAGATGTCCTCTACTCATTGTCCAAAGCAGATTATATCTTTCCATGGGGACTTTGGGTCCCTGTTCACTGAGAGGACCGAAGAAGGACACACCAAAGTAAGATAAGATGTCTCCAATTCCCTTTTCACACCACTTAGCAGTGGTTTTTTGTTTGTTTGCTTTTGTTTTTCTTTTTCTTTTTTACACTGGAGATCAAACTCATGACCTCGCACTTCAACAGTCTATGGAATCTTCAACTCCAAAACTCGTATTTTCTCTTTTCACTCTGTATAGGAAGTGCAGGTCTTCACCAATATGCTAACCTACATGCGCTGTTTGAAATCTACTTTAAACCCAGGAGAACAAATTACATGCTGTTTAGAAAAATGAACATTATTCATTTGCCTGGGACATTCTGTGTACCTCCTATTAGTTCAGCTACCATGGATCTGCATAATATTGTTTTAAACCTACACACTCGTATTTTCATTGCTGGTACTGGTTTAGTAACACTGACTTCCACAATCTCTAAAAAGTCAACATTAATGACAAATTACAAGTGTCCTATTTTTATTTTACTTAAAAAAGTAAAATTTAATAACCAAACAAGAGAATAACAATAGTTATGACACTATGTATCATTGTCTTCTAAGTAGTTATTCTGCACAAGATATAAACCAAAAGGATTCTTACCAAAAAAATATAATAGCACAAACTTTGTTTTCAACAAACTAAAATAAACTAGTAGTATAAATGTAGCAAAAAAGTAGATAAACTTGAGGTATTCATAGGTAAATGGATGCAATTTAAGTACATAATGTTAAGTGACACACTTCAGTCAGACACACAGCTCAAATATATCCCATGGTTTGTCTTATATGACAGCCATATATGTATACAAATAAAGAACAAAATTGAAGAGTGATAAATAAGAAGTAGGGAGACCTTCAAATGCTTTCCAAAATTATACACTCCATTGTTTTAAAACTATTTCAATAACAAGAATTCTGAATGATTGTTGTTTATAAATCATTTTATACTTTACAAATGACTTTCCCATTGATATCCTACTAGAGTCTCAAGACTGTCATGTAAGTTAGAGAATACAACAATGTTTATCCATTTTCATGTAAGAAAGTGAAGCCCAGAGAAATCAGCTGCATTGTCCACATGTCTACAGCTAGCCAGTGTCTGTGAAATGCCACCAGATCTCAAATTTGTTGAGTCTAAATGTCACGTTAGCACTGCTGGGATATGAAAGTCACTGTGTATCATCTGGCCTTCACTGATACAAGACACCTGAAATCCAGTGGGAAAAATACACTTCAGAGTTAGTTCTTCCACTGAGTAATTCCACAATTTGGGGGCAGTTATATTACCTTCTGAACTCAGGTCAGAGAGATGTCATTAGAAGCTAAGTGTTAAGAACAATATTGAAGGGGCTGGGGATTTAGCTCAGCGGCATAAGCACCTGCCTTACAAGCAGGCGGTTGTGAGTTTGATCCCCGGTACTGATAAAAAAAAAGAATATTGAAAGCTAAAAATTAGATAATAAAATTAGATAGCACAAATAAGTACATAGCAGATTATCTGACATACAGTTGCTCTTAAAAATATTGTTTTTATATAATCAGGTTAAAAGGTATCTACTTATTACTATATAAGGAAAACTATATTCCTCAAGTTTTCTTTTTTGCATTGTGCTGGTTGAAATGTAAAGCTAAATTTGTGCCCATTATCAGTAATATTTCAAGTTCAGCACTATCCCCTTCTTCCTTTAGTGTGTACTTTTTCTCTCTGAATTTCTATTACACATGTAAGACCCTGGAGGGCATACCTTTTTAAATAGAATTGTTCATGTATTGAAAATACATTTAATCTATAATAATTTCAAGAAACACTTTAAAAGGTACAAAGACAATATGACACTGCTATGCAATATCCTAGACCAATTAGATGCTCCATTCTATCTAAGTAACATCCTACCCAGGATGGAGAAAACCTGGAGAAAGCTCCCTTTTGGCCCACCCAGAACAGGCCTCTCTGAGGTACTTTGCCTTGTCTTTCATGAGTGGAAATCCAAATTCTAAAATAAAATTATTTCTTCCTCTTCTTTCCAGGTCTTCCTTGCAGAATTCAAGAAAACCAATCAGTTTTTTGCAATAAAAGCTTTAAAGAAAGATGTGGTTTTGATGGACGACGATGTCGAGTGTACCATGGTAGAGAAGAGAGTCCTCTCCTTGGCCTGGGAGCACCCATTTCTAACACACATGTTCTGTACATTCCAGACCAAGGTATGGCTTCTGCTCAGACACCTTTCCTGCCACCTCCAGACTGTCTCAAGCCTCAGGCATTAGCCTTCCGTGCAGTCAAAGGATATTGTCTCTATTTTTATCTTCTTACTACCTTTCAGTCCACTTTCTATCCAGCCATCCATCCACCAATCCATTTATCCATCCATCCATATATCCATTCCAAAGATTTCATCTCTTTTAAACACCTAGAAATATTACTTAGAAATTTTTAATGTAGTCTGTTGAGTGAGCCTTTTGCTTATAGATCTGTCTGTTGATTTACTTAGATTTCTAGAATTTGATTTAACATAGCAAAGCCACCCGGTTTGTGAGCAGTTGGTAACTTGAAGGGGGAATACAAACATGTCTGTTTACCTAGTGTATGTGTATGTAACGAGACAAAAGTTGGAAATAGTTTAAAACATACATGTGCTGTTGCTTTCCTTTCAAATACTGGCAGAAAAAAATGGCTCATGCTTGGACTCCATCACTGGGTCAGCTGGTCCATGGGGGCTCTTTCCTTATGCTAATCTTGTCAGAAAGTGCTATCATTCTAGAAAGACTCTTTCCTTAAGAAAATATTGTGAATCCTTTTTTTCTGACTCAGATTATCCAGAGAATTTGGAAAATGCTTCCAAGCATTTATAAGAAAAAAAATCATGTATAATTCCATCACCTGGGTAGACTATTAATACTTTGAAATTTATCCCTCTAGATTTCTGACTTTTATGAATTTCATCAAATAAATACCCACCATTCTGTAACTTGCTTTTTTAACCTCCTGTTATACTCATTTCCTCATACCTATGAATATTCTTCTACACTATAGGCATTTAATTTGAAATTGGCTTTTGTTCTGACCTAAATAACATTGAAATGAACTGTCTTGTAGGTCACTCTTCATGCAGGATCATTATAGTTTTTCTTCCCTAATTTTTCTTGCTCTTACCCTATTCCCATTATGAAAAGCCTGAAATAATACGCCGACCCATGTGGGACCCTGGAATTTAGGTTCAATGAGTGCAAAGGATGGAGTATTCCTCTTTTTCTATGTCAAGTCATGGTATGAGACCGAGAGGGCTTCTAAGGTGACTTCAGCCATTGAAAGAACTAAACAGGGAATCAGGCAGGAGAAGTAGATGGCATCCTGAGGTCCTTCACTATTTCTGCAGTCCCAATAGATTCACAACAAATGTTTTATTGAAGTGCACTTACTTAAAATAAAGAGTACCATGGTAGAGAAGAGAGTCCTCTCCTTGGCCTGGGAACACCCATTTCTAACACATAAAGAGAAAGGCCATGACAAGACCAAGCATATAGTATATTCAAAGCACTGTAGAAGATAAAGAAATACGCAAAACAGCTCCTCACTGGAGAACTGCATACTCTAATAAAAGAGATGAGATCTATATACTTAGAAATTAGTCTGATAAGAAGAAAGGACATTGGGCATTTAAGCTGTAGGGCTTTAGGAGAAAAGGATGAAAGTGAAGACAGAGAGCAAAGTGAAAACAGGCTCACTTCCTAAAGCAGGAAAAAAGCTGGAGTTTCTGGTTATAAGAGAAAAATCTACTAGAAACTTTCTCCAGAGAATAATTATAAATGCTTGTTGGCCTGGGTGGTAGAGATATGTTACATGTAGTCAAAGTGGCAAATTCTGTCTCTCTCTCCTAGGTCAAAGTGCTTTCCAAATTCTCACAGGCCAGATTTATGAGATACCCTGGGGGCTGCTTATAATCCTGTTGTCTCCCGTAGAATGTTGTAAAACTTGTAGAAAACTGCAGGATATGTCACCTTGGTCTTCTAGGAACAATCAAGCAAATTGAACCCTAATTTCATATCCTTTGTTTCCACTACTGTGTGTGTGTGTGTGTGTGTGTGTGTGTACCTATATTGTAGGTATGATTATTTTCCTATATCATGGAGAAGGCTATTAGGAATCTCACTTTGTAGAAAGCAGATGTATTCCCTTCTTTGTGTAACAGAATCTTTGATGTTATTTGTTTCTTTCCCTTTATGGGAAATATTCTTAAGGTTTCACTCAATTATGATGCTTTACCAAGACCAGAGATGTCAGTGTACTTACTGCATTCACTACAAGAGAAGGAAAAAGGGAGGCCCAGAAGGCACATGTCAAACGTAAATGTGACTGGTTCGGAACTTAGAAATAAGAAAAGAAAGAACAGAAAAGAAAAGAAAGGAAAAAGAGAGGAGAGGAGAGGAGAGGAGAGGAGAGGAGAGGAGAGGAGAGGAGAGGGGAAGAGAGGAGGTTGTGTTACATCTTGCCAAGAATTCTGCATTATTGCGTTTGAGATGTTTTAATTTATTATTCAGACCTTGCACATCAAAGTAACTGAATAAATATCCCAAGTGAATGTAAAAAAACAACATCTGAGAGTTGATCAGCTCTGGGAACATTAGAGGACAGGCATTATGTGAGGGGACAGTTATCTCTGCACACTAGCAAAGACAGTAGGTAGATAAATTAGCCGTTTACTTCTCTAGGGGATTGTTATTTTTCAGAGAAAGTTATTCATTGGCTTTCTGCCTCTAAGGAGAGCACCTGTTGAATATCAGAGTATTCAGCAGGTGTCCAGGGAGCTTATTCACTAGTTATTTATCAGGACCATGTGGATTAAATCATTTGAGACTTTTTAAAAGTTATAAATGACTCTATGTATGACCTGTTGCAAGGTGAAGATCCCCAGTGCATTCAAAATATATGGTGAACAGTTTCTTAAATTTTTTTATTTTAAAGAGAGTAAAGCCAAACAAAATAAAATAGAATAAAGCCACTCAAGACAAAATAGTGAAAGTGATACAGAACTTCAAAACAAAGTAATGGGAAATCAACAATGGCTACCATAATGCCTTTTATCTTAAAAATTGCTGCCCATCCCATCAGACATAATAAAATCAAACAGAACAGAATAAAATCAATCAGAACAAAGCAATATATGACTTCAAAACAAGAGAATAAGAAATCAACAGTGTCTACCATAATATATATTATCTTTGAAACATATGCCCACACCATCAGATATAATAAAACCTAACAAAACAAAACAATGAAAATGATATAGGATTTTAAAACAAGATAATAGGGAATTAACAATGGCTATCACCTTCAGAAAGAAATTCCTGATAGGTGCTATATTGCATATTGTTATCCTCTAAATAGACGCTCAGAATACTGGCTTTAGGCCTGCAAAGTCAGTCAAACATTAAGTTGTTTTTTACTTCAGTAGCTACCATCTCAGACTGTGTTTCTCCAAATCCGCCAGTGTTGGGGGGAGAGGGTGTCAGGAGCTCAGTACTTCTTGTCTCCAAGCACACATGCTGACTGGCTCACAGGAAGGGGTTAGCTTCTTCTTGGTTCTCTTCCCAGGACACATGACTGCCTTTAAAATTTTAATCTATGGCAGTAAAAGACACACTACCATTAACCTTTGGACTCATTTACCCAGCTTGTGAATTTCTGAAGCAGTTGTGGAAGTCCACTTTTGGTTCTTTAGGTGACCTATAATGGCTAAAGTTATTCAACACTTTACGTTTTGTGATTATTTTTATTTTGGAAAAGAGCAAGATTCATACAGCAGTGAATTCAGTGAATAACAGGGGCCACAAATGTAGCTCAGTGGCACAGCACCCACTTGGCAAGCATAAGACCCTGATTTCAATTCCTGGTACAAAAAAAAATTAAAAATATATTACAGTAAAAGACACTGTCATTGATCCCCTTCAAAATACTCAAAATACTGTACACTTCAGACACACAATCCATCATTTCTTGTCAATATCTCTTTCACAATAATAAGTGTTGTTTTTTGTTTGGTGTTTTTTGTTTTGTTTTTTTTTAATCAAGGATCGAACTCATAACCTTGCACTTACCAGGCAAACGCTTGAGCCACCAAGGTTAATCTCCAGTTCCCTTTACAGTAATAAGTTTTTCTTAATGTAAACATTCAACTTAATTTTCAGTTGCTCTTTGTATGGTAAAGAAATTTAAGAAGCTCCAAGGAGTTAGGGAGCTGTCAGTTTGGGCGGTGATGTTTGGCCCCAGGTCTGCTGTTGCACAATGGGCCTCTGAGACTGCTGTGCCTCTCCTGCGCAGCTCAGAGAGGAAAAATTACGGTGCAGAGAGCTTGCAGTGTGCAAACCCCATTTCCCTTGGGGAAGCACAGCTCTCACCCCAGGCATACAGACATCCCACTGAATCTGAACACGGACACAAGTGAAGCTCAAACGCATCTTCCAAGTTGATTCTCTCAGAGCTACATCAAGATGACCTTGTATATCACTCAGCTCTGACATGAGCCACTGGCATTGGAGTCTAAAGCAGATCAGCATTTGAAGGGCTGTTATTGTCTTAGCTGGAGGAAGAATGGCTTTCTATTCTTTATTTGCACTAACATTTCTTTGTTTTCCCTGCACATTTACAGTTTCTGTGCTTCACATGAAAGTTCACAGGCTTATAAGTACATGATTTTCTCCAGTGTCCGCTCAGCATGAATGTAACTGACTGGGCACTACAGGATTTTAAAAATGTTCAACATTAGTTTTACATAATTTATATTTTATGAAGTAAAATGTAGGGGAGAAATTCACTATAAAATTTTCCTACAGGAATAAATGTCATAAATCTCTTTAATGGAATTCACGAACAAGGAATTTAAAAACTGGGGGAAAATAAACATAAAATTTTGAAGCCACATTTCACAAATTTATTTCAAAAGTTACAAGTTCTTCTTGGGACTTTACTCTTTTTAAAATCTGTATTTCTCCCCAGTGATGCTAGATTTAAAAATCGTAAGTGTGTAAATTACAAAGCTATTTTTTATATGTAGTTCTAATTAGTTGAAGAAAAAAAAGACCCACCTAACATGAAAAGTAATGTTCTATTTTCTTGATTTTAAAGAACTTTGAATATGTCATCTCATTTAACTTTGATAACCTTGACAAAGTATACATTAGTATTCACGGTTTACCCAAGGAAAAATTGAAGGCCTTTGGAGATTCTGACTTGCCTATAATTGTGCAGCTTGCTGCGGGGCACAAGTAGGACCTTCCCACTTGTCAGTGTCCAGATGCTGGCTTCCTCTGTACTCACGCTATGCCAGTATCATAGTGACGCATGCCTTTATAGTAACTAAATGTTCACCTACAAGAGAGAAAAACTGCTTTGAACAGTAGTATCCCTCTCTTCTTCCTTATGCTAGAGTAAAAGAAAGATCAGCAATTCAAATAAACTATTGCTGATAAAACCATTTCAAAGAAGAGGATTTAAATTCAAAGCTAGTCTGGAAAGAAAAGATGCACCTAACAGTATGAGAATATTGTGGAGTTTTTTTCAGAAATAATTTTTTCCTAAGCATTAGAAGTGAACTAAGGCCTTCCCTCATTTGAAAAGTCCTGTATTCAAATATTATCAAGCATATGAAACTGTAACTTAAGAAATGTTACAATTTCACACCTAAAAGAGCTTCCTATGAGACCATCTCTGAGTCCTTTCTCTGTGAATTTGAGGCAAAGCAGCTGTGGGTTTTGCAGAGCTCCATGCCCCGCCCCCATCCCCCTAGAGGAACTAGAATGCTGGTGTCCGTGGATTTACACCATGGCCCTTGCCTGCAGCACTCCTAGGTTGAGCCAGTTGAAGATTCTTTGTCAGTATTGCCTTGAAATTTCTCTTTTATGAAAAAGAAAACTTGAGTTTCACTTTCTATTTATGGGACATCCAAAGCTTCACTTCCGGCGATGGCTTCAGGGCATGAGTTAATGCCCTTTGAGTGAGTCTTCACATTTCTTTGTGACATTGGTTCTCCTTTTATGACTCCAAAAGGGCAATGTTAAAAAATAAAAATAGCACTTGCAGAAAAGTTGCAACCTTTGGTGAAGAGAGTACCATCTTAATTGCAAGATATTATTTGAAATAAAAGAAAAACTCCCTTTTAATACCAGTCTCTGGTATTTCCAGTATTTGAAAATTAAAGCCATTTAAGATTGCCCAGTGTTTAACTTGAAACATTTTATTCAGGAAAATGCCTCATCCAAAACTGTCAAAAACATTTTAGTGCATAAACCCTTCGGTTGAGTTAGGAGCCCGAGCCATTGTTACAATTTTAGCAAGGAAAAGAAAAAAGCCACACAAACCACATCCTTCAAAAGACCTGGCCCTGCATTAAGAGCAGAGTTAACTTCACATGCTGTCCTCGTTTATAGTAACTGATAAACCTCTTTCTTTAAGGTGCCGTGGCGAGTTGTTATTTCAGAAATTGTGAATCATTTGGATGTGCGTCAGGTCCCTAGCCACACACAGCATAATTGTGATTCAGCATATAGATTTACAGTAAATTTACCAAAATTAGTAGATTAGAGCCAATTTATGCTATATTATTGTTGCACCCACAACGTTTGCTTAAGGTGTTATATCCAAAGCCAAGGAAGATAATGTGGCGTTAGGGAACATATTCAGGAATTCTCCAGCTTGTAAGAAAAACACTTTGGGCACATCTGAAATTTCATATGCTCCTACATGCTTGCTTTTTAAATTCATAGGCAGTTTCTCACCTTTATATGACTCTCCTGTTTCTTCAGGGTTCATGGAACTATGTGGTCAGTCTATTCCTTTGTCAGCCCCATAAGTATTGTCACCAGCTTCCTACAGACATGAGCATTGTGCATATGCTTTTAGAGAGTCCAAAGGAATGTGCCTTTCTGTGGTTCATAGTTCCCTCCTTTTTGAAAATTGCCTTGAACACTGCCTCCTCCATAGTCACTTTCTAACCTACTATGTGACTTGCAAGCAAGTTACAAAGTACGGATATGTTGGATAAAGAAATGACTCACATTACAGATGAGATGGAACAAGACAGGACAAGATCTTATCAGGCAACTAAAGACAGTGTTAATCAGCTTTCCCATAGCTGGGACATAATAGTCACAATGTAAAGGAGAGGTTTAACTAGGCTCACAGTTTCAGGGGATTCAGTCCATGGTTATAGTTGACTCCAAGACAAAAACATGATGGCAGAAGGAGATAGTGGAACAAAGTTGCTCAGTCATGATGGCTGGGAAGCAGAGCAGGGCAACAGTACCAAGGAGGAAGGAGTCAGGGACCAAAGAGGAAAGAGCTGGGAACCAGGTTTATGCCTTCATGATCACCCAGACATTTCCAGAAGTGCACTTAGTAATCCCCTAGCTTTGTTAATCCAATCAAATTGTCATATCATGATTTATACTGATGGCTGCATAAGTTAAAACTTACAAATTGTGTGTTTCTGATATTTTGATCCTTCTGGAAGAATTACTTTATTCATATTAGTTTGGTTAAAATCAATGAATATGTAAAAATTTAAATTTTTTTTAAATTTTTAAAAATTTTATTTAAAGAAAGACTAAACAAAACAGAAAATAGGTAGAAATAATACATACATTCAGAGAAAAAAATAAACAGTAAGAAATCACTAGTTGATGTTTACATATTGTTTTACAAACAGTTGTTCAAGATACAAAAATGGAACATGTAAAGTGGGAATTCAAACAGCGAGACTGCAAACAGTTCTGTTTCAACTGTCCAACAGAAACTTAGTAACATGGTTGTCAATCCTATACACTTAAACATACATGCAGTTATCCATATCTTCATTTATGTTTAGATTAAACAAACTAAAGCAGGTTAAAATCATTCTGAACAAAGAATAATAGTATTGCTGGATTTCACATCATGACACTCCGTGATCAGCACTGCGTACTGTAGTGTTTTTTTTTTTTTATTTAAAAATTTAAATATTTTAAAATCTGAATTTACATTTGATTGGATGACTCTTCTGCCCTGTACCTGACTATAGTTTCTTTATAGTGTTTAATTATGTTTCAATTTAAGTGAAATAAAGGGATAGCATCCGAATTTACTTCAAACACTGAATCCAAATTTCTGTGTCAGTACTACAAATGGCAGTGTTCATGTGACTCTATCAGTGAACCCTACCTTGTTAGGAATTAGCATTTTCTGATACTTTGGAGAGCTTACTCTTCAATAGCCTAAATCTGGATATAAATTGCGAGCCTTCTTGCAAATATTACAGATCATTTAAACAGAGGTGATAGATGACTTCTCTGGAAAAAAAAAAGAAAAAAACCCTTGCTTATAATTTTGAGAAGTAAAACTTACTGAAAATTTTTTTAATTATCAAAAACCATCAAAATATACTTCAAAATTCAGATATATGCAAAAGTATTCTGAAAGGAAGGAGTCGCTCGTTGTATTCAGGGGCCCCAGAGGTAGGATTTTTGAGTATGTCCTTTCATCTTTCTTTCTTTGCAAGTTCACAGCAGTGATAATTTAGTGACTTTAAAATATTAAACAGAATAGGTCATTTTCACATCAAACCCGTGTTGCTGAAAACTCACCTTTTATGTTCAAACTCAATCGGTCCCCAGGACTCTTCTGTGCTGGTGAAGATATATTATTCCATGTGCATATGCATGAATATTATATTTAATAACTATAGTCATAAATATAATAACAGCATCTGATACTTATAGGGCACTTATTATGTGCCACGCTATGTTCTGGGTACATTACATATTTTAATGCATTCTATCCTCATAGTAACCCTATGAAGTAGACATTGTTATTGTCCCTGTTTGATGGGTAGGGATACAGAGGGAGCCCCAAGGGAATACACAACCCACTGAAGGTGAAACAGCTATTAAGTAGAGAAGCCAGGATTTTGCTATACTACCTCTCCACAGAGATCTAACCATGTCAAGAACAATTTTAAAATTCACGAAAGAGCTCTATTTGTACTTTTGCTGTGAAGGAAAAGACTTTATTAGTTAAGACCAGAAAAGTCCTATGGGACAATTAAGGCAGTAAATACCAACTGAGCCCAAATCCCTGTTGCAAGGTACGGACTTCTAGAAATTCAGGAGCATTAGTTCTGACACACACTAATGAATCAATGGAAGATAGTGAATTTTACTGATTAGAGTCCACAGTAGAAATATAAACAAACCCTAATGAATGCATCTGCTGGTTTTCAGAAAATCGTTGCTCTCTGAATCCCTTTCTTTCATTCTCATTCTCTTTCTCCTCTTTTTTTCTCTCAATATAAAAAGTACACAAGTCTGTTGTATTTTTAATGATGTATCCTTATGAAAAAGCAAAAATCTGTTTTATAGCCAAATATATTCATAATAGTTACTCCAGAGTCTAAATTGCCTTCCAAATACCAGCGTACCTCAAAAATTTAATGTGAATGTGGCCACACTAATGTGGGATGTTCAAATACACTAGGAGGATATTTCACCCCTGACAGGACACTGTCCCATGTGGTAAGCTAGAAATATAATCCCATCCCCATCTAAAGCATTCATTACCTGTCAAGTGTGTGCTTGGACATGTCTGTGGTCCTCACCAAACCACCAAGACCTCCCTTTACTCACAGAGGGCAAATGTCAAAAGGATGGCCTTGCAGCTCATTTTGGGGGATGGCTCTACCAGACGATGTGTACATCCTTTCTCTTTGAGAAGCAGACTTGGAGAATGCAAAGCTTCACCATGGTAGTCCACACACCACAGGGAATCTCCATCTGTACTCACACAAATCAACCCACCATGTATAGGTAGTTGATACAAAGGCAGAGTCCCAGACAGATATCAGGATAGTGGGCTACAATTAGCTCAGTGATTGAAAGATTTGGCCCTGAAAACTGCTGAAGTTATTTCTTATTTTAAAAATTGACTGTTTCAGGGGCTGGGGATTTCGCTCAGTGGCATAAGCGCTTGCCTTGCAAATGTGCGGTTGTGAATTCAATCCCTGGCATCGATAAAAAAAAGAAAAAGACCAAAAAAATTGACTGTTTCCAGTTTCTGTATTCACAAACTATTGTAAGCTTTTTATTCTTAAATACAATTTTTTAACTCTTTACTTTCACAAGAACAGGTCACCTTTACAACTAACTTGTTACGCAGATCTTTAACACAGAAAATTAATATAGAAGAATCTGAGTTTCAGAGTCACCCAAAGTGATCTTATATTTTTAGAAATACAGAAGAAAACAAAATATGTAGATAGTTCTATCAGCCAAGTGATATTTGTAGATGCTCTGAGAAATATACTACTTCATATGCAAATATACAGAATTCTCTTAAAAATACTGGGATATTTTGACAGTGTTTCATGTATATATTTAAGTAATTTTGCAAGAATCATTTGCATTTTAAAGCACCAAGAAAATAATCAAAAAGTAGAGGTTTGATTTTACATGTATCAACAGAATATTGACATTGATTATTCCTTTCAATCAGTTGTGGGAAAATCACAGCAAAGCAGTGAATAACTGTGGTTGTCTCATTTTTATACTTTTAGCAGACAGAGCAGCATGCATGCTGTAGGTATATTTTTGAAAACTGGAAAGTTCATTAGTAAATGTCACTGAGTCGTACATTGAATGTTTTTCTTTTAGCCAAGGCACATGAGCGTTACCCAGTCAATCTCCACTTCCAAGAGCCCTGATATAACTGCACACTCAGACTCCAGATGAAACCACTTCACCTCCAAGATACAAAGAGCTTGATATCTTATATTATTAATCAATACAGTGGACAATGGAAGGACATTCACAGGCACACTCCAAAGACCATGCACTGTAGTACAGGAAGCCTTGTAAGAATGTTCACCTTACAAATCAGTATGTTTGACTTAATACCAACAGAGTTGGCAAAATTTTAGTGTTTCCTCTCCTGGTTGAGCAAATGTAAAATTCACTTATCCAGAAAGCCACTTGACCAAAAGCCATGTCTGTGTTACCTAAAAAAGCAGGCAGAAGTCCCAGAGATCATCAGTCCCTCTGTTTCCATTCCCTTGCTCCAGGTACATCTGCTTAAGTTCCTCCTTAGAAAATGAGACGCACATTTTAGAAACAAAATACCAAGACTAATCAAAAATATCCTCATTAGTCCTTTTCTGCCCAAAGCAGGGTAAAGCCACATTCTCTTCTGACCTGTCTGCTTTTGTACCCTTTGTCCTTGGTGGGATGAATTCAAATATTTAAGCAACTCATGATCCTTGGAGCCTTTTATACCTGTGTACACACAGACGTGTTTGCACTAACCAGTAGCCCCGCTCTGTGAGCCTGCTGGGGCGGGGTGGTGGTGGTGGTCCTGGTGGTGGTATTTAAGCAAAGGAAGCCCCTGCCCTTTGTCGTACAACTTTCTAGAGCTTTTAGTGGGCCATAATGAACCCGCCATAATTCTCAACTCCTCTGAGGAAGGTTCAAAGAGAAGATTCATCCCTTAATTAACTTCAAGTCTGCATTATTTCTAGACAGTGATCTCTCCTAGAAGTTTGCAAGCACAGCATATCTTCTAGCCAACGTTTATTTTACAATCTGGGAAGCTCTACATAAATATCAGTATAATGTGCTTAATAATCATCTTTTGACCAAGAAAAAGAGAAAACTCCATAAATGCAGTCCTTAGGCTAGGAAAAGGGAATTTACTCCAGCGTCTCTTGATGACATCTCCCCTTTTGCTTATGATGAAACAGTGACAGTCTAGCATCTGGCTCACAGACTAGAATTCCACTTAATAAATGCTGTGCCAGTGGCGGTTGATAGACTGTCAGGCTGGGGTGGATTTGTGGGTTTCTTCTCCCAACACTATCACAGCTCCACTTCTCACTCACCAGGAAAAGTCATTTGCATCAGCTAATGTATCACTTAGCAAGTGGTTAGACGGTCATATAACATTGACCCAGGCACAAGCCCTGCTCCCTCTTACCAGCCCTGTTCACCAGCCCTGTTTTGCAATTTCTGTCAGCTGATGACCAAAACACAAAAAGAAACCTAATTTTCAATTTTTTTTTCAAGAGCATGGAATTATTCGTTTCCATCCTCTGGGAAGCATTTAGCCTAAATGTTATCTTAGGATCTCCCAGGGGACTTAAACTGACACACAATGCCATCATAAATGAGAAGAGATAAGCAATTGGATTGTTCAGTGTCCTGACTTAGTATCAAAATGAGAACCGGAACAGGTTATTTTGAAAGATTTACTGTGGAGCCATCAAATCTCTTAGAGGGATTAAATGTGGCATCCAACATGTGAAAAATCTCCACTGCTGTTTAATTAATAGTGACTGTAGCAGTGCAGTCTTCTCACTGCCGTGGAAGTAAGGAGAGCTTACGCACCAAGCCCCAGGGTATTGTGGACTCTTAGTGGCAGCTTCAACTCCCCGCTCATCGAGTAGTGCAGAGTCTAATTTAGTTGTGAGAACAGGCGAGATTGGTGTGCAGAACATTTGAGATGGAGCTGAACTTTTGTCTCCAATCTCCTCCCCACATTTTCTCCAAGTCTAAATTGGCAGTTTATTCATTGTGAAATTGCAACCTTTATATAGCTTTGTAAGCATCCTAACACTAAAGGCAATGTTCCCCTGAGCACTGTTATAAGTAGTCTTATGGTATGTATTGAGCATTGCATTCTCCTGGGTACCTAAGTGAAGATGTCACCCTGTGGCTAGGGTGGGGCCAGTATGTTTTTGAGTAAAGAGGTAAAAATTAGAAGTTATTCATGAAGTATTTAAGGAACAAGAGCAACAGATAAGGTGTGTCAAGGAAAAGGTAAGTATGTGTAAATGCACTAATAATTACTCTCAAGTGAAGTCTGAAATAGCAATTTAAGATTTATGGTACCTGAAAATTTTGGCTTGTCCACAAGGTAAGTGTGCTCCATTTAAAAAGGATTAGAATCAGGAAACTGGATCTTTGGAAAAAGCAGATGGGCACAATTTTACCCGAATTATTAAGACAATCATCACAACATTTGCATTTCCTTACTTTGTAGAAAACTGAGCTCAGTGCAAACAAGAGGCTGTGAATGTCACCAAGACCAGATCACTGTTTATACCATTGCCTTGTACACGCAGGACCTTGGTTAGTCACACATTCAGATGTGAGGTGTTAAAAATCAGCCGATGAGGTTTTTAGGTGCAAATTCATACACAAACATGCCAAATGCCCTTATATCCCTATATTTGACAGGTTACTGATTCTGTTGAGTCTCAAGAACCCTTGAAAATTCAGGGTGCTCAACGAGTCTGCATAGCACAGACTGGTTGAAAGTTCAGTGACCTCTGACAACCCAACCCACAGTCTGCAGAGCACTCGGCCTTGATTTTGATGGCTGCCCCTCAAGGACACTAGGTCTAATATCACATGTGGTGCCCTCTGCTAGGAGGAACATGCTCAAAACCATGGTTTGCCTCTGCAACAAGTGAAGTGTGGACTGGGGAGGAATAAAGCAAACTTGATTGCAGTCTTCAAAAGAGTGGGCTCTGTCTCATCACCTTTGATAGATGAAGTAGAACTGAACATCCTGTGCTCACTCACTCCCAGAATGTGGTCAGGGCTGACTTACTGACTGTTATGGGCCCCGCTTCTGGGTCAGAAGCCTAGTTTTGACCATATTCTACATCATTAATCTCAACAACTGTCTGATCTGCACCCATCAATGGCTCAACTCTTTTCCAGGATCCAGTGGGCAAGTTCAAGCTGCACCCCACAGCAAACAAGCAGATGGTACCCAACATTGCACCTCCATTCCTTAGCCAGCCTAGGGTTTAAAAAATATACATTAGCTAAATGATTTTGATAGTCTTTTTGTAAGTTATTTCAAAATAGAATAGTTTTTTATGAAATTAATCCATTTTCTAAAACTTCTTTCCTTTCTCTTTTATTTTTAAGGAAATAAAAGTTAAGATTTTCTTTTTTCCTCTAGGAAAATCTCTTTTTTGTGATGGAGTATCTCAACGGAGGAGATTTAATGTACCACATTCAAAGTTGCCACAAGTTTGACCTTCCCAGAGCCACGTAAGAGCTGAATAAAGGGATTGGGGGGGGGGGTTCGTGTTTGTAACAGTTTGTGCAAACCCAGCACTGACAAAATATTTTTCCTGTGTGATAAGTGTGACATTTCTTTTACCTCCTCATTCAGCATGTCTAAATCCCAGGGCCATGTAAACCTTAGGGATTACTGTATTACCAAACAAAGCGATCATTTTCCCTGTTTATAAAACTGAAATTTGTGTCCCTTTTATTTCTCTATGTTTTGAGAACAACTGCTTATTTTCATGAGGAACCACTTCACTTGTAAATAAGCACAGAAGCAAATATTTGCTTTTTGGAAAGAAAGCAGTCAAATGAAACACAAATAGTGGAAGTCACCCCAGGGATGCAGCTTTTAGCTGAAGCCTTGAGTGGGAAGCCCAGTGCAAAAGCATAAAGCATCTGGCTTCTGGGGGAAGGAAACTGGAAGAGACATTTGCTCAATCTGAGAAGAAATCTTCCTCTTCTTTGACACCAAACAGTAACAGATGCCATTGGGAAGGTACAGGCTGGGTCAACCTGGTAGGGCCATTGCAGAGTCCCACCAGCACCTGCATACACTGTCCCCGTGGGTCCTTCCTGTGTCCTAAACCCACTATGACATTCAAGTAAAGCAAACTGTGCCATCAGGCTCCTCTAAAGTGACAGGTCCATACTAGATTTCTTTGCTCGATGCTGGCTCAACATTCACTCACCTCTGCATGAACACTTTGAGTGACTTAGGGTAGAAATGGTTTGAAAGGTGGTCTTGGTCCATTGGTCCTACAAAAACCCTGACTAAAACAGCTAGTTTGTCAAATCTAGGGGATAGCATGAGCACATTTCATTGCCTCCAGGAATCCTCAGCAAAGCACTCAGAAATCATTTTCTGGGATTCTGGCTGCACAGAAATCACTGGGCATTTTTGTTAGATGGGGTCAAATGATTGTCCCACTGTCCTCTCCTGGCTTCATGCATGAAGTCAGTTTGGACACATGCCGTCCATTGTTCTGAATGGAAGGAAGAAGATGTTTGCGTTCATCCATGAGGCCCTGCATGCCTCACTTCCAGGATGTTCCCCTTGTATCTGGCCCTAATGCCACTAAAGCTATGCTCACTCATTTCCTTTAAGCCTGTCACCATTGAGGATCAGTAACTTATCACTTTCCATCTTCTAATATCCTTTTTTACACCTCTCAGGCTGTATTTCTTGTGCACGCCAAATATTGTCAATATAAAAATAAGCCAGCCAGATCTATTCGAAATCACTGCGCCTTGTAGAACTATGAGCTTGAAGTAGACTTTCAAATAAAAAGCATAACTATTTTCCTACTGTGCTATATCATTACATTTGATGTCTCTGTGTGTTTTATTAGCAGAAAATGACAGTACAAACATTATGCTTTATAAATAAACACGAACTATAGGAGAGGCTGGCTTAAGACCCCAGCTCTGTTTTGTACACTCAAGGCTCTGACTGGATGCTCTGACCGTTCATTTTCTCAAGTGTAGAATGAATAACACTTTCCTTCTTAGGATTAAACAAAATTATGTGTGTGCATAATTCGGTCAAGCACTAAACATGCATAAAGCATCAGACAGGCTTTGGGGACTTCATTTTGTTCTCTTAACACATTCATGTTGAACCTTGGCTTTTTCCCTTAGATTTTATGCTGCTGAAATCATCCTTGGTCTGCAGTTCCTTCATTCCAAAGGAATTGTCTATAGGTAAGTTGTGCTCTTTGGAAACAATTACTAAGATGTCTAATTTCCTGGCCCAGGTAATTTAATCATTGCACTTCAGTGATGTGAAATTGCCAGTGAGTAAGATATTGTTAGAACGTTCCCCACCCAGACCTCCAGCTAACCATGATTACATGAAAGGTGATTAGATAGCAACCAGGTAAGCAATTATAGTCTCCAAAGCAAGAAGGTTCTAACCTGATTTTGTTATTTATGCTGGTCCTAACTCTTATTCTCTCATCTTCTTCCTTTCTGTCATTTCATTCCAACATCCTCCTTTCTCATGTCTTACTCTTTTTTGCTCTCACATTTTTCTCTTTGTACCTCTTGATTTTGTTTATATTTACTTGGACCTCCTTGAAATACTTTTGCAATATTCTCCTTTTGTGTTGAGGCTTTTTTTCATACATACATATAACATATTGTGATCATTCCATCCCTGCTGTGAAATATTCCCCTCTTCGTTGGGGTGGGAAGTTCTGGGACACTCACATACCCACGAAAACCTGCTGTCTTATGCCTTGCAAAAGTGCACAGAATGCTCCTGGTGTGCTCTTTCATGAGTCCAAAATTTCTCCATTCTGTGCTATCATTTCATGCTCTGCTGCCAAAGCTCTCAGATGGGAGCTATTGTATTTCAGTCTTCTTTCTTCTTTTCTCAAAACCCAGTTGACACTTACTTAACATACAAATCTTCAAAGGCTTAGTTGTCGTGTTTCCAGTGCACTGTAGATTAGAGCGGGGAAAATAGAAAGCGATAAAGAGAGGAGTGGAGAAGAGGCTGGCTAAGCTGCTGAAAACTCAGAGGGACCTCTTCTGTGACAGACTCACAATGACTGGGAGTCACCAATAAAGATTTCATTGTGTTCCACTCAGATTGTTGAAACAGCAAGCAGCACAGAGAGTTGGTTAATACTGAAGCTTTGGTGCTTACAGTATATCTGGAAAATTCCCTTAAGGAGGAAGGACCCCTTCATTTCCGGAGGCTGTCAGTGTGAGTCTACAGTATTTAGCATCACCGGAAGCTAGGGAAGTTTGGGAAGCCAGGTTTCTTAAACAGGCTTTTGTATATATATATATATATATTTTTTTTTAAACTGGCTTATGTATATATTATACATATACTTATATAGAGAGAATTATGTACATATATACATATGTGTATATATGTATGTACATCATAATATATGTATGTAATGCAAATATGTCTGTAAAATAATAGATTTTGAAGATATTTTATGATTTTTAAAATCTCCATCAAGTTGCAACTCACCTTGATCAGAATCCATAGGTTTTATATTTTTCTCTATATATCTATAATGACTGTGATATCTAAAATACACTTGTACCTGGATGCTAAGAAGATTATATTGAATGGGTGCGTGGATAGATGGATGAATGAATAGAAGGAAGGGAAGAAGGAAGATAGCAAGGCATATGAGGGTGGGAAAAATCAAGAAGATTAGCAAAAAAGACAGAGATCTGTAAGTAGAAGGCAGCTCCCTTAACCATATCTATTCTTCCCTACCCCAGTGCTTCTGTCATACCTTCTAAATTATTATCACATCTTCTAAATTATTGGACACATGCAACATAAAGACCAGTTAAGGTCTGTAAGTAGTACTATTAGCACAATCAACACATGTCTAGTTTAGAGCTCTTATTCTGTCCATGCATGGAAATCATGTTAAGTCTTCTTCTACACCACTAAGATAAAATGCCGGGCTTATTTGGCATAATCATAAAGTTGTAGGAGGTTTTTAAAAGCTATCATCAGGTAGTTAAAAATGAGGACAGTCATTGATCCTAAATTGCATGCTGATTGTTACAGACTGAAGGCTAAAAACTATAAGCAGGCTGGGAGCGGGGTGCCAGTGCTGCTGATGTGGTGACTGCTCATGTGTAATTTGAACTAAACTTTTAATTTGGCAACTGATCGAACAAGGAGTTTTTATTAATTTTCTTCTTTTGATTAAATACAATTATGATTTTCTAGGGTCACAAAACTGATATATTAGTTTTGATGGGCTGTTTTAAATAAATTTACTGCCAATTTAGTGGCTTAAAGAAACAAAACTATTCTATTATAATTCTAGAGGTGCAAACTCTGGATTTAGGTGCTGGCAGAATCAATGCTTGCATCAAAGGCTCTGGAGGCCCCTTCTTTGCCTCTCTTCGCCTCTCGTATCTCCTGGCCTCTTTGGCTGTGGCTGCATCACACCGGTCTCCTCCTCTATCTTATACATGCCCTTCTCTGTACATGCATACCCTCTGTGTGTCTCTTAGAATAGTCCTGGACAGATTTAATCCATACACACGCCCAGCATGATCCCCTTTTGAAATTCTTAATTATATCTGCAAAGACATTTTCTCTAAAAAAAAAATAAAGTCACATTATCAGAGTTCTGGGGATCAGGACATAGAGATATCTTTGAGGACCACCATCCACCATCCAACCCTCCACAACTGGTATTACAGATTGTCTGCTGAATTACAACCCTTTGCTAAGCATTATGGTGGCCACAAAATATGTAGAGGACCTAACCCACAGATGCCACTTTCTGGGTTTAATATGCTGTAGAATTACATGAAAGGGCATAAGAAGTAGATTCTTTTTTTTTAAACCCAATTGATTATAATATAATTAAAAATGTAAGTGCAGAGGGAAGAAAAGACCTCTTCAGAACTGAGTAAGGGAGAGGCATCTGCCAACAAAACTTTCTAAGCAGAAGGTAAATCTTTTAAGGGAAAGAGGCTTTGCAAGTGGAGGAAGTGAGTCCAGAGGAGATGCAGAAATAATAAAGGGAAGGACAAATGGGAAAATGTTAAACAAATGTCTCTAGGTTTAACTATAAGCCTGTTGTTGAACAGCCACAAGACCCAAGGCCCTGAGATATAGAGAAGCAGGTGCACCATCACGTGATTTAACCACCTACTAGTGGGACTATAAAGGAAGTGGCTTCTTCCAGGAATTTAGAGGAACATGAATATTGATGACCAGTCTCATAAATCTACATAAACAAAAGTTAGGTCTCATTAAGAACTTAGAAGCAAGAAGGTAGACCATTGGAAACCAGGGCAGCATCTCACTTGTCTCTTCATTTTCTGCTCTTGGCCTACATACTTCATTGTTCCTTCTTTTACAAGCTAGTCTTCTATTTCTCCAAGGACATGCAAGAATCTAAGGTTTTACCAATCTGAATGTGCCCAATTTCATCCAAGGGCATCCCAGAGCCAGTGCCATAGCAGCTCTGGGACCTAACCAAGACACACAGAGTGTCGTATCACAACTCAAGCATCCAATAACATAGAAAATAAATGATCCAGTCAAGTCAATCCACTAAATATTGCTTACTTTACCCTCTGGGAGGAGAACCTTCAAGAAAAAAGCTTCAGAAAGTCCTAATCTAAAAATTCCATCAAGAGATAAAAACAATGGCTGTTCCTACTCCCACCCATGTTATTTTAGCTAACCAAGCAGGGCAGTGATTTCCGTTACAGCCACATGTTCTAGATTTAAAGATCTAGTTCTTAGAAGGCGCAGACAACCCAAGAAAGACAGATGTGAATGAAAAACTAGAATTTGTGAATTTCACTGACTCAAGTCAACAGGATAAAAGTTTCCAAAATTGATGGCAAGTGAAACACTTAAATTATCTTTAAAAAGTCAATTTTGCAGTTGCAAAATAAGAAATGTGAATAGTGTCACTTTGTATAGAAAGCTTTGGCTTATAGTAATCTCACTGTCAACCACTGTTCTGGAGAAGTTCCTAACACAAGGACAGGACATCTTACCAGAAGCCAGAGAATCCTAAGAGGAGCTGATAGTGTCTCTGAGTCCGCACCAGTCAGCTCACCCACCTGGAGAACGTTGCTTCCATCCTGAGCAGCGCCTCTCAGGAAGAAAACTGAAAAATTCTAGATGTTTAAAGTGTCCAAACAAAGTCTGTGAGCTTGGTGAAGCAAAGATGAGAGAAAATTTGATGTCATTTCAAATATTTGAGGTATCATGTGTAGTGACAGTACTATAAAGACCAGCGGGTAAAATAACAAGAAAGCACAATGTGGCTGGTTTATTTTTAAAAAGTTGTCACTTACACTTATCTGAGAATAGAATGAGCTATTTTAAGAGGATTCTGTTTCTCTAAGGAAAGAAGAATGTATAGAATGATGTCCTGTTATTGGGACATTCTGTTACTGGGGCTTCTGGTTCTAGAGTGGTTCTTCAATGGTTAGGAATGGTGTTTTCAACTAGACTTGGAGTTAGGTGCAGTCTAATTTATTCACAAAAACCAAAATGTATTTAAAAATAGCATACTGTAAGTATATTTTTAGGTCATTCCCACTTCATCCTTAGCTCCAGAAAAGGTCCTGGGTTAAAGGCTGATATTCTTCCTCCCTTACATAGAGTTGTGCTCCTTGATAAATCAGAAAATCAGCAGTAGCAGCCAGCACCTTGAGCAATGAGCTTTGTCTGCACCCACTTTTTAACAATGCACCTGTGTACATGTTGTGCTCTACAGCATTAGAGATTATCCTGCTCCAAATGCATCACCGGCCCAGAAGGCATTGCACTGTTAGCCCTGTCTTTACATTCAGACATTGTGTGAAAGCCCCTTTTAAAAATCATAGGATGCTGCACTGAGGAGATGACGCAAAACATGCATGCACTCTCTCACCTGCCAGCTCATGCATACAGGAAATATGCTCCAGAGATTCACCAGTTGCTGAGTGGAGCATACAGGGCAGAAGAAGTTGTCAGAGAGTCAGGCCCAAGGCAGCTGCCGGTAGAGACCTGAGCATGAGCTGTGGGTCTAGAAGTGAACACCAAAGAGCAGGGAGAAGGGCATACTGAGCAGAGCTGTGATCTAAGGATCAGGTGGCAAGGAGGAGGAAGGGCTAGCTAATCTCCCCCTTGTGCACCAGGACAGGCCATGATGAGACCAGCTACCTTCTTCCTGTGACAATGTTCTTCTAATTGCATTTACTAGTGTGGGACTTAGCTTTGCTTTTGTTTTTCAGGGACCTGAAACTAGATAATATCCTGCTAGACAAAGATGGACACATCAAAATAGCAGACTTTGGGATGTGCAAGGAAAACATGGTAGGAGATGCAAGGACCAACACTTTCTGCGGGACTCCAGACTACATTGCCCCGGAGGTAGGGATGTACTTCCCAGCTTGCTCTGCAACTGCTTTTTCCCAGCTCAGCATTTCTGGGCCAAACTCTTTTTTGTCCCTGTCGAATCAGATGGTTTTCAGTATTTGGGTTCAAATTTTGTGAGTTTTTTTTTTTTGAAACATTTGCTAAAAGTGGCTGCAAATACGGTTGTTGCTTATCTTATGGAGCATGCTAGTCTAACTAATGCCAGCACCTCCCAGGGGCTTGAAGAGTCCAGTACTCTCTTTCAACTGTGACTCTAACTCACTGCAGGCTTAAAATATGCTCATGATGCTCAGACCAACCAGAAGGAGCAACTGATGAAGAACAAAGTGGAAACAAGTGTTCAGCTAAGGGAGTTTCCTCATAGGGTGGAAGACCAGCCTGGTGATTTCCACGCCTCTGTGTTAGTGAGCGCTGAGTGCTTGCCAGAGACTCTCTGACCCCATTTCCTCTTTTATGCCACAATTGTAAATGCAAACATTAAATAAGAGAGCTGCTGAAAGTTAAACCTCAGAACACCCGGGATTATAATAATAGTAAACAGCAATAATAATCATTACCATCTCAGCACCCTGAGGAATGGCGTTTGTTCAGAAGTCATCTAGCCATCCAACTAAACCCTATTTTTCCAGAAACTTCCATAGCCTTCCACTCCAGATTAGATTGGGTTATACTGGAATGGATTAGACTGGATTAGTTCAGGCCTTACCTTGTAGTTACTTGTTCTGCTTACCTTTTCATCTTTTTTTTTTTTTTTTTTTTTTTTTTTTTTTTTTTTTTGTCTTTTTCCTTTTTACCGGTACCAGGGATGGAACTCACGACTGCCTGCTTGACAGGCAGATGCTTATGCCACTGAGCTAAATCCCCAGCCCCACCTTTTCATCTTTCAATCTCACTACACAACTAAATATTTGCTCTAAATTGGGTCCTGCTTCTTACTCATCTTTTTAAACTTTTATTTCAAAGTGATTGTAGATTCACTAGAAGTTACAAAATTAGCACAGAAATGAATCCCATATGTCCCTTCACTCAGGTTCCCCTTGAGTTTCATGCCCAGGGGTTTCATGCTGCATTGCTATGGTACAGTATCAAAACCAGGATTCTGACACTGGCTCAAAATAGATATGATTCTGTGTCATTTTCTTGCACAGGTAGATGCAGGTGATCTTCCCTTTATATATAAAGAACAAGGGCAGAGATTGGCACTAAATAGCTTGTGAAAGAATGGATGGATGGCTGAATGAATAAGCATGTGAGTATGTGACAGTTGTCTGAGGAAGGCAGTGATAGGCCTCTGAGTCCCAGGTTTAAAAAAAAATCAAGCAGCAAAGCCCTGTCCCCACACAAGTAACTGTGGCATTTGGAGTCTAAGAACTGTGATTTTTGCCCTGTGATGGTGGGTATTCAATTTTAATTTAACCTTGTTTAAAGGCAAGGTTGACTTCTGTCCCAAAAGAAATTCTGACTCTTACTGTCAAGGAATTGTTGAGCTCACAGAGCTTTGCTCATTATTTAATAACTTTCCAGTATGAGAAATTTGTGCCTCCTTCAGGTTGGCACAAATACAGATATCAATACAGAAAACTATTTCGTCTGAAGGGAAGCCAAAGCTAATTAAGGTACGAGTGGAGGAGATCTCAGAGCAGAGATTCAGTTCAGCACTTGGTTTCCTTAGGGATAATTCTCAACTGCATTCACTCGACTCAGGCCATATCACTGTCATTACCAGCAGAGGTCTCCTTTGTCATCTTCTCAAGCTCATCGGAGCTGCCTCAGTTTCCTTCCTTTCTACTCTAAGAGAACTTAGTATGCTTCTCTTGCTCTTATTCATACCCATCAGCAAACATTTTGTGCCACACCTTTTCCTTGGCAAGCCTTCTTGATTCTGTTTTCTTCTAACTCTTCCAGATTTACATGGAGAGATACCCTTTTCTCTCTGTAATTCCTCTTTTTCTCATTTTCAAGCATGCTTGTCTCCACGTGCATCCATGCTTGGCCCTCTGCTCTTCTTACTGGGTTTTTTCAAGGGGATCTGTTTATGACAATGGTTTTAGTTCCAGAATCCAAATGGCCAACCCAGACGTCTTGGCCCAGAACCGTAGGTCTGTGTTCCTACTTGAGATCTCCCAGGAAATGTCAGAAGCCTTCCAGTTAACAGGTCCCAGACTCACTGTCTCTGTTGAATTCATCTCGCCACCTTCTATATTTTTAACCTATCTTAATTAATCATGTGTCACATATCCGGTCATTCGCATAGAAAACTATGATTTTATCCATGTTTTCTCCTTACTCCCCAAGTCCAACCAAGCACTAAGACTTCCTACAATTGAGCCTCTCAGGTCTATTCGCTCCTTCAATCTTGTGACCAAATCAAGGTTCTCTCTTTAATCTTTTTATCAAAAAGAATCCCTTTGGTTCACTACTCAAAGAGTCTCCAGTTCTTTCCATGCTTCCTGCAGCTAACCTCGTCTAAGACCTTTCACATGACGTCCCTCCACCCCAACTCATCACCACACAACTGCTTACACATTTCAAACTTTCAATCATGTTCCCTCATTAAACAAGCACCCCCACTATTAGTAGTACAAAAACACTTGTTCTCTATTAGAATAATGAGATTCAACAACTTTTTTTAAAAAAATCTTAAAATCCTAATGTATTTATCTCAATTTTTGGTTCTCATGGCTATCATAGCTAGAAAAGGTACTTCACAGAGGTATAACATTAAAAAAAAACTATAATATGTAAAATTAAGGCAAGGCCATCACTGATAATTATGACTTTAGTATATATTTCAAAACAATGTTTTTGACATGCTCAGTTATTTTAAGTCAACCTCCTGTTGGTTAAAACTTAACTATTGAGGTCGTCACTGTTTTTAGTTTCCTTACTCATGACTAGCAAAGAGCTTGTACAAGGAGAGAGATATCAGTGATACCATTTTCTCAGGCTTTGCTTATGTTTGCATTATTTGTTTCAGCATTATCTTTAATTCAGATGTTACATTTGCATTAATATTGCCATATTATCTTCAATCCAAACCACGTTGCAGATAACTGTTTAAGTATTTCTCATAACATAGAAATTTGTTTAGTTAACACACCACCCAGCATGGCCACACACCTTCCGTTTCATGAAAATAACTATGCAGGTAACCGCCAAGCTGCTCTGAGATGGGGTTTCTCGTCCTTCCCTCAGGGTACCTCACTTGCTGCTTACATTTCTAGGTGATGGCATTGGTGTTGTTTGCACAGCACCTATGGCTGAAGAGTACATTTTTTTCATTTTAGATTTTTTAAATGGATATAAATATAGTTCTAATTTGCTTCCTATGTCTTGTAGAATAACATGGTCACCTCTCCTTGCATTCATCTACCAAATTTTTGGATTTGCCGGTATAAAATGCAAACCTGTCACTCCAGTGTTTGTAGTCTTTAGGAAGCATTCATTAGCAACTGCATGTAAAGCAAAATCCAGACAATGGGTTCCTAATGATAGATCCAATCATTTTGACGTGTGTACCTCCCCTGACTGGGCCATTCTATGCTGTCTGCCCTGACATGTCCTATGCCTTGGCCTACGGTCACCCTCACCTCCCATCATCTTCCCTCTGAAGATCTCCATGTCTCTTCCTCCCTAGGGCAGCCATAGCATGTGTGTCCCCAGTTATCCAGTAAACTAGAGACCAAGAGTGACCCCCCTGTGTCCTCTCAAGGTTCCGAGTAACAAGTCACAGAGTACCATCAGAAACAGTTCCTGAAAAATAGACTGTGCATCCCATGCCTGAGTCTCCTGAGATGTAACACTCCTCTCCAAAAGATCCACTGTTCCCCCTGTGTCCCACTACAGGAGTGAGGAGGGTCTAAAACACATGGTTTGCGGCTCACCTTATTTTGACAAGCCATAAGGACACAGTTACACGGGGAAACATTCAACTTTCTACTGCAGACTAGCAGCACCATTAATCCATATGGGATTTCAGTACCTAAACACAGTTCTTGGAAAAGTCTGGGTCACACGGAAACCAAATCAATATAGGTCCTGGTGACTGGTCACCTAGTGTTAGAGCACCACTTGCCCCAGTACGTGCCAGTGCAGATCAGTGCAAGACTGCAGACCTTAAAACGCCCACTCCACAGACCTCAGGAGCTGCAGGTATAGGTCACAGTAAGGGAAAAGGAGGAACTCCGTGGTGATGCCACTGTCAGTACTTTTCTGGGTTTCTCCAGTTTAGAGCTCTGCTTTGGACGGAGACAAAAGAGGACAGCATGGTAATCTGGAGAAGACTGCCTTTCTAAGTCTACCCTGGGACACCTCACTCTGTCTTTACCAGTACTGAGCATGAGCACACCAGAGAGCAGCAGAAGCCAGGAAATAACTTTATAAAATAAAAGGAGCATCATACAGCAAAATCTCCAAAGACTGGAATTCAGAATATAGCTTTCAACACCCTCACTAACACCTATTAAGTAAGAAACATATGTCCCGGAACCCAGTCATCCTCCCCAGGGATAATAATACCAGTTCAGAGAATTTTTCTAAATAAAGGCACAATATCTGAAAACGCCTCTGATGTATCAGTGCTCCTTCCGATGGAATTCTGTTCTGTGTATGAATTTCCACTCTGATTTTTCCTCCTAATGTTAGAATGAGATTTTTATGAGCATCCTCTAGCCTCGAAGGCTTAATTTCTACCACAGCTGTCTCCTGTCCTCCAAATTTCTTTTCATTTGTTCTGCTAGAACTAAGCTATTTACAAAGATGTCTTGCTCGGAGGGGTTTCTTTGGCTCCCTCTTGTGGTAAGTCTTGGGACTCATGCACGAACACGCCCTCAAACAGCACATTTGAGCTAAAATTGTTTTGTGAGGCTTGTGCACACTCTACCTTCCCACAGTAAACAAAGAAACTGCTGAAACTCAACACGCAAAACCCCTTTTATTTCCAAAAATGTAAATTGGTGAAAGGATCGACATTTTGTAGAAAGTCAGGATTTCAGACTTCAGATATTCCCTAGCAGAGAAGGCAGACCAGTTCTCCCTAGAACCTGCTTGGTAGCTACATGTAGCTTAAATAAATCTTTGATTTCTAGATTTCTAAACAATTGCAACAAGAAGCTTGACTCCTAAACTCAATAGCTGTGACTAGCTCAGCTTTAAAGGTAAGACTTGGTCGATAGTATCTTTGGAGGCTGACTTCTTTCAGAGATTTTATGCAAAGATTCAGGACAGCAGAAGCCTGGTTTGGTTTAGATGCTCATATCAGAGGCACAGAAAAACATAATTCACATACAAACTCCATTAGGCCCAATATTTGCCACCCAAGTCCTCACATTAGAGATGGGAAAACGAAAGGTAAGGGCATGGTTTGTTTCTCTTAAAACCAGAAGCAAAGGAGAAACTGAAACTCTAAAGTGTTTACTCAAACTCAGAAATTTTGGCACTGTGAAGTCATTTCGATTCATTCATCAGTGTGTCAAAAGAGAGTTTCCAGTGTGGTCTTGTTGAAACCATGTATTACCGTCAGTACGCATGATTTACAGAATGCCCTTGAGAAGGCAGAGCATCATGGTCATGATCTTCATCTGTTAATTATGTCTTTCCCTTTTGGTTGCACAGATCTTGCTCGGTCAGAAGTATAACCATTCCGTTGACTGGTGGTCCTTTGGTGTTCTCCTCTATGAAATGTTGATCGGCCAATCACCTTTCCACGGGCAAGATGAAGAAGAACTTTTCCACTCTATCCGCATGGACAATCCCTTTTACCCACGATGGCTAGAGAAGGAAGCCAAGGATCTTCTAGTGAAGGTAAGAAATGAAGTCAAGATTTTTATATGATTAGCATAGGTTTTTCTGTTTAATATATCCATTAGTTTCAAGACTCTGACTTATGCATGATAGGACACACATTTTTTGCAATGAACTGGATTTAAATGGGATACACATTCGGTGTAATAACTGAGGTATAGAATCCTGGGTATCAAAATGAGTTTAAGATACACCCTTCTTTACTCCAATTAGTTCCATGGCTCTAAAATGTCATTACACATGGAGATGCAGGTGAACCATTGATCAGTAATAGTTCGTAGCTTAAAACTCATTCTTTTGATTCCTATATAAAAAAATATTCACTCCAGTTCACCATTTCCCTGCCCTGGTTGAAGCATTAGACAAGACTCATGGTTTTTCAGCTCATTCTTGAATGCAAAATAAATCTATCATCCCTCTTACGTCATAAAAACACTGCCTCAGTTGAGAAATTAAATAACCTAGTCCAAGATATAAGCTGCCCTATAGATCTTAATATGAAAGCTATGCGTCCTGCTCTCTTTCTTCTTGTCTGAGCAGCTCCTCACCTTTGGAGAAGCAACTGTAGTCACGTTTCAGTTGAACGTGTCCTTCTTTTCATCCTAACTCTCGAATATGCTTAACACTGTACCAGGTTGAAGCCAGGAAAGGCTAAAAAAAGGATAAGGAGAAAGAAGAGTTCTTATGGGGCTGGATCACTTCACACTCTTTGAACCTGGCAGACGTTAAAGCTGAGACTTCTGTGAAGCACTCTGTAGGTTCTTAGGACATACTTACACGTGAGGACATTTTTGGCTGAATCCTTTGAGGTACAAAGCTGTTCATCCCACTCCCTAGCATTGCCACCTAGGTAGCACTTTCATCCCAGTTTATTGTCTGCCCAGCATATTGTCTTATATACCACTTAAAATGCATGCAGACAAGCTCTGCCCTGCATGCCTACCTGTTTTGCCTTGGAAATACTGATGCATTCCTCACCATGACAAACTGTGAGAGGGAAATTATCACCATCTTAGCAGCAATGCCAAGAATTTACCATCAACACAAAAACTGCATGAAAGTCAAGGCTATATTAAAAATCCATGAGCAGTGCTGTCCATAGAGACAAGGCTCTGAGAATCCCGTGCTATGAGCTAAGAGCTCCCAAGGCACACAGGTGTAGCCTGAGAACACCTGAGAACCATCATTAAGAATTAGCACTTTCAGTAGAACTCTGATTTTCCTTTTCTAAGGATATAGAATACCATCTATGTGGTAAGAGTATAACAGGTTGTGAGGTGAATATAAATTACACCAACACAGCATGCTGAATAGTTATAAGAATACTAAATCCTCACATTTACTGCACTGTCTCAGAAAATATTTGGATCAGTGAAACCCACCTGTAGGACCAAGAGCCCAGCCAAACTGCAGATGCACCAAGAAGCAGACCAAGAATATCAGTGTTTTGGGAAAAACATTGTTTTGACTTCTAAACCTCATATGTGTGCTGGTTGAAAATTATCATTTAGGGAGATATTGTTTAGCCTTGCTTTCACTATATTAAAAAAATGAGAATAAGATTTTTCAACATCAGATATCAGTGGGTTTTAAATCAAAACTTTGAAAAATATTTCCAGGCCTGTCTTTTTTCACTAGTCTTTTTTTGCCTCTTGAAAAACTACTTGAAGTTAAATTTAAAGGGTATTACTCATCCCTCTCCAACGCAAGTGACAGCTTGTCTGAGGCATTAGAAATGTTGAGGTAACTCCAGAGCTGTCCCTGGGAATCAAAGCCTTGAATCTGAGAGGTGTTGAAAAAACCTTCACAGTATGCCCAGCACAAGGGTAATGGAAGTGGGTTTTTAAAAATCTGGGCCTGTTGCATTTGGCTTTCACTTCCTACAAGCCAGGCAAGCAATAAACTAAGAAACTCCCTGAATGTCCAATTAAATTCTCTTTTAATGATTGAACAAAATACATGTAAAATGAAAGCTAATTTCAAAATTAACCAATAAAAAAGATGACAACAGTACAAATAAGCTAGTTAGTCCTGATTATAAGGTTTTATTTTATGCAAAGGCAAGTCCAATCGTTATCACCACTGATACATTGACCTTACACTTGGTTCTGTGAAGGGTTCACTGTGATGCATGCATGTAGGCTCCGGCTGCTCTAACAGGAGGCCACAGGCTGAGCAACTGGAATAACAGATGTTTATTTCTAACACTTCAGCAGGTCACAGTTCACTGTCCAAGACCAAATTCAAACAGGATCCCTTCTGGTTGTCTTCATTGCTTAGAGATGTTCACATTTGTGTATGTGTGTTTATGTTACCATGTAAGAATATGGTAAGAGACACTGACAGACATGCAGACAGACAGAGAAAACACTCCAATTGCTCTTCTTCAAAAGAAATTAACCCTATTGGATCAGGGCTCCACCCATGTGACCTCATTTAATATTAGTTAATTTTCTGTAGTCTCCATATGTAATCATAGTGGAGGTTAAGGCTTCCACGTGTGAATTTTGAGAGGGTTCAACTCTGTCCATAGCATGAGAAACTCGGGCCAAGTAAAACCATTGAAAAATGAATGAGGTTAGGGTCGAGGGCACTTTCAGGGAGCTGAGCACACTTTTACACTCAGAAGTTGTCTTCAGACGAGTCCCAGAACAGAAGCCCTGGGTCTAGATATGGACCCCAATTCCAGCCAATACCCCGGAAAGACCAGGCTTCTGACTGAGCCTCTCAGTCTCAAGCACAGAGTGGAGGAAAACATAGATGATGAAGCAGGGGCAGGGGCACGGGCTAAGCAGAGCTCACCAAAAGTCGCCATGGAAGGAAGCTGCAAAGTGATAGTCTCAAAGAAGAATCACAAAGCTGAGTAGGAGGAAAGGATTACTTCCAGTTGGGGTGAAAAGATGAATATTTATATGCACAGAAACCAAATCAACAATTACAAGGGACAAAACATTGATACTCCAAACCACTTGGATGGATCTCCAGAGTAAAGAACCAATTTCACAAGCCCATGTACTCTGAATCCTTTGATATGACATAACTGAACGGCAGCATTGCAGAGATGAGAATCAGGCTGGTGGTGGCCAGGGAGTCGGGGAGTTGGCACTGAGGAAGGGATAGGACTACGAAGGGCAGCAAGAGGAAGGTGTTTGTGTTGATGGAAGTGTTTGTATCTTTCCACACATGTGACAAACTGCCCTTCATGTACAGTCCCAGTTCCTGGTTCTGATATTTTGTTGAGATGTAACCACTAGGACAGACTCCGTGAAGGGCACACAAGACATCTCTGTAGTGTCTTCTCAGGGTCCTGTAGACCTGTTATTTCAGAAAGAAAAGCTGAAGAACAAAATTAAATGTAAAGTTCACTGCCATGCAAATACAAAAAGAAGATATTTGCAAAATATCTGTGACGGATGATAGACTTGCAACAAAAGTAGGATATAAATTTGGTTGAGGAGAGCAGAAACCAAAATAATTAAGGATAAAGAACAAAGAAGCACTAGCAGGGGAAAGTGCTTTAAAGCTACTTGGAAGAGTCGAGCTTAGTAGTTCTCTTGACCTGCACATATTCCAGTGATGAAGCTGATCAAAATTAGTTTCTGCTATGCAGTTTGCCACCGACAAGACTGGTTTCCACTCTTCAGTGGCTTCATCAGCTTGACTAACCCTTCACACATCTTTAGGTTCCTCGTCTGCAAAAAATCAAAGATAAGACCATTTCTCAAAAATTTCCTCCAGAGACTTCATGTGATGTAGTGAAATGCAGAAGTCATGGGTGCTTTGGAAAAGCTAAGCAAGGCACAACTTCACAGCATCTGTTCCCGCATCCAGACTGTGTCCTCTTACTCCTTGGAGACATGGGCGTATGTAGCACAGCCCACAGTCGCACATCAAGAGAGGCTGCCTTCCACGGAGAAGTACAGCTGGGGTGCTGCTGTCCAGCTGATTGATGCCCAAGAAACACTGTTTTCCTCCCCCACTTAGTCAGCCAGGATGTCCTGTCCATTTGTTTGAAAGTGATGAAAAACTAATGATCTTGAAAAGTAACCTGCCTCCCTTCTAACAGAAGGATGTATCTGAGAAGGACTCAAGAAGGAAGAGCAGGTTTCAGGGAGAACCTGTCACAGCGGCTCGCGGTCATCCTCTGTAGTTTGGAACTGCTCTCTGGCCCATCGTCAAGTAAACGAACTCCAGCTACATCCTGGCCATTTATGTCGGAGCATTCTGCTTCCTGCAAATGTCAACAGTCCTCCTGCTGGCTTTTAGGGAGAAAAATAAATCTGCATTCATCAACTTGATCTCCTAGTTGTACCTTTCCTGCCATGAATCCATAGTTCTGGCCTTCGCAGGACCTGTCACCCTCAGGAACATGGGCAGGCACTTTGCTTCAGAACAGAAAGGATAATAGTTAACCACTGTGGGTCAAACTAGACAAAATATTGAACTTTGAAGCTGGGTATCACATTATCTTCTTATTACTCATTTCACTTTTTAAAATATTTTTTAAATCTCAGAGGTATGTACACCAAGTTCAGGAGGCATTCTGTTATGATTTTCTTGGTAAAAATACCACAGTATCTGAAAAAAGATCTAATGTAAAACCTAGCACGGTGAACACTTAGCCTGGGGTAGTTAATTTTAACTTAATGCCCTGAAACATTTCTTTATAACATCAGCTAGTTTGGGGCCCATTTTGGAGGCACGTAAGCTGTATTTTCTGCTTATTTTTTATTGGTACATATTTGCCACACATAATTATTCCATTCATCTTAGAGAATTTGTGCCAGTATACAATACATCTTAATTCCTCTGTTTTTATTTCCCTTCCCTCCCTTTAACCCTCTTTACCCTCTCTATTTACAAAAGTTTCATTCCCATTTTTTCCTTTCCATCCTTTTTTAAATCCCTCTTCCCTTCTTTCCCTCTCCCCTCCCCCTCGCTTGTTCTCCTTCCTATTTGAACATTTTCTTTGTACTTCCCAATAACTATCCTCTGTTTTGCTCGTTATTTACCCTTTGGCTTTCTCACAGAAGAGAAACAATGCAATATTAAATTTCTGTGTCTTATTTATTTCACTTAAAATTGTAATCTCAAAGTGCATCCATTTACCTACACATAAGTCAAGGTTAGCCTTCTTTAGGGCAGAGTAGTACTCCATTATGTACAAATACCATTTTTTCTTTATCTGTTCATCTGTTGATGGGCATGTGGGCTGTTTCCAAGATTTAGCTATTATAATTTATGTTGCTATAAACATAGGTATGCAATATACTATATCACTTTTAACTCTTTTAGGAAGATACCTAAGAAGGGCAACAGCTGAGTTTAGATCCTCTATCTAATCTTATTTCCTTGTTTCCTTTAAAGCAGAGGTCAATAACTAATTGTAATCATTTCTATGAGAAAGACATGGAGCAAGTGACTTCTCTCTGCTCTTAAACAATCAGTCTGATTTTCCATCTAGATACTCATTGGTTTTGTTTGCTTTGTTTGTTTTGAGGAATGGTCCACCATGCAGTTTAGGCTGATCACTATGTAGCCTTGGTTGACCTCAAATTTGTAGCTATCCTACTCTCTCAGCCTACTTGCTGGGAATACGGGTGTATGCCATCATGCTCAGCTTGGTTTTTTTGTTTTTGTACTGGGGATTGAACTCACGACCTCACACTTACCAGGCAGGTACTTATGCCACTGAGCTAAATCCCTGGCCTTCAGCTTGGTTTTTGAATCTATAGGGAAAAAAATACATTTAGCTGTGAATTTGGTGCCTTTTTTGTGTGCTGAAAACTAGAGGTTAACAGAAGATAAGATGAAAGATGCATGACCTATAGGTAAAGTAGAAAGAAAGAATATTCACTTATTCAGCCATTTACTGAATGTCTACTTTGGGCATGGCACACTGCTAGACTCTGTAAGAAACAGAAGTAGAAAGGGTGTCTGTCCTCCAAAGCTTACCATCCAGTGAAACAGACAGATTCAGGAAAAAACCCCAAGATATAAATTTCTGCAGTGAAAGATATTCTATGGAGCATGGCAGAGAGACGGCCCCACCAGAGAGGGGAGGAAGCTGTGGACCACTGAGGCTCCGCTGCTGGCTGGATTTATGATCTCAGTAAGTAACTGCTACTGTGAGCCTCGGTTTCCTTAACTGTCAGTCAAGATAACAATATGGTACCTGCTTTCTGCAATGCAAATGCCCATCAGCTGGTGAATGAATAAAGAAATGTGGCTTTTTATACAGTGGAGTACTACTCTGCCATAAGGAAGGATATGCTCAAGACATTTCTAGGAAAACGGATGCACCATGAGTCTGAACTCTTAAGTGAAATAAATTGGACCCCCATGTGTAAATAGTGCATTGTTTCTTGGGTGTGAGAAACTGAAAGTGTAAATAAAGACTAAAGTGTATAATACATAGTGTGAAATAGGAAGAAAATGTTCAAATGGGGCTGGGAACAAGGAGGAGGGAAAAGGTGAGGGAAGGAAGTGAAAAGTAAAGAAGAAATGAAGAATGAAGGGAAATAAACTTGTTTTTAAAATTAGGATAAGGACAGAAGGTTTTAATTAAACAGGAGGAATACATTCTGAAGATCTATCACACAGCATAGACTATAGTTAGTACTATATAAGTGAGATTTGCAGAGAGAGATTTTAAATGTTTTCATTACACAAAAATGATAAGTATGTGAGGTGATGAGTACGTTAACCAGCTTGATGTAATCATTCCACAAGGTACAATAGAATAAATGAATAAATAAATGCCATCAAAATAAATAAATAAAAATCAAGATGATGTCATTGAGGCATCTGGTACAATACCGAACTCTCAGAGAACAATGGTTGGGATAAATTGTTTATGTCCAGTCATTTGACCATGACTGTAACTTGAAGAGGAGAAAGAGCTCACTGTCAATGAGGGTAATCAATGAAGGGAAAATAGGAGAGGAGTCCTGAAAGACGGGGCAGGATTTACAAATGAGGGTTAGGGTTAGTTGACAAAATCTGAGGAGAGACACCTCCTTCAAGATGGAAAAATCATTATGAAATTTCAAAAGGCAGGTGTTATATTCAATGAGAATTTTTCAGACAGGAGAGGGTGCATGTCTTAGTGTCACATTATAAAGATCCTTGCATGCCAGCCTGGGGACCCATGGACTTAGAATTCTGGGCCCTAGAGATCACTTGGACTAAGCTCTCACTGTCCGGATGAGGACTGCTGTAGTCTGAATCAGAAATGTCCCTGAAAATCTCCTGTGCTAAAGGTTTAGTCTTCAGCTTGGCCTGTTGGGAGGTGGAGGGACCTTTAAGAGATGGAGCTGTGAGAGAGGTCTTAGACCATTGGTGGTGCACCCTGGAATGTATGTGCCTGTGTCTGTATACACACATTCTTATGCATGTGTGTGTGCCTGTCTACGTGATGGGACGCTATGTGTGTCTGTCTTAGTCATTTTTTCCTTATTCGATGCCTGATACAATTTAAGGGAAGAGAGGTTTATCTTGGCCCACATTTCAAAAGTCTGAGTCCATGTTTGGCAGGCTTGAACCTAGAAATGGCACGGTAGAAGGGCTTGGGAAGAGGAGAATGGCTCACATCATGGAGGCCAGGAAGCAGAGAAAGAAGGGAAGAGGCAGGAAAAAGATACATCCCTCAATGGCCTGCTCCAGCCCCACCCCACTTCCTATCAGCTAGGCAGCCGTAGTGCCCTGCATCCCAGCCACCTTCCACAGCCTGCCTTTCTCTGAGCAATGTCACCAGAGTGTAAGGAATTGTGCTGGATCTAAACCCTAATGGTATGATTTAAAAATACAGTGAGCATTGCTGCCAAGGGCTGTGTCAGGCTCATGAAAATTTTACAGTAGCTGCTCAAGCACCTCATTCATCAGATCTGGCACCTTGTGAGTTCTAACTTTTCCTGAAAGTCAATGACCAGGAAAGGTAAACATTTTGAATCAATTCAGGTCATCAAGGCTGCTACAACAGTGCAACAGAAGACACTCATGGAAGAGACTTCCGGAGCTGCTTCAGAAAGCGACAAGAGTGTGGGGACCTGTGGGTTCTCAGTGAGGGGGGGCATTGTAAGAGAGGTTAATGCCACTGTGTCTTTTACTGTAATTTTTTTTAGATTTTAATATTTGCCATGTTTTTCAGTCATACCTCATACTCTACATGTGCATGTGCGTGTGCGTGTGCGTGTGTGTGTGCGTGTGTGTGTGTTGCTAATTTATTTAATCCTCAGACTAGCCCTATGAGAAGGGTACTGAGCTCACTGTACTGGTGACAAAACTGATTCAGTGTTCTAACAACCTTGAAGATCCCATACATAACACTTGAGTTCATGCTGCGTCTACTTAAAATATAACATGTCTAGGGCAGGGAATGAGGTAGTCAAAGCCTAGAGTTCTGAATGTTCAGAAAAGTGCACTAGCAGAGCATGTCAGGGCCAGTTTGACTTAGTCCATCTTCAGAAAAGCAAGTGGGAAACGAAGTTTAGAAGAGCAAGTGGCCATACCAGAAATACGATGCCCACCTGATGCCAACTATATGGGCAGAGAAATAAGCTGTTCCGTCTCTGCTTCTTTTCAGCTGTTTGTGAGAGAACCTGAAAAGAGGCTGGGAGTGAGAGGAGACATCCGCCAACATCCTTTGTTTCAGGAGATCAACTGGGATGAACTTGAGAGAAAGGAGATTGACCCACCTTTCAAGCCAAAAGTGGTAAGGGTCACCCTCGGGGCAGTTTGCTTTCAGCTCTTGCCTAACTCACAGGCTGGGGCTTGATCAGGTACTAGCAGTCCCTTCCCTTATCCCCTACCCCTCTCCGACCCCTCCTCCCATCCCACCATCAGGCAAGGATGTGCTGCTTCCACACCAACCATTTGGCTGGTGGAGGAAAGAAAGGCTTACTCTTTTGGTTTGCAAAATTTAACTTCTATGGTCAAACGCCCTTGCGTGAAGAATGGACAGCTGGATATACTGAGGGTGGATATGTATTTGTGAGCAGTAGGTGACTGTCAGGCCAGAGGATTTTGCACATGACACACACACACATACTTAATGGCCATAGTCTGGGTGACACAAATTTGTCCATAAATTCTCCATCCTATGTAAAGAATTCAGGGCCATTTTTCCCATATGTGTTCAAATTTACTTACCATCAGTAATATGTGCACACAATTATATTCCCTAGTAGGTGTCCCTCACTTTAAGGGAGAAAAAGGAAACCAGTGTTTAGAAAAAGATAGATCTGTAAATTCCCATTGTACATTGTGCATATATGCTAGCACAAATCCCCAACCCACAGTAGAAAGAGCAGAAAGGCCTGGTTCAGGCAAAGAATGGGCCACTGGAAAGTGAAGACAAAATTACAAATTAAGATGAAGAAAGTTCTGGAGATGGGTGGTGGCAATGCTTGCATGGGAATTTACTTAATTCCACTGAACTGTACACTTAAAATAGTTAAAGAGTAAATTTTATGTTTCCAATGTCACTATCTTAAAGGTTTTTTTTTTTTTTCAATAAACCAAAGTGGTAGATTTCCTATCTTTAACATTTCCTGGTGGTTTCTGGAAATATGATAATAATTACCTGGCTAAGAATGTCTCTACCATTATTTTGCTGAAAAGCGTATGGGGCTCGTAGGTATCACAATAAAAGTTGCACTCTACAGAGCAACCACACTTGTTGGTTGTTCAGTGCATGACTGAAAAATGCAAATGTGCCTTGTTCCCAGGATAAGAATAGTTGTTCTCAGCATCTGCCCCAAGCACTGGAGATGTTCAACAGATTGGCCTTTGGCACTCTGACTAGGTGTGACAATATCATACCTAATATATGTTTAATCTTTTGTTTGTCCTAAAACAAATTTTTGCCATATTTTAGCTTGGTTCATGCCTGTCCTTCCATTGCAGATTAAAATTCACTCAATATTTTCCACACAAAAATCAGAACTTTGATGTAGGCTTACCCTAAAGGACAATTACCAGTTCTGCCAAGAGAAGGAAATTTCCCTCTCCTCTGATCTGAGCATCTATCTATACAGAAGAGTTACTGACCACCAACCTCACCAGCCCACCGGCCCTCCTCGGATGGGGAGGCTTCACCTTGTGCTTATGTGACTTTCTTTTCATAATGGCTAGTCTCATCTTCCAGAGCTTAAATATGAGCATCACATGAAAGAGTATTTATGAATAGATGGGTTTTTTTTTTACTCTGCCTCTCCTTCTCCTCACCCCACCCCTCTTTCTCTCCCTATCTCTCTATCTTGATCATGATAATCAATGGCCCAGTGCTCTGAAAGGAGTTTCTTCCATTCTATATTTTCTATGGAAGATAATCCATGAGGAATAATAATAAAAACATAGGTAGAAGAACCATCAGTACCAACGATGCTGATAAAAGACTGTGAACACATAACCACCTGTGCACCTTCTTTTTCTCCCGCCCCTTTCTCCCTACCCCCACTTTTGTCCTGTAAGAATAAAAGGAAAGAGACCAAATTAGGGCTCTCCACTTTTTCTAAAGTTGCCAATTGTTCATGAAACTCAGAGCATTAGATCCTAATGAAAGTATGCAGTGGAGTTCCTGTGTGTGAGTTTAATCATGCCAGTAAGAAACTGATAAAGGGACCATAGAGCTGTTCAATGCAAGCCATAACTTACAATCTAAGTATCATTTCAGTTTTGTTTAATCTGCAAATGCCAGCTTTGTCATGCACAGATCATAGATAAAGTAACTGATGTTAAAATAATGGATTTAATGGCTCATTTTCTTCTCTTTTTCTTCCCCTTAAACTCTGTCCAAGAAATCGCCATACGACTGTAGCAATTTCGACAAGGAATTCCTGAATGAGAAACCCCGACTGTCGTTTGCTGATGGAGCACTGATCAACAGCATGGACCAGAACATGTTTAGGAACTTTTCTTTTGTGAACCCAGGGATGGAGGGGCTCATCTCCTGAACCCCACCTCTCCAGAAACTTGAAGAAATTTGCATCATCTGGGAACTGGTTCAAGTAACACTTCTTGGGTCACTTTTTCAAGCTGGGAAAGAAAAGAAACACGACAGTAAAGGCTGAGACCTTTTAGCTCCTCAAGTGACTTTTTATCTGTAGCGAAAACCAACTCTACTTCACTAAGGACAACGCCTCTAGCTCATCGCCTGATCTTTCCCAACCGCCCTTGAAGTTAGGTCATTACTAACCCTAATTATTAACTTGAAAAATGGTTCTCCACACTGTGACGGATTTAAAACTTAATACTTCTCTAAATTATAGATCTTCCCTTGGGCACCAACTGCTGATCAATAAAAACGTGGTAAGCCAAGGAGCAAAGAGAACAAACTTCTCAAGTCTGACACAGCCCATTGCCTGGATCCGACTCAGCCATAGAAAAATAATCACTAACTCATTTGATTCTGCGTATATCTGTGGATGTGGCCTGCAAGGAAGCCCTGCATAAGTTCTTACGGGATTCTTCACAATAAACGTAGCTTGCAACTGGAGATTTACAAATCAGTGCGTTCCGGTTGGCCATGAAATGGAAAGAGCTTCATGTCACAGATAGGGAAGGTCAACTAGAACACCCATGGTGGTTATCTTGTCAACATAGAAACTGAGTTCAGAGACCAACAAAGATCAGTTTGTTCCTGCTAATAAAACCTGTCTGTCCATCTGTTCTCAGTTGATTTCAATAGCAGTGCAGTTATTCATCACTATCCTCACATCCTGACAAGAAAAGAAATGATGTGCATAATCCTTCTAAGAGAAAAGAAAACCAATCCCCTATCATCCATTATGGTGATTTGATGACAAGTCTCTCTTTAGGCATCGTTCAAAATAAGTGACCCTGCATGCTATTTGCAGTAGCCAAATTTGGCTAATTAGAGTTCTAACTATACATTTTAAAGCATTTGTGCTGTTTGTATATTTTGTTAAAATGTTGTGACTGTGATAAAGATATGAATGTGTCAAAATAGAATAAAAGAAGAAAGGTGTCCTTAATAGTTTAATTCCCTACATGACTCCCCAAGAATTTCCTCTGCTGTGTTGATCACCAAGATGTAGCTACCAGTGATGTTTTGCAATTTGGAAATAAAAATAAATCCCCAAGTGGGTGAGAAATTCAGATAACCCTTAACTGCTGTTGGTCTGTTCCTCTCTCTGCTCTCCATTTCTTAAAGGGAGGATCCATGTGCGCTTTCTCTACTGCCCTCCACCCTTCAAACCTCTGATGGCACTGCCTCTTCCACGGCTTCCTTTTCTTCATTTCTCATCACCTTTGTGCGGCTTCGCATATATGAAGCATGCTGCCTTTGAATTCAGGGCATTTCCCTGTGTTTTGTCTTCCGCCTGTCCTTACTCCTCTGCTGGTTCCTTTTCTTCTGTCTCAGATCCCCCAAAGGACATGCTTTCTTTCCCTTTTCTTCCCCCTTGGTGTTCTCCATCCCCTCTGTCTTCAAGGACCGCTCCAAGGCTGATAATCCAAGTTCATGCCTCTGGCTCTAGTCTGTTTACCAGTTTGCAAGCAGACTCCGTGACCATGTGCCTCAAATGAGCTCAGGGACTTCCTCATGATCATGGTCTCTCTTGCATTTACTATTTCTGCTCATGGCCACACCATTGAGCCCCTTCATCTAGACTCAGAATGACTCATTAGTAACCATTCCCTTTCAGCCTTCTAACCTTCCTGGTTTTTTTTCTCTTTATCAAATCCTTATGATTCTGCTGCTGCAGTCTCCCCCTGTAATACATACTCAACTCAACTTTGTTTACTGCTAACATGATGAAATCGATAGCCTCTGAATCAGCTTAAAAAGTCTCCATCTTATTCTTATATACACCTGTATATTGTCTTTGCACTTGGAAGTTTTTAATCATATCACACCCACGTTCAAAAACTCATGTAATCTTCATTCATTAAAACCCACTCAGAATCACCAATTCTGTCCAGGACCACTTCTCTACCTTAACCCTCATTGCAGCCTTTCATTAACTCTGTGTTCCATACCTGGTGCATTTCTCAGCACTGCCTGCACACACCTATTTTTGCCTGTTTCTGAGCACTCCTGCTGCTAATGTTTCTGTCTCAAGTGTCTCATTGCCACAGGTTCAGAGTCCAGAGTCTATTGAGCTTTCATGCCCAGTTTAGAGTCCGGGTCTGCCATGAAATAGCACCCTGTCCTGCCTGATTTCCACCCAGGCTGGTGTATCCCCATCTATCTGAGCTCCCATGGCACACACTGTTTTCCAGTAGGCTATAACATCCTCTGAGGACAGAATCTGTGTCCAATTCTCTTTTGCATTCCCCATGTTTCCTTTCCATTTTAGTGCTCAAGAGGTACTGTCAGATGAGTGAGTCAATAAATGAATGATCTATGGTATGATTTGGACATGCCCCTTAAAGCTCATACATTGGAAACTTCATCCTCAATAGAAAAATGTTGGGAGGTGGGACCTAGTAAGAGGTGATTGGATCTTGAATGGACTAGTGTCATTATTGTGGAAATGGGCTAGTTATCATAACAGTGGGTTGTTACAAAAACCACTGGTACCATTCCATCATGGGTTAATGTACCACAAAGCAGATACTTTTGGACTCCAGCCTCAGGAACCATGAGCCACATAAATCTCTATAAATCATCCAGTCTCTGGTACTCTGCTATAGTAGAAAAAATGCACTAAAACACACCATGTAGTGGGTTGAATAGTAGTCCCTTAAAAGATGTATCTGCCTGGAACCTGTGAATGTGACCTTATTTGGGAAAAGGGTCTTTGTAGATATAATTAAGAATCTTAAAATGAAATCATCCTGAATTATATGGATGGGATTTAAACCCAATTGCAGGTGTCCTTAGAAAGGAAGGGAGAAATGAGATGGATATAGAAGAGCAGAGGTCTTTGTGAAGACAAAAGCAGAAATGCGCCTAAGTAACATTAAGTGTCCCTAGGCCCACAAGTCTAGGGACGTCTCATGTTAGAAGTTGCAGCAGACAAGGGAAGGTCCTACCCCAGGGACTCTGGAGAGAAGAGGCCCTCACAACACCTTCATTTCAGACTTCTTACCTTTCTGGATGACATTTCCCACCTGTAAAATGAAGCCCAAAATTCATACCATGAAACACGTTGTCCATACCAAGGAGTCCACTGTTTGTATCATGTTATGTTTTGGGGTTATTTTCCATAACAGATGCTATATGGAAAATGCTCAGCATAGTGGGAGAACTTAGTGCTTGTTTTCTAAATTAGAGAATTTTTGCGATATTCTTGAGTTGGTCACGAGCCTGCCAAAGATGGAGAAAGGGAAAGGGGAAGGAGGAGGAGGAGGAGGGAAGGGAGATAAGGGGAGAAGGGAGGAAAAAGAAGAGAAGATATAAATAGGATGGATAGAGAGATGGAAGATAGATACCATAGATAGGATTTAAGATAGTCTGGTGTGTCTTTTATAGTCAAATCAGTTAACAAGAGAAATAAATCTAGACAGTCTCTGCTGGGTAGTTTAGAACCAGCTTCTAGTTATTGACTGAGGTGCTGTGACTAGCCATGACTAACACATTTGGAATATGGAAGGTAAATTATATAAAATATTGTACCAATGAAAATTTATAAAGTTCATAACTGAGCTATAATTCTGCAAGACATTACACCATTCTTAGGAAATATACACTAGGCATAAAGATTCATGATCTGTGCCCCTCAAATACTTCTGAAAAAGGAAATATCAAGCACAAATTATAAAGCACATGGGGTAAAATGCGAATATGTGAAATTAGTCATGGGTATATATGGGAAATTAGAGTATTTTGATTTCTAAATTTTTTTTGCAAATTTGAAATTATTTCCATATAAAATTTTTATTGAAAGCATGCTGTTTTATCACACAAATTAATAATAATAGTGGAAATTTCACCATAAACATTTCCTGGAATTTTTCCTCTACACTGAAAGTGGCTAGGATATGGTGACAAGATGCCAGACTTAACACCAGGAAACATGGTTTTATGTTTGGAAATGTCATTGATGACCTCTAGCTGGATGTGGTAGTACATACCTGTAGGTCCAGCACTTGGGAGGCTGAGGCAGGAGGATTGTTGCAAGTTCGAGACCAACCAAGACTACAAAGGGAATGCAGTGCCAGCCTGGACAGCATAATGAAACCCTGGCTCAAAAAAAAAGACCTCTGTAGCCAGGCATAGTGGCCCACGCTTGTAATCCCAGCACTTAGGAGTCTGAGGCTGGAGGATCACCATGAGATCAAAGCCAGCCTTGACTAAAATAGTAAGTGACTCCATCTCAAAACAAACAAACAAACAAAAAACACAAAAAACCTCTGTACTATGGTTTACAGATTTATAAAGGAGTAAGATGCAAAGGAGTAAGATTACAGATTTATCAGGGAGTAAGATGCATTTTAGAAGCAAGGATTTTTAAATCAACAACAAAAAAGATATTACGCAAACCCTAAAGTGTCATGCAGTTCTCTAGGGAGGGCACCATCATCTGTTTATTCTAAAGGTGGAGTCAGAACCTTGTGGACATCCATAATCCTTTCCTTCACTTCCCACACTGCACTGGAATCTGTGAGTCTGTCTGGTTGCCTCAAACGTGTGTCCACATCTGTCCTCGCCCTCCGTTTCCACCTCTACATCTCATTTCCACATTCCTGGATTAGGACAAGAGCCTCCTAACAAATTGCTCAGCTCACCTGGTCCATGCCTGTAGCCATCTTGTAACATGCTAACCTGACGTGTGTTCTTCCTAATTCTCTTTCCTGGGTCCTTTAAGCAAGAATTCTGGCTGCTTCTGGTACTGGGAATTGAATCCAGAGCCTTTGCACTGTGCTAATGTATCACACAGTATCAGATGGACCCAGGATTTCTTGCAATCTTTCCATTAAGTAGATAATCTCAGGTTTTATGGCTCCTCACTTCCCTCAAAACAATAATCCTAACTCCATTGCAAAACCAACTTCACATCCAGGTCCTGCCATCTTTTCCAGTCTCATTTTCCATCCTTTCTCCACCTGCTGTATTTCCTGGCATTTGTAGTCTAGCACCCTTGCTCATCTCTCAGTTGTGAACATGCAGTTTTGCATGCCTGCAATACTTCTGCCACACTTCAGCTTGACCAACCCCTAACTGTCCTGCAAAACTACCTTGGTTTGATGGTCCATCAAAACTACCTTGGTTGGGAAGGATTTCCTGAGCATATGTGGCCAAATTAGTGGCTCACCGTTCCTGCCTTCACATGTTTCTATGCACAGCCCGCCCATAGCCCTTCTTTCACTGAACTGTGTCTTCCTGCCCGACTCGGAACTCCTTGAGAATCCCTTTCCTATATCCTCAGTTCCAGCATCATAAACACCTGGTGAATGAGCAAATAAAATAGCAAGTACTGCAAAAGTATTATTATTAAGATGTTATTTCTCTTTCTCCAAAATGGTCCACTGTCAATAATCAGTGGTGTAAAGATAGGAAGAGCAATATAACTAGAATGCTAGAATGACTTAACGTTCCCTTTCAACCATTTGCTTTTTTTTTTTTTTTTTTAAACAGGGAATTGAACTCAGATCCATGTGGTTCAGGCAGGCACTGTGCCACTGAGCTAAATCCCCTGGCCCTGCTTTGACTTTTTTGCCCGCTGAGGTTTTTGTTTTGTTTTGTTTTGTTTTTGTTTTGTTTTTTCCCAGAGTTTAGGGCATCTACACTAAACTTTCTGATTCTCTTCACAGGCTCTGACAGAGATGATTCTTAGAAGATAGGGAAAAAACATCAGGAAACACCATTACCTACTGTCTTAAGAAAGACCCACTGCTATCCAGGTGTGGTGGCGCATGCCTATAATCCCAGCATTTGGGAGGCTGAGACAGGAGGCTTGTTGCAAGTTCAAAAACAACCTAGGCTACAAAGTGAGCTCAAGACCAGCCTGAACTTTATAATGAGACCCTGTCTCAAAAAAGACAAAAACAAAAAACAAAAAAAAGACCCACTGCCTAGATTTAAGAGGTCAACATTGTAAAATGCTAAGTAAATCAGAATCTCTGGTCTGAGATTTCTAAGATACTGGAAATGTCAATAGATTCATGAAGCCAAAGGTGAGGGGGGGTCACATGTGGGAGCAATTAGTCTTCACAAAAGCAAAGCAGGAATCTTCACAACTGGCTCCTTATTCATTACCAAGGTAAAGTAATCTTAACAGAAATAGAATGAGAAAAGGAGACAATAAGAAAACTAGAAAAAAGTAAAGGGCACAATGCTTAGCTGAGTTTATAGAAGGTAAACTAGAAAATATAATAGACTTAAGTATTTTCTTTTAATATAAATGTAACCATGAAAAGATTAGAAATAAACTGTTTTACTTTCCAACAATTAGATGAACAATGAAAACTAAATTAAAGGAAACAGTTACAAAGAAGCATAGTATACAGAAACATAAAAAAAGGGAGGAATAAATTCAAGTATTCATTAATCACCGTGTGTGTCAATGAGCTAAATTTTTCTGAAAAAAGAGACTGAGGCTGGTTTTTAATAAAAGTTTGTCTCTATGCTATTTAGAGTTGTAGATAAACAAAATGACCAGAAATGTTGATGATAAATGAATAAGAAAATATATAGTAGAAAATGTAAAAGAAAAAAGAAAAGAAGGTTTGAAAACAGAAGAAAAGATTAGGAAGATAAAGAAACTAAAGCCAGACATCAAGTAATTAAGTTAAAGCTGGGAAAAAAAAAAAAAAAAAAAAGCTGCTTGGGAACTAATGAAAGAGGGAAGAGACTCATGATAAAAGTGAGCTTAATTTCAAATACAACCTAGAAAAGCAGGGATTTACAGGTAAAGAGAAGGTGGGTCAGGAGATTAAAAAATGATTAAGAGGAAACTACGGGGGTAAGGAGAGACCAAAAAGGATTCTTGATGAATGCTGGCCAGAGCAATCATCACGTAGGGAATGGTGAGGAATTTGATCAGCTGTTCAGAGTGAACAAATATCAAGGGCATGTGGGCTGCAAAACAAGAGGAGTCAGCCCCTGCCCCCACCAACCCTCTCCCACCCCATCCCCACACCCACCCCGAGCCATAAGTGACCAGCTGATTGGGAGAAACACAGGCTGCAATCAAAGTTATTGCGGTGAAATACTATTTGATGCTTGTGGTGTTTGGTGTTTCCCTGACTTTGCAGAGCAGTAGTCTGATCATCTGTTCAGAGGATAATGGTACACAGTGTGATATCTATTGGGGATCTCTTGGTGATAGCTATTGTTAATTTCCTATTATCTTGTTTTGAAGTCCTGTATCATTTTCATTGCTTTATTGGAGTGGATTTTACCGTTTTGTTTTGTTTGATTTTGTTATATCTGATGGCATGGGCAGCTATTTCAAAGACAGCAAGATATAGTAGCCATTTTGGACTTACCATTTTCTTGTTTTGAAGTCCTTTACTGCATTCATTGTTTTGTTTTTATTGGTTCTATTGTGTTCTGTTTTGTTTAATTTTTACTACGTCTGAAGATATCTGCATCTATTTTGAAGATAACAAGAGGCATTATAATAACCATTGTTGATTTTTGTATGGTTTTGAAGTCCTGTGTCACTTACACTGGTTTGTTTTGATGGGATTTATTTTGTTTTATTTTGTTTGGTTTTATTCTCTTTATAATAAAAATTTAAAAAAGAAGAAAGAAAGAAAGAAATTTAATCTTGTTATAGCCTAGTTTTAACCTTTGCACCTCGTTTCTGTTCTGTAAGTGCTGTTCAGCTCCCCCTTCCCTTCCTATCTTTCTAGGTTAAGTTTCTATTTCCTGAGAAAGCTGTAAAAGCCTTAGGTATCAGTTTCCTGTAACCCCCCCCCTACCCCTCATCCAGCTATCTGTAATAAAATGTGCTGTTCTTTAAGAAATGCTTAACTTCAAGGAAATTATAGGAAGTTCTGTAAGGCCCAAATGCTATCTAACTGAGTCAAAGTTCGCGACATTCCTGTGGTTTTCGGCTTTAAAACCCAACCTTTCTAGCTGTAAAGCACGAAGTCTCCATTGGCTCCTGGAGACTGTGACGCCAGGCCTGGCCTAAAATAAAGCCTTTGCTCCCCAAATTTTAATTTCTTGCTTCCTTGGGTTTTATTCAGGGGTCTGAGCTATTACATTTGGGGGCTCGCCCGGGGTGGGAGCAAGACCCCAGACTCATTGCTGAACATTTAAAAGTAAGTACACTGGAAGGTTTGTTTGGGCCACGGTCAGTTTGTACTCTTGGGGAGGGGACACCCTCAATTTGGGAAGTGGGGACTTCCCGAGGACAGAGTCAATTGGTTTTTGGGATAGTTTTTGGGATGAACTTCATCCATTTCTGACTCTGCCCTGGGTGGGGAACCGCTCCGTTGGTTAATTTGTTAATTCCTCCAGATCCCAAAATTTGACCAATTTTTGAGCAAAGGCCATTTTGCTGCAGCTTGTCTTGTCTTGTACGTCTGTTTGTGTGTCCATTTGTTCTAATTGTTCTCCTTTTGGTTACCCCAAATCTAACAGAACATTCTCTCCTAGGAACCCCTTCTGTGAGCCCAAAATGGACAAAAGGATTTAGATATTTATGTTCAGTGTTTTTGTACTTTAGAATTGTCTGCCTGTTTAAATTTTTTACTAACTTAGGGGCTCGCTGCCCATTTCTGTTGCAGGATCCATATGGCTTATTAGACTCAATTCATAATTTAAAAAAAATTCATTTTCTTTAGCTCACCAAACTGTGCATGAAGCAACCTTTGTTTGTGTCTTTTATGTTGTGGTGCCTTGTATAATGTTTTAGTCCTCAATTGATTACTAGCAACTTTGGCATGCCTTTTTAAAAAGAGTATTTTTCTTTCTGGTTAAAATGTAAACATATGTGCACATATATATATATGTATATTTATGGTTTTTAAGAATCATATCAACTTTACCAAGTAAAAACCAGGTAATACTATATTTGAGCCAGTTAAAAGGTTACAGTTTTTTTTTAAAATACAGCATTTTAATGTGGTAAAAAGACATAAAATACTTAAATATGTTTTAGACTACTAAAAGATGACTTCAAGGGTTTTGTTGAGAATTTTAATGTTGTCTAAGAAGCAAGAGGAAAGGTAATTGACTGGTAATAGTAAGAAAAAGAGGGACAAAGAAAGTGGTTTTGTCTTCAAGTAAAAATGTCTGGCTGTGCCAGAATGTGGAAGAAGATAAAAGTTCAACTTGGGGGCATATTGTAAGTTGTAGAAAGCTCAAGAGGATGTGAATTTTATTTGTCTTTGTTTATAGTACTGCAAATAACAGGTTTGACAAGAAGTAAATGTATTCAGAATTTGACAGTATTAGATCAGTTTTGGTAGATTTATTCATAAGATTGGTAAACCTTTGCTGCAAAATGTTTCCATTAAAATGAGATTATAGGTGATAATAGAGATAAGGTATAAGTTCTTGCATGTGCTGTGAACATCTGGGAGATTATGCAGCACAATTTTGTTACCTATGAAAAAGCTCTTTTTTGTTAAGCATGTAGTTTCAGTAAAATGATGGCCTGCCATGTGACACTAGTTCAAAAAGCAGTGTGCCATCCAGATGAAGCCTGCTGTCTGATCCGGAATGCCAAAACCATGTTCTCCTTTTGTCCCACCCCAATTGAACAACCAGAGGTAAGGAGGTTCCCCCCAAGTATTGCCAGTTGTTCTCTTTGTAACTCAGTCAGCCCCACATGTTAGACAAAAATTGCAAAGGTTTGAGAGATTTGAAAAAATGCCCCTCAGCCAGTTAATAGAGATAGCACAAAAGATTTTGAGAACTGAGGGAATTTACAAGAAGCTACCAACAAGAAGATAACCAAGGTGTTAGAATTGCTCTATGAGAGAAAATTAAAAAAAAAACAGATGAGAATTTCTGGGGGCAGTTGGATACTGTAGGCTAAATTTTACTGAAAAGCTTGCCTCTATATGACTCCCATAAGGGAGAAACTCAAAACTCACTAAACTGAACTGATAAATGTGAACCAGCCTTCCAGCAGCTCAAGTGGGCCTTGACAGAGGCCCCAGCCCTGGGACTCCCTGACGTTACCAAGCCATTCACCTTGGTCATAGATAAACTCAGGGTCATTGCCAAAGGAGCCCTAACCGAGGACATTGGCCCTTGGAAGAGGCCTATAGCCTACCTCTCCAAAAGATTGGATCTGGTGACAGGAGGATGACCCCCCTGCCTGAGAATGCTAGCTGCTGTGGCAATGTTACTTAAAGATGCTAAAAAAACTTACTTATGGACAGAAGATTTCTGTGGTGATCTCCCACAGTTTAGAGACTCTTATCAAAACCCCTCCCAAAAAATGGCTTTCGAACACTAGAATTTCACACTATCAGCCCCTGCCCCTAGACCTGGGTCAGTAGTTTTCAAGACTTCTTCAGCTTTAAATCCAGCCACCCTTATGCCTGATGACGACCCCGAGGCACAAAGGACACCTCTCCATGAGTGTGCTGACATCCTCCAAATGCAGCAGAACCTATGGGCTGATCTTACCAACCAGCCTTTGAGAAATGCCGACAACTATTTCATCGATGGAAGCAGCTTCATCCAGAATGGCAAATGAGTGGCCGGGTCAGCAGTGACCACCGAAAAGGAGGTACTCTGGGTTAAGCAGTTAGAGTCTGGCACCTCTGCACAAAAGGCAGAGCTCATTGCTTTGACTGAGGTGCTAAAACTAGCCATGGGAAAGAGGGTAAATATCTATACTGACATTAAATATGCTTTTGCTACTGTACATGAACATGGAGCCATCTATCAGGAGTGAGGTGTCTTAACCTCGGCAGGGACTAAGATAAAAAAATGCTCCACAGATCCTAGACTTGCTGGCAGCAGTCTGGCTGCCTCAGCGGGTTGCTGTCATTCACCCTAGGGAAAATTTGGCAGATCAGGCTGCTCGAAAAATAGCCACTACATCAGAGGGGCCAACCCAAGAGGTAAATGCTCTGATGCTAGTCCCTCCGACCTTGGCAGAACCAGTCTACACGAAGAAAGACCTACAGTTAGCATCTCAACTTGGAGCAAAGTCCCCCACCCCAGGGGACTGGTACCAGTTACCTGATAAACGAGTTCTGTTACCGGAGGCACTAGGATGGGAGCTGTTACACAGAGCTCACCAAACTACCCATTTAGGGGGAACTAAACTTGTTGAATTGTTCAGAATTCAGTTTTTTATTCCAAAACTCTGCAAATTGACAGCCTCTTTGAGCTCCAGATGCCTACAGCGCTTGTTAGTAAACTCAGCAAAGAGCTCTATGCTGGAAACCACCCAACATCGAGGAATTGTTCCAGGAGAACATTGGGAAGCAGACTTCATGGACATGGTAAAGCCTGGTTTACAGGGACACTGCTATCTCTTGGTATTAGTAGACACCTTCACTGACTGGGTAGAGGCTTTCCCTACTAAGTCCGAGTCAGCCTTAGGGGTAGTTAAAAGCTATTGCATGAGATCGTACCTCGATTTGGCCTCCCACTATCAGTGGGGTCTGATAAAGGCCCAGCTTACATAGCCCAAGTCACCCAAAAGTTAGCCCAGACATTAAAGATTAATTTTAAAAAACTCCACTGTGCTTATCAGCCCTATAGCTCAGGGCAAGTAGAACATATGACCCAAACTCTCAAGGACATTTTAGCTAAGCTGTCTTCAAAAACTGGCGATAATTGGGTGAGCCTTCTTCCCTTTACACTGTTAAGAGCAAAATGTACCCCTATGTTCCTAAAATTTCCCCCTTTGAAGCTATGTTTGGGAGGCCCCCGTCACTGGTTCCAAGATTGTCAGAAGATAAACTAGCTGAAATAACTAATCAAGATCTCATTAAGTCCCGGCAGACTCTCCAATCCGTGGTAACTTCAATCCACCAGCTGTTTAGACAAAAACACCCGGATCTGCCTTCAGAAACACCCCTCAAAGCACCGATTGAGCCGGGGACTCCAGTCTTGGTGCGATGTCACCACCGAGACTTCCTCAAACCCCACTGGGAAGGACCTTTCACCATGGGGGTCAGCACTCCCACCGCCGTCAAAGTAGCAAGACAGACTGCATGGTTTCACCATACCCACATCAAACCACTGGAAGCAACAGACAGCCAGGAGTGTTCTCAATGGACTGTACAGCAGACTGGTAACCCCTTAAAGTTAAGATTGACTAAAACATAGTTAGATTATGCCAGTCATAAACTATTTTAGCTTGCTTGCTTTGATTTTTAACAATTGATGCCGACCTTGCATGGCGGCTTTGATCCCCCTGTAAGCAAAGAACAATTGTTAAGATCTTTATATGGGAACCCCTGTGATTGCGGAGAGGGCTATATTACTAAAGGTAAAGACACCAACTGGGGGGGGGGAATTCTACATACAATAGGACACAAGGATCGAGATCCTTCCCACACAAATGATAAATTGTATACATACAGTCTTCAGACAGATTGTGGGGACAAGTTAACATTCCTTGCTGCTATACCCTCAGTTACAGGGGGTTTGACAAAAGGTGGATGTGTATGTTAAAGCCCCGTGTGATACCTAAAAAGGCAGCCAGCCAGGGCCATGCCCTCAGAATTGTTCTTAGTATTCAGAAATGCATTCCTCCTGCTATGACTCTGTATACAAGAATGTATAGGCATAGATAGCAAAACTTACTTCACTGCTGAGCTTATGAGGACAAGGACTGAAAGTGTTAGAGGTGATTGGTCCACCAATCCGACAGTAATAGGAAGTTCAAAGTATGCCCAAGGCTCATGTCTTGGCACGGTTGGTAAATCAGTGTGCTGGAGCAGGGTGGCCCTTATACATGTGTCTGATGGGGGTGGCCTACAAGATAAGATCAGAAAACTCATGGTTGAGGAACGAGTCAAGCAGCTAATAAAAATAATGTTTCCCCAGATACATTACCACCCCTTGATGCTGCCTAAATCGCGGGGAATTGATCTGGATGCTCAAACTTCTGATATTCTAGAGGCCACTCATAAAGCCTTAAATGCTTCCAAACAAACTGTTGAAGAATTGCTGGTTATGCATGGCACAGGGCTCCCCCATGCCCCTTGCGATCCCCATCAGTGTTTCTCTGATTACACTGGAGAAACAAGATTACTTAAATTGTAGTGCTGGTCTCCCCCTTTAGAGTACAACCAGGAGGCTTCAAGGACTCTCTCTGTCTCCAAGGAGGTTTTCATACCTCCAACACTGACGTGGGGTTCATTGCATTTACTAATTGTAGTTCCATAGTTAATCGGACTACCTTCCTCTATCCCACCGAAGGGCAAGTATTTATTTGTGGAGGAAATATAGCCTATACTTTCCTCCCAATTAACTGGACAGAGATATGTGTAACAGCTGTCCTGTTGCCTGATATAGAGATCCTACCTGGGGATGAGCCTGTCCCCATTCCTAGTTTAGATTACATTACAGACTGCTCAAAGAGGGCAATTCAATTTATCCCTTTATTGGTAGGCCTAGGAATATCAGGAGCCTTAGGTATGGGGGCAGCAGGAGTAGTGGTTTCTGTCCAACTTTCCAACCAGATTGTTAGTGATGTGCAGGCATTATCTAGTACCATTCAGGTCATTCAAGACCAAATAGACTCATTGGCTGAAGTAGTTCTCCAAAACAGAATGGGACTAGACCTTCTAACAGCAGAACAAGTAGGGATCTGTGCGGCATTGCAGGAACGATGCTGCTTTTATGTAAATAAGTCCGGCATTGTCTGAGACAAAATCAAGAGACTACAGGAAGACCTAGTTAAAAGAAGGAGAGAGCTATTTAAAAACCCTTTATGGAGTGTCTAAAATGAAATTTGGCCCTATCGCCTGCCCTTGCTTGGACCATTGTTAGGAGTACTGCTCTTGGTCACAGCAGGTCCTTGTATACTCAATAAAATAACTGCATATGTCAGACAACAAATGCAAGGCATAAAGTTGATGATGTTATACCAGCACGCCGACGAGCCCATACCTCAAAATTCTTCAAAAATTAGCTCAAAGATTTGACCACAGTCACAACAACAGAGGGGAATGTTATAGCCTAGTTTTAACTCTTGCACCTCGTTTCTGTTCTGTAAGCGCTGCTCAGTCCCCTTTCCCTTCCTATCTTTCTAGGTTAAGTTTCTATTTCCTGAGAAAGCTGTAAAAGCCTTAGGTATCAGTTTCCTGTAACCCCCTCCCCTACCCCTTATCCAGCTATCTGTAATAAAATGTGCTGTTCTTTAAGAAATGCTTAACTTCAAGAAAATTATAGGAAGTTCTGTAAGGCTCAAATGCTATCTAACTGAGTCAAAGTTCGCGACATTCCTGTGGTTTTCGGCTTTAAAACCTAACCTTTCTAGCTGTAAGGCGCTCAGTCTCCAAATTGGCTCCTGGAGACTGTGACGCCAGGCCTGGCCTAAAGTAAAGCCTTTGCTCCCCAAATTTTAATTTCTTGCTTCCTTGGGTTTTATTCCAGGGTCCGAGCTATCACAAATCTAAGAGAAGAAACATAAGTGCAATAAAAACTATAAAATATTGCTAAAATTTAAAAAGACACAAATAAATAGAAAGACATCCTTATGTATTAATCAAAAGACTCTTGTTCATATGTCAACGCTGTACAAAGTGATCCACAGGTGTAATTCAGTCTCTATCAAAATATCACTAATTTTTTTTTACAAAAGGAGAAAAGTCCAACCTAAAATTTCAAAGGATATTGAGTGGCAAAAAGAAAGAAATGAAATGAAAAGAAAAAAGATTGAAAAAGAGCAAAGTTAGAGACCTTATACCTCATGATTTCAAAATTTGTTACAAAGCTACAGTGATCAAAGGAGGGTAAGGTTAGCATAAAAATAGACATACAGACCATTGGAATAGAGAGACTAGAAATAATCGCTTGCATTGATAGTTAAGTAATTCTCAATGGATGCCAATGAGAAAGGTTTCTTCAGCAAATAATTCTGGAAAACTGGCTACTCGCATGCAAAAAAATGAAAGCAGATCCTTATCTTATACCATCCACAGAAATTAACTCAGAGTGGATCAAAGACGTAAAATGTAGGATTTAGAACTCTAAAACTCTTAGCAGAAAACTAGAGAAAAGCTTTATTATGTTGAATTTGGAAACGACTTCCTAAAATGGTACCAAAAGCACAGGCAACAAGAATAAAAATAGATAAACTGGATTACACTAAAGTGTGAAACTTCTGCACATCAAAGGGCACATCAACAGAGTGAAGAGGCAGTGTATGCAATAGGAGAAAATGCACTCGAGTAAGAAGTTGACATCCAGAATATATAAAGAACCCCTACAATACAAAAAACTAAAAAGTAGGCAAAGGGCTTGAGACAATTCTCCAAAGACGACATACAAGTGCCAAGCGAGTAGAGAAAAGATGCCCAGCATTATTAGCTTTTAGGGAGATTCAAACCAAAACACCATAGCCCTTAAGATAGCTATTATTTAAAACAATAATTTTGGCAAGTAGAATAATCAAAATCCTTGTGTACTATAAGCAGGAATTGCAGAGTCACTATGGAAAACACAGTCAAACGAAATTATTATATGATCCACAATATTGTTTTTACCAAGACAACTTACTATCTTCACATTTGAAAAATAACTTTTTAAAGAAACATTGCTTTCTACACATTCTTGGTACTTTAATCCTGATTATAAAATTTCCACCAACATAAAGGACCTCAGAGATCCTGTAAGCCTATGCATACCCTTTCATTACCCACTAGCAGAGGGCAGTCCACCCTTGGAGCTCCTGACCTGCACTGCCACAGTCAGGCAGGACATAATGTCTCCCGTTAACCAAGCAGCCAGAGACTGGATTAGCTGTTTCTTTTATGCTCTAAAAGAAAATGACATATTTTTCAGGTTCATTTTATTTCTTTTGAGCTCGAGTCAGATGGGAGTTCAGAGGCTTATTTATTTTAAAGCTTTTCTATTTTATCAGCGTTCAATTTCTTGAGCTAGATTGGTTAATCCCTTTGAAAGTTTTCAGTGTTAAAAGAGACTCAGAAAAACATTTAATTTATTATTGACACTTGCTCCAAAGATTTAGCTAGACAGCTGCCATGGAACTTTTGCTCCTACAATAATTAGGATCAAGAAAAGATGTCCCAGACAACTAAAATAACCACATGGGACTGCATTAGCCATGGGTCTTGCAAAAGAAGGGCACATTTCTTACAGACAAGAAGCTCAAACAGCCTGGGGTTCATTGCAGGCGTGGCTCAACCTGCACCACAGAGGGAAACTGAAACCACAAAGCAGAGAAGCATCCAGAGGAACTAGCTTTTATCTTACTAAATGTATGGGGGACATGGGTTAAAGGGCTTTGTCCTAATTTCTTGGAAATGTTTACTAGAATAAAAAAGAAGCTCCATCTTCTCTCAAGAAAACAAAAAAGTCAATGAGGCAATGAGCTGTTGGAGTAAAACTCTAGGGACTAATCAATAATTCTTTTATCATGTCCTTTAGAGCTGGTTTTGTTGTTTGTATTTACTTCCAACTGATTTGCATTCCCACCAATCGCTCCAGGCAGCACACTGAGCCCACTGAGCCTGTCTGATAGGTTTTGTCCCCGACTGTGTCTGTAACAGACAGCGCTCACTGTGTAGCCCTGATTTTCAGTAAGTATGCATCAACATATCTACCTGCCTTGTTTGTAAAGTGACATCTGTTTTGTTTAATTGGTGCCCATGCTAGAAGGGTGTTAGGAGATTTTTAGTATATGGGCAAATGGGATGGGGAAATGATATCTATTAGGAAAAAAGGGGGCGCTTATCAATTCCCTGTCTTCTAGCATTAGCATTTGAGAAACAAGGATAGAACCAGAAGGGTCTGCACTGTCTCAGACCTAATCTTACACTCCATGTTACAGTGGTTTTGGAACCACTGGACTGCCACTCAATGAGCACCCACCTAGCTGCCTACCCGCCAGACCACATCAAAATGGCAACACATCAAACCATGAACCCTCTGGAATATTTAAAATGCTGGAGAAAGTCTTAGCTATTTTAAAAATATTTCATGTGATTACCTTCTATATCTTCTTTAAAGTATTTCTATTATGAAATGCTTCTTTAAAGTATTTCAATCATGAAAACTGTGTGCCACAGAAGGATGAGTTAAAATATTGGGTGAGGACCTATGCATGTTTTTTTACTCTGCCTTTGGTTTTGCATGGTTTGTCCATGGTCCAATTATTCTATACTTTTCCAATTAAATCTCTATTTCCTGTCACCTATGATACCCTAGAATTTGAAATACATATTGATATAGGGTAGGATTTTATGAGGTAACATGTATTTCCCATGATTTGTAGTTATTCACCTAGCTCATCAGAGTACTGGAAATACATTTGACAGTATATATAAAATATAGCCCCATGTTTTTTTTCCTAAATTAGAGAGTATTACTTATCTATGATATAGTCAAGAAGGAAATAATGTGAAATACCTTGCCAAGATAAAATAACTGACCAAACTGGAGGAAATGAGGGCATTCATTTGGAGTTAGGTTTCTCACCTGTAATTTCATTCTAGAAGAGTAAGAAGTCATCAATAAACAGTTGTTTCCATAGTTTTTTTTAGCTGTAGTCCACTCTATAGCAGAGAAGATGAAGTTAAGACACTGTGTGCAATTTTATTATAGGCGTCAAAACCTGAAAACATGATTATTGCTATGGACAAAATACTTGGTATATAAAACTGAAAAGGTCAAAGACTTATTTTGGCTCATGGTTTCAGAGAGCTGGCTCCAAAGCAGAGCATCGCTGTGGAAAGTTGTGGCAGAGGCAAGCTGTTCACCTTATGGTGGCTGGAAGCACAGAGTAGTTTGAAAGACAGAGAGGAAAAGATACCGTTTAAAGACCCAGTTCCACTGGCCTTCGTCCTTCAAACAGGGCCCACCTCCTAACAACACGTTGGTGGACTTATCTATTGATGGGGTTGACATTTCCATGAGCTAACCACCTTCTGAAAACTCCACCTCTGAACACAAGTAACTATTCTAGAAGAACCATCCAGTTAAGTTACAGCTCAGCTATGTCAGAACTGCTCCTTTTGTTTATTTTTTTTCTTCCATTTTTGGCACTATTGTGACCTCTTTTAAGAGTAATCTACAATCATCCAAGTAATTGAATTGCTCCAGACAGGAAAAGCCAGCCGAGGAAAATAAAATAGTATAGTAACACCAAAGGGTTAGGGATTCATGTGACCATAAAGCAGTAATAAAAGCAATCTGACAGTATGACAAGTATGCTATGAATATTCTGACAGTATTGATGCTATTTGGGTATTTTTAAAAAAATAAGCTTCCTGCTGACATGAATACAGGTAGGTACCTATCTTCAGATGGATCCACTAATGCATTCTGAAAATAATACTAAGACAACATATCTCTGGTTATATGGAAAAGCAGTGCTTGCCTTTCCTTTCCTTCCAATGAAAATGGTCACAGATGCTTACCGAATTTAGCTACTTGCAGGAGGAAGAAAATGTAGCCAGGGCCTAGAGCAAACAGCCTGAGAGAAGGGTTGGCATTTGCTCTGAACATTCCTCTGTGTTGAATTTTCTGTGAAACCCTGAACAAGTCATTTCATCTTTGGGGTCCTAAAATAAGGGTGTCCTCCAGATGATATCTAAGTCCCTTCTAGTTTGAATGCTTTGTGGTTCCAATCTGAACCAAAATCCTGAGAAACTGAAATATTGGTGAACAATACTTTCCATACATATAGGGGCTCACTCAGTTTTTGTAAAACTGGCGTCAGCCTGGAGTTCTTCATCTCCTCTCAGTGCCTCCCCTCTTTTCGGGGGTTCCCAGTATACTCTGCCCAAGCAATTAGCATCCTCTTGCTGCCTAGAAATGCCACAGGGCCCCAACGTGAAGACAGACAAGTAAATGAAGACCATTGGCTCTTGAAAATAATCTACACACTTGTTTAATTACCTTCACTATACCTAAAATAATGCCTCATTGATCATTCATTCTTAATAAATGTTGCCTAGTTGAAATTGTTAGATGTCTGTTAATATTTGTTTCATACTGCACAAAGTATTTCCACAGTTTCTCCTAGTCTTAAAAAAAACATCAGAAATTCTTTAATAATGTACCTATTTAATGGATGAGGAAACTGAGACACAAGAAGACGGTGATTTACCTAAGGTCACCCTGAAAAGTTGCCAGGTGAAAAGTGGAGTACAGACTTCTCAACAGGTCCCACTTCACTCTGGAGTACAGGATCCCCGCTGCATCTCTCCTCAATGACCAGTGACTGTTACTTACTAGAGAGCTGTACATAGATTCCTCCAGTTCAGGGCCACACTGGGCATACCTGTTCCACTTCTAGAGAAATGAGCTCAGAGAGACAATCTCCTCATTCTGCTGTTCTTGCCACATCCCAGGTCCGTACCCACATTTTACTGGTATCTAGACTCTACCTTGCCAATAGAAATGAAGACTTGAACTTAAAACCCAGCAAGAGACACAGGAAAGAGAGGCCAGCATTTCTTTTTGGAAGACAGGGACTAAGAGTTTGGCTCTGCAAACATCCTGTATCACCTCTGCATTTGTGGATGTGAGGCATGGGTGCTTCCTTAGGATAAGACACCTACCTCTGAAGGAACCCTGCCCAGTGAGGGTCAGCTTGCTCAGATACCATCTAGCAAGATTATGCTTGGGGATGGAAGAAGCTATGAACCACCGGCCAAGGCACAAAAAATGCTTTTGCTCTATCAAAAACTGTAGGTAGAGACAGAACTCAACCTGCAGAGGACTCATCAAGGACCTCTAGAGAGAAAATATCTGCTTTAAACCCCACCAGGTCCAGAAATGCCAGAATCCATTAGCATCAGACCAAATCAGTTCAAATCAAGGACCCCTTTTCATTTCATTCCTCTCCTAACCAGAGGAAAAAGCAAAAACCATAATTATAAGTAAGAAAGCACGCAGAGGCTATTATCATCCCACAAGCAGCCAACATGCAGCTTGCATGAACTAGATGAAGGGCAGTTTACTCAAAATGAATTTTGAATATTCCTGGTACTGTACATTTCTGTTACCAAAATGAGACTTGAGGGAGAAATTAAAGGAAAAGTTTAATGGAACCAGAAAATTCATGGAACCTGTGATGTTTCAGCCAAAGTTTGAAAATGAGCCCCTATGGAGCATATTTGAACAGACAGTAGGAAAAATAAAAAAAATTATTTTGTTTTGCCATAGAAATTCTGCTTGATTGCATCCAACCATATAGTGAAGACAAGATCATGTTGCTTTTGGTATCACAGGATTTGTGTGAGATTTCTTACACATAGAAGACCTTCATCACTGACCCACTACCACCCTGGAAGGTCCTCAGCAGCCGTGCATTTGGCTAAGTGAGTGAAGGAATTGGAGAGGTCTCCACTGTGACCATCTGTCCAGGTCTGGGTCTGGTGAAAGAAAGTCCCAGAGGTGAGTGCTTTGTCCAACATCAGATTCTCTGTCTTAAGAAATCCTGGACAGAGACAGAAATGAGCTAACCAAAAGAAAAGGCATCAAAACAGCAGAAGTCAAAAGGTAGGGAGCAATCAGGGGAGCAGTGACAGGAAGTAACCCTGTCACCATAACATAAGCCATTCAAGTAGGCCCAAGAACTAGTCATTTCTGGGACATCTCATGTTATGCCAGCATCCTAGAGTTGCTAGGGAATCCCCCAAGCTGCTGAGGAGCTAGGAAAGGGATTCCCCCAAGATGCTGAGGAGACAGGCAAGAAATTCACAAGTCAGTCTTGTGTTGGTCCTCCAACCCCCAAATGCACTCCAACACACTTAGAGATCCATCCTCAGAGGGCAGGGATCAGCTCCATACAGAAAGGAGGGTTGGGCTCAGCTGCTGTTTCTCCATGTGCCCTGTGACCAGAGACCTGAGTGCGCCTCTGAAGTGTGTGTGTGTGTGTGTGTGTGTGTGTGTGTGTCACAGACAGACAGAGACCAAGTAAACTATTATGAAGTGTGGCCCACAGCTATGAGTGTCAACAAACTGGTTGACTCATTGCTCCCTACACCCTTGATGTGTGTTCCTCCCCCCCAAATTTTACTCATCCTCTCCTACCAGCATATCTTGTAACAGCCCCAAGTCAACCCAGTCCTCAAGGCCCAGCCCCAGCTCCCTCTTCCCACACAAGACCTTGGCTGATTGCCACATGATGGTGGTCTGTGATGCATCTTGCCTCTGTTTCCCCTTGAAAATGAAAGGAGTTAAGAACACAGCCAAACTCACAGAGCCCGCAGATACTCAGGAATGGATAGGCATGTCCCAAGCTTCTTGGGGTGATGGTGGAGAGCTCTCAACTCTCTCTCTCAGAAAAGCACCCTCAGGGGATGGACAACTTCCCTACAGGGACCTGTTGGGGAGATGAAGAGCCTGACTCTGGTCAGGAGGATAGGTAAAAAATGTTCCAGGTTAGGAGGCTATTTTCTATTTAATAGTCATTGGTCTTTGATACTTACTTTTTCGTTCTGCTGCTGCTGACATTTTGACCATAAAATACACCATAAGAATGCAATCACATACACAAAAATGCAATCACATCATTAAGAGGAGTAGCCACTTGGATAGCCTCTCACTGACTACTAGGGAGTTAAATTCCCTTTTGGAAACCCTTCCATACATCAGGTACTGTATCAGGTACTTTGCATATATTATTTCATTCAATCTTTACAAGTATCCTGTGAGGACAAGATAATTGCCCTTGTTTTTAAAAACAAGGATCCTGATGTTTGGAAAGTTTCATTATGTTTCCTAAAGTCATTGTTATAAAGGTGGAAATGAAATCCAAGCTTGTTTGATCACAAACCCCATGCCGCCTGTCATTATAAGAGGATGAAGACAAAACCATCATTGCTGAGAGTGGATTCTAGAGTCAGTGTGACCAGTTCATGATTCATATGCCAGCTTCACTACCTATGTGATGCACGACTTCAGACTTCAACATCCAGGGTCTGTCTCCTATTTTTAAAATGAGTGTAATAATAGTGCCTAGCTCACAGAGGCCTTAGGAGCAGTGAATGACATATGCAGAAGATTGCCTAATGTATCATAAGCACATCAATATTGTTGTTTTAGAGGTGCTTCCCAGTAGAAATTACTTAGAGATCCCTAAGGAGGGGATATGTCCAACTTAAGTGTGAGAAACTTTAAAACACAAACAGAACACATAAGTTATCACCTTTATATAACTCTGAAATCAAAAATCAAGGTGCAATTTTTAAAGTTGACACAAAATCTCCAAAAGTAAACACATGAAATTAACAATATTAATTTTGCCTGCCGACGACACAGAAAGATTAAAAGTGAATCATCACCCACAAATAAGTATACACTAAGTCCCTTAGCACACATTCTTTCTAGTTTGGCACAGTTAGGTGACATTTATTATCAATGACTCCATCTCTTTACCACTTTTCTCTAGTAGATATCAAGAAAGCATCAGTGATGTAGTGGGTCCTGGTGTCATAAAAAGGGCCTTCATCTTCACAAATGATTAACTAGAGCTCTTCCCTTTTCTTACAGAGTTGGATAAGTTAATGACATTGGTGGAAATACAGTCACAAACAAAACCCACCACAAACTCTAGATTTTACCAATATTAAATAGTACTTTCTGCCATGATGGAAATGACCATACTAGCCACTAACCACACGGCTCTCTTGCATGCTTGAAAGGTAACTGACACTTTAAAAATTCATTAATTATTTAATATTAAGATTATTTCACATTTATAGCTATATTTGTCATAATAGGTATTATTTTGTACCTTGCTGTTGTAAAATCTTATAATACTACTTGGTTATAAGGAAGCCACTTATATGATCAAACATAAATGCATCAGAAACCAATGTAATGTGTACATGTGTATTTGTATACACAAAACTTTCAAATATACAGTGAGAACCTTGTAAGTATTACAGTCTCTGAATTTGAGGAATACTATCTTATGATACCATGTATTCTTTCCATTGAAAAGAGCTATTTAATTCCAATTTTGATGCCAAGTGTTGTTTACAAGGTTTACAAGGGAAAGTATTTAATACAGGGAACATAATTTATGGGATTATTTTACATTATTCACCCAAAATGTCAAATGCAAAAGAGTGTGGGAGATCTGTTCACACACTGGAGACCGAAAGATCTAGCTAATGGCCTGAATCTCACAGCAATGTCCTACATGTGTCCTAATGCTTTGGTACAGACCTAGTAGTGGGTTAAAGGTAGGAAATCTAGGAATTCTGAAATAAGCAGCCTGTGCCAACAGTTTGGTGTAACATTTTAAGGTACATTTGAAAGAATTAAGCTCACTGGCCAGAAAGACAAGGAAAATCAAATTATACCACATCAGAAAGTTTAGAGAACTGAATGTATTTGGTTTGGAGAAGAAAGAAAAAAATCCCATGATCACTGTGGTTAAATAACTGGAAGTCATTGCTATGTGAAAGAAAGATTACAGTTGTTTCAATTAGCTTGAATTTAGAGAAAGCAGAAGATGGACCCAAGTAAAAATGAGATAAATTATAATTAATATAAGAAATATGGATGTGATTTGTACCTTAAAACAGACTCTTGTAGCTTTTATGTTGTCCAAGGGAATAAAAAGCCTAGTACATTGGTGATAGCATCAGTAGCAAGCTTTTCACCCATTTCGTACCAGCTGCACTTAATTTTTTAAAGACAGATTGTTGTAGTCAGGAGTTGCAAGGAGAAAACTTATATATAGGACCCAGATTTTATATTATTTTATGATGGTCACCAGAGTTAAATACAAAAAAGTGCAAGAAATCTGTCTACAACACTAAAGACATAGAAAATCCAGCAGAGGGCCTAGATCCCACAGCAATGTCCTGCATGAGTTCAGCTGAAGACCTAGAGCCATGTCAGTGCCTCCCACAAGTCCAATTGGAGGTCTAGAGCCCAAAACAATGATTCATGCAAATCTGCTTCATGGATCTGCATTGGGAAGGCCCAAAGGTTAACAGTGGAAGCTAGAAAGTCTATGCCAGTGGGGTGAGGGAGCTGTGCTGGTAGCTTGAGGATTCTACACTGGAGCCAAGAAGTGACACTCAAATTAAGGACCAAAGCTGCCCTGAAAAGTACCACACCCATCCTCAGTGACAATGAGGTTCCAATTTCCTTCAATGATGAGAACACTCGAGTACATGTCAGGAAGCCAGCATAAACAAGCTTCTTCTAGAGATTCAACAGCACACATCTTCCCCTGTGAAGCCAGGAAGCAATGCTCAATGTAAGCAGCAAAGCTCCAGCAAAGTGAACGGTCATTCTCAGTGACAAGATCCAAAGCTCCTCCCATGAGAATGGCCCAATTCATATCAGGAAAGCTAGCCATGACAAGCTCCTCCAGGAGAAACAAGAGCTTCAAACAACACTTAGGAGAACACGCAATGTCTCTCTCTTCCTCTCCACATCTTTTCTACTGGCAACTTTCCTTAGGTGGGCCATCTACACTCAACACCACACCGATTTAATTCAGCTGGTGTTAAGTTGTTGCCAGTTTTTAATCCATAACACTAATACACAATTTAAAAGAACAAAGGGAACAAGAAGGGAGATGAAAGCTGTTAATAAAATTTTGGAAGTCAGACTTGGAAAGTTGAAGAAGACTTGGAACAGCAGAGAGAGAAATCCTGAGCCTGAAATTATTTATTCTGTAGAATTTCAGAAAGGAACAGGAATTTGAATTGTGGAGATCACAGAAGGTGAGAACATAGAAAAGAGCTGAAGAAGAGGAGCTATAACTCTACATAAGGGGGATAAAGCACCAACTGTTATCCCAATACCTATTCTGGAAGTACAGATGGAGTGGGAAAGGGCTAAAAATTCACTTACATTATGCCCTATTTTTCCATAGTTCTGTTTGATTCTTTGTGAATAAATTAGACTGCACCTAACGCCAAGTCTAGTTGATAAAAGCCAACCTAACCAGTGAAGAACCACTGTAGAACCAGAAGCCCCAGTAACACAATGTCCCAATAACAAGACGTCATTTCAATACATTCTTCTTTCCTTGGAGAACCAGAATCCTCTTAAAATAGCTTATTCTATTCTCAGGTAAGTGTAACTGGTAAGTTTTTAAAATAAACCAGCCATGTTGTGCTTTCCTGTGATTTTATCCACTGGAGTTCATAGTATTATCATTACACATGGCACGCTAAATGTTTGAAACTGACATCAAGTTTTTGCCCATCTCTGCTTTACCAAGATCAGGGACTTTGTTACTTATATAATGTGAGTTTTGGACTCTTTGAATATCTAGAATTTTTCAGTTTTCTTCCCAAGAGGTGTTGCTCAGGATAGAAGCAATCTTCTCCAGGTAGATGAGCTGACTCTGATGTATTCTTTGAAATTCTGAGCTTTCTGAGATCTAATTCTTTAAAACCAGTATACATGACTGTGATGGAGACCGCTCTGCTCTTTTTTAGCTAAGATGACTTGGGTGGGAGTAGGAATAGGCATTGTTCTTATCCCTCCTGGACTTCTTAGATGTAGGACTTTCTCAGGCTCTTTGCTTGAAGGTTCTCCTTCGAAAGGGTCAATTAAATAATATTTAGTGGATTGACTCAACTAAATCATTCACTTTTCCTGTTTTTGGATGCTGAAGTTGTGACATGGGGCACTTCTCATAGGTGCCAGAGCTAAGAAGATATCTAGAGTGGCTATGACACCTGTTTTAGCATGCCCTTGGCAAAATCAGGCACATTTGGGGTGGTATGGTGTAGATTATACATGCCCTTGGAGACTTGTCAAAGAAGAAATAAATGAAGTGGCCAAATCTAGAGCAGAGAGAGAGAGAGAGAAACCATGCAAGTCTTAAGAGAATGGAGATGACAAGCAAGATGCTGCCATTGTTTCTGAGTCATCAATTGTCTTTGGTTCTAGTTTCTTAACAAAGTCTAACTCTTGTGTATGCAAAACTTTGAGTGGTTTTATGCTATTTGTCATCAATGTTCACATTCTTCTAAGGTTTCTCCACTATTTGATTTTCTACCTTATTAAACTGGAAGTCTCATGAGAATTGACATCAATATTTCTTGTTTTTCATTTTATTCTGATGGATCTGATAACAGTACTACCTTCTTTGAGATATGAAAGCAAATGATACACAGAAAGCCAAATAAATTAATAAACTGGGTACCTATTATGCATAACATTTGTTCAAAAATGCAAAATTAATCATAAGTAATACATAAGTAATCACTGTGAGTAATAGTCACATGTCAACAACTAAGTAAATGTAAAATTAATGAAACAGAGCTACACCCTAATTAAGAGAAGATTATCAGTGAAAGGTGTGTCTATGGGGAAGTAGTAAAATAAACTCAACTTGCTTAACAGGAAGCTAAAAGATAATCTCAAAATATGAAAAAACAAGAAGGAGCTGTATACAAATATACTTATGATCCATTAAGAAGAAACAGCTAAAAGATTTTTAAATTATGTGTATTATTGCTGTGAATGTACACACCTAACATAGACGCATGCACACATATCAGGTATGATCAAAATCAGTGTTTACCTCTTTTAATTATTACAATAAAAGACACACTGCTATTAATTCCACTAAAATACTCTATTTGTTTAGAAACACTTATCTTTCTTGCCAATTTATGAAACAATTCGATGAGTCCTCTTTTGTATCTTTACAAGGTGTGATAAAAAATACACTGAACGCAGTTGCCAAGTGCTGCCCAGTGAAAGCCAGGCTCATAAAAACACTTTGGCATGTGCTCCACCTTATTCACCAGATCTGGCACCATGTGGCTTCTGACTCTTTCCCAAAGTCAAAATGATAGTGAAAAATAAACATTTTACATCAATTCAGAATACTAAGGTGGCAATGACACCACCACTAAAGACATTCATGAAAGAGGACTTACTTCTGCAAGTGGCAAAAACAGTGAGATAAATGTGCTTGAAAAGAAGAGGAGTATTTTGAGTATTGCAATGGGTTGGCTATAACCTCAGTCTCAGGCTTGAAAACCCTCAACATGCTTCTAATAATGGAAGAGGAGTATTGTGATTAACAGTGATATGGCTTTTATTGCAATAAATTTGTAAAATTCAAGCATTTGCCATATTTTGATCACTTGTTGTATATAGATAGAAATAAATAGTATAGATTATAAAGATTCATAGGTTGGTTGACTGATAAAAGATAAAAGGAGCATGACAGACAAATAGGATGGATAGATGGATGCATGCATGCAAGGACAACTGATGGATACATAGATCCTAAAGCAATGCATATTCATTAGAAACCATACTTTGAATTTTGATCTTTTCCCAAGCTAGACCTATGTGCTCTAATACTCTCTCATGATGCTGGGCAGCAGCAGCAAGCCACAGCTCCCAGTCAGTCACACAATCATGAAGGTGAACATCTGATATACTACAGAGTGCTGTGTTGCTAAGTTCTGACATTTCATATATTAGAAACATTAAATGCAGTTTCAGCTTAGATAATTTCAATTTATAATAGGTTTAAGTACTTAATCTTAAAATGTGTCAAAGAGCCTCGACATATGGATGAATGGATAGACAGACAGTAAGGCAGACAGAAAGACAACCCTCCAAGGAGGGCTGAAAGTTCCTTGGAGCTATATCTAAGCAAGCACAGAAACTATAACTACATTATTAGAAGCATGTTGAGGGTTTTCAAACCTGAGGTTGAGGTTATAGCCAACCCACTGCAAGCCTCTCTCTACTGTCTGTGCCCCTGTGTGTGAAGAGGACCCCACTGGCCTCCAGAACTGAGGGCCAGAGCCAGAAGTGGGGATGGTGGGGAGAAAGTCCTATAAGGAGTAGCAGTAACCTACAAGGGCTGTAACCCACAATGGCACAGACAGTAGAACAGGAGCAGATTGGGGAGCAAAGAAGAGGAAGCTATCTGTGTTCTGTTCCCTGACTCCCCAAGGAAGCCTGAGACACAGCAGACTGGCCTGTGACCTGAAGGACAATGGATTCTCACAAGTATTCCAAGCTTTCCCACTAGCTCTTTGAAGTTCATTAGTGTACTCAAGCAAGAGACAAAGATCCAGACATTTTAGCAACATAAGGATTTCTCAAAGCCAGGACATTTTAGAGAAGTGTCTTTTTCTCTCTTTTTAATAAACTCAGAGGTTCTCTAGCTGCATGTGTAAATCAATTTTAAAAACAAGGTTATTGTTATTTGGAAGAAGGTCCATTTTTAACTTCTTTTGTTTTTTTTTTTTTTGTTTGTTTGTTTCATTTTTTGTTTTTTGAACTGTGTAGCCCAGGCTAGCCTTAAACTCATCAACCTCCTGCCTCAGCCTCCTGAGTGCTAGGATTACAGTCATGTACCACCACACCATGCTAGTTTTAAATTCATGTTGCCAGAAATGCTTTCAGGAAAAAAAAAAGTTTCAGAAGAGCACAGGGAGGTTCATGAAACAAAAAAGTGGTTTCCTGGGAGATGGTGATGGTGGAAGAACTCTATTTGTGAAGTAAATAGTATTGAGAAGCCAAAAACTGATGGCACCAAAGTTACCTGAGCCACTAGGGAGCCAAGAACCAGCGGGCAAGAGGCAGTACATGAGCCAACTGAACATACTGTGCTTTTCCCAACCTGTCTCCACTCCCCTAACAACACCTTTGTCCCGTTGAGGTGACACTGGATGCCCAGGACCTCAGACAGCCATCAAGGAAGTGATCCAAAACAAGCATCGATGGATTAACAGTCTCTAGACTCCTATCTTAAAATCATTTTAAATGCATGCATTCCAAACATCAAAGTAATCACTCAATGATCTTAACTTGAATTTTGGATCATTAAAGTCAAATCCAAAGGGAGGAGAATTTCTCTTTAGAGGCCTGTAGTAAGGACCATACAGTTGTTTTTTGGTTTTTTTTTTTTTTTTTTTTTTTTTTTAATGTTAGTTTAGTTTGTGTTTTTCCAGTGCTGCAGGCTTTGAAAAGCTTTGGATGTCCAACCAGAGATAGAAATCTGAAAAACAAGTGGAAAATCTAAGTCCCCCAAAGCCTACTCAAATTTCAGTCAGTATTTCAAAATACCAGCAGGTGACAAACACTCAACAGAAACTAGAAACCACCCACCTCAAACTGTCTCCCAAGGCAGTTTGCCGCCTCAGATCCCTCCCTTCTGATCCCTCAGAGACAAGATACCCATCTCTGTTACTGCAAAAAATTATGCATTTAAAGGTTTCCTCTGAGCTGTCGTTTGTTATATGATAAAGTGGAGACTCCCAGTGTCCCAAAATTATATTTCCCATAAGACAAGAGACAGCAATTGTTAATTATAGTGAATTTATCAGAAGGAAAGCTAACGCTCTTGGCTGAGTCTAATTCTAAAATGGTCAAACCTAAGGTGGGATAAAAATAAGAATTCTTCCTGATCATTGTGTGCCTAGTCAACCATATCAGGAATTCAAATTGCTATGTTACGGTGAATATTTGACTCCTACACACAGGCTTATTTGCCAAATCGTCTACAAACTGGGCCAATCCTTTTATGCAAGAGAAAACAATTAGAAAGAATTGTGTCGACAACTCCAACCATAACTTGGCCCTATCAATTCCAGAATGCCTGAAACAGTTTCTCAAAATCAGTAACAAACTACAACCATGGGAAGAGAGTGTGATTTGTCACCTTTCCCATGAGGGAGCCATCAGGATCCTTTTGGCTTTACTTTTATGATCTAAACTAGAAACTTCTTAACCTGAGGCTTGTGAATGAGCTGAAATTTTCTGCCTCTTCCAAGTGTGTGTGCACATATCTCTGCATCAATAGGTTTAGGAAATTTGATTATGATTTGCTGTGATGTAGTATTCCTCATATTTATTGAGAGTGGAGTGTGTTGAGCTTATTGGATCAATATGCTTGAAGTTTTCCACATATTTAGAAAATTGGGAGTTATTACATCTTGAAATATATTGTCCTTCTTTCCCTTTCCTTTTTTCTCCTGTTGTAATTTTTGTTTGACCACTAGAAGTTATCCTACAGTTCATTTATGTTTTGGGTTTTTCAGACTCAGAAACTTCTCTGAGGTGCGTAGATGGCACCAGGGATCCAGAGAATTCAAGGTATCTGGGTTCACAGAAACAGAAAAAAGAAGAGAAGGTACACATTACTCAATCATATTCTTCCTTTTCATTTTTGAGTATATTTTGCAATCTTAAAAGTATTTTTACTTATCCTATGATGGAAAAGTTGCTTAGAAACTGTCTCCATGGGTTGGGGAATACTAACCTATAATCTAAATGAAAGTATAGTAAAATATTTGAACCTACCATGGCTATCTGAGATGGAGTAACAAGGACTAGATTTTCCCTCATTTCTGATTCGACTAATAGCCAAAAACCAAACCAAGCCAAACCAAACCAAATCAAACCAAAAAAGACACAACAGCTTTCAAGAATTTGGATACCAGGTCAAAAAGAATTTCAGTGATCCCTGAGTGAAGAGAAACAAATGAAAGGATGAGCCCTACTATTGCATCACTTTATTAACTGGAGAACATTTTGGGGCAATGGTGAATGGAGACTCAGAAGTCTCCCTGAGGTGAGTAGATGGCACCAGGGGTCCAGAGAATCTAAAGCATTGGGGTGCACAGAAGTGGATCAAAGAGGAAAGAGGGTGCACATTAGTCAGCTTTTCCATCACTGGCACCAAGTATCTGACACTGACAATTTAAAGGAAGATTCTTTTTGAAATGATTTATTTGGTTCATAGTTACTTCACTAGACATAGCCAGAATACTATTTAATCTAGGGTAGTTCAGTTTCCACTACTGAGGATCCTCTGCAGACCTCAGGTTTCCCCTTCCCCTGCTCTGTGGTAGCTCATTTGAGTGCCTTGAGAATTGCCTAGGGAATGAGTAAAGCCCCTCATCTGAGTGGGTCATGAAGGTGCGACCACCGATAGTGTACCTGATCCCTGGCCCCTTTCCTCTCTCACCCTGTCCTTCTGCTCTGCTTCCTGGCTGCCATGAATAAGCAGCCTTGCTTACCAAGTCCCTCCCCATGGTGTTTCCGCCTTAGAGCTACCCAGCCATGGACTGAAGCCTCTGTAACTATGAATGTGCTTATGAATAATTATAGAAAACAATAACCAGTTTAGGCTGTGGAGGACAGGAATCAGAGGAATCAGTAAAGGATTCCTGTAAACTGATTCCTATAAAGGAATCAGTAACCTCAGTCACTATTTTCATTATACTAGTACTAAGAGTTTGATGGTCAGAATACTCTGAACTAAGAAATCAGGAATTTTTTTTATTTTGAAGAGGATAAAACTAAACATAACAAAATAGAACAAAGCAGATTAAAAAAAATAATGTAAGTGACAGATTTCAAAGCATGACATCAGGAGATCTATAAGTGGCTACCAAAATATCCCTTGTTTTCTTCTAAATGGTCATCTATATCTTCACACACAATGAATTTATACAAAGCAAAATAGTATAAAACTGATCAAAACAGAATAATAAAGGCATTATAGGCCTTCAAAATGAGACAATAGGAAAATCAACAATGGCTGCCATAATGTCTCTTGTTCTCTTCAAAATAGCTGTCTGTACCTTCATGTAGGTTGAAATTAAATAATGCAAAACAGACTGAAGCCACTCTGAACAAAGAATAAAAGCATTACTGGATTTCATAACATGATGATATGGAATCAGCAATGGATGCCATAATGTCTCTTTTTTTCAAAGTAGTTGTTCATTCTATCATGCATAATAATTGATTCTCGTAAACTGTTTAGGAGAAGTTCTAGGCATGTATAAGCCTTTAGATTTATACATATCCTTTCTGTATTACAGGGAAAAAGAAAACAAAACAGATTACTAGAAAAGCAAGAAACCAGACAAATAATAACAATAGCAAAGAGCCCCAAACAGTAATGATATAGGCCTTCAAAACAAGGTGATAGGAGCAATACTAAGGTGATTTTACACATTGATCTTCAAGAGTTCCTCAGATCACCAGACACAAATGTGCAAAACTGTTTCAATCCTATGAAATCTTAAATGTTATGGAATTTGTAGCACAATCATCTTAGGTATCCAAAGTGTGTTTATACAGATTTAGATATTTTTTTCTTTTCCCTTCCTTTTTCTTTTTCCTCCTTTTTTCCCCTTTTGCTGTATTTATTGTTTTGTATCTTATGTACTCTTACCAAAAATCAGGCATTTTAAAAATAACCTTACTTTTATATTATTTTATCATACATGTCTGAATATGATCTATTATGATCTATTGCTCTATCTAGTCTGTTGATGTTTCTCAACAAGAACTATAGATATTTGGGGAAGAATTATGATTTGCTTTATAACTTATCACTTATTTGCTTCCCTGGTTACCAAGTACTAAATACTAATAAGGCCCACTACCTCCGCTGCTAGCACCATCTTGAAAATCAGAATTCCTAAGCATTTCTAATCCTCACTGCCAAATGCCATGGGTTGGGAAGTCTTTGGAGTCAACTCTGGCAACTGCTGAGTTCAAAGTAAAGCTCTACCTCTTGCTTTAAGTTTTTCCCAACAAGACAGCAGTCACTGAGGTAAAGGGCATGTCTTCTTAGCTTTGCTCAGCCCTGATAGGGTTCCCAACAGAAAATCAGTTGTGATCTCCATCACTTGCAATTCAAATTATGGGTTTCACTTTCAAAGCACATAGCTTGCCAAAGAAGTGATGTGGAGGGACCACCAAGCCACATTCTTCTGAGAAATTAAGCCCCTTGCCTCCATCTTTACCTGACCTTTACCTCAACCCTATTTGCTGAGATATGTAGAGCTGGCTGTATAGAAGAAAATGTTCCCTTAATTGACAAAAATAATGTGATTGAGTTTGGCCAGGTGCCAATCTATCTTATCATAGCAAGCCAGCCGGGAGGAACTGTCCCCCTAACCTGTTCAACCTCCCTCCGGCTGGAATGGAAGTTTCAGCAAAAGCCTGTGAAATTTCAGGGCTAACACATGAGATCACATCTCAGCTGAGGCCATGGGACTCAAAAAAGAAGTATACCATGCCAATAATAAAGGTGCTAGCTTTCCAAATATCAAGTTACCTATTGCACCACCAACCGAGGAGCTTCTGCACTTGGTGCAAGAGTGGTTTGTCCCTCCTCTACAAGCCATGCTTGCACAAGTTATTCTTCCAATGCACTTTGCCGCGACCCTTCCCCCACCGTGCCTCACTGATTAGTACCAATAAAAACTGTGGTCGCTCTGATTCTTGCTCCACTGAGAGCAATTGGTCATCCTGGAGCCCCTTGGAAGTGCAGATCTCTCTCTTTGTATTTTTTCATCTGTGTGCCACATTGCCAGGTAGGATATTGAATACTCCATGGGGGTTTTGGGAAAGCAACCCTTGAAATGATCCCGTAATGTTTCTTTTTTCCCCAAAATAATAAAACCTACCAGGAATATAAATTCTATTAGACTTTAGAAGAGACATCTCCCCAAAATGAGAAAATCATGCTAGAATTTGTTTTTTGGATAGGTCTTATTTTAGGGAGACACAGTAAAAGATCATCAGATCCAAACAGAAAATAAGAAAGTTTGAGAACTGTTGGGTTACAACATCTTGCTTCCAAGTATTGTTTGTCAGTGATGATTAATAGCTATGGAATAGAACGTCCAGTGCACAAAGACCTCTCTTGAGCAGTGAGTATGCAAGAGCTATAAAGGGATAGCTTCAGGCCAGTACACAGTAATCTTTCCCGTAGCTCAGTAGTTTCTGCCAGACTTCTGAAGTTAACAAAGTCTCTTAAATTTTGCATGGCATCAACTAGCCTTTTAATGTATTTCACAAGAGGCATCATGAACTAACATTTCTCTGTTATAAGACTTGTAATTTTGCCACTGGACAAAGAGACTCTTTGATTGGCCATCTTAATTCTAGTGATTGTTAACCTTCCACAAAAATGGTACTTTTTTAGTATATCCATATTTATTCTATAATATCTCCTCAAATCCATAATATATTCTCCCACAAGGTTATTCACATTTCAACCAGATTACTGTTATCAAAACTGTGATATTTGGAAGTTATTTAAGGAATAAGGAGTGAAATTCCACTTAGAAATACCAGAAAACATATTTAAAATAAAAAGTAAATAAGTACTTCAAGTTCTAAAGAAGAAAAACACCAACATTATTTTTTACAAGGTTGCAAGGAGGAGCTTGCATCTGAATTTAGTTCTTTCTTCCAGAGTCCTCTATTGATCAGTTAATAGAAGAAGATGAGAAATACCTGGGATCAATTAAAAACTCTACAGTAAACTTCCTTGTATCTCTCTTCATTATTGAGAAAATGAAAACCCAACAAAATATCACTATACATCCACAGAGGTAAAACATGGGAAAATCAACAAACGTGAAGGGGCACAAATTTCAAGGTCACTGCTGAGGGAAGTGTGAATTGAAACAATCACTTTGGAAAACAGTTTGGCATCAACTGCACAAATGGAGTCTGGTCATATCTACAACTGTGTCATTCTACTTCTAAGGAAATTTTTGTTCAAGTCATTACTAGGAAGCAGTCTCATAGCAACGTTCTTCAACTTAGCAAAAACTTTTAAACCATCCAAAAACCTATGAATATTGGAATGGATAAATACTATCACCTAATGAATTGATAGACAACAGCTACTAATACCTCCAAAAGAATGATAACTATATTTTATTCATCTCATGAAAAATAGAGCACTGTATATAAAGTAGACTTGCAAAACAATGCATTAATTGAATCTGAGTGGTCAAATTCTACATTCCACTACTAATCTACAAGAAATACAAAACATGGAATAACAAGTCAAAGCTTACACTGGAAATATATCAGCAGATACAAAACTATACAATTCTATAAGAGTGTTCTCCAGTGAATAAGCTACAAGAAAATAGATATGACTATGGATTTAAGACAAACTAAAAGATTTATCAATCATAGCTTAAAGACATTATTTGGATTCTGGTCTCAAAATCTGTTTTGTAAAAAGCAAAACTAACCTGAGATCACTGGCTACTTGAACACTGATAATTTGATGATATTAAGAATTAATATTAATTTTCTTGGAATAATAATACATTGTGCTTCCGTTTAAAAATACTTTTTTAAGTGCTCACTTAAGCAGCACACACTAAAATTGGAGCAATACAGAGATTAGCATGGCCTTTGCTCAAGGATGGGGTGCAAATTTGTGAAGTTTTCCATATTTAAAAAAAAACAGTTTTTGAGAGAAATTTAGAGATATATACTTCACATAATACTTAAATACATAGAAGGTTTTCACAAGTAGAATGATATATATAAAATTCGTTTCAAAGTAACACTGGGGGAATGGATTAAGTGAGGATGGGGGTGAAGCAGGGTGGTCTGTGGGTTGATGCCTGTTGAACCCAGTAAATGGGTAAATGAAGAATCATTCTACCATTCTCTTTGTTTGCTGTTGTTTATGGTTGAAATTCTTCATAATCAAAAGTTATTTACATACTCATACATGAAATAAGTCAAATTCACATTTGTGAATACTGTATTGTCTTTCTAGTGTAAGAAACGGAAAGAGCAAATAAGATCCAAAATCTATAGTAAATTTGTGTGAGGGTAAGAAACTGCTCCAAGAGGAAACTATTCAAAGGGATAGGGGACAAAAGGAAAGAAGGATGGGAAAAGGAAAAAGACATAAACTTGTATAAATATACATAAGATAGCTAAGATATATGCTTCTCATTCTACCTGTTCTTGGAAAAGAACAGTTAATACTCATGTGATTAAAACAATTTTGCATGTCTATATCTGGTAAGCTAAGCAAACCTTTTGTAGATAACAATATGCAATATAACAACCTTTGTTAAATTCCCCTCATATTATTTTGAAAGACTATATTGTTATTGTTTTGGATTTGTTGTTGTTTGTCTCTCTCTTTTTGTGGGGGTTGTTTGTTTGTTTGTTTGTTTCATACCGGGGATTGAACTCATGACCTTGCGCTTGCCAGGCAGGCACTTATGCTGTGTTTGTCTCTTTTGCTTTTTTCCTTTTCTGTGTCTTTTTGTCTCTTAAAAAAATTAACAATTTTAAAAATTTTAAGTTATTTAAATAGATAAGCCTTTGTTGTACAATCAATGAAATACAAATACTATAATTAATGTGAACTATGTATAGATTGTGCTTCAATATATTTGAATCTCAAAGACAGCAGTGGAATCCATAGGATCTGGTTATAGATTATACGTGAAGGTAGAAAAAAGAAGCATCAAGAACAACTTCCAAGATTCTGGCATAAATAGCAGTTTGGTTGGATTTGCTCAAAGAACAAAGAGGTACAGAGAGCAGAGCGCATTGTCATTTTGGACATATAGTGTTTAAGATATCTATGAGACCACTAAGTGGTAGTGTTCATAGATCATGTATGATCCTGAAGATTAGAAAAAAATGTTGAGATTGGGAATTTAAACATTGGAAGACTTAGAATATGGATCAGATTCAAACTCATCAGCAAGTATAGTATTTCCTTCCAAGAAAAAATTGTCCTTTGCTGCTGAAAGAGCTCATAAACTAAGAACTGAAAAGTGACTGTTGTATCTGGCAACTTTGAGATTACTGGTGACTGCCCAGAGCATTTTTTTCTGGAGTGAGGGAGATGTAAACCATATTAGACTAAGTAGAAGACTTACTGGGAGCACAGGAGAATAAAATTTATGTGAACAAAAGTTTCAAGATGTTTGTTTTTTTTTTTTTCAAGATGGTACAAATGGAATCTGTACACAGTTATATACTCTATATACAGCGTGTATTTCTTTTTTCCTGTGGAAATCTCTTCAATTCTTCTGACAATTTTCTAATTTATTTCTTTTTATGACTGCATGCTATCCTGTTCAAATAATCGTAATTTTTCAACCATTCTGTCACCAGTATGCATTCAGATTGTTTTCAGTTCTTGGCTGCTACCAACAATGAAGTAATAAATAGCTCCATATGTTTGCTTTTATTTCCATGAGTCAGATATTCAGGGGAGGTAGCGCTGGGCTGAACATCTATTGCCAAGTTGCTTGCCAAAAAGACTTTGCAATTGCAACCGTGGTGATTAAGACAACATGTTCCCTCACATTCTCACAAGCAATCTAGTTCTTTTTCATTTTGCCAGCCTGCTGGGTATAACGTACAGTTCGCGTTTCCCGAATTGCTTGCAAACTGCAACATCTTTATATTGTTTCTTGTCCATTTAGACTTGCTCTTCTATGATATTTTTATATCAGTATCATGTGTCCATGCTTCTCTTGAGTCATATGACTTGTTCTGTTTTATTCTGGTCAATTTATAAGAATCTTTTGGTTAATCTTTTGTCAAGCAAAATTTAATTTTATCCATGAAACATGTCTTTCTAGCATAAATTCTGGGTTTCTGGGTTTCGTTATTAAAAAACACTATATTTATATTTATTTGTATGCCTGTTCAGGTATAGTTGAGTGTGGGAAACACACAAGAGGAAACAAATTAAACTGTTTACACAGGGAATGAGAAGTTGTGATGTGAGAGGGAAAGGGAAACTCAGAAAAAAATTTAAAAACTAGACTAAGGAAAATCACATATATGATCACTTTAAATAGATTCATTACATTTTATTCATATATAAATGATAATAATAATTTCAAAAGTTAACCAAACAAAAAATTCCAAAACTGAATATTTAGGGAGTATCTGCATTCAGGTAGTTTCTGTTAAACTATTTATGACACAGCTTTGCTATATATGTTATATTTTTGTCCCAGGGTGATACTAACTTTGAGTACTCGGTTAAGTTGATCTGTCAGGCGTCTCTACTATAAAGTTACTTTTCTTTTGAATTTTCCACATTTATGTGTTTTTGTTTGTTCGTTTATTTTACAGTGTGTATCTATATCAATGTGCACTTTTTGGATTGTTTTATTATTTCATGGATTAGAACACTTTAAAATTAGCCCCTTTTTCTGCAAGGATTACATTCCAAGACACCCCTCATGGATGTCTGAAACCACAGATAGTACCAAACCCTATATTATATGTTTCTTCCTATACATATATCCCTATGATAAAGTTTAATTTATGAATTAGGTGTAGTATAAAATTAACAGCAATAACCTCATAGATCTTAGCAACTTCAGCAGTTCACCTTTACTATGTCAAAAAGTTTTACCTTTTCACTTAAATGAAGCTCTATTCAAATTGCCAGTATGACTGCTCTGATCTTTGGGGCCATAATTAAATAAAATAAGAGTTTCGTGAACACAAACATTGAAATATTGTGATAATCAATCTGATGATAACTGAATCCGCTATTAACTGACCAATCTGAAGGCAGCATTACAGCCTGGCTATGAAGGATGGTGAAACACTTCGTGTCTCACTCAGAATGGAGCAGGATATCATGAGATTTCATGAGATTCTGAGTGGTACGCAATTTAAAACGGATACATTTTTTATCCCTGGGATTTTCCATTTCATGTTTCCAAACCGCAGTAAACCCTAGGTAACTGACCCTATAAAAAATAAAGCATGCGTAAGGGAGGACTACACAGCTCTAATTGTTTATACAGGTGTTCAGACTTGGTCAGTGGAAGCTCCCTCAAGCTGGTTTCTGTTTTATTTTGACAGGTCCCACCATTCTTTGAACATTCCTTTACTAGCAAGACATTTCAGGCTCATTATAAACTTTGCCTGCTCTGTCTCAGGAATCATATTTTTCTGAAGAACCTTAGTTCCTTTTCAAGGAGAATGGCATTTAGAAACCAAGACCTGAGCAATAGTGTATTTACTGCTACTTGGGTGTAATCGTTCTAAAAGTGACCTCTCAGAGGATGGAACCAGGCCATATGCAGCGTAAATGTCCATGTATAAATATTTACTTCAGTATCTGCCTTTCTATATATCTATGCCTACCTCTATGCCTTAAAAACATGACTTTATAATGACACTTCCAATTTCAAACCAGTATCATAGTGCTCACTCTGACCCTTTCTCTCACATATTTGTAGTTATTTTCTCTAACAGTGAAAATAATTTTTCCTGTTTTCTATAAGTAATTAACTTTCATCAACAATTGTATCCCTGGTAAACAGGTGATTCAGATGAACACAGTCTGAGTTGTTAGCAACTAAGGTACAAAAACAACTTAATACTTACATTATTTAAGTGACTTTGCAGGTCTAAAGTTGGTAGTGTGAACATCTATTAAGAGGATAACAATATGCAATATAGCAACTATGGGGGATTTTCTTCTGTCTTGTTTCTGAAATCCAATATTGTTCCCACTGTTTTGTTTTGTTTCATTTTATTGTTTTATTTGATTTAACGTTCTGTTTTGATTGGGTTTATTTTGTCCTGTTTTGTATGATTTTTCTTCTGTCTGATGGATGGACAGCAATATTGAAGATAACAAGAGGCATTATGGTAGTCATTGTTGACTTCCTATTATACCCTGTTTCAAGGTCCTGTATCACTTTCACTGTTTTGCTTTGATTGGCTTTATTCTGTTTTATTTTGTTTGGTTTTATTCTTTTTATAATAAAATTTTAAAATACACAGAAAATAGTTTTATTTTGCTACTATAATTAAAAAAGACTATAATTATAATTTGTTACTTAGGATTCTCTGTCCATAAGATGTCTTTTTGTCCTTCGTTGAAGAACATATATATGGCTCATGAAATTGATTTTTAAATTTATTTTCCAATAATTTAGTGCAAGAATGCTTAAAAGGCAATTGATTCTTATATTATCTTTATATCCTGCTACTTTGCCTTATTTATATATTTATTCTAATATGTTTTTTGGCATATTTATTAGAGGATTCTGCTTAAACAATATGCTATGTTCTAATAAAAAACAACTTCATTTCTTTTAAATCTTTATGTGTTTGTTTCTCTTGCTTTGCTGCACTGTCTAGAACCTCTAGTCTAACATTGACTAGATTAATATTTCACCATTAAGAATGATACAAGTGGTACATTTTTTGCTGATGCCCGTTATCATGGTAAGGAATTTCTCTTCCAGTCCTGGTTTGCTGCTGTGATTTTTCTCTTAATAAATAGAATTTTAATTTTATTCAATGTCTTTACTGCCTCTATTGAAATTATCTTGTACTTTTACATTGATTGGCTTTTCAAATGCTTCAGCAACCTTGTATTCCTGGGTTAGAACCCTATTTGATCATGACAGGCTCTTTATATACAGCATTTTTATATATTCAAGCACAATAAAATGCTCAAGCCTCCTCATGTACTTTATCCTTAGCAGTTCCATATATTAGTTGCTTGGGGCTGCTATAGGAAATTATCATAAAATTTGTCCCTTTAGAACAACAGAGATTTGCTTTCCTGTGATTCCAAACACAGGCTATCTGAGATCAGTGTCACACACACACACACACACACACACACACACACACACACACACACACATTTTATCCATGTAATTCCACATATATACCAAATAGTTTCTTACTCCTGGTACCAAACACAAGCTTCAGCCTGCAATGTCTTCTCACTGTAATCTTCTCTTTTGATTTCTACCAGATGCATTTATGCCCCCACGAATCATCTCACCCATCCCCGCCTCCTGTAGCACTGAGTGCACACCCTCACCACCATACTCCAAACTGCTAGTCAACATCTATAACCACCACCAGCAATGGAAGTTAGTCTTATCTATTTTTTATTTCCAATCTATAACAGAATGCCTGATATGGCACCCCATGGAATGAATAGTTGGATGAATAAATTGCTGAATCATTTAGAGTGATCTATTAGAATTTACAACTCTTTCTGGACTTTTAAAAGGAAAAAAATTTAGTTTATTGATTTTTTTCAAACTAAAAGTGACAGCATATTTTACATGTTCAATATGTATTAATTCATTTCAATTTTATGATTGTCATCTCATCAAAACTATTTTTCCAGTTTCTTATTTATTCCATTTAGAATTGCACCAGGGTTTTTACATGTTGATTACATAATTAACTGTGATTAAATTGCCAAAACTAAAATCAGTAACTGTACTCACGGGAGACTTCTTGATGAATCTTGTACTAAGTCAACCAAATATTTATATCTTGCAATTGAATAGTTCTGGTTTGGGGAGTTTTGTTTTGTTTTGTTTTGTTTTGTTTTGTTTTGTTTTGTTTCAATACTTGGATTGACCCTAGAACCTTGTGCATACTAGGCAAGTGCTATACCACCGAGTTAATCTCCAGCCCTATTTTCCTTTATTTTGAGAGGTGTTAGGATTGCTCATACTGACGTCAAACTTACAATTCTCCTGCCTCAGCTTCCTGCATAGCTGAGATTATAAGCATGCACCACTACTCTGTCCAGCTGGAAAATGTTCTTGAAAGTAGCTAAAACTCTAGTTCCTCACTTTCTTTGGCAGCAGTGATGAATACCCATTCTGATAACCAGGACTTATTAGCACCTACAACCTCAGGATCTCAGCTAGCTGGTCTTCAGTATGAACATATTATCCTACAATCTGCACAGAGATCCCATGTTAGTAATTTTCTCCTCTGTGGAACACAGTGCCTGGCACTCACAATTTAAAAGAGGAGACATTTATTTTGACTCAAGTTTCAGTCCTGACTTCAAGACAGGATAGCATGGCAGAGGAGCACAGTGGAGGAAATAAAAATTAAAATACAAGTAAAAATTATAAGAAGAAAAATTGAGAGAGAAGCCAACAGTAGAGGAGGGGTTTCATCTAGCTTGCAAAAGAGGAAGAGCAGATACAAAACAGCGGCTGCCTCCAGTAAAGCAATGACTTGAGCACCCAAAGCCTGGAGACAGAGGTGAATCTGTCCACTTGCACAGCACACAGGCCCAGCTCTTGGAGACCATAAAGTGTTTTCTACCAGCTGTGCTTATAACCGTGCTGGGAAAACCCACAAAGAGTTTGTATAGTTGCCTGGAATCAGCAACTAGGAGCTGGGAAAGAAGGGAAGAGGTAGGCCAGGTTGAAGCAGCAAACTGCTATTGTATTGTAGATTTTCTATGTGGCAATATGACACTTATCACATTGCTCGTGTTTTTTAGTTACTGATGCATTGTCTTTCAGCTCCAAAATCACGTTTCATTGTCCTGCATGTGATACCTAAGCTGGATTTAATATCCAATTCTTCTTTAGTGGCTGGCGCATATGTTAAGCTTTGTAGAGGGCACTGGAGGGAGGGACACTATAGAAGACAGGGAGGATGAAGGTACTTCTTGATTCTGGGAAATACAAATGTTCCTGTCAAACAATGGGCCCCTTCACCTAGACAAGCTTGGCCCTTGCCAAGTGTTCAGACTGCCTGCAAGCTGCGCCCTCCTGGGACAAGCCCAACTGCTCCCGTGAGGTCTGCACCTTCACTTTGCAGAGCTGCCTTCCAAGTTTCTAGCTCCTTCTATGTCTTCTCTTCCTTTATAGTAGAGGTAGCAGCTACTTCCTGCATGTGCCATTCCTATGATCCTCTGAGCCCTGTTTTACCCTTCTCATCACTCCTTTTACTATTAGTAACATTTTTGAGTAAATATTTCTTATTCAAGGGGCGAAAATCAATAGCACAATGATAGTAGTCTCCACCATTAATCAATAGATTAAAAGTAGGTCTATCTCAAATTCCCACCAGCTCTTTACATGTACTGAGATGAGCATTCATTTCTTGGAGAACTGGAAATATTGACCTTAAAATCCATGTTGAAAAATAAAGATCAAAAACTGCCAAGATAATTTTGAAGATGGTAAGAGATTTTCATTATTAGGTAGATGCTCATTGTGGAACAACAATAATTAATGTTATGAGGCATTGTGCACACATGAAAAACTAGCTCTAGACCTAGACATGTGAGAACTTGATTTGTGACAGAGGTAGCCAGGTAAATTTGTAATAAAATCAGTAACAGCAAACATTCATTAAACGTTAACTTGGTGATAGGCACTGTTTTAGTTGTAACATGTCTAATCTCCCTCAACAATTCTATAACAGAGTAACTATTATTTATTCTAATTTTGCGGATGAAAAATGGAAACCCAGAGAATCTAGATAGCAGATCATATCTTACTTAATTAAAGATGAAGCTGAAGTGTAGACTCTGACCCCATAGCCCGTGGCCCGAGAAAGGAAAGGCTTTGGTAGTCAATAACAATTGATTCTGCACATAAAATTTAATTAGCTTCCTCCTTTCTCTTACAAAATTAGTTACAAGTGAATCAAGATCTAGGTGAGTAGAGGATGGGTTGTATCTCAGTGGAAGAACGTGTGCTCAGTATATGCAAAGGCCATAGTTCAACACCCAGTGCTCTAAAAAGAGCTTAGCTGAAAAAAATTTTAACCCTCTTACATACATACAATGTGCACACAACAAGCCATCAAAGAAAATAATGATAACTCAGTCATCTTGAAATACAAACTTCTGTAGGTCAAAAAAATGCGATTTTTAAAGAGAAGAGGATAATCCATATACCGGAAGAAAGTGTATAACTCCTGAAAATGTATTCTATGTGTGTAAATAAATCTCATTAATAAATTTTAAAAGACTCAAATCAGTAGAAAAATGCTACAAAGATGCAAACAGACTATTCAGAGGGGAAAGACAAAGGACAAAAACATGTTTAAATTTTCCAAAAATGAAGCTAAAACTTAAAAATAAAGTTTTTATTTTTAACATGACATAGGCAAACAATCAAGTCAAACCTTTGCTAATATTGCAGCACAGCTGAGGGAGTGAGAGCCCTCAGACACTAAGAACATAAAGGGATAAAAAATTCATCAGAGTAGTTTATTTAAACTGTGATTTAGCAGTTTCATCCCCAGGTTGATACCCAGAACCTTAGATAATTTTTACTACTTCATACCACTCAAATGAATGAGAAGGCTCCTGTTCTACTGGCAGCTATTAAGACTGTGGTGTTTGCATTTAAGATAGTGTGATAAATATACATGTCAAAGTTTTCTTTTACACTTATGTGAAAATTCCTCTAGAATACAATGAGATCAAGCTGGGTAAGGAAACAACCCTGAAATTTACTGAGGGATGTGTGCAGATCTCTGTATTTGCATTATTTCATTTTAAAATGTAATTACTACCTTTTTAAAAAAGATAGCTTTCTCAGCCCAGCCTGAAATTTTGCCTTGGTATTTTCTGCAACTTGAATTTTAGACACTGGGGGGCGACTTAACATTATTTTACCACCAAATTCTGGAACCACAAGTCAAGAGTTCTAAAGAACATGGCGTGAATTTGTCCTTTAAAAGATGCCCCCTTCCAAGTGTAACCTAATTAGTTGTTGGCAGAAGCTGATCTACAGCACAATTCTGAATTTAAAGAAAAATCTTAGGTTGATGTTTAATGTAGGAGCTATATGGTATCTCCAGTTCTGACATAAATTAATTCTAAATCAAGGATTTTTCTAAAATATTATACATTTTAAATCTACACAATGCTTTAGAGTTTGCACTTTTACAAACTAAACTCATTTTCAAGTTATGTTACTATCATTATGCTTCTATTCTATTGTGGTAAAATATGAAAAGTGTTGATTGTCAAAACATCTGAAAAACGCGGCCAGATTGCCTTGTAAGATGAGTATTCAGGATTGGAAGCTCTTGGTAGTCAAAAGCCTGACCAGAAACTGTACCTAGATGAAATTATTATTCCAAGGGTGGAGGTGCTGGGAGATACTAAGCAGTAGTATATAGCACTTGCCTAGCAAGGAAGGGAGGAAGGGAGAAGGAAAGTAAAGGGAAGGGAAGGGAAGGGAAGGGAAGGGAAGGGAAGGGAAGGGAAGGGAAGAGGAGGGGAGGGGAGGGGAGGGGAGGGGAGGGGAGGGGAGGGAAGGGAAGGGGAGGGGAGAGGAGGGGAGGGGAGGGGAGGGAAGGGAAGGGGAGGGGAGAGGAGGGGAGGGAAGGGAAGGGAAGGGAAGGGAAGGGAAGGGAAGGGAAGGGAAGGGGAGGGAAGGGAAGGGAAGGGAAGGGGAGGGGAGGGGAGGGGAGGGGAGGGGAGGGGAGGGAAGGGAAGGGAAGGGAAGGGAAGGGAAGGGAAGGGGAGGGAAGGGAAGGGAAGGGAAGGGGAGGGGAGGGGAGAGGAGGGGAGAGGAGGGAAGGGAAGGGGAGGGAAGGGAAGGGGAGGGAAGGGAAGGGAAGGGAAGGGGAGGGGAGGGGAGAGGAGGGGAGAGGAGGGAAGGGAAGGGGAGGGGAGAGGAGGGGAGGGGAGGGAAGGGAAGGGGAGGGGAGGGGAGGGGAGGGGAGGAATAAGGAGTTCAACCAGGGTCCTTCTAACTGCATGAAAATACCTCCACACTAGTAGCAAATGATAATCTGCTGAGTTGGGAAGCTGTCATTTCCCCTCTGAGGCACCTGGATAACATGAACAGTCCCTTAAAATACCCACTACACTGGTAAGCACTGCTAAGTTTACACCCTGACACTTCCAGGAGTAGCAATCCCCACCCTGCCTCCAGCCCCACCGCCATATCCAGAATCATGTGACTGCCTGTTTAGAAAAAGTGGGACAAAAAAACTGAGCCATCTTCTATTGTATTTTGGAGGACAGTGGGCAAATTCTCATTTCCAAAATGCCTGCCTTCACCTCTATTTCATAACATTTTAATATTAAAAATCTATTCATGAAATCAAAAACTACTCGGAACTCTGGAGCCCTACAAAAAAAAAAAAAAGCCCGTAATTAGGAGTGATTAACATTTAGATTAGTTGTTATCATATGTGATTCGAAGCGCTGCTGGAAAGAGTGCAGGCAGCCGCCTTGGTCTGAGGCAGGGACCTGAGCAAGAGGAACCGATCAGCAAAGCCGAAGCAAGATGAGGCCCAGGGCAGAGTTGCCTAAGACACAGATTTGCCCAAAGGAAAGCTGCAGGCTAGAAAAAGGCAAGTCAGGTTGTGATTCAGCTATTGACATAAAAATGATATTATATAAAAGGCATATCAATATGAAAACTGAAGAGGGCTTTGTTTTTTAATCTAATCATTTATATTTGAGTTAGTTCTCTACTTGTAGTTTCCAGACAGTGTCAATCCCTCTCCCTCTCGCTCTCTCTCTCCTTTTCCCTTCTCTTCTTCCTTTCTTCCCCTCCTTCTCCCTCTCTTTATCGACACTAAAGGATTTTGCTTTTAATTAAGCTCAGCAAGGGAAAGATGAAATTGTATTATTATTGTTGTTATTAAAACTCTGATCATGTTAGCTTTTCATCACTGGGACAAAATACCTGACACACAATTTAAAGGAGGGCGGGTTTCTTTTGGCTTCCAGCTTCGGGCTTTCAGTCCATGGTAAGCTGGCTCCCCGTTCTAGAGCTGCGGTGAGGCAGAGACATCAGCACAGAAGAGGGATAGCAGAGCAAAGCTTTCCACATCAGGGCAGCCGGGAAGCAAAGAAGAAAAAATAGTCAGAGAACAAGGGGTCAGAGACAACTACAGTCCCTGAAGTCTTGCACCCATGATCAGCGACACTCAGCCAGGTCCCAATCGTGAAGTTTTCATGACTTCTTAGTAATGTCATCCAATCATGATGTCCTTGTAGATTAGTCCTCAGCTAAGGTCAGAGCCCTCGTGATGCAAACACCCTCATAAAGCTCTACCTCTGAACACAAGATACTTCAGGGGGAACTCTTTAGACCCAGACCATCACAGTGACTATCATCCTGAAAACTATCTCTCATTTATCAGAATCTGCTGGCATTTTTTATCAGGCAGCATCACACATCTCCAGCTTTTATATTCTAGTATCTCTGTCTTTCTTCACATGCATCCTTCAGTCTTGGAGACTACCAAACCAGATGCCTTCTCTGAAGTTTTCAGAGGTCCCATATTTGTTGACTTAGCAACCGTAATAAGGACAAATTAAATTCTTGTCTTTAATTTTGAGAACACAATATTGCTAAGGATAACCATTACTCATTCTGTTATGCCTTGTATCTAGGTGTTCCCCAAAGCCTCATGTACTCATAGGTGGGGCTTTTTGAAGGTGGCTGGATCTCAGGTGTGCGATGCTGGACTAATCTGCTAATTGGTTTAGCACAGTTCTGGGTGTGGATAATAGAAAGGACCTTCCTGGGTGTGGTGTAGCCTGGATAGCATACAAAAGGAGGCTTCTTTGCTGTTTCCACTGCTGCCACCACTGCTGCTGTTTGCTGCTTTGATATCCCCTGCCTGTTTAGTTATGATAATTTCTAGTCTATGAGGCCCTTTGCTGTATTACTCTGCCTTAGAGTCACCTGACTATGAACTGAAACTTCCACAAACTGTGAGCTAACACCAACCTTTCCACCTTTAAGTGTCTGGTATTTTATCTCAACAATGAAAAAAGTAATTAAGACACATTCATCCTTTCCTTCTTTCATTCTTAAGAAATTATTAAGTACCCAGCATGCTCCAAGCCTCAATAATTCTAATATCAATTAGCATCATCCAAGCTTTTAGCCCTTCCACTTCAATAGGAAAGGTAAATACTTGATTGCAACACGTTGTGCCTGAGAGCAAGAATTAGAGGAACACAGATTAAAAATTGTCTGGTATAGTCCCTCATACCTCCATTATCCCTGCCCTTCAACCAGGTCCCACCAGTTAAGTGAAACATCCACATGATAACTTCTTAGGGGTCCCTCCAATCACTGGCATGGAGACAAGTGTTGTTTCCATGGTTAGCAAAGGTAGAAAAGATCTCATCTGAGACCCATGAAGGTCAGGAGTGCTGAGAGCTCGTAATCCAGGCAGGTAGGCCATATCCAAGAGGCAGCAGAAGGGTGATGAGAACCCAGATGCTGAGCTAGACTCCGCAGGTACTGGAGGACCAAATCATTCCACTCCAGCTCTTACATGAAGAGGACATTCAGAGCCCTGTTCCTCCATTCTTGGGTTCTAAGTAGAATCTGTCACTTGCCCATGGCCTTGCCATGTTCTGACTGGGATGCTGGCAGCAAACTCATCAGTGTTTGTGGGAACACAGAGTCGTTGAGAAGCCAGATTCCTGCCCTACCCCACCTCTGGGTGTTTACCAGTGTTTACATTGCTGGAAACTGGATGTTCTAGCACAAAGGGAAATAATGCTTCCCTCCTTTAGAACCAACAGAACTGCACAGTGTGTGCTGCGCCTGGCTGTTGAGGTGCTGATGGGCAGAGTAGATAAAACCTAAGGAGCACCCGAGGAGGAGTGGAAGAGTAGAGCGAGAGAGAAAAAGAGACGAATGGGAAGGAGGGGAAAGAAGAACGGACGTGGCGGAGCCACAAGACAGTGGGAGACACTGAATTAACAGGATTTGCTGTCATAGGCGTCTCAGGAGCACACGTTCCACCTCATTTACACAGGGAAGACTGGGACAGACTGCAAAAGCAGCTACTGCCTCTCCGCTTTGAATCTCACATCCTCTTTGTTTCTGTCAAGGCTTCCTGAAGGGAAAATGCAGGGCCAGGGTTTTATCTGTGTGTCCTTGATGTTTGTACAATGTTTCACACACATGAAGGCGAGGAAGGAAGGGAAGCGAGGAGTAAAAGGGGCAGATAAATCTCAGCGACACTGTCTATTCTGTATTTTCTGTCAGGAATTGCCAACTGTTTAACACACACAGTCACACATTCATGCGGTATTTTACGCAGGGTACCTTACCTGGATTATGTGGAATAGTAATTTGGGGCTGGAGTCACTAGGGGGAGACAGAGAAACATGAGAAAATCAGAAATTGATGTGCGTGTGATGAACTATTTCACTGCCCAGGCAAGACTAGAAATTAGAATTAAATTTTTCAGTCTTCTTCTTCAGTCAAAATGTGTATCCTGCCTTTAATCGAACTGTCATCTGTATATCTGTAGGAAATAAGGAGAAGAATCAGCTTTTCATAAAGCAGCACCGAGTTGTGGCATGGAAGTCAGAGGGGGACTCCCACATCATCAGACAAGGTGACTCAGCAGAGCTCTCTGGCCGTGCAGGTTTCAACAAGGCGTTTGCCCTCGCAGAATCCCAGTCCCTTCATCGGTGCAAGGGTGACAGTGACAAAGCTACTTATCAGGTAACTGTGCAGACCATATAAAATGATCAGTGAAAAACAACATCCTCTCAAACAGCAGCAGAGAGTCATATGGATGTAAATCCAGTTATTATAATGAACCCTGCATTCAAGTCACGAGGCTATTTACATAGTTATGGTCTCCAGGGACAGAGTCCACAGTCAGTTCTGGAAGAGCAGGAACTACAGCCATCGCTCTCAGTATCTGAGATGGCAACTGGCAAAGAGGAGATAATTCTTAATGAGTTTCTTAAATGAGTGAGTAAAATTTTGTGAGTAGGAGAACTATGTAATTGACTGGCTAAAATGTGCCTTATTTTCAGTTCCTTTGCAAGAGAAAAACATCGTTAGTAATTACTCCAGGAAACTTGAAAAGCAACGTTATCCTATGCCAATTGAGATGTAGGACACACAGTTACTCCCTGATATAGCGTTCACTCTGCTGTAATGTAGTTCTAGGCATGCTGCCCAGGGCTGGGCACAACACAGTACCTACCACACTGCTGCTTCTTCCTAACAATACCTTTGTTAGGAAGGTTGGTTTTATTACTAATCATACCCAACAGATATATAATATCCACCTGCTATGTGACCCAAGTCTTCTAATCTGGGAATACATCAGTAACAACTACTAAACAGACATTTCCGTGCTTTGAGAATGCAAGTTGGGAAAGACAGATAGTAATTTGGAAAATTTGGAGTGTTGACTAAGGAAACTTAGCTACAGAAATGTGTAAGCTGCCGAAGTCTCCATCTGTTCTGTGATAGAGCCCCAAATCTAGTCCAAGCTATCAGCCCAGGTTCCTGCTTTTAGCCTTGACATTGCTTTCATTTTCCATTCTGTTGTGCATCTAACCTTGCTACCTATTCAAATTTATTTCCCCCGTATGTGCCAGAGAATACAAAATCTGACAGTCTTCCCTGAACTAAACTTGGTAACCTCCCCCATCAATGCCAGACATTTCTCATAACTGATGTCTTGATTCCAGTGACAGTTTAATCCACTGGGTCCCCAGAATTGCTTGCCTACCCAAAAGAAATGGCCACAACCCTGTTCCATCTAGAAAACTATTTGTTCATGAGTTTGGGGAAGTGGTCAACCCCACCACACAGGACTAAACAAATGACTTTTAGGGGAAGGGCCAGGTTTCCCAAAAGTCTAAATTGCTTGAACTAGTGAACTGAAGCATGTTTGAGCCACTTAAACCACATGATGTCAAACTTCCTCTATCCCTCCCCCTCCCCCCACCTCCCATTTCTTACCCTTCCTCATCTCATGATTTGGGCAAAACTTCTGGGTGTACGTTCAACCTGCCTCAAGACATCTTGTACAAAAAAAAAAAAAAAAAAAAATGATGGAAAAAGGAAAGAAAAAACGGCCTGTGCAGGCTCCAGGGCTCAGGCTGCTGGGCTCAGCAAGGCCAGCGCTGCCAAAAATCTATCAATAGCTCAAGGGATGCAGGGAACACAACAGAAGCTTTAAATGTGAAATTCCATCTGCAGAAAGGAATTGTGCATATTCGTTACATCTGAGTTTATAGATCCATGGGTAAATGTACATCATCTAATAAGCAAATTATGGCAAGAGTCTGTGCTGACAGTTATTTGCTTGCATGGATGCTATCACTTTCACCCAAATCTGTCTTCTTGTAGACTTTTTTTATGTCTATAATGTGAAGGAATTTACATTGACATTCTGGAAATTCGACTTTAAATCTCTAAAAATTCAGCTCGCAGGACTGTGAGTATTCTGAAAGCAGAGATCATGTCTTGTTTATCATTCTCCCCCAAGCGTGTAGCTCAGGTCATGTCAGAGAAAAAATTATAGGTGAATGTAGACTTAACAAATCACACTTCTGCAATAAGGCTCTGCAAGCTTTCAAAAACCAGCCAAAGGCTGACTCATGCCCATTTACAAAGGTGTATGAAAACATGTTGAACAGCTTGGCACCTAAAACGTTTTGACATTCACAGAAGAATACAAGCTAATTCCTGACACCTTTGAAAAGCTAAATGTATCTTCAATATAGTCAATTTGTGTCACAAACAACTTCTTATTTTTTTAAAAAAGTCATTTAAATAACTAAATGGAAGGATATACACTTCCTACTTTCAAATTTTACTACAGCAACCAAGACAATGTGGTATTGGCATAAAACTAGATGCATAGATTAATGGAATAAAATAGAACTCACTGATCATTGTCACTGATTTTCAACAAATGTGCCAAGGGACTTCAACAGGAAAAGAGGAGTGTTTTCAGCAGAAGACACTGAATTGCTGAATATTTACATTCAAAATAATTCATTTGGACCTCAATCATGCACAAAAGTTAACTCAAAATGGATTGCATGTAAAATACAACACAAAAAATTCATGGATGAAAATATATAAGTGAATCTTTATGACCTCTGATTGGGTCAGGGATTTCTTGGCCACTAAACCAAAAAAAGCAACAGGTGATAAAAGAAAAAAAGGATAAATTTACCTCATCAAAACTGTAAAAGTTTATGCTTCAAAAAGTGCCATAAAGAAATTAAAGAAATAATCAACAGAATGGAAGATCAAGTGACTATAATAAAAATGACAATTAATGTGGACAAGGTCACTGAAAAACTAGAACCATTGCTGACACAGATGCAAACTGATATAATGACTGACAAATAGTTTAGCAGTTAAATGTTAAACATACACTTTCCATATGACTTGCCAATTCTTATAGTTATCTACCCAGTAGAAGTTAAAACATATATCTATGTAAAAATTCACACAAATTTCATATCAACTTACTCAAAACAGCCAAAAATATATATGTGTTTGTATTTATCAGTGGATGACTCAATATTCAAATGCAGTGTATCCATGCAACAGAATACTACTCAGCAATAAAAAGGAATGAAGTACTAATATACCATATAATATAAATAAACCTCAAATATATTAATCTAAGTTGAGGAAGAAAGTCACAAAAGATCATATATTGTATACATACATATGTGTGTGTATGTACATGTATGCAAGATAGATAAATATACTACTAATCTCTGTTAGTTCACCAAAAAGAAGTTTGTACTACAATTGTTTGATGGTTTCATTATTTTTTATGCCTAAATCTTGTGACCTGAGCAACTATTTCTAAAGTAACAATATGCAATATATTAACTAGTATTAATTTCCTACTATTTTTTTCAAACTCTGTATTTTCCTGTCCTTTTTTCATTTTGCTTTTTAAAATAAAAAAGACCATCTATTACATGATTCCATTTATACGAAAGGCCTAGAATAAGCAAATCTATTGTAATACAATGTTTATTAGGGGTTACAAGGGCTGTGGCAGAACGGAAAATGACTGCTAATGTACAGGGCTCTTTTGAGGGTGAGGAAATGTCCTAAAATTAGAGTACATGAAATCATTGAATTATGTACTTTGAAGTAGTTGTTTTATGAAAATTATATCCCAATAAAGCTTATTTTTAAAAATATGCCAACTCTTGAGGGGAACATCTTTTAGGCAATATGTTAAAATCTGGCTGAAGATAAAGGGAATTAATTGTTGGACTCCAGTGCTTCGAGGTGATTTTTCAAGTGTATTAGCCATTAGAAGTATGATTAACATTAGTGTTTAAGTGACTAGGACAGAAATGATTTGCTATTGGACAGTTTTAATTAGCTAGTAATTTCTTTTGTCCCTTGAGGCAGGAGGTCTTAGTATTTGAGAATTCCATTATGTCTGCCTATATCTTTCTGAAAGAGAACATTGAAGAAACACTGTGGGCTTTGTCATGATGGGTTTTAAAAAAAGTGGGAGCAAAGAAAGCCAAAGAATAACTTCTGAAAAATACATTCAACATAATACATGAGAATAGGAGCTCAGTGATGTGGAGAGCAGTGAGTACCAGACCATCCTAGCTTGTGGAAAACCTTCATGGGCTATTCATAAAAAGGAGTGGAATATGTGTGTCTGGAAAAGAAATTCTCAAATTATGCCTCTTAACATTCTTATGCTAACACAATCAGCCTTTGATTTTGAGAAAACAGATCATACATTGCCCCATTTCTTGGTAGCAATGTAGGTTTAATTTCTCCTCCTGGGTTTGCATTTGTCACTTGCTCTTTTCCTAATCAGTTGCTGAGCTAAGCTCATCTAATTCGACATATTGCTCAGTGTGTATTCCAGTTCTGACAGTTTGCTGTATGCATCTATTATGTGCATCTGACCAGGCAGATTCTCTGGCACATGAGACTGAGACTGAGTTTCCAAGTTGGGCTCCTAGTCAGGAGACGGAGTGGTACTGCTCATTGAAACTGACAGTCAGGAAGCTGATTATTTTTGGTCTTTCCTGTACATTTTTGGTATTGGGGTTATGATTTTTCTACTCTTTTGCAGATGATTAGCAAAGTGACTGATCTAGGTCAAAGACTTATATGGAGTGCTGTATGCCCCATGGATCAGCACACACACCACAGAGCCACCTTGCTGGTGACTGTGGACACCAGCAGCCTACACTGCAGGCAGTAAAGACCTAGAGATTATTAAAATTCAAATAAACAGGCTCATACTGAACTCCACTTCTCACTAAAAATTGGGAATAGGCAGAAAGGCACCTTCACAGAGAAACTAACCAGAATTAAATAACTCTACATAAAATGGTAGTAGCAGCTTCCTTGTCTCACGTACTCTAAGAAATCGTTTCTTCTTGTATCTTTGTTAATTCATTTAATGTATATCGATTGTCCACCCCATGCCAGTATATCAGGGAAGCCATAAGTGTAGGTAAAGTATAAGACAGACCTGACACAAGTAAATACAGTAAGATCTATCAAATATGCAGAGGGAAAATGGTAGATTAAGGCACTTCTCAAAACAATTTTCAGAACTCAGAGCCAGTGAAATGCCCTTGAGACAACTGAACCAAGCTCTACCCTTCCTCTTGTGTTTTCAGGTTAATAAATATTTTTTTGTGAAGGATATCCTAAATCAGGAACCAATAAACTGCAGCCCAAGTACACCAGTTAGTTCAATTCACTGCCCATATTTTGTAAATAAAGTTTTATTGAAACACAAACACATTCATTAACTTAAGTATTGTCCAGTCTATGACTGCTTTTACTCTATAGTGACAGAGATAAGTAGATCATTCACTCAAAAAGTGGTAGATATTTATTATGCTACTCTTTACAGAAAAAGTTTGCTATACATTATACTAAGAAAAAATGTTCAACAAATTAACAGGAAAGGTTCTCCGTGCGCCCAGCATGAGCAGAGAAAACCAGAAGAAAGCCCACCTCTGCCTGCTGGGCACCACCACTGGAAGGCCTTTCATCCATGTGCCGAGCATTGGCAGAAAGAACCAGGCGATACGTCTCTGCCTACCAAGCACTGCCACCAGAAGGCCCCTTCCTTTGCACTCCCAGCACAGGCCAAAGAAGACAGGCAGATTCACCTCTGCCTGCTATGCAGTGCCACCAAAAGGCCACATCCTACAGGCTGCCACTGTGGACTGAGACAAACAGCAGATCCACCTGCACCTTCAGGGAGCTGCCACAGAAAAGTCCCTGCCTACAGGCAGATAGCAGGAGCAGGGACACACAGTTAGGTAAGCCCTGTGCATCTGTAGTACCCCATTGGAGGCCCTTGGTTCCCTCAGACAGTCAACATGCACTAGCAGAACCAGACAAACACACCCCTATATGACTGCCACCATTGTAGGAGTCTCAGTGTAGACACATATGCGAGAGAAGCAGCCCCACCTACATGCACCCCTGACTGTCAGTGAAGCCCCAGTGTAACTGCATAGCTCTGGAGAAGCCCACTCCACACCCTGCTACCTCCCTGTAAACCTGGAATTAGAGGAACCCAAGTGCCTGTCCCATCCCCCTACCCTGCCTAGGGGCAGCCAACATGGGAAGTCCCTGGAACCCCACAACCAGCTTGATGGGAGGAACCCGGAGAATGTCAGGACAAAGGAGCAAGAGGCAAACTCAGATCTCTAGCCCACATACAACAAGTCTGGGACATACAGTCATGGAAGAAAATGGAAGTCACATATCTGAAATCTCTGAGAGGATAGCAACTGAAGTAAGGAAACAACTTCATGAGATTGTAAATGCAGTCAAGTCAGAAATAATGTCCCAGGTAAAAGAACAAATCACAAACACACTGAAAGAATTGCTCAGCAGGTCTAAAGAAGACAGATACAATAAAGAGGAACATAGGTAAATGATGGAAACCTTGAACGAATATAGAAAGAGATGAAACAGATTCAAAGAGAGATGCAGGAAATTAAAAATTCAATTGAAAGCTGGCAAACCACTTGAAAGAGACTGAACATAGACTTTCAAAACCTGAAGACAAGATTTCAGCTAGTGACTGTGAAAAGGAAAGATCTCTTAAAAATAACACAGAATCAGGAAATAACTCAGTGGCTGCAAGATGACGCAAAGAAGCATAATTTAAGAGTGATAGGTGCAGGTGAAGAAACAGAAGTCAACACAAATGAAATTAAAAGGATATTCACAGAAGTAATAGAAGAAAACTTCCCAACATGGGAAATGGATTTGGCATGCGGATAAGTGAGGCATATAGGACCCCAATTAGCCATAACCAAAGTAAATCTATACTCAGACATATAATAATCAAGATCCCAGAAGTTCAGCACAAAAATAGAATATTAAAAGCTGTTAGAGAAAAGAGATAGATCACCTATAAAGGAAAACCAATCAGAATTACAGCAGATTTATCAACACAAACCATCAAGTGAGGAAGAGTTTGGAGTGAAGTGTTTCAAACCCTGAAAGAAAATAACTTCCAACCCAGATTGATCTATCCAGAAAAATTATCTTTCAAAATTGATGGAAAAATAAGATACTTATATGATAAAGAACAACTGAAGAAATTCATGACTACTAAGCCAACCCTATAGAGAGTGCTAAAGGATATTCTAGAGACAGATAAAGCTGACCATGGTTCCAGGAACAGAGGAGAGGGGATTGCCAAACAGGACAGGCAATTGAATGAAGGGAGAAAGTGGAGGGCCAACATCAGAAGGATAGCAGGGCAGAGACAAACCAATGTATGCTGGTTGTAACCATTAATGTAAATGGCCTCAGGTCAGCAATAAAATGAAGCACAGGGAGAGTGGATCAAGAAACAAGATCCATAGATATACTGTATACAAGAAACACATTTAACTGAAAAGGAAATTCATAGACTGAAAATCAAAGGAGAGAAAACAATCGTTCCATGTAACAGGAGACCCCCCCCCCAAAAAAAGGCAAGAATAACTTGGCCATCAACCACAGAACGGATAAGAAAGATACAGTATTTTCATGTAGTGGAAAGCTACCCAGCTTTAAAGTAGAATAATCTCAAAGCTCCTGTAGGTAAATGGATGCAACTGGAGATTGTGTTCATGGCGGAAACCATTTGAACTCATATACATGAATCCTAGCATAAGAAACAGAAGGAGTTAATAGGATCCAAAAGCAAAATAATTAATGTAAGAGCAAAGAGGAGGAAAGGTGCAAACTACTGTCAATTACACAATTTTGTTAAGTTTGGCTATGTTCTGTCTTGTTTTGTTAGATTTTATGCTGTCAGATGGTAGGGGCAGTTATTTTGAATATTTTATGGTAATCATGGTTTCCTATTATATTGCTTTGAAGTCTTATAATGTTTTCATTCATTGGTTTGCTTCTGTTTTATTTGATTTTGTTATGTGTGATGGTATGAACAGCTATTTTGAAGAAAACAAGATATTATGGCAGCCATTGCTGATTTACTATCATCTTGTTTTGAAGTCCTACCATGCTTTTGTTCTTCTGTTGTGATTGGTGTCTTATTTGATTGTATTATGTATGGTAGTATAAACAAATTTTTTAAGGAAAATGAGATATTATAGTAGTCATTGTTCATTTCCTGTTATTTGGTTTTGAATGCTTTCATTCTTTTGATTGGTTTTTTACTATTTTGTTATGTTTGATACTATTGCATGTGAAGGTATGCTCAACTATTTCAAAGAAAAGAGACATTATGGTAGCTACTGTTGATGTCTGGTTGTCTTGATGTGAAGTGCTATGTTGTTTGCATTGTTCTGTTCTAATTTGCTTTGTTCTGTCCTCTTTGTTTTATTCTCTTTAAAATAAAAAATTATAAATTAAGAGGAAAAGCTTCATAGAAAGAAAACTATAAAATCTTTTTGAAGTACCTCAAACAGATTCTAAATAAATAGAGGCATATCATAGAATGAGAAAACAGTAACATAAATATATGCCAATTCTCTCAACAATCAGCATACAAATTTAGTCTTTCCATCAGAAAGTGGTGGAGTGTCACTTTTGAGATTAGACAACAAAAACCAGGAGTGATGGCACACACCTGAAATCCCAACACTCAGGAAGCTGAGGCAGGAAGATCACTGCAGTTCAAGGTCAGTGTGAGGCAAAAAGTCAGTTCGAGGCCAACCTGAACTATCTCAAAAAGTAAAAAGAAAGAAAGAGATTAAATAACAAAAAGAGAAACTTTCATCATATCCTCTTCCACTTGCTCTTGGACAAAAGCCAGCTGCCATGCTGTGGGCTCTCCTAGAGAAAGGTCAGGTGACAAAGTGTTGGCATCTCTGGCCAACAGCCAGTGAGGGACCTGAGGCCTGGGGGAGCCTGGAAACAAATCATCTCCTACTGATTCTAAGGACCTGAGCTGGTCTAGCAGCCATCATGGCAGCCTTTCCAGAGACCCTGAGCCAGAGATCCTAGCTAAGCCTCACCCAGACTCCTGAGCATAAACACAGGGAGATGAACATGCTTATTGACTTAGGCTGCTAAATGATGGGGAGATTTATTACACAGAAATAAGTCTGTAGGCTATATGACTCAGCTTTGACTAGCTTTTCCATAATTACTAAAGTAAATATAAAATATTAATCTGACCAAACCTTGGGAGGTCAAACACAGTCTAGATAAATAGAGGCATATTAAAGGAAGTCAAAGGGTTAGAAAGCTATGAGTGCCTGACAGAAGGTGATAGGAGAGAACAGAAACCTCTGCTCCATGGACAGAAGTCAAGTAGTGGGTAGAAGACTGAAAAAATAAAAAGTAGCAGTGTGAGATTGCTTGCTCAAGGAGGATAACGGAAATGCTGGTCTGGTCTTTTTCTTTTTTTTTAAACCATGAACCTTGTATAACTAGGATTATCCTTTAAATTTGGAACATATATATCTTTGAGAAAAATATTCACGACACAATCCTCATGTGGTTCTTTTGTCTATCCTAAATTTCTTTTTCTACTCAAAGTTTAAAGTTGAACAATTTTCCTCTATTATTTCCTTTATGTTTTGACCCTTAAGTTTCCATTTAATCTTTTATAGTTTTTATAATATCAAACTTTTCACTCTGTACTGAAGCTGGTAAATCTCAAAATCTCCAGCCTCTCAATCCTTTTTTCCCTTTGGGTGCATGTTATAATTTACATGTAGGTTGCGTCATGTATTATAAGCTTGGCCACCACCTACAGCTCCACTGGGAGATAGTGAAATCTTAAGCAGGAAGGTGGGTCACTGGGACATGCCTGTCACCTCTTCCCCTCTCTTCTGCTCCTTATCTGCAATGAGATTAGCAGCTTTGCCCCTACGATGTGCAACCTTGCTACAGGCCCAGAACCACTGGGACAAGTGACCATGGACTGAAACCTCTGAAATCGTGAGCCAAGCTAAGCCTTTCCTCTTCTGAAGTCATTTATCGCAGGTATTTTATCACAACAACAGAAGTGGACTAACAGTATGTTTGTGTGCATTTGGGTGCATGAATGTATATGTGAATGTGTGTGCCTGTTTTGTGTAATGTGTTTAATATATGTATGTGTATGTTTGTGTGCCTCCCTATCTGTCTACAACTTTGTGTATGTGTGTGCTTCTGTGTGTGTATCTGTGTGTGTTTACACCACACAGTATCCGTTCCACTTCTTTCTTCCTCATGAATCAGGGTGTCCCACCAGTGCATCTATGGCATTTCATCTCAGTATCTGGCAGGAGAAACTCTCAGTTGGTGTTGGGTAGAGGAATGAGCCTTCTGGTTATACATACTTTCCACTGTGGAGGTCTGGAAAGCACAGAAGCAGATGAGGCTGAGACAGAACGTAGGAGGAAGGCTTCTGGTTGAGAAACCCATCGCAGCCCTTATGGGGATGGAGGCTGCTGGGCTCAGCATCCTGCTCCATGAGGCAAGCACCAGGTAGCACCAAACTGATGGCAGAGAGGAAGCCAGGACCACAGCCAGAGAGTGCCCACATTCAGCACAGGCCAGCGAGGAGCTCTGGAAAGCTCCATGGAGGAAGAGGTTCCAGTCACTAAATATCCCACCCACTCTCTCCAAACAAACAACCATTACCAGCAAGGGACAGGAAATGAAAATGAGGCCCCAGTGTGATTTCTGCTTGGGTGGTTCCATGGTGCAAAGCCAGTCAGGCAAATTCTTGTGAGCTCTTGGATGCCAGGAACCAGTGAGTCTCTTCATGAGTTATGAGGCACAAGACTGAAGAGAACGTTCTAATTTCAGAGTGTCATGGGAGGGTTGGAAGTTCTCTGAGTGAGCCAGAGCCTTTCAAATTGCTTAACATCCACCGACTTCACTCAGCCACCAGTTACAGATTTTGCTCCCCACACTGAATGCCTGGAGCACAATAGGCCCCATAAACATAGGACAAACACAGGAAGGGTGACCAAGAATCCTGGAGCTAAGAGCTGTAGCCAAAATCCTGGCCTTGAGAGGGCCTTTGCACTGAACTACATTCCCACCCACCCCATCTTCCTTTCTTGCTTTCTTTCTATCTTTTTTCTTATTTTGAGACAGAGTCTCACTAAGTGGTCATAATGTTAAGACTGGACTTATAATCCTCGTGCCTCAGCCTCCCAGAGTGCTGAGGTTACAGACCTGCATCACCACACCTGGCTAGGTCTTTATGAGAGTAACATTTTAGTTGTTTTCCTCACATCCATAAGAGCAGATATTAGGAAGGATAAGAACATCTTGGAGGTCCCCCACCCAATTAAAGCCTCACTGTATCTTCAAGAGTGGCCTGCTTCTACCTGCAATCCCATGGAGTCATCTGTTAGATTTGTTGGTGTAAGTCACCCTCCATTTGTTATGATATCAATTATGTTTGTCACTAGCTTAAAGTGGCCTTGTCGAAGAAAACTCACTCAATCCTTGTAACTCCAAAATCCAAAAGAGAAAGAAATAGACAACAAAAGGCCATGGCCCTGTAATGAGACATGTCCATCCATTCAACATTAGGGCAAGGGACCCTTGTTGATCATCGCCCTTTTAAGTGTTAAGCACACTAGTGAAGCCATCCAGCTAGTCTAGGGTCCAAAAAATGAGAGACTTGAGTGTCACAATTCACTGTGACAGGAAGCTCCAGAGAGACCAGTCATAGCTGCAGTTTCTCTACTGAGGCGTCCTTCGTTCTTGCTGGGTCCACCGCCCATTTGTGAGCTACTTCTATGTCTCACCTCAAAGACTAACTCTTCTACCTGAACCTTGGTCATTCTGAGGCAGAGTTGGAATTCAAACCAAGGGGAAAGGGGGGAAACTGTGGCAGAGAGGTATGCAGCTCTAGAGATAGCTCACTTGGGTGGGCTTGAGTCCTGGATCAGCCACACACTAGTGACATGGCTGAAGCAGGTCACATTTATGAGAAGAGCATAAGGACAATGCCTCTGCTGAGGTGAGATAAGAAGCAGAGGCATAAGGAGAAAAACAGCTGGGGAAAACCATGCTCCATGACTGTGACCATTTTCAGTGTTTCCACAAAAATAGCCTGGATATTCCTGTCCTGGAGCCGCTTCGGCTGTCCACAGGCAGATTCAGCTCAAGAGAAAAACCAGCCTTGGAATCTCCATCAGAAAACTGGTGGAATTTCACAACTAATCCTTAAATAACCCGTGCTCCTGGGAAAACAAAGCGGGAGGCAAATCTCAGGTTCCAGTGCTGTGAGAAAGTGAGAACAATTGCAGAAGCAAGAGCAGGAAGGGCAAGGAAGGGAAGCAGCAATAGGAAAATGCAAAGACAAGCACGTGCCCAGCTGTCACAGCTTCAGAAGAAACAGTTCAGTCAATGGGACATTTTTGAGCAGGTCAAATGGTATTACACCCATTGGAGCAGGTCATGAATGGAGGCAGGAAAGAGATGAGGAGGGAAGAGATGAGAATTTGTAGTGCTCAAGCTACCACCTGCCTCACAGCAGAGGCGTCAAACCTATCAGCCTCGACCTGCACCCAGGTTGCTCTCACCCACAGTGTACTGACTCGCCTGGACCCACAGGCTAAGACTCCAGGCCCTCTAGGTGGTAGATGGGAGCCTACACCTCACGGCATGGCACCTCACTCAAGTCTGGGTATAGTGGGAGCAGCTATGGCCACTTGAAGACTACTGAGTTGGCGCTAGAGATTAGGAAGCAGAACTGCCATGATTCTCACTTCTGAGGACCTGGAGTGCAGGTAGTATGACCAAGTGACAGTGTGGAGGCACATGTGTATATCTAGTTCAGTTTGGCCCCTTTGGGTAAAATAATGAGTTGTATGTTCATATAGTATTTTTCTTTTTTTAGTGTAACTTCAACGCAAGAAACCCAATTGCATTTGTATTAATAAATGTTTCTTCTCCTGGTCTCAAAGTAAAATATAAAGGAAAGCATAACTCAAAATTTAGAGTTATTCTCACCCCCTATTTCTTTATTTCCCAGGGCCAACTATAATCACTTGCAAAATCAGCTCAAGTTGAAGCTTAGTACTTCACACATTCCAGCTGCAGGTTATGGTGCTCTCCCATGTATTAATTAACTTTCCCACTACTTGACACAATACCTGACGCTGGTAATTTTAAGGAAGGTTTAATCTAGTCAGTGGTTTGGGAGAATTCAGTCTATGTTCAGCTGGATGTACAGCAGGAACGCCATGGTGGCAAGGTGTGGCAGAACAAAGCCACTTAGTTCATGGCCAGGGTCCAAAAGAGAGCAACTGTACCAGAGAGAAGAGAACAAGGGTCCAAGTAGAGTACCCAAGGCCACACCTCCATCATTCACCCAGACACACCTAGGAGCACATTCTACTAATCTGCTGGGTGGTTCTTAATCCAGTGAAGATGACATAACCAGATCAATGATCATGTCCTAAAAACCCTAGAATCACCCATTAGTTCAATATTTCTACAGCCAAAGACTATCTATTCCATTCAGAGGCATCATATTTACAGACTATGTGCCCCAATAATATCATTAGGAAAATATAATCACTGTAGTCATCATGCTGGAGTATGTCAAAGGCAGGTATTTTCCCAGCCCTGATGTTCACACTCTACATTCTTGTGGAGTCGCTATTGACTGGATCCAAAAGAGCTGCCTCTCCATAGGCCCAAAAGCAAGGGCCATCTGACTACTGACTGAAAACGTCCAAAACTGTGAGATCCAGAATACAACTTGTCTCTTTATAAACTGTTATTTGCTACAGTAACAGAAAATTCATTAACACAGAGGATGTTCACCAAAACTTTACGATGCTTTTTCCTTAGAATATTCAAAGTGTACAGTCTGGGCAAGCAATAATATGTAAAGTTGAAGGTGCTTCATTGCATGAGGATTTGAATATAAGCAAAGTCATGTGCTGTGTAGGAAAATTTAGATTAGAAGTCAGGATAATAGGCTCCTCTTCCCTGCACAGGCACTGACAACCTGTGTTAATACTGTGTAGATCAGCCAATCTCCAGCATCTCTCAGTTCCTCCCCATAAAGTTAGGTCAAATTCCTGCAGCGCTAGCATCCTGTGATTCAGTTACCATAACAAAGCAAAAGAGAGCTCTGTGCTTTCAAAAGCCATTACTCCATCTTTCAAAAACTCAGAGTTCTTCAAGCTCAAAATTGAAAGGCATAGTGCTCTCCACACCTCTCTTGCTGACAGAGAATAAAGCATTCTAACAAGGCCTCCAAAGGCTTGGCTTCATATAATGTTCTGTAGAGTTTCTTGTTTCCGTGATTTGTGTAGCTGTGTAATCAAAGGTGGAGATTGTAACCACCTGGACAGACTCCCTGCACAGTCCTGTGGGCAATCTCCTTCCAGGTGTCAGGTTATCTATCTGGAAATCAGGCTGAGTGGTCTACTGGAAATCTACAGAAGGCTTCTAATGCTTACTCAAGCAACCCCTCAAAAGTGTACACACTATATTTTCCTCATCCATTCATCTGTGATGGACATTAGGTTGATTCCATATTCTGTCTGGTGGGAATAGTGCTGCATTAAACATAGGGTCTTTTTGACATACTGATGGTGTTTCCTTTGGGTATATATGCAGTAGTAAAGTTGCTGGTTTGTATTTGAGCTCCATTTTTAGTCTTTAAAAAGTCCTGAAATTCCGTTCTTTGCGACAACATGGGTGGATCTAGAGAAATATGAGAAATAAGTGAATAAGCCAGGAACAGGAAGATAAACACAGCATGATTTCGATCATAAGTAGAATCTTTGAAGATTGATCTCATGGAAGCTGAGATAGAATTGTGATTACCAGAGACTGAAAAGGATAGTAAGAAGGGCCCAAGGGAAAAGATTCGTTGATGAGTACAGTGCTACAGTTAGATATGAGGAATAAACCCTGGTGTCATATGGTGCAGAAGGGTAAGTATGAGTAACAGTGATACAGTATAGGTCTCAATATAGTTAAAGGAATTTGAATATATTCATTATAAAGAAATGAGCAAAGTTTAAGATGTTGGACATACTAAGTATCCTGTGTTGCTCTCTACATCAAGTATGCCTCAAAAATATGTACAAGTATGATGGTCTATCAAAAACGATTTTTAAATTTTTAAAAAGTGTCTATAGTCAGAGTTCATCTTAAAACATTTGCAAGTCTACTTTTGCTACCCATTAGTTCCCTGTAAGAAAAACAAAACAATCAAAAAGGAAGAATCAAAGATCAAAAAGACAAGCTATGTGGACAAGCAGATTCATGAGCCATGTGGAAGGGATTTGATGCACCCTGTTGGGAACTCATGGACATGAGGCCTGGCCCAGCTCTTTGAGGCAAGAGTTGCCAGTAAGAGTCAGAATCCTAAATCTCAGTGGTGTGGGTCCATCTTTTGAAATCCCATTTGGGAAATGTAGTTTGGCAGTTTGATGTTGGCTACCGCATTGCTTACTTCAATGTAAGATTATGCTAATTTTACTAACTTCAAAATGCATTAGATATGCATGACTCTCCCAAACCAGAAAAACACCAAATTTGGGTGGAGTTCAGATTTTCTAACAAGTAAGGACATCATGGCTTTCCTACTGTTTGTTGTAGCTCTTCAAATAGAAAGAACACTCACTAGTCTCCACAGATGACATGAGATATAAAATTTGTATCATAAACTAATAGAGTAATGGAATCTAATCACTAATAGAGAGACTTGGGATCTCTTTAGAAAATGTTAAATATTCAACAATGTATAGATATGCCAAGGGATTATATGTGTGTGTGAAACTGTATTGAAAGTAACATATATAAGCTTTTACTTTTCATCACCATAGCACATTTATTGGATTAAGAGCCTTTTAAAGAAGATGGACGATTGATTAACTATACACATATTTTTAAGCACTGATATTTTATTTATAATAGGTGGGGTTTGAGGATGATGAATATTTCCTAAATTCTTCATTCACAAGCCAGTAATTATTCCTGCAGGTGAAATGAAGCGCTATGGTTAAATAAAGGCCAGGGGCTGTGGGTGTCCTTTGGGCCTGAAACCATGCATGGATTGGCCAGGTCCCAAAATAGCAGTGTGTAAAAAGTGGATTAGGGCATGATCATTAACAGTTAAAATCCAAGTGATATTTATTATAGTGGAAATATCACTGGGCTGGAAATTAAAAGACTGAGTTGGAATCTTACCCTTATCACTTTCTTCCTGTGTGATTTACATCCTGTTTTCCTATATGTAAGATAAGATACTATGCCACATGACTTCTTTGTTCCCTTCTACCTCTGGAGAACTATATGCTATTCCCTGGACATAAATTGGTATCTTTTATGTAGCCATATTTACCATTTAGCAAAAATTAGTCATAAGTTATCATGTAATCCTACAGACTCAGGTAACCTATCCAACCTATTTTATGATAAAGACCAGAGCTGTCCTGAAAAACACCACAGCTATCCTCAGTGACATGGAGGTCCTGAGCTCTTCTGATGATAAGAACAGTTAAGTACATGCCAGGATGCCAGCATAATGAGTTTGTCCTGGAGATTAAACAGCACACATCTTCCCCTCTGGAGCCAGGAAGTAAGTGATGCTCAAGGTAAAGGCCAGAGCTTCTCCAGGAGAACCAATGGCTGAAACACCAACACGTAGGAGAACGCCTCTCTTCTCCTTCTCCACATCTCTATTTATGCTAGCAACTTTTCTCAGGTGGAACATTTACATTCAGCACTGTGCTGATTTAATTCAGCCAGTGTCAAGTGGACCATCAGTTCTTAATCCATAACACTCTCCAATCCGGGAGCCCTAGGCTGCACTTTCAAAGCCAAAGCATCAACACTGGGGATGAAAGGCGGATTAATTTTCTCTTGGTAGGTGGAGTTACTTCCCACTTAGATCCTAAATTCAAAATGCATCTCTCCCTGCATTCCCATGACGCAAGGTAAGACTCTCCCGAGCAGTGTTATTAAGCAGACCATGCACCCCACCCATAAACTCTGGTGCTGAGCACCTCTTCACATTCAGGATCTTAACTGAAGGCACTGCCAGTCCTGAGCTCAGTCCAGCCATAAAGGCCCTCCACCTACCACCTAGGCCTTGGCTCTTCCTGTGAAGGAGAGACAATGTGACAGACCAGCCCCTTCATGGACATTAAACAGAAATAGATAAATTAGAAAAATAGCAGGCTGAATAAAAATGCCACATTTTTTTTATTCATTCTGCGTTTGGTGGGCATCTTGGTTGTTTCCAAGATTTAGCTATTACAAACTCTGCTGCTGTAAACATGGGTGCATGGCCTCCCTGGTAAGCAGCTGTGGTATGGCAGGCTGCAGCCGCCCCAGGGGGAGAACCACCAGCATCTCCTGAGATCTGTGCCATGTTGGAATTTAGAATGCTGGGAAACCAAGCAACCAGCCTGCTAAGCAATAGTGAGCCTACCGGCACACGGGCTGAGAGTCAAACATCCCACTTCCCCTGCCCCCTTTTAGCAAATGGGAACCAGAGATCTGAACATCTCTTGGGAGGTTGACCATATGCAATATAGCAAATAAGGGGGATTTCCTTCTACCATCTTTTCAAAGGCAAATATTTTTACTAGTGTTTTACTTTATTCTGATTAATGGTACTGTTTTATTCAATATTCTGTTTTGATAAGTTCTATAATTTTTTGTACTTCATTTTATTTTGCTATACATGATTGAAAGAACAACTATTGTGAAAATAACAAGGTATACTGTGAAACCTATTACTGTTATCTGGGTAATCTGCTGTGAAATTTTGTACCAATTTCACTACACTGTCTCAATTGGCTTTGTTATGTCTTGTTCTGTTGTATTTTACTACCTTCAAAATAAAAATAATGGGTGCATATATATTGCTATGGCATAACATTTTCAATTTTCTTGGAAAATACTCGGAAGGGTAATAGCTGGATTGAATAAGGATTCCAATCCTAATTTTTTGAGGAATCTCCATACTGATTTCCACAGTGATCAATTAACTACTTCTAAGGCAACAATATGCAATATATTAACTAGTGTTAATTTCTTACTATTTTTTAAAATTCTGTATTATTTTTATCCTTTTTTCTTTTTTCTTTTTAAAATTAAAAAGTCAGGCTGACTTTCTCTTAACTCCTAGAGCAGCTCCACAACACCCAAGAGGCTCTCCTATCAGTCTCTTAGTAGAAAAGAGCTCTCCAGGCAAAGGGGACCTGCAATCAAAAGATACCACTGGCCCAAAGCATCCCTTCTTAGGTCCCAGAATTCCTTGTATGGTAGCAAACTTGGTCATGCACTGTTTTAAAACACTGTGTAAACCATTTGTTAGGAAAACTAATGTACTTTGAGACCGTTAATATTAAAATAAATCGGACACACAAGCTTAAATGGTTTCTCTTATACAAGAAACCCAAAATATAAATAAAGAGCAAAATAAATGATAGATAATAAGAAGTAGGGAGATAAAGGGAAAGGGACCAAGAAATGAAAACTAGGGACAGAAAAGTATGAAAAAAGATTTAAGATGTCTTATAGATGTGTACCAACTACCCATGAGAGACACACATAATCCACTTCATTACAAACATCCACCAATAAAAATAAAAGTTTAACTTAAAAAATTGTTAATTTTTAAAGAGCCCTATTTGTTAGCTGACACAACAGCAAGGATATGTCTAATATTTTAATTAATATTACTTTGCAATCCAGAGCAGGTCCCAAGGCCACAGGACGCAGACATCACATGTTGACCTGGGAAGGCCAGCTGGGACTGTCAGAGGCCTCGTCCTGGCAGGAGTGTGGAGTCAGAGATACAGAGGAATGGCTGTGGGGCCTGAAAGGGACTAGGGAGGCCTGGAAGCTGGCCTTGAGGGGCACAAGACCAAACTTTGTAAACCCACACAACTGTGCCCAGGCAGGCTCCGTCTCATGGTTACATCTCAACTCTTGACAATAAACGCAAAGCCTAGAGAATGAATGGCTTTTGTTTGCCTTTTCTGAGATTCATCTTAATTCAAGTACTTTTGCCCAAGTGAGTCAGAGGCAGGAAAGCCTCCAGCTCCACACCAGCTGGTATTTTTCCATGCCTTCCCCTGAATTATATAACATGGCACATTTTTAGAAACTTGGTTCTAGTTGCAGAGACTTCTAAGCTAAAATTTCAACTTCCTGGTTCTTATACTGTCTACTTTTCAAGAAAGGAGATGTTAGGGCTTTGAGCTAGGGGCAATATCTGTAAGAGAATAATATATTCTTATTATATGTAAAAGGAAAAATGAGTTGTACCATATGCATTAACTCAAAATGTCTCCTTTTTATGCCTCTATGTAGGGACAGGATAAGAGACCATGAGTACTATCTTGTTGAGCTTTATAGCTGAGTTTCATCTTGTTTCACCTAGGAAAGTTCCTTCCTTGGGATATTTTTAGTGTCACAGAAGAGGTGGTGCCTCATCTAAATTCATGCTAAAATATACATGACTAATAAAACATCCACAGGAATGTTCTGTAGTAAGGAAGTTTAGCAGGGCCATCTTCACACAACTGGACTCCTGCAATTAGGAGATGTTGAAGCAAGAAAAGTATATGATAGACATGGAAGTGCTTAGGACCCAAAAAGGAAACTGAGGCAAAGATCATTCCAGTGACTATCACATTCATGTGGCAAGATAAGTGATTACAAGGACTAGATTCTGGTTTCTTGTTTCTCACTTCACTTCTTACAATGTCCAGTTTCACTTTCTTTGAACCATTTGCAAAGCAGCCTCTTGTTCCGAGTGATCGGTTTTGACCAAATCCTGTCCTGTCTAACCACTGTGGAAGCAAAAAAGCAAATACTTGATGCCAATTTGTCAGCCACTTGACGCAAATCCGTCCACACAGTGAGGAGCATCTTCTGCTTTTATGTCTACTTAGCCGTAACGATCACAAAACCTTAGTCACAGCCTGAAACCTTGGTCCAAAGCCAAACAGGAACCAAAGGAAGCAAAGGGCAGGACAGTGTGAGCTGCAGCTGCTCATCATGCTCTGCAGCACTCAGGACTCGTTTCCTTCCTTCCCATGCTCACAGACACCAGCATCTTGTGACCAACCGTTTCCATGGGCCTTCAGACTAAATAAGCATCACGCTCAGCTGTGCTTCTGAGCACTAGTGTCATGAACTATGCAAAGAGCCACAGCTTCCCACTGGCTTGATATGTTTCTAGGCACCTGATTTTTGCAGCCAGTAGTCTTTGCTAATTCACTTATATAACCTCTCCCTGTGTCAGTGGAATCCAGGGGCCACACTCTGTGCTGTAGCTGCACTTTAGGTGAACATTAATCTCAGACTGAGAAACAAAGTAGTGAAGAAGTGGAAGGGTCTTGATACAGAAGTCCTCAGATCCTTGTTCCTGCTCTCAAAATAAAGCCAGTTATGTATGTGTACTTGTCCTGCACCTACCTGGGTCATGTGGCTGTCCTTAGGGTGCTCTCACTGTATGGTGTTTGTTCCAGCACAGTCACAGCTGTCCACCTCTAAAGAATCAGACACTGAGTTTGTCCATGGAGAGATGTAGTAACAGCCAGTCTTCATATAATAGGTACCAGACAGATCTTTCCTACTGCGTCAGCTAACCGATAGGGTTCTTAACCAACATATTGAGTGCTCACCACACACCAAACACAAGATTAGGCACTAGTCACCAAAGTTAAGTTAGACACACTCTCTGTCTCCCTCCCCTGAATGCTTCCGTGGTCTAAGTGAAACCTGAACCCTGATGAGCCCATGTCTATGACTCCACGTGGTGGGTAGTGCCTCTGCCAACTCTTCACAATTAACATTAAGCATCATTTCCCAACTCTGAGTTTAGGAATGTCACAGTATTAGCTTCAGTCAGCCATGGTAGAAAGATTTACACTGCAATAATTGGTATATACTGCGAATAGGATCTTATTTTTTGTTTGATTAGGATTTTTTTGGTTTCTTTGGTTGGTTGGTTGATTAGTTGGTTGGTTTTTGTTATTGATGCTATTGTGGTAGTAAGCTTTCAACTCAGGGCACTGCACAAGTTAAGCAAGCCCTAATACAATCAAGGCACATTCCCAGCCTTGGTATTAAAATTGGAGGACTGGGGCTGGGGATTTAGCTCAGCAGCATAAGTGCCTGCCTTGCAAGCAGGCAGTCGTGAGTTCGATTCCTGGTATTGATAAAAAGGAAAAAGACCAAAAAAAAAATTGGAGGACTTTTTGTTTTGCTTTTGTTTTATTACTATTAAGTAATTACCTAATTAATTTATAACTACCAACACCACTCTCTGAAATGAGAGCGTGACTAGAGTGCTCTAGCTGAAAACATACTTTTCTGCTTTTAGGGGTTACAGCAATGCTTTACGCAAGAGATGACATAGTATGTGCATACTTCAAGCTGAGTAGGCTTTTACCAGACACCAAAAGAGGAACAGAGAAAGAAACCAACATAGTTGATACACTATCCATGATACATTAAATGAGAGCTAAAGAATAGATTGGTCTGCCTCAGGCAGCCTTCAAGTGAAAGGGGGAAGCTGTAGCGGGTACAGCAGTTGTGGCCACCAGCGTGAAACTGTGAGTGAAGCTGTCCAAGTTCCCTGGGGCAGATGAGACCAGCATGACAAAGGCGGGATCCTCTCTCTTCTGCTCTTCCCATACTAGATGCACCTATAGTAGATTCTGTCCATTCAGAGAGACGTAGAATCAAGTCATGCAAAAAAAAAAAATTACAGCTTCCATGTTTCTTCAAAATGCACAAATGGAGAAGGGAATCTGGTTTTAGTTCAGATTTTAGAGAAATTCTGTTTCTCTGAGTTTACCAAAAACCACCAATTCTCCCCTCAGGCAAGTAATTCTATTCCTGAAAAACTCTATTTATGCCCTTCTTTTTTTTTCAATAATGTGAAAGGGGAGTGGAGGAAATTCTGTATTTTCATGGCTTAAAATTATGGTTTTAATAAATTGGCCCAAAAGCTGCTACATATTTTCTAGAGTCACTGAAATTCAGGGCACTGATGATGCCAATGCCAGTGAGTACGTGGAAAAACAGGACCACCTACTCCTAGATGGGAGGGAATGCAAAATGGTGCAGCCACGTTGGGAGACTGAGTTTTGTTTTGTGTTTTACAAAACTAGACTTACTCTTACCATATGATCTGGCACTCGTGCTCCTTGATATTTACTCAAATGAGTTGAAAAGTTATATCACACAAAAACCTGCTCTTGGATGTTTATAGCAGCTTTATGCAGAATTGTCAAAATATGGAAACAACCAACATGTTCCTCAGCAGGTGAAGTGGATAAAAAACACTGGAAAATCCAGACAGTGGAATATAATTCAGTACCACAAATAAATGAGCTATCAAGCTATGCAAAGACATGAAGGAAACAAATGAATATTACTGATGAAATTGCCGTCTGAAAGGCCTACACCTGTATGATATCCTGAAAAAAGAAAAACATCGGAGATAGTAGAGAGATCAATGGTTGCCAAGGGTTGAGGGGAGGCAGGGATGCACAGGTGAAGCACGGAGGATTTTTAGGGCAGTGAAACCACTCTGTACACCTCCACAGTGCTAAACACATGTCCTTATGCACTTGTCTACACTCATAGAATGTCTAACACCAACAGTGAACCCCGATGCAAATCCTGGATTCTGGGTGGTAACAATAGGTCAAAGTGGGCTCCTCAGTGGTAACAAATGTGTTACTGTGTGTGGGATGTGGTGGATGGGAGAAGCTATGCATGAACCAGGGAAACAAGGATTTGGCAACTGTATTTTTCTGTTTTTCTCTGAACTTAAAGCTGTTCTAAAAATTAAACTGTACATTTTTTAAAAGACATTGTAGTCAGAGGTTGTGAGGAGAACAATTAGAACCAGGACAGAGAATTTATAATATTATTTATGATGGTCATTCAGAATTAACACAAGAAAGTGCAGGAAATCTATCCACAACACTAAAGACAGAATATTCTGGATCCCACAGCAATGTCCCACATGAGTCCAGATGAAGACCCAGAGCTCATGACAATGCCTTGCATGAGACCAACTAGAAGTCTAGAGCCCACAAGAAGGACTCATGCCAGTCTATCTTACGGATCTGTGCTGGGAGGGCTCAAAGGTCAGCGGTAGAAGCTAGAAAGTCTATGCCAGCAGATGAAGGAGCTGTGCTGGTAGGTTGAGGTTTCTATGCTGGAGCAGAGAAGTCACACTCAAAACAAAGACCAGGCCTGTCCTGAAAAGCACCACAGCCATCCTCAGTGACACGGAGGTCCTGAGCTTCTCCGACAATAAGAACAGTCAAGTACATGCCAGAAAGCCAGCATGACAAATTTTTCCTGGAAATTAAGTGGCACATGTTTTCCCCTCCAGAACACACAGCCACTCTCATCAGCAAGGTCCCGAGCTCCTCCAATGACAATGGTAGGACTCACACTGGAGTAGCCAGTCATAACGAGCTTCCCCAGGTGAACTAATGACTAGAAACAGCAACACTTAGAGAAATCCACAATGCCCGTTCTTCCTCTCCATGTCTCTATTTATGCTGGCAACTTTCCTCAGGTCTAAGCTAAGCACCATGCTAATTTAATTCAGCTAGTGTTGTTAACCATCAGTTTTTAATCCATAACAGACATATAAATTTATCCTAATGGAACAGCCTATCTTTTTAAAAAAATTTCTTAATTTTTTTATCTTAAAGAGATTAAAAGAGAACAGAACAAAGAAGATCAGAACAGAACAATGTAAGCAACACAGTACTTCACCACAAGACAATCCGATATTAACAGTAGCTACCATAATGTCTCTTTCTTTGAAATAGTTGAGCATACCTTCTTGTACAATAGTATCAAACATAATAAAATAGTATAAAACCATTCAAGAGAATGAAAGTATGACAGGACACTCAGAACCAAATAAAAACGAACACTGTCTTCTATACTATCTCATTGTCCATAAAAAATTTGTTTATACTATCACGCATAATAAAATCCAATAAGATGCAACATGATAGAACCAATGGGAACAGAAGAACAAAAGCATGGTAGGACTTCAGAGTAAGATGGTATTAAATCAGCAATGGCTATCATAAAGTCTTGTTTTCTTTAAAATAGCTGTTCATACCATCACACATAATAAAATCAAGCAAACCAGAATAAAACCATCCCAACTAATGAATGAAAACATTATAAGTCTTCAAAGCAATGTAATGGAGAATCATAATTAATATAATCTTATGTACTCTTACCATTTCTTAAACTAGGGAGACTATATGATATTTATACATGTAAGTTCGATGTATTTCACTTATGAGTATGGTCTCAAGTTGCATCCATTTATCATTCCTTATAGCTGAGTAATACTCTATTGCATAAAAATACTACATCTTTTTATCCATTCCTTAGTTGATGGACACTTAGGTTGTTTCCAAGATCTGACAATTAAAATTGTGCTGCTATAGACATGGGTGCATATATATCATTGTATGATGTTTTCAGTTCTTCTAGGAATATGCCCAGAAGTAGAGTAGGTGGGTCAAATGGGACTTCCAATCCCAGCTTTCTGAGGGCTCTCCAGACTGACCTCCATAGTGGATGCACAAGTCTACACTCCCACCAACAGTGCAGGAAAGTTTCTTTTTCCCCACAGCCTCTCCAGCATTTGTTGTTGGTAGTGTTCTTGATCCTGGCCATTCTTTCAGGAGTGAGATGGAATCTCAGTGTGGTTTTAATTTGCATTTCTCTAATGAGTAATGATGATGAACGTTTTTTCATGTATTCATTTGCCATTTGTACTTCATCATCTGAGAATTGTGTATTTATCTCAGATGCCCATTTTGGATTGGATCTTTGAATTTTTTGATCTGATTTTTTAAAAATTCTTTATGTTTTAGACAGAAGTCCTCTGTCTGAGGGAGAGTTCACTAAGATTTTTTCCCAGTTTGTGGGTTTTCTTTTCACTATGCTGGAGATTTATTTTGACATGCAGAAACTTTTTAATAATACTAAGACGTGATCCCAGTTATTGATTCTGGGAAGTATTTTCTGTGCGGTTTGAGTCCTGTTCATGAATTCTCTACCTACCTCTGGGCCTTCAAGGTTTTTACCCAATTTGTCTCCCAATAGATTTAGTGTTTCTGTTTTAATATTCAGATCTTTGATCCATTTAGATTTTAATTTAGTACATGGTGATGGGCATGGATCTAGCTTCAGTTTTTGGCATATGAAGAGCCAGATTTTCTAACACCATTTATTCAAGAGACTGTCGTTCTTCCAGTGAACATGTTTGGCCCCTTTATCAAACATAAGGTGATTAATTGTGTTCGTAGTTGTGGTTGTATCTTCTAATCTATTACATTGATCTTTAGATCTGTTTTTATTCCAGTACCATGTTGATTTTATTACAGTAGCTTTGTAATATAAGTTCAAGTCAGGGATTGTGATGCCTCCTGCCTTACTTTTGCTGCTTAGAATTTCCTTTGCTATTCTAGCTCTCTTCTGGTTCCAGATGAATTTTAGGAGTGATTTCTCTAGATCTATGAGATATGTTGATGGTGTTTTCATTGGGATTGCACTAAATTTGTATGACAGTTTTGGGAAAATGGCCATTTTCACAATATTTATTCTTCCTATCCATGAACAAGGGATGTCTTTCCATTTTCCGAGATCCTCTTTGATTTCTTTTTTCAGGATATTATGTTTTTGTATAGATCTTTTACTTCTTTCATGAGATTGATTTCTAAGTATTTCATTTTTTTTAGATGCTTGTGTGAAGAGTGTGGCTTTTCTTATTTCTCTCTCAGTGATTTTGTTGTTAGTAAAAGGAATGCTATTTTTTTGAGTATTGATTTTGTATGCAGCTACACTGCTGAATTTATTTATTATATCTAGGAGTATTTTAATGGAGTTTTGAGGGTCTTCTATATAGAGTATCATGCGGTCTGCAAATATTGATAATTTAGCCTCCTTTTTCCTATCTTTACCCCTTTTATTTCTCTCTCTCTCTAGTACCAAAACCTGAGAAAGACTCAACTAGAAAAGAGAACTACAGGCCAGTCTCCCTAATGAACATAGATGCAAAAACCCTCAATAAAATATTGGCAAACAAGATGCAGAAAATCATTAAGAAGATTATACACCATGACCAAGTGGGATTCATCCCAGGTATGCAGGGATGGTTCAACATACATAAATCAATAAATGTGATCTACCATATCAATAAAGCAAAAACCAAGAAACACATGATCATTTCTATAGGTGCAGAAAAAGCTTTTTATAAGATCCAACACTCATTCATGATATGAACCTTACAGAAAATTGGAATAGATGGTCTTTACCTCGATATGATAAAGGCCATCTATGACAAACCAACAGCCAGTATCATACTAAAAGGCCAAAAACTGAAAGCCTTCACCTTAAAATCAGGCACAAGACAAGGATGTCCATTATTACCACTCCTATCCAACATAGTACTGGAAATACTAGCCGGAACAGCTTATCTCTTAAGATGCTCTGCTTCACCAGGCCACCTGCTCCTTATCACTGGGAAGAGTTTGTTCCCCTGCGCGCCTAGAAGCCACTAGGTGGCGCTGCCACCAACCCCGAAGTAGGCTTGCAGGTAGACAGGTAGAAAGAAGGCCAGGGCTCCAGGATCCCTGTCTCCAGGATCCTAGAAAGTGAGCGCACATAGGTGGCTCCAAAGCAAAAGGGAAGCCAGAGGAGGAAGAAAGTATCAGCTCCCTGGGATGGCTACAGATTAGGTCAGAATGCATCAAGCTACGTTATCACTAATTCTTCCCTACAAAACATTGTATTTAAAATGGCAGAAAGAACAGCAGATTGGAAGGATGCATTTCTCTCCATCTTGTGCTAAGGTTTTGAGGATAGTTTAAAAATTCCCACTAGACTGTGGCACTAGTACCTGGCTCAACTCTGAGATAGTTTGTTGGAGTGAACTAGACATACGTGCCTCTCCCTGAGTATCTTCACCAGACCAAAGAGTAGGGTGCTGGTTGCAGTCTCTGCCACATACCAGGGTTTTGCCCAGCTTCAGGTGACTCACTTGTGAGATAGGAAAACAGTACACACACCTCCCGTAGACAATCTGAAATAATCTACATAACCAGAAATACTTCACAATCATTATTTGTATTGTTGTACTCTTCACTCCCCTACACCAACAGCTGTCTCCACATCCACACAAGAGGCAATATTCATCAGAACTGGACTCCCACTAGGTTTCAAGCTTCCCAGCATCTCTGGACCTGGATCTCTGCAGATACTCTTCAGTAGTTTCCCACCTGGCGCCTCTCCAACTCCGCCCTGCCGAGTTTCTGGAATTCTACAGTATGACGCATATCACACTGGTGCATGCTTGGTCACTTCTCTAGTTCTCCCATCATCTTCTGAAAGGAAGAAACACTGCTTAACTTGTTGGCATTCAAAGTCCTGCAGATCTGCACGTCTGTCCCACAGACTGACTACATGTGGCTCTCAGGCGCCATGCATCATCCCCATAACCTTACCTCTTACCTTCTTGTTTTGGTTTTCCCTGTCAGTTGTTGCCTTCTCTCAGCCTCCAGTTTCTCCTCACAAATGCTCATGTATTCTCTAGACCGCTTCTAAAATGATCCTTCATATTAACTTTTGTGACTCTTGTTCCAATTCTATTTGCCCCTGAATGCCCCCCAAATCCCATGTAATTTGTTTTTTATTCCCACCTTGCCTAACATATCTTGCAACAGTAAACTTAGTGAGTGATTGGGACTTAGGAATTTAATTTACCTCTTCATCAAAGTATAAAGCTCCATGGAAAAATCATGCCGAGTTACTTTTCTTCCAATGCATACACTCCCAACATAGTGATTGTACTAAATAGGAGATCAATAAATATGTACTGAATTGACATGAAGAAGTGAAATAAAGAAGGACTTAGATGAGATTAGTGAAGATCTTAAAGCTAATTGTTCAGAATTTAAATTCAATATCAGATGTATTTAAACTACTTTTTTAAATCATTCGGGGGACCTGCTTAGAATTTGCCAAATTGTTTTTGCTTTTCACCTAACAGTTATATTTTCTGCATTTAATTTGCCAATGATTTTACCACCTATATTTGTAGTGCCTTGTAAGTACCACCTATAATTGTAGTGCCAAAGTTGCACTATTTCAGAACTTCAGTTCCTCTGCCTCTATTAGATAGCTTTTCAGTAGTATAACAAAATACATGAGAAAATCCATTTCAGAAGAGGAAAGGTTTATTTTGGCTCACAATTTTGGAGTTTCCAGTCCAAGTCAGTTGGCTCTGTTTCTTTTGAGCCTGTGGCAAGCAACACACCAAAGTGGGGAATACATGGGGAATAAGCTGTTCATCTCATGGAGGCCAGTAAGCAAATACAGGAAGGAAGGAAGGGGATCCCAATATTCCCATCAAGAACAAGCCCCAGAAACCTAACTTCCTGCCACTAAGTCTTACATCCTAACCTTCCACCACCTCCCAGAGCACCTCAAGCTGCCAACTAAGTCTTTAAACCGGGGCTTCAAACATTGCTTATCCAGACCATTAGCACCTAGCTACTTCTCTGTAGACAGTTTCATGTTTGATGAAAGCACTTTTGAGAGCAGCAGTTCTCCAAATATGATCTTTGGTCCTAATGATACTCATCGCCTGGGAATTACTACAAATACAGATTTAAGGTCCCACCCAGATCTACTGATGTAAAGGACAGTGGTTGCGGAAAGGCAAATTCATGTTTCAAAAACTCTTCAGGTGAGCCTGGGAACTTGTTAAAGAGGAAAGATCTGAAGCCTCACCCCACATTACTGAATCAGAATCTACGTCTTAACAAGATCATCAGGTAATTCTTTTACACACTGATATTTAAGATGCATGATTCTAGAATGCTTTGGGGCAGAAGATGCCTCCATCAAAAAACTGTTAAGCAAGAAGAATAGAGACTAAAAATGATCCACATCTTTGCCACTTCTCCCACTGGGAGATGGAGGGAATTTCCCATATCCTTGCACTTGGGCCTATGAGCTGTTTTGATCAATCAGTATGGCAACATGATGCTGTGTAACCCCCAAAGCAGGTCTTTCAGAGGTCTGAAGCCTCTGTGTTCACCTTGTAGAACCCTCACTCTTGGGACTCAGCCACCACACTGTGAGAAGGCCTTGGAGATCCCATGGGAGGAGCACTAAGACATTCTGGTCCTCCACTCCAGCCAACTGCCCCGGGCAGCCATGAGAGTAAACCATTTTAGATGCAGCAGCCCTGGTGGTCCCTCACAGAGCAGAACATTCCAACTGAACAGAGCCACAAAAGTGACACAGAAAACAAAGATTTCTTCGGCCATTGTATTGTGGGATGATTTGTTATATAGTAGTCTACAAACTAATGAGTGCATGAATCGTGTCTGCAGGGGGAATCACTTTCCCCAAAGCCAATTGCCGAAGTATAAAATTATAAACATTGCAAGTGTCATGAACTTTCCCTGAAGCTTTCAGAAGTGAATATTGTGGCTATTTGAGAGCTGCAGCAACCCATAAGCTAAAGACTGCATCAGAAAATACCATGAACTTGTGACTCGGCACTGACGTCATCCACAGATGAAAACAGATGAGCCCTGGCAGGAAAGAGCGCTATATCTTTAGCCAGAGGCCTCTATGCTAAGCTAACAATTTTCTCTGGGGCATCAGTTATTCATTTAAAAACATTTTGAAGTGTTGGTATTTCAGGAAGGAAAAAAGTTTACATTCTAGAAAGACAAATTCAGAAATGCCACCACTCATAATATTAGATTTCCTGATAAGTCCATCAATTTGCATGGGACCCCATATATGCAAACCTAAGTCCAGGCAGATAAAGATCTTCTAAGTTAACTGTCCTTAGCCCTCAACAACAATAACAAACTGTGACAGGTACATAGTACATAATAAAGTGTAGTTGAAAGAATATAAACTGGCAGCCAAGAGACCTGGCAGCTAGTTCTGTCAGGTTCTGATCAGTATCTGCTGGTAGAAATAAAATAGATGCCACAATTATCTTTAAGAATTGGTTGCTGGGTACAAATGATCTTCAGCTGGAACTGTAACCACCCTAGAAACCACTGAATTCCAAGCCCGTTCCTCTGTCTCTTGTGTGGGCCACATGATTTCTCCTAGAAGAATCTTTTATATCTCTGAATGTACTCCATTCTCTCTCTTCTCTTTTTGAAGTTTGTTCTTCCTCATGGATGCAGCACACACTGGCTTTTCCATAGCTGTTCAAATGCCCTCCATATTATGACTTTAGCAGCTTTAGCTCTCATTTCTGAGTTCAAATGCCTGAGGAGAAAATCAGATTGGTCAAAGGTTGAAGGTTAAAGGTTATGGGCTAAAGGTTGTGGATAAGCCAATAGAATTGCTGTGCATGGATCAATGAATACCCACAGCTCAAGAGAATATCACAGAGAATTGAGGTCACACTTTCACAAGATGACCACCTAAATAGGGCACAGGGAAAGCAGTTGTCACAGATGGAGGTGTGAGTAGGCAGGCAGTAAGGACTGGCATCCTTCCATGGCTGCTCTGAACCAGCTGGAATATCTGGGGCAAATCATTTAATCTCCAGCTTTTGCTTCTTCAACAAAAGGAAGAGTTGAGCTATGCCTCTCAAGCTTCTTTCTTCCACTATAGTGTGTATATCATATAATGTATAAAGTTGAAAGAAACAAGATAAACCTATTGTGGTGACAAGGGCTTCTATAAAACCACGCTCAAGCCACATGTGATGGCACATGCCTGAAATCCCAGTACTCCAGAGGCTGAAGCAAGAGGATTGCTGTGAATTCAAGACCAGCCTGGGCTATGTAGTGAGTTCAAAGCCAGTCTGAACTATGTAGCAAGACCCTGTCTCATATCACACACAAACACAAACACAAAACCAAGGCTCAAACAAATAGCAAGATCTGGAAAAAGGGATATTTTTCAAACCACCTGCAAAAATCTAGACACCAGGAGCAGGATTGTGCTTCAGAGTGCTTGTATTCTTTGCAACGCATACCTACTAGACAAGACAGCTTTGACAGGTGGTAAATGAGGATTCAGTTTAACAGGGTTTGTAATTAGCATAGCTATGGAAAAGTGCTGGTACCTATGGACCCTAGCTTGTCAATTCTGTGCTCCTGTCTTCTCCCTTTCACTACTCATAATTATGAAAGACCTCTGGCACCATGCCCACATATACTAAGAGCTCAGTGGGCAAAGTTCCACTTTCAACAAGTTTTGTTGTGTTTTTAATCTTTGATTTGTTTTAACACTTAATCCATTCATAGTTATCAATCAAAGCTGAAATCTGAAACATACCATTTATACTTCAGAGTAGATTTAGATCAGTGTGTTTTCTCTCCTAAGGTAGTTGCATTTAACCACACATATAAATTAGAAGGTGTTGGTTTTAGGCAGATAGGGAAATAATAAAGACTTTTCTCTTGTGTTTAATTTAACTTTTGTTTAGGAGAAAGGTCTTTCTTGGTGGCATCACTGCAGAGACTGGGGCAGCCTTCTATTCTGTACATATAAGATGCACAAACTGCATAGACAGACCTACAACTCCATCAAGAAGTGATGAATTAAGTCGGTTATGTGTACACCACCTCTTATGTTATGCAAAGAGTCTTCAGTGAGGGGCCCAGAAATGCCATTCCAAAATATTCTGCTTGGGCATGTGACTGTTTTGAGTTACAGATACTCAAAACCCAGCAGAAATAGGAAAAGCTTCTCATCTCTCCCTTACCACCTAAAACAAAAGTACATACATTTTTCTGTTAGTTAAGAAACTTATACTTTATGATGGAAATTTCCATTTGCAAAGATGTCTCTGTATTGGAAATGGAGCTAGCCTCTGAGGGAAGAGCCTCAGCCTCTTACCTGCATATAAGACAACCCTCATTTACCACGCATCTCCTGCCTGCCCCTTGTGCAACCTGTCCCCAACCAGAAGCCCCACATGCTTTGTCCTTTGTTTATCTTGAGATGGTATAGAAGCTTCCATTGTCTGCCTGCCTCATGAGTCATAATTTCTTTGTGAATTCCCCTAAAACTTTTTTTTCTTATCTTAATGTGTCATTTATCAGTTTGATTCAAGGGCCCCAACCTTTCAACCCAGGGTGGAGGAAAAAAGTTTTTCCTACCATACATTCATATGTGAATGTGTCAATGCCAGAAATGTGATGGGCGTAGAGTCACCAAAACACACAGGGAGAAATTTCTGCTAGTCACTGAAAGGGTGACCTCTGAGGTCCTGCTGTAGTCAAAAAATGAAATATGGAAAAAAGAGAAAGGAGTATGATCCAACTGGCAGCTGTCACACCCTCTCTTCTCACTTTCTTTCACCTCCTCAGGTGCCTGAGTCATCCCTGCACACTGGGGATATTTTGGGGGCTGCCCACCAGGCCACGCTAAGAAGCCACAGCTGGGTCTCCTCTCACGGCTCCCACTGCTGCCACCTCTCAGAGAAGCAGCAGGGAAACTATATATGATAAGCCAAAGACTGGGAGGGACAGGGCCCACTGTTACTATTGCAAAAATCCCTAAACCCAGAGAGTTCATAATCAGCACAGCCAGGCCTCCTAAAGATTCCTGAAAAAGAGCTGCAGTCATGGTTTCAGTCCCATCATCGTTCCTCCCAGACAAGCTGTATTTCAAGCAGTGCTTCTTTGACTACGGTCATGGCAGCCAAAGACAGTTTTGGTAAATACCTTTTGGCCACAGCAGGCTTGAAATTGTCACTTATCCCAAATGCTTCTACCCTACAGCCACTCCTGATGACTATCCTGTATGTCATTCCTTCCAAAGCTCTCAAATAGACCCATGAAATGCACAGAGCTGTGCCTGAACAGCCCACTGCTGCTCTATATAAATAGTTTCCTCATTCTCCACAGCCGCAGCGTAGGTCCCAGTAAAGCCTCCTGCATGTGGCCCTGTAAATCTTCTCATGTTTCTTATCTCAGGTAGGCGGTCAGGGCAGAAAGAGTTAGTTACACTAAGGGCGTCTCACCCTGAGGAGTTCCAGAGAGTGGTGGCAGAGACCAGGAGCAACAGGAAAAGACTGGCAGTAACCAACAGCAGTTGGTAGAAAACTGACAGAGAACTGCAGAAAATTCCAGAATGCAGAAGAAACTTCTGGAAGAGCCAGGAAGCTGCCAAGGAGGCCATAAGCCAGGAAGAGGAGCTGATAGAAGTCCCTGGAAGCTGATGAGAGGTATAATAATAAGGGCCAAGGGCCACTGGCTCTCAAAGACCAGATCTGCTGGTAGAACTGCACTTTGTCAATTCGTGATTTTCAGTTGAGCAGAAGAACCCCTTGGCTGAAGTATCACCTCTCAAGACCACTTTTTGATTTTATCTTGTTTCAGCCAAGTCATAAGTCACTCTTTATCTAAATGTAAAGCATTTATTTATTGTCCTAAGCCTCTGAGATATTAACATTTTGTCTTGCACATCATTGCCATAGAAATCTAACATACTTTTAAAAATTAAAATTAGATTTTTCTCAAAAATTTCACTGGGTCTTAAAAATGGCAAGTACAGAACAATAGAGAATCCAGTGTAAAAGAATCACTCACCAGGGAAGCATGGGTGCAAAGCAAAAAAAAAAAAAAAATACACTGCTCAGGAAAACTGAAGCATCTAAGCAAAAACTGGTACTCACCTCCATCTCAGACTCACAGATGAGCTTTCAAGATCCAATATAAGGCAAAATGATGCATGTCTAGAGCATGCTTCATGGTCAGGAAGCTTCTCTCGGAACACAACATTGGGATGGTATGTTTTTTGGAGTACATTACTGTCCTTCTCAAACCTATTAAGGTTGTTTTTACTGAACATCACACAAGGTGAGGAAATGTTAACATAAAAGACAGGTATTTCCATGAAAAGTAAGTGATATGCTTTGCAAAGACTCAAATCAATTTTTTATTACTTCAGAAACAGTTTGGAAGTTTCCTTGTTAATGTGGTAAATTATATACAACATAAAACTTACCATGTCACTGGGCGTGGTGGTGCATGCTTGTAATCCCAGCACTTTGGAGGCAAGAAGACTGCTATGAGTTCAAGGCTAGCCCGTGCTACAAAGTGAGTCCAAGGCCAGCCTGAACTGCATTGTGAGACACTGTCTCAAAAAACCAGAGAATAAAATAAATTCACCATCTACTATAGACTAAATGTTTGTGTCCTCCTAAAGTTCAGTTATTAGTCATAAATCCCTATGTGGTTTTATTTGAAGCCTGGGTATCAAAGAGGTAATCATGGTTAAATGTGGTCATAAGGGTGGGGCCTTGAGCTCATCGGATTAGTGGTCTTCTAAGGGAAGAGCTCTTCCCTCACTCTACCCCATCATGTGGGATCACAGAGAGAAGGTATCATCTACAAATCAAGAAGAAAGACCTCACAAAAAACTGAATTTATCATGCCTCAATATGTGTCATCTTGCATCCAGAACTGTTAGAAGATAAACATCTATAGTTTAGGCCACATGCTCTGTGGTATTTTGTTATATCGGCCTTAGTAGACTAAGGTACCCCTGTAACCACCCTTACATGTACTGTTCAGGACACTAAGTATATTAACATTATTGTGCGAAATTGACTCTAATGCTCCTTAATTAGGAATAAGCAAAACAATAAAAAAGATGAGGATAAAATCACAAAAATCTAGAACTATCCATTCAGGTTGCTTTCAAATACCTTTAAATTCTTAGTCCTTTATGAAGAATTTAAACTGGTAAACAAAGAAAACACTATGAGTGTCATGAAGAAAGTAGATGGAAAAGTCCAGTCGGTGTAAATACACTCAAAAAGTCTTAAACTAAAGATTAGTAAATGGATATTTCTAACATTTTGAGTGAGGTTGTTTTGGTATGTTGGTTTTGTTTGTTTTAATTTCCTTCTTTAACTGGCTCTTTTGATTAACTAGCCAATTGTTGATACCAATCACATTAGATAAGGGAGCTGGTACACATTCCATTCCACCTGATTGAGCTTCAAAGGATGAGTGGGTTTTCACCAGCTAAGAGGGATGAGTATAATAATGAGGAAACTAGCTGAACAAAGTCACAGAAGCAGAAATACACATGATATACTAAGGGATTGGTACAGTGTCAAGTGTGACTGGGACATTGGGTCATTAGGACATCCTAGGAGGAAAGTCAAAAAGGTATATTTGCCCCAGATTACTCAAGGCCTTAAAGATCATGCTAAGGCATTTGAGACTGGTCCTATGGGCAGGCATTGAAAGTTTCCCTTGTGGTTGTGATCTGTTACAAGCCATAGTTAAATGCAGCACACGAACTAAAAGAAAGAATGGTTGGCACCAAGTATTTCCTACAAGAGTCCCTGTAAGAGATGGTCTGAAATAAATAGTGGCAAGAAAAATAGAAATGTTGAAACAGACATAATGAGCATTTTGTAAGTAAATCAGTAGTCATGGATTTTTTAAAAAGATGTTGAGCATAGTGTGGAGATTTCCAGTTTATTTTAACCATGATTAGATTTAACTGGCAGATGATTGGTCTGTAGCTTTCTCCCCAGCAAATATCTTTGAAACATAGATAAGTTAATTTTATATGACTACCATATATTCCTCTGATATCATTTTGAGCAGAAGGCAAGAATAAGTCTGAAAGCAGGGAAATTCAAGACCTCTCTAATTCAGAATGCCCTGAAACAACTAACCAAAAAGGCACCAAAGCTCTGAACTCTCCTAGAATCAGCTGCATGGCCAGACAAGAACTGAAGCACTGACTGTTTCATTGTTTCCTGGGGCATCATTTCTTGAGACTATAGAACATGATCTTCACAATTTTCCAGTAGAGCCGGACAGTATATTACTATGCAATCTTTTCTTGAACTTAATAGGATGTTTAAATTGAAATAATTGGAATTGCGTTGGTCAAGTGCTGCAAAATAGCCCTTCTTCACTTCCATCCCCTCTTCCACAGAAAAATCTTTCAAGAAATTTCCAGGAAAATTTGAGCCTTAACCTTATTTCATGACTCAAGAGTACTCAGCAGAAGTTCCCTAATCATGAATTTAAACAGATACACATCTTTGCACACATGTTGTATGTAGTAGCAATTGGTAGCATGAATGCCCACTTGAATTTAATACTATGGTTACGTGTGTCATGTTTATGAGATCGTTAAAATCTAATGAAAGAGGGCCAGGATTTAGCTCAGTGGCATATGCACCTGCCTAGCAAGCATAATGTCATGAGTTCAATCCATGGTACAAAAAAAAAAAAAAAACCTAATGAAAGAGACAAGTGCATAAATAATTATAAGTAAAAGTACATGACAAGGGAGCTGATGAATCCTTCTAGCCTTAACATTCTGCAATCCTAAACTCACGAGAAACAATTTAGATCACTTTTTAAAAGGTTAATATATACCAGCTTCTTTACAAAATCCATCTTCTTTTGTCTCTACAATTCTATGAGGGAGTATCAATAACCTATTTTACAGATAAAGATTCTAAGCTCACAGAAGTAAGTCACAAAGTTAGAAAGTCAGACCAAACATTAGACTCCAGATCTAAATTAATCCAAAATCTTTGCCCTTTAGTTTACAAATTCAGTTCTTAGTTCAATGCCAGCATATTGTGTGTGTGTGTGTGTGTGTGTGTGTGTGTGTGTATGCAAGTTTAATGGCTAATTGGACATATCTGAAAACAAATTTAAAGAATTGCAAATTTTATATGAAAAAACTATGCAAATAGTTTAGGAAATCAAAGAAGACGAAACTAGGAAAAAGACAACCAGTGTCCTGGAAGATAAGAAAGATAAAATATTAATCCAATTATAGTTCCAAATGAAAAGAAAAAATAAGAGCAGAAAAAGAAGTGGAGCAAAGATATTTAAGGGAATAGTGTTTCTAAATTTTTTTTATCACGATGAAGGACATGAATCCACAGATTCAGTACGTCCCACAAATGCAAGGCAAAACTGAAAGGAAATATAATGTGGTAAACCAGAAGACAAAAGTACTGACCACCTGTCAAACTTTGATATATTCAGTATGACTGCTATAAATTCTGGCATATATTAAAATTTTAGAAATATATGACCTCTAACTCCTTGGAGAGGGACACAAATGAGAAAAAAAATCTCCAAATTTAACAAAAAATTTTAGGACAATTGCAGAACACAAAATTAGATGACAGAAACACATATAAATGTTAGCATATTAAATACACAAATTAAGGAAGCATCAGTGAGTTGCCCACTCTTATCTCCTTCCTGTCTTCCTCATCATACTGTCTAAGAGCACTAAAAAAGCCCAGTTTCCTGTTACCTCTCTTCCTTAAGATCAAGATTTAGCCTACATCCAACTCCCTAGCTCCCTAACTCCAGCCACATGGCGTAGCCTTAATGGAAAATGAAGTTCAGGTTGAATTTTATTGAGAACAATTAGAAGGTCTGTCCAATATTCTATTACATCCAGTGAAAGTTCATAAAATGTTATCTATTTTGTTTTTACATTCCTCTAACACTCCCTAGCTCTCAGGTGAATAGCTCTGAATGGCTTAAAGTTGCACTGTTGTTTTTGTGGCCTTTCCCACTTACAATTATCACATTTCCGCAGTGACACCATCAGCCCCTAAAGGCAAGGTTGACAGTAAAAATAGCAGCAATGATAACAGTAAATTAATACTGCAGAAAAATTTTCCAACACATACGCATTCATATGTCCATACATGGTTTTTGTTTCCACCTGGTAAATATCCTTAAAGGACAATTTGCACTTCACTGACTTTAAAACTCTCAGACTATCAGAGACCCCCTCTGCAGTGGACTCCAATCTCCTACCCAGAGTTACAATGCATGGTGGGAAGAAGCAGCAAGAGATAGAATAGGGGTGCAGCAGGGATTTGGGATCACCAATTCCTTGTGGGGAACACGAGCACCCAGAATGGTAGTATTTATCCACTGAGGGGACTGTGGCTGGAAGTGCTAACCAAGTGGTGAGGGGAGCTGGCCTTTTAACAGAGGGAACAAAGCATTCTTGCCAAAGAGACAGGAACAGCGGGATTTAGGTTACGGTTAAAAAGTAACTTGATTCATAGCAGTTCTGGGAAGGAATTTTTCTCTGGGGTCATGCAGGCCTCAGTGACGATGGTATCTCATGTCTAAGCCTCACCGTGTGGCTATCGCAGTTTGTCTACCTGAGCTCAACCATGACTGTTGATGACGAACAATGCTAGTCCATCATCAGCCACCTGCTTTCAGCCAGGCTCACTAATAAACTGAAAAGCCATTTAGGAAAGTCACCTCTATACAGCCTACAGTGCTCACAAGAAAGCACAATCATACTTGGTTCTGGGGGAGGGTGATGTGGTGGTCTTCCACATTAGGCAGACTAGAAGAAGACATCATTCTTCATTATGTTTGCTTATTTATAGACCTTATTTCTCGTCAAACTTTTCAAAGATAGAAACAATGTCTCAAGGGTCTATAGGTCTTCTCTGCTCAAAATACCACCTAGAATGAACTAGAAATTCAGCATACACTTACAAATAGGCCGTTCTTTCTTAGCTCCATTTTGCTGATCGAGAAACCGAACCTAGAAAATAAGCAACTTGCCCAAAATCCCACTGGTTATTGCAAAATCCCAATTCTTCTCCCTCTGCCATATTATTTCCCCAAATTGTTTATGTCAAGAGAGCTTTTGACACGTCCTGTTTTTGATAGGTGATGAATTAGTCGCGCAGAAAGGATCATGATTCACCTGAGGTCCCAGAACTGGCCTCTGACAGACAGGTAATTAAATCCCACTCCCAGGCCCTACACTTCTGCCGCATTCACTTTGTATCCCCACCCTTGATGAGAATCAATTTGTGTATAGAATCCAGTGCTGGGTGCAATTATAGTGCTTAACTCCCATAATGACTACCAGCTTCAACTGTCAATTTCAGCACTGCATCTTCCAAAAGTATCTCTTTCTAGCTTTCAAGTGGTTTAAGTCTAACAGGAAAAAAACACTTAAAATATGCACTATGTAGCATTTTCCCCTTCCTTTAGCATTTTAGATTTTCCATGTACTTAAGTGTAATTCAATATGTGCATAAATACAAATTAACTCATCAAAATGAAGGCAGTAAAAGAAGCCAGTTATTTCCAACACTTTTGGCCAAAATTTTCCTTTCCTCTCTCCAGGGAGACATCACTGGGATTTCTGTTGGAACTTATCTTTCAGGTGACACTATTATAAAGGGTGCCAATGTTCCTTTTTAATTTCATCTTAATTCAATTTCCAGGCACAAAATGAAAGTTTACATAACTCAGCTTTATCCTGAAAACAAAGGACACATAATAAAGACATATAAGACACCTAACCTACATAGTAGGATTTATATATATTAATGTATTTCAATCAATTGAAATCACTGTGTGTGGTGGAGGAGCGTTTAAATTGCTCCATGGCCCTATCCCTTTTTGCTATATCTCAGTTATGTTTAACAACTTCCTTGCTGTTTTGACAAGAAAATCTTGGCTCCTCCTGCACAGATCCTGGCTACAGTCTGAACCAGCCATTTTGCCAAGGATGCCTGGTCTCATGTACATTTTTCACCTGTAGTTTTAGTTGTCCTGGTCTCTAAACTGAAAAGATCCGGTTCTAATTTTTGTCCTGTAGTGGATACTACCATCTGTAAACCCACATGATGCATGCCAAATTCACCTTCTTACACAGGAGAGATGAATTCATCATCTCTCCTGCAAGCCTACTCCATCTTATGCCCTCTATGAGTATCAGAACTTGAAGTTAAGTCAGAGTAAGACCGTTAAAAATGTATGGAATTCAGCCACATCATCATGAAAAGATCCTCTATGTGTTCTGCCTGGACCAACCTTATAACTGACCAGCTGGGTTTTGCAGTATTCATGAACTGTTTGAAGACGCTGAGACAGATGCCCAGCTACATCCCTTAATTTGCATGAGCATGTGGGAAAAAAAACACCTTACAAGTTGTCTCACTGTCTGAGCAGACCCATGCAGAAAATGGAAAAGATGATGTCCTGGAGTATAAGGCTCTGTGTATTCATATTTTGACACCAATCCTGGAAGAAGAGCTGGAGGATAAAAGCCCAGTCATTTCTGGGCAAGCTGGCCATGAGATGTGGGAGGTGTTTGCCAGCTGGAGTAGGTTCAGGGTTTTCCAGATGGGCAAAGACCAGCAACACAAACATCAACCAGGATCAAGAGAGGTGTTATAAACTTGGGCACACTTGTGGTTGAGTCCTGGAGCAGACCAGGCACAAAAATGATACATTCCCTTACTGCCCACCTCAACACTTCCCTCCCTAGACCCATACCCAATGGAAGATCCAAGGCCCTCTCTCTCTCTCTCTCTCTTGGGAGCCCTCTGCTTCTCTGTGGTAAGCAAGGATCACTCCTTTGTTGAGGAGCTTTCTCCTGGGTGACTGCACCATCTCTTACCTTGTCCTTCCTTTGGGCTTACCCCTGCTGCAGACTACTCCAAACATTTATTTTTAAGTTTTGCCCCCTAAATACAAAAAGTAAAAGTTTGTACTCACTCACAAATACATTAGCATGTATATGCAAACTGAAAAACACCCTTCTTAACCAAATATTATGTAAGGTTTAGAACATGCACAAAAGAGAAATTAAAAGAAAATTAGAACAATAAAAACTAAAAGCGTTAATTATTTCTTTCTTTACCCTAGTTGACTGCTCTAGCAGTTCTCACCTGTAGACTACCTGCAAAACTACAGAGGAAGCTCAAGGATGGAACTAACAGAAAATGATGCAGTAAGAAATCTGTCCAAGATGTCTTCTCTTACAGCAGAGGGTAGAGGTAAATATGTTTATTTTATTCTAATTCTGTTAAATTCAGCCTATTTCATATACTCTTTATCCCTTACTACACTAAGTCTTTCTGGATGGTTTTTACATTTCTCACCCAGCCCTGAAATAAAACACAAAATAGGGTGGTAACAAAGTCATCAGGTACTGCTTAGGAGATGATTCACCAAAACAAATATGAACATTAGAAGTACAGATGCAAATTACAGAGGTACCTTTCCCTATTTAAGGGACACTAGTGTTTAAAGCAGTCTCACCAAATAATAGCAAAGTGAATGCTGGTATTTCCATATTTGAAGATTAAAAACCACATTTATTAACCTCAATACTGACTGAAAAATAGGTTCAGCAAGCATAGTTTAAGATTTTTGAGTGTTTTCCCATCAAGGCAAATTAGCCTTAAAAATAGCATTCCACATGGCCAAAGTCAGAAAAATTGTCCTGGGAGTGTTTCGAATTCTTTGACACCTTTTGCAATTGAGTACGGTTCATTAGGGAGGTTATTAACCAGGAGTTCACAACTTAAAAGGCAAAACAGGATATGTCTCCACCAAAGTCTCCTTGCTTTGCTGTAATCTACTGGAGTTAATTTGTCTTGGGGTTTTTTGTTTGTTTGTAGCAACAGTGGTTTTTCTTTTTTTCTTTCTTTCTTTTTTTTTCTTTTTGTTGAGTCTCACATGGGCAGACACTGAAACCGCTTATTTGCATACAGCTTGGCCTGAGCAAGGGTGAACTAAGGACACACCAGGCTCCTTCTTGCCTGGCAGAAGCCGGAAGTCAGCTGCAAAAAGCTGCTACTTTTTAGGCCTGAGTGGCTTTTTCTTTTCTCTTTCTATTGTTCATTTTAGGAGGAAAAAAAAAAACACCCAAGTTTCCTTTCAAACAGAACAGGAAAACCTTAACCTGGAGAAAAATGAAGGCATCCTGAGCATTCTTGTCTCCACTTTTTTTCTTATTTATTTAAGATAAATAAGATGCTAATGTCATCAAACTGGAAATGAGCTAGGGGCAGGTTGAAAGGGACTCAGAAGATGGTTGCTGAATATTAATAGTAGCCAGCAATTCTCCCAACACTCTCTGTCTTGCAATGGGAATCTCTGTAGAGAGCACGGTGCCCTCCCTAGTCACCTGAAACAAAACTGAATCCACATTGCTTTGTCGTTTCAGAAAAAGAAGCCCCTTGTATCAAGGTCTTCTTCCAAATAGTGAGCAATTAGAACAGACTGAGGCAATCCTGAGAGAAATGGCTGCATTGTTTCAAAGTAATTAGGTCCTTGATCACTTACGTACAGATATGGTTTGACTCCCCATATAAATATGTTCAAAAACACAAATGAGTGCTTTGCTTTGATTTGGATGGCAAAAAGGCAACAGAGGAAAATATTTCTGTGGGTAACATCTGGCCAGAGATTCCTGATCTCTATCAGATGAAACTAATTCTTCACCAGAAGCAGCAAAAATATGTGGTACAAAGTATTTGTATGTTTCTTTGCTCAGAAGAAACTGGGCTCTCACCTTATTAAAAAATGTTTTTGTACTTCAAAAGAAATCATCAACAAAGTGAAAAGAAAACCCACAGAATGGGAAAGAATTTTAGCCAGCAGTCCCTCAGACAAAGGACTTATATCCAGAACATACAAATAATTTGAAAAACATCAAGTCCCCCAAATTCAAGCACCCTCTCCAAAAATTGGCATCTGAGATCAACACACATTTTTCAGATGAATACACACAAACTGAAAATAAATACATGAACAAATGTTCAGCATCACTGGTCATTCAAGAAAGGCAAATTAAAACAGCACTGAGATTTCATCTCACTCTGGAAAGAATGGCTGTCATCAAGAAATCAACTGATAACAAATGTTGGCGAGGCTATGGGGAAAAAGGAACACTTCTCCATTGTTGGTGGGAGTATAGACTGGTACATCCATGGAGAATCCTCAGAAAACCAGGATTGTAAGTTTCATTCAGTTCAGCTATTCCCCTCCTGGGTATTTTCCCAGAAAAATTGAAAAGGTCATGTCTCAGTGATATATGTGCACCTATGTTTATAGCAGCACAATTTGTAATAGCTAAATCTTAAGAACAACCTAAATGCCCATCAAACGCAGAATGGATGAAAAAGATGTAGTATTTTTATACAATGGAATATTACTCAACTGTAAAAAGGATGATCTTAAGTAAATGGAAGCCACTTGACACTATCATTGGTGGTATAAATCAGGCTCACATTTGTAAATACCACATTGTCTCTCTAGTTTAAAAATTAATAATAAACTGAAAGATTAATAAGATCCAAAATGTATAAGATATTGAAATAATGAAAGAGAAAGATGCTCTAAAGGATATACCTGTAATGTATTGCTTAATTGTGCATAGATAACTAACCATAGATAACCGTAATACTGTTTTTGTTAGTTCATCAAAAAGTATGGTTTATGCTGTCATTGTTTGTCTTTTTATGCTTTGATTTTGTGACTCGAGCAACTACTTCTAAGATAACAATATATAATCTATCAAATAGTGATTTCTGGTTTTTTTTAATTCTGTATTGTTCTACCCTCTTTTCTGTTTTACTTTTTTCTCTAAATAAAAAAGAATTCTTTAAAAACAGAATTTAGAAAATGGTTATATTTGCAACATAGGTGTATTAATTAGAATTTCAGACAAATTTACAGTTCTGGAAAATTTTAGACATTACAGTAAATATATGTGGTAATAAAGATTTTATTTTCTATATATTTAAAAAAAACAGAAACAAAAGGTGGTATCTGGGTTACTTTTCTCTTGTTGTTAAGAAAAAATACCTGATGCCCAACATGAAGGAGGAAAAAGTTTATTTACTATAGTTTTTGGAGGTTTTGGACCATACTCAGCTAGCTATAAGGCAAAGTGGTGTGACTGAGGGGCAGATGCTCATGGCAGTTGCAAGCAGTATCTGTGAACAAAGCAAAACAGGACAGATACCCTTTCTTTCTGACTTTCACTGTATGTCGGCTCACCCCATGGGTGGGTGTAGCACTCACACTACCAATCCCGGTGCTAGACAATGAACCAATCACAAATGCTGAATTCAGCCACATCCATGATTGCATGAAACTTGAAGGGAACATTGGAACACAAACCCTAACAAGTGGTGAAAAATTACTTAGCATGTGGTAACATTACCTTCACCTTTATGACAACGTCTCATGTTTATAATCATCCTGAATTATTGCTTTCCCACATCAGAATGTAATGGATCTTAGGAACAAATAAAGACTCTTCCTAAACCTGTTAAGATAATAACAAAATAATCAAATAATGGTACTACAGTTTCCTGTTTCTTCATAGTCTTAGATCTACAGAGTCACAGTTCTTATAAATATACCCATCCTTCACAGTGGTTGTATTTCCATATATTATTACTATTTTCTCTCACACCAAATTTCTACTCACATTTTTACTAAAATAACGATAATAATGTATCATCTGAACTATTCTATAAGTTTGCTAATTCCTTTATTTAACTAGATGTTTCATCCCAAGAACCAGTTGCACAGAGCAAAAACTGTGTGTTAAAAGATGCAATTCAAAATTGTTTCTCTATATAATTAAATAACTTCATAATATGAAATTTGGATGTTACTTGAAGATCAACACCAAAATACTGTATCACTTGAAGGGACAAAAATACATGTAAACTAGGCATATTTACAACTCAGATATCTGTGAGGACCATTTCTAATGGCCATGAAGATGCACATTTTTTTTATTTAAAGGGAAAAATCAGTATAAGGGTACAAGTAATACAGAATTACAAAAAAAAGGTAAGAAATCACTAGTTAATAGATTACATATTGTCATCTTAAAAATAGTTGTTCAAGTTACAGGATTAAAGCATACGAAGTGGACATTCAAACAGTGAGACTGCAAACAGTTGTGTTCAGTGATCCAACAAAAACTCAGTAATATGGTCATCTATCTTAACACACCTAAACACACTTGCAGTTGTATCCTTTAGAGCACTTTTTTCCCTCTATTTTTTACAACAAAATTTACACATTTTTGGTTTTATTACTCCCATAGTTCTTATTACTTTTTGGGGGGAAGAGAATAAAACCAAAAACAAAACAAAGCACGCAGTCAAGACAAAGGATAGACATAGCACATGATGTAAAAAACAGAATACAAGGTTATCAACAATGGTTACCATAATGCCTCTTGCTTCCTTAAAAAGAATTGCCTATATCACTAGGAATAATAAAATTGAACAAAACAGTACAGAACAAGACCAATAAAACCTAAACTTTGGAAATACTACAGGACTTCAAAAGAAGATAATAGTCAAACCAGAATGGGCATCATAGTGAATCTTATTGCCTTCAAAGTAGTTACCTATACCGTCAAACTTGATACTATCAAACAGAATGGAACAGAGTAAAATCAGTCAAAACAAGATAGTGGGAGTAATACAGGGCTGCAAATCAAGTTAATAGAAACCAAAAAAGTTACTATAATACATCCTGCTAAATTTTTTGATTTTTTTCCCCTTCATTAAAAAAATAGAAAAATAAATTTTTTTATGAATAAGGGGGAGATTGAGATAAAAGAGGACATAACAACATAACAATACAGGTCAAGGCATGACAATTTCAGCAACCTAGTGCTTCACCACAAGATAACCCGACTTAGTAGTTACCATAGTGTCTCTTTCCTTGAAATATTTGTGTAGAACTTCATATACTGTAGCATCAAACGTATCAAGACAGTGTGAAACCATTCAAGTGGAAGAAAGTATTACAGGGTATTTAGAACCAGCTAATGGAAAATGAACAATGGTTTCTATATTATCTCTTTGCCTATAAAAATTTTTGCTTATACTATCACATATAATAAAATCCAGTAAGATGCAACATGATAAAACCAATGGAGACAGAAAAGCCACAGATTGGTGGACTTCAAGACAAGATGGTATTAAATCAGCGCTAGCTATTATGGTATCTTGTTTTCTTAAAAATAGCTGTTCAATTCATCACATGCAATAATATCAAACAGCCCAGAATAAAGCCACTCTGATAATGAGTGAAAACTTTATAAGGCTGTAAAGCCACATAATGGGGAATCATGATTATCATATACTCTTATATATTTGAATCACTTCTTACAATAGGGAAACTACTTGGTATTCATACATGTGAGTTTGATTTATTTCATTTATGAGTATGGTCTCAAGCTGTATCCATTTATTTATAAATATTTCAATGTGATCCTTCTTTATAGCTGAGTAGTACCCCGTTGTATAAAAATATCACATCTTTTTTATCCATTCTTCAGTTGATGGACACTTGGATTGTTTCCAAGATCTGGTGATTACAAATTGTGCTGCTATAAATATAGGTGCACATATATCACTGTGGTATGATGTTTTCAGTTCTTTGCCTAGAAGAATATGCCTAGAAGTGGAATAGCTGAAACAATCCCAGCTTTTTGAGAATTCTCCAGACTGACCTCCACAATGGATACACCAGTCTACACTCCCACCAACAGTGCAGGAGAGTTCCTTTTTCCCCACAGCCTCTCCAGCATTTGTTCTTGATGGTTCTCTTGATTCTGGCCATTCTTTCAGGAGTGAGATGGAATCTCAGTGTGGTTTTAATTTGCATTTCGCTAATGAGTAATGATGATGAACATTTTTCATGTATTTATTTGCCTTTTGTATTTCTTCATCTTAGAAGTGTGTATTCATCTCAGATGCCCATTTTTGGATTGGATCTTTGAATTTTGGGGATCTGAGTTTTTTTAATTCTTTATATGTTTTAGACAGAAGTCCTCTGTCTGAGGGAGAGTTCACTAAGATTTTTTCCCAGTTTGTGGGTTTTCTTTTCACTATGCTGAAGATTTCTTTTGACATGTAGAAACTTTTTAATAATACTAAGACATGATCCCAGTTATTGATTCTGGGAAGTAGTTTCTGTGTGGTTTGATTCCTGTTCATGAATTCTCTACCTACCCCTGGGCCTTCAAGGTTTTTACCCAATTTGTCTTCCAATAGATTTAGTGTTCCTGTTTTAATATTCAGATCTTTGATCCATTTAAATTTTAATTTAGTACATGGTGATGGGCATGGATCTAGTTTCAGTTTCTGGCATATGGAGAGCCAGTTTTTCCAACACCGTGTATTAAAGAGACTGTTGTTCTTCCAGTGAACATGTTTGGCCCCTTTATCAAAGATAAGGTGATTAATTGTGTTCATAGTTGTGGTTGTATCTTCTACTCTATTCTATTGATCTTCAGCTCTGTTTTGATTCCAGTATCATGTTGATTTTATTACAGTTACTTTGTAGTATAACTTCAAGTCAGAGATTGTGATGCCTCCTACCTTGCCCTTGCTGCCTAGAGCTGTCTTTGCTGTTTTAGGTCTCTTCTCCCTCCAGATGAATTTTAGGAGTGATTTCTCTAGATCTATGAGGTATGTTGATGATATTTTTATTGGGATTGCATTGAATCTGTATAACAGTTTTGGGAGAATGGCCATTTTCACAATATTTGTTTTTCCTATCCATGAGCCAGGGATGTCTTTCCATTTTCTGAGATCATCTTCAATTTCTTTTTTCAGTGTATTATAATTTTCCCTGTATAGGTCTTTCATTTTTTTCATAAGAGTAATTTCTAAATATTTCATTTTTTTGGTTGCTAGTGTGAAGGGTTCTTATTTCTCTCTCTGTGATTTTGCTGTTAGTGTATAGGAATGCTATTGATTTTTCAGTATTGATTTTGTATGCAGCTACATTACTGAATTTATTTATTATACCTTTAGGGTTATAATAAATTTAGGGAGTCTTCTATGTAGAGTATCATGTCATCTGCAAACAATGATAATTTAACTTCTTCTTTTCCTATCTTTACCCTTTTATTTCTCTCTCTTGTCTAATTGCTCTGGCTAGTATTGCCAGTACTATATTAAATAGGAGTGGTGATAAAGGACAACCTTGTCTTATGCCTGACTTTAAAGTAAAGGCCTTCAATTTTGGGCCATTTAGTATGATACTGGCTGTTGGTTTGTTGTAGATGCCCTTTATTATATTGAGGTAATGACCATCCATTCCAATTTTCTCTAAAGGTTCTTATCATAAATGAATGTTGGACCTTATCGAAAGTTTATTCTGCATCTATAGAAATGATCATGTGATTCTTACTTTTGGCTTTATTAATATGGTGGATTATATTTATTGATTTACGTATGTTAACCATCCCTGCATGCCTGGGATGAATCCCACTTGGTCATGGTGTACAATCTTCGTGATGATTTGCTGCATCCTATTTGCCAATATTTTATTGAGGATTTTTGCATCTGTGTTCATTAGGGAGACTGGTCTATAGTTCTCTTTTTTAGTTGGGTCTTTCTCAGGTTTTGGTATTAGAGTAATATTTGTTTCCAGGAATGACTTAAGGATTGCTTCCCTTTCAATTTCATTGAAGAGTTTGAGTAGTGTCAGCATTAGGTCTTCTTTGTATTTCTTATAGAATTCTACAGTGAATCTGTCTGGGCCTGGGCTCTTCTTTGTAAGTAAGGACTTAATTACATTTTCAATTTCATTAATAGAAATTGGGTTATTCAGCAGTTTTACATCCTCTTGACCTTGCTTTGGTACTTCATATGTTTCTAGGCATCTGTCTGTTTCTTCTGTGTTATCAAGCCTTTGAGAGTAGAGGTTTTTGAAATAGGTGTTGATGATCTTCTGTATTTCTATAGAATCTGTAGTGATTTCACCTTTTTCATTTCTTATTGCATGAATTTGAGCTTTTTCTTCCCTTTTTTTAAATAAGATTGGCTAGGGGCTTATCAATTTTATTTATTCTTTCAAAGAACCAGCTCTTTGATTCATTGATTATTTAGATTGTTTTCTTAGTCTCTATTACATTGATTTCTGCTCTGATTTTTATATTTTCTCTCTTCTTTTGGCTTTGGGCTTGACTTGCTCTTATTTTTCTAGCTGTTTGAGGGGAGTATCAAGTTATTTACTTGTATTCATTCTGTTTTCCTGATGTGGGAACTCAGTGCAATAAATTTTCCTGGGAGGACAGCTTTCATTGCATTCCACAGATTCCAGTAAGTTGTATTTGTATTTTCATTTTCTTATAGGTATTGTTTAATTTCTTCTTTAATTTCCCCTGTGACTCACTGATTACTCAAGAGTGTGTTATTCAGTTTCCATGTGTTTGTGGGATTTTTTCAGTATCTTTTATCATTAATTTCTAATTTCAAAGCGCTATGATCTGATAACATGCAAGGGATGATTTCAACTCTTTTGCATTTGATTAAATATGTTCTTTGAGCTAATATATGGTTATTTTAGAGAATGACCCATGTACTGCTGAGAAGAATGTGTATTCTGATGTTGTTGGATGGAACACTCTGTATATGTCTATCAAGTCCATTTGTTCACATGTGTGATACAGTTCTGTTATTTCTTTGCTGATTTTCTATCTGGTTGATCTCTCCCTTGGTGTCAGTGGTGTGTTAGGGTATCCTGTTACAATTGTGTTACTGATAATTTGATTTTTCATTTCTGTTAATACTTGTTTTATATAACTGGGTGCTCTGGAATTTGGTGCATGTATATTTAAGATAGTTATCTCTTCCTCTTGAAGTTTTCCCTTAACGAGTGTGTAGTGACCTTCTTTGTCTCTTCTGATCATTGTTGGTTAAAGTTCACAGTGTCTGAAAACATAAAGGCTACTCCTGCCTTTTGGGGGGGGGTGGTTCCTGTTGCATGAAGTATTGTTTTGAATACTTTGACTTTCAGTCTGTGAGTATCCTTCTAGGTTAGATGGGTTTCTTGTAGAGAGCATATGGTTGGATTTTGTTTCTTGATCCATTCTGCCAGTCTATTTCTTTTAATTGGTTCATTGAGACCATTTACATTAATGGTTATAACTGTTATATATTGGTTTATTGTTGACATGTTATCTTTCTGCTGTTTCAACTTTATCTTTCTGTTCTGTTTAATTATCTGCTTTGCTTAGTGGTTTTTTCCTAAGTGTATCTAAGCTGTCTTTCAATAATTTTTGCAGGGTTGGCTTGGTGATCATGAAGTTCTTCAGCTGTTTTTTGTCATGGAAGTATCTTATTTCACCTTCGATTCTGAATAACAGTTTTTCAGGGTACATCAGTCTAGTTTGGAAATCATTTTCCTTTAGGATATGAAATACTTAGCTCCATGCTCTTCTTGACTTTATTCCTTGTGCTGAGAAGTCTGCTGTGATTCTGATAGGTTTCCCTTTATAAGTGATCTGTCTTTTCTCCATGACAGCTTTTAATAATCTATTCTTGTGTTGGATTTCTGGGATGGTGATTATTATATGTCTGGGTGTAGTTTTATTTTGGTTATGACTATTTGGATTTCTATATGCTTCACTGAACCTGATGTAGTTTTCCGATCTCATGCTTGGGAAATTTTCAGCTATTACTTCTCTAAATACCCTCTTGATGTCCTTTATGTCATCCCCTTCTTTTTCATTAATCCCTATCAATCTTATGTTGTTTTTCTTTGCATCATCTTGCAGCCATTGAATTGTTATTTTCTGATTCTTTGTTATTTTTAAAAGATCTTTCCTTTCCTGTTCACTAGCTTCAATCTTGTCTTCAAGGTCTGAAAGTCTATCTTCAGTTTCATTGAGGCGGTTTTTACAGCTTTCAGTGGAGTTTTTGATTTCCTGTATATTTCTGTGCATCTGCTTTATGTATTGTTTGTTTCTTATATTGCTCATCTAGGGATGCTATCTTTTTGTTTAGTTCCTCCAATATTTTTAACTGTGTTTTCTTTAGATATGTGCAGCATCTCTTTCATTTCTTTTATCATTTCTTCTTTTACCTGGGAGATTATTTCTAGTTTGAATTCCTTTAAAGCTTCCCAGAGTTGCTTGTTTATTTCAGTTGCTATTATGTCAGATATTTGAGGTGTATGGCATATATTTTCTTCTATATACATCACCCCTAAGGTTTCATGGGTTGGGCTGGAGGTTTGAGATTGTAATTTGGTCTTTCATTTTGTCATTTTCGTATATTTCTGTGTTTCAAGTGTTTCAAGTGTTATTCAAAAGCCTCTTTAAGGTCTGTTGGAAATCCATTTCTATGCCCTCAGCTCCTGGGACTCTGGCACCCAGTTTCCCCAGGCTGCTGGGCCTCTGGAACCAGTGGCACTCGCCTGCTTGCTTAGATTTCCACAGTCCTCCAAGAACACTGAGAGGCGGATGCAGGCACCCCAGACCCGCCTAACTGTCCCAGTGCACCCAGAAGATGCGAGGGTCCCAAACAAGCTGGGCTCTGGGGAAAGTGGGCACCCGCCTGCTTGCTTAGAACTCCACAGTTCTCCAAGCACAGCTGGAACAAGGAGGCAAATGCAGGTGCCTCAGAACCACCTAGCTGTTCCAGTGCATCTGGAAGGCTGGAGGGTCCCAAAAAGCCTGGGATCCGGAAATGTGTGTGGGGCACTTTCCCCAGGACACCAGGCCTCTGGAACCAGTGGCACTCAAGATACACATTTAATTAATCTCTGCTATGAATGATTTTCTTTTTCCACTTTATCCAACAACTTTTAACTTCATAACTTTTCCTTGGGTTTCAAAGCAAATTTTAGAGGCCAGAGTAAATCATGCCAGGTTTTACACAAAGTCTTTCCCATCAAAGGCCATCAATGAATGTTTTTGTAAAGTCCACTTTGTGTCTGTGCAATCAATGTGCATTAGCTGAGACAAACTCCATTTGCTTGTCACAGGACAAAGTAAGCCTTTTCAAGCCAGTCTAGCAAAGTTGTCCAGTGTGTAGGTTCAGTGGAACCATATACACACTTCCAAATATCATTCCACATTCAGCTCTTTGACTTTAGGGAAATTCTTAACTACTTTTGGTCTTATGTTCTACTCAATTGGACCTGTTATAATAACACTTGTATGGCTGCTAAGAAGTACACCTGTTCAAAGTACAATGCCTCAAGCAATCAAAATAGTTGATGGAGGAGAGAAAAAATAGATTGAGACAGATAGATAGATAGATAGATAAGATGGATGGATGATAAAGAAATAATAAGTAGGCAGAGAGTTAAAGAGATAAAGAAAGATAGATTTTTCAGATCTTCAAATATTCTAGATGGGATGGTGGGTTTATTTTTCAGAAACTCTTCAACTCTTCTTGGGCCAAATTGTCACCCCAATGATAATCAATTCTTAATATTTCACATTATAAAACATCATAGAACTTCAAGTTCAACTTGATTATCCCTATTTTTAATAATAACTCCACACAAAGAATCAACAGCTGGGATTTCGTCCTATGGAAAAGCTTTTTGCATAGCAAGATAAACCACCAACAGAATGAAGAGAAAACCCACAATGTGGAAAAAAATATTTGCTACCTGTACCTCAGACAAAGGATTACTTTCAAGAACACATAAAGAACTCAAAAAATCAGTCCCCCCAAATTTAAAGTCCCAGTCCAAAAATAGGCATCTGAGATAAATACATACTTCTCAGGTGAAGAAATATAAACAGTAATAAATATGTGAAAAAGCATTCAACATCACTGGTCATTTGAGAGATGCAAATTAAAACAACACTGAGATTCTACCTCACCCAGAAAGAATGACTATTATCAAGAAATCAAGCAATAACAAGTGCAGGAGGGGCTGTGGGGAAAAAGGAACCCTTCTCTACTGTCGGTGGGAGTGTAGGCTGTGGCAACCACTGTGGAAATCAGTGTGCAGATTCCTCAAAAAACATGGGTTTGGAGGTCCCTTTTGACCTAGCTATTTCCCTTCTGGGTATCTTCCCAGAAGAATTAAAAACATTGTGCCACAGCAATATACATGAACCCATGGTCATAGCAGCACAATTTGTAGTAGCTAGATCTTGGAATTAACCTAAATGCCCATTGACTGAGGAATGGATAAAAAAGAAGTGGTACTTCATATCATGGAGTACTATTTAGCCATAAAGAAGGATAAACTTGGAGACTTTTATAGGTAAATGGGTGCAACTTGAAACCATACTCATAAGTGAAATAAATCAGACACACACGTGCAAACATTAGGCTGTCCCACTAGTGTGAGAAGCTGAAAGAAACAATATTATGTATGTATATGCATATAAGGTAGATAAAAATGATAGTTAATATAGTTATATTAATGATTTCTCAGAAGTCATTGAAGAGAAAGATTTGTGCTGGTATTGTCTGGACAATTGGAGGCAGATGTCTTGTGCTCTGGGTGAATGATTTGGATAACCCTGTACAATGTATGTACCATTGTTGTCCCTTGATTGATGTGTTTTGAAATTTTGTTTTCTTTTTTTTCTCATTGAAGTAAAATAGATTTGAGAAAAAATGGTAACTCCAGTAGTTTTTTTTTTATACTGTTTTCAACCAATTCATTTCTGTTATTATTGAGGAAATTATGTTTAGAGGAATCTAGGTTTCAGCTCTTTCTTTGTCACCCAATTTCAAAGGCACCCAATATATTCATTCAAACTCTTCTGGTCATTATTTATAAAAATGACATCATTTGCCTAGTTATTGGGGCAACGGTAAAGATAAATAAGATAATTTTCTTTTAAGGGGCTACTGGATCTTTGGAATAAAAATGTCTGTTTTATGGCATAGTTTTTATAAATTAACTTTCAGAATAGTGTGCTACTTGTTCAAGCTTATGATCCTCTAGTCTTTGCTTTGCACCCCAACATTTATTAGTAACCCAGTCTCTGCCTTCATCTGCACCAGCACAGGAAGAGCTGCTACTTCTGGGAGATAATGCTGAATGGCTCTAGATAAATTTCTGGGTCTTCTGCCAATTTCATACGCTCATAGGGTAATAAGTAAGGAAAAAGGGGGGAGATGAGACCTAAACTAAGTAGTTTCAAGCCCCCAACTCTGAGATTTTTTAAAAATGATTAAAATATTTATACACATTAAAGAAATGTACTTGTTAAACACAATCGTATGTTTATTTTTGAAAGTTTGACTTTTACCATAATACAATCTTCTAAGTTTTTCTTAGCCTTTTTGAATAAGGGTCCTGTGCAGAGACCTAAGTCAACTAAGAAAACTTGCCTGGCAGGCAGGAAAGATGCCTAGCAGACAGCAGGTTAATCCTCTGAACTAGTTAAGGATGCTTTTTGTCTGCTGTAAGCAGAAACCCAGATTAACAATGGCTTAAACACATTAGGAAATCAGGTTTTTTTTACATAAATTACCATATATCAAGAACCCGGTCTCATCTTTTTACTCCTCCCTCTTTACTTAGGAGGTGTTTGTTGTTTTAAAATCACTTCATAATCACAACGTGGCTGCTGCAGCAGCTCAGATCATCTGCTCACATCACACATGGGGGGATGGAAGACAGAAGCCCAGATGGTCATTTTTTTAGCCCCTTCAGAAGGACTTCTCAGAAAACCATCCAAAGACTTCCAATTACATCTCCTTGATCACACTTCCAGCAAAGGAGACTGAAATAGAGGTTTCAGGTTGGTACAGTTCCCCTTCCTGTTACAGTAAAAGAAGGAAAGAAGGAGCATTGACTAAGCAAGTGGCATCCTCTTGACACATGTTGTTCCCCAAAGCCCTGATAAAGCAATAGGCGACTTGTGATGGGGCCGTCCACCTTACATCCCCATCCAACTCCTTGACAATTTTCCTTTCTCCTTTCTATACTTACAAGCATTCTTAGTTCCTTAGAGCAAGGCTCCATTTCAGAAGCAGCTCATTAGATTTGGGCAAGCCCTGCTTCCGTGAACGAAGGTATTATCTCCAAACTCCCCTTCATACTCCCAACAGTACCAAATGCATAGAACCAGAGATGGGAACCAGGGCAAGAAAAGAGAAAAGGACAATATTTGCTCTTGCTCCTACAATAGCATTTCTCCCAATGCCATTTTAATCAAACCAGATATCACGCAGCAGTTTCCTTTCTTTACGCTCCCCTTGATGTCTGTTAGGTTTTGCTGACCTTGAATAGTGAGGAGGAGAAGATTTATGAGGAAGAGGGGGACTCCTCCTGCAGTCATTCCTCCTCCTCTCTGACCATGAGACCATGATGATAAGGGGAGATTACAAAATAGATGCAACTCTTGTCCAGCAGCCAATCCCATTCTGATCATGGAGCCTTGGTTTTGCTGCAGGAAAAGTGTGTACTTTCTAAGAGCTCAAATGAACAAACTCGACCACTGGAACTCACCTCCATGCAGCAGCTTAGATCCTGACATCTACCTAGAGCCAAGATGGGCAAAAACAGAGCAAACACCGTGAAGCCAACCCAGAAGACATGGCCATAAAGAGACTGTATTTGCATGGCCAAGGGAGGTCTCGATTAGTACAATGTCCCAAAGTGCTCTCTGCAGAATCACAGAATCACTTTGCAATAACACTAGAGAAACACAGCAGACAACCTGGCTCAGTTCCCTGCCTCGGGATGTACCTACAACTCCCAGCTGAAAGGCCAGTCTCAGATATTACTGGAAGCTGCACACATACTTATGCATACACATGTACACACAGGGTACATGAATTTGAACATATGATGCACATTTGTGCACATGCACAAACATACCCACATTCATGCATGCATATGCACATACACCATACACACGTATGAACAAATGTATGCAAACATGCATGCACATATGGAAAGAAACACACTCATGAACAAACACATTCATGTACACACATGTACTCCTGCATGATTGTGCACATGTGTGTAAACATTTGGTGCACAAGCATGCATGTACACATATGGACATGGACGTGCACACATGTATCTTTCATGCATTTTGATTGGCTCAGCATTCTAACCCTTCTTGGGTCCTGCCTATACCCCTAGCCTTGGATCCAGACGTTGGCAGGAAGCAGAGTTGAGCCTCTATCACAGAATATCTGGAGCCAACATCAGGACAGTAGACTTCTAGCCTGTCTCTTGCTCAAGACAGCTAAGCTGCTGTAGCTCAGCATCTGGCACCTGGTTACTACACCCCCCATTCCCTCCTCAAGTTCCCAGAGTACTTTGCCTGGCTCTAGAGACCTGTACAACCTGTCAGTCCCTCCACCTTGGCCAGTCCTCTTCCTCCTGCTCTATCTTTTTAGACTAAATACCCAAGACCACCTTCTGCCTTCCAGATTGCACTGAGAGGAGGCTTCAGAGCTTGGATTTCTCAAACTTCTCAGGCTGCCACTCCACAGCCTCCCCACCTCAGAGATAGCACAGCAGAGCTGCTCACCATCTAGGTTCTCTGACATCACCAACAGACCCTAGCTCCTCAGCTCAGGTGCCAGCATAGACTTTTACAAATGTAGCTTTGCCCAGGTATATGGGTGAAAATTCTCCCTGATGAAACACTTATTGTTAGCAGCTTTTGCTCTTAGGAAGTATAAAATAAATCTCCTGCTGAGAGGAATGATGGAAGGAGGGATGGAGGGATGGAGGGGGGATGGAGGGATGGAGGGATGGAGAGAGGATGAGAGAGAGATAAGGAGAGGGAGAAATTTCCTCAAATATATATGCATGATACAGTGACTGATATTTGTATTAGTAATAAACCATTATAATTTGAGACCGGTTTGCATCTCAAAGATGAAAGTGAGTGCTGTTTAAGCATTAATTTTCTCTTTTTCCTGTTAGTATCAAGGCCTCAGATTGACTAGCTGAAGACAAAAAGAGATGACTATCTAGACACAGATAGACTGAAAATCCTTCTCATTTTGAGACAGGGCCTAGCTACTCTTTGTCTCCTCTCCTAGACATAATGGTTAGCCTTTTTTCCCCTTTTTCTCATGGTTAGCTTCACTCTGCAGGAAGTTTTGATACGGTTGGTTTAGTAACACCCTTGTGGACTCAAACCCCGACCCTGACCTGTGTCACCAAAACCACCAGTCATCTCTATTTTGCAGCTAGGAGATCCAGGTGTCCATGTGACTGACCAACACTTCTGGGCTCCAGAACTCCTCTCACCTCCCGTGAACTCAGTTTCCATGCAATTTTTATATGTAGGCACCAACCAATGTCATTCAAGTGCCCACATCTCTGGTTAAAGAGAAAAACAAACTATTTTTGTGGAATTGAAGGTTGATCTGCCAGACCTACTGCAGGCTTGTCTTATTGCTTGGATTACATGTTTTTCTCACTGGTCTGCACCCTCTGCTTGAGCAATCTCATGTATTCTTGTGATTTCAACAGCGTCTCAACTTTGTCATCACCCATCTCCTCCCTGGTATGTCCTTCTGAGATCTGTATCCACAACCCCCGATTTGACACTTGCCTTGGGATCTTTCATCACCATCCCAACGGTGTCACCAGCCAGTCACTTGTCCTCCTCCTCACTTGCCCCTGACTTCCAGATGTGTTTTTCTCCCCCAGCATTCACCACTGCAATCAATGGCAGTGCTATTCTCTCATGGCTCATGCCAGGAAAGAGTGCAGTCACCCTCAATATTTGATGCTTCTCTGTCTCACCACTCTTCTAAGCCATTCCCAAGCTCAGGGCAGCCACGGTGACATGGGTGGAGAACTTGTCCGTTTCTACTCACTGCACTGCTCCACTCACTTCAAGCCGGCCATGTTTCTCACCAGGACTCCAGCACCAGGCAGGGAGCCTGTCCCCCACACTGGTTTCTTTTCTCCTGCCCAGCTCCCCATACAACAGCTATAACAAACAGGGCTTCAGCTTATCCTATGGCACCAAGATGGTATTTGCCTTCAAGAAATGAAGGCTAATAAAGAAGGATGAACTGGAGACTTTTGTAGGTAAATGAATGCAACTTGAGACTATACTCATAACTGAAATAAATCAGTCATAAATGCATAAGCATCATGCTGAAAGAAACGTGTGTGTGTGTGTGTGTGTGTGTGTGTGTGTGTGTGTGTATTTAAGATAATTATGCTATTGATTTCTCCAGATTCAGTGAAGAGAAAGGTCTGTGCTGGTATTGTTCAGACAGTTGAATGCAGATGTCTTGTGCTCTCGGTAAATGATTTGGGGATGACAATGTGCAATGTATGTACCATTGTTGCCCTTGATTGATGTGTTTTGAAATTACACTTTATTTTTTCTTTTATTCTCTTTGAAATACAATGGTTTTAAAAAAAGAAAAAAAAGGACTGAATGTCTCCTATTTATTGGTGCTCCTGTACTTTTTATAGTCCACCCCATCTTATCATGCTCAACTGGCATAATTCAAGCATATTATATATGATGTCATTATAGTAATATTTACAAATCATTTACCATTTCACCATTTTAAAGTAAACAGTTGAGTGGTATCAAGTACATTGTTATGCAACAATTACCATCATCCACTTCCAGTAATTTTTCATCTTTCAAAACTGAAACTCTACCCATTAAACAAGTCTTCATTCCCTCTGCCTTCAGCTATTGGCAACTTCTAGAGACTCTCTGTCTCTATGAATGTAAACAGTCTAGATGCCTCAGGGGAGAGGCACTGCAGAATATTTATCCCCTCCTGTCAGACTTATGTCACTTAGCATGATGCCCTCGGGTTCATTTATGTTGGATCCTGTGTCAGGACGTCCTTTTCTTTTTCACCCTGAATAATATTCCACTGCACACATACACACATTTTGTTTATCTGTTCTTCTGTCAAAGGTTACTTGGGTGGCTTCCATCTTTCAGCTATTGTAAGTAATGCCGCTGTGATCTTAAGTATATACATCTCGTTTGAGTCCTGCCTTTGAATCTTTGTGACTCTATATCCAGAGGAGCTGCCTGATCATATAGTAATTTCATGTTTAATTTTTTGAAGAGCCATAGCAAACTTTTGAAAAGCTAATGCCCATTGTGCCTGGTAAGCAGGTAAACGAGTGCTGAGACTTTCCCGCACTCATCCTGCATCCTCAGCCTTCTTGTTTCCCGCCGGCCCCCTTCTCTCGCTGTTTCCGCTTCACCGCCATTCCTCCATAGCTCAGGGCTCAGAGTTCTTCCTGCTTCCTGCCTTCCTGTGGCACTATCTTCACCTGGGTCTCTCTTTCTTCTATTCTCCGCCAGGTCTCAGGTCAGAAGTCACATTCTCGCAGAAGGCTGGCTTACCCACACTTTCCACATCCAAGCCAGATGCCTTGAACCTGCCTCTTCCCTTGCTGACCAGGCCAGGGGCCCTGGCACTGCCTTCTCACTCTCACCATGGCATCAAGACTTGGTTGAATGAAAAAACACCTTGTTGTTGGATGGGGGCAGCTCTTGCGGCTCTTGCTGTTGTTTTGGAGCAAGGCTAAAGCTTATTTGTTTTTGTTTTTTTTCATTTTTATCGGTACCGGGGATCGAACTCACGACTGCCTGCTTGCAAGGCAGGCGCTTATGCCGCTGAGCTAAATCTCCAGCCCCTTTTTTTTGTTTTTTGTTTTGTTTTGTTTTGTTTTGTTTTTTTGGTATAAGGTTAAAGCTTATCCTGGGACAGCAAGATGGCACTGCCTTCACAAAATGAGGGCTGAGTATCCCCTATTAACTGGTGCTCTTGCACTTTTTACACTCCACCCCATGCAGTCAGCTAGTATAACCAAGCATGTTATATATGCCATCATTCATCTTCTCAAAGAAGTCATTGTTCACATGTTTTATCACCAAACTTTAACCTAGCTATGGTGGGTCTTTTTCTTTTTTTGTACTGGGAATTGAACTCAGGACTTTCCACATGCCAGGCAGGGACTGTGTCGCTGAGGTATATGCCCAGCCCAAGTTATGGTTTTAAGGGACTGCATTGGATTTAGTTTTTGATCTTGCCAGTTGTAGACCTAGTCAACAGCTGAACATTAGCAGATGTGTTTTTGAAAAGTTGACTGAAATTACTTGTTGGCGTGGTTTGAACATGACTCTTTAAACTTTTTAGTCTATGAACATATTCCATTTCTAAAAACAATTTTAAATCAACTCAGTTTCTCAAATGTTAGATAAAAAGCATTTTAATTGCTATTTAGCCGTATTGCAATTAGAGAAAACATCATAGGATGTATGTATCAGTGCTACCGAGGACCCAGTGTTGTAAATGATCACATTTCTCTCCAGGTTCAGCATTGTGTCCATTGCCATTTAAATGCTTATGTATGTCTACATGTCAGTAAGAGCTACCATGTAGCAGGCTCTTACATCTTGAAAACCCATAATATGCATATTACTATGCTAAGGCTTTATATATAAAATTTAATCTTCCTGCAATCCTGTAACATAAGTGTTCTTATTCCAGTTTCATGAACAGAAAATCTGATTTTCAAACAAAATTGAATAACCCCTGAAGGGGCACATAACAAATAAGTAATAATACAATGATTTAACAGATTTATCCAACTCCAATGCATTTGTAATTTTTCGTGAACAATAAGAAATTCTTCCTGAGTGTATTTCCTATTTTAATGCATCCTCACTGGGAAAGCAGAAGCAACCATACCCTTTGAATCAATCTTACTTCCCAAGCTGCAGAGGCCTCTCCCAGTACTGGGGGTATTTTTTAGGGGAAATAGCAGTTGGTGTCACAATCAGATCATGCTACCGTGAATAAGAAACAGCCTGCAAATCTGAGAGACCTACAACAATGAGAAGTTTATTTCCAGTTCACAGTTACACCTTTTGCTGGTCAGCTAAGGCTCAGCGCCATGCCCAGAACCCAAACAAATGGCAGCCTTTATCTGAAATATGCTGATCTTAAGACAGAAGGAACAAAGGGGAGGGTGAAAACCCACAACAATTGCATTAGCCAAAGTAAGTCACAGCTACTGTGCTGAACAATTTTACAGCCCATTCTGCAATCTTGACCTGGTAGGAATATTCCTCATTCCACAGATTCATAGCACTGTGCTATTCTCATCACAGCACCATGCAAATTATTTTTATTTTAACTCAAAAGCACATTTAATATGAATTTAGAGTTCAGAGTATGCTTCAAGTTAGAAGTTTCTATTGGTGACCTGATGCGTGCAGAGCTACCCACCAAGACCAAGGAATGTTCACAGCATTTCTTGCATCCAGGGAGGAGAAGCAAGCTCCTTTGACAAACAGGATACTTGTCCAATAGTGCAAATAAAGATAAGAAATTCACTACTACATAAACATTCACTTTATGAAAAAAGTCACATTACCGTTGTATTCCCTAATAAAATTTCCTAAGCCTATAAGCCCAAATGCCTCATCAGTATATCAAAGTATCTCTCAGAAGAAGAACGAGATGGGTAATTGTATGTGTTAAGTTGATTTGGTCGTACCCAGGTATTTGGTTAAACATTACCCTTGGCCCATCTAGGTGAAATTAATGTTCTAGTTGGTGTAGTAAACAGATTGCTCTCCCTAATGTGACTGGGCCTTGTCTAATCAGTTAAAGGCCTGAATGCAACAAAAGAATGAATATGAAAGATTTGCTTTTCTTGATCTATCTTCAATGTGGAACACTGGCCTTCTCCTACCTAGGACTCAGATTTAGACTGAAACATATACTATTGGCTCTCCTGGGTCTCCAGTTTTCTGGAAACAGATGTCGGGGTCTCTCAATCCCCATAACTGCATAAGCCAATTGCATATATTGTTCTCTTTCTTTCATTCATTCTCTCATCCCATTATCTGTCTGTCCTCTTTTCTCTTCTCCCTCTCTCTTTCTCCTTCTCCTCCCTTACCCTCTCACCCTCTCTTTTCTCCTCCCCCTTCCCCTCTTCCTCTCCCTCTCACTCTCTCACCATATCTGTACAAACTCCTACTGACTTTTTCTAGAGAACTCTAACGAAAAGAAATAGATAGAACACTTTCCTTATGTACAGATAGGAAAGCCATGATTGAAAAAGATGAGGAGAATGTGGTGGGGGAGGGGATCATACAACAAGCAAAGTCAACAGATTCTTGGCTCTGAATTCCCAGGACTAAGTCATTGTCAGGGAAGAGGGCTTGCTATGCTTTATAAAACTGGCCAGCACCAAGTGGTATAGACCAGTTGGGCTTGGTTTCCTGTAGCTGCTTCCATTAATCAGGTTCTAAGATCTACCCAGCGTGGCCTGCCCACACTAGGTCCAGAGAAAGGGAACAGCCACAGTATTCATGAGCCATTGTGCTCCCAAATAGTCTGGCACCTGCCAGAGGATGTTCAAGGACAAGGTCAAAGATTAGTCTTTATTGGCCCTTTTGCTCCAGCTGAAATACTCATAAGCATAATTAAAATAAAAATGAAAAGAGCCAAATAAAATGCTCAGGGATCAAACTTTTCATTCCTTAAATTCAAGTCCTATTTCAAAGCCAAGGACTCAAATAAGATAAAAAAAATTATTTCATTCAGCTGTGGTGTCTCCACACAATCTTCTACCTAATGAAAGATACCTAATCTATGCAGAGATGCATTATAAATCACTTGGCCACCCCAACTATGCTGGTTCTACATGAAGCTGTCCTGTGATTAAGTAGGCTCAGATTCCTAACTTTATGATTTACAGTCTTGATTGAGCACCCCATTATCCTTGGCCCAGGATCTTTTGTTGCAAAGAAATTATAATACCTAGCTTATGCAGTCATTAAAAACTGCAAAAATTTAAATGAAATCTTATGTGCTAGAATTTTTCAACTCTACCACTTTTGACATTTAAACCAAATAATTGTGGCCAGAAGCTTCCCTATAGGATATTTATCAGTACCACAGGCCTCTATCCACTAGATACCAAGAGTATTCTTCCCAGGTGGAACAACCATAGTTGTCTCTAGACACTGTAAAATGTCCCCTGAGATGGAAGATAATTCCCAGTAGAGAACCACTGCTATATGAAGACATTTCTGTAAAACCATAAAGCACTGCCCACTATTCATTACTGCTAGCATGCAATTTTGGGGGATACTGAGGATAGAGCCCAAAGCTTTTCACATACAAGGCTAGCACCCTACCATTGAGCTATGCCTCTAACCTCTTTTTCTTTATTGTTTTATTTTGACCCAGAGTCTCACTAAGTTGCCTAGCCTAGCCTAAAACTTGAGATCCTCTTGCCCCAACCACTTACCTCAGAAATACTTCCACATATTCACTGGTTTTATTATTATTTACAAGATAACGGTGATACAAAACATGTAAAAGCCACTTGGATTCTCTGTGAGACTGTTCAGTGATTGTTGTGTTGCAAGCCACCTGAAATCCTGATGTTTTGTTTCTAACAATTTGAATACACATAGGCCACTGATAGATAAGATAGTCAAACTGTCGTCAGCAGCAGGGGAGAGCCAGCAACCAAGAACGCCCAACTCTCCTTCATCTCCACCTGTGTAGCCCACTAAGTGATGTTCCTTCAAGTACTGAGACCCTTTCTTCGTTTTTGTGCTCTTAACTCCAGTCTTAATCAATTTGTGTGGCAATACCCCCATAGATTAAGACACCATAGATTAGTGTCTTAAACAACAACCACTTATTCCTCACAGTTTTAAAGGCTGGGAAGCCAATGATTAAGGTGCTTGCCTGTCCAGGGCCTGATAAGGAACCTTTTCCTTGTTTGACAAATGTCACCTTCATGGTGTTCTCACATGACAGAGAGGAGCAAAAGGATAATTTTTATGTCTCTCTTCTTATGAGGACACTAACGCCATCATGAGGTCACTACCCTCGTGATCTACAGTCCCCAAAGTGTAGTGTCCATCAGATTGGGAATGTTCTTGCAACATATGAATGTGGGGGTGGGGAACACAAACACTCATCCCCATAATATCAGCAAACATAAGCATGACACATGGGAGGGACTTAAATCCGATTTGCATGGGACAGTAGTTCTAAACCTTGCTGGCATATTGGAATTACCTCTTTAAATACTTACTAGATTTTAAAGTACTATAATATAGAGACCTATGCCAGAGGGATTTTAATCTGGGACATGATCTGCACATTTTAAACTCCACTGATGATTCCAAAATGTGGTCAAGGTTGAGAATCACTGGCATCAAAAAATTGAGATAGACCTTCTTGGACTCTCATGCCAGATGGCCATAACTCACAGAAGATGCCTTCCAGATAGCTGCACTTTACCTGTCCAGTGCTCCAGCCACCTGGGAACAATCAACCACTCCCAGCTCTGGAGAGCCCAGTAAACATATCCCTCCTCCTCTGTTCTCAATACCCCTGAGAGCATTTCTGTGCCATTTATCTTCTCTCAACAGCCACAAGCCACTCGCCCTCAAATCAGATATAGCTTCCAGAACCTGGAGTACAAAGTTTAGGTGATAAGAAAGAAACAAACGATTGAGATACCATTTATGAGTAAACAAAATACCTGAGAGTTGAAGAAATGTTTGTTGTATCAACAGAAGAATATTTGAGGCTTCAAGAACTTCTCACATCCTTGAGTTGTATTACCATCCATGTGGCAAAGTACCTGAGATAAACAATTTAAAAGAATGAAAGATTTCTTTTGGCTCATGATTTCAGAGGTTTCTATTCATGGTCACTTATATTTGGGCCTAAGACAAGTCAGCATCATGACAGAAGCATATGCAGAGGACACTGGCAGGCAGGAAGCAAAGAGAAAGAAGGAAGGGCCTGAGTGCCAATTCCCCTTCACAGACACGTTCGCGATGACACAGCTTTGCACTAAGCCCCACGTCTGCCTTCCACCACCTCCCAACATCTTCATAGCTGGTGACCAAGCCTTCAACATGCAAGCTTCTGGGGAATATTGAAAATTCAAACCATAACTCAGGTCAAGTTGAGGCCATCTTTTTCCTTCACCTGAATGCACAACTGTCTCTAACTCTCTGGAGGTCAAAAAAGGAAGAGGGAACAAAAAAACAGAAAATTGCAGAACAAAACAGAGATTTAGTCACCTGAGAAGCACAGGCTTTGGTTCTGCTGTGATTCAATGAGCAGAAACTGCATGTGTTAGACAAGTGGCCCCCTTAGACCGAGCACGTAGTTCTGCCCTGCAGGGAGCTGCCATTCAGGAGGACAGACTCTGGCTCATGTCCCAAATGATTAGCTGATGATTCTGTGCATGCTTCTGTTCCTGTGGGTTTTCATGGCAGTAAGGAACCCAGAAAAGGGTAGTAATCCACTCTATTTCCCCTAAAGAAAGAGTCAAAACTAGTATGTTCCTGGTTTTTTATATTCTGGTCTGAAAAAAAGAAACATTTAATGTTTATTCTAATTAGATTTGTGGAAGTTAAATTACTAACTTTTCAAATGTCAGGTTATTTAACAGTCAATGTTTAATAACACAAATAGACACGCTTATTCAGCTGAATTAGGTGGAAATATTGTACAGTCAGACAGGGGTTGGGACCTCGAGGAAGTCAGTGCAAAAGATGAGAAGGTGCTGAAGGTGCATCTGAAGAAGATTAAAATCGCAAAGGCCAGATTTTCATACTTCCCTTAGCAGTAAATGGAAGTTTGAGATTATTGTTATCACCCTTTTGAGAGTTCCTATAATCTCGTTGGAGGTGGGCCATTCTCTCCCACCCACTAAACTAAAGTAAGTCTACAAATAAGGCTAAAGATAAGACTATAGACTATTGACCTAGGTAAATGATGCCATCCATATGTCCTTGCTACCACTGGATCAATATTGCCTAAGCAACTATACCTGTGATTTTATTAGTTGATCATAATTGTGACCCATGTTGAATTCACTTGATGATTTTGCTCTATAAAATTTCCTTTGAGAAGTGGGCACGTAGGCAATCCACTTTCCAGGTCCCCTCCTATCTCTCTCAGGAGCTGACTTCCCCTCAATAGAATTTCCTACTCTTAACCTCGGCCATCCCTCAGAATTCATGCTTCAATTTTGGGGAACACCAACTCAGCATTTCTGACATTTAGTATTTTCCCTGCATCACATTCATTATACTTTTTATATCTGAAGATGCAGAGCCTGCTTGGAATTTATGTATCTGAATTAATGCACTCTGAAAAAGTAGGTGGAAAATAAAAGGAATTTTATAGAATGACACTAGAGTTATCTCTCCACTGCTTTGGAAGCATTTGTTATCCCTTATATTTTTTATGCATATGTTGTTGGTTGTAGCCAAGTACAACAGAGGAAGAAAGGCATGTATGAATAGGTCTGTACAATTTTTTACTCAGCATGGAGGTCTTTGTTTAACCCTTTGGCAAGATGGAGATCAGGCACCACATTCTTGTTAAAAAGCCTCTCTAACAGAGAGAGTGCATTCAAGGGGAAAATCGAGTTTGAATTGCTATGTCTAAGGGCAAGTTTGAAAGACAGATGGAAGGAGTAGGTTCCATGGGAAAGGAAAGAAGGAAAGAAAGGGAATGGAATGACTTGCCAAAGTAAAGCTGGCGGTGGCTGAGAGTTCTTTCAAAGCTGCCAAGAACCTTGGGAGTCATACACTTTTCTCCCCAGGGAGGAGACCCAGGGCAAAATGACAGTTCAATGACTGGAAATGCCTTCCTCCCAGGCCAGAGCCCCACTCAGAAAGTATTAAAAGTGTCAGCTAAAACTCTTCTCGGTAACTTAGTGAAGCATTTGTGGGCTCACTAAGAGACACATAAGAATCCTAAATAGAGAGTCACAATCCGTACTCCAAAGTCTCTAGAAGAGTAAAAAACGAGCTCTAGGAGGTCTGTGAAAGCCCCCAAATCAATACCACAGCTGAGTTCAAAGCAACTTCAAAAGGAGTCTTTTGTGACAAATTTGTCATATTTCGAAGATATTTTTATTTAAAAACCATTGTTCCATTCACACATTCTGTTCTTCACCAGTATGGATAAAGTGGGCTGCCAAAGTACTCCTTTGAGACAGCTTGTCTTCCTTGATGTTATCAAGTTAAAGGAAAACATAGCAAAGTAACACACTTTCTGTGTGTCCTTTTTTTTCAAAGTAAGTACTGCCTTCTGGAAACAGAATGTCCACACTGCCTCTTTGGGCAGGCTACACTGGATCTGTCCTTGCGTCCAAGGCAAGAGCATGTACAGGGGCTTTACGCCAATGTGTTTTTAATAGCGTGAGATTATTACAACTCTCTTGGGTCTGCCTCCTGCCCTGCTTTGTTGTGCATATATTGTGATTCCCTAAAAATAAGACCTAACTGGAAAATAAGACCTCACTGGTCATTATGGCACAGTAATGGTCAGTGTTGTGCAAATTATATCTGACTGCTCTCTTGTTCAGTAGCTATTCTGTAATGAGAGGGAAGGCAAGGATAGGTTGATTGGGGCTGGCATTTTTGGTCTCTAGTTTTCAAGGCTGATTTTGTTGAGATCGGTCTTCTTCATTGGCAATCCTAATTTTATAGCATCTATCTTTTTATGTTTATTAATACTTGTTCACAGTAAATCATGTTTACGTTCCTTGTGTAGAGTTGGTACTTGTATGTACATAATGCTTCTTGTTCTTTTTCAACTGCTTTTCCTCTCTTCTCTCCTCCTTCCCTCAATCTCTTGATCCCTTTCCCATCTGAGAAAGCTCTATCTGCCTACTTGCAATTATATCTTATTTTTCTCTTCATTTACACTTTGCGTTTTTATATAGAAGAAATCATGTGATATTTAAGCTTATGTATCTGACTTATTTCACTTAACATTATGGTTTTAGGCACATCCATTTTCCTAAAAATGAATCCAGTTTCTTTATGGCAGAGTAGCTCGTCACTTGTGCAAATGCCTCATTTTCTTTATTCATTCATCTACTGGTGAGTACATAGAATGTTTCCAAGATTTAGCTGTAATGAATTGTGCTGTTATAAGAATGAGTATGCATGTGTCACTCTTTGAGGACAACATCTAGATACCTAGATCACCAGGTCAAATGGAATTTCTTGTTTCAGTTTTTTGAGGAATGTCCATACTAATTTCTATAGTGGTTGTACTACTTTACATTTCCACCAACAATGTATAAGTTTCATTTTCTCCCCACAGTCACCAGCATTTGTTGTTATTTGATTTTTTGACAATGTTCATTCTTTTCAGAACAAAATGAAATCTCAGTATTGTTTTAATCTGTATTTCTCTAATGGACACATGTTGAGTATTTCTTCTTATATTTCTTGGCAATTTGTACTCTTTCTGTAAAGTGTCTATTCATTCAGTTGTACATTTTTTGATTTAGTCTTTTGTTTAGAAGTCTAGTTTTTGTCTTTGTTTTTATTTTTAACTCTTTATATATTCTAGATATGAGTTCTCTATATTCAAAAGTTTAGCAAGAGTCAAGAAAAAAGTTGGGGATATATATATAGGAAAGAAAGAAGTCAAAGCATTATTTGAAGATTAGCATTATTTGAAGATTACATGATCCTCTACAGCGAAGACTCAAAAAGTCCACCAAAAGACTTTTTAGAATTAATAACCAAACTCATTAATACAGAAGAACACTAAACCAAAACACAGAAATCAATAGCGTTTCTGTGCACCAAAAATGAACCCACAGAAAAGGTAATTAGGAAAAATACCATTCACAATAACAATGAAAAAAATTAAATAATTAGGAATTAACCTAATTAAGGAAGTGAAAGACCTCCACAATAAAAACTACACCATCTGAAAAGAAAAATCAAAGAGAACATCAGAAAATGGAAAGATATTCCCTGTTCCTGAATAGAGAGAACCAATATAGTCAAAATGGCCACACTCCTAAAATTGATATATAGATTTAATACAATTCCAATTAAATACCACAGCATTCTTCATAAACTGGAAGAAAAAACCAGTCCTAACATTCATATGGAATCAGCAGAAACCCAGAATAACAAAAGTAATCCCAGGTAATAGGAGCAAAGCAGCAAACTTGAAGTTAAATTATAAGTTACTGTGTTAAAAAGTTACTAGCACAAAAACACACATGAAGATCAGTGAAACTGAATACAAGATGCAGAAGTGATCCCAAGCACTTTTAACTATTTAATCTTTGACAAGGGGCCAAAAAATTATAGTAAAGGCCTCTTTAATAAATGGTTTCAGGCAAACTGACTATCCATATGCAGAATATTGAATCTAGACCCAAGTCTATCACCATGTACTAAACTAAAATCAAGATAAAGGAAAGAACTGAATATTAAAACAGAAACATTTAGCCTTCTGGAAGATTAAGTACATAAATATTTAAAGTCAAAAACAGAGGCAGGGACTTTGTGAACAGAACCCTTGTTGCATAAGAAATAGTACCAAGAATCAAGAAATTAGATCATATCAAATTAAAAATCATCTTCACTGAAAAATAAACAACCAACAGAGTGAAAAGCAAACTTACAGAATGGGAAAAGAATTTCCAATATTCAGTCTTTTGAAGATGCTGCCAGGATTCAACACAAAAGTTAGTAAGCTGTTAGGTACATTTTGTGCTAAATCCATAGGATGAACTGTTTTCTGAAAACAACCTTTCAAAATGGTTGCAATCACCCCTAAGAATTACACGTGCTCATACCTGCCCAGGGGGTGATAGTATTGAGAAGCACAGGATGTTATGTATAAGGCACTCCTAAGGACCTTGCCTTTTCTGCATGTGTTCCATTCATGCAGTGCTACTGTGTGCAGTGAATTAACTTAGGTCCTTATCTGAGGCATCTGCTCTTTCCAGATATTTAGAAAAAGAAGATGCTAAAGCTTATTGTTGGTTTTTTCTCTTAATTGATGGGCATGACTAACTTTTGAGAATGGGACTGCTAAATTTGAGGTCTTGGAGTAGAAGGATAAAGACAGAAAGGTTTTAAGCCCATGAGTAGTCAGACAAATTAGGGTTGTCTGATCATTTTCTGTATGTTCATTTTAGCTCATATTTGCATTTATATAAATGAAAAACAAGTCCTAAGGGCCTGAAGTATGGTAGAGGCAGTTAAAAAATTTCTTCATAAATAATCTTTTTTTGGTTAATAAAAGGACTCCTTCTCAAGAGTAACCTTTGCTAACCTACCTCTTGGATGAGCTAGACGTGTATCTCTGCTTTCTCACTGGGATAATATAGGAGAGGAAGTAGAAAGGAGAGGGAAGGCCTCCTCACTTGTGTTTCTCTATCTGGAAAACAATCTTGGATTACAACCATAACTCTGTGTGTGCAGTTTTTATTAAGTGCCTGTGTTCATGATAGACAATGTTTGTTCTTCAGGTACATTGAAATGAAAAGATATGATGAAAACTAGAGTTAATTAGCCAAATTTTAAGGCTGTTTTTGTCAGTTTTAAAAAGGAACGTGTTGGGCATGTTATAGTTAAGTTACTGCTGAGCACTGTATTTCAGGCAGTGTTCTTCAGCTAGTTGTAAGGAACAGAAGGTTCAAGGAAGGAACTATGCAGATGTGCTCATGTTTTCATCCTGATAACATCTGATGAAAAAGTGTACCTTTTGTGGAGGCACTGTATGAATATAATGTTAAATAATTCAATGGACACAGAGGCTCTTGCCGGTGTTTTCATAGGAAAGATCAGATCATTCTCGCAGAAGCTTTATACTTAGTGTTCCAGCTTGCTGATCTAAATCGATCATTGAGGAAATGCTTCATTTTACTGTAACTCTGCCATCATCTTTATTCAGAGGGCTATTGCCACTTTTGTGTTTTATGAAACATTTTTTCCTGTTTGAGTTGATGTAGTATATTTCTAATTATCAAAATAAATGGGACTTTGAGTCTTTGAATTGATAAATATTCATGATATATGAAACAATATGATACAAGCTGTGTAATCTCAATCACCTAACAGTTGTGTACAATTTACAAGGAATGAGAAGGACAAGGTCAAACACAAACCACTTGTGATTAAGCATGATATGTCCTTTGCTCCATATGTTTTTTATTTGCAATAATACATACAGTACTAACTTTTGAAAGTTTAAGAACATTTGTTTGATTTTTTGATAGATTGATTGACTAGTTTTGAGACAGAGTCTTGCTACATAGTACAGACTGGTCTTAAAATAATTATATAGCCCAGGCTAGCCTTAAACTCACAACCATCCTCCTGCCTCAGCCTCCTGACAGCTAAGATGCTTTATTTTTTCAAATGGTACACTGAGATTCCACCTGGCAAGTTGAAAGTGCATGCAGCACTCTCCAGTCCACGAGGAAGCTTCAGTGCTTTGCTCTGAGGCTGGTAGATCCTGCCCAGCCTCCTATATCACAGGAGGACACACCAGGCAGTTTCTCTGGGCCTGTCAGCCCTGTCCAGCGACTCTCAAGCTGCCCGTATTCTGCCTGGTAAGCCAAAAGTGTGCATGGCACTCTCCAGCCCACAAGGAAGTTTTGGCGCTTTGCTTGGAGACTGGTAAGACCCCACCCAGCCTCCCACATTACTGGACAACACACTGGGAGGTCCCTCTGGGCCTGTCCAGACCCTGACCAGCTACTCTCAAGCTGAGAGCTGATCGCAGCTGCCTGTGTTCACTGTGGAAATCCCAAAGTGCACACAGCACTCTCCAGCACAGTCCACTCTCCAGCACTCTCCAGGAAGCTTTTGCACTTCACTCCAAGAATGGTAAGGCCCAGCCCAGTGACCCCAACTGGCTAGAACCATATGGTAAGGTCTTTCTAAGGACCTCCACTCAACTGAGGAAATTTCCTGAAATAGAGAAAGATAGTTTCAACCCAAGAGGAAAATGACAAAAATCTCAAACCTCCAGCCCATGCCAAGCAAGCTTATAAGACATGGACATAGAACAAAACATAAGCCATACACCTGAAACTTCTGAAAGGATAGCAATTGAAGTAAAGAAACAATTCCAGGAAGCTATAAAAGAACTCAGATCAGAAATAATCTCCCAGGTAAACTAAGAAATGATAAATGTAATGAAAGAAATGCTGAACACATCTAAAGAAGACATAATTTAAAAATTAGAGAAAAATGCAAAAAGATGGAATCCTTGAATAAACAATATAAGAAATAAGCAATGTATGAAACATTCAAAGAAATATACAGGGAATCAAAAATTACACTGAATGTTGGCAAAACCACCTCAATGAAAGTGAAGATAGACTTTCAGACCTTGAAGACAAGATTGCAGCTAGTGAACAGGAAAGGAAAGATCTTTTAAAAATAACAAGGAATCAGGAAATAACAATTCAACAGCTGCAAGATGATGCAAAGAAAAACAACATAAGATTGATAGGTATAAACCAAAAAAGAAGATGACAACGCAAATGATATCAAGAGGCTATTTATAGGAGTAATAGCTGAAAATTTCCCAAACATGAGAATGGAAACCGACATATAGATCATTGAAGCATATAGAATTTCAAATAGCCATAACCGAATAAAACTATACCCAGACATAAAATTATCACCACCCCAGAAATTCAACACAAGAATAGAATATTAAAATCTGTTAGAGAGAAGAGATAGATCACCAATAAAGGAAAGCCTGTCACAGCAGACTTCTCAACACAAAAAATGAAGTCAAGAAGAGCATGGAGTGAAGTGTTTCAGATCCTAAAGAAAAATGACTTCCAACCCAGACTGATGTACCCTGAAAAACTAACCTTCAGAATGGGTGGAGAAATAAAATACTTCCACAACAGAAAACACCTGAAAAGTTTCATGACCACCAAACCAACCTTGCAAAGAATACAGAAAGACATTCCAGATAGATAGAACAAGCCACTAAACAACGCAAAAAGTTAAACAGACTGGAAAGGTAAACATTCAACAGAAGAAAGATAACATGTCAAAAATAAACCAATATATACCAGTTACAATTACTAATGTAAATGGTCTCAATTCACCAATTAAAAGAAATAGACTGGCAGAATGGATCAAGAAACAACATCCAACCATATGCTGTCTACAAGAAATCCATCTAACCCAAAAGGATACTCACAAGCTGAAAGTCAAAGGATGGAAAACAATACTTCATGCAACAGGAACCCCCAAAAAAGTGGGGGAAGCTATTCTGTTTGCAGACAACGTGAACTTCAAACCAAGAATGATCCAAAGAGATAAAGAAGGTCACTACATACTAGTTAAGGGAAAACTTCAAGAGGAAGAGATAACAATCTTCAATATATATGCACCAAATTCCAGAGCACCCAGCTATACAAAACAACTATTAACAGAAATGAAAAATCAAATAAGCAATAACACAATTATAATAAGAGATCTCAACACTCCACTAACACAAAGAGACAGATCAACTAAACAGAAAACAGCAAAGAAATAACAGAACTCAATCACATCTGTGAACAAATGGACATATGCAGAGTGTTCCACCCAACAACATCAGAATATATATTCTTTGCAGCAGCACACAGAACATTCTTTAAAATAGACCATATGCTAGACCACAGAACATGCTTAAGTAAATGCAAAAGAATTGAAATTGTCCCAGGCATGTTATTAGATCATAGTGCCATGAAACTAGAAATTAATGACAAAAGAAACTGCAGAAACCCCACAAACACATGGAAATTGAATAATACACTCCTGAGCAATCAGTGTGTCACAGAGAAAATTAAAGAAGAAATTAAACAACATCTACAAGCAAACAAAAATATAAATACAACTTACCAGAACCTGTGGGATGCAATGAAAGCAATCCTCAGAGGAAAATTTATTGTGGTGAATTTCCACATCAGGAAAACAGAACTAACACAAATAAATGACATGATGCTATACCTCAAACGTCTAGAAAAAGAAGAGCAAGTCAAGCCCAAAGCCAAAAGAAGGGAGGAAATTATAAACATCACAGCAGAAATCAATAGTATCTTAGTAGTATCTAAGTAGAAATCTTAGTAGTAGAGACTAAGAAAACAATACAAAAATCAATGAATCAATGGTTCTTTGAAAGAATAAATGAAATTGATAAGCCCCTAGCCAACCCGATTTTTAAAAGAAAAGAAAAACTCAAATTCATGCAATAAGGAGTGAAAAGGGTGAAATCATTACAGACTTTGTGGAAATACTGATGATCATCAATATCTATTTTGAAAACTTCTATTCTCATAGGCATGATAACAGAGAAGAAATGGACACATTCCTAGAAACATATGAATTACCAAAGTTAGATCAAGAAGATATAAAAATGCTGAATAGCTCAATTTCAATTAATGAAATTGAAAATGTAATTAAAACCTAATTAACAAAGACAATCCCAGGTCCAAATGGATTCACTGTGGAATTTTACAAGAAATTCAAAGACAATGCCAACACTCCTCAAACTCTTCAATGAAATTAATAGAGAAGAAATTCTCCCTAACTCATTTGTGGAAGCAAGTATTATTCTAATACCAAAACCAGAGAAAGACTCAACATAAAAAGAGGATTACAAGCCAATCTCCCTATTGAGCATAGATACAAAAATTCTCAATAAAATATTGGCAGATAAGATACAGCAAATCATTAAGAAGATTATACACCACAACCAAGTGGGATTCATCCCAGGAATGCAGGGATGGTTCAAAATATGCAAGCAGGGCTGGGGATTTAGCTCAGCGGCATAAGCGCCTGCCTTGCAAGCAGGCAGTCGTGAGTTCAATGCCTGGTACCGATAAAAAGGAAAAAGACAAAAAAAAAAAAAAAAACAAAAAAAAACAAAAAAAAAAAAAACAAAATATGCAAGCAAAAATGTAATCTGCCATATCAATAGAATCAAAAATAAAAATCACATGATCATTTCTATAGATGAAGAAAAAGCTTTTGATAAGGTCACTCTTTCATGATAAGAATCTTACAAAAAATTAGAATAGATGGTCTTTACCTCAATCTGATAAAAAGCCATCTATGACAAACCAACAACCAGCATCATATTAAACAACCAAAAACTGAAAGCCTTTACTCTAAAATCAAGAACAAGTATATCCATTATCACCACTCCTATTCAATATAGTGCTGGAAATATTAGTCAGAGCAATTAGACAAGAGAGAGAAACTAAAGAGTAAGAATAAGAAAAGAAGAAGTTAAATTATTATTTGCAGACAAGATGATACTCTACATAGAAGACCCCCAAAACTCCATTGAAAGACTCCTAAGTATAATATTTAAATTCAGTAATTTAGCTAGATACAAGGGCTGGGGATTTAGCTCAGCAGCATAAGTGCCTGCTTGGCAAGTGCAAGGTCATGAGTTCAATCCCCAGTACCAAAAAAAAAAAAAAAAAAATGTAGCTGGATACAAAGTCAACATTAAAAAACCAATAGCATTCCTATATACAAATAACAAATTCACTGAGCTAGAATAAGAGAAGCCACACCCTTCACAATGGCATCCAAAAAATGAAGTACTTAGGAATCAGTCTAACAAAAGAAGTAAAAGATCTATTCAGGAAAAAGTATAATACCCTTTGAAAAACAAATTGAAGCAGACCTTGGAAAATGGAAAGACATTCCTTGTTCATGGATAAGGAAGAACAATTATTGTGAAAATGGCCATTCTCCAAAATTGTTATACAGATTTAATGCAATCCCAATCAAAATACGACTAGCATGACTCACAGACCTAGAGAAATCATTCCTAAAATTCATCTGGAACCAGATAAGATCTAGAATAGCAAAGGCAATTCTGAGCAACAAAGGCAAGGTAGGAGGCATCACAATTCCTGACTGGAAGTTACACTACAAAGCTACTGTAATAAAATCAGCATGGTACTGGAATAAAAACAGACCTGAAGATCAATGGAATAGGTTAGAAGTTACAACTACAACTACAAACACACTCAACTACAATAAGTGTAAAATATACATATATTTGATAAAGGGGCCAAACACACTCACTGGAAGAAAGATAGTCTCTTTAATAAATGGTGCTGGAAAAACTGGCTTTCCATATGTTGAAAACAAAAACTAGACTCATGTCTATCATCATGTACTAAACTAAAGTGAAAATGGATCAAAGATCTAAATATTAAAACAGAAGCACTAAATCTGCTGGAACACAAAGTAGGTAGAAACCTTAAAGACACAGGAGTAGGCAGAGAATTCATGAACACAAATCAAACCACACAGGAAATACTTTCCCAAATCAATAACTGGAATCTCATCCTATTAAAAAGTTTCTGCATGTCAAAAGAAATCTCCAAAAGTGTAAAAAGAAAACCCATGAATTTTGAAAAATCTTAGTTAACTCTCCCTCAAAGGACTTCTGTCTAGAACATATAAAGAATTTTTAAAAATCAGACCCTCGAAATTCAAAGACCAGTCCAAAAATGAGCATCTGAGATGAATATACAATTTTCAGATAAAGAAATACAAATTACAAATAAATACATGAAAAAAATGTTCAGCATCGTTGGTCATTAGAGAAATGCAAATTAAAACCACACTGAGATTCCATCTCACTCCAGAAAGAATGGCCAGGATCAAGAAAACTACCAACAACAAATGCTAGACAGGTTGTGGGGAAAAAGGAATTCTTCTGCACTGTTAGTGGGAGTGTAGACTGGTGCAACCGCTATGGAGGTCAGTCTGGAGATTCCTCAAAAAGCTGGGATTGGCAGTTTCATTTGACCTAGCTATTTCACTTCTGGGCATATTCCCAGAAGAATTGAAAACTGGGAAACCACAGTGATATATGTGCCTCCATGCTTACAGCAGCACAATTTGTAATAACCAGATCTTGGAAATGAACTAAATGCCCATCAACTAAGGAATGGATAAAAAGATGTGGTGTTTTTATACAATGGAGTACTACTCAGCTATAAAGAATGATCACATTAAGATATTTATAAGTGGATGCAACTTGAGACCATATTCAAAGTGAAATAAATCAAACTCATATAAGTAAATACCATATTGTCTCCCTAGTGTAAGAAATGGTAAGAGTACATAAGATACAAAATCCTCAATAAGTACAATGAAAGAGTAAGAATCTGCTCAAAGGGGAAAAAATAATATCTTAGAGAAGAGGAGGAAACAGAAAAAGGAAGAGAAAAGAAAAAAATATCTAAATTTGTATAAACACACTTAGGATAGCTAAGATGATTGTGCTACAAATTCTATAAGTTCATAGAACAAAGCACTTAATAATTCATAGGACTGGAACAATTTGCATGTTTGTGTCAGGTGACCTAAGGAAATCTTGAAAATCACTATTTAAAATATCAACCTTAGTTCTGTTCCTACCACCGTATTTTGAAAGCCTGTATCACCACTGTTTTGGGCTCTTTGCTATTGTTCTTTATTCGTCTTTTTTGTTTCCTATTTTTCTAGTGATCTGTTTTATTTTGTTTGGTTTGGTTTGGTTTTGCCTTGTAATGCAGAAAGGATAGATATACAATGTAGAGGCTTATACGTGCCTGGAGCCTCTCCTAAACAGTTTATGAGAATCAATTATATTATGTGTGATGAAATGAACAACTACTTTGAGGAAAAACAGACATCATGGTATCCATTGCTGATTCTGTATCATTATGCTGTGAAATCCAATAATACTTCTATTCTTTGTTCAAAGTGGTTTTAGTCTGTCTCGTATGGTTTAATTCCAACGTACATGAAGGTACGGACAGCTATTTTGAAGAGAACAAGAGACATTATGGCAGCCATTGTTAATTTTCCTACTGTCTTGTTTTGAAGGCCTATAATGCCTTCATTACTCTGTTCTGATCAGTTCTATACTATTTTATTTTGTATGAATTCATTGTGTGTGAAGATTTAGACAACTATTTAGAAGAAAACAAGAAACATTACGGTAGCCACTGTAGATCTCCTGTGGTCTTGCTTTGAAATCTGTGTCACCTACATTGTTTTGCTTCCGATTCGCTTTGTTCTCTTTTGTTATGTTTAGTTTTACCCTTTTTAAAATAAAAAAATGGTATGTTGACATTATTTGCATATATTTGCATATATGTGCACATTTGTAAGAGTCAAATGTTTACAGATTCAAAGAAGTTGTAAGTTCCCCAAAATTAATATTGCTCTTTCCTAACACCTTTCTACTTTTTTATTGGGACAAAAATGTAACAAAAAATTCATCATTTTTACCATTTTTAAGTGTGTGTATAATTTAGTGGTATTAAGCACACTAACTTTGTTGTAATATCATTGCCATTATCTATCTCTACAACTTTTTCAACACATAAAACTAAAACTCTATACCCACTAGATAATCACTTTCCATTACTCAGTGGACAACCCTCTGGGATCACTATTCTATTTTCTGTCTCTGTGAATTTAATTACTCTAGGAATCTCAGGTAAGTAGAATCATACAACATTTGTCCTGTCTTGTTTAGTTGATTTATTTAGCTTAAATTCTTTAAGGTTTATATACATTTTAGTGTATGTCAGAATTCAAATGTTTTTTAAAGGCAGAATTATGCTGTATTGTATGTTATTCCTTTGTCTACAGATGGACATTTGCATCATTTCCACATTTTGATTTTTGTGAATAATGCTCCTGGGAATATGGGTGGGTAGTCAAGCATCTGTTTTTTCAGTTTTTTGGGTATACTCCAGATATAGAATTACTGGATTGTGCAGGAGAAATCTTCATTCCATTCCTCACATGGCTTCACAATTTCATATTTCTACAATCTGTGCACAAATCTGCTTTCAAAGAGTTCATAGTCTGCTACATATGCCAGCCTGTGAGTCAAGTCTTATGAGAAGGACAGGCAGGAAGAACGGGTAGTCCTCAGTGGAACTGTTACCAAGATTCCTCAATGGAGCACTGGTATCACCAAGCCATTCTAAGTCTTTGGACAGCACAATGGATGTTGACTTATTCTTATCCAGAAAAAAAGAAGTCGGGGATTCAGCTCAGCAGCATAAGCGCCTGCCTGGCAAGCGCATTGTCTTGAGTTCGATCCCTGATTCCACGAAAAAAAAAAAAAAAAAAAATACACTACAGGCTGTGGTAGGGCCCACCTGAGAGCAGAAGAGTTGCTCAGGCCCCCTTCCTCAATAATCTGCAGGTTCACAGATCATGTCAACAATGAACATGCAGTGACAAGTAGTTAAATGGTTCATTAGAATAATAAACACATTAGAGAGTAGATGGGAACCATGGGTTTCTTACTTAATATATTCTTCAAAGAGTTTTTAAGAACTCAGCTCCAGAAAGCATTAGAAATCCACTGGTATACCAACTTGTTAATATCTTTGCTACAAAGCCATCTCAGTTGTTGCTTATCCAATCTAAATAAAAAGGTGAAGATAACATTACCTTTATTTTGGAAGTGTCTCTGGTTGAGCAGGAATAATTTGGAATTCATCTGGTTAGGCTTAGAAATCGCCAACTGGAGTCTGTCAGAGTAAGGAGTCTTTCCAACACTTAAGTCAACCTCTTAAAATCAGTAAGCCACTCACACTAAGGAAAAATTCAGTTAGGGCTCAGATATGTCGCCAGATGCTATACTTGCGTAACTATTTTCCATGGAATCATCAGGAAACTTCACTAATCCTTCTATTTATTATACTTAAAGACTGTTTTTGGTCACTGAAAGATCCTAATTACCTAGGCATATTACTGAAATTTACAAACATGTCTAACAAGGCTGAATTATCCATTAAGTCAACAAACTTTTATTGTTGCAGAGAGCTGGGTGTTAATTACTGCAATGCAGACAGTACTGCCCTAGAGCAGTTTACAGACAAGTAGGAAAGACTGAGCCCACAGTTACAATAAGAAAACTGCAGTGATAAAGGTAAGCTCTAGATTTACAGAACTTCCTAAGTCACCTTAGAGTGGAAATGCTTATTCCAACTTCCATTTGTAAAGGATGTTCCTACTTCCTATTATCTATCTTTTATTTTGTCCTTTATTTATATTGTGGGTTTCTCATATAAAAGAAGCCATGCAATATTTAAGCTTGTGTGTCTGATTTGTTCCACATAATATTATGGCCTCAAGCTACAACTATGTAGCTACAAATGCCTCTCAAGTTTAACACTCTCTGGCAGGTAGCACTTCATTGTGTATACATACCACATTGTCTTTATTCATTCATCTATTGATTGTTATGTAGGCCATTCCAAGACTTAGCTACTATAAATTGTGTTGCTATAAACATGTGAACACATGTATTTTTGTAATTTGATGATTTTAACTCTTTGAGGAAGATACTTAGAAGGAGAATATCTGGGTCAAATGAAATCTGTTTCTAGCTTTTTGGAGAATGTCCATATTGATTTCCACAGTGGTTGTACTAGCTTAAATTTCTAAACAACAATTTGTAAGAAATATCTTTTTTTCCTGCAATCTCACTAGCATTTGTAATTGTATCATTTACTTTTCTCTCATTGCTGGGACACCCAAAATGAAGCAAGGAAAGGTTTATTTAGCTCACGGTTTGTGGAACTTTCAGTTCATAATCTGCTAGGTTTAAGGCACATTCACTCATGGCACGGGGCAACAGTTCATGTAGTAGCAGATACCAAAAGCAACAGGAGCAAAAAGGGAGGAGGAGCACAAGAGAAAACCCTTTCTGTCCCTTACAATGTATGTAGGTCACACCCACTTAAGTGTAGCACTCACACCCATAATCCCAGTATTGAACCATGAATTAATCAGAGACTCTAGAAGCCTGCCCCCATGACTGCATGAGGCTTTGAGGGGACATCCAGACACAAACCATAGCAACTATTTTTTGATTTCTTGATGATAACTATTCTCTCTGGAGGAAGGTGATATGTCAGTGTTGTCTGAACTTGCACTTCTCTTATGGTCAGTGATGATGAACGTTTTTTCATATATTTCATATATTTCTTGAAATATATTTCATATATTTCATCCATACTTCTTCTGCAAAATGTCCATTCATTTCATTTGTAAATTTTTATTTGGGAGGTCTAAATTTGTTTGTGTTTTTTACATACTGTAGAAATCAGTCATCTAGAGTTCCTGCACAACCAAAGAATAGCTAACAAATTTTTTTCCCATTCTGTAGGTTGTTTCCTTATTCTATTGGTGGTTTCTTTTGCTATGCAGACGTTTTCTAATTTAATATAATACCATTTGTTGATTGTTGGTATTACTTCTTGTGCAAGGGAGAAAGTCCTTGCCTACATCTATGACTTCAAGAACTTTGCCTATTATATCATCCAATGGGCTATGTGCTTCTGTTTTAACATTTAAATATTTGATCCCTTTTAGTTCAGTTCATAATGTGATATATGGATCTAGACTCACTCTTTTGCATATGCACATTCAATTTTTCCAGTATTATTTATTAAACAGGTTATCTTTCCTCCAGGGTACTTTTTTGGCCTTATTTTTTTTTTTCAAAAATCAAATAGCAGAATCTGCCTGGGGTTGTTTCTGATTCTTCTGTTCTGTTCCATTGATCAAACTTTCCTCTTAGGACTGCTTTCATTGTGTCCCATTAGTTTAATGTCTTATACTGGGATTACCCTTTAATTCTAGGAATTGTCTTATTTCTTTCTGAATTTCTTTTGTGGCCCATTGATTGCTCAAAAGTGTGTTAACAGCCATGCATTCGCACAATTTCTGTGGTTTCTTTTTCTGTTGATTTCTAATTTCATTGCACCCTGATTTGATAATATGAATGGTAAATTTCCAATTCCTTTGCATTTATTTAAGCATGCTTTGTTGGCTAGTATGTAGTCTATTTTAGAGAAAGTTCTATGTGTTGATGAAAAAATGTGTACCTGTTGTTGGGTGAAATACTGTATATAATCATTAAACCTATATGTTCAAATGTTTGGTTCAACTTTGATATATCTTTGTTGGGCTTTTTGTTTAGTTAATCTGCCTGTTTTTGATAGTGGGGTGTTGAAATACCCCACTATAATAATATTGATGTTTATCTGATCTTTCATTGTCTAATGGAATTTGTTTTATAAGGTTGTATGCACTGTTGTTTGGTGCATATATCTTATAATTGTTATCTCTTCCTGTTGAATAATACCCTTAACCAATATATAATGTCTTTTTTATTCTTTTTTGCCTTTTCTGATCAGTTTTGTCTTAATAGCCAAAAAAAAAAAAAAAAAGGATAGCTATACCTGTTCATTTTGGGGTTCCTGTTGCATGAAATGTTGTCTTCCATCCTTTGATTTGTATTTACTTTGTTGTGTGTGGGCATCAGGAAATGAACTCAGGACCTTGTGCTTACTAGGCAAATGCTGCATCACTGAGCTATATCCCAGGCACCATCCTTTGATTTTTAGCCTGTGACTTTATTTTTGAGTTAATGTGTTACTTAATATACGGCATATCACTAGACTTTGTTTCTTGATGTATTCTGCTAATCTACATCTTCCAATTGGTGAATTAAGACTATTCACATTGATGTTATTACTGATAGGCATTTACTTATTGCTGTCACTGTATTATTTTCCTCTACTTATTTATTTTTTTCCCCTCATCCTATCTAGTGCATTCACTCACCATATGGGACATTTTGACATCATTAAACCTCACTGTCTCTTTCTATAATACCCTTCAAAATTTTTGGAGTGCTGATTTGTTGGCCATGAATTTCTTTAGGTGCTCTTTATCATGAAAATATGCTATTTCTCCATTAATTTGAAATAGAATTTTGTATGCCAGTTTAAGTTTGAAGCTGTTTTAATTTAAAGCTTAAAACACTTCACTCCAAGTTCTCCTTGTCTTTAAAATTTGTACTGAAAAGTCTCCTGTAATTCTGATAGGTTTTTCCTGATACACTTCATTGCTTTTCTCTATGAGCTTTTAAGATTTCAGATGTGACTTAAAAGAAAGGTGAGAGACAGATTGTGCTGGACTTTAAGGGTAGTGGGAAACCATTGACAAGTTTTAAAGAAGGCAGTGATATGCTGTGACCTACAGTTTGCAAAGATCATTCAGGCTGCTAGATGCAGAATGGATTAAAGTTGGGAATCTATTTTAATAAGCCTAGTGAGATGACAATAGTTTGTGTGAGGGCAATGGAAATAGAGATGATAGATGGCTACAACTTTTTTGAACATAGACTTCACAAAGTCATTGTGACCTGCATCTGACGCGGAAGGCAAGAGGTGAAGGAAATAGACACACTGAGAATGAACTTTCAAGTTTGGGGTTTTAGGAACTGGGTAGGTGGTAACAGTATTGAGATACTGACATGCAGAACAGAAGAAAAAATTAGATGGGATGGAACAGAAAGGGTTAAAAATTTATTTGTAATGTATTCCACCTGATATTTCAGCATATGAGTCATTAATTGAATATTCAGTAGGCATTTTAACAGAATAAAACCCCCCAAAAAGTTAACCATAGACATTTAGAAATTATAAGTACATGGCTGATACCTCAAAAACATGGGAATGGAAAGAATGGGAAAGAGTTAACTGAACAGAAAAGAAAAAGAAGGGTCTTTGAAAGGAAGCCCTGAAAATTCCTGTTTAGAAGTCAGAAAGAGAAGAAGGAATCAGCAAAGGAGAATAACAAGAAGCAGACAATCTCGTAGCCCCCGTGGATAATGGCGAGCCACAGGGAAGCATGGTAGCATTTCCACCTAGAGTTGAGCTCTCATATCAGGTTTTCATTTCATTGCAACAGGATGTGAGCTTCTCTACCAATATTCAGTAGCTGTGTCCAAAAACAAATGAAGGAGATTATTGAATTCAACCAGGCTTCAGATTTTTACCAGATGATCGCAAAAGAAAGGAGAAAAGAGGCATTTGCTTGGCTATCACCATTATGATGGGTCATTTATTCTAAGGAAATCAGTGCAGAAGTACTCAAAGGATAATGAAAAAGATCCAGTGTCAGTGGAATCATAATCTTTTTATATTAAAGATATTATGCTGTATGCCAACCAGAGCAAGGTTTCTCAACTTCTATGGACATTTTGACGGATAATTTCTTCCTGTGTTGTGCTATGTAGATGGGTTATCAGCATCCATCTACCTACTACATGCTAATATCATACCCCCTGGCCTATAGCAACCAAAAATGTCTTCTGACATTCCCAAATGTCCCCTGATAGGGAGGGGACTAGAATTGTCTTTGGTTAGAAACCACTCTTTTGGCCAAGAGCAGTGTCCTGTAATCCCAGCACTTGGAAGGCTGAGGCAGGAAGTTTCCTGCAAGTTCAAGGCCAGCCTAGGCTTTATATTGAGTTCAAAGCCAGCCTGACCTACACAGCAAGACCTTTTTTCAAAAAAAAAAAAAAAAAGACAATCTTTTAGAGTAAATGAGCAAAAAGGAAGAAAATGTAGTAACCAGCACATTGGGCATGTAAAGGTTTAAAAAGCAAACGATGTCATTTCTGGTAACAATAAGCCCAGAATATGACCATGGCTGAGACTAAAAGAAGAGGAAGATCACTGGAAAAAAAGAGGTTAAGAAAAGAAAAATCAGAGCACCATACTGCCTATTTTTGTCAGATAGTTTATTTTATTAAACGAGAATTAGGCTAGCAGTAAGGAAAAACAGAAAAAACTGAGAACTTAACAATGAAAACTTCAGAAAACTATTTGAAAAGAAGCTCACTAAATAACAGGGACAAGGTTCAGGAAAGAACCCAGGCTATAGTTTTGCAATAGTAACAAAGAAAAACAAAAGGTCTCAAAGCAACAACTGAGAGCAAACAGGACACTCAGATACCCTACTTCCTAGGCCTGGGAAATGAAAAAGGTGCTCAGAAAACACAGCTGTTCCAAGGCAGCTTCCATCTTGGAGAGCTTAATGAAGAATCAGATCTAGATAAGGATCCACAGAACTTCCGTCCCTTCCCTTGTGACTTGAAGAACTGATGTCCAATGATGTAGTCAGACTGGTTTAAAAGTAATCCCACTCTCTAAAATAGTGATTGACTCAGAAATGGACATGGCCATTTAGACATGAGCAGGGATATTTCTGGAGGCCACTGGCAAAGTGGTTCTTCACTCCAAAGGTCACGAAGAGCCAATCCCCTCCTGCTCCTGCATGAGCAAGGGAGTATGCAGCATGTCACAGTTCCAGAACTATGACAAGAGCCAGCCTTAGGTTGACAGGATGAAGAAGAGACACAGTTGCTTCTTCATAACATAATTAAGCCACAGTCCCTACCCTGAGAGTCAGCCTAGCCTCTGACTTCTGTCATAATTTCTCATTTAAAAAAACAAGTTTGTGCTTTTGGAGGTTGGGAGCAGCGATGCCGAAGGACTTGGTAGCTGCTCCCCGCAATGGTTTGAGTGACTCCCGCCCTAGCTGTTGCAGGATGAGGATCTCAGCCAACGGCCCAGCAGTCCAACTGCACTTACTCTCCAGGAGTTCCACAATCAGACGAGATTGGTTATGACCTGGGCAGAAGTTCTGCAGTGGGGAGAAAAGCGTGTCGCCACATGGCCATGGAGTACAGTCCAGGTTGTGGAATCCCAAGGCCTTGCTAGAAACGAGTGCCACAGTGATTGCACTTGAAAGCCACAAAAAAGTTTATTCCACATTTGAAGTCCTTAGGGGAAAGGCTGAAAGGAAAACTAGAAGTGATCCAATGTGACTTTTTAAAAATGGATCTTAGCAATCGTAATTTAGTAAGACCACCCATTGTGCTTTCATGAGGACTTTTTCCAAGTTTGAGAATAAAAGCAAATTGTTGGTCAGAAGATACTCCTTTTAAAGTAGTCATAATCTCCCTGTGAATTATGAAAGACCCTTTGGAGACTTTTATACGATCTGTATACTTGCCTTTCTACATAGAGATATGGCTGAGTAGAGCTGTATAAGTTTATTAGTGAAAGCCAGCATGAAACACTAATCAAAAATCCCACAAATTCAAACTTGCATCATGTATCAAGCATGCTTTAACAGGTATCTTGTGAGAGCAAGCTTCTCCACAAGGCGCCTTCATTATTTTGACATATGCACCAAGAATGGACTACTAGTTCATAAGGGCTCATCAAAACATCAAAACCTGTATTTCATTCAAATGACTCCTTGAAAAATTTATTTCCAGAATACTTACCTTCTATTAACTATGATACATCTTTTCACATGGGAAAGCAATGTTTTGGGAGGCACAGTGCCTTGCTAATACACCATTTACATTAATCGACTCCATGTGATCCAATGACTATAATGAGTGCAGCAAAACTTGAGACTAAAGCGAAACCATCTGATATCCACCCTCAGGCCTTAAACACCTTTTCAAAACTATAGAATGTTCCAGGGATAATGTTAGTGTATGGCTGCAACATCATACAAGATTTACATTGTTAGGGCAACAGACCATCAAGATACTAGCTGGAAAATATGACACAAATGGGAAAAAATCTGCACTGAAAAGCAGACATCCTTTCAAAAGAAGATGACTTCTTGTTCAGCAGACTAGGAAACTCCTTTCAGAATGTGAAATTTCATTAATGTGTTGGCTGTAACAATGTCTGCTGTTTTATTCACAACTGAATAAAAGGAAAACTTCAGTTAATGGTGGATTGATCAGATTGAATCAGTTCTGTTTTAAATTCTTATCTACCATAGTGCTGGAGGACAGTTCAATTGTAAAAATGTGTGCTTAGTATTCATGCACAAAGCTATAGAGTCAAAAGGCACTGTAATTTTTTAATATCACCTACTGTAAACGTTATGGGCATTGTAGGGTATTACCAATTGAAATTTGGTTTACCTTTAAAATTCCTTTTGGCCAAAAGGTTACATTGTATTTAATTTAAATATTCCCCTTTCATCCTGGCTGAATTTTGCATGCCTGGGGGGCAAAAGAGTTTCTATAGTATTAAATTTAGAAAGTAAATTAAATTGATTAACTGGTTTATTTTACTTTTCTGTTTGCTAAAGTATATTGCCAGTTCTGATACAAGTAAATCATTTAAATTTTAATATCTTTATACAGTAAAATACTTTATTTAAATATTCATAAATATTAAACATTATAGGTTAAAAAATAGGTTTAAAAAAACAAGTTTGAAACAACAGTGTTCAAATAATACACCAGAGTACACATTCCAGAGGATAATATAAAATTATGGAAACCTAAATTTGAGGTTTTCACTGAGCAGCCCTGAAAGGTGCCAGGACAGGGTTCATCCTAAAAGTGTTTAGTTATGTCAAGCAGTGGGAGGTGACTTCTGGAACATCTGCTTTTTACATGAGGTGGTACCATGTAATGAAAGGGTCTCACAGTTAGTCAATCACAGGGGCCTGGAGGCGACATGGGCGTGGAGGCAGTAGTCCAGGCGGCACCTTCCTTAGAGTTCAGGTCTTCGGGTAACAGACAAAGAAGCATGTATAAGATGGGAGCAAGGTCGGTCATGGAGACTCTTGCCTGCCACACTAACAAATTCAAGCTTTCTTACCTAGGAAGTGAGGAGCCACTGAAGCATTTTAAATAGAAAAACATCTAGGTCAGATTCCCTAAATAGAAAGATTAAGCTCTCCAAGGTGCAAGGTTAATACAGGGTCAAGCTGGAGGCAAAGAGATCAGTGAGGACTGTGTTGGAAAAATTCAGAAAATAAATGCTGAGGAAGTGAACTAAAGTTCAACAAGAGTGAAAATGCAGAAAAGATTATAGATTCGAGAGACCCTTAAAGAGGAGACTTGGTTCCTTAAAAAGAGTTGGGGTTTGCAGGGAGCAGGGAACAAGACCAGGAAATCTAGAAAAGAGGATTCAGCAAGGATTTGTTCCTATTTAAGAAATTGCCTCTGTTCATGAAAACTTAAATTCTGTCATAACAAAACTTTTACAGTCTGCCTCCTGCTGGCACAAACCATACATCTACCCCATAGACTATGAGCTTCCTGGAGACTAGAGCTTCCTCATCTCATTTGCCATGTATCCCACATAATCCATGTCTCCTAAACATAGAATTTGGGATTTTCTGGTGGTCAGGTTGTGCTGTGTCATGTTGTGTTGTGTGCGTTCAGGATGGAATCCAGGGCTTTTGCATGTTAGACAAATGCTGTGTCGCTGTGCTATACTTAGACTGATTCTTACTATATGGTTATTGACCTGGATAAGAATAGAACTTCAACAGGGCATTTTGTCCTTATTTATAAAATGAAAGGAAAACCAAATTAATCACAGGAAACAGAAAGATTATAGAATGTATCAGAAAGGGAAAAAATATACCAAAGAAGGTCATTTACCAAATATCACCAAAACAACTAATTTTTGTCCATTTTGTTTACTACTAAATCCTCAGCATCTAGACCATATAAGGAACTTAAAAATAGCCCTTCCATAAAATTTGGTTAAGCATTTTACTTTCAGGCATTGTACTAAATGCCATGTTAGGATATAAGAAAATGTTACTCTTCAATGGCAAAATGCCAGGCTTTGGGTCTGCTACAGGGTACCAACGAGGTACACAGAGCCAGCCTTGGCAAAATCCTACTTGACCACAAACCTTCACCAGTGCCGCTTATGTTTGTACATGACACATCCACATTTCACCACAAAGGGGAACATGTGCAGTGGCCCGAGTTCATGTCCTCAGGACTGATTGCCTGTGGGGAAAATTTTTCCTCTTTACACAATTTACCAGAGGCCTCCCACATGCTTTTCTTCAGCTTTTGATCTGTGAGGCTCCTGGGATTTTTCCACAGTGGAGCAAATGCTATCAATCCTTTAAAATCCTTTAAAACCCATTAAAATCCTTTAAAAAGCCACAATAGACAAATCTTACTTGTCAGCCATAAGCACAGAATGAATATTTCTGCTTCAAGTCAAAATATGGCCAGGGATGTGGCCCACCACTGACCTGAAGGCAGAAGCTACAGCACAGCTTGGGGACAGGCAGAGCTCTGCCCAGAAAAGGAGGACTCAGCTCCTCGACTCCTTGAGGCTTTCCAGCTATGTATAAGCTTCCAATAGATAAAACCATTAGCTAATTTGGTTATTTTAAAAACTCAAGGCCATCATGGCACACTAACCAACAAACAAAGCCAGCAATGTCCCCTCCAAAGTTTCTTCTCTGCGGATGGGTTTTCCTCATAAACAGGAATGGGTTAGAGTACTGCAAGATACACCTGCTCCAGGCTCAGGCTTGAGAAGGAGCACGTTGCTTAGTGAGTGTGTGGATGGGAAGTGCTCCAGAATCCCACTATGGTTCTCCCCATAGACGGTTCCCTGTACTTCTCCTCCCAGAAAGTGAACAGCACACTGAGAACTCAGATGGTCACGAGTATTAATGGAAGTTATTCTCTGGGAGCTCAATTTATGGTGAAGAGGACATAGTGTAGTGAAAGTATGAAGTTATATTACCTAAATGTATCATTTAAATTGTTCTCATGAGCATATGCTGCTTTACTAATACTTATTTGTTTAAAGCCCTATTTATTCTGAGAGTCATGGAAATGCTCTCCTAAACTTCGGTATCTATCACAGCCTTTCATGCAGATTCTGTCTGAAATCACTGACCTTTAGAATATCCAGGCTCTCTAATGTCCTCCTCACTTCTCTTTCTGCAGATCCAAAGTCACAACTTCTTTGTAACTTTTTCAGCCATTGTCAACCTCAGCCTCTAGCCTGCAAAGTATAACATATCCTATACAAGCACTCAGCGTTATATTTTATCTTGTATCTACAACCATCATTATTTATGGAATAAAGGTAAAATAGAACCGAAGAATGGGGGGTATTGCTGTATCCGCACTACAGAATCCCAGACTGTGTAACAGTGCGTCTGGTGAAGTCAAAGACTGAAACTGAGAACAAAGGAGGTAGACAGGAGGAATGTTTATCAAGAAGAGATAAACAGCTGACTGCAGTCAGGAGGGGACCCAAAAGTGGGTTGCCATGGAAACTGTTTGTCTAAAAGTTTTTACACCAAAGTGGCGAAGGCTCAGACCCCTCTGAGGTAAACTAAGGTTAACTTGTAGGACTAAAACAAGCTTGCTTAAACTAGAAAGGGGCCTACAAAGTATCGGAACACATAACAAATGTGTGTGTCTGCAGGTACCTCTTGGTATCTATCCTATCTGCATTGTTTATTAAACATACAGAGTCAACAGGAAAACAATGTTTTCCGATAGGACCTCAAGTTATCGTGGTGATCACCCGTCACCTTGCTTGTTACATTCCTGAACTTAATTGTCCATCTGACCCTTATTAGCTCTTCTCAGGCTTCTGCTTATCTGACCTGGGCCCTGTCTTCCTGACTGTCTCAGGCCCAGTGTCTGTCTGGCTGTCTGCTATCTTCGCCGAGCTTTCCTGACTATAATGTTAGGATTTTGAAATTCCCCTTCCCTTGCCACAATGTTCCACTCCAGCTGCTTTCCACCACCCTGGCCTGTCTGCGAGCTCAAATCCAGAATCAACTCTCAACAAATGCACCCTCTTTATTAAGGGACATTATGATTTTTCTGGACTTGGTGTTCCATTTCTTGCCTCACTGAGTTGGACAATTTAGGAAGAAACTTGAAAATTGCCTAATGCACTTTTTCTTCACTTAGCCTAAGATGGCAGCCTCTCTTGGATTCTAATGTATGTTCTACTTAGAATTTCTCTTGATAGCAAAATGTCTTGAGAGAACTTGCTACTTTCTTATCAGGGTATTATAATTTTAACAAGCTTCCACATTAAGGCTCCATAAGCCCTTTTTTGTTGTTGTTGTTCCAGGGATTAAACTCATGACCATGCATTTACCAGCAAGCACTTGAACCTCTGAGCTAAATCCCCAGCACCTTTGTTACTTTCTTCTTATGAAAGTTCACTGCCAAAACTCAGTGAATAAGAGTAATGGGACTGAATGCCCTCCCCACCACCCCCAGGTAGGTGTATCACTCTCTGCCTGTCAAAGCTCTTCTGCCCATATCGCAAACATTGCTCTTCGTTAGAGCTCAATATTCTTGAAACACCCAAAGCACGTCCTCCTGAGAAGTGCAAAGTGCTGGTGCCAGCAGGAGGCAAAATCCCAGGGTTCTTCATGGACTATGGACTTCAAGGAAATCGTAAATAGCCAGACTTTTATCAGAACTTTGGACTTCTAGGCATAGTTGGATTTTTCCGGGCAAATGAGCCATACTTTTAATTAGATTCTCAGAAGAGTCTGATGTCAGCTTAGTTCTCCAGGAAGAAGACTAAGATAGTGTTCAGTGTACAAAATGCACTGGAGACTAATGTGTCGGAAAGGAAATTGGCTGAAGGGAGCAGTATCACAAAGTACTCGCCTGCCTAACAGGGAGCTCCAGTACAAAGGGTGCCTGTAGCTAGGAGTGCAGCCCTGATGCCACTACCGTCCTACAAGAAGAAAAGGCTTGGATGAGTTTTAAAATCATAACTTTCCTTGAACTCCATATGACCCTTCTTGTGAAAAACAAAAAGGCTCTTGTACCAATGCCTTTTAGGTCACTGATGATGGTGGCCACTTCAAGGACAGCCATCCCTGGCTCAGTCATGACTGAGGCTCCTTGGAAAACAGTGACCTTGTCGGTGGCAGAGCCCCAAGGGAAGATGTACTGCATAAGGAAATGGGAAGAATTTTTAATATTTAGCAGTAACTGGAACACTGACTGCTACAAACGGCACATTTTGAACAGAGCTGGTACCACTCACAGTGCTCCCTGTGGATCTCTACAAGATGTTCACAGGAAAGACTGGAAATAGGGCAGAAGATCAGAGAAAATGTACTCTTGGTGTCACAGGCTTGGAGGAAAAAGTCACCTGTCTCTGTCAGAAAAGCTCAAAGCCTCACCTGGATCCCTCCTTCCTACAGCACAAAAATCTTAAGCTTCTTAGGGAAGCACAGCAGACCCTGATACAGGTACTTATGGAAGCTGGAATCTGGTAGTGGAATGGGACACTGAAGGGAAATGCCCCCTCCCTCCTACTGCACCTTAAATACAAGAAAATGCTGGAGAAGTGCAAGTCTACTGATGCACTGAAGGCCATCACAGCAATAGCAAGCCCCACACCCAGCTGAACTTAATTCCAACATTACTGTAAAATAGCCCAGCCCCAATATTAATGGTTTAGCAGAGGAGGAGGAAGATGAGTGCCCATTTGGGGGCATAACACTCAGTTGTCCATTAGTATCTGTCAGGGATGGTTGCATAATCCTGCAGTCTGTAAGTACAAAAGAAATGATTCTATTATCTTTCAACATTTTAGTACGTTTGCAATCTTCCACAATGTACAATTGAGGACTGGAGATCAGCAATGGAATAAGAATTCAGTTCAAGGGCTATAGAATAAGCTCAGTGCAGACATTCTTCTTTCAACACCCGTTTAATGACTACTCAGATTTGGAATGGATGCACGTTACTTGGACTTACAACCTACATCCGATCTTAGGACGCAGGAACAGAGTGGCAGTGTGGCCTTAGGGTGGCTTCCTCTACAGCAAAGTATTATAATTTTTGCTGAATGTACTGTATAGTACAGTGCTCTACATAGTTTTATGTTCTGTTATACATTATAGTACTGCATAATTACGCAAATAAAAGTAGTCATAAAGTTGGAGTTTCTTTTTGACTACTTCCTTCATTTCTTTGTTCTGAGTGTTGTAACACACATGCTATATACAATTCCTCATTTAACAACCAATTCATTTAATGACCTATTTGCAGGAATGGAACTCAATTATAAAGGAGAAATGTCTACACTGTCTCAAGAGGCTTTGGAACTTCCCAGAAACCCTGAAGTGACCCCTTACACCATTCATTTTGTTTTGTTTTGAAACAGGGTCTCGCTATGCAGTTCAGGCTGGCTTCAAACTCATGGCAAACCTCCACCTCAGCCTCCCAAGTGCTGGAATAACAAGCATGCACCACCAAGCCTGGCTTCCTTGTGCCATTCTTATGAATACATTTTAAAAGTGTTCCTGGAAGGCATGGTGATGCACACTTGTAATCCCAGCACTCAGATGGCTGAAGCAGGAGGATCACTGTGAGTTCAAGACCAACTTGGCGTACAAAGTGAATTCAAGTCTGTCCTGAACTGCATAGTGAAATCCTGTCTCAAAAAGACCCCCCCAAAAAAGTGTTCCTGAAGGATGACCTCATCCTACTATTTTATGAAGTATCTACTATGTAAGACCCTGAGAATCCACGTAGCAAATAAAAGCTTTCACTGGGCTTTGATGAAGCTTCAATTTGGAAAATATCTGGGTTTCCTGCACAACCCCATTAGCTCTCGCTGATAGCAGTCCCCTTTGTGCTTTGTTTCAGGAACGTAATTTTCAGTTTAAGCCACACATATGGAAATGAGTCACGGCTAAAAGAAATCACTCAGGGGAACTCCATCCCTTCCCCTCTTGGTCTAGAGACAGATAGGTGAGCCAGGTCTGGATAATACCACAAAGTAAATATCTGTTGGGAGCATCTGTGTTGGCTTTTCTTTCCTAGTAACAGAGCAAATGGAGAAGGGAAAGTCCTTTGTCTCTGTGACTTCCTACTTAGGCTCTGCTGTGCAAGTCCATGATGTTCCAAGCCATGGCATCTGTCATTACTTATGACAGGTAATGCACTAACAATGGCAGAAAAGAAAGAAGGAAGACCTGGTCCTTTGGGACTTCATGGGACGAGACTCCATCCCAGGCATGCCTCACACTTGATCAGACTTTTTACTATATAATAGTAACAAATTCATAGAATATTGCTCATCAGACTCTCTATTACTCTATTAGGAGTTTGTCGGTTCCCACCCTTTGACACAGCAGTTCCACCTTCTGATGCTTGTCGTAAGGATGTGGTTAAGCATTTGCTCAATGACTCATGATTATAAACAGCATAGGTATTGCTCCTACCAATAAAAATAAATTTAAAGCCAACTTAAATATTCAATGTTAGAATTGTAAAAATAACAGAATGTGGGTTAAGTGAGCTATACAATCATACTGGTAGTGTCAGTTAGCTATTAAATATGATAGTCTAAGAGTTTATAAAACCATGGAAGAAAGGTAAAGATACATCATATTTTAAAACAAAACCTAGGCCACAGAAAATAGACACACATTATGGTTTCCTTTGCATAGAACTCATGTATTTGCAAAGAAAGAGAGAAAAGACAAAAAAAGATTTATGTCAAGGTCCTAAGGACAATCATCTGAGAATTATGAACATTTAACATTTTTTATTTTTACTTATTCAGATTTTCTAATTTTTCCACATAAACACAGACTTCCTTCTTCATATTTTTCATGGACTCTAGAATAATGCTGGACCCCAGGCAGCATTTAACTAATTCAGAATTAATGGGGTAGAGTCTCTAGGAGAGATCATGTTGGGCTTCTTGACTTCAGATAATTCACAATATACTTAAAGTTTGGGGGAGTAAGAAGATTCTACTCACAGATGACATCAATTCATCCTGAACAGTGACTGTTAACACAGAGTTTCCAGGTACATTCTAATTTGCAGAAGTCTAGATCTTGATCCCCTTCATGTGCACCCTCTCCTGTACCTGTTCCCTGCTTGGTCCTCCTGCCCACCACCACAGCACAAAGTGTGGTTTTAATTTGCATTTCTCTAATGAGTAATGATGATGAACATTTTTTCATGTATTTATTTGCCATTTGTATTTCATCATCTGAGAATTGTGTATTCATCTCAGATGCCCATTTTTGGATTGGATCTTTGAATTTTGGGGGTCTGAGTTTTTTGAATACTTTATATGTTTTAGACAGAAGTCCTTTGTCTGAGGGACAGTTCACTAAGATTTTTTCCCAGTTTGTGGGTTTTCTTTTCACTATGCTGGAGATTTCTTTTGACATGCAAAAACTTTTTAATAATACTAAGACATGATCCCAGTTATTGATTCTGGGAAGTAGTTCCTGTGTGGTTTGATTCCTGTTCATGAATTTTCTACCTACCCCTGTGCCTTCAAGGTTTCTACCCAATTTGTCTTCCAATAGATTTAGTGTTCCTGTTTTAATATTCAGATCTTTGATCCATTTAAATTTTAATTTAGTACCTGGTTATGGGCATGGATGTAGTTTCAGTTTTCAGCATATGAAGAGCCAGTTTTTCCATCACCATTTATTAAAGAGTCTGTCTTGGCCCCTTTATCAAAGATAAGGTGATTAATTGTGTTTGTAGTTGTGGTTGTGTCTTCTACTCTATTCTATTGATCTTCGTGATTCCAGTATCATGTTGATTTTACTATAGTTGCGTTGTGCATTATAGTATAACTTCAAGTCAAGGACTGTGATGCCTGCTACCTTGTCTTTGCTGTTCAGAACCGTCTTTGCTGTTCTAGGTCTCTTCTGGTTCCAGATAAATTTTAGGAGTGATTTCTCTAGATCTATGAGGTATGTTGATGGTATTTTTATTGGGATTGCATTGAATCTGTATAACAGTTTTGGGAGAATGGCCATTTTTACAATATTTATTCTTTCTATCCATGAGCAAGGGATGTCTTTCCATTTTCTGAGATCCTCTTCAATTTCTTTTTTCAGTGTATTGTAATTTTCCCTATATAGATCTTTCACTTCTTTTGTGAAAATAATTCCTAAATATTTAATTTTTTGGTTGTTAGTGTGAAGGGTATGGCTTCTCTTATTTCTCTCTCTGATTTTGTTGTTAGGGTATAGAAATGCTATTGATTTTTGAGTATTGACTTTGTATCCAGCTACATTGCTGAATTTATTTATTATACGTAGGAGTCTTTCAATGGAGTTTTGGGGGTCTTCTATGTAGAATATCATGTCATCTGCAAATAATGATAATTTAACTTCTTTTCCTATCTTTACTCCTTTTATTTCTCTCTCTTGTCTAATTGCTCTGGCTAGTATTGCCAGTACTATATTAAATAGGAGTGGTGATAAGGGACATCCTTCTCTTGCCTGACTTTAAAGTAAAGACCTTCAGTTTTTGGCCATTTAGTGTGATACTGGCTGTTGGTTTGTCATAGATGGCCTTTATCATATTGAGGTAAAGACCATCTATTTCAATTTTCTGTAAGGTTCTTATCATGAATGAATGTTGGACCTTATCAAAAGCTTTTTCTGCATCTATAGAAATGATCCTGTGATTCTTACTTTTGCTTTATTGATATAGTGGATTACATTTAGTGATTTACATATGTTGAACCATTCCTGCATGCCTGGGATGAATCCCACTTTGTCATGGTGTGCAATCTTCTTGATGATTTACTGCATTCTATTTGCCAATATTTTATTGAGGATTTTTGCATCTGTGTTCATTAGGGAGATTGGTCTGTAGTTCTCTTTTTTAGTTGGGTCTTTCTCAGGTTTTGGTACTAGAGTAATACTTGCTCCCAGGAATGACTTAGGAAGGGTTGCTTCCCTTTCAGTTTCACTGAAGAGTTTGAGGAGTGTTGGCATTAAATCTTCTTTGTATTACTTGTAGAATTCCACAGTGAATCTGTCTGAGCCTGGGCTCATCTTTGTAGGTAAGGACTTAATTACATTTTCAATTTCATTAATAGAAATTGGGTTATTCAGCAGTTTTACATCTTCTTGACCTAGCTTTGGTACTTTATATGTTTCTAGGCATCTGTCTTTCTTCTGTGTTATCAAACCTGTGAGAGTAGAGGTTTTTCAAAATAGGTGTTGATGATCTTCTGTATTTCTACTGAGTCTGTAGTGATTTCACCTTTTTCATTATTTATTGCATGAATTTGAGCTTTGTCTTTCCTTTTTTAACAACATTGGCTAGGGGCTTATCAATTTTATTTATTCTTTCAAAGAACCAACTCTTTAATTCATTGATTCTTTGGATTTTTTTCTTAGTCTCTATTACATTAATTTCTGCTGTGATGTTTATAATTTCCTCCCTTCTTTTGGCTTTGGGCTTGACTTGCTCTTCTTTTTCTAGAAGTTTGAGGTGTAGCATCAGATTATTTATTTGTATTCATTCTGTTTTCCTGATGTGGGAACTCAGTGCAATAAGTTTTCCTCTGAGGATAGCTTTCATTACATCGCACAGATTCCAGTAAGTTGTATTTGTATTTTTGTTTGCTTGTATGTATTGTTTCATTTCTTCTTTAATTTCCTCCTGTGACCCATGGATTACTCGAGTGTATTGTTCAGTTTCCATGTGTTTGTGGGATTTTTGCAGTATCTTTTATCATTAATTTCTAGTTTCGTGGCACTATGATCTGACAACATGCATGGGATAATTTTAACTCTTTTGCATTTATTTAAATATGTTCTGTGGGCTAGTATATGGTCTATTTTAGAAAATGTCTCATGTACTGCTGAGAAGAATGTGTATTCTGACGTTGTTGGATGGAACACTCTATATATGCCTATCAAGTCCATTTGTTCACAGGTGTGATACAGTTCTGTTATTTCTTTGCCCATTTTCTGTCTGGTTGATCTGTCCCTTGGTGTCAATGGGGTGTTAAGGTCTCCTGTTATAATTGTGGTATTCTTTATGTGATTTTTGCATTTCTGTTAATACTTGTTTTATATAACTGGGTGCTCTGGAATTTGGTGCATGTATATTTAAGATAGTTATCTCTTCCTCTTGAAGTTTTCCCTTAATGAGTGTGTAGTGACCTTCTTTGTCTCTTCTGATCATTATTGGTTAAAGTTCACAGTGTCTGAAAACATAATGGCTACTCCTGCTTTTTTTTGGGGGGGGGGTTCCTGTTGCATGAAGTATTGTTTTGAATACTTTGACTTTCAGTCTGTGAGTATCCTTCTAGGTTAGATGGGTTTCTTGTAGAGAGCATATGGTTGGATTTTGTTTCTTGATCCATTCTGCCAGTCTATTTCTTTTAATTGGTTCGTTGAGACCATTTACATTAATGGTTATAACTGTTATATATTGGTTTATTGTTGACATGTTATCTTTCTGCTGTTTCATCTTCTTCTGTTCTGTTTAATTATCTGCTTTGCTTAGTGGTTTTTTTCCTAAGTGTATCTAAGCTGTCTTTCAATAATTTTTGCGGGGTTGGCTTGGTGATCATGAAGTTCTTCAGCTGTTTTTTGTCATGGAAGTAGCTTATTTCACCTTCGATTCTGAATAACAGTTTTTCAGGGTACATCAGTCTAGGTTGGAAATCATTTTCCTTTAGGATACGAAATACTTCCCTCCATGCTCTTCTTGACTTTATTCCTTGTGCTGAGAAGTCCGCTGTGATTCTGATAGGTTTCCCTTTATAAGTGATCTGTCTTTTCTCCCTGACAGCTTTTAATAATCCATTCTTGTGTTGGATTTCTGGGATGGTGATTATTATATGTCTGGGTGTAGTTTTATTTTGGTTATGACTATTTGGATTTCTATATGCTTCACTGAACCTGATGTAGTTTTCCGATCTCATGCTTGGGAAATTTTCAGCTATTACTTCTCTAAATACCCTCTTGATGTCCTTTATGTCATCCCCTTCTTTTTCATTAATCCCTATCAATCTTATGTTGTTTTTCTTTACATCATCTTGCAGCCGTTGAATTGTTATTTCCTGATTCCTTGTTATTTTTAAAAGATCTTTCCTTTCCTGTTCACTAGCTGCAATCTTGTCTTTGAGGTCTGAAATTCTATCTTCACTTTCGTTGAGGTAGTTTTGACAACTTTCAGTGGAATTTTTGCTTTCCTCTATATCTCTTTGCATTTGCTTCATGTACTCTGTTTCTGTTTCTTATATTGTTCATCAAGGGATTCTATCTTTTTGTTTAGTTCCTCTAATTTTTTCACTGTGTCTTCTTTCGATATGTTCAGCATCTCTTTCATTTATCAATTCTTCTTTTACCTGGGAGATTATTCCTAGTTTGAATTCCTTTAAAGCTTCCTGCAGTTGCTTCTTTATTTCAGTTGCTATTATTTCAGGTATTTCAGGTGTATTGCATATATTTTCTTCTATGTACATGGCTCCTAAGGTTTCATGGGATGGGCTGGAGGTTTGAGATTGTATTTTGGTCTTTCATTTTGTCATTTTCCTATATTTCTGTGTTTAAAGTGTTATTCCAAGGCTTCCCCTGGACCTGTTGGAAATCCTCTTCTATGCCCTCAGCTCCTGGGACTCTGGCCACCCAGTTCCCCAGATTGAGAGAGGGTCACTGGAGGTAGGGCAGGCAGGCCCAAGCCCTACAGGCTGGTCAGGTGTGGCAGGAAGCTGTGAAGTTCCTTGGCTGGTGGGAGCAATGATCCCAAACTCCTGGGCTCCCAGACTGCCCAGTCTCAAGAATTGAGGGAGCAGTCAGGCTGCAATCCCCGGAGCCAGTCAAGCATGGCAGGAAGCTGGGAAGTTGGTGCAGGTAGACCCAAGACCTGGTCAGCCAGTCCAGTGCAACAGGAAGCCGTGAAGTTCCCTGGCTGGCAGGAGCAATGATCTTAAACTCCTGGGGCTTGAGATGGTATGGAGACACTCACCCCAGGCTGCCCAGTCTCTAGAATTGAGGGCACAGGGAGGCCTATCACTGTTACTTTGAATCTAGAATCTAAACATAAAATATGTAACACTCTATCTGAAGTAAACTGGAATATCACAAACATTCTTTTTTATCTAAATTTTTATTATTTTATATTATATGTGTGCAGTAAGTACATAACATTTACATTTCTTGTGGGAACTTGGTATAGGTACGTGATATCTCTTAACTCTTTTTTTCATCTTTTTCCCCTCCCCTCCATATCCCTCCCACTTGTCTCTTAACCCCCTTCTCTCTTTCCTTTATTTTTATCATTTTAAAGGGAGTAAAACAAATTTTTTAGCAGTACATAATGTCTACACTCCTTGTGTGGAGTTGGTACTTATATCTAACACATCCCAGTTCCTTTTTTTCATCCCTTATGCCCTCCCTTCATCTCTTCACCTGCTTCTCCTCTGAGAACTACCTTTCTCCCCACTTCTCTGTTATTCTGCTCTTTATTTGTACTCTGAGTTTTTCATGTGAGAAAAATCATGTGATAATCTCCTGACACAAAAGCACAGAACTAAACCCACAGATAGTACAGGCTGACTATATCACTGGGAGGTCTCTGAATGAACTTTCAGTGTAAATCAATGTATTCATAAACAGACAATAAAAATCTGATATGTGACATTTACACGTGTTACTAAAACAGCCAAAAGCACAGCAATTGTTGAGACTTACATCAACAGATTTTTTTCTAAAAGGTGTATTCAATTGCTGACATTATATAGAATTGCCTGTTCATGGTGATGACAAAAAGGAGGCACCAAATGCTAACCCTGTTTTATTATTAATTTTATAAACCATTGTAGACCATGTGTCAAGGCTATTTGCTCCCATGGTCCCATTGTTGACATGCCACTCACAGATCTCACCAGAGCAAAACTTAGGATAAGATAGACGCTGAGTTGGAGGGGCAGTGCTGAGAGATGAGGACATGTAAGTAGAGACACCTCCCACCCAAAAAAAGACAGTCTTGGAAAGAGTTTGTATTTTATTTTGCAAAGAGATCATCCTAGCAGAGAAAAGGCTCCTCCACTCCGCATCTCTGTCCTTTGTGGAAAAGTTCAGCCAAGCTTCCCAGCCACCCAAAAGGCTCTAAGCCTCTTCATGGTCATCGTTACCCCTCTAGGATATGACAAGGGACAACAAGGGCCAGAGCAAAACAAACCCCTAACTTGCCACAGCAAGGCCAATGTGCCAAGTTTTCCTGTAACGTGATATTTGGGTTAAGCTTTTTTCTTTCACCCTTTGGAATTTCATCCTCTCTCCATTTCTGAATTTCAATTTTGACTTTCACAGTTCAGAAGCCAAGAAAAATCACATTTAAAACCAAAATTTCTTTCCTTTCTTTGAGGATAGTCTTTGGTTTCCTATGTAAAAAGAAAGTAGATGTGGAAAAACCACATTCATTAGCTTTGTATAAACAATAAAACGCACTTGTCAAAATCCACCTTGAACCCCATTATTATGTGGTTAGTACAAGTTAATCAAGTTAATAAAACTTTTTAAATATTAACAAACTTCTCTGTCCCTATCTCCTTACACAGTAGAAAAAAGCAAAGTGATAATCTAGTCCCTGAACTGTGTCAGGAGGAACCTGTGAGCTTGCTTGATTTGTCAAATGTATCAGAGCAGGAAACAATGCAAGTAGTCCCGCCAGTTCTTTGCATGAGAATAATGGAATCTCTTACTTCCTGAAGTGTAATCGTAACAAAGGGAATGATTTGAAATTTGGTCTTCTCAAGACAGAAGGACAAAGATAAATTAGAATTCCATTTCCTCTGTCTTTAGCTCCAGTACACACCCAAGGCAGTTCCAGAACCGACCTTGAGCTAAACTGCAGCTTAGGGCAGACTTTCTGCTGCACGGGGTCAGTGCTCACCCATAGTTACAGACATCAGTGCTTTCCACAGAAAACAAAAACAGAATGTTCTTTAATCTACTTGTTATTGCATGAGTAAACTATCTCAATATCCAGATCAACACAATTCTGTTCAAAACAAGGATTCTTCACTTTAAGAAATTGTTTCCCTGGTTAAAACAGGTCAATTTAAAACAAAAATCTTCAATCACACTCAACATTTTTTAAGGATGTATCTTCAAGGATCAAAGTAAATGCAGTGACCCTTGCCTACAAGTAAAGGTGAAGGAAAAGACCTTTTTTTTTTTTTAAGGTAGTAAAATACAACAGAACAAGACAAAACGAATCCAATTAAGACAATGCAGTGAAATTGCTACACAGCAAGATACCAGGATAAGAGTAATAGGTATCATAGTATATCTCGTTATCTTCTTAATCAAGTCCCTTATGCATCCATGGACTGTGCCAGATGCCTCACATATGGTTATGGTTGGCATTCAAAGTGTCCAGAAATGGCTCATCCTGTTGAAGGGCTGGTTGCTGATGAGCTTTTGGGAAGAGACTATATCATGGAGGCTCAAACTTCACCAACAGGATCATGATTGCATGGCATCACTGGGAGACGATGGAGACCAGAGGACAAGCCAAGTGAAGTAGTGGATGAGGGGGTGGTACTTGGTAATTGTGTCTGTTCCCTGTGAGCACCTTTGCTTTACACATCTTTCTACCATTATCTTCTGACTCACCTCAGGCTCACAATAATGAGAACAGACAGTCATGGACTGAAACCATCAGTTAACACAAATTTCTCTTCCTTTGAGACATATATGTCAGGTATTTTGTCACAGGAACAAAACCAGCTTTGTACATATGTAACACATGGACTTGGTAAAAAGCTTAGCCTCACAATCTAGGTGCATGTTTTTATTTTTTTAAATAAAAGTAAATTCCAAGTCATTTCAGTGAGGTCATGAAAAGCTCAACTAGGGGCATTTATTTCAACTTCTGTCTAGATGTAAAAAGGAACAAAATGTTACCTTCTTATTCATATCCTCATGACTTATTGGAGTTTGGTAGCATCTGACTTCCATGCCAAGCTTGGACACTGGAATCTTCAACAATATAGTGGCTCCAGCTGTCAGAGACTCAGAGTCTCCACGCACACTACAAGGTCATTTCCCTCAGTGGTCATCCCACATTCATGGATGTTGCCAGAAAAAGAACAGAGTTCCCCTGTTCCTTGGATCCACAGTTCTCTGTCCCCTTCTCAATCCTGAGTAACTACTTTCTCTCAAAAGATAATAGCTTCTCGACTTCCGGGAGAACATGACGGACAGATAACAGCAACTACCGGAGGCTCTCTGAAAGACTCGGCTCAGAAGCCAGGAATGGTGCGGATTAAGGAGACATAAGCAGGTGGAGATATGCTCTGCTGACTCAGGAACGAACTGGGCTGAGAGAAACCAACTTGGAATGCAGTCCTGGTGCTAAAATAGGAACAGAAAAATCTCGGTGTGGAGGCTGGACCCTGCGCCATTGTAAGCCGCGATTTGGGTTTCCCGCCGCGCGGCGGCTGGCTGCCTCTACAGTGGCTCGGCAAGGAGAGAGATGCGCAGAAGCTCTAAGAATGGCAATCTGCAAACGGCAGGGAGGCGTGCACTGACTTGTGGTGAGATGAGTGAGAGAAACTGACACTCTACCACAGTTTGACTCCAGCAGAGGACTTTCTGGGCCGGAGCAGTCCTGCGGGAGCAGGGCACGGTGGCGACTCCAGCCACACATCCCCCTCTCGGGCGGGATTGGTGAAAAGTGCCTGGCCTGCGTGACGCTGCCAGCGGACCTGGTAGACTGTCCCAACTCAGATCCCAGAGCCTGATGGTGGCCGGGAGGGGAGACGCGTAGGCTGCCTGGTCCGTAACTCCCTGGTGCGCGGCGGTGAGCGGGAACAACTAACTGGAGCAATTCGATCAGGCTGTGGCTGACTGGGAGAGAAGCTGGGCCTCTTATATAAGCTTGCATATATAAGGAACAGAGAAGAAGAGGCAGCATGGGAAGAGGCAGCAACAAGAAAGGCTCCTCGGCCCCCAATTCTGAGAAACAGGCAATAGCAGACACCGCACCAATACACATAAGGCACCATATAGAGAGCCTCATAGACCAATTCAGGAATGAAGTTATCAACGACCTGAAGCTAGAAGTATGCAGAATAGTTAGAGAAATGCTAAGTACCACCCAAGAAAAAACAGGCGGTGGAATGGAAGAACAGAAAAAAAGGGGAGAATTGTTTGATGGAGAAAACAGAGAAAGCATAGAATACGTGAAGCAGGTTCAAAGGGACTACCAAGATACTAAGAAGTCTATAGAAGACTGGCATAACAGCTTGAAAGAAACTAAGGACAGACTATCTGAACTGGAGGGCAGACTTGTAATATGGGAGAATGAAATGAAAAACTTCTTAAAAATAACAAAGAAACAAACAGCAATAATACAAAGACAAGAAGATGATAAGAGGATCCATAACTTAAGGATTAAGAACATAAAAGAAGAAGTAGGGATACAAACAAGTGAACTACAAAAGCTACTCACAGAAATAATCCAGGAGAATTTTCCTAATTTAGCAAAAGGTAAAGATACTCAGATGTATGAGGCATACAGGACCCCAGCTACCTACAACCCAAACAGAGCAACACCCAGGCATATAATAATCAAAATTCCAGAAATTCAATACAAGAACAGAATATTAAAAGCTGTCAGAGACAAGAAACAGACCACTTACAAGGGAACACCCATCAGAATTACAGCAGATTTCTCTGCACAAACCATCAAATCATGAAGAGCGTGGGGGGAAATAATTCAAGCTTTGAAAGATAATAATCTCCAGCCAAGATTGAGATATCCTGCACAACTGTCCCTGGAAATTGATGGAAAAACAAGATGCTTCCAGGATAAAGAGGTGCTTCCAGGATAAAGAGGAACTGGGGGAATTTGCAACCACCAATTCAACTCTACAGAGAGTATTGCAGGATATTCTAAAAAAAGAAAAATACAAAGAATCCAGAAATAATGGCAGAGAGGCCACAACGAATGGAGCAGAGAACAAAATGAAGAAGACAAACTGACAGCTACTGACAGAAAAAGAGCTCAACAGAAATGAGGCAGAGAAGACTGGAGGATAGGAACAGCTATTTTGGAGAAAATGACATCTTAATAGGTAATACTGATTTAGTATCATCTTGTTTTGAAGTCTCATCTAGCTTTTGTCCTTCTGTCTCCAATGGTCTAAATAGGCTGTATCTTATTGGATTTTATTATGTACCATAGTATAAGCAAAAACCTTTTAAAGACAAGGAGATTATACAGAAACCATTGTTCATTTTCTGTTAGTCGATTCTAAATACTCTGTAATGCTGTCATTCTCTTGAATGGTTTTACATTGTTTTGATATACTTAATGCTACAGTATACGAAGTTGTACTCAAGGATTTCAAAGAAAGAAACAATATGGTAACTACTTTTAGGTTAGGATTATCTGGTGGTGAAACACTATTCTGCTTAAATGGTTATGTTTTGATCTGCGCTGTTTCGTTGTTATGCCCTCTTTTATCTCAATCTCCACTCCATTATTTACTTACTTTTTTATCTTTATCCTTTTAATTAAAGGAAAAAAAATAGCAGGATATATTATAGTAACCCACTTTGACTTTTCATTACCTTGATTTAAAGCCCTATATTACTCTCACCATCTGGTTTTTAACTGATGTTCCCCTATTCTGTTTTGCTGGATAGTATCAGGTTCGAAAGTTTAGGCATCAGCTGTGAAGATAATGAGATTCATTATGACGCCCATTCTTGTTGACTTTTATCTACTTTTGAAGACCTACAATGTCTCCAATGTTTTGGTTTTGCCGGTTTTATTCTTTACTGTTTTGTTCAATTGTATTATAACTAACGATATAGGCAATTCTATTAGAGATAGCGGGAGGCATTATGGTAACCATTGTTGATCACCTTGTATTATGTTTTTACATTATCTATTATGTCCACCCTTTTGACTTGACCGATTCTGTTCTGTTATGTCACATTTGGTTTTACTCTCTTCCAAAAAAGTAATAAGAACCGTGGGAGCAATGAAACCCAAAATGTGTAATAGTCATGGTACAAAAGAGAGGAAAAGAAAGTGCTCCAAACTATATAACTGCATGTATATTTAAGTGTATAAGATAGAAAATGATATCACAGAGTTTTATTGGATCAATGAACAGAACTGTTTGCAGTATCATTGATGGAATGTCCACTTTACAAGCTTTAATTTTGTGACTTGAACAATTATTTCTAAGATGACAATATGTAATCCATTAACTAGTGATTTCCTACTGTTCATTTTTTTCTGTAAATCTGTATAACTTGTACCCTTTCCCTGCTTTTTTTTCTTTTCTCCTTAAATAAAATTAAAAAAAAAAGATAATAGCTTCTCTCTTCTGCCTATACATAATCCTCTCAAGAGGTCTAGACTTCCAGAAATCAAAGCCAGGAAGGAATCTGAAAAAAGTCAGAAAACAAACCCAAGAACAAATTAAACCCATTTGCACATAATTCCTTATTTCCACTGTGATGATAAGGTTGGTTTAACTGAAATGAAGGCTCCTTGGTCATAGTTAAAAGAGTGTGACTAACACGTGCTTTGAGATGTGAGACTTAGTTTCCAGGTAACTGTAGATCTGTTCCAGCTGCAGAAGATATGTGAGCTGCCTTCTAGAAAAGCCAGGTTTGACTTTTCAAGGTGGTACCTATTGACAAATGTTTTATAAGTATGGATAAAGACCATTGCATGAGAACATTGGGGAGGATTCCACTGATAAAACTGACTTTGACCTGAGTTTATCAAATCTCTAGAATCAACTACTTATTCATCAAATAGAAGTATTTATTGAACACTTATTATAAGCACTGCACCAAAGTATAAAAGTAAGATGAATAGCACAGTCTCACATTAGAGTTCTCAGTCTTTCAAGAAAAGACAGAGATTCGTTGTGAGGTTTAAATGCACTAAGGAAACCATTATAGGATATGAAAGAACTATTAAAAAAAAGATTCTGGCCTGGATTGGCTCACACCCCACTTGAAGAGTCAAACAAGGAATGCTAAGCAGTAAAGAACCAGTAAGTGGGCTGGGGATTTAGCTCAGTGGCATAAGTGCCTGTCTGGCAAGTGTGAGGTCATGAGTTCAATTCCCCGCACCAAAAAATAAAAATTAAAAAAGAACCAGTAAGTTCCAAACCATGAGTGTTAACTCTAAGGCCAGTGAAAATTTTGAAAAGGTAGAAATGCTTAAAAGTGAACCTAATAATCATCCATAATGAAATTTAAATCACATTTTTTGTTTTGTTTCTGTTTTTGTTTTTTCAATACTAGAGATTGAACACAGGCCTTGTGCATGACAGGTGAGTGCTCTACGCCTGAACTATACACCAGTCCTTTTTAGTGAGGCAACGTCTTGCTAAACTGCCCAGTTTAGGCTCAAATTTGAAATCTACCTCAACCTTCTAAGTAGCTAGAACTACAGATGTGTGCCACCACATCTGGTTTAAACCAGGTTTTACATTTAACTCTCTTTGTTTATATTCTCTAACAAGCAATGTGCTAGGCTCTGGGAATACATTCATAGAAAATTCCAAATTCATTCCTTAAAATGCTCAGCTTAAGGAGATATTCCACCATGAATTAGTTTACTTTCTAATATCATAACAAAAGATATTAGATATCTAGATAATTTGTGTTTGTTTGTTTGTTTGTTTGTTTTTGAAGGAAACTTATAGTTCTTTGAGGTTTCAGTCCATACTCAGCTGGCTCCATGGCAGGGTGGCTAAGGGGCAACCATTCCTGGCAGCTGCAAGGAACAAGACAGAAAAGGGCAAAAGGAGAAAAAAAGGGAAAAGCACACCTCCTTCCCTCCCTTATACTGTATGCCACCTACCCACACCTGGGCAGGTACAGCACTCACTCACCAATTCCAGTGCTAGACAATAACCAGTCACAAAGGCTAGATTCAGCCACCTCCCTGATGGCATGAGGTTTGGGGGGGCCATCTAAACACAAGTCATAACATTCCATTTCAGGCCCCCTAAAAACTCAAGTACATCTTTATGCAAAAGACAGTTAGTCCATCTCTAAGAATTGCCAAAGTCCTAACAGTTTCAGCATTGTGGAGAAGCCCAAGTCCCAAGTCTCCTCTAAGATCTAAGGCAAACTCATAGCTGTGAGCCCTTGTACAAGTGAAAAATTAAACACTTCCAATATTCAATGGCATGAGATAAATATTACCATTTCAAAGGGCACAAACAAGGAAATGCAAAGGAATGGGACTAAAGGAAGTCCAAACTCCAGCCGGGCAAACATTAAGTCCTGGGGTTCCATGATATCATCTGAAGCAATCTAGTTGTAAGCTCCAAAGAGCCTGAGTGACTCCACCCCCACAGCACTTCTGATAGTTTTAGCTTACATGGTTTCTCTCTTGGGCTAACTTTGCTCCTTCCTTGCAGGTGTCCTTAGGTGATCCACACTCCTGGCTTTTTCAAACTTATGGGTTCTCCATTGTACCTTTGGCTTTACACTCACAGCTTCACATTATCTGGCCTCCCAGGCTTTCTGAAATCAGGGTGAAAGCCTTTTAACCTCAGAACACTTGCATCCTTAATTTTTTTTTTTTTTGTCTTTTTCCTTTTTATTGGTACCTGCACCACATGGATGGTGCTGAAGTCTGCTGCAGATGGAACAGTAATCAAGCTTTCTGCTCTCTTGGCTGTAGGAGTCAAGTACCTGGGTTGCTAGGCACTCTGAACTTGATTCCAAGAAACAAATTCTCTGTGCCTCTGCCATTCTGGAACCTGGTGCTCTTCAGCTTTCTCCTCAAAGCAAAGTCTTTCACTTTTGCTGTTTTGAATGTGCAAAGCATGGGGACTCACTGCTGCTTGTGATATCCTAAGTCCATCTTTTACATTCTCTTCTTCCTTCTCAACAATAGAGATCTCAGCTCTATCTTTGCAGTCTATAGCTTTACTAGAGCTTTTTTCCCTGGCCAAACTCACAGTGTTTCAAATCACCCAGCTGGACTCTGCTCTTGATTTGCAACATAAATCTGGTTAAAAGCCCCAATAATAGCCATGCCACCACCTCAAAATTCCACTACCTTGAAATTTCTTCTGCCAGGTGAATTAGCCCATTGCCCCTAATCTCAGTCTTAGGCAAAATCTCTGGGAAGGAGCAAAATGTAGGCAAACTTGCTGCCAAACCATAACACACATCGTCTGGAGTCCAACCACCAATGCAGTCCCTTTTTCCAGCAGAATCCTCCCAAGCCTAGTCTTTTACCAACAGTATTTTTATTAACCTTCTGGTCTCCAGAGTTCTGACCAGAATCTCCCATACACAACAGCCTACGGCATTCCAGGGCTACTCTTTCAGGCAACATCTCTGAACTTTTCCAAACTCTTCCAACAAGCCATTCCCAAAGGCTTTGAATCACATGGTCAGGTACAGTCACAGCAACAACCCGATTTCTCTGGCATCAAATTCTTTCTTAGTTACTTTTCTCTCATTGCACAAACAAAATATTTGATGCCCAAATGAAGGAAGGAAAGATTTATTTATCTTACATTTCTTGAAGGTTTCAGTCTATACTCAGCTGGCTCCAAGGCAGGGTGGTGTGACTAAGGAGCAACCATTCATGGCAGCCATGAGGAACAACAGCAAAAAGAATAAAAGAAGCAAAAAAAGGGTAATTAGCTCACAGTTTTGAAGGACAGAACTCCAAGATTGGGAAGCCTTATCAAATGGATTCAGTCCCTAGTCCCCAGTCCTTATCAAATGGTAAGGGTCCCCTAGGCTAGGGCCCCCTAGGCTATCTATTACAGTATAGTGGATGGCATCATACCAGGAGCATGTGAGGGAAAGACAGAAAGCCACAGAGTAAGGGTGTAGTCTTGCTCTTCTGTAGCAACTTGCTCTCATGAAAAAAGCAAACTCAGTCCAAGGCACAGTATCGCACCTCAAAGGGCAGGGCTGCAGTGATCTAATGACTTCCCACTAGGCTGTGCATTTGAAACATTCCACCACCTCCTAACACCATCACATTGGGGACCAAATTTCTGACACATGAATCCTTGGGGAACACATTCAAACAATGTCCAGACTATGGAAGACCCCAAATGGTGTGATAGCTGCTATTACTGTTGCTGCTGCTGTTTATCTTGGAACTGAGGATGTTTCAGAGAGTAAGTACTGTCTCTGCTGAGCTATAAAGGAAGGGTATCAGCCAGGGAAGAAAAGCTGAGGGCAAGGGATTCAAAGTTCAGGAAACGCCAGGAGCCTATAAACTTGAGTAAATCGCATGGAAATCAAAGATGAGCAATTCCTCTTTCACTGGAGTAAAATCAAAGAGAAAAGCTTGAAGCCAGCAATGATTATGCTTCATCTGTCTTAATAGATGGAAACTAACAATATATCCCTGTGAAATATCAATGCCTAGGAAAGGTTCAAGTTCACTTCCAACAGCCCATGAGTCACCACACATTGACTCGGCTAAAGCATTTCCACAGAGCCACTTCAGGACAATGGAATGACCAAACACATGACAATGAGTCTCTTTCTGTCCTGACTATGAAATGCCACCCTCCTGTATCAGTTGACTCACACTTGACTGTAAGTCTTAGTCTGGGGGAAAAGATTTGGGGTGTAGATCTGGGGGCACACATTCTATCTACCTCTAAGTAAAGACAAGAGCAAGAGCTGGTTCATTCACAGTGGCAATAGGACAACATTGAAAACAGCAGATGCCATATCTGAAAATGCCACGCTGAATGCTTCCCTGTAGGTGGTCAGTAGATGTGTCTCTTCATCAGTTATAATGTCTCAGTCAACCACAGAATAGCAAAACCATAATTTCTAATCCCAAAGAAGACAGACCTGAGGAAAATAGAATTTAAAAATCTTATTTGTCAAAATAAAATGGAAACAATAGAAAAAATATGAGTTCTTTCATTATATTGAGGGGAATAAAAAATAAAATCAGAATGCACTGGCCTGGGAAAAATAACTTTTTGAAATACATCTAGAGCTTTATGTTCACTTTTAAAAACTTCTCTCCTCAGGGGCTGGGGATTTAGCTCAGTGGCATAAGCACCTGCCTTGCAAGCAGGCAGTCGTGAGTTCGATCCCTGGTACCGATAAAAACAAAAAAGAGAAAAAAAAAAAAAAAACTTCTCTCCTCTAGAGAAGCTATTGTTATCAGAGTCTACCTTACTGAGATTTTACCAAAGCCTAAATGACCTGGGGGAAGACAACTACATAACCCCAGGGTACCTGAAAGATGAAGACTTAATCAGAAAACTAACAGATGCTTTCCCTCCGCACCATACACTACTGCCATGTCAAGAGGGCTCCTGTATAATAATAGGGCATTTAAGCAACCCACAAGCCTGAGATCCTATTTTAGGGCTTCTAAAAAAAACCAGGGCACCAGGGGAGGCAAAAACAAAATGTGAGAGAAAACTTTAGCTTGGACACTATAGTCAAAGCAATCAATAAACACAGCCTAACTCCACATAAACACAAGCCACATAAACACAAGCCTCACACTAAAGTCCCATCTGTCTCAGTAACCTTTACTTGGTATGTCATACACACTCTCAACAAGCATTAAAAGACACACACACACATGTGTGTACACACACACACACACACACACACACACACACACACAAAGAAACAGCCTAAAGAGACAAAGCAAACATAACAAACCAACTCAGGTTATTAATAACAGAGGTTTTCAGAGATAATAAATTTGAAAAATGGTTAATATATTAAAAGAATGGTAAGAACATATTATAAAAACAGAAAAAAATAAAGAAATTAGAAGGCAAACCTTGAAAACTAACAAAAATAAAGAAAGTTTTTGATGGGTTCATCAGTAAACTAAACAAAACAGTAAAAAAAAAATCATTGAACACTTGAAAGGCTTGATGGCAGGAGAACTGAGAGTTCAAGGTCAGTCTGGGCAAGTCAATAAAAGCCTGTCTTAATTCCCCAAAATTGTAATTCCCAAACTGAAATATAAAGAGAAAAAAACAATGAAAAAAATGAAGCACAGCAAGAATTGTTAGAGAACAACAAACAGTTCAACCACATACATATAATGGAAATACCAAAAGAAAAAGACAGAAAAGAGAAGAAATATTTGAAGTAATAATGGCTAAGAATTTTCCAAAATGAAAGGTAAATACCAAAACACCAAGCAAGATAAAATACCCAAAAAACTACACCTATAGCATCATGTATGTATAATATCTACATGCAAATACACAGTGATAGGTTTTTAGCCACATAAATCTGCCACATCCTGCTGATGGTGGTCCAACATGGCAAAGAAGCCACAAAGAACACCCTGTCAGACTTCTTCCTGATCCAAGCCAGACTCCCTGTCTCTCCATCACATATGCGCCAAGGATTCCCCAATCCCCAATCTGAGCACACAAACACATAGCAATAATCCATCACTGTCAACAAACCAGACCCCTCTCCACAAAGGTAATCTTTATAAATGACCCCCTTAATCCTTTGTCCAGTGAGAGAGCACCCGCATTCTCAGCATGTGAATCTCTCCCATGCCTGCATTAAAGATCTTTCCAATTTTTGTCTTTCTCCTCATTATTTCTGAGCCTTTAGATTGAGTCCCAAAAATATCAATCACATATCACATTCAAATTGCAAAAAAAGACAGAAAGAATATTTTGAAAGAGTTTGAGCAGGAAAAAAAAAACACTTTATGTACAGATGAACTAAAATAAGAATTGTATTGGACTTCTCTTCAAAAAAGTCTAATGGAAACAATAAAATGGAGTAAAATTTCTAAAGTGTGAAAGAAAAATAGAATAGACTTCATTATCCAGTGAAATTTTGTTCAAAAGTGAAGGAAAATAAAAATTTTCTGAGACAAATAAATACTGAAAAAAATTCTCACCAATAGAACTGCTTTACAATAGAACCACATACAAGAAGCATTAAAAGAAGTCACTTAGGGCTGTGCGTAGTGGCACACCTATAATCCCAGCACTCTGGAGGCTGAGACATCCTGGGGTATGAGGTGAGTTCAAGGACAGCCTGAACTGAATAGTAAGATCCTGTCTCAAAAAATATTTTTTAATGAAAAATAAATTTTAAAAAGTCATTAGAGAAGCAGAAAATAATATAGGTCAGAAATTTGCTTCATCTAAAGGAAGAATATTGGAGAAGGAATACATGAAGGTAACTAAAATCTTTTTCTTTAATTTGTAATAATACTTTTTGTGATTGGAGCTTAAATGTATGTCAAATTAATGACAGCAGTTATAAGGGATAGGAGAGAGAAATTGGAAATATTCTTGCATTTCCTTTGAAGCAGTATAATGTTATGAGTTCAATCTGTATTCATTGTAGATGTACATTTAAAACCATATACAACCACTGAAAAGTTTTTAAAATGGAACTAATATGCTAAGAGAAAAATTGATACGCAGAGAGGAAAGTAGAATTGTATAAAATTCTCAATTAAAACCAAAAATAGCTTCCCTCCCACCCTCAGACCCCAAACCTCCACGTCAGAGAGCAGCTGCTTCCATGCCTGCCCTCCAACCCTCAGAATCCTGGACCTCTAACTGGAGGGTGGCCGCTTCCACACCTGTCCTCCCACCCACAGTCCTAGTATTACCTCTCCTCCTCCAAGAAACTTGGACTGCAGTGGATTAACCTTGCTGAGTTGATGGGAGACTTAGTAACCCCCTCATCCAAACAGAGGACCTCAGCAGACTTCCATTAGTGTAGTGAATTTGTCCCTAAAATAGAGGTCTTCAGTGGGTAAACAGGAGCAGTAGCAAAATCCCCTCCAGCTGTAGGACCTTGGCAAGTCCGGCAAGAGAGTGGGTGGGTGCTTCCTCCATACAGAGAACACTAGATGGGTTGAGGAGAGTGCTGATAAGGCCTCCCCCAACCTGGAAAAAATTAAAAGGGATTCTGAGACACCCAAAGGTACGGTAGGATCCCAGCTGAGACAAACACTACAGACAGGGAGATCCGGTGGCCTGGAACAACCTGAAGACATAGTGACAGTGGGAACTAAGGGTTGACTTACATCAATACTCCTAGGCTAGTCAGCCTAAGAAGAATATATGACTCACCCAACAGGCCCTGCAGGAAGAATTCAGGTGACTGGATCTCCTCTTCATTGTGGTACCCAGCACATGTACAAACATCAACCACACAGAAGGACCCTAAGATACACACTACTGACAGTTGAGACTAATGGAATTGAAAGACAAAATATTAAACCAAAAGATGAAAATGACAAAATAAAAAAGCAAAATGCAATCTTAAACATCTAGTCAATCAAGAGCAGGTATAGGAGACATTGAAATAGAGGACTTTAAAAGTTATACACCTGAAATCTCTGAAAAGATAGCAAGTGAAATAAACAAACAAATCTTTGAGGCTATAAAGGAAATCAAATTAGAAATAGTCTCTCATGTAAAGACAGAAATGAAAACCTTAATAAAGGAGTTGCTCAGCATAGCTAGAGAAGACATAGATTTTTTTAAAAGTACAAGAGCATAGGAAACTGATTGAAACCTTGAATGAATAACATAGAAAGCAAGTAGAATGCATGAAACAAATTCAAAGAGAAACCCAAGAAATAAAATATTCCATTGAAAACTGATGAAACTGTTTAAATGAAGCTGAGGATAGAATTCCAGACCTTGAGGACAGGATCACAGCTAGCAATCATGAAGAGAGAACTTTTAAAAATAACAAGGCAGCATGAGTTGACAATTCAACAGCTTCAAGATGATGCCAAGAGAAACTATGTAAGACTAATAGGAATCAATGAAGATGCAGGAATCTATGCAAATGACATTGTAAACATTAGAAGTAGTGGCAGAAAATTTTCCAAACATAGGGAAAGAATCCAATATAGAGATAAATGAGGCTTGTAGGATGCCAAATCACATAAAATAACACAAACAAACATAAATCTACACCCAGACATATAATAATTAAGATCCCAGACATACAAAATAAAAGCAGAATTCTAAAAGCTGTTAGAGAAAAGACCCAACTCACCTATCAAGGAGAGCCCACTAGAATCATGACGGTTTATACAAACACATATGTACCTCACAAGTGTCAAGAGGATTGAATTCAGTATCCAAAGCTTAGGGGTCAGCCTGAGTTAACTTAGAATAAAGATTCCCTTTGTCAGTGATTGACTCCATACCTGGAATCCACAGCTATGTGTAATAAGTAGAGGATTTGGAAAATTCACATTAAGGTCTTCCTTGCTTTTCTGAGAGTACCTTTAAGAACATCTTTGTATTGATTTACATAGACTGAGTTATTTGTAGGTTATTCTGATAAAGGCTTGTGTACTCTTTCCACTAATTTCCTTCAGAAATAGGATGAGAGTTTTCTTCTATGTTATCCTTCCTTAATAATGTAGGCAGGTAGAGTAGTCACTATCTGGAATGCTGTACATCACTGGAGTAGAGAAATATGGCTGTTAGCACCTACCCAGGAATGATTCACATTTTGCCAGCAAAAATGAGTCACATAACCACATATAAATTCAAAGGAATAGGAAAATGCAAAAATACTGCATGCAGTAAAAAAGAAACTAGAAACATTTATTGGTCAATGTTAACAATATCCCACTCCTCTAACCATCCTTCCTATATTCAAAGGACAGAGGAGGAATCCTTTACAAGGAAGAGAATATTGCCAAGAAATTCACAAGATAATTAATACAGAAATCACAGATTAGCTCATAAAATCCATCTTACTTTTGGATTTCTAGGTTTTAGAGTTGATCAATACTTACAGCATTCAAGCTTGTCTAGTTGAGTTTTCTGCAAAAAAAAATTTTTAAAGGAATCATGGCAGACTTTTCAGCACAAATCCTCAAGTTAAGATGAGCTTGGAGTGAAGTATTTCAAGCCCTAAAAGAAAACAACTTTCAACCCAAATTGATGTACCCTGAAAATTTTTCTTTCAAATTTAATGGAGAAAAAAGACACTTCCATGACAAATAACTGAAGACATTCATGTCCACAAAACAAAGCCTACAAAGAGTACTGAAAGAAATACTAGACAGAGATAAAAACCACTACAGTTTCCAGAACAACAACAGAAAGAAACAATAAGACAGGGTAAGCAATCAAACAAGGGTAGGGGCAGAAAACCAATAGTAGGAAAATAACATGACATAGTTGAGCCAGTACATATCAGTTATATCCATCAAGGTAAATGTCCTCAATCCACCATTAGAAGAAATAGATTGACAGAATGGATCAAGAAACAGGATCCCACAATATGCTGTACATAAGTGTTTACACTGACACATAAATAAGAGACACATCTGACTCAAAAGGAAACTCATAGTTTAAAAGTTAAAGAATGGAAAACAATATTCCAAGCTACAGGAATCCAGAAAAAAAAGCTATTCTATTTGCAGACAATGTGAACTTCAAACCAAAAATGATCAAAAGAAATAAAGAAGGTCACCAAATACTTGTCAAGGGAATAATTCAAGAAGAGGAGCTAGCAATCATAAACATATATGTACCAAATACAGAAGCACCTAACTATATAGACAAATAATAATAAATATGAAAAACCAAATAAGCAACAACACAATTATAATAAGGGATCTTAATAGCCCATTGTCTCAAAGAGATAGATCAACTAGACAAAAATTCAGCAAAGAAATAATAGAACTGAATCAAACCTGTGAGCAAATGAACTTAGTAGATGTTTACAGAGTGTTCCACCCAACCACATCAGAATACACATTCTTCTCAACTGCACATCAGACATTCTCCAAAACACACCACATATTAGCCCATAAAACATTTTTAAGTAAATGCAAAGAGATTGAAATCATCCTGTGCATATTATCAGACCCATGCATGTTACACTGAAACTGGGAATTAATGGCAAAAGAAATTGCAAAACCTGCATAAATACATGGAAATTAAATAACAACCTCCTGAACAATTAATGGGTTACAGGTGAAATTAAAGAATAAATTAAGCAGTACATACAAATTCAGTGAAAGTGCAGAAATACCCAAAACCTGTGGAATGCCATGAAATCAGTCCTAAGAGGGAAAAATATAGCAATACATTTTTCATATCAAGAAAACAGAGTGAGCACAAATAAACTACCTAATGCTACATTTCCAGCTTCTAGAAAAAGAAGAGCAAGTAAGAGCCAAAGCTCATAGAAGAGAGGAAATTATAAAGATAGAGCAGAAATTAATGCAATTGAGGCTAAAAAATATAAAAAATTAATGAATCAAAGAGCTGCTTTTTTGAGATGAACAAAATTGATAAATTTCTAGCCAATCTTATCAAGAAAAAGAAAGAAAAAACTCAAATTCACACAAAAAGGACTGAAAGGAGAGCAAGTATTACAGATCCCATAGAAATTCAAAAGATCATGAATATCTATTTTGAAAATCTTTACTCATATATGGTGGAAAACAGAGGAAATGGACAAATTTCTAGAAACATATGAACTATCAAATCTCAATCAGAAAATAAAACAATTTTGAATAACTCAGTATCAGCTATTGAATTTGAAAACATGATTAAAAATTTACCAACAAAAAAAGTCCAGATCCTGATGGACTCACAACTGAATTCTATAAGAAATTTAGAGATGATTTAACACCAATACTCCTCAAACTCTTCAATGAGATTGAAAGGGAAGAGATTCTCCCTAACTCATTCTGGGAGGCAAGTATTACTCTGATACCAAAACCAAATAAAGACCCAACCCAAAAAGAGAACTATAAGCCAATCTCACTATGAATATTGATGCAAAATACTGGCAAATAGAATGCAGCAAATCATCAAGAAGATTACACATCATAACTGAGTGGGATTTATTCCAGGAATGCTGGGATGGTTTAACATAGGCAAATCAATAAATATAATACACCACATCAGCAAAGCTGAAAACAAAAATCACATGATCATCTTCATAGACACAGAAAAAGCTTTTGATAAAGTCCAACATTTGTCCATGATAAAAATCCTACATAAATTCAGAATAGATGGTATCTAAATCAATCTGATAAAGGCCACATGTGACAAACTAACAGCTAACCTTATACTAAATGGACAAAAACTGAAAGCTTTCACTCTAAAGTCAGGAACAAGACAAAGATGTCCACTATCACCATTCCTATTCACTATATTTCTGAAAATGTTAGCCAGAGCAATCAGACAAGAGAGAAATGAAAGGAAAGCTCATATCTTAACTTGAGGATTTGTGCTGAAAAGTCTGCCATGATTCCTTTAAAAAAATTTTTTTGCAGAAAACTCAACTAGGCAAGCTTGAATGCTGTGAGTATTGATCAACTCTAAAACCTAGAAATCCAAAAGTAAGATGGACTTCATGAGTTAATCTGTGATTTCTGTATTAATTATCTTGTGAATTTCTTGGCAATGCATAAAAAGTAGACAGTCAAACAATTCTGCTTGATGAACTAACAAAAACTTGGTAGTATGGTTATGTATCTTGCACACTTAAACATACATATTTATATCCTTTAGAGCACTTTCTTTTTCCTTTTGTTATTATAATATGTATTATACTTTTGGATCTTATTACTCTTTCAGTTTTTATTATTATTTTTATACTGAGAGACAATATGATATTTACATATGTGAGCCTGATTTATTTCACTTATGGGGATAGTCTCAAGTTGCCTCCATTTACCTATAAAAGCCTTAAGATCATCATTTTATAGCTGAGTAATATTCCATTATACAAAACTACCATATCTTTTTTATCCATTCTCTAGTTGATGGACATTCTGGTTATTTTCAAGATTTAGCTCTTACAAATTGTGCTGTTATAATTATGGGTGCACATATATCACGGAGACATGAGCTTTTCAATTTTTCTGGGAAAATATCTAGTAGAGGAATAGCTGGATTGAATGGAACTTTCAATCTTAGTTTTTTGAGGAAAATCCATACTGATTTCCACAGTGGCTGCACCAGTCTACACCCCCACCAACAGTGGAGAAGACTCATTTTTCCCCAGTCTTACCAACATTTGTTATTGGTTGATTTCTGCATGGTAGCCATTCTTTCTGGGGTGAGATGAAATCTCAGTGCTGTTTTAATCTGCATTTCTCAAATGGCCAGTGTCTTAGTTACTTTTTACTTTCATTGCTGAGACAAGATACCTAATGCCCAAAGTTGGGGAAGGAAAGGTTTATTTCTCACAGTTCTTGGAGGTTTCAGTCCATACTCAGTTGTCTCTAAGGCAGCATGGCATGGCGGGGCAACCCTTCATGGTGGCTGCAAACAGCAAAAGGCAGGAAGCAGCAAGAGAAAGAAACACACCTTCTCCCCACCATTACATCATATCCTGGCTCCCCACCTAGGCAGGTGTAGCACTCTCATCACCAATCAAAGCACTAGACAATGAACCAATCACAAATGCATAATTGCATGAGGCTTGGGGGCCACTGACATAAACCATGACAGCCAGTGATGGTGAATATTTCTTCATGTATTTATTTGCCATTTGTATGTCTTCATCTGAGAAATGTGTGTTCATCTCAGATGCCCATTTTTGGATTGGGTCTTTGAATTTGGGGGGCTTGATGTTTTTCAATTCTTTGTATGTTCTGCACGTAAGTCATTTGTCTGAGGGGCTGCTGGCTAAAATTCTTTCCCATTATGTGAGTTTTCTTTTCACTTTGTTGGTAATTTCTTTTGAAGGGCAAAAACTTTTTAATAGATGAGATCCCAGTTGTTGATTCTTTGAAGTACTTCCCATGTGGTTTGCATTTTGTTCATGAATCCTTTGCCTACCCCTATGTCTCCAAGAATTCCACCTTGTCTTAGATTTAGTGTTTCTGTTTTAATATTTAGATCTTTGATCCATTTTTGACTTTAGTTTAGTGCATGGTGATAGACATGGATCTAGTTTCAGTCTTTGGCATATGGAAAGCCAATTATTTGAACGCCATTTATTAAAGAAGCTATCCCTCCAGTGAGCGTGTTTAGCCACTTTGTCAAATATAAGGTGGCTGAGTGTCTTTGTAGTTGTGTTTGCATCTTCTAATCCGTTCTATTGATCCTCAGGTCTATTTCTTTGCCAGTTCCATGCTGATTTTATCACTTTAGCTTTGTAGTATAATTTCAAGTCAGGAATTGAGATGTCTTTTACCTTGCCTTTGTTGCCTAGAATTTCCTTTGCTATTCTAGTTTTCTTCTGTTTCCAAATGCATTTTAGGAATGTTTTCCTTAGGCCTGTAAGGTATTTTGATTGGGATTGCATTAAATCTGTATGACAGTTTTGGGAGATAGCCATTTTCACAATGTTGGTTCTTCCTAGCCAAGAGCAATGAATATCCTTCCATTTTCTAATATCCTCTTCAATCTTTTTGAGAGTAATATAATTTTCAGCATATAGGTCTTTTACATTCTTAGGTTAATTCCTAAGTATTTCATTTTTTAGATGCTATTGTGAAAGATGATATTTTCAGAATTTCTCTCTCAGTGAGTTCTTTGTGAACAAGAATGCTATTGATTTTTGAATGTTGACTTTGTATCCAGCTATACTGCTGAATTTGTTTAACTCTAGTCATCTTTTAGTGGAGTTTTTGGGATCTTCCATGTAGAGTATCATGTCATATGCAAATAGTGAGAATTTAACTACTTCTTTTCCTATCTTTTTATGCATTGATTTTGTAACTTGAACAGCTTCTTCTAAGATAACAATATGTAATTTATCAGCTAATGATTTCTTACTGTTTTTTTTTTAAATTCTGTGTTATTTCTACCCTTTTCTCTGTTTTTCTTTTTTTCTCCAAATAAAAAAATAAATAAATAAAACCAGAAATAATATATGCAATTGGTGGCACACTGCCGGTAATCCTATCACTTGAGAGGTGGGGCAGAAGTATCTTCATAAGAGCCAAGCCAATTTGGGCTACATAGTAAGTTCAAACTCAGCCTGAGCTACATAGTGAAACCCTGACTGCAACAATAAACAAATAAACAAACTAAACTAAAAATAAATCAGAAATAGCAGAAGAATGGAAAAAATAAAGAACAAGAGTGATGTGACAATGAATAGAAAACAACTGCAAATGTAGTAGATATTAAAACAACAATAACAATTACTTTAAACATGAATTGTATAAATATACCAATTAAAAGACACAGATTGTCAGAGTGGATTGTAAAACAAGACCCAATGTATGTTGTCAACAAGAAACACACATCAACTATAAAGACACAGATAGATTAAAAGTAAAGGTATACTAAACAGATGCAAGAGTTTTAAAATGTGGTATATACATACAATAGAATACTACTCCTTTAAAAAACAGGAAAAAAATCTGTATAGTGTGAATGTGGAGAACACTATTGTAATTTCCTTCCTTCTTTTGGCTCTGGGCTTGACTTGCTCTTCTTTTTCTAGATGTTTGAGGTTTACCATCAGGTCATTTATTTGTATTTGTTCTATTTTCCTGATGTGGGAACTCAGTGCAATAAATTTTCCTCTGAGGACAACTTTCATTGCATCCCACAGATTCTGGTAAGTTGTATTTGTATGTTCATTTGCTTGTTGATATTGTTTAATTTCTTCTTTAATTTCTCCTGTGACCCACTGATTACTCAAGAGTGTATTATTTAATTTCCATGTATTTGTGGGGGTTTTGCAGTTTCTTTTATCATTAATTTCTAGTTTCATGGTGCTATGATCTGATAACATGCATGAGATAATTGTAATTATTTTTCATTTACTTAAATATGTTCTGTGGGCTAGTATGTGGTCTATTTAGAGAATGCCCCATGTACTGCTGAGAAGAATGTGTATTCTGATGTTGTTGGATGGAACACTCTGTGTATGTCTATCAAATCCATTTGTTCACACGTGTGATTCAGTTCTGTTATTTCTTTACTGATTTTCTGTCTGATTATCTGTCCCTTGGTATCAATGGTGTGTTAAGGTCTCCTGTTATAATTGTGTTATTGCTTATTTGATTTTTCATTTCTGTTAATACTTGCTTTGTATAGCTGAGTGCTCTGGAATTTGGTGCATATATATTTAAGATTGTTATCTCTTCCTATTGAAGTTTTCCCCTAACTAGTATGTAGTGACCTTCTTTATCTCTTTGGGTCATTCTTGGTTTGAAGTTCACATTGTCTGAAAATAGAATAGCTTCCCCCGCTTTTTGGGGGGTTCCTGTTGCATGAAGTATTGTTTTCCATCCTTTGACTTTCAGCTTATGAGTATCCTTTTGGATGAGTTTCTTGTAGACAGCATCTGGTTGGATGTTGTTTCTTGATCCATTCTGCCAGTCTGTTTCTTTTAATTGGTGAATTGAGACCATTTACATTAATAGTTATAACTGTTTTATACTGGTTTACTGTTGACATGTTATCTTTCTGCTATTGCATCTTTATCTTTCCATTCTGTTTAATTATGTGGTTGCTTAGTGGTTTTTTTCTATGTGTATCTAGACTGTCTTTCAATATTCTTTGCAGGGTTGGCTTGGTGATCATGAAGTTCTTCAGATGTGCTTTGTCATGAAAGTATCTTATTTCTCCATCCATTTTGCAAGGTACATCATTCTAGGTTGGAAATTGTTTTCCTTTAGGATCTGAAATACTTCACTCCAAGCTCTTCTTGACTTCACTGTTTGTGCTGAGAAGTCTGCTGTGATTCTGATAGGTTTTCCTTTATAGGTGATCTGTCTTTTCTCTCTAACAGCTTTTAATACTCCATTCTTATGTCAGATTTCTGGGATAGTGTTATGGTTTATATTTTGACCCCTAGGCCTCATGCATTTGCATTGTGCATTTGTGACTAGTCCATTGTCTAGTGCTTGGATTGGAGGTGTGAGTGCTAGAGTGGCATAGGGGTGAAGCCAGGATGTAATGTAATGGCAGGAAAAAGGTGTGTCATGCTCTTTTGCCTGTTTCCTCCTTGATGTTTGCAGCTGCCATGAACTGCAGCCCAGCCATGCCACCCTGCCTTGGAGCCAACTGAGTATGGACTGAAACCTCCAAAAACTGTAAGAAACAAACCTTTCCTTTCCCAACTTTGGGCTTCAGGTATTTTGTCTCAGCAACAAGTAAAAAGTAACTAAGTCAGATGGTGATTATTATATGTCTGGGTGTAGTATTATTTTGGTTATTGCTATTTGGAGTTCTATATGCTTCACTAATCTGAATGTCAATTTCCATTCTCGTGTTTGGGAAATTTTTTTCAGCTATCACTTCTGTAAATAGCCTCTTATCATTTGTGTTGTCCCCTTCTTTTTCATTTATCCCTATCAATCTTATGTTGTTTTTCTTTGAATCATCTTGCAACTGTTGAATTGTTATGTCCTGATTTCTTGTTATTTTTAAAAGATTGTTCCTTTCCTGTTCACTAGCTGCAATCTTGTCTTTGAGGTCTGAAATTCTGTCTTCACTTTTGTTGAGGCAGTTTTGACAACTTTCAATGAAATTTTTGATTTCCTGTATATCTCTTTGAATCTGCTTCATGTATTCTGTTTGTTTCTTATATTGTTCATCCAGGGATTCTCTTTTTGTTTTGTTCCTCTAATTTTTTGACTGTCTTCTTTAGATGTGTTCAGCATCTCTTTCATTACTTTTATCAGTTCTTTTATCAGTTACTTTTATCAGTTCTCAGAGATTGTTTCTAATTTCAATTCCTTTAAAGCTTCCTGCAGTTGCTTCTTTATTTCAGTTGCTATTATTTCAGGTATTTCAGGCATATGGCATATATTTTCTTCTATGTACATGGCTCCTTGGCTTTCTTGGGATGGGCTAGAGGTTTGAGATTGCATTTTGGTCTTTCATTTTGTCAATTTCCTATATTTCCATGTTTCAAGTGATGTTCCAAAGCTTTCTCTGGGTGTTTTGGAAATTGAGAGAACACTATTGTAAGCGGCTAATCATAGAAAAACAAAATACATGTTATGTTTACATGAGATTCTTAAAATGGTCAACTACAAAACAGTAGAATGATCATTACCCAGGGATGCATGGAAGAAGAAATAGGAAATTGCTAATGTGGGCATGAAGTCTCAGTTAAGTAAGAAGAATAAGCGCCAGAGGTCTGCTATTCAACACTGTAATTATAGTCAACAATAATGTATTGTACTTTTAAAAATTTGTTTAAAAAGTAGATCTCCTTTTTAACTTTACTAGTACATATTTGCAGTATATGATGCTTACATTCCTTGTGTTGAAATGTATGTGTGGTTAACACAACTTAATTCCTTTTTTCATCCTCTTTCTTTCTCTTCTCTATATCTTCCTTTCCATCTCTTGATTCTCTTACCATTTAAGAAAGATCTACCTCCCTACTTTATACATCCTTTATTGTCCTCATTTATTAGTACATGTGTAGTACAAGGCATTCACATTTCTTATAAGAAGTTGTTACATGTTCATAACCATCTTAATTCCTATTTTCATTCTCTTCCTCTTCCTTCCCTCCCACCTCCACTCATCCATTAATCCCTTCCATTGTTTTTTGTACATGTTATTGAACATAATGTTTATGTTCTTTGTGTTCAGTTAGTACATGTATATAACACATTCCACTCTTTTCTTTTCATCCTTTTTCCCTTTACTCTTTGCCCCTCTCTCCATCTCTTTATACCTTCACCTATAAAAATGATCTCTCTCTCTACTTCTTATCTATCTTTAATTTTCTCTTTATTTTTACTCTGTATTTCTCATATAAGAGAAACAATGTCATATTTAAACTTGTGTGTCTGATTTATGTCACTTCACAGTATGATCCTAGTGCATCCATTTTCCTGCAAATGGCTCAAATTTATCTTTATGGCAGGTATTACTCCATTATGTGTAAATATCACATTTGCTTTATTCATTCATTTGTGATGTACATATAGGTCATTTCCAAGATTTAGCTATTATGAATTGTGCTGCTATAAATGTATGTGTGTTTCACTGTAATATGATGTTTTTAACTCTTTGGGGGAAGATAGAAGTAAAATGGGAATAGCTGGGTCAAACAGAATTTCTAGTTTTTTGAGAAAGTCCATACTGATTTCCATAATGATTGTACTAGTTTACACTCCCACAAACAATACAGAAGGGTTCCTTTTCCATATAGGCTCATCAACATTAATTATTATTTGATTTCTTGATGATGACCCTGGTTTCTGGGGAAAAGTGAAATCTCAGTGTTTTTTAATTTGCATTTCTCTAATGGCCAGTGATTCTGAGTATTTCTTCTTGTATTTATTGGCCATTTATATTACCTTTTTTGTGAAGTGTCTATTAATTTAATTTGCATACCTAAGTGGGTCTTTTATTTGGGGAGGTTTAATTATTTTATGTTCTTTATATATTCTAGTTATTAGTGCTCTGTCTGGGGAATAACTGGCAAATTTTTATTCCATTCCATAGATTGTCTTTTCATTCTGTTGACTGATTCTTTGCTGTGCAGAAAATTTCAATTTGATATAATACCATTTGCTAATCCTCTGTACTATTTCCTGGGCAACTGGAGTTCTGTTCAGAAAGCCCTTGCCTATGCCTATGACTTCAAGAGTTTTAATCGTCCAGCAGGTTAAGTGATTGTGTTTTAACATTTAGTTTGTTGATCCATCTTGATTTTACTTTAGTACATGATGAAACATATGGGTTTATACTAAATTTTCTGCATATGGATAGCCAGTTTTCCTAGAACCATTTACTGAAGAAGCTATTGTTGCTGTTTTTTATTTTTATTTTGAAGGTAGTAAAATACAACAACACAATATAGAACAAAGCCAATTGAGACGATGCAGTGAAATTGGTACAGAACTTCAGAGCAGGATACCAAGACAACAGTAATAGATACCATTGTATATCTTGCTATCTTCACAATAGTTTTCCATTCAATCAGGTATAACAAAATCAAACCAAAAACAGAATGTTATAAAACCTATCAAAACAGAATATTGAATAGAGCAAAGCAATTAATCAGAACAAAGCAAAACAGTGAAAATAATATTTAACTTCAAGGAGAAGACAGAAAGAAATCCCCCATATTTGCTATATTGCATACAGTCATCCTCCCAAAAGATGCTCAGACTTCTGGCTCCAGTTCAGCATAATCAACCCAACAATACAAACATTTAGTTTCTTTATGTGCCTTAGTTGCTGGGGGCGGGGGGCGTTTGATTCTCAGCCCACACGCCAGTAGGCTCATGAGAGACACTGATTTGATCTCTCCCAGGCACGCCCAATGGTTGCTCATGTTGCAGCTGCTTACCAGGAAGAAGGGCTTGTTGCTTTCTTGCTCAGCCCCAAGTCGCAACATGGCTGGATCTCAGGAGACACTGACTTGTTCTCTTCCAGGCATGCTCGCTGGCACTCTCTTTCTGTTATTTATTTATTTATTTATTTATTTATTTATTTATTTATTTTACCCCTTTGTCAAAGATAAAACAGTTAAGGAAGGTGGCAGAATAGTGAGCAGCAGAGAAACAGCCTCTCTGATATTTGAAATCCAGATCCTAGACTATACAAATGTGAAAAAGAGAAAGAGAAGGGAAGTGGATCCTGGGGACCCAGCAAGGATTGAAGTGAGAATTACAGCCCACGGGGAGAGGGAAGAGAGGGACCACAACACAGAAGGAGCTGGCGAGCAGTGCTTTATCCTTGAGCCCCAGCTCACTGTTGGAGAGGGGCAACCTGAACCTGCCCAGGCACAATGACTACTGGAAACCCCAGAGGCCTCCACAGAGAAACGTACCAGTGGACCAGAGAAGTGGACACTGCTGACTGTGGTGGTTGGTGAGTTATTCCGGTTCAGACGTCCACCAGGAGAGGGTAGTTGGGCAGCAGCAATTTTGAAAAGGGACCAACTAAAGTCAGAACTCAGAGCAGCTGTGAGCTGGCTCCATCTAGCTGCTAAAGTATCAGAGTAAGGTGCAGCCAAGTTCAAGCTGGGAAGAGGTCAGGGAGCTAAGTGCACACTAGCACAGGGCCAAGTTCAAGTTGGCAGGAGGCACTCAGCGTGTGGTCAGCTGAAAAGCTTGGGTGCCATTCTCAAAGCCAGAAACAAGAACCAGCCTGAGCTCCGGCGGAAATAAAGGCCCAGGTTTGCTGGGGTTATCTACCACTGCCATAATTCTACTGATGGCTTCTGAGATCAGTCAAGATGGACCTGGCCTCTGTCCACCTCCTGTCAATCAGTGACAGCAGAGACACATCCTAAAATGAATTTTTTTCTGTTTCTTCCTTTCTTTGTTACCCATTTTTCCTTTTTTTATTTGCTCTGTTTTTATACAAGTAAGAACATTCTTTCTAGTTTTTTATTCTTGTTTTGTTTTGTTCTGTTCTTGTTTCTCTTTCTTCCTTCTTTCTTTCCCTCCTCCAGTTCCCAAAGCGTGCATAATCACCCTTGGTCCTCCATCCTAGCAGCTAACCCCCTTCTCTTCTTCTATTTCTCTAATTTTTTTTTTTTTTGCCTAATATCTTTTAAATTTTCTCCCCTGAGGGTAAAATTGCCATGTTGGGTGGATATTAACTGCACACAATACTCTTTTAGATTTTGTTATATAACTATAAATCATGTTCATACAGTTAAAGGTGACAAATTAACACTTAACACAGTTTGTCATTTTCTACAGAGTTTGATGCTATTATTACTGATTAAACTTCTTTAGCCACAGTGACACAATTGTTCTAGTCAGTCATTTGTTCTTGCATGCTAAAACTGAGATTGCCTGAGAATCATAAATAATACTATAGGCCAGGGCCCAAGAACCAGGGGCTAGGGCAATTAGGCAGCAATTTCTCATCCCCAGTAAATTAAAGAGGTAGGACATTGCAACAAACTCAGAGCCAAAAAGTGAGCTACACCTGGAAGGCATGTGCTGAGGTTATCAATACTAGCAATGAAAATATCTACCATAAAAAATTTACAAGAATCAACCCAGGAATTAAACAAACAAACAAAAAACCAGAAAATGAGAAGACATGGAAGCAAGATGCAAACCCAGACTTTCAGCTCATCAAAGACAAATGCAGGGTCCAACGAGGTAAAACAATCAGTCACCTACGCAGACTCTCCAAAGTGGGAACAGCAGAAGTAACAAAGCAAATGAATAAGGCTCTAGACAAAATCAAATCAGAAATAATTTCTCAGGTAACTTCAGAGATGATTACCATAAAGCAGGACATGATTAGAGAACCTAGAACATATACAGATAAAAAACAAAGGAGCTTAAGAAAATGATGGAAACAATGAATGCCCAACATAGGAAAGAAATAGAATCCATGAAATAGATTCAATCAGATATACAGGAGATTAAAAATTTCATTGAAAGTATACACAGAAGAATGGATCAATGTGAGGACAAAATATCATATCTAGAAAACAGAACTGTGGTTAGTGACCACAAAAAGAAAGATTTATAGAGTAAAAATGGCATACCTCCAAAATTGTTATCAGAGTTCATGGCATTCCAATGAAAACACCAATAGCATACTTCATAGAATTATAGAAAATAATCATAAAATTCATTTGATACCAGGAGAGATTTTGAATAGCCAAAGCAATTTTTGGCAACAAAAGTAAGGCAGGGGCATCACAATCTCTGACTTGAAATTATACTGCAAAGCTAGTGATAAAAACACCATGGTACTGGGGGGAAAAAAACAGACCTGAGGATCAGTGGAACAGATTGGAAGATGTAGAAACAATTTCATACACAGTCAGTTACCTTATCTTTGATAAAGGAGCCAAATACCTTCACTGAAAAGAAAGCCTTTCTAATAAATGGTGCTGAGGGGCCAGGGATAATAGCTCAGGAGCACAGCACCTATCTGCCAAGCACAAGGTCCTGAGTTTGATTCCAAATAAATAAATAAGTGATGCTGGGAAAACTTGCTTTCTACATACTGAAGACTAAAACTAGACCCATATTAATCACCAGATTCTAAACTAAAATCAACATGGATCAAAGCTCTAAATACTAAAACAGAAACACTAAATCTACTGGAAGATAGAATAGGTAGAACTCTTAAAGATCCAAAGACTTTATGAACAAAACTTTGATTGCATAGAAATATCACAAAGAATCAACAACTGAGACCTCATCTTATTTTGCACAGCAAAAAGAAACCACCAGCAGAGTGAAGAGGCAATCTGCAGAGTGGAAAAAACCTTTGCCAACTTTTCCTCAAACAACAGACTAATACCTAGCATATAGAAAGAATTTAAAAAGATCAGACCCCCCTCAAACGTAAAGACTCAGTACAAAAATGAGCATTGGAAATAAATAGATGCTTCTCAGGTGAAAAGTAGAAACAAAGTAAATACAAGAAAACATGGTCAGCAACACACCGGTCATTTAAGACCTGCAAATTTAAATGATACTGACATTCCATCTCACTCCAGAAAGAATGTCTATTATCAAGAAGTCAACCAATACCAAATGTTGGTGGGGGCTTTAGGGTAAAAGGAACATGTCAGCACATCAAAGTCTACACTGGTGAAACCACTGTGGATGTCAATATGGAGATTCCTCAAAAACTAGGACTAGAGGTTCTATTTGACCTAGCTATTCCCCTTCTTGTTATCTTCCCAATAGATTTAAAAGCATCATATCACAGTGATATATGCACATCCATCTTTATAGCAGCACAGTTTGTAATCACTAAATCTTGGAAATAGCCCAAATGCCCATCACTTGATGAATGGATAAAGGAGATGTGTTTTGTCATACAGTGGAGTACTACTTAACCACAAAGAGGATAAAACTGAGACAGTTCTAGCTAACTGGATGCCCCTTGAGATCATACTCTTAAGTGAAATAAATCAGACACACATGTTCAAATATCACATGGTTTCTCTGATGTGAAAAACCAAAAGTACAAATAAGGATTAAACCGTATAATAGAAATTGTGTAAGAGGAAGAAAATGTTCAAATGAAAAGGAGAATAGGGAGGAGTCATTGGGAAAGAAAGAACACAAAAAGGAAAAAAATAAAATAGAAGGGAAAAATGGAAACAAAACTTTTGTAAACGAGGAAGGGAAGAATGGTTGAAAGGAGGGGAGGGAAATGGGGAAAAAAGAATAATCAAGATATATCACGTACAGGTACAAATTCCATATACCTAATGATAACATTCATCATATCTAAAATGTACCAATAAATTAATTTTTAAAATAAAATAGTTACAGTGGAAAAGGTAAACAAAATTCATCAGTTGAATGTCCTCGGGTTGTTTATGAATCCTCTATTCTGTCTCGTTGTGCCAGTGTCATGATATTTTTACCATAGTAGCATTGTAATATTACTTCAAATCTGGAATTTTGATGTCTTCCACTTTACTCTTATTACCCAGGACCACATTCTATTCTGGTTCTCTTCTGTTTCCACATGAATTTTAGAATTGTTTTCTCCAAAGAAAAGAATGCTGTTGATATCTTGATTAGGATTGCATTAAACCTATATATCAATTTTGGAATTATAACCATTTTTACAGTATTTTTTCTGCCTATCCAAGAACAAGGATATCTTTCCATTTTCTGATGTCCTCTTCAATTTCCTCTTTCAAAAAGGAAAACTACAGACCAGTATCTGTCATAAACACAAAATATATACAAACTATATATACACACACATACATATATATTCACATAAGCAAATGGAACTTGTTATAGGTATGCAAGGATAATTCAACATTTGAAAATCAGTTCATGTATTCCATCTTATCAAGAAGGTAAGGGACAAATGCTTATGTTTTTCTGAATAAACCTTAAGTTCTAAGTCATTTATTGCTAGTTCAGGGAAGCAACCTCAGGGATATAGGGTCTTCCATTTCCCTGGGCTACTGTGCGTGATGTAGGAAGCATACACAGTAAGACATGGCCAATGAGGTAGGAAGCCAGTGCTCCATTTGATCATTCCTGTCATCCCACACTGGTATTCACCATGGGTCCACTTCTCCCTAGCCCCAATTATGAGCTCTGACACTGCCTCTGAAGTATCTCTCCATCACAAGCCCCTTCAAGGGCTTCCTCCCAAACCCCCACACCACATCCTAAAGTTTAGAAATCATTTTTCTGCTTCTGAGCAGAAAGACCTTGAAAACTTTCCAGAGGCTAGCTGTGGCCCCTAAGGGCTTGATAGACTCTATCTATCTGAAGACTCTAGCTCTGTGGGTATAGCAGCATGCCTGTCTTGTGCGACCTCCAATTTATTTCACTGCTAGCTGGCCCTCTATCTCTCTTCTTTTCCTCTGGCCCAGTGATTGTATTTTAGTTAGAAATCATGGAGAAAGAGGCAGCTTGGGGTATTTCAAGGCATCTAGGCCTTCTTACAAGGACCCTGGCTTTGAAAAATTAGAGCCTAGGAAACATTTCTGCTTTCAGTCAGTGTACACATCTCACCTCACAGACACACACACATATACACCTCCCAAAGAAATAAACACAGAACTGCACTGCTGAATAAGAAAAAATAATGCAGGAAGGAAACATGGGGAGAAAAGTAAGGCACCCTCTTACATATGTAAGCTCTAAATGTCATGTGAAAATTATCAGTATCGCAGTGAAGACAGTTGTGTCTAACCTTAACAAAAACAGAACCAAAAATCCACATAGGAAGGGCATTCATACACTATGCCTACACCAAAAAATAAAATAAAAAACACACAAAATTTCCCACACGGCACAGCCTGCTCTGTGAGTCATACGAGGCCAGGCAGCCCCCAAGGACAGCTTGTCCACAGGATAGGCAGCCACTTGGCCAACACTCGCTTGACCCATGGCAACAGATCCCGGTAATCAACAGCCCTTCTGTTGTTTCAAAGACATTTCTCTCTTTTGCCTTTAAAGCTTCTCTTTGCCCCAGATGCACCTATAATTCCCTACAGGTATCCCAATCTGTATCCCAGCCAGCTGGGAAAGTGGGCTCTGTCATTTATTTTAGGATGACAGTCCAAGACTCAAACATTCTTTTAAAAAACATGAACTTTCTGTACTGTTTTACAATCAAACTTAAATTACCACCTGAGTATGTCAATAGCAGAATAAGACAGAATCCTGCCAACTTGGGTAAACTCATTCACTTCTGGGTTGTTTTCCCCTCCTTGTTTGAGCAAGTGGTACTTGATTATTTTAGGGCTCACTCTTTCCTCATTTCCACTTTCTGGGAAGCAATGGGAGTCTTAGAGGGCTTATATGTTGTCTTATCATCAGCGACACACATCTGGTCTAGAATTACCTAGGCTCCTGGCTGGTCATTCCTCTAGGACAGGTTCATTAGATGATGGATATAAGCCTCAGACACAACATATTTGTTTCCTCTTCAGCATACCCCTTGTTGATGCGTGCTGGTCACAGCCTGCATAACTTGCGGGAAACAGGCCTATGAATAGCATGCCTTCTTCATTTCAATACAAAGCCACTTCCTGCCCCAGTCAAGATAGACTACTACTGCATGCTCTCCTGATCTACGCTGACTCCCAGGGGACTCTGTGAGGCTGCCTCAATCTACACAGCTGAGCCAAGCACCAGCCACTGTGCCTCTAGGTCCACAGCTCCCTCCCTCACTGAAATGAGGCCTCTCAAGTAGAGGACCACCATCTCCTGAACCACATCTCAGAAAATGAGGTATAAACTCCTCTTTACTGGAATCCATTTAATTTATCAAGGATGGCAACCTATCATAATCAAAATAACACTTTAAAATTGAGTTGCCTTGTAACCAACAGACACACTTGAGACCTTGTCAGTAGGATCTGGGAGCATGCAAAGAGCCCCCAATGGCATCTTATACACAAAGAATTTAAGAGCCAGTGGAGGAGCTCTAATCACCAATTCTCTTCAGAGTTTGACCCAAAAAGGATGAGCCAGGATTTGAGGGCTCCATCTAATCCCTGCTGATTCATTTCCAAACCCAGTCTTTCTAACTGGAAAGCTGATTTTACATCATCCTACTATCACTTCCCTTGTGACAATTACAAAGTCCTCCAGGCTTTATTCTCTGGGTTCAAAACATTTTTCCATTTTAATTTCCTTGGATTTCAAAGTTATGCTTTTATTTTAAAGTGTACTTAGAGCTGGATGTGGTCGTACACACTATGATGTCAACTACTCAAGACACTGAGGTAGAAGGATTGCAAGTTTAAGGCCAAGCTGGTCTTGAAAATAAAATTTTAAAAAAGAGCCAGCACATAAACCATGGTAGAGTGCTTGCCTACAATGTGCAAGGCTCTGAGCACAAACCTAAAACAAAACAAAAGAGTCTACTTAGAAGTTCACTTGGTCTTATCTCTGCCTTCTGCTAATGTAATAGATGCTTCAGGCACATGGGTCTAGTTCCAAAAATCTTAGAGTCTGTTTTAGTAAGGGGTTGTGAGGAGAACAATTAGAATCAGGACACAGAATTTATAATATTATTTTATGGTGGTCACCTAGAGTTAAACACAAGAAAGTGTAGAAAATCTGTCCACAACACTGAAGACCCAGAATATTTGGCCAAGGCCCTGGATCGCACAGCAATGTCCTAAATGAGTCCAGATAAAGATGTAGAGCCCATGACAATGCCTCTCATAAGTCCAACTGGAGGTCTAAGGACCACAAGAAGGACTATTGCCAGATTCTTTTACAGACCTGTGTGGGGAAGGCCCAAAGGTCAGTGGTGGGAGCTAGAAAGCCTATGGCAGCGGGGGGAAGGAGCTGTGCTGCTGGTTGAGGGTTTTACACTGGAGCCAAGAAGTCATGCTCAAAATAAGAACCAGGGATGCCCTGAAAAGCACCACAGCCATCCTCAGAGACACAGAGGACCTCCTCCGACAGTAAGAACAGTTGAATACATGCCCGAAAGCCAGCATGACAAGTTTCTCATGGAGATTAAAGAGATCATATCTTCCCTTCTGGAGCCATGAAGGGCCAGAACTCCCCCAAAGTGAACCACAACCACTGCCACCAACAAGGTCCCGAGCTCCCCCAATGACAATGATCTAACTCATACTGGGAAAGCTAGTCATGATGAGCTCCTCTAGGAGAACCAATGGCTCCAAACAGCAACACTTACAGAAACCACAATGCCTCATTGTTTTCTCCTCATCTCTATTTATGTTGGCAACTTTCCTCAGGTGGACCATCTACACTCAGCACCATGATGATTTAATTCAGCTGGTGTTAAGTTGACTACCAGTTTTTAACCCTAACAGAGTCCAACACCACAACAGAGCTAGTAGATGGTTAAAGAAATTTTTGTTAATCTCTCAAAGTTTGCCCCACTATAATTTTAAAAAACAGAAAGAAACATCAGAACTCAAAAGATTTTCAATTAATTTCTAAATGGGTACACAGGAGGCAATGCCAGGAAAATATAAATATCAGTTAGAAGAAGTAGAACCTACTTGAAACCTCAAATAGCTATTTTTGCCTCACAACATATGCCCCAATAATATTATCCTCTTCTGTTACTATGCCAGATTCTTCACTGGGCCTGTGCATATTCAGAATCAAAGCGACATTTCCAAGCTTCACTTGCAGCTAAGTAGAGACTTTGCTGCATACCCCAGTTGGATGACCAGCATTTCAGCTGCCTGGGCTGCATGGAGTAGAAAGAAATGGAGTCATATATAAAACATATAATGTGACTAATTACATAAGTAACAACAATTTTTAAAATTTCTTTTTATCCTAACATTTTTTTAAAAGAAGGCAAGCAGTCTTTGGGCCACAGGTGGAACACCCCTGCTAGATGAATTCTACATCTATTCATGAGTCAGTGTAAGTACTGCCTGCTTGCAGCAGCAACCAATTCTATTCTTTCTGAAACTACAACCATTAAAGGTTCACATTTACCATGTGAGGCCAATTAGGTCTTCCTCATCCGGAAGCCTCCATTTTTCCCATGCAGGGAACTTGACTTCTACCTTGTGGCTCAGTCTTCTTCAGAGCATCAGAGTTCTCTCTATTCAGCAAGCAAATGAAGAAGAAAGTGAGGCTCATGCATAGGAAGTTCTGCTAAAGGCTGGAAGTGATGCAGACACCTCCCATTGACCAGAACTCAGTGCTGGGGTCACATCTAAATAAAAGGAAGGGAGAAAATTCAACAACATGTGGATGGAGGAAGAAAAAGGACACAGGAAGCCTGATGACCACTGACAAATCCTGCCACCTTTCCACATGACTTGTTATCGCAGAGCTCCTCCAAGAGGATAAGTCAAATTAGCAAACACTTACTTAAGGAATGCTTTCCTTAAACTTGAGACCACACAAGTCTTCTGGAATATGGCATGGTCTAATTTTGTCATTCAGTTGCTATCAGTCCAGAAGGAGAAGATGGATGTTCTACAAATCAAAACACAATAATGAAGCAAGTACTATGCATAGCATCATAAAGGGCTGCATCACGCAGAAAGAAAAACTCAATTTGTTCTGTCTTGTAAAGGTAAGGAAGGTATCTCAGAGGAGATAGCACTGGAATCAAGTTTTAATGAGTGAGACATCGCCAGAGAAGAGAGTTTTAGATAGCAGGGACAGCTGAGCAAAATTATCTCTGCATAGACTTAATAGTCAGATGTAGCTATTGTGTGATATGAGCAGCGTGGAAAGGCTCTGAGATCCTATCTTATTGTATCTGTCTGTTGATGTTGCAATAACCTACAAAACCCAGATTCTTTCAAAAGCATCCTTTAACAACCTTTCCTGCACACACACCCTGCCATGGTCAGACAATAATGGTGGATTAACTAATGGCCAACTTGTAATGCCCAGCTGAACTGACTCAATGTGGTCCTGGGTGTGGAAGGGCCACCTGAGTATTGTTGCCAACAGCATAGTAAGAGAACTGGAGGGGAGGAGGCTGTGCTGTTGATCCTCCTAGAGAAGCTTGTCACATTGGCTTTCCTGATATGAACTCAGCTGTTCTTGTCATCAGAGGAGTTCCAGTCCTCACTGTCCCAGAGGATGGCTGTGGCTCTTTTGGGGGGAGCTCTGCTCCTTACCTTGAGCTCCGCTTCCTGGCTCCAGTGCAGATCCCTCAGCCTAGTGACAGATCCTTCATCCTGCTGGTAGAGACTTTCTAGCTTCCACCACTGACCTTTGGGCCTTCCAGGTATAGATCCTTGATACAGATTTGCATGAGACATTGTCATGGGCTCTAGGCCTCCAGTTGGACTCATGGAGGATATTGTCATGGACTCCAGGTGGACTTGTGCAGGACATTGCCGTGGGATGCAGACCCTCTGCTGGATTCTTGGGGTCTGCAGTATGTGAACAGATCTCCTGCACTCTTTTTCATTTAACTCTTTGGGTGAATATTATAAAGTAATCCTATAAAGTGTCCTGTACTAAATACCTTCCCTCATAAACTCTGATCATAGCACTTAACCTGTAGAAACCCAATAAAAGCCCAACACCTCTCTCAAAGAAGGGCCTTGAGAAGTCAAAGTTAATGATTCCAACTTCCTTTAGGTAATGGCAAATATCCCTCATCTTTGTCAAACAGCTGGAAATTTTGCTCATCTCCTGCTGCCCTGGCAGCTAGTTAATTGTTAGTTTCTAATTGCTGCCTCCTCACGCTGTCTGGCGGAAGGTTCTGTATGACTCAGAGCTCTGCTGGCATTCCAGGAGGTTACTGGAGAGCTGCTTCCCCTGAACGTGAGCCCAGGCACACAGGCTGGGTCAAGCAAGAAGGAGCCTCCTCCTTGCAGGTGCACACTCACCAGCCACGTTTCTGGGAGAAGCACTTGCTGCTTATCCACATGCTTTGATAGTATTATGAAAAGGGAAAAATTAAATGTGCCCACTCACCTTGTATAAGAGTGACCCCATTTTCCAAAGTTGCTGGAAACTCCCTGAATAGCTATACAGAAAAAAAATATTTCAGTCCTTCCAAATATCTAAAAAATATGCATATGCATGGTCAAGTACTTACATACATAGAAGAATATTATCACAGTAAGCAAGAATTATTTTAAAAAGACTTCAAATATTTTAAATGTTCATACATAAATATCAAATTTACATATATAAAATATAGATTAAGAATTGCATTTCTTCATTTGAAGGAGAGAAATATTTCAGAATAAAGGTAAAAACAGGTTATTAACTATTATACTGTATGACCTTGGGTAGCTTGGGGATCTACTAATAGTAATAATAACTACTGAACTGATTGAGCAATTGCAGTGTCCACTGAGAGCCACCTTTAATTCTCCCAACAACCTTAGAACAGCAGTTTTTGTTTTAAATTTAATTTTACAGATGAGGAACTGTACATAACAGGCTTGCCTTGGATCTCCCAGGGAGGAAGTGATAAATACAGGCCTGCAGTTCCAGTCTGTCTGAATCTAAAACCTGTGATTTTAACCATTACACTGTACTCCTTGAATGACTCCTATGTGTTTATTCACTCACATGTGTATTAAGCATCTATTTGCAAACACCATGTTACTACTAAAAATGTATGTGAAACAGTCAGCCCTCAGCTAAACTTTGATACGACTAGTTAGTGTCAACTTTAGCTTAAAATTTCTGGGCAGACAGGAATTTTATTTATAACAGCCTCAAACTGGAAACAACCCAAAAATCCTTCAGTAGATAAATAATTAAAAATAAACTGTGGCTCTGAGTGTAGTCACACATGCCTGGAACCCCAGCTACTCAGCAGTAAAAGTAGGAGAATCACAAGTTCAAGTCCACCCTGGACAACTTAGTAATTTAAAAAGAATCAAAATAAAATTTTAAAGGGCTTGGGCTTGTAGATTGGTGGCAGAACACTTGCCTACTATGCATAAAGCCCTGCGTACAATCCCCAGCACACACACACAAAAAAAAAAAATTAAAATAAAATGAAACAGTTGTGCACACCTAGGGGATATTTCCTACTTCCCAATTTTTTAAAGCCAAACCAATAGTACACACAATTTGGATGGATTGCAAAGAAATTATGCTTAGTGAAGAAAACTCACTAAAGGCTACATACTGTACCATTCTGCCTATATAGCATTCTTAAAATGACAAAATTATATAGAAGGAGAATAGCTTATTGGTAAATACAAGTTAGGGATGGGAGGGTAATGCAGCTATAAAGGAACAGCAGAAGTGAACCTTATTGCAATGAAACCATTCTGTATCTTGATTTTGAAAGTGGTCACCAAAATTTATACATGTGATAAAATTATATAGAACTACACACAAATACGTATTCAATACATTCAAAACAGAAAATCTGGGTAAGCTCTATGGACCAATACCAATATCCTTGTGGTGATATCGTAATATAGTCATGTAAGATGTTGCAGTGAAGGTAACTGGGTAAAGGAGACTCCCTATACATTTTCTGCAACTTTGGATCTATAATTATTTCAAAATTTAAAATATTACTATTTGTTGCCAGGTATGATGGCACATACCTGCAATCCCAGTGCTCAGGAGGCTAAAACAGACGGATCACTTTGAGTTCAAGTCCAGCCTATGCTACATAACAAGATCTTGGCTCAAAAACAAAACAACAACAGTAATTACTAACTGTTATGCCAGTACTCTCCTTTATTGGACACTAATTGTGACAGTCGCTTCAATTTCTCTGACTGGGAAAATAAAGATTTCAACAGTGTTTGGCAGAACTCAAGTTAGGGTTACCATAGTTGATATCTATAATTAACCTATAACACTCTCCTGCCAGACTGTCAAATGAGAGTTCCCTTAGACATTTGGTTTTTTTTTTTCACCCCCTCTTCTTGCTCTGCTGAAGCATGGTCTTTTTATTAACTAGATCCACAAATACCTATTTTGTACTTTTATACACGTTCTAGATCATAATGAAAAGTACTCTTACAACTCAAGCATTATAAATAACTCCAATTCACGTGCTCCTTTTTTTTTAAAGAATTACACATTTTTCATTTTATTTATATTACATGCCACCCACAATCCTGATTTAAAGGGCAAAAATCCCACAAAATGTAGCTAGCATTTGACTGGTGACACATGCTAAGTGACCAAAGGTTTTCTTGGGTCCTAATTTTGCCCAAATTCTCTAATTTCCTAACAGTCTTTCTCTTTATGCACCCTATTTTGTAAATACCAGACATCATGAATCATAAGACATATTCTTGTTTCAGATACATACAAACATGAAAAAAATGTGACTTAGAATTCACGGGCTACTGTAACATCCCCTGCACCCCCGCCCGGGTTGAGAGGATGTGACTTCTGCATTTATTTAAATAACAGGGTCCCCTGGATGCTATTAGGATATAATCCCTTCATTCAAAGCACGAGGTCCAAAGGGCTTCTTTTCTCATGGGAGAAACTGCATGGGAAGTGAAGAGATTGTGCAGTTACTGACATTCACTAAGTAAGCACATGAGAAAATACCTAAGCCCGGCACTGTGTATGAGCACAGCCTACCTGACCTGCGGCCCCTGAGTCACTGAGAGATGACTGTCTCGAGGCAAGGTATGAGGTTCCTGTGTTGGATCATCAGCTACTTCCTGTCTGTGCCAGATCCAGGAAGGCCCTGCTGAGTCACTCACGGGGCCCATGGCAACTCTGCTTGAGGGAACACACCTCCTTTGTCACAGGCAAGTTATGCAGAGAAATCAGGGATAGCAGCACTCTGGTGCATAGGACTAGGAAAGGAGCAACTTCCAGAACCAAATAGATTCTACTGTCCCGACAGCACAGAGATCCAGAGAAGGAGGAGGTAGATGTGAGTCCCAGCTCCTGGCACCAGTTTCCCAAAGCCTTATCCGAAGGGTTAGGGGCCTAAGGCAAGGAAAATCAGGCATCAGCCTCAGAGTGGAATTAACCCAGAATGACTAATAACACACTTCAAAAGGCCCAAGACATCATCCACTCCAGGAATAGACATACGTTATATACAAATCTTTGCCTCCACTAACCAAAGACTGGTACTTAGCATTTTAATTACAAACATAGGCAGCATGCCATATTAGCTGTACCTGGGTCTCTCACCAATAAAAATTATAACATGCTCATGTCACACTGTATTGCGGCAGGTATCTTAAAGTACTGACACTTCATCTCATTTTGAAGTGATGGTTATTATTAAACATGCACTATATCTTCTCACTTAGTATATTATTAAACTAACACATATATTGCTATATCACAATTGTTTATTCTTGATATTTTGGCTCACTGTGTTGCAATAAAAATTCTTTCCTTTGCAATCCACAACATTTCACTTTATAGATTTAAACATTATTCTGAGAACGGGCCCAGAGTCATCCCTGGACTACCAGAGAGGTACATGGCATGAAGAGGCATAAGACATTGTGTTGGTGGGCTAAGGCCACAGTGGCAGCTTGAGTAACAGACATTTATTGCCTCATGACTATGGAGGATGGAAGTCCAAAGTCAAGGTGTCAGCATGTCAGTTCCTTCTGAGACTGTGAGAAATATCTGTTCCAGCCAGATATTGTAGCGCACAGCTGCAATCCCACAAATTCAAGGCCAACCTGAACACACAGTTAGATCTTGTCTCAAAAAAAGAAGAAGGGGGTGGGGTCTTAATAGAGAAAAAAAAGGAAAGAAAAGAAATCTATTCTAGAGGGTTTTAGCTCAGTGGCTCAAGTACCTGCCTGGTAAGCATGAGGTCATGAGTTTGATCCGCAGTACCAAAAAAAAAAAAAAAAAAAAAAAAAGAAAGAAAGAAAGAAAGAAAGAAAAAAAGAAAGAAAGAAAGAAAGAAATCAGAGCCTCTCCTTGGCTGACAGCCATCTTCTCCCTTTCTGTTTATGTCATCTTACTGCTATGTGTTATCTATGTCTGAATCTCCCCTTTTTATAAGGATACCAATCATACTGGACTAAAACTCATCCTAATGATCTCATTTTCTTTTCATTACCTCTACAAAGAACCTCGGTGCAAATGCAGTCACACTGTGAGGTTCTGGCAGTGTGGGCCCAACATATCTTTATAGGGGGCTGGTTCAACCCGTATTATACTCTAGTCCAATCGCCATCTTTTCCTTATGAGCATCCTGAAGAGAATGGCAAAACTGCTAACAGAACACAGGTTTCTTGTTGCCTAGTTCATGCTTGGAAGTACTTTCTAAACTATAAAGATGTCTTAGTTACTTTTCTCATTGCTAAAACAAAATACGTGGCACCCAAAGTTAAAGGCGGAAAGGTTTATTTAGCTCACAGGTTCAGTCATCATCAGCTGGCTCCAAGGCAGAGTGGCACATGGCTGAGGCCCAATGGGTCATGGTGGTGGAAGACAGCAAAGCAACAAGGGAGAACACAGAGGGACGCAAGCCTGTTTCTGCCTTTTATCTTATCCAGAGTGCTGGCATGAGGGTGGTGCCAATCCAAGCAGTAGATTTGTCCAGAAATCACCCAACCTTCACTTCAGCACCCTTAATCCCAGCATTGCACAATAGTCAACCACACACTACAGATTAAGCCACCTCTGAACAAACTCTTTGACCACATGAGGTTTTAGGAGGACATTTAGACACACGCCATAACAAAAGGACCACACGTTTGCAGATGATCTGATGTGTGGGCTCCCCCAAAGGGCAGAGAACCAATCTCCCTATGCAGGGATCTTCAGAAGGCTGAGTGCCTGAATTAGAATACAAGATTCTCACCCATGAACAGCCATCGCTTTGGCCCCCAGAAAAAACAGGGGAAGAACAGAGGAAGAAAACAAACATCATTTTGTTTTGTCTTTGAAAGAGTTTTGGCCCAGACAGGACACTGTAGCCGGTAAAGCCAAGGGGCTCTATCTCCCCCACCCCTAGGAATCTACCTCTGGTGCCAAACTAGTGCCAATGGGCTACTTGTGCATCCCTAATGCCCCCTCAGGCACCACCCCTAACCTAAGCTACGTATAGGCCCCCACTCGATGTGTTCCATGAAGAGATCACCGACCCCAGGGTGGAGATGCCGCGCCCCAGGGGATCGGGGGTGTCTCTCCCTGTGTTCTCAAAATAAAGGTCATTTATATTTCATACTTATCTTTTCAACCGCTGCCTGCCCCCACAGTTCTATCATATGGCTCCCTTTTGATTAGTGCATATTAGTTCTATAGAACAGTGGGTTTCACCTGGCATATTAGCACCTGCATAAAACATACTTTGCTCTTTGATCATTGCTAGCCCTTCATTGCTCCTTTTGCTCTTCCTTCTCCCCTCCTTTATTCCTTTCAGTTTCTCTAATAGCCTCTCTTCTATGTTTATCTTTTGTGCTCTATTTCTCTCTCTCTCTGACTCATGAGGGAAAACGTACAATATTTGTCTTTCAGAGTCTGTCATGTTTTTACTCACATGATGGTCTTCAGTTATATCCATGTTCCTGAAAATGACATGATTGCAGTTTTCCTTAAGACTAAACAATATTCCACTGTGTATATGTGCCATATTTTCTTCATTCATCATTTGATTTGTACCTACACTGTTTCCATAGCTTGGCTATTGTGAATCATGTAGCAATAAACATGAGTATCAGGCATCATTTTTTAAAACTTACCTTTTAACTGGCACCTAATTCTCATCTGCCCTAATTTTTACAGAAGTCATAAGAATGTATGTCATATAAGTAAAGTGGAGCCAGGTGTGGGGGTACACACCTGGAATCTGTAACCCCAGCAGTTGGAGAGACTGAGGCAGGAGGATCACCACAAGTTCAAGGCCAGCCTGGGCTACAGACAGATTCCAGGCCAGATGGAATTACAAAGTAAGACTCCATCTCAAAAAAAAAATTCACAGACACACACATTGTCAGGTGAAGGACACAGCAAGTTTACCTGTGATCACCAAGATAATGCCTGTGATCATGACTTCTCTTACTACATAAAAAGTATTTGAGTAGTTGAGGAGAATGAGAAATATTTTCTCACCTTTTATTTTCCTCTGAGAATCTTTTTGATTGATCTGGATATCAGGTGTGTTCTTCAAACCTGAAATCCTGTCCCCTCCGTCTGACTGCTCTCAGGAAAGTAGGAATAAAATCTTTCCACATAGCTGTCAGCAAGTCCAATGGGGAGAAAAGCATTGAGAAAGATAAACCCATTAATACATTGGCTGAAATCCATAAATCTAATGTATCATTCAGCGTTTAATTAAACTCAGCATCCCAAAATCCTAACAAGGCAATCAGAATGATCACCCCCACTGCAGAACCTAAAGCCACAGGAAAAAAATAAGGAAGTCTGTGACCTGCAGGTCCCAAAGTGACATAAGGAGAATTTATCATCTCTGAGCCTCCACAGCCACCCACCAAGCCAGAGAGGTTGTACCCCCCACCCCTGAGCCGTGAGCTCAGGGCACTTCGTGCTTCTTCACAACACAAAAAATACACACACCATGGACGTTTCACATCTGTCTTCCCTGCTAGTTCATAACCGGTGAGAAAGCAGGGACTATTGTCTAGCATGCCCGCTACTTTTTTGTTGTGCTAAGCACCAATTCCCACACAGGGCAGAGACTGGTAAATATTTTCTAAGCAAATAAATAAATGTCTCTCCCACTTCCCCACCCAACTCTTTGATAACTTATCGTGCTTTTTCTCTACTTCCTCCTTTTGAGGTTGTCCTAGTTCGCTTGAATATACCTTTAAAACTATAAATGCATGTCCAAAGTGTAAGAAAGAAAAAAGTACATGGCAACAGGCTTTAGAGACACACAGAAGCTGCCTGAGCTACCATCCACTAACAAAGGCCCTGGGGTTGGTTGGGGTAATGCTGCTCCAACTACTTTTATTGAACATTTATCTTTATTAAAAGTTTTATGTATGCTGCCTCATTTTTTCTGAACAATAACCTTATTACAGACTTGAACTTATTACAGTTTATGAGGCTGAACATCTTATCTAAGATTATACAGTCAGAGGACTGAACCAGGACTGGAACTCAAATACTTCTGAACTGAATACTGCTTAAACAGTTCCTTGTACTGCCTGCCTGGAAGTGACTTTGTTGCTTTGAAAGAACTGTTGGCTTTCCGGCCCTTCTCCAAGCACTGCGACCCTTTATCCACTATTCAGAAGCCACATCTGAAGTTTGACTTCTTGCCTCTTGGCTCCTTACCCTGGCGGGCTGCCTTTAGAAACCTTAGTGTCTAGAGGGATGGTCAGAGCTTCCCAAGCTGTCACCCACCAGGAAATAAACTAAAAGGCAAAACTCCTTTCCAGTTGTCTACCTTACCTTATCTGAGATATGGAAACAATACTGACACAGTACACAGCCCAGCCTGGCTGTCTCAGCAACTTCATTGACAGTGAAGTTTGCAAAAGAGTAATTTAAATGCCAAACACATATTCTCCTGGCACTTGAAACCAGGTTCCGGATGGTGGAAGTGGTTGAATACTAATTACTTTTACTCAAGGACATTTGAAGATCATCTTTCTCTTGTTTCACATTCTCAGTAATCTGTTCCCAAATGTTTGATTCCCTAATTCTGGGGAAAAAAGTAAGTAAATTGGTAAAATCTATACTTTGAGTGATATTAATGACATCTCTTTTCTTCAATTATTTATTGAACAAATGCTTACTATCCAAAGGAATGAGCTAGAAGCTGGGGAGAAAGTGATAAGCCAAAACTGGCATAGTTTCTACCCTTAAGTTTCTGCCTAAGTCTAGTCAGAGAGAGGGCATAAAGTAAAAGTACAAACCCCCAACTCTGGGAATCCTGTGAGAGAAGAGTCATGTGATCCACGGCATGCATCTCACAGGGCCTGATCTTGAGGCTGGGAAGATTCCCTGGCACCATGACACTGGTGAGTCAGGAGCTTTATAGGTAAGGAGGACAGGGTGATGCTTGCTAGGGAGAAGCAATAGCAAGAACAAAGACGGTACAGTGGAAAAGACCATGGCAAGGACAAGGAAGTTCAAGAAAGTCTGCATCACTGGAGGAGTGTGCTATGAGGTAAGACTGGGGAGGCAGGCCAGGGCTAGACTCCCCCGGACACGGAGAGCTCTGCTGAGGACACGTACCATTAAACTCAAGAGCAGTGGAAAATCGATGGTGGGAGTGAGCCTGGAGGATGACACATCAACCATCTCAGAAACATTACTTCAGTTTCATGGGAGTCATATTAGCTAGGCTGTACTTTTCCTATGGAATAGGAAAAGTTAGGGAACATTAAACCCATTAGCAAAAACAATATGGTCTTTGAAGAGGTAAAGCATCTTGTCCCAAGTCATAACACACCAGAGATTAGAATGCAGGATTCTTGTTCATGTTCCTAAACTTCTAGCATCCATTTTCAAAGGTAGATAGATAGATGATAGATAGATAGATAGATAGATAGATAGATAGATAGATAGATAGATAGAATTTAAAATGTTTGTCAGAGTCACACAAAATGATCCTTCTCCACACTGTCCAGGTACAGAAAACTCAATCGATTGCTAGGAATACTGACCACTTAACATCTTAGTCTTTGTTTCTCCTCTTTCCATTCTACATTGATTTCTCATTTTTCCACACTAAGTCCCTTCTGACTTTCTATCTGCAATGCATAAAGTGAAGACTATCTTCAGTGCGTTTTCAGCATGACATAATCACCATACACAAAACAGACACTGAAGTCTGTAAAAGAAAGAAAAAAACATATGTGTCGCTGGCTAAGACAAGTCTAAACCATGCTAAGTCATTGAGTCTATAATTCACACTTAAAGTTGTCTGGAGAAATCAGTTAATGCTCTCTTAAAAATCAGTGCTTTCATTTATAAAATGAAAATAATGATGTCCACTGTCAATAACGAAGAACAGAACCTAAAGCCTTGAATTCAAGAAAGACAACCTCAATAAGATAAACATAAAGAGAAACTTCATGGAGGTACACTATAATAAAAACACTTAAAATGAAAGACAAAAAGAATATCAGGAAATGGCAAGAGGGGAAAAAAGACATTATTTTAAAAAGAACTAAAATTCAGTGACAGTTGACTTCTCAAGCACAGACAATGTAACTTTTTATTTATTTATTTATTGATACAGGGGTCAAACTCACAACCTCGCACTTGCCAGGCAGGCACTTTGCCACTGAGCTAAATCCCCAGCCTTGTATGATAACTTTAAATTGCTGAGAAATGCCACATGTACATTAGGTCAAGAATTTTAAAAGTAAATGGCACTAAAAAATTCTACAAACTATAAAAATATACCAAAAAGGTATTATGAATAACTCTATAAAAGTTATGAAAATTTAAATGAATGGACAAATTAACAGAGAAATAAAACTTGTCAGAACTGATACAATAAAATAAAAATATAGCTATAAAACTACTAAAGTAATTGAATTCATAATTTAAAACCTCCCAAATAGTAAGTCCCAGATCCACATGGATTTACAGGAAACTTCAAACATTTAAGAAAAGAAACATTTTTGTATACAACATTTTATATACAACATTTTGTATACATTTTTGTGTACATTTAAGAAAAGAAATATTTTTGTATACAAACTCTTTCCAAGAAAAGAAAAAAAATTATCCTTCAACTGTTTTTTTTGAGACCAATCCAACCATGACTTGAAACCCTTTAAAAATATTGTAAGAATAAAAAGCTTCAAACCAGTCTCACTCATGAAGAGTCACAAAATTGTAAGCAAAAGTAAGTCAAATCCAATATTATATAAAGAAGTAAATACATCATAGTCAAAGTGCATTGATTCTCTGAATGTCACATTTGCTTAATGCTCAAAAATCAATCAGTCATAATCAATGACATCTCAATATAGGCAGAAAGTACATGCTATAAAGTTTGTTACATAGTCATCATTACCCTAAAAAACTCACAGAAAACTAGGAGTGAAAGGTAACATCCAGGCTGGGGATTAGGCTCAGTGATACAGCACTGCTTAGCACCTGGGTGAATCCAGAGCATGGCAAAGAGGGAAGAGGAGGTAAGGAAGGCTTCAGGGAAGAAGACTATTATTGTTTTTCAAAGAATCTATCAGAAAACATATTGGTTAAAAGTTTTTCTTACAAGAATAGTACAAGATTTTCACTATCACCTCTTCTTTATGACATTGTACTAGTGGGTCTAATAAAGAATTTTCAATGAAGTGGCATGAATGACTGAAGAAATAAAACCATCATCATCCTTTAATATATAATTAGTATATGTAAATTGGAAAAAATCCTACAAACTATTGAAACTAGTGAATAAATTTAACTAGGGCAATCTTAAAAGCAATCACAGTCTCGATTTAACAGCAATAAGTAGAAAATGAAATTCTCAAATAATACTTTAAACCTCTTATGTTTGAACTTTGTGAATGTACTGTCCAGTCAAAAAATGTTTCTGAACACAGTTGCGTGTGAAAAGATAATTTTTACAATAGCATCAAAAAACAATAAAAATAAGTGTTTAGTATGAGCTGTTAGAGAAGCTGCTTGAATTAAAAACTCACCACACAAATCTCAAAAAAAAAAGCTTGTGATCATTAAAGAGAACAAACAAAACACACATACTTCCAACATTACCAGAATATAAATAACCAAATTATGAGGTTAAATATGCACCAGATCTTAACAAAGCTACTGCTAGAACTTCAAGATGACAAGAGTGAAAAGTGATGGGGGAGACAAGAAGCTCTTGAAAACTAGGAGACCTGTGAACTGAGCACAAGGCCCCGTGCCCACAAGGATGCTGGGATCCATGGAACACTCTGTTGCTTCCATCTCAAAATTCTTAATTTTGTTTTTTAACTGAAGCTTGGAAAGCGTAAGTCCGATGCCATAATGCATGAGAACTCTGAGCCTCAAAGAGAGTACAAATATGCCGTGTTATGTGTACAGCTGGACAGTGAGGGCACAACTCCAGGAGAACACATTTTCCATTTGATACAGAACTTGCAAAAAGAAGCAGTGGCCTTCTAAGAAATACCAATGGCCAAGGAGCAACTCCACAGCCTTTCTTGGGTCGGGAGGGAAAGTGGGAGAAACCCACAGTTTTCTTTTCTCTTGGGCAGCTGTGTTGGTAGAATATGGGCATCTTGAGTGAAAAATAAAATCACTTGTGCAACTTTTATACAATGTTTCCATGGCCTTAGCAAAGAAGGAAATACACATGCAGGTACAAGCTAGAAAGTATCAATTTGTATGATTTGGGGGATTCTTATTGTGGGATAAAGGGTTTATTGTTCATGTTTCAAATTGCTACTGCACAACATAAAAATGAACTGTAGTATTCATGCTAACTATTGAATGTTTTCTTTTCTTTGTATAATATTGAGTAGAAACTTTTAAAATGAAAAGTTGAAAGAAGAAAGAAAAAGGCTTTATATTTTAGTACATTTAATGACATTTTTCCTGTTTTATGAATAGAGGTCTCTGTACTTTCATACAGGCCCCAAAGTAAAGAGATACAAATGCAGAAGGATGGAGGTGGGGCCAGCCCACCAGGCCCCAGCCATCACACAGGGTCCTGTGATTGGAAGGAGAAACGAGGCTCTTGCTTGGTTTAATGTTCTGCTGTTCTTCTACAGTTGTAAACACATTTTAAACAAGGGATTCTACATTTCATTTTGCACTGACTCCAGATAGAAACCTGAGAGTTGAAATAGAATTGCAGATATCAATGGGAATTTATGTTTGTAATAGTTATGCATATATATACACATACCCTACTGATTATATAGTGTTATTCGTATGTATAAATAGATACACAGAAATATATTTATAGTAATTCTGGCCACTTAAAAACTCTAGAAGCAATGACATATGATAGCAAATGAACTCACAACTACATCCAAAAACAAAGGCTTGCTGAGTATGATGGCACATGCTTGTAATCCCAGCCCTTGGGACTTGAGAGACTGAGGCAGGAGTATCACTATGAGTTCAAGGCCAGCCTGGATTACACAGCAAGACCTTATCTCAAAAAAGAAAGAAAGAAAGAAAGAAAGAAAGAAAGAAAGAAAGAAAGAAAGAAAGAAAGAAAGAAAGAAAGAAAAAGGAAAAAGAAAAAAAGGAACCTAGAGAGCAAAAATAGAAACAAAGCCTTATTGGAGACAGCTGGTTCGAGGATTGAGCTGAGTAGAGCAGGTACAAATGGAGCCTAGACTATGGTAAAAGGCCTCAGCAGCCAATTTAAAGATGTTCGAACTACCCAAATCTGGGAAAATCTCAGCAACAAATAAAAACCGTAGTATATCATAATTTAAATCCAATTGGAATCCATGAGCCTATAAAATAATAAATTGAAAAACAAACAAGGAAATAGGAAACACGAGAGGACTCTCTGACAGAATTGGAAAACTTGTCCTTTTGCAGTCCTGTGGTAAATATTGACTGGGGCATCAAAGAATGCTAAAAATAACAGGGGAGTTGGATGAAGGACAAGATAGTGTCGCGTTCTCCACTGACTACTTTCATGTAGATTGCTTATGAGCTTCAAGACAGACAATGATGAGTATATATGGTGGAAAGCTGGATAACACTTGAGCAGGGCACCAGAATTATTACCACTGAGAGGCAGGTAGGCACCACGTGCCTTCAGATGTGATTCACTGAGAGACACAACATGACTCATATACTATGCCAGGCCGGGTGCCTAACCTGAATCTTATAAATGTGAGGCAAATCTAGATTGAGACACATTCAAAAAAATAGACTAACAGTCTTCAATATAGTGAAACACAAAGTTTACCAAAAATTGACACAAAATGATAATTAAATTCAATATTTATCCTCTATTATATCTTACACTGCTAGAAAAACAATGGTATATAGGATATTACAAAGACAACTGATAAAATTGGAAGTTGGATTACACACAGTCTATCTTAAATTTCCTGAATTTATTAATTGTTTTATGTTTATATGAGAGACTCGCTTAGTTCTTAGAAAACACACACTAAAATATTAAGGGGTAAGTGGCCTAACTGATGCAACCTACTCTCAAATGATTTAGAAAAAAGAAAATTAAAAAGAATATGTACATGTAAATAGAATGAGAAATACAAGGCAAGAGCATAAACAAGCAAGTGGGGCAAATTTTCTTTTAATAGTGAATCTGGGAAAAAGGAATAAGGGATTTCTTTCTGCTATTGTTATAGAATTTCTTTAAGTTTAAAATTATTTCATTATAAAAAGTTAAAAAAACCAGATACCTAAGAACACATGCTTTAAAATATGTGTAAGATCTCTAGAAAGAAGACATAAATATCAAGAGAAATAAAAACTAATTAAGTCAATGAATAATCCACTTTTTGTGTACCAGGAATCAAACTGACAGCCCTATGCTTGCCAGGCAGGTGCTGTGCTGCTGAGCTATATTCCCAGCCCAATAATCCACATTTATGGGTTGAACACTCAATGTTGTGAAGATATCTGTTCTTTCCAATGTTACCTATAGAGTCAATGCCATCTAAATAAAAATCCTTGAAAGATTTTAATGAAAATTAAAATATCCCAAAGCCAAAAGGAAAATCAAATGAATCAAAAATAGCATAAAAAATCAAGGCAGTCAAATAAAAACAAAGTAAAATAAGATACTCTGCTAGATATTGGACTTCACTTTAAAACTATAGTAAGATGCTGTGATATTGACATAAGTATAAACACATAAATCAATGAACCATATTAGAGAGTGCAAAGACAGACTCTCTAGATTTATTACAAGGGTGGCACTGAAAAGCAGTGAGGAAAGACAATCTTCCTACATGAATTAACTCCTATATGTTGCCCTGTGATTCTGGAAACTTGGTTTGGTTTTGATTTTTGATTTATCGAGACATGGTTCACTATGTAGCTCAGGCTGGCCTTGAACTTGTGGCAATCCTCCTGGTCAGCTCCTCAAGGCTGGGAGTACAGGCATGCACCACCATACCCAGAGACAATATAGTTTTATTTGTGGTAGCCAGGAACTTGGTAACCAGTTTTACAGACCTTTCCATGTCCTTCATCAGTGTTTATTGACCGGAGGAAAAATGATGTCAACCTGGGTCATTAATATCTACCAACAAGTAAGAAGAGAGTTTATTTCATTGACAAATTGAATGTTCTGCCAAGACCATCATTTCAGGCTGCAGACAAAACATGACAGTAGGTTTTCCACTCAGACAGTCCCCTACAGGGAGCAGAGTCCAGCCTACTGGGTATTCAAACAGGAAGAGGAGGCACTAAGCTAAAGCATGTTTTCCTAAGACAGCCTGAAATGACAGCCAAGAATCCAGAATAGAGACCAGTGAAGCCACAATTTCTAGTCCAGTATTATATCTAATTGCAGTCTTCAAATTTTTGTTAATTCAAGGGAACCATCAGTAAATTCACCAAGCAGTCTTTAGGGTCCATTTAGTATGGCCGGTCTGATTCCTAGTAGAGCAGACAGACCCGCATCAACTGCACAGCCTTTGTTCCCACGCATGGCATGCTATTTTTTTTATTTCTATTTTAAAATAAAGTATGCATGCTCATAGATCTGAGTGTCTTCTTATACTCCTTCACTTTATTCCCCATCTTAACTCCTCCTGTAGGTAGTACAATATTCAAGCCTTTTCTTCCCTTCATACAAATATATGTGCACATTTTCTTCATTTAAAAAAAAAGAGAGTCTGATCGTGATGGCACACACCCATTATCCCAGCACTCAGGAGGCTGACGCAGGACTGCTGTGAGTTCAAGTCCAGCCTGAACTGCATAGTGAAACCCTGTCTCAAAAAGACAAAAACAAAAACAAAATGATATCAAACTGTATCTGCTATTCAATAACTCATTTCTTCTTACACTCAGAACTTATTAGTAAAGAACTTCTAATGATCCTCCTAAAGCCCTATGTCATTCCTTTCAGTCGCTGTATAGTAAAGCAGAGACTCTGCCCACACTCGGTTATGGTTTGTGTCTAGATCTCCCCCCAAACCCTTACAAAGCCTCACATAATCATAGATGGAGCTTTTCAGAGGTGAGCAGACCCAGAGTGTGTGATGCTGGGATCAAGGGTGTATGATTACTTTAAATTAATCTACCTATTGGTTTGACACAGTTGTGGATAGTAGTAAAGGTTCCTCACCCTGGATAAAACATAAGGAACAGAAAGAAGGCTGGTGTCACTTGCTGCTTGCTTTCCACTTGCTGCCTTCTGCGCCCTGCTTTACCATGGACAATTTCTCCTCTGCAGTGCCCCTCTGCCATGCCGCCCTGCCTTGGAGTAAGCATCTAGGGACTGAAATTGCTGTGAACTGTGATCCAAACAAAACTTCCTTCCTTTAATTTTGGGTGCCTGGTACTTTGACTTAGCAATAAAAAAGTAACCAAAACACCCCTCCAGGTCCTTTGTCTTTCAGCATGTCCCTCGAAGGCTTATGTATGCTTCAGCAGCCTTCACCTGCAGCTGTCTTCTGAGACTTGTCTTTAGGCCTCTGGTCTGCAAGCAGCAGAAACTAGGAGCACTGAACCGTTTTGAAAGCCCAGTTGGTTGTCACCAATTGGTACAAACTATACTCTAGTGTATCCAAAAGGGATCTGGTGGGTACCAGGACTTACTTGTTTCTTCTGTGTTCCTGACCTACATTCCCACACCTTTACTGGGTTTTCTTAGAAACATTTCCATGATAAACCATGTGCACAGGAATTCTTATGGCAGAGCATGTCTAGGGAAATGATCCAAAATGTGCAACAGCCCATAGTATAGGATGTACCATAGTTTACTTAACCAGTTTTACTATTTAAGAAATAGTATATTGTTCCTAACTTTTCCTATCCCAGTCCATGCTGACACATATCTGCACACAGCCCTCCAGCAAATCCTTAATTTCATCCCAGCCTGGTCATTCTAATGAGTTACTTTGGTGGTCAAGTCAGTTGTCTGGCATCTCGCTGTCATGGATTAAAAATAAAAATGTAAACACAACTGCAGAGAACCACTACATTTATTAGTGACTGTGAAGTTAAATGACTCAGTGTGCTTGTTGACTTTTCCTGGAGTTAAGATCAAAAAGTTCAACCCACACAACTTCCTGAACCACCCTAGTCTCAGATTCCTAACTAATCAATGGTTATCACAAACCCAGGAAGTGACAGGCAGGATCCTGCTATTTTATTTTCAGATCAATGACTCAGAAAGCTCCTGTGTCTGAGAAATCACTGGGTCTTACCTCCTAGTGTTTACCTCTTCCCAATTTTGGAAATGTTTCCAATTAAAAATGAAACTTGATGATGGGAAAACTTCTTATGTGATGCTGCTGTGAAATCTTCTGGGAACTAAAAAAAAAGCTCCAAAAAGGTTGCATTTTTTAAAAACCATAATCTAAGATACACAAAAATATATTGGCAACCTTTTTTATTTAGAAGAATTTTGAGAATAAACTAAATTGTCTCATTCTCCAGGAAATCACCAGACTTCCTTCACATAGATCTGTTTGCCCAGAATCTTACACACCAGTGATTTGAGTTTTTACTCAATCTGCATGGGTAGATTTGTCTAAGAAGCCCTCTCATCTCTGACTATAGATTTCTAATCACTGAATAGTTTATAAATGAAGTTTCAGGATTACAACAGCTCCATTCATATCAAATATGCCCAGCAGGAGCCCCACCTCATTTTTAAGCTTTCCAGGGCAGAGTATAAAGTCAGTTCACTTACAACACATAACATCATGTGAGATGAGAGGTGTGGTGGTTGCCACCCTCAACTTGTATGGCAGCATGGCTGAGTGACAAAACATGAGAAGATGTTGCAGACCTGATCATAATCCTAAGACCAGCTGGGAACCCATGTAGAAGGTATCTCCTCTCTGTATTACCATGTACATCCTAGGAAATTTACTCTCCTTTCTTCTCTTTCTTTCTTTCTCTCTCTCTCTCTCTTTCTTTCCTTTCTCTTTTTTTTTTCCAATCAGGAAAAAAATTTTCCATTCATCTCATGACAAAGATGAAAACAAGTTGAGTTACCTATGTCTTTCATAGTCTTCTAGTGACCTAGTCCTTCCTATCCTGAAAACAAGATCCCCAGTTGTCCCTGGGAATTCATGCCTTCTTGTTTGAGGAATACCAGATCAAGCCATCAAGAAGAGAAGCCCTCTCCAGAAAAGCAATGTCGTCTTAATTCTGAGGATAAAAGATACACTGAGTTTAAAGGGCACAGGCCCTAAACTCTCAGAGTTAGAAGAGAATTTAAGGAATAACAATTTTTCTGAGTTTATGCGGCTAACCCCAAACTAGCTCATTAGTGGCAAGTCGGAGACTGCAGCCTGCTTCCCTTGCTCCTGGCCTGGGGCTCTTTCCACTGAAACACCATAGCCTATGTAATTAGAAACACAAAGAGCTCAGGAGAGAACAAGCTAAATGTCAAGGCTGCTCCATCCTTCTTTGCCAACCTGCTCTTTTGATGCTGCTGATGCTGCTGATGTTGACAGAATGCTGTGATCACATTTTTCTCACACACAGTAAAGCTGAAGAACCTGAAGGGAAAAGCAGGGGCATCTTTTCATCAAGTTAGCACCTGTACTACCCAGGCCACTGCCCTGGGCCTAGGAAATGCAGCATCACCAGCTATGTCACCAGTCTGACCTATGTAGTACAGAACACAGCGTCCTTCATTCCCAAAAGCACACCTCCAAATTGGCTCTAGGCAAAGCCTGTCCCATCAAGCCATTATCATTTATTGGCCTGGCAGAGTGTTGGGTACTAAACAAAACTAAACAAACAAGAATATTCTTTGTCTCAAAGAACGGTCATATAAGAGTAAGCATCATATCTAGAAAATAATACATCATACATTTTTGCATTATAGTTGATTTAAAAAAAAAGATTGATTATTTATGTGGGATTAAAAAGAAATAAATATAAACCCCAACTTCATAAAGTTAGAAATGAGGCCCAAGAGAATTAACTGTAAAAAAATTCTACAGTGAGTTCCTGCAATAATAATAATGGAAAGTGACAATTTCAAATGGCCTCTACTAACAGTAAGAAAAAATTAAAAACTAAAAACACACATAATTAAAAACACTAAAATTTACATTTTACACAACTTAAATTCAAGAAAGTATCAAATGATCACAAAACAAGGTCTGCTCTTCTCTTAGTTCTGCTCATTCCAAGTTGATGTGGTTTTGTTTACCCAGGTGTCACTAGGAGTCCCCTGCCTCAAAGCCAGGAACATAAGAATCATATCAGTGCTAGTTCAGTCCCCAGGATACTGTCATGACTCCAGCTAACCATGGACGCTGGAAGTCGCTCATTTTGGCATCCAAGAGCTGGGCTGGTCCAAGGATTTCCTCCAGCAATCCTATGCTTTAACTCCTAAACAGGAATTAACCACAGTATAGTTTGGCTTGAATAGACAACCAGATTTTGCTAAAGAGAAGACACTAGCCGTCTAAAAGTATGTGGATTAAAAGACTCCAGTTTTGGTCTCCAGTGATCATGGCACCTTCCAATACAAGTTGCCTTGAGACCGTGTTCTTTCTCTTGTCCAGGCGGACCACAAACTGCCCTCTCAGCCCCTCATCCTCAACCACCAGGCTGGTAACACATCATTTTCTTTCTCTTTTCTATGCCACTACTCAAGTTGGAAGAATCCTGGAACCAAAAATGGTGGGAGCTATTTTTGAGCTAACAACTCATGGCACAGGACACATCTCATTAGCTGCCACACTGGCCTGGAACCAATCCAGCTACCTTAAGATACCACATCCTGTTATCCATGGTGACAAGGTATTGACCTTATTTGACTTATTTCTTTTCTCCCTGGTAGCTACTTCACCTGAAAGCAATTGGCTAATTTGTTATGCAGTATAATAGCTCTTTAATTTCTTACAGAAGGTGATAATTTCTTTTTTGGTATTCAATAACAGCCAAGCTACCTTCTCCTAAGAGAAGGCACATAGGAAGAAAACTAAAAGTCAAGTCATTATTTATGGAAGACATTCCAACCATTTCTTAATGTGTCCTTACCATAAACGAATCTCCACATAAGCCTTCAACTGTATGAATGTTTTAAGAGTGATTTCTAGAAGATGAATCAAAGAATCAGAAGAGAGACTTTTCAGAACAAAAGACTAATACATTTCTCAAAGTTCCAATCAGAAAGTATGCACTAGGTACAATGTGTACATGTTTGGAAATGTCACATAATACCCCCATAAAGTGCAAATAACTTTCATGTTTTTATGCATTAGCTAAAATTTTTTAGTTAAAAGAATATACATTATTAATCACATACTATTGAAAAAAATCACAAAGCAAACTCACAGTTCTAGGTATCCATTATCAGTTACACCATGAGTTTGACATGAATTTTCTGAACCATGTCAGCCATTCTCTGATAAAACAGTTTAATGCAGGAATCTCAAAAGCCAATGTCTTATAAATACACTGGAATGACACTCCAGCCACAGAGTTCTATTTCACTGTTAGCTACGCCAAAGGGCAATTGCCTCTTGCCAGTTACACAGGTGGTGGGCTAAGAGTTCAGGCTCTCATGTTAGATACAGATTTGAATCTGTCTCTACAAGCTGAAGCTATTCCCCATAAATGTGTCTCTGGCTCTGCTCCCTGTTACAGTACAGTACAGTCCCTGTCTCCATACTGGTCCTGGCTTTCCCAGAAACTCTTCCTGCTTTTGCTACCAGATTCATCTTCTATGCACCAACTCATATGGCACTTTCAGGGCCGCCTAAAAGGAGAGACTTACTCTTTACTCCTCACTAAATATAGGAGGAGATGAATGAACATCAGTTCATCAAGCCCACCCACCACCACCACTGAAAAAGTGAAAGAAAACTGGATAAACAGACAAAAACCTATTTCTCCAAAAGCCATTCAGGAGCTACAGAGTCAAAGAATTCCAGAAAAAGCGAGATTTGTCCCAGATGAGCAGAGTTGGACACTGCAGAGCTACGTGACTGTGAATGCTGGGATCTGCCATAGAGTAAAGAGAAGCAGGGACTCTACAAAGGTTAAATGAAGTAAAATACACAAACCCAGTGCTTTCTTCCAAACTCACCTCCTGCTCTCAGACTATCCAAGGTCTACTGACACAAATCTCAACTTGTGAAATTTTAGAACTGCAAAAATATATTTCAGGTTATTCTAGTTCTTTCTAGTTATCAACCTTGCTGCATATTAAAGTCACTTACAGAACATTTAAAAATACCCATGAAGACTGCAGGCAAATATACATCCAAACCGAGCCAAGCAGCATCTTTGTGAGTAGGACCTAAACTCTGGAAAGGTTACAAGTTGACTGGTATCCATTTTGTTATACAATGAGCTTGACATAAATTTTCTGAATCCATGTTAACCATTCTCTGGCAAAATAAATTTCACAAGCAACTACATTTCACATGCACTGATTTAGTTCAACCAGCTGTGGTATCATCTCATATTTTATGCACTAAACTAATTCACATTTTATGCTTCCTATCCCTGAAAGCTCAGGCTACTTCTAGGTAACATCTGTCTCAGGGCTTACATATAGCAGGTATCTAGCAAATGTTTGGGAGATGGTTGACTGACCTACTCCCCTAACAGTCTTCAGGAACTCAGCATCAGTAATGAAATACATGGTTTAAAACCACAAGTTTAACACTTTAGGAAAAGAAGTGAACAACATTTCCAATTCAGAAAAATGAACACTCCTTTATATTGGTCCAGAAAAGCTGAAAGTAAATAACTTCCAGAGAAATAAAATTTTTAAAAACGAAACAAAAGTTAGTTTGTCCATCTCACAAGACTTTCTGCTCCTGATACTTATTACTTCGCTGGAAGCTAATTTTCCTCTAATCAAATTGGCTCCAGCAAAACAACACACACATTGTTCTTATGCTTACTTGGTAACTATGGTTACTTGGTTTATTTCTTGCTGTGCTTGTGATGTCCTGTGTAATCAAACTTTTTAACCTCTGTAATGGGTGTTTTCATGTACCATATACAAAGGCAGAACCAAGAGGCACAACTACCTTGTAAAGTAGGGAAGATTGATTCATTGTAATGTTCTAAAACTAAGACATCTAGCATGTTTTCAGTTATTAATTATTCTTGACTGTTCTTTGGGACCAATATTACACGTCCTGGTAAGAAGCACAAGTTAAATTCATATGCGATTCCTCCAGCTAGAAAGGGATTGGTAAAAGGGGTGTGGAAGATAGGGCATCACTCCAGTGAAATGAGAACAGAGGTCTGGCCTGCCAGGCAGAGTGAGGTAGGCTTTTCTCTTACCCATGGCAGAGCTGCACTCATGAACCAACTGGTTGTGTTTGCCTTTGTTTTGACTTAGCCTGGCCTAGCAAAAAAGGAAGTGGGTGGATGGATGTCACTGCCTATTTTCTCCCTTTTGTTATTACAGACCTACATTGTCTTTCAGACCTACATTTTAGAAACCTAATTGTTGGAGTCTTTGTCTTTTTACCCAAAGCAGAGAGTTTTGTTCACCAATTAAAACCATGCTGCCTGAGAGGCGAAGCCTTTCCATTCTATATTGAGATTTGCCTGTGAAATAAGTATTGCTTCTTTTTAGTCAGCTGATGTTGTGTCCTCCCTCAGAGCTGAACTAAAGTTTCCCACCCTGCAGAAACCTACTGTGATGCAGTGTGTACCAACAGCCAGACACCATAAGGAAAGATTCCTGCTGGCAAAGCACAGAATGAAGATAGTTGTTTCTACTCCCACTAAGTAAATAAACCCAAAGTTGCTCTTGGTTCATCCCCAAATAGGTCCCAGCCCTCTATCTTATGTTATCCGTGATCTTGGCATTTCCAGGTCTGATCACAAGCCGGGACCCCTCCAGCCTCTGGAGGGATTTTTGTATGCAAGTTGTTGCCATAGCAGGAGGCTTCTTCAGCTCCCAACTGACATTTTCCTCTGATGCTCTAGAGCCACTGTCTAATCCTCTTGCTCTGGCACTAAAGTGTTCTATAGGCTTCATTTGAATGTAAACTGCTTCCAACTTTTCTATGGTAAAAAATGGCAAAGTATTTTGTGCAGGTCACATAGCAAATTCACTCTTTAAACAGGTGACTAAGAAAGTTTGACTCCAGCCTGCTAGACAGATACCACCACCAAAAAACAACAACAACAAAACAGTCCCAGGGGCAAGAGGAGAAAGGTGATAAGATGGCACAAAGAGTCTTATCAGTTGGTAGCAGTTATTGCATCTATAATTTGCAGGCACAGCTGGATCTTACTCCCCAACGCTATGACACCTGGCACAGCTGGCATAGCTTTCCCTGTCTAAGCCTGTTTCTCATCAGTAACATGGTAGAATTGAACTACAAATCTTGGAAGTTTCAGCTTAACAGTTTGGGCTTCTAAGAAAAAACAGCTCATAGTATAAGAGTTCATGTTTCCTCTTGGTAGGAATTGGGTTTTCTTTTTTCTCCATCTACTATAAAGATTACTACTAGCATTTAGCAAAATCTTTGATAATGACAACAAGTCCATAAATTCTGAATGAATAATAAGTGAACTTGACTTACTCCAGGTCATCTCTGCCCCCTGCAACATCCTCTCTAGGTGATGATGGCATTCCTAACATTTTAATATGCCTTTAGGTTTAATTGCCCTTTTCAACTTCCCATTTCATCCTAATCCTTTTACAAGATCAAGAATTACTTGCCCAGATATAATCTGCTTGTAGTCAGACTAATTTATTCCTGTGTGAGAAAGCCCATTCTTGAGTGGCTGAGGTATCCTTTAAATTCCAGTGCACCCAGAGCACCTGTTAAATATAGTGTTTGCAGGATCTAGTCAGGCCAACTCTGAATTAGATTAAGGTTGGAGCTTCACTTTAAAACAAAACAAAACAAAAATGAGCCATCAAATTAGTCCAGAAAAACCTGCTGTCTCCAGAAACTCTCTTTCACTTTAACCAAGCCCATATTTAACTATGGTGAGTCAGTTACCTTGCAGAACTGTCTGGTCTTCACTAATGTCCTTCACTCACTCGGTGTTCCTTGTGTGCAAAATATGTTCCTATTCCTGAGAAGACCATTATGTGTGCTCTGCATTTGACACACAGGCACAAACAGCTCAGCAAGGCCACCTTCACCTCTTGATACCCTGAGGAAGGAAATAGCTGATAAGCCCTCGAAGTGATAAAATGACAGAATTCTTTATTTTCTCACATCTTATCCACTTGAGGGGACCTGCAAAGTGAATTGGGGTTGGAAAAAAAAATATCCCTCCACAATAAAAACAGTACCAGCCCCTAGGAAATGGTTGCTTCTAGTTGGTGGAACCCAATGACAGCTCCCCTCTGGAAGCAGCCTGCTCAGAGTGGCCATGTGCCTGTTCCCTGTCAGAAGAGAGGTTACCTCTAAATTGTTACGGGGGGAAGGGGGTGCTCTTCTTGTTCCTTTTCTATATGTGCCATATTTGATTTCATCTCATGATGAATTCTGAGATTTAATATAAAGTAAACAAAGTCTTGGATTTAAACTTCCCTTGGATTTAATTTCTCTCGCTCCTTCTCTCCCTCCTCCCTCTCCTTTCCTCCCTGTTTCCTTCCCTCCCTCTCTCCCTCCACCTCTGATATTAGGAATTGAGCCTAGGGCTTTGCGTTTGCCTAGCAAACCCTCTTGTCACTAAACTACATCCCCTTTTTATTTTATTTTGAGGTATAGTCTCACTAAATTGTCCAGGCTAGGCCTGCACCTACACCCAGCTTTCCAAGCAGCTAGGTTTGCAGGCATACATCTCTATGCCCATTCATGGCCCAGCTACCGTGTGATTTTTAAAGAGGTCTCTTTTTTTGGCTTTCTTTACTGAGACATTTTCTGAAGCCCTTGTTTTCTTCATGCAGCTATCTTGGTTATCTTGGAATTTGAAACACCTGAAAGCTCATCATGAGATTAACAACTTCATAAGAACTCAGGTCTTCAAATGTTTTCAATCTTTATTTCTTAGCAAGATGACTTGCATATAATAAGCATTCAAGAGAACCTTGCCAGTGGGAATATTAGCCTCCCCCAAGTCACACTGAAAAAGCCTTGCTGGAATAAAACGAATCACTCAAACTGGATAGTAAACGAAGCTGTTGTTTTTTAAAAACAGTCACTTCTCTCCCCACTACCCCGCTGCCTTGAGTACTGGGAATTGAACTCAGGACCTCACACATGCCAGGCAGGGTCTGTATCAATAAACTAATCCCCATCCCTAAGAAACAGTTTTAAAAGCATCATGGCGATAATACTTTCATTCCACAGGACTATCTGAGCATCTGCCATAAGAGATAAGGCACAGGAGGCAAATGGTTATGAGGATGCTGCTGGCCTGTGGTTCAGGGCTGAAGTGAGGCAACAGTTTCTGAACTAAGGGGTAACAATATGCACTGGTCAAGTCTATGCCAGGCAGGAGTAAGAGCTAAATAAACAGGAGGTGACATGTTCATAGAAATCAGAGAATTGCAGAGCTGGCTCAGATCCCTAAGAAATCATCTACAAAGAAATATTCATAAATCCACAGTGGCATAAATAAATGAATGAACAGGAAATAAATGAGGGAGAAAAGACAAATTTTTCTCACAAAAGAATTACAAATAATAAATGTCATAGGGATAAAGGAAGTAGAAAATTATTTTTAGAATGCTACCGTAGTAAGGATGTTCCTTCCTGCTGCCAGGAAGATACACTAATGAATGCTATAATTAGAGGATGAAACTTCAAGGAGAGACAGGATATTTGAATATACTTAAGAGTCCTCCAAAATATTTATTCATAGCTATGGTGGCTTTAAAATATATCCACAAATTCTTTGATACTGCTCCCCTTCAAGAGATAGAGCTGATTATCTTCTCTTAGTTGAGCTAAAAGATCCATTTCTAAACAATAGAAAACTGAAGGAAAAGCTTGAAGAAGTACTAGCTTGACAGTGGCAAAAAAGAATGCACAACACACTAAAATGATCAGTGTTAGCATCACCAGTGATAGCCCATGCTGTTGTGCTCCCCCAACATGATGTGATAAGGACATTTTGTTTCTGTAATATTCCTCCAAAAGACCCATAATCTGGCCAGGCATGGTGGCTCACACCTGTAATCCCACTATTCGGGAGATTGAGGCAGGAGGATTATTGCGAGTTCAAGACCACTCTGGGCTACAAAGTGAGCTCAAGGCCTGCCCGAACTGCATAGAGACCCTGTCTCAAAAAAAAGACAAAAGATCCATAGTCTATTGAGCCTGATCATTAGAAAACATGAGACAAACTGAAATTAAGAAGCATTTACAAAATACCTAACATAGTACCAAAAGTATCGAGGTCATGAAAAATAAGGAATGACTGAGAAATTGTCACACATTGAAGGAATCTAAAGCAATAACTAAATTCAATGTGACATCCTAGACTATATCCTGGAACAGAAAAAGTACATTAGTGTAAAAATGGATGAAATCTGAATAAAGTCTGTAATTTTGAGAGTAGTGTTGAATTCATATTAAACTCTCATTTTTGATAAGTGCAGAATGCTTTTTATAACAAGCAGTGGGATCCATTTATATGGAACTCTTTACTGTCTTTACAGCTCTTCTAAAAAGCTAAAGTTATTTAAAAATAAACAGGGTTTTAAAAACCATTTAGATCCTGGAGGGCGGCCTGGCGGGAAGACAGTGAGTTCATGCTCTGGGTCTCCTCTATTACCTCCCCAGATGATGGGGTTTGCCAGAAGACTGTAAGACCAGTGGGGACCCCGACTCCCAAGACAACAGCTTTGTGCACAAACTCATACACACCTTTAGAGGCCAGTAAACGGAAATAGCAGTAGGACTCTGGAGAGCTCCACTGACAAAAAACAAGGCCCACCCACCACATCCAGAGGCCAAGGTCGGCTCCATACTTAGCACATCTCTGGGATGGAACATGGATTATCACAGAACTGTAAGCACCAGAAGAAGGTAGGTTCTTGAGATAGCTATAAAGAACCAACTACATCTGGAGGGCATCCCTGAGGAATGAGCATCTCTCCTTTCCTCCTTGAGAGAGGCTTCAGTGCCAGTGGTAGAGCTATGTATCATGGGAGGTTGGTGAGCATCAATATAGAAGACAAAATAAAAGAAAAAAGAGAAAATTACACAGAGGAGGGGTACAGCCCCAAACTCCCAGCCCACCCAGGACTCAATAAAGTGGATGAAGTTGGAAGTCAAACACTGGAACTTTCTGAAAAGATAACAACAGAAGTGAAAAAACAAGCAGAAAAGGCTATAGAGAAAAACAATCTGCCTCCCCGTGTGTCTGGAGGACTGTGGATTTCTAAGCAAGCAGGTGAGCATCACCAGTTCCAGAGGGCCTGCGGCCTGCGGTGAGTGCCCAGTGCACTCTGCCCCAAGCCCAGCCTGTTCGGGACCCTCCAGGCTTCTGGGTGCAGTGAAGTCGCTAAGTGGGTCCGAGGCGCCTACATCCGCCTCACCATTCCAGTTGTGCTCCCAGAACTGTGGAGTTTCAAGCAAGCAGGCAGACGCACACTGTCCCTGGAACCCAGCCTATCGGGAACTATGGAGTTCTAAGCAGGCAGAAGACCGCCACTGGTTCCAGAGGCCCAGCAGCCTGGGGGAACTGGGTGCCAGAGTCCCAGGAGCTGTGAACATAGAAGTGGATTTCCAACAGATTCTGAGGAAGCTTTTGAATAATACTTGAAACACAGAAATATAGGAAAATGACAAAACAAAAGACCAAATTACAACCTCAAACCTCCAGCCCATCTCAAGAAATCCTAAGAGCAATGTATATAGAAGAAAATATATGCCATACACCTCAAATATCGGACACAATAGCTACTGAAATAAACAAGCAACTCTGGGAAGCTTTAAAGGAATTCAAATTCAAAATAATCTCCCAGGTAAAAGAAGAAATGATAAAAGAAATGAAAGAGATTTTGAATATATCTAAAGAAAACACAGTTAAAATTGGAGGAACTAAACAAAAAGATAGAATCCCTAGATAAGCAATATAAGAAACAAACAGAATACATAAAGCAGATGCACAAAGGTATACAGGAAATCAAAAACTCCACTGTAAGCTGAAACTCCACTGTAAGCTGTAAAAACTGCCTCAATGAAAGTGAAGATAGAATTTCAGAACTTGAAGACAGGATTGCAGCCAGTGAACAGGAAAGGAAAGATCTTTTAAAAATAACAAGGAATCAGGAAATAACAATTCAACAACTGCAAGACAACACAAAGAAAAACAACGTAAGATTGACATGGATTAATGAAAAAGAAAGAGACGACATAAAGAATGTCAAGAGGATATTTACAGAAGTAATAGCTGAAAATTTCCCAAGCATGAGGTCAGAAACTGACATCAGGTTCAGTGAAGCATATAGAACTCCAAATAGTCATAACCAAAATAAAACTACACCCAGACATATAATAATCACCATCCCAGAAATCCAACACAAGAATAGATTATTAAAAGCTGTCAGACAGAAAAGACAGATAACTTATAAAGGAAAGCCTATCAAAATCACAGCAGACTTCTCAGCACAAACAATAAAGTCAAGAAGAGCAAGGAGTGAAGTATTCCAGATCCTAAAAGCAAAATGATTTCCAACCTAGACTGATGTACCCTGCAAAACTCTCATTCAGAATCGATGGTGAAATATGATACTTCCATGAGAAAGAACAGCTGAAGAACTTCATGAACACCAAGCCAACCCTGCAAAAAATATTGAGAGACAGTTTAGATACACAAAGGAAAAAAAAACACTAAGCAAAGCAGATAATTAAACAGAATGGAAAGATAAAGATGCAACAGCAGAAAGATAACATGTCAACAATAAACCAGCATATAACAGTTATAACCATTAATGTAAATAGTCTCAATGCACCAATCAAAAAAAAAAAACAGACTAGCAGAATGGATCAAGAGACAAAATCCAACCATATGCTGTTTACAGGAAACCTATCTAACTCAGAAGGATACTTACAGACTGAAAGTCAAAGGATGGAAAACAATACTTCATGAAACAGGAATCCAAAAAAAAGCAGAAGTAGCCATTCTGTTTGCAGACAACGTGAACTTTAAACCAACAATGATCAGAAAGGACAAAGAAGGTCTCTGCATACTCATTATGGGAAAACTCCAAGAGGAAGAGGTAACTATCTTAAATATATATGCACAAAATTCCAGAGCACCCAGTTATAGAAAACAACTATTAACAGAAATGAAAAATCAAATTATCAATAACACAATTGTAAGAGGAGACCTTAACACACCATTGGCACCAAGGGACAGATCAACCAGACAGAAAATGAGCAAAGAAATAACAGAACTGAATCACACTTGTGAACACATGGACTTGATAGACATATAAAATGTTCCACCCAACAACATCAGAATATACATTCTTCTCAGCAGTACATGGGTCATTCTCTAAAATAGACCATATATTAGCTCACAGAACATATTTAAACAAACGCAAAAGAGTTGAAATCATCCCTTGCATGTTATCGGATCATAGCGCTTTGAAATTAGAAATTAATGATAAAAGATACTGCAAAAATCCCACAAACACATGGAAACTGAATAACACACTCTTGAGTAATCAGTGGGTCACAGGGGAAATTAAAGAAGAAATTAAACAATACCTACAAGAAAATGAAAATACAAATACAACTTACGGGAATCTGTGGGATGCAATGAAAGCCATCCTAAGAGGAAAATTTATTGCACTGAGTTCCCACATCAGGAAAACAGAATGAATACAAATAAATAAACTGATGCTACACCTCAAACAGCTAAAAACAGAAGAGCAAGTCAAGCCCAAAGCCAAAAGAAGAGAGGAAATTATAAAAATCAATGCAATAGAGACTAAGAAAACAATCCAAAGAATCAACGAATCAAAGGGTGGTTCTTTGAAAGAATAAATAAAATCGATAAGCCCCTAGACAACCTTATTTTAAAAAGGGAAGAAAAAGCTCAAATTCATGCAATAAGAAATGAAAAATGTGAAATAACTACAGACTCTACAGAAATACAGAAGATCATCAACACCTATTTCGAAAACCTCTACTCTCAAAGGTTTGATAACACAGAAGAAATAGACAGATTCCTAGAAACATATGAAGCACCAAAGCTAGATCAAGAGGATGTAAAGCTGCTGAATAACCCAATCTCTATTAATGAAATTGAAAATGTAATTAAGTCCTTACCCACAAAGAAGAGCCCAGGCCCAGACGGATTCACTGCAGAATTCTACAAGACATACAAAGAAGACCTAATGCCGACACTCCTCAAACTATTCAATGAAATTGAAAGGGAAGTGATCCTTCCTAAGTCATTCCTGGAAGCAAATATTACTCTAATACCAAAACCTGAGAAAGACCCAACTGAAAAAGAGAACTCCAGACCAATCTCCCTAATGAACACAGATGCAAAAATCCTCAATAAAATATTGGCAAATAGGATGCAGAAAATCATCAAGAAGATTATACACCATGACCAAGTGGGATTCATCCCAGGCATGCAGGGATGGTTCAACATACGTAAATCAATAAATTTAATTCACCATATCAATAAAACCAAAATTAAGAATCATGTGATCATTTCTATAGATGCAGAAAAAGCCTTCGATGAAGGTCCAACATTCATTCATGATAAGAACTTTATAGAAAATTGGAATAGATGGTCTTTACCTCAATATAATAAAGGCCATCTATGACAAACCAACAGCCAGTATCATACTAAATAGCCAAAAATTGAAAGCCTTTACTTTGAAATCAGGCACAAGACAAGGATGTCCTTTATCACCACTCCTATTTAATATAGTACTGGAAGTACTAGCCAAAGCAATTAGACAAGAGAGAGAAATAAAAGGGGTAAAGATAAGAAAAGAAGAAGTTAAATTGTCATTATTTGCAGATGACATGATACTCTACATAGAAGACCCCCTAAACTCCATTGAAACACTCTTAGATATAATAAATAAATTCAGTAATGTAGCTGGATACAAAATCCATACTCAGAAATCAATAGCATTCCTATACACTAATAACAAAATCACAGAGAGAGAAATAAGAGAAGCCACACTCTTCACACTAACAAGCAAAAAAAATGAAATATTTAGGAATTACTCTTATGAAAGAAGTGAAAGACCTATACAGGGAAAATTATAATACACTGAAAAAAGAAATTGAAGAGGATCTCAGAAAATGGAAAGACATCCCTTGCTCATGGATAGGAAGAACAAACATTGTGAAAATGGCCATTCTCCCAAAACTGTTACACAGATTCAATGCAATCCCAATAAAAATACCATCAACATACCTCATAGATCTAGAGAAATCACTCTTAAAATTCATCTGGAACCAGAAGAGACCTACAATAGCAAAGGCAATTCTACGCAGCAAAGGCAAGGCAGGAGGCATCACAATCCCTGACTTGAAGTTATACTACAATGCAACAGTAGTAAAATCAACATGGTCAAAACAGAGCCAAAGATCAGTGGGATAGATTAGAAGATACAACCACAACTACAAACACACTCAACCACCTTATCTTTGATAAATGAGCCAAGCAGGTTCACTGGAAGAACGACAGTCTCTTTAATAAATGGTGTTGGAAAAACTGGCTCTCCATTTGCCGAAAACTAAATCTAGACCCATGCCTATCACCATGTACTAAATTAAAATCTAAATGGATCAAAGATCTTAATATTAAAACAGAAACAATAAGTCTATTGGAAGACAAATTGGGTAGAAACCTTGAAGACATAGGGATAGGTAGAGAATTCATGAACAGGAATCAAACCACACGGGAAATACTTCCCAGAATCAATAACTAGGACCACCTCTTATTAAAAAGTTTCTGCATGTCAAAAGAAATCTCCAGCATAGTGAAAAGAAAACCCACAAACTGGGAAAAGATATTAGTGAACTCCCCCTCAGACAAGGAACTTTTGTCTAAAACATATAAAGAATTAAAAAAACTCACACCCCCAAAATTCAAAGATCCAATCCAAAAATGGGCATCTGAGGTGAATACGCACTTCTCAGATAAAGAAATACAAATGGCAAATAAATGAAAAAATGTTCATCATCACTTGTCATTAGAGAAATGCAAATTAAAATCACACTGAGATTCCATCTCACTCCTGAAAGAATGGCCAGGATCAAGAAAACCAACAACAACAAATGCTGGAGAGGCTGTGGGGAGAAAGGAACTCTCCTACAGTGTTGGTGGGAGTATAGACTGGTACAACCTTTGTGGAAGTCAGTCTGGAGATTTCTCAAAAAGCTGGGATTGGAAGCCCCATTTGACCCAGCTATTCTACTTCTAGGCATATTCCCAGAAGAACTGAAAGCATCATACCACATATGTGCACCTATGTTTATAGTAGCACAATTTGTAATCGCCAGATCTTGGAAACAACCTAAGTGTCCATCAACTGAGGAATGGATAAAAAAGATGTGGTATTTCTATACAATGGAGTACTACTCAGCTATAAAGAAGGATCACATTGAGATACTTATCAATAAATGGGCGCAGCTTGAGACCATACTCGTATGTGAAATAAATCAATTTCGCATGTGTGGATACCGAATAGTTTCCCTAATGTAAGAAATGATGCAAATATATAAAAGTATGTGGTATTCATGATTCCCCATTATGTGGCCTTGAAGCCTTATAAAGTTTTCACTTATTAATTGGAATGGCTTTATTCTGGGCCACTTGATATTATGGCCTGTGATGAAATGAACAGCTATTTTGAAGAAAAGAAGTCATCATAATAGCTAGTGCTGATTTACTATCATCTTGTTTTGAAGCCCCACCAAACTATGGCTCTTCTGTCTCCATTGATTTTATCATGATGTATCTTGCTGGATTTTATTACATATGATAGTATAAACAAAAATTGTTATAAGGCAAAGAGATAATATAGAAACCATTGTTCGTTTTTTTTAGCTGGTTCTAAATACCCTACAATGCTTTCATCCACTTGAATGGTTTTACACTGACTTGATATGTTTGATGCTATAGTATATGACATTAGATTCAAATATTCCAAGGAAAAAGACACTATGGTAACTACTATTAAGTCGGGTTATTTGGTGGTGAAGTACTAGGTTGCTGAAACTGTCATGCTTTGACCTGCGTTGTTATGTTGTTATGTACTCTTTTATCTCAATCTTCCCCTTATTCATTAAAAAAATTATTTAGTTATTTTTTATGATTTTTTAATTAAGGGGAAGAAATAAAAAAATAGCAGGATATATTATAGTAACTTTTTTTATTTCCTATTAACTTGATTTGAAGTCCTGTAATACTCCCACTATCTTGTTTTGACTGATTAGACCCTGTTCCATTCTGTTTGCTAGTATCAAGTTTGAGGGTATAGGCAACTACTTTGAAGGCAATAAGATTCACTATGATGACCATTCTGGTTTGACTGTTATCTTCTTCTGAAGTCCTGTAATGTTTATAAGGTTTAGGTTTTATTGTTCTCTACTGTTTTGTTCAACTTTATAATACCTAATGAGATAGACAATTTTTTTAAGGAAGCAAGAGGCCTTATAGTAACCATTGTTGATAACCTTGTACTCTGTTTTTACATCATGTGCTATGTCTATCCTTGGTTTTGACTGAAAGCTTTGTTTTGCCATATTTGACTTTATTCTCTTCCAAAAAAAAAGTAATAAGAATTAAGGAGTAATAAAACCCAAAATGTGTAAATTTTGTTGTAAAAAAGTGCTCTAAAGGATACAACTGCAAGTGTGTTTAGGGGTGTTAAATAAATGACCATATTAATGTTTTTGGTTGGATCATTGAACACAACTGTTTGCAGTGTCACTGTTTGAATGTCCACTTTGTATGCTTTGATCCTGTGACTTGAGCAACTATCTCTAAGATGATAATGTGTAACCTATTAACTGGTGATTTCTTACTATTTTTTTTTTGTAGTTCTGTATTACTTGTACCCTTACACCATTTTGTTTTGTTTTTTCTCTTTTTCCTTTTAAACAAAAAAATTTAAAGAAAAACAATCCCTAAATACAAAAAGACTGTAATGCTTAAAACCAAGATATTAGAGAGTATATAAATAAAAGAATAGATGAGCTAAGAAAAAGGTGGAAACAAAAATGGCCAACATAGGAGAGAAATGAGATCCATGAAACAGATCCAAGCAGAGATCCAGGAGATCAAAATCTCCATTGAAAGTATATGTAACAGACTGAATGAAGGAAAGGATAGAATTTCAGATCTTGAAGCTAGAATTGCAGCTAGCAATCATGAAAAGAAAGATCTCAAAAACAGCAAGAGACCATGAGAAATCAATCTAATAGCTACAAGTCAAAGCAAAGAAGAATAATGCAAGTTTGACCAGGGTCCATAAGAAAGCTGGAGACAGCACAAATGCCATAACAATCACAAATATATATGCACCTAAACAGGAGCATCAACCATATAAAACAGCTACTGGTAGGCATGGAGAATCCAATGAGCAATAACACAATTGTAATGAAAAAAACTCAGTACTATTGTCACAGACAGACAGATCACCCAGACAAAAAAAAGTCAGCATAGAAATATCACCTGAACCAAACCTGTGAACAAATGTACTTAATAGGAACAAGTTACACTCCAAGGCTACACACCATTGACCCAGAGAGAACTGGCAAGCCCAGAGGGGGCCTAGAAAAAAAGCCACCTTATCTTTGACAAAGGAGCCAAACACCTTCACTGGAAGAAAGCCTCTTGAATGCATGGTGATGGAAAAACTGGCTTTCTACATGCTAAGATTAAAACTAGGTCCATATCTATCACCATGCACTAAATTAAAATCAAAATAGATCAAAGATCTAAACATTAAAACAAAAATGATAAACCTGCTGGAAGATAAAATAGGTTAAAAAAAACTCTTGAAGATACTGGTGTAGCAAAGACTTCATGAACAAAACCCCAGTTGCACAGGAAATATCACAAAGAATCGACAACTGGGACCTCATCTTATTAAAAAGTCTTTTTGCATAGCAAAATAAACCACCAACAGAGTGAAGAGACACCCACAGAGTAAGAAAAAATTTTTGCCAGCTGTTCCTCAGACAGAGAACTAATATCTATAATATATGAAGAACTCAAAATAATCAGACTCCAATTTTAAAACTTCAGTCCCAAAATAGGCATCTGAAATGAATAGACACTTATTAGGGGAAATGTAGAAATGGCAAACAAATACATTTAAAAATGTTCATCCTCATTGGTCATTTGAGAGATGCAAACTAAAACAGCACTCACATTCCATCTCACTCCAGAAAGAATGGCTATTGTCAAGAAATCAACCAATAGCAAATATTGGTGAGGCTGTGGGGTAGAAGGAACCCTTCTTCACTGCTGCTGCGAGAGTAAACTAGTACAATCACTGTGGAAATCAGTGTGGCGATTCCTCAAAAAACCAGGATTAGAAGTTCCCTTTGACCTAGCTATTCTTTTTCTTGGTATCTTCTCAAAAAATTTTAAAACATTATACAACAGTGATATATACACATCCATGTTTACAGGTGCACAGTTTGTAATCACTAAATCCTGGAAACAGCCCAATGCCTATCAACTAATAAATGGATAAAGATGTAGATTTCCTCTTTTAATCAGTGGAGTACTACTTTACCATAAAGAATGATAAGTTTGAGAGATTTCTAGCTAAGTGAAATAAATCAGACACATATATTTAAATACTGAATTGTTTCTTTAGTGTGAGAAGCTGGAAGTATAAATAAGATCCAATATATATCATGGATACTGGGAAATGGGAAGAAAATGTTCAGAGGAGGAGGGAAGCAGGACAGGGAAGGGCAAAAGATGAAAGGGACAAAAAAGAGAATAGAAGAAAAATGGAAACAAAGAGATTGGAAGGATATTCATGAATGTGCTTTTTAAAATGTATTATCAAATGTGTCAATATTTGGAAGATATTCACAAGTCAGTGAGCAATATTTTCCAAATGACCAGTGTTAAATGTTACAAAAACAAGCAGGGTTTTAAAAAAATCAATTTGGGCTAGGGATTTAGCTCAGTGGCATAAGTGCCTACCTGGCAAGCACGAGGTCATGAGTTCGATCCCCAGCACCGCAAAAAAAAAAAAATCAATTTAAAGAACAAGGTAGATTAAATATATTTCAACATAACAAAATAGGAAAAGTTTGTTAATATGACCTCAGATTTAATACCACAACAATCATTAAGAAACCACAATTTGTTCAATTTGGATATAGTGACAAAAAAAACTATTCACAATTATCTGAAAAAGATATTAACATACTCTTCCCTTTTTCAAATACGTACCTATACGAGGCTGGACGTTTCCATACACTGTAGTGAAAGCATAATATCACAATAGAATAAAGAGAGATTTATAAAAATGTAAAATGTCATTCTTATTGGTTACTATTTCAAAAATCATAGTTACTTTGAATTAAAAAGTGCTATTTATGACATGCAATGAGTTTATTACTTTTGAACGTATTAAATCCTTTTTTAAATTTTGCAACTTTAATTTCAAATACACTAACCATGAATAGACATAGCCCACATAAACAAGAGTTCTTTGGAATTCTTAAAAAACCTGTGGTCTTTAAACCAAAAAGTGAATTACAGCCCTAACTTCACTGCTTTAATTGTTCTCAATTTGAACCATTTAGTTGAGTTTCATTTTTAACAAAAAAGAATAAGGAGGCAGAAATCCCTGCAGATTAGCGTACCCAGGTTACTCATTAAAGGAAACTGAGGACAATGCACTACTGTAGTTAGGACCTCTCAGGTAGTGAGGGGGTTCGCCTTATTCATTTCTTGTTATTATTAATATAAGCAAACTGCTGCTGTTTCAGACAGGGTGAATATGGAATGTGAGGATCAGTCAACACAGAGGTGCCCCGTGAAAGTATCCCAGGAAACCTGGTCCTTGTGGGAGGGAAAAGTAGAAGATGTATGAAAATGAGGCAAAACATGCATAAACCCCCTAGCTTCACTTGTTTTAGTTAATTGGTGATTTGTAGTGATCACTAATTGTGATATACCAACTTGACCTGAGTAAGAACCTCTAGCAAATTAGTAAAGTTCTAGGTGCATCAGTGGGTGATTGACATATAAACCAGGAAACTGTCCCAGCACTTGGAAGGCTGAGGCAGGAGAATCACATGCAAGTTTGAGACCAGCCTGGGCTACAAAGTGAGCCCAAGGCCAGCCTGAACTGCATAGCAAGACCCTGCCTCAAAAAGACAAACAATAAAATAAATTAAACCAGCAAACTGAGATGACTTACCCAGATGTGGGCAGCATCAGCCAATAGACTGGTAGCCTGGAAGAAATAAAAATGGAAAGAAGAAAGAAATGCTCCCTTTGTGGAAGAACTTCAGTCTTTGCCATGGCCTTTGCACATGGGTCTCAGCCTCCCAACACACACTATGGGCAACTGTACAGTGAAGTTCCCTGCTCTCGAGCTTTGATTGCTCCTGCGTCCTCCAGCTCTCCACTGTGCTGAAGACCACTGTAGAGTCTTCTGACTCTGCTCCCTCAGACTGACCTTGTGGACTCATCCTCCCCCACATCATGTTAGTCAACCTAATAAATCCCCTCGCGTAATTACATATATGTTTTGTATTGATTCCACTCCTCTAGGGAACCCTATTACATTTGGTTTTATCACAGGTTTTAGAGGTCAGATAGCTAAACTGTAGATGCCAATTAATTTTGTTATAGACAACACCTTTGAGGAATAGTAATAGTTACCTCAACTGTTTTCTAGTAGCTTGGAAACTGGTTTTATCTACCTCAAACCAGTTGAAACCACTGACCTTTGACTTGGGCCTGCACCAGTGCCCCATGGGGACTTTTGATGTCCAAGGGCCAAAATGCCACCTTCCAGAGCACTGTAATGCTACTGTTTTTGGAGTATGTGTCCTCTGAAGCCAGAAATATGCATATACAAACCACCAATTTCTCTATTTTTCCTTATCTCCCATCACCTTCCCTGTGCCAGAGTGGATATCTGACTCTAAGGTTCTGTGAGCATCCTGAGCTTCCTCCCCTTCAAGGACACACAGTGTTCATTTGGATGCAGACAGTCCTCTCCACGGCCCCCCAGGGACACAAAAAAATCTGTTGCTAATTAGTATGCACCTCAATTCCCATTCCTGTGGTCTGCTGATTCATCAGGTAGTGCCCAGCTGGCTATGAAGTCTCAGCTGTGATTTAGCTAAAAGCACTGACAGATCTGAGATTTATCCCTAGGTAGAGCCAAGGAAAAATCAGGCAGGATCTTTAAGTTCTCAGAACCTTGACTGTATTTCTATAACATGGAGATAACAACATCACTTGGCATTGAAAGTTCCTCTCTCAGGCCTGGAATTTTTTTAAAAAAAAAGTTCTTGTCTCAAAATAAAAGATAAAAAAGGATTAAGGATGTAGCTCAGTGCGAGGGCTCCGGGTTCAATCCCCAACACCACCAAAGGGGAATAAGCAAATGAGAGAGAGAAAAAACGTATCTTTAGAACTCAAAAGTATCATATAAACCATCATTTAATTCAGAATTTTAAAACTCACTAAAGGCTATGAATTTATTATTATAATAGTTAACTCAAATTTTTCCACAATTTTCCTGTATTTTATACTCTTCCTAAGCTTCATTCACCAAACTGAATTTATTTCTCAATGCATTATGTCTCTTAGTTACCAGTAGTACTAATTATTCATTTAATGATATCATTAAGAGCTCTCCTCATGGAGCCTACAGTCTAGCAGAGAAAGACAGAAAGCAAACAAGTTAATTCATACTCTGTAAGCGAGTGAAGAATGACATACAGAAAAATGATGCAGGAAAGGGGAGATGCAGAGCCTTGAGGTGGTGGTGTTTGAGTGGGGACTGGGAGGGAGCACTGGAGGAGGGGGGTGGATATCTAGTTGAGTGGGTATCAGCAGAGGAAACAGCAAGCCCAAAGGCCCTAAAGCAGACACGTTGCCTCTTTTGAGGACCTGCGCTAGGATAGTGAGGTAAGAACAAAGTAAGGAGGGGAAAAGGAACTAAAAGCAGGCAGCAAATGGAGCAAAGTCCTTCGTAGGGTCTTGGGGAGGCCATGATAAAGCCTTCGGCCTCTGTCCTGAAGCCATGGGAGAATATTGGGAAGAGTGACCGGATCCAGCTTAGATTTCAGAAGGTCACTCTGGCTATTGTACCGATAGCAGGAAGAGACAGCAAAGGCAGAACAGGTCCAGGTGGTACCTCAGATGAGGATGACCATGGCGGACGTGGTGATAAATGGTGGGATGGGAGCACATTAGAAGCTTCATCACTTAGATTTGCTGCTGGACTGCATGTGGAATTTAAATGTGAGACATGTAGCTCAGAGGTAAAGCATTTGCCTACTATGAGTGGGGCCTGGATTGAATCCATAGCCTTAAAAAGAAAATGCACAAGACTTAGAATGGGGGCCAGGAATTTACAAGTGCCTGCCTGGCAAGCGTGAGGTCATGAGTTTGATCCACGGTACTCCCCTGCCTCCCCCCAAAAAAGATTTAGACTATTCTTACATTTTCATCCACTTAATGAAATGAGGCTGATGCATTCACACTAAATTTGATTGCATATGACATGCAAATCAATGTCTACGTAAACATTAAGCACATACATGCATTTAAGCATATATATTTATAGTACATTCTAGCTGTTTTTCTTCATATTGACTCAACTCTGTAGCAATGATTAGAGAGAGTTTCTGCTCAAAAAATAAAAACAAGACAACAGAAAGACAGGAGACAGAGCGCTCTGCTTTAAAATGTTTCCGCTCTCTCCGAGGCAGAAATCTCTGAGGTCAGAAATCAAGATCTGACCAGGTGTGTTAGGAAAGCAGTGACTTTGGGAGACAGGGAGAGACAGTACTACGAAGGCAGAAGACACATGTTTCCATGTTAAGAAGTCATTCTTCCATGTTGTCAAACTCCTCTCATCGATGACTACAAACCTCTGGACAGAAAAAATTGTTCTTCACTATTAGATTTTTCTCTGTCCCATGGATCTGAATAAGGAAGACTGTACTGCACAAGTTACAGGCACTGCAAGAGAGTCTGTGCTTTGTGTGTATGTGTGTTCTTTCTTTATGATTTTTAAGTTTTATTGGCTTGTAGTTGATTTACAAAAAAAAATTATGCATACACTCTTGATGCTATCATCACAAACATGGCACTAAACAGGCCCCGTTACCTCTGGAAATTTCCTTGTGTTCTTCTGTGTTTTGGAGGATTTTTTTGTATACTCATACAGTTATAAGAACTGATTTGAGATCTAGTCTTTTAGTATATTTTAAAGTGTACAATACTGTGTAGTTAACCATAGATGCTATTGTCCAGCGGTCCTTTAGAACTTCATCTTGCACAACCGAAACTTTGTAACCATAACAAGGACCTCTGTATCTCCCTCCCTGCAGTTCCTGGCAAGCAGCATTCTATTCTCTGCTTCTTTTGAGACAGAGGAGAGCGCCTGACTCTCCTATTTTTTCCATGCTGGCTGACGGGATGTAGCTTGGCCAGCAATTATTGTGCCTTCCTCCTTGCCTCTCTTTGCTCCCCAATGTGCTGGGACAATTTGCCACCTTCCACTCTGGCAAGAGTGCAGCCAGTCAGTTCAGCTGCTGCCTTTTTGAAGAAGGGAAGAGGCACTCTGTTGTGGCTAAGAGCAGGAAGAAAGGACTCTGGGCTCCTTATTTGCATACTGAGCATTCACAGAAAGCCTTCCAGAAGATTCTCTGCTTCGGTCCTACCCCTCACTGACACAGGCCTGCACCCCTTATACAAGCAGCATCCCCCAGCCACTTCTTGGGTTTAGTCTAAGTGGGCTCCCTCTGGATACTGACCTCCCCGCACTGCTACACCGGCTCTGTTAAAGGCTCACTTCAGTGTTCCTGTAAACCTGTTCTTGATTCATTTCTCAGGTAGTGTGAGCGTCAAAAGTCTTGTAAATCTGCTTGGGGTTTTTATCTTGAGTAGTGTGGACAGGGCTGTTTATTTCAAAAGAAAGAGTAATAAACACTTAGAGCTGTTACCACTGAAGAGCTCCAGAGACCAGCTGAGACCAGCACCTTTGCTGATCCAGAATTTCCCTCTGGATCAAGCCAAAGAACTCTAGGCTGATTTGCAACATTTTGAGTTTAACCATTTTAGTTATCTTGTGTTGGTGGATACCCTGCACTCTCTTTGTACTTATAAGGGTCAATCTAGGCCACGATTTCTCAATTATCTTTCACAGAATCATATAGGACACCTTAGTCCCTCCCCTCCAAAATACAGATGCTTTGAATGTTTGAATTATAAATTTTACAACCTCCCAGAATGAAAGGTGAATGTATGCATTTTGGAAACTCTAGGTAACTGTGTTACGCAAATCTAATTAAGAACCACTGAATTCAAAACAATGAGCTCTGACATCTAACTGCTCAGGCACAATCCCATTTGGCTGGGGCCCCAATGAAGAGGTCAAAAGGCTGATCAGCTGGGACTGGCATAATCGGGGATGTCCCTAAGCAAGGCCTGATTAGCAATGGGGCAAAGCCCATTGTTCAAAAGGACAGCAGTGGACTCCAGGGCCACATGACTACACACACTCCCTCCAACCCCCACAGAAGCCAGAGCTCACCACTAGCAGCTTCGGCTTGAAAGGTTGATAGGGTAACTTGTAAAGACATTGATGAGACAAAGGGAGGAATCAGGGCAACCAGTGGTGTGCAGGGAGCAAGTGGCTGCCTAGAAAGGTTTGACACTATGAAATAATCTCGAAGTAAAATGGAGTTGCAGATGTCCCTCCCATGGGGACCTGGGCTGAACCTAGAGTCCTTGCACCAGATGCTCCTGTGCCAGCTAAAGCCTCCAACCAGGATGGGTATCTCCCTCCACCCCAGCTCATTTTCCACTCTTCAACAGAATGTTTTTTACTAGTATTACAAATATTTAACAAATAGTACCAAAAGATTTGGTTAACTACTTGGTGCAGGGAGATCATAGCACCGTTCCATACACATCAACTTGAGTGTTTTCAAAAAATCATATTGTTTATAAAGGAGATAAATATGGTGAATATTCATTTCTGGATGGAAAAGACCAAGCTTAAAAAGCAAAACAAACTACAAAGGGATTATTGAGATTCCACAGTGAATGTTTTGAGTTCAAGATCATTAGAAACCATTGTAAGCAAAGGGAAAAACAACATGCTAAGAAAATATTTGCAAAAAATTTGATCCCCAAAATTATCTTGAAATATAAATCAAAAATTATCCACCTGGTGACTCATTCTTTAATATTCAGTCTGTCCTTGTAGACCTGACCTGAGACCACCCAGGTGAATCAGAACTTGATCTTATAAAAGGTCATGAATCCATTGCAGATTCCTACAACTCAGCAAGAAATATATACCAATCATCTTTTAGAGAAGCTTCTTAATTTTCTTGGAAACTAACCTGAAAGACTGGGTCAGATTTGGGAGCAAAGATTTTATCTGTCAAGCCAGTGACCCATCTCCTGCATGCCACCCCTAATAAGAGGTCAAGACTGGCCCAAAACATAGGCAGCAGGGCCTCCCATCTATCAAAATGTTCTGCCCATCATGTAGTTTCCAAATCATAACCCTGGGGAGAGGGTCATTCTGCTTAGTATACCAGATGGCTAATGCCTGTTCTCATCACAGCTAGGGGCAGAACTAGTTTGAGCCCAAGTATTTCTGGGGTGTAGCAGTGAGTGCACAGGTTGGACACACGTATTCTCATCTAGTCCTCAACTTTGCCGCATCTGTAAAGGCAAGGCATTGAGCTCGACAGTGAAAACACTATCTCATAGAAGTTCAATTAAAGTTTTTTGCCTGCTTAGAAAGGGTTTGAAGTGGGCAGGGAAGAGTTGAAAGGGAAATAAACCTAAAATAAAAATGTCTTCCTGTAATGCTGCCTGTGGCCTGTTATGTAATGCAGTGTTGTTTAGGACTTGCAGCTGTCTAAAAGGATGGGATGGGGGTGTTAGTGTTGGTAATGGAACAAAGGGTAATTAAAAACTGATGTCATTCTGTATGACTCCACAACGGTAGACATAGCATTATGCATTTTGTCAAACTCAGAGGACTTTACCACACAATGCGTGACCCTTACTGTAAGCCAACAATGCAGAACATTCCTAACAATACACTAGCATTGTTCATCAGCTGTGGCCCCTGAACCACACTAAGGCATGATGGTGATGATGGGGGAGACGTCAGGGCCAGAGGGGGTTACAGGAAATCCCTATGCCCCCTTTTTTCTCCATCAACCTCTCTACTCTACTAATTTACAATAAAATGCAGTCTACTAATTTAAAATAAAATGACACATCTTATTCTTTCTCAAACATAAATGCTCAATGGTCTCTCTCTGAATGTCCTACTGGAAGGAAGATAATGAAAAAATAAGTCAGAAGCTGAGAAGTGCAGTGACCATAAACATCACTTAAATACTGTCCCCCAAGCCCCCAAAAAGGATCAGAGCTGTATTTCATCAGTGTATTTCAACCAGTTATTTTATTGGTCTGGCAATTGCAAAATATACAAATTTCTCAAAGGCGTTCCCTGTTTGAAAGCCAGCACAGCTTCAACCCAGGTCAATAATTCAGACAAATATACAGAACACAGAGAAGTCGTAAGTCACACATAAAAGGCCCCCAAACCAATTAACAATTAAACTCAATCTATACAGCTTTCTATTTTTAGGCTCCCTTATACATATTAAATAAATAAATAGCACATCTGCTATCAAAATAATAAAAAAATAAATTTCAAGTATTACAAACGAAAATATCATTGGTGTGGTTCAGTATTTCTTTGCCCCCGAAAATGAAGAGCTTTGCCTGTGGTGGAAGGAGAGAGGGAAGTTCACTCAAAAACCAATATGCAAAGTTTAAAAAAAAATTGGTCCCGGTTTTATTTCATTTTATTTTGAAGAAGGGGGAGGGGAGAAAACCAGTTGAAGCAAAAGTTCCATGACTACAGCTCAGCCCCTCTCCCCCAAGCCTTCTCGAAGGCAACTCACTTGCTTTCAAATGAAGCCTTCTCCAAGGCCTCTCCCATCTACCTTTACCAAAATGAAGTCTCATGCGAGGCAAAGCTTTCTTCATGTGTGTACTGACTCTGGGTCAGCAGAGGTAAGAAGGGACCACACCCTCCCCCAGCCCTTTTCTGCATCAGACTTGAGAGTCTATATTAATACAGAGAGGATGAGGCTAGAAAGTGACAAGTAAGAAACAGTCTCAGGAGCAAAGTTACAGGTTCCTCAGGTTGAAAGAAATTAGCAACCTGCAAACAGCCTGCCAAGACCCAAGACAGTGGCAGGGGAAAAAACAGCCCAAGTCTTAAGCTGCCCAAGGATCTACACATAGCCCTTCTCTCCTCCCTTGATAGCCTGCCAATTAAAAGGTCATGGGGTGGATAGGGAGGATTTAAATGGTTCAGTGTGAAGAAACACAAACTTGATGGAACAGCATCTGATTGATGCATGTCTCCATTTCCCACTTAATCTCAATCAGGGTAATGTGTCCTTTAACAGCTCCTCTCAAGCCAACAGAAATAATTCTTTACTCCCAGCTTCAGATGTGTTCATCTCCCATCCTCATTTCAGGATCTGCCTCCTTGAGCTGGGGAGAGCACAGTCTCAGGGCTCATCAGAAGGCAGGGGAAAAAAGTAACCTTTGGTACCAGCTTTGAGACATCCTTGAAAGGGTTATTATACTGCTGAGTTTCCAAATGATTTCCTCTGGACACAGACATCCTCCCCTGCCCTGGTATTTGAGGGGATGAGGGAAGAAAAACGGAGGCAGAAACTACAGGAGTTTAGAACTACATAAACCCAGCTTTTTCAATCTCTGCAAAATATCATGGATGCCATAAAGACAAAGCAAGGATGATAGTCTACTCCTCAAGGTTCCCAACACGATGCCAGGTATACAGCACTCAACAAAAACATGCAGATGATCTCTGCACATGATGCTTGAGTGGGCCATCATTCCCACCTGGAGAACATGGGTGGCAGGTAATGAATGTCCCCAAGGAAGGAGGTCAGGTGTTCCCCACGTCATCTCACAATTGGCCTTGCAAGGAGTCAAATGCTCCAAGCTTCTCCATCTCATAGGTATCTCCAACTCCTCACATTCAGAGACTCCAAACCCCCCAAGGGCCTAACACCCCAACATCTACTGCAAGTTCCTGAAGAGAAGGTGCAACTTTTAGATCATACTTCTGCCACAAAAAAGTGCAAAAGCAAGCAGCTCCAAGACACCAAATCGCTCAGGGTACCTCCAAGTCCAGGTAGGAGACCAAAGGATGCTCAGAGCTCCCTGCGAAAGGGAGGCCCCAGTTATCCTATTTCAGCAGAATTCATCCTTCTGCCTGTGAAGCTGGACTGTCCTTGAATTCAGGGCTGGAAGGTGTGAGGACATGCAGGGGAGTCAGGGCATGTCCCTGCTCAGCTGCCATGTAAGTCTCAGCTCGAGAGCTTCTCAGGAGAAGAGGTCCCAACTCAGCCCATGCCCAAGTCTCTACACAGCATTGTCCCAGGCTATGATGCACAATGGATCCATGTGGAAATTTTCAAGCAGGCCTTGGCCTTCAGCAGTCAGGATCCAGTTCTCCAATAGTTTCAAGATTCTTTGCCAGTTTTGTCTCTCCAGTTAGGATCATGCCAGGGCAGGATCATAAAACAAAACAGCACAACAGGGCCCTCTCAGAGCCTTTCTCAGCTCCTTCTCTACTCTTCGTCCTCCCCAAGCCTTGTGGGGCATCTGGGAGGCCAAACAGCCCTGGAAGACTCAGAAGAGCAGAAGGTGGAGAGGCCAAAGCTCACTGCCAAGGATCCAACAATCCACATGGCTTTCTGGTGTCTCAGCCATTCTGATGCTACAGGGGTGTAGCTGCTCTTAACTGGCAGATCCCTTTTCTCCAGTCATTCTTGTGCAGAAGTCCTTGGGATCACTTTGGCCTTGGGCAGATGGGAGGGCACAAGCTAAGCTGCAGATATGGAAGTGGAACGGAATGAGATGTGTCTGCTTCATTCAATGTTTCCTGGAGGAGTCGGCGCTGCTCCGGGAGCCTTTCATGTTCTGTTTTCAGGAGAAAGAAGGACAAGGGAGGGAATTAGCATTTGCTGCTGACTGTGCTTCCCAAGCAGAAGGCTTTAAGCCATGCCACTGAGACTCCTTTCCCCTCCCTCTGCCCCAAAACAAAGAACAAACCCCAGAGAATGTCATCACAAAACAGGTGGAAGAGCTCAGGTAGGTCCCAGAACATGAGCAGGGGCCAGACATGGGCCAGGAGCCTGCTTATCATTGCCAGGTCATTTTTCTGCCAGAAAGAGGTAGAGAAGGAAAGTGGGACAGGAATGTGGCTGGGAACCCTGCCATTCCGGTGGGTTAGACAGGACTACTAAGAGAGAACAGGGGACTCCAAGCAGCCCTCTGAGGTGCCGGGAAGCCTCATGCTCACACCCCTTTACAGGTCCAGGGCTGTTCTCTGCACATATGGGGGCCTCCACCGCCACAGCTAGGTGAAAGATGACTGAGGGCCCCAAAGCAACACAGGCTCCTCCTCGCAACTCAGCTAACACAGCCTCATGCTCAGCTGCTGGTACCCAGACTTTGGGCCACAGCTGGACATGAGAACACAGATGATTTGTGGGACTGGTTGGATATGGCAGGGAGGCCCAGGTGGGAGCCAGGTACAGGAGATCATGTCCTGAATCTCTACCCCAGTCCTGACCTAAGTGACCTGGCAGGAAACCTCACTCCACGATTCTGACTCACATCAATGCTTTCTCTAAGAAATGCTCTTAAAACTCCTGGGAACACAAGTTTGCTGCCAACTGCACAGCAGGGGTCTCTCCCTAAACTCCCTGATCTACCCCACGAAAAAAAGCACAATTTTTTAAAAAGTACACTCTCCATTCCTAACTGTCTCCACCAATACTGTTCTACAAGGGGCAAGAGGAGACAGTAGGACCTAAGCAGACAGGTATGCAAGGATTGGCTCTGCCCACTCTCACCCGACACAATCTAGACCCCTGGCTAGAGACCCACAGGACTAGATGGCACCAGAGCCACCACTCAGCTCTGGGTGGGACAGGACTACAGGCAGCCAAGTCCCCTGTGGGATGGTGGGTCCCATCCCAGCTCGAAAGAGCCTCCATGAAACTCTAGACAGGCAGAGTGGGAACTACCACTTCTGTCTACAACAGCTGGCTCCAACCTGCCCTGGGACACCACTGGCCCATGGCTTCCAGAACCCACATGATGACCATGCAACAATAACACCAAGAGCCCATGTCATTCACTCATGGGGCCCCAGGCTCAGGACACTTGGAGGGAGGAAAGACAGACGGGAAAGGACCCTCACGACAATGGCACTGCTTGTAAAATTGTCTGGAATAGACACATGAGCCACATGTTCCACAATGACCAATCTGTGCATAGACCAAGATGCCCTACAGCTGAGATGCCATGACCTGGAGAGATGCAGAAGGGGACAGAGGAACATGCAGTCAGTCATTTACCTTTCCAAGGTTAGTAAGGAGAAAACTTTGAGAAAATGTGACAGACAGTTCGTCTTTCAAGCACAGTGGAGGGAAAAAAAAAAAAAAAACATTGGAAAAGAAGAAGATCTTTTAGTAGTATTTCTGGTGTGCACTTGAAAATTTAAAGTAAAGGATGTACTGTGAATGTCAGGTGGTCTGTGTGAGCCAGGCAGTTACCACAGCCCCCAGGAAGACACTGCACAGTGCAGGGTTCAGGCTACAATCCTAATTTCTCTAGGAAACCAAGGTCACCCACAACACACCTCAGGGCTTCCCTCTTCCCAAATCTGAGCTCCAGCTGATCATGGAAAGAAATCCCACTGGATGGGGCAGAAGAAACTAGGAACACTAAAATTCAGGCCCAAACCCAGGGGAACCTGGGAGCACATCCAGTGAGGCCCAGACACCAAGTTCCTCCCCAATAACAGCAGTAGCCATTGTCCATCAGGTCTTACTAGGGGCCACCTGATACACTGCTAAGCATCTTTTGTTTTGGTTTTGGTTTTTGAGACAGAGTCTCATTATGTAGTCTAGGCTGGTATTGAACTCACTATTGAGCCCTGACCTTGAACACATGACAATCCTCCTGCTTTAGCCACCTAGCAGTGGTATTACAGATGTATACCAGCTTAAGTGTCATATCTCTATTCTCAGTATTAAAACCTTTAAGCTTCTATTCTCTATTTTATAGGCAAAGAAGTTTAGGTCCTAGAATTGCTTTAAACTTCCCAAAGGTCCAAAGATTATGGCCTCTAGTAGAACCAAGATGCAAACCTGTCTTGCTCTGACTTTATCAGTACCTTTTGGTCAAAGGATACAGGTCAATTCCTAGAATTAGACGGATCCATGATCCAAGATATGCGAGACTGGGCTGGACTCTAGGACACCAATGTGGAATTTGGACCAGAAGCCAAAGTGATAGGTCTATAAGATATAATTTTGTCGATCTGGAGGGATTCTACCCAAAAGCACTCTTAGAATCACTTTGAAGATAGACTGGTCTGCTTTAGAAGGGTAAGGGGAGAATCTAAACAGCCCCCTCACAGCAGCAAGACAATTTTGCACAATTAAGCAACTTAGTGAGACATGTCTCAAAATGAAGAACAATAATAATAATGAATTTAAAAAGGCTGGGAATGTAGCTCAGTGCAAAGTCCCTGGGTTCAAGTCCCAGCACATCAAAAAGAATAAGACATGCACACATACAGAATCATAAACTCCAAACTCAAAAGCTACTTTTTACACAGGAGAACTCAATTCACAAGTAGCCCATGTGCTCAAAGGCTGGTTCCAAAGGATCACAAACATTGGATCCTGAGACCATCTTATTAGGAAGTTAATGGATGGGTCCATCATTAGCCACAGGAAACAGCTGCAAGTGAAAGGCTGTGGGATCTAAAGAGACAACCAAGAGCAGCTGGCAGTACCCCTTGGGCTGCAAGAGCCAAGGGCTTGGGCACAGAGACAGGGACACTCTCCCAGCTGTTCCCAGGAGCTGGTAGGGAGGAAGACACCAACCCCTAGAAGCAGGAGGCCCTGTCTAAATTCTGGTTCTGTCCCCACTGGCTGGATGGCTATGGTCTAAATTATTAAACAGGGAGGAACTGCCCCACCCACACCCGGGGGTTATTTAAGGATCAGAGTCAACAGGCGTGGATCTTCTCACTCTCAGTGAATTATACAGCCTTAGAAATACATCTGACTCTGTGTGGTTCCACCACAGTCCAGGCAAGATGCCAAACTACTCCTGTTTTCCAAGAATAATCAACCCTCTTTTCAGCTCATCCCTGACTGATCTCAACCCATCCCAGTTTCCGCATAAACTCTTCAAGGTAGCTTAATGAGCACAAAGGGAATAATGGGAGGTATAGCTGGAAGGCTGGTGGGATGGCATTTATGGTGGTTGTAACACAAAGGCCTTGGCTCCTTCTGCAGCTGGGGACCAACAGAGCAGCAGAGACACTGTTATCTACTCTGTCATTGCCAGTGCTGATGCTGAATCAGAAAACTGCAGAGAGCTCCAGCCAAAGGAGAGGGCAACCTGATGGGTCTGGTGGCAAAGCTGTACCCACTCCTGCCTGTGACTTATGGCTGAACGTGTTCTGATAGAAGACAACCAGATCTCCAAGGAGTCCACACAGAACTCTCAGGAGCCTGCAGGTGGGGAGCCTGCTGGGCCGCATTCTCCAAGGTACATCCTCCTCAGGCTCTAGGCAAATTTTGAATGAATGCTTCTCTGGGAAGGGAGAATGCTTAAAAGGCATTGACAGCAAGCCAAGGCCAAGTTGTTACCAAAATCTAATGCTGAGGGACCCCTAGATCATGACCGATACAGATAACACCTCAAATCCCAAGAGGGACTTAAGAGACACAATCAGACATGCTGAATAGCAGCTGGGCCACACAGCCACTTTCATTCCCCTCTAAAATGTTCACGAATTCCCTTCTCCCTCCTCCCATGTTCATCTCCTCCTCCTTGTGGAAGACCTTGGTCTTCACAAAAACTGTCTTTATCCTCAATATTTTAAGAGGCAGGAAGCCAAACAGGCAAGCAAGACAGAAAAAGTGCAAGCAGCAGGGTTATGTAGAAATACTTACAGACAGGCTTTCCCTAGCAAAGGCTGCAGGGAGAAAAAGTAGAGAGAAAGAGAGAGAAAGAGAGAGAGAGAGAAAGAGAGATCAGTCAGGAGGCTGAGTGTCATCTCATGGGAATAGCCCAGCAAACCTCCCCATCCTGGCCCAGCCAGAGTTTCCCAGGCTGTCCTAAGGACTCAGCAGTCCTAAAGGACTGTCCTATGAATCTGGGAAGCCCTAAAGGCAGAGAGGACTGGACACTGCCATAGTATCCTACCCAGGCAGGTTCAGAGGCCATAGTGGCCTCTGAACTTCCAGGTAAGATCTTGCAATGCACAAGGATAGATTGTGCAATGCACAATGCCCACTATTTTAGGTTTGCTTGGTTTTCATTTTAAAACCCTCAGACTGAAAACTAAGAGGAAAATTTATCAGAAGTATCCCAGCCCTATGCCCTTATTTGCAAAGCTAAAAAGACTGAGGCCCCAGGAAGAGAAGTGACCGTGCCATTATGATCCTTCACAAGTGCTAATGGCGGCGCTTGGCAATCAAAGCCAGGCTGACCATTCTCGTCTCACTAGATACAGTCCTATGCATGCCAGACACCAGGTTACATGCTTGGCATGACTCACCTCATCTGATTTGCCACCTGCAATAGGTAGTATCCTCTCTTTCCATGGATAACAAAACAGGCCCAGGGAAGTCAAAGGACCTACAAATCCACAGCACTCTCCCCCATCATACTCCAGACTCTAAAAGCTTTAAAGAAGCTCCAGGGTAGGTAGGAAGAATTGGTAGGCTGCAAATAAACCCCTCAGAGGTGGCTTGGTCAAGAGCTCAGGAACAAAATCAATTCAAGGCTCAACCTGTATTGATTTGTAAGAGGCCAGGCAGGGGGAAGTCCTGGGGTGGTGTGTCAACTGGAACCCAGTTTCCTACACCTTACATATTTGCAAATGACCTTGACTATCTTTCAGGAAATGTACTATTTTTCTGAAAACAAATCTTAATTATCCAAGTGCCAAAATCTTTCCACTTTAAGCCTTCTAAGCTAGTGAAACTTTGTTGGGTTGGTTTTTTGGTTTTTTTTTTTTTTTTTTTTGGATTTACTATCTGGTGAGGTGATCATGTTCATGAAAAGAGGCTCCTTGCCAGTTATCCCAGCTGACAGCCAGGCTATCTGGTTGTAGGGGGAACCTTGCTTGCTTCAGATACAGCCCAGGTTGCAGGGCCTGTGCTTTCCTTTCGTGGGAGTAATCATAAGCAAGAGACCAAAGACACACTCAGCAATGGGGTGGAAGAGAGAGGACGCCCAAAGCCGGGCATGCTGGTGACACCTGTAATCCCAGCACTCAGGACGCCAAGGCCATGAGTTTGAGGCCAGTATGGGCTGCACAGTGAGTTCAAGGCCAACCTGAACTACATAGTGAGACCCTATCTCAAAAAAAAAAAAAAAAAAAAGTGAAGATGCCCAAGTTCCAGAACTAGACAGAGACTTCTGCACTGGGGGACCATTGCAGACTTATTTTAGAAATGATCATTCACTAGTTTGAACTGGGTTTAGACATTTCACTCTCTGCATCTCTGCCCATTCTTCCTGGTTCTGCCCAGTAAAGACCACAGTATCAGAAAGGACATACATGCAGCACATTTGTCACTGGCAAGGAATTCTCATGTTCCAACACCTGTACATGTATACAGGTACACACACACACATATATACACACTCACCCACAAACACACACACACTGTCCCAGGACTGAACATCACTCCAGGTACTCTTCTCCCAAGGGAAGAAGGAAAAGGGAGCCACTAACTTGTCCGGGCAGCTGCGTGGGCACTTCCGGGGGCAGGCAGCTGGGCAGGGCAGCAGAAGTAGAAGCCACATGCTCCTCAAAGCTGTTGATGCGAGGCTTTTTGGTGGGCTCGGGGCTGGCTAGTGGGGTGACACTATTGCGTCTCATGAGCGGGTTAGGTCCCTTCTTTGCATCCTAAGCAAGACAAAGACAAAAGAGAAAGGGAGCCAGTTATAAGGAGGGGGAAGAGAGGTAGATAAGGCCCAAAATAGTCCCCATGTCCCTGGATTTTAGGGTTACAACCTAATGGACCAAAGTGAATGACTAGGGACCCTGGGCTTCTGTTTGTGTCATGAATTGTGCCATGGCAGGGGTGCCTCCCCCACATGCTCCTTCTGTGGATGATCCCAAAAGGCATTCATACAGATAAGTGTGACACATGCAAAGCAGGGAGGGAAATAATTAGAACCAGAGCAGAGAAAGAAGCCCAAGTAAAGAACCTTGGTTCCAGACCCCAGGAGAAACAGGAGGGGAATCCAGAGGGCAGATTTAGGTCTGAGGATCATAGGTGGGGCAGCAGAAGGCATCAGTACTAACTCGCTTCTGTTACATCTCTTCTAGGACCCGCAGCGTGCAGGCACACCCAGGGAACAGTCCTTGCTCATACATGATACTCTGCTTGTGCTCAGGATACAGAGGCTTCAAACCAGCCAGGAGACACAGAAATGGGGCAGGAGGCAGAATCTACCAGCCAGGTGCCAACCCCTGCCTCCCATCAGTGATGTGACAGGCTGTGAGCCTCTGAGGTCCCCTGAGGAGCACAGGAGCCTCAGAGCCGAGGGATATCTGTTATAGTCCTGCCCTGCTGCCAGGAAGTGATCTGAGACTACTGGAGCCCAGCCCTGTACACTGCCTGAGCAGCAGGCAAAAGCCAAGCCAGGGACATCACCCCTTGGCTAAAGTGAGCACAGCTCCCTTGCACCCTTGTTCAAGGGAGGAGGGGACCACAGGGGCAGGACAGGGTGGCCGAGGGGCACCATCCATTTTCATTTCAGTCCACAGGCGAGGCCAAGCGGTAAAGTAGCTGACATCTCATATGCTATGAATGCCAAAATCTTCTGGCCAAGCTCTTGGGGAATAGTGAAGTCACCTGCTTGGGGGGGCTCTAGGGACAAAAAGTCATGCTCTGTGTAAGAGGAGTATCTGACCATCCTGACAATGACTATACTGCTGTTTCTGCCAGCCTGTATAAAGCACATGCAAACTCACTCTCACAGTGCACACCTGGACATAGATCCAACCTGCTCAGTAAAATTCTTCATACCCATCCTCAATCTCAGACCCCCCAAAGCAGAAGACAGCCACATAGGCACTGGCATCCAGAAAAGCCTTCCTGCTGGCTGGCCCTCATGTCTCCCAGCCGACTGCCCTGCTTCCTTCCCTAATGCTGTTGAATTCTCGCTTATTCTGAACCTGATCATGTGCAGACCATCAAGCAAATTGGCTGATCGTGTTTGAACCAGGCTGCTGGAACTTCAAAGCATAGGGTGAGCCTCCTGAAAAGATAACAGTAACTGTGCATGGGGTTTGCTTAGAAGGGAAGAATGTCTCTTCTTCAGTGCTCACTGCTCAGCTCAAGTGGAAACAAGGAAGGGAGGAGCTTAAAGGAAAGGAAAAAAAAAAAACAAGAAACGGAGAAGCCTCAGGAAAAGCACGGCAGAAGTACAGAAGTGCTAACCGTAGCAGCCTGAGTGCCAGCAAGCTACTCGGGTGAGAACCCAGCTAAAGGCACCCAGTCACAGGCCTTCCCAGGTCTCTTCACATCCTTAGTGACAGACCCCAGGCTGGGGGTGCAGGGATCAGCACTCACCTCTGACCTCTCCCGGTGTGTGCTCACGGACTCCACATTCAGGTAGATGGATTCCACACGGCAACCTGTGGGATAAAGGGTAGGAGAGACCGTCTGTTAAAAGGATGGCCTTGGCTACAAACAGAGTCCAGCAAACACAGTCCTCGGTCAGGGCTTGGCAAGGGCTGCTACTCACCATAAGCAACAGGTGTCAGTTTCAGAACGGTGTGAAGGGGACATTTCAGGTAGGGCATCTCCTCTGAAAAGAGACAAGTGACCCCACAATTACATATGAGACTCTTTAGGGAAGTATGAAGGGGCATTTCCAAACCCACCATGAGAGCTTCTGCCATGCCCAGACCCCAAAAGCTGTGCCCACACACGGGGGCATTCCCCCCAGTACACAGACCATCCTGCCCAGGATAGAAGGCTCTAGGAAAAAACACCGTGCCAAAAGAACAAAATCCAAACAATCAGAGCACCTATCTTCACAGGAGTAGTTGTTTTGTTTGTTTAAATGATCTTGCTATGTTCTCCATGCTGGCCTCTAACTCACAGCAGTCATCCTGCCTCAGCCTCCCAAGTGCTGCGATCACAGGCATGTGACACCATCTCACCCTGCTAAATTCAGTTTCTTTAAAAAGTGGTTTCAAACTCTTAGACTTTCTAAATTTTTTAAAAACTTTCCCCAATGATTTAGGTCTGTCTAATGATTCAGCTGGAGCTTTGATAGAGATAAGACTTAAAGTGTTAATAGCATCATTTAAGTTTTATGGGCTGTCTGACCTTGTAGATAGGTTGATGACAAGAGCTGCTCCCACACGCAACCCCAAGACCCTTAGATGTGCAAAGGCACTGTGGAATTTAAGAGAGCTCTTTTATCAGGTGGTAAAGCCTCTAGGCATCACATTGTGCTCAAGAGCGTTTCCTAAGGGCTGCCAAGGAGGCACCAGATGGAGAGGGCGAAGCAGCAGGCCTTGAGCTAGGTCCACAGCCAACCTTTCCTAACATCTTGCCTTGTAGCACAGTGAGCAATAATGGGTCTTCAACAACACACTCTCAAAGGCCAACTTCATTCTCTCCCTCCTTCTGAGCCCACACCTGCCCAGCAGTACCTGCGCTCTTATCCAAGAAGTAGGCCAGTAGGCAGCGCAGGACAGCCTGATGACAGATGACCAATACGTTCTCCTGGCGCTCCAGCTCCATGATCACTGGCTCCAGGCGCTGGACCAGGTCCTGGTAGGACTGAGCACAAAGGGACAGAACATGGCATTAGAACAAGGGCATTTGAGAAGAACCCTCCACAATTCTCAGTCTTCCATCATCACAGACAGTCTTCCATCCATCAGTCTATCAATCCCCACCCCTTCACCCCTAAGTACTCAGCTCTGTGCTATTGAAATAAGCTTAAGAGATCATAAACTGGCCATCTTGACTCTCTTCTGACTGCTCTCCAGGGCTTATGGAGGGTACAACAATGGAACGTGATTGTCCATAAAAAGCTGTAAGGTCCTAACACATACCCTAGCATAGAAGAACCTCAAAAACTCTTACACAAAAGTCTGCATATTTAGCCTGATTCCACTTCTGTGAAATATCTAGACTGGGAAAGACCACAGAAAAGTAGATTTATGGTTGTCAAGAGCAGGAGTTTGGGGATTTGGACTGACAGCTAACAAGTTTGAGGTTTCTTTTGGGAGTGAAAAACAAGTCCTGGAATTAGTAGTGAAGGTGACATGGCACTGTGATTCCAGCTGACCCTCCCCTCTGTGGGCTCCACAACCACTGCAGACTGAAATATTAAGGGGATCTGTACTGAACACTTATAGGGTTTTTTTTCTGCTCACTATTCCCTAAATAATGCAATATAACAACTATTTACATCGTATTTATAGTGCATTGGGTACTCTAAGTAATGCAGAGATAATGTCTGCAGGGGGATGCGTGTACATTATACAAATAACTACATAAAGGACTTCAGCATCTGCAGATTTTGTTAACTACAAGGGTCTTGCAGCCAATCCCTGAGAATCACAAAGGGTTATTATATTCTAAAAACCAGAGTCAAGCACCCTAGCACAGGTAAAAATGATGAATTTTGTTCAATGAATTTTATATCAGTTAAAAAACATGAAAATAAGGAGCAGTATTGTGACCTTAAACAGTAAAGCTCCTACTGCCCTGGGGCCCCTTCCATCATCCTTATTCTCCTGACCAGCATCCCAGTGAGTGAAGGCCAGCTTGGGACCAGAGCACAGTGAGACGGCCCATGGGCTGAGGATGGCAAATGCTCAGAAGGGCACAAGCTGGAAGGATACCTGCTAGGTGTCAACACACTGCCTGGCTGCACTCCTAGAGGACCATGCAACTCTACATCCTCTGCTTGGACCAAGGCCACTGCAGGCAGTGAATGACAGGGGAAATACCCCCTACGGTGTCAGCTCAACACAAGTCCTATGAGATAACTTCCTTGAAGCTGGCCTGTCCAATACTTGGTCTGCAGCCCTGAGGAAATCCTTTGTCTGGAGTAAAGCATCACCCACCATCTTCTTCTTTCCCTTGTGAGTACATATGTCACTGGAGACACATGCACACACCTTTCATGTTTGCTTAGAGGGAAATACAACTCTTTTTCTCTTAAGGTTGTTTATGGGCTGCATTAAGAAGACTCAGGTCCGTGGTGCCAGTGGTAGAAAGGAGTCTATAGAATGAGTCAAGAAGAGTGAGTGGACAGTTGTGGCTGGTAACGGGGTCCACCTGGCCCCACAGCCTTTTCTTCACCAGCCTCATACACAACAAACACCACCTGTTCCTGGCCATGATCTGTCCAAAGCACAGCCTGCAGTAAACGAACAGAGTGGGATGGGAGAAACCCACATGCTTACCTCGCCAGTCGGGTAGCGGTAGTAGTATTTGTCCTGCTCACGCAGCACATACTCCTCAGGGTACGTGTCTCTGATCTCCTCATAGGTCAGCTCCTCACAGACGCCCTGGTGGAAACACTACATTTACTCTGGGCAACATACCCAAAGGGTCTGAAGGGGATCCCAAGATGCCATCCAGAATCCCCAAGAGTGATTCTGGTGGATTTGAGGGAAGGCTCCCCACTCCCAGCCTGACCTCTGACCATGCCAACCGGAACTCACAGCATCGATCTCATTGAGTGCCTTCCACTGCTCATAGGGGAGTTTAAGAGCTTCCGCTGTCTGGATGGTGCTCTTCAGCTGGCTGGTCCACACCCGGAGGTCCTTCAGGTTCTGCTCCTCGACAAACTTGCTCAGAGCATTGGCAAACTGAGGATAGGGGAGAGGAATGCTGACTCGGGCCCCTGCGCCTCCAATTGGCAAGGCAAGATGCTCATTCTCATGTCGGGCTAGACTCTGTTGTGGCCCAACAGCCACCAAACACAGTTGGCCTCCATAATACACCCTCCCAGGGCCTAGGAGACTTAGCTCTCCCTGCTCCTCCCCTTCCCACACTCACTACCATACATATATGCGCGCGCGCGCACACACACACACACACACACACACACACACGAAGACATGTACATGAATATGGTAAGACAGAAACTGCACACCTCACCAACCTCTAGGACCCCACAACTTCCTGGCACCCATCAGCCCCAGGCCCTTTCCCTCCTCTCCTCTTACCTTCTTGCCTCTGCTGGACAGGCCCGAGTCACCCCCGATCTTGCCCTGCAGGTTATATTCATTCTCGCCATGCCGACACAGGTAGATGGTACGCGGCTGTACGTGGATGTTCATCAGATAGTACACAATTCGACTCTGGATGTGGTCCTGGACTCTGTTCACCAGAAACCTCCGGCCAACATCGATCACTTTGATCAGTGACAAGTCCCTGCAGAGAAACGCCACTGAGGACCACCACTCTGGTTGCATCCACAGCCCAGCAGCACGCCCAGCCTGGGCTGGGCCCATTTCTAGAACATTTGCTACCTAAGATAACTGCCAGGTTAGACAATACATTCCTCCATGGCAAGGAATGAGTCATTTTCTCTGAGTCAAAGAGCAAAATCAAGGCAATGATTCCCACAGCAGGAGACAGCACTGCCCCCCAGAAAGAAGGGAGAGAAAAGCAAAGAAGGGAGAAGAAAATGTAGGAACTCTCAGAGGTAACAAGATTGGACTCTCTGGACACTCATGCCTCAACACTTACACAGAATGTGGGTTCATAAATGATGATTTTTTAAACAAGATATTTTTAAACAAATCCTATTTGGGAATATGAAGAAAACATTAAAAGCCCCAGTGCAGGTAATTTAGAAGTGGTTGGGAATCACCTACTTGTCACTTTTATCAGGGTCGAGGGGCTGATAGCTGGCTTCATAGCAACTGATTCTCTTCATGAAGTCGTCCATGGCTTCTGCCGAGTTGCAGTCTTTGTAATCTGGGCTGGAGATTTTCACTTCCTGTAACATCACAAAGAGGCAGCTGATGAATCACGCTGGAAGGCTTTCTGCTTAGATTAAGCAGGATTTGGTGCTTTCAAAAGGGGAAGCCCAAAAGGCTCACAATAAAGATTATCCTACCCAGTATACAGGAGAAAAAAGAAATTAGGGGTTGAGTCACAGCCCAGTGATTATGGGGGGAGATGCCCAGGGAAGACAGAACTGTTGGGTGGATGAACAGACATAGGAAACCCACAAGGAGCCTATAATGAACACCTCTGAATAGACCACTGAGTCAGGATCAGTCCAGTAACTGAGTCACCACCAGACAATCTGGCTCTAATTCAGCAAAATCTCACATAAGCACTTGCAAAGCTCCTCACACCAAGTAGAGGTCATTGGTAATAAAAGGTGCATTATTAGTTGCTGGAAATGCCCTTGACCTTTGGCAGGGCAGAGGGGCTCTTCTCCATCCTCCCAGAGGCGGCACACACTGGGGCAGGTCTATGATTAAGCTTCTCTCCCACACCCTCCTGTGTAGAGCACCCAGCTCAGCAACAGGACAAGAGGCCTGAGGGACCAGGTCAGTTCCAGAGAAATTCTGGTTTGTAATGCCTGTGCTTTTATTTCTCTTGAAAATAGCCACAAGTATGAAGCAGCCACTCTTTAAGGGTCCAATCCCTCAGGGAGGCTGTGTTTCAGGGTACAGAACTTCTGGTGGGACAATAAAAGGTCCTGAAGATGCGTGGTGGTAACAGCTGCCCACACCGTGAAGGTACTTCAAGCCACTCACCCGCATGTAACCTTAAAAATGGCTACAATGGTAAATTATGTTATGTGTATTTCAGAATTTTTTTAAAAAGTCCAAGTTCACAAATTCCTGGGTCTACCTTGCATAGCTGCTTTGAGGTTTTCAGAAAGATTTCTGCAAAGAGGGGTCCACTTGTGTTAATGGACTACAAGTTAAAGGGTAACTCTTGGCAAGTGCATTGGCGATTACTCACTGGGGAAAAATGACCTCACAGCTGCATTCACAAGAGGAATGAGAAAAGCACAACCAAAAAACTCACAGGATGTCCCTTTGTTTAGATTATTACAACTTCTGTTTCCTTGTCCCTTGAGCTTCTTTCTTTGGACCTAATGAAATTCATTTGAACTGATTTTCCTCAATTCAAATTGCCCTTCCTGAAACAGGGACACATTTCTTGGAAATGTTTGTAATTATTTCCACTGCCTTAGAGCCAAGGACCAATGTATCCCCTTTAGAGATGAACATTCATATGCAGCAAAATCAAAATAGCATTCCCTGCCTATAAAGAACTGTTTTTCTTTATAAATATCTTATTCTGATATATTTAAACTGGAGAGAAAATGATCTACAACAGAAGGAGGTGACCTGAGAAAAAGTCTTCACAGTAACCATTTCTGTTCAAGATACTCTGCTATCAAGTGATAAAATCAGGATTAATCAACAGTGCTGTTGAGTTTTCTTGGTTTATGTGGGCAGGCTCCCTGCAGCACAGTGGAGATAGAGAGGGGGGCATGTCCCAAGTTCATCAGATCCATTAGCAAGAAGACAGTTTCACAACACCCCTTCCTCCCAGACACAGGAACTCGACTGTGCACACACTGAGTCCTAGAGGTTTTGTTTACACACAACCATGCTTACTCATCAGCGACCTTAAGAGCAGAAAAGATCAGCTGGCTACCTCCTATTTCACCCGCAAAGAGCAGCTGCCCCATCACACTCAGCTGCCAAGCTCCTGCCCCTGCAGAAACTGCTCCCAGCCTCTCTATGTTGACTCCTATCCCACTCAAGGCTGTGTACTGTCCTCAAAGACCCTGCATGGAGCTGGTCCAGGTCACAGACTGAAATTCTAAATTAAACACCTCTGTATATCTCACTTCCTCATGTCCAGGCCTCCAACAGTTAACCCCAAGCTGGCAAAAGCAGCTCTTTCTAAAGGTTTATTTACTTTCCCAGACCCAGGCTGGGCTCCTATTTTTCTGGATTTGCAAATGTTTTTGCAGTCTAAGCTGCTGCATGCAAGTGGGGCTTCCTACTGTCTTACCATGATGTTGGAGGCTACAACTGTAGGGTCATCACACACGGACTCAATGAAAAATGCCTGGTGGGAATGAGACACAAACATTAGAAAACAATGAATGCCACAAAGGGCCAACTTTGATATCACAGTGATGTCATCATAGTATACAAGGCGGAAGGGTGCCCTTCATCCATTCCCAAAGACATGATAGCCACCTATACACAGCCAAGTTCTTTGGCCTCCCTCTGTAGGGCCTACCATAGGAAAGACCTACTTTTAAGCAGCAAAACTCAAGCAGAAGAAGGTAATGGACCAAGCAGAAATCAGGTCCATGAGGCTTTCATCTGTCCTGAATTTGCTGGGATAAGGTAAGAAGGTTGGCTCACCTTGAAATCATTTTCTTTGGCAAAATGAAGTATCATGTGTCTCCTCTCTCTAGTGGTATTGGTGGCATCAAAAACCTGACAGGAAAAAGAAAAGGTCACAAAGGAGAGCCCAAGTTTGAGTTTGACAATATTTACCAGTGCCACCAAGTAAGTCAAACCTGTCATTTCCAGGGAAAAGCCTAAACCTGCACTTCCAGGACAGATTGCCCTGGGCCTCTCCTCTCCCACTACCTACAGTGCTCAGAACAGTAGAATAGCAAACAGACCAGCAGAAGCATGTCGTGGGAGGCTGAACATGAAAGACAAAAGGGACGTTAGGTACGATGTAGGGAGCAACCCCAGCCCTGCCTATCCTGGAGGTGGTGCCTGGCTGCCCATCAAGGAGCTGGGTAACAGCACGCCACAGCTGTGCCACCCTGAGACTACTTTCCTGAGACACCAGGCTGGTCCAGTCACCTACTTCCTTGAACCCATAGAGGCTCCCATCCCTTTGTGTCCTCTCTACAATGGCCCTCAGTGCTGTCAGGCCAGTGAGGACACTCTCTACCAGGGGACTGGAGACTGGGCTGGCTGCATTCCCCAGACTTACTGCAATTTGTCCCCCTTCCTTTGTCAGGTAACTCTTGACGTCTCTCAAGGCAGCTAAGGCACACTGTCTGTAACACACAAGAACAAAAAGCACCCATTAGAGCAGACTTACCCACAGAAAGTCCAGGCCACCCCCACAGTGATAAATTCCACTTCAAGGCCGCTGAGTGCTGATCAGGCCTCCTGAGGCTGAGATGCTTCCAATCTGATGGCTTCAGACGCCCTTGGGGCAGCAGTGCCTGCACCTGGTTGCAGGCTGAAATTGTTCCCCCGGGGAGCTGTGTAGAATGTGATGTCACAGCCCACCCACAGATCCTCACTGGATGGTCTGGAGTAGAGTCTGACATCAGGAGCTGTAGAAGCTCCCCAGCTGACTCTAGTGTGCAGTCAGTGCTGAATACCTAGGGTTCTCTAGGGTTTCAGTGACTTTGTGCTTCCTAAGAAAGCCTCTTCAGAGGCAAACAGATGACTCCCAATAAAATGGGCTTTGCTTACTCTCAGAGTGTGGTTGCTGTTGGTCTCACATCAGCTCAGCTATCTGAGAACAGATCAAAGCATCAAGTCTCACAGGCCAAGAGACTTGTCCCAACACTAGACAGATCGGAATGCCACCAGCAGAAAGCCACACCACAGTCTGGCTTTCCCTCCTCTTACGGAACCTGTAGCCATGCAGCACACCAACACCCAGGCCTGCAAAGCAGATCACATCTTACTTTCGGACTTTCATGGCTTCTTCATTGTCAGGGCGGAAGAAGTTATAGGAGCTGTATTGCTTCACAGCCTCTCGGCGATATTCTCCTACGTTGAACACTGGATGAGAAAGACAAGGACAGCCTGGGTAACCTAGCAGGAGAAAAGCCCAACCCCCACCTGGGAGCACAGTCCAATCAAAGAGAAAACTAACCAACTGACACTAATTTGAATAAGATGACAGCTGGTGGAGAAACCAGAGTGTGGCCTCCCAGTGCAGGATTACTGTCCCCTTTCTGGAATAACAGGCTGGGAAGCAGCCCTGCCTCCTCCAGACCAAGTCATAGGGGCCACCGCTGCCCACTTTATGTGAGAGTATATGGTTATTATAAGATTCATATGACCTGGCCTCTAGTCATGGGCCAGAGAGACTGAGACTATGCGAGGGAGGCCGAGGACAGTTAAATCTAGCAAAAAGGAGGGCAATGGTTTCTATGTATAGTATTCCAAAGTGAGTGGGTCTCTCACACAATGCCAGGGTTCATCAGCCATTCTCCTGCTGGCCCAGAAGCCAGTACCTAGGGACATGTGTCATAGTTATTGGAGGTAGGAGGAGCTCAATGGCAGAGCACATGCTTAGCATGTACAAGGCTCTGAGTTTAATCCCCAACACCAGAGTGAAAGAGAGACAGAGAGAGAGAGACAGAGGGAGAGAGAGAGAGCAAGAATGTTACTGGACACTGGCTGGACACAGTGAGGGAACAGGAAATGTAAAAATTGGTTCCATCCTCCAGACATTTCAATTCCATGAGGAAGGCCAGGAAGCGATTCTTAACAATGTCATCAACAGTCCAACAATGAGAAACACCAGCAGACGTCAGTAGAGAAACACGATGACAAGCACAATGGACATTTTAAGGAGAAAGATCTGCACAGCCTAAGGCAGCAGGGGAGAGAGTGAAATCTGGGCCAGGCAGGCCGGGGGGGAGTAGGAAAGGAGAGAATGAGCCAACCACAAGGGAAGGTACGGACACGGTATGGTGGAGACACAGCTGGAACAGGCAGCAGGATCAGACTCCAGAACCTGGGACAGAAGTGACCCAAAAGTGGTGCTGCCCATGGGTTCCAACAACGAGTGGCAGAAGGTCAGGTTTTTGCATTGTGGAAGACACAAGCAGGATCACAGCACTCAATGCAACAGCCCTTGCCTGGGGCCCTGGCTCACCTTTCGTTGGGACACCAATCCAGTTGAGGTAGCGAGTTAGCTTCTTAGAGATGTAAGTCTTACCCCGCGCGGGGAGGCCAACCATGACAATCACTGTGGGGGAGTTGGTCAGCTTCGGCCCACAGGCTGCAAACAGAGAGCAAAAAAGGGGTCATAGATTAGGTAACGAGAGGTGACAAACAGCCTTCTGCCCAACCATAAATTTTAAAGAATGGCACTGAAATTTGTATTTCATTTCCTATCTGGAATAACAAGTATGCACCACCATGCCTGATTAGAAGCCAATTTTAAAAAGTAAGAGTTTATCAAATGGCAGGAGACAGGTAAATCCCACCATTCCTGACCCTCTTTTCTCCCTCCTCCCTACCACCATCCTGCAGTGGGTTTCTGAGAATGCCAAGTCCTCCTGCAGAAGCCAGATCCCTAAGCTCCAGGCAGAGACCAGCTCAAAGAGAGACGCTCTTGCCTGTGAGCTTGCTAGTTTGGGGTATTGAGTGGCTGTCCCACATTCCTCAGAATCTCAATAAGACAAACCCCAGGGAGCAAGGGTTTCACAAAGCAGCCAAAAGACACCGTCTCTGGAAACTGTAAGAAAGCCCAGTATTTCTTTGGCTGCCACTTTGTCCCTGTGACTCTCAGGCCACCCTTGCATCCTAGTGACAAGTTCACAAGCCAGAGGCCGCCAGCCAGCTCCAGCTCTGTGTCCTTGCCCCTTCCTGGCACAAGCAGTCCACCCTGCAGGGAAAGCTCTATAACCCACACTGCCAAGGTGGGCAGATTCAGACAGCGGTTCAGACACAAGGATACACCTAAACTGGCAGGTTCATGGTGAGGAGGAAGACATGCCACCATCCTGAGGACAGGACATCTCCTGAGCCTCGGCAATCACCTCAACAGCCAGTAAGTACTAAGGTCACTGACTCTACCCCCCTCCCTCCATGTGGAGGCTCAGAGTCAAGCAGCAGCATGCGGTCTGCAGTGGCTCTACTTCCTTGTCCAGGGTACAGATGAAAATGAGGGCATCAAGACCCTTTTTGGAGCCACAAAAAGTCCTCCCCACAAAAAGTTGCACTCCCTCAGTTTCCAGAGGCCTGAGAACAAACAAGTTCCTAGAAAACAGGAGCTGACCACTGCCCAGAAAAAACACACACACACTCAGGTGATAAGCAAGTGAGCACGTGAGCTGCACAAACAAGTACCAAGAAGCTTTGTGTCCCCAGACTAGAGATTTCGTAAGACCCATCTCAGTGCATCCAGGATTATTCTAGCAGCTGTAATGACACATGAGAAAAGTAACAGCTAGAACTGGGTAAAATGGTGTATTCTCAGGACTCTGGAGGCTGAGGCAAGAGTTTTTAAGGCCAGCCTCAGCCAGTCAGTGAGTTTAAAGCCAGCCTGGAGTACCCAGAAAGATCTTGCCTCAAAAAACTAAAAGGAGAGAAAGGTGGCAGTGAGCCCCACATTTTCTTACTGGACATGGAGACAATGTCTGCTCACCAGCCCTTCCCCGGGTCATTGGTCCCTCCTCCTTCATCAGGTGACCCCATGGAGCCACCGTTCCAAGAGCACCCAGCATGCATGGAGACAGAAATACAACTGTGTCCACACACAAAATACTTCAATTGGAACCAACAGCCAGAAAGCAGAGAAGCTGACTGATTTATCAAATCAGGGATTATGTCTACCCACTAATCACAGAAGCAAATCTCCTCGGCTGTAAGCACTTTGGCAGGGGGAAAAAAAAACCATAGACACAGCAGAGTTTATACCTTAAGGCAAGAGTTCAGGTCAAATTCTAACCCAAATAAATCACCACCCTCAAAGATGGCAAGGCAGAAGCCTTTCTGACCATTCTCAGGTTAGGATAGGAGGGACTGCCAAAGGGACTGTGGCCTTCTCTATCCAGTGCCTGCCCTCTGGGCCAGCAGAGAGAGAATCAAAAATCCTTTGGACTGAATTGCTATCGTTGTTTTGGGCTTTTGTATGCGTGGAGGGGTGGCTAAGGATTAAACCCAGGCCCTTCTGTGAGCTAATAAGCAAGGGCTCTGCCACTGAATTATAACCCTAACCCAGCAGTGGTGAAGCTATGGCACTTGTGCCGAAATGGGCTGCTTGTATCATTATAGGCTCTAAAAGGTTTGCCATCACCACCCCAAGCCTTCTTCATGCTTTCTTAAACTCAGCACATCTTGAATCTTCCACGAATTTTAATCTCCTATCCCAGTTGAATTTTCCAAACCTTCAGCTTCTTTTTCTCTAACAACTTTTAATACCTAAAAGGAGACTCCTGTCCCCACTCCTCTGTTTCTCTGTCCAGGACCATTCCTGGGTCCCTGCCTTTTCTTTCTCCCTAATAGCATATGGGTTAGGCACAATAAGTTGAATTTAACACACAATCTTGAGGCAAATTGGGGGTTTATATAAAACTTTATATAAAGATTTTAATACTTTTTAATTTCTCAAAAAAAGTCTTCATGCTAAGATGCACTTAAGTGTCAAATTTAGATGTCAATTTACATGCGCTGAAGAGGTAGCTCTTCACTATGGTATGGAGGAGGAAGTCATTGACTAAAGAGCACCGGGTCTCAGGGACACTCAGGCTAAAACTGTTGCCCACAGCTAAAGCATGGTCACTTGCTGCGTAAGATTCCACAAAAAGTCTCCAAGTCCCAGAAGCTGAGCCTCCACTCTACAATATCATCATTCGTGTTTGTGCACTCACTAGTTTACAAGACACCTGCTCCGGGTACCAGGTGTGATGGAGGACAAGGCGACAAAGCAGGGTGAGCTTCTCTAAGCAGGACCACTAAGCCAAGACCTGCCTGACCACAAGCTTGTCAGATCGTGCTGTCCATTCATAACGCACAGTGGCTACCTGTGCTCATTCCACGCAGATAAACATACACAAGACACCAAAAGAAAGCAGAGGGGCTGGGGATTTAGCTCAGCAGAATAAGCACCTGCCTTGCAAGCAGGCGGTCGTGAGTTCAATCCCTGGTACCGATAAAAAAAAAAAAAAAGAAAGCAGAAGGCTGGCTTATGAGCTGTATGCTCTGGCAGAGGAAGTCAGTTATGCAAAGAATCAGCCAGAGGATCGGTAAGAGTTTGTCTTCTACCCTCAACTGCCCTACTGATTCCTATAACTCAACCTCAGAATAAAGCCTGCTAGGAAGACCATTTGCTGTGGCTCCTGCACCTCCCATGAACTACCTTCTACTTGAGATTCTGCAAAATGCCAGCCTTTAAAAAAGGGGGGAGGTGTGGTGCTAAATCAGTCTGTACTTTTCTACAAGTAGGTAAGTTATAATTCAAGTTCAAAGGAAAGAAAAGGAAGAGTCCACGACAGAATTGTTAGCCAAGAAAGGCTCCATCTCCATAGCTGCCTAAGGAAACAGAGATTGTGCCTGCCTACAGGGACCATTTTGACCCATTCTTTAGAGCAATGACCTGGTTTGGTCCTACAGATACACGACTGCCCTGAGTGAGTCTCTCTGGAACAGACTTAGCTCACTTGGTGCTTTCAAGACCAGAATGCAATACACATCTGGAAGAGAAAAATGCTGGTCACAGGTTGCTGGACACAAACCTCTCTCCTGGTATCATCAGATCAGCTCAAAGCACTCTCAAAGTATGCTGGGTTAACATGATATTTGCTTGCCTCAACAAGGATGGGTTTGAGGATTGAGGGAAGAGGGTGGAGAATGCAGCTAACAGACACCTCTTTCCAAAGCTCTCTGCACTATTTGACGGTTAAAGTAATGCACTTGTTACTCTGCATGCACATTTTGACACTATCTAGTCTCACACCCAGTGCAAGGTTCCATATAATCTCAGCCAACAAAGCTGTGGGATGGGGCACTTTAGTGACTCAGTGACAACCTTGGGAGTCAATACAATAGCATAGTAGGAAGCAAGTGAGACTGGAGTCCCATAAACAGAGTTCAAAGCCTGGTCCCACCACTTTCTGGGACAAGTTAATCTCTCGGTGTCTTCGTCTCTCCTCTTCTGTTCAGTGGAGGGATGCTTCACAGATACCACTGTGGGAAAAATATGTAGCATTTCATATGAAATGCTTACTACAGAGCTTTCAACTGCTCTTAGCCATCATCCTTCTGGAGGGGCAGAAAACTAAGCCTCTCAAATGGAGAGAGATCACATCACAAAATAAGCAGGTGCAGACAGGGGTTCAATTTAGGTCCTTCTCATTCAGAAAGCTTCTAGTATTGTTTCCTAAATGAGTGGCTCTCTTAAGTGACTAACTCTCCGGAGCCTTTTAAAAAATAGGTAACTGGGACAATTCTGATCTGGTATAAAGGCTCTACTATGTATTTTTTTCTCTCAAAAATCTTACTCAAATGATCCTAATGAGCTCAGGCTAAGAATCTGTGCTGTAAACTGTAGGCGGCCATGTAAGGATAAGGAAGGGATTTCTCCATAATATGTATCCATTTTCCTTAAGTTAGAATACCATGAGTCGGTATAAGCTCCCATGAGAGGAAAATCTATTAGAGCACCACTTCGCCCTTTCTTCACTTGTAATCTCCAGCAGTGCCTATTTTAAATTCTGAGCAAAGATCAGCTGGCAGTTTGCCTCATTCTCGAGTAAAGGTAGAAAAAAAAAGTTGATGCTATTTAAGACAACTCTGTATGGACCAATATTAATGATCTCTTTGCCCTAGTGAGCATGGCAACCTTTTATCTAACGTCCTAAGTCCCAACCCTTGTCTCAGGACCCACCACACTGCATGGGACCCTATTAAGTAAACAAAAATGTAACCTATTTTCCACGCCAGGAAACTAAGGTTCTGAGTGTATAATAATTCACACAGATAAGTAAGGAAGCTCCTGATTTTCAATGATGGTAAACAGGAGAGCCAGCTCTTGCTAGCCAATAAGTTACTTCTTGACAATTAAGATGATTCACAAACTCAGTAAGTCTCCTCAAGTTACTATGTGCATTTGCTGGAAGCTGCAGACCTATAAGAAGCATTTACCATAATATTGGTAGAGCACAGGGCACCAAACCCCCATGCTTCAGTACCATGGACTTGGGGTTCTTCCATCTGGAGCTTTCTGTGGATGCCTTACTGTTCTTTGTATCTGAACAAGAGCATTCTTCCTTTAATAATTAACCTCCAAGGAATCTGCTGCCCACCCTCATGAGGAGACCACTAATAAAGATGGCAACAGATTTAGAAGAAAACCTATCCAATGTTTCAAATGCTAATAGAGGAAGGCAATGTTTCTTTTTCTTCCTTTCAGTAAGAGACAAATGTGACTGTATAAACTGGAAAAGATACCACTGCCTGAAATTTTAAAAAGTGTAATAAATGCCCAGGTTGAAGATACTTCGTTAGGGAATATGTCCAAGATTACACCCCAGAGCCACACACAAGGATTTCAGGAGCTGGTGAGACAAGCATCTTACTTAATCCATCTGCTTAACGACATACACCTCCCCCCTCAAGCTCTGCAAGGTTCTGCAAGCAATCTCTCTTCACAAATCTCTCATCTGCATCAAATCTGTCATCTGCACTTGCGTGAGAAACGTGCAGGCTGGTGGAGTCTAATGGATGGGTTTCTGAAACTAGACGAACGGTCCATCCCTGCATGCTGGGATGCTCAAAATCACCACTGAACCAAGCAACCTCAGTGCCCTCAGAAATCAGTGTTTCACTCAGATCCCAACCTGGGGGCCGTCTGAAGGAGCATAGGTACATGCACACACATGATCAAGGATTTACATGTACACATAAAACCAAGTTATATACTACACCACCAACTGTAGTTTCAACACACAAAAAAAAGAAAAAACAATAAAAATATATAAATAAAAAGACAAATGCACTATAGATAATATTTGTTTTATTCAAATCCCAAAAGGGGCAGGGCTTGTTTCTGCATCTGATCTAGGCCATGCCTCCCTGGGGCATTTACACAAAGACAGCCAAACCACCTGCAGCGGTGTGCGGTGTGCGGAAGGCACTGTGAAAAGGCTGGGGCACAAGAAAGCCTGCAAAGCCCCCAGTTCTGGCGACCTTGACAAGAAGAGAGAATGAGACTTCTCCTAAGGGCTTCCCTCAAAACCCTCAGGTCCTGCAGAAAGAACTGTTACTGCGCTGGCCTAGCCTGCCCCATGGGAGAGGGAGGCGGGCAGGTCTGGGCAGCGATGCCAGTGACTCAGACCTGGCAAAGCTCCAGAGAAGCTGTCACATCCTGCGAGGACCATCCTGAGAAACGTGGCAGCAGAGAAACCCAGCTAACAGTCTGGTGCTCAGCTGCTCTCGGATGACCAGAAGCCATCTCTAGGGCTTTCCCTTGGATTCCCCGGTTACCGTCAGTCAGCTGGCCCCTGTCCACCCGGTAGGCACCTGCGGTTATCTGAAAGGACAGTGTCCCTTAAGAGCTATTCCAATTGCCCTTCCCAGAGAGTGTGCACTGTAGCTAAGAATGAATCCAAGGGTACTCTCCCCAAATCTTTCACCAAGAGTGATGGGCAGAGCAGAACACATTGTCAGCAAATTCCGAGCTGGGGGAAGTTTGCGTGTGCGCTGGTGTTTGAAACACTGCCAGCAGCGAAGTTACCAACCCACACTCTCCGCTAAAATCAGGAGTTAAGGCTTGGTTCTCAGTGACTCCCTTGTCGCCCCGCGCATGGATGTCCCTGCTCTCCACCGAGTGTGAGAGGAAGACAAAATATACAGAGAAGTGGCAGGTGGGAATCGAGAGGGGACAGGGAGAGACCACAGAAATATATACGGAGAAAAAATACGGGGAGAGAAGAGAGAAACAAAATATAGAGACGAGAAAATTTTGCACAGTGATAGAAAGAGACCAGTATACAGCATGACGGAAGAGACAGTGCAGAGAGGTAAAAGAGGGAGATGCAAACCCCAAGGAGGCCCGAACCCTAGGGAGGGACGGAGGCGCGGGTACCGGGGCAGGGCGCGCCGGCCGGCAGCTCCAGCTCCCGCAGGCGCAAGCTTTCCACCTACGCCGCGGCCCCGGCCAGGCACGCTTGCAGTTTCCGGGGCCACAGCGCCCCCGCAGTCCGGCCCGAGAGGCGCATCCCGCCGCCGCCCAGTCCCCGCCGGCGCGGCGCTCAGGAGCGCGCAGCCCGCAGAAGGGCACCAGCACAAAGCGGCCACACACAATGGCCCGACCCTGCACGCGGCACACCCCGCAGCCTGGCCTCGCGCAGCTGCACTCACATCTGGGCAACGAGGGCCGGTGGTCGATGGGCACCCATATCTTCTGCACCCGGCTCTGAGTCAGCTCCAAGGGCATCTTCGCAGCTGCACTCGGTGGCCCGCCACCCCGAGAGGGGATTCCGAAGACGTGGGGAAAAGAGCAGCCGCCCACCCCCAGAACAAAGGAGGGCAGGGTGCGTGCGGCGGCGGCGGCGGCGCGCTGCCGAGCTCCCCGCGCTGCTTGGGGAAACGTGCTTTGTGCTAAGTCCGAGACGCGCGCAGGCGGGGGGTTCGGCAAGCGCTGCGAGGGGCGCCGGGCTGTGGATGCGCGCACGGCCGGCTCGGCGGTCCGGGAATCTCAGGGATGCTGGGGCGCAGTGACAGCCACGCTCCCACCGCGCAGCACCCCCTCTCTCCTCCTCTCCAGCTCGACTGAGGTGCCACACGCACTGCTCGGCCTTTTTAAGTATCCGAGCTTGGCAGCGCTGCGCGTCAGCCTCAGGGCGGGCCGCATTCCTGGCGTCCCAGCCCCCTTTCACGAGGGGAGGAGGGTGGGCGAGCCAGGGGACGGCCTGCTGGCGCCCTCTGCGGGCCGGCGGCAGCACATCGCACCCTGCTCCAGCAGCCCAGTCCCTATCTCTGCCAGATCGCCCGGCCCCGGCTGGCTTTTTACTCCTGTTATTCTTTTTTCTGCAGTTATCCCCTGGCACAGCTTCCCAGGATAACCCCTCGAATAGTGCGAGAGGACCCCAGCGACCCGGCTCTGTCCAGTCGGGCCCGCAGCCCATCCCCTACGATGCTGGGTAAAATGCATCCCTCCGATTCAGCTTTAATAGCAGCGGCGCCTCAATCCTTGTCAGTTACTCCGGAGCGGGTTATAATACAGGTGTTAGACCCTAGCCAGAGCTACCTGTGAGGCGCCACCTCCCGCGTTCCACCACCAGCGCAGGACGGCCTTCCCCTGCACTTTCATCTCTCCCCGGAATCTGGATTTGTGGTGAGCGCTGCGCCCCTCACCGGGCCCCACGACGGGAACTGAGGGGCCTGCTATGCTGGACAAGAGAGGGGGCAGGAAAGCCCCAGAGGTTTGCCTGAAGTTCAACTTTGCGGGCTGGTACAACCGGCCTCTTGGTTTTTCACAGTGCCCAATAAACCTTTATCTTTCCGAGCAGTCAACAAAACTAGACCCCATCCCCATGTGCAATTCTTTACCTGACGATAAGCCCCGAATAACTATTTAGGGGAGGCATCTTGATCACGCAAACTTTTATAACTTATTTTTCCTCCGAACCCTACACCTTTACGTCGCCGCTTTTGGGGGATGTTCGTGCCCTCTCGCCTTTCCAGGCCCTCATAGATTGCATTGGCTAGCGACGCACGACAGTCATGTAGCTAGGTCACAGGCCGTGAAGTGAAAATCTGGGGCATTTTGGACGGGGACCGCCGCCCGCGCAGAGGCACGACATGAGTGTGACTTTCGCAAGAAAGGATGGGCACAGAGGCGCTGCTGCGCTGCTTAGCCGAGAGGCTCTCATTTCGCGCCGAGGCTGAGCTGTGATTGGTGTGAAGAAGGCGGTGCTCGCTGAATCCCACACTGCGGTGGAAAAGTCTGTGCAGAGGCTGCCACACGTCGCTCACGTCCTGCATGCTCTGCTGGGAGGGCTCCCGCTCCCTGGCGGCGGGCACAGCTGCTCCCGCCTGGCTCACCCGCCCCACCCAGGCCCCGCCCTCTCCAGCAGTTTGGTTTGCCAAGGGGCCCCGAATGCCTGGAGACGCCCACCTGGCCAGTGACACCCCCCACCTCCAGGACCACCCAGCTCAGACCTTCACTACCACGCCCCCTCCCTCCTTCCCCGCGCCGCCCTCCCTGGAGCCCCAGCTCCCCAGACAGCTTTGCTGACGGTCTGGTTTCAGCGCTCGCTTGGGCAGCTGTTCAGAAACTCGATGCACTGTTCTTGGACTTGTTTTTCTGCACTGGGAGCAAATGCCAGAGGTGACACCCTAGAATGCCCAAGGGAGACTGCCTGAAACAGTGAGTTGACTGAAGAAGAGCACAACAGCCATCGAGTGCTGGAGCCACTAGGAAGAGCTCCCAAACCGGGGTTCGCAGGGCCCGAGGAGGGTGGCAGGCTGTGAACAGGGAGAGCCCCCAGCAACCGCTGTGCGCCACCGCGCCAGCTACTAGGTCACTAAACATTTGCATGAACCTACAGACCAAGCCAGGGGACCAGGTGGCTTTCTATGATATCCAAGTTTCAGGGGTGGGGTCTTCACCCTAAGGCGAAGAGCTTGACCTGACTAACCATGTGACCAGGGTCAGCTGAAAGGACAGGAAAGAGTTGATGTCCCCAGATGAGCATTCACAGATCAGGGACTTTCCCTGCCCAGTGTCAATAAGATTAACGCTGTGGGCATCACAACAAAGGCGGATTTCTCCCCCAGTCCCCTGCAGGAGATATGCAGTTGACAAAGGGAAGTCAACTTAACTTCCCTGCTGCTTGGAATAGCTATCAAACCAGTAGTGCTGGAGGACAAAGACGAATTTACACTTGTTTTGCCGGGGTTTTGTTTATTTGTTTTGTTTTGTTTTTTAATGGCCAGCTATAAACTCTTGTAGCCCTAAGTAAATTAGAGTCCCTGTGGGAGGTAAAATTGCCTCAGGACAAAACCTCTTATGTACAGTTCAATTGCAACTACCTGTGTATTCTAACTGTTTGGCTCAGCATTTGTCAGTTTAGACATTCTCCTCTTCCTCTCTATCTTCACCTCAACTGTGGCCCTCCAGGGCTTCATCAAGTCCTCAGATGACATTATCAGTGCAGCCCTTTAGAAAGGCTGTCCTGAATGTGAACGTTCCTTTAATGCATCCTATTTGTATAACTAGAAGATCTGCAATCACTTAGGCAGACTGACAATTTTTCTTAGATTCTGAGTCATTGGTCCTAGACCTATTAGAGCCAGATAGACGCCCCCAATCTTAAGGGAAGGAACAAAAGGGAGGTCTAGAAATTAAAGCAGTCAAAGAATCAGGCTTGAGACCAAGGAAGAAAGCCAATTAGGTAAACAGGGTGGTTTTTGAGGGGGTGGGTTCTATACATGACACAAACAGCAGATAGGCGTCTCCTCTCCTGGGGCCCATGATAGACTCACCATAACCCAGCAAGCTGAGGGGAATCCTAATTAAGGGAACATCAAACTGTGATTCAGGAGATACCACCCAAAACAATTACACTATTTGGAAGGAAAGCACAGGGAAAGGCTTCATTGTGAAGAGGAGTCATTGGCAGGGTGCTTACTTAAAACAATAGTCTAATATTCGAGAAGAACCTATCCAGTGCCTGCTGTGCTGCTGCAGGTGAATTCATTGCGCCCAGTGTTGGTGAAAAGGCAAGGAAGTGACTTTTCTCTTCATACTCACTTTCTGCTGACCAGTCTCATCTAACCCTTAGTAGTGTTCCCAGACATGGCTGTATGACAGCAATAAGGAACCCCATTTTCATGGTCCCACGCCAACTAGTTAAGATTTAAACCATGCTTATCCCCAGGGAGAGAATGAGATCTGTAACAAGCTGTGGCAGGCTATGAGCAATCAGAAGTTGCTAATTAGACACAAAACATCATTATTTGCTCCTTTGAAAATTCCCAGAAATGAGAGAATGAAGGAGACACCAAATAAACAGCAAAACCCATCCAAAGCCAGAAGGGGGTGATTTTTTAAAAAATAAAATATTTGGGTTTGGGGGAGATTGTTTTGTCTTTTTAATAAAGGGCAATTAATCCTACCAAGTGCTGGGATGATAGGTGTGTGCCACCACACCTGGTTTAAATAAAATATGTGTATCCTGGTGATGTGGTCATGTATGCCTATAATCCCAGGCAACTCAGATGGTGAGGCAGAAGTGTCATGACTTCCAGGCCAGCCTGGGTAATTTAGTGAGACCTTGTCTCAAAAATCAAAAGAAAATCCAGGCATGGTGGCACATCCCCCCACTCAGGAGGCTGAGGCAAAAGGATCATTGCAAGTTCCAGACTAGCCTGGGCTATAAAATGAGTTTAAGACCAGCCTGAACTGCATAATGAGACCCTGCCCCCCCCAAAAAAAAAGAAAGAGAGAGAAGGAAGAAGAAGGAGGAAGAGGGAAGAGGAGAGAGGGAGGGAGGGACAAAGGGAGAAAAAGAAAAAGAGAAAAATAGAGTGATTAAAATATTTATAACATATGATGAGAATAGATACTTAAACTGTCTATACAATATCACATAGGAGGGTGAAATTCAAATCATAATGTGCATGCAGATGTTTATAGCAGTTTTCATTCAAACATGGAGACAATCAAGATGCCTTGTGGTAGATGAACAGCCAAGCTACAGGACATCCAGGCAATGGAACACGATTCTGAGGGGCTCCAGGAATGCGACTGGTTAGTACACAGGAGTAATAGGGAATATGATTCTGTGCTGAGAATTGAGCTAAAAAAAAAAAAAAAAAAAAAAAAACACAAAAAGGTACATAGGAGTCTTACATGCATATTACTGAGTGAAAGAGGCTAACTTGAAACAGTTATATATTGTAGGATTCAACCACTCTCCCTGGGGTTGGCGGGGACTAGGAAGGAGGGTAGGGGCCACAGATGGGAACTGCCATCTCCTGATTTTACCCCCAACCTAAAACCTCTCTAAAAAAGTAAAGTCTGTTAAAAATAAAAATAATTTATTATTGTTCTACAGACACCATTTCTTTTATCTCCAATTAGTAGATTTAAATTTCTCATTATTAGAGTTTGCCACAGCCCAGCTCTGGGTGAAGCAACTCAAATTATGCAATTTAAATAAGTCTTACCGAACCCTCCAGCATTTCCTTTCCATGTTACTCTGCCCTCCTGTGAGCCTTTCCCCTTCTTAAGGTCACTCCTTGGGCATGGGACCATATTCCTGAACCTGACTATGGATGTATCACACCTAGCTTTGAAAATCTTCATCAAGCTGGGCATGATGGCACACACTTGTAATCCTGGCACTTGGGAGGCTGAGGCAGGAGGATTGTCACAAGTTCGAGACTAGCCTGGGCTACAAAGTGAGCTCAAATCCAGCCTGAACTGCATAGCGAGACCCTATCTCAAAAAAACAAAGAGAAAAAAAAAGTTTTCATCAATCTTCTCACCCAATATCAACATGTAGAGTGTTTGTGTTAGCACGTATTGTATTATGACTTCAAAGCGTTCATGTTTTTTAAAGATCAAATATACTATAACCTAATTCACAGCATATATCAATGTCAGACTCTTGGCTTTGATATTTTCTGACAGTTACATAAGATGTTACTGTTGGAGGAAGTTGGGTGAAATGTTCAAGGGACTCTATGTACTATTTTGCAACTTCTCGTGAGTCTATAGTTATTTCAAAACCAAAAGTTAATTTTTTAAAACAATGTTAAATCAGTGCTAGTTTACTCAAATTCTGGGGGGAAAAATGTGTAGACTGCATATATTTTGGCAATGAGGTAGGAAGAACTTGGTAGAAAAATAAAAACTCCGTGATGATCTGCATGTGTTGACAAGATCATTGTTTCTTCCAAGTGACACAAAATATACACATAGAATTTGTACAAACCCTGCACCTAGAGAGAAACGGAATCAAGCTCCAGCTGTGTCTTAGGGTTTTCTGGTGGGGGATTATTCTGTTGCTTTCAGCTTTAGGAGAATATAAATGGGTTTGTAGTCTTTGCCATCAAAGGACATTCTTAAAATAGAGCCCTGAGTTCAGGAGAGGTCCTGAGAGCTTTATGCTGAACAGTGTCTTTCCTTGGGGTGAAAGTGGCTCAGTAGATAACTCCTCACTATGAGGTACATATTAGGAGAGTGGATACTTATAGGGGGGAGTAGGATTTGATAAGGCAGGCGGGAGTGGAGCCCTCATGATTGAATCCTGATGGTTTTCAAAGAACAGGAAGAGATGTGAGAAGTGGTACACATGCGCCCTTTCTTTTGTTATGTGATGCTGTGTGCTGCCTTGCAACTCTGTCAGCAAGAAGGCCATAGCCAGATGTAGTCCTTTGGCCCTAGGCTAGAACCATGAGCGATGTGAACTTTTTAAATAAAATTATCCCGTTTCTGGTATTTCATTACAGTAACAGAAAATGTACTAATGCATATACCATTCCGTGACCAGTCTGGTTTGTGACTTAGACTCTCTAAATTTATCTATATCTGTATACACTGCAAAACTCCCTCTTCTTAATAGTAAAATCTGAAGACTAGACCCTGGGCCATAGTGCCCTAGGCAGATGTGGCCAGTCACCCACGGAGGTGTGGCTAAAGGACTAGCCAGTTCTTTTCTTGACATTTAATCCTGCCTTTCCATGGAAGTATACCCTAGAACCAAAATGGCTTTGTTTCTTGCAGAAGAAGGTTCTTAACAGCAGTATTTTGTAGACATAAACACAACATAAAGAGAAGCTGAAGAAAAATCCAGAAACATAGTAACTCATAACAGCTTACAGGAGAGCTCCGGATGAAGATCTGTCCTGGGGTAGCGGGTATGTACCATGGCCATTACCAATCCGTGGTGCACCTCATGTGTCTCCTAAGCCTCTTTTCCCAAATCATGAATGCAAAAGAAGCAGGAGAAATCCCACTGTTGTCACAAGAAAAGTACTACATGAACTTTACAAGGCAGAATATTTTCTAAAAATCGGTAGATACTGTAAATGGGTCTCTGTGGCTGGTTCCTTGATCACTATTTCTGGTAGTTCAGGCTGTTTCCTCACAGTAAGGCAACCTATCTCTCAGCTATTTGTCCCAGTGGATAGAGAGAGCAGGCAGATGCTACACACAGTGTATAAACAACCAGATTCCTTCCCAGAAAGCCTCAGTTTGGATGTCTGCTACATTATTAGACCATACTACTGGACAGAGATACATTTATCTTTATGGAATTTCTCCCCTGTGATTTCACTCTGTTGTTAGACACAGAATAAGCCTGTGCTCTCTTCCAACCGCATATGGTCATCTTCAAACACTAGTAAGCAACATCATGTCCCAAGTAAAACATGCCAGGATAAAGATCCCACTCTGACTTTAGAGCAGCACAAAGATCATTTTCTCTTGATGAAGGGACAAAAGCATGTATTCACTTAATGACATTAAGAGTTGGACTCTAGGGAAAGATTAGTGTTAAGTGACACTATAAGACCTATGAAAAATACCAAAATAAGCCAAGAACTCAAAATTACTACACGAGGCAATTCCAGGGACCCCCTAGGTGGTCTCGGTTTAGATTCTTCACCATGGCTCATTGCCAAAGCCAATCAGTAGGAATGGGAGGAAGGGAGGAGATTATAGTGTGGGGGCAGGGACATGGCCTGGAAGTTTAGAGCCCAGAGCCTGGTCTTGACCCTATCTATACTTAGTTTCGATGCAGTTCCCTTATCTGTTGGTGAGGAGCCCACTCTTCCACTTCTCTACTGGCAGAGATCAGTGATTCCCATTATTCTCAGTGAAACACAAATAAAAACTTGATAGCAATTACTGGATTATCAGCAGCTGGAAAACATGGACAACTGTTCATCATTGAATCACCAGAGACTACCACAATGTCAGACAGAAAAAATGTCCCATATGTGCTTGTTTGATAAATGAATGTTTATACTTGCAATTATGTCACTAATCCACAAAGAATCCTGAGTGGGGAAAAGCACTGGCACACGTTATGGGCTGGAAATACCATCTATAAATCTTACAGAAACCATGGAGCTGTGAGGAGGAGAATCAGCCACTCACTAGGGCTATTGCATGTATGAGGATGTTAGCAGCCCATCTACCTCAAGAGATTGTCATGAGGATCAAATTCAGTGTGAGTAAAAGTGCTTTGGATACAGTACTCAACCCATGCAAAAAGACATAAAGATAAGCATTTCAAACTGTCTAGGTCCACCCCAAGTGGCGCTTCTGATGTCTGGGTAGAATTCCTGTGCTCTGGACTAATCTGCAATTTAGTCTTCACTTCTTGGTTTCCTTAGCTCCACAGATCATTAACATACTCCCAACACACACGCACACACACATGCACGCACAAGAGGATAGGGAAAGAGTCAAAGGTAAGTCAACCAAGGTTACTAACCCAGGACTGGGAAAAAGGGAAACCAGCACCAGACCACCTTCTGCTGAGTACAAGACAGTGTGACGCACAGAGGAAGCCTCATTGAGAAAGCAGGGGACAGGCGAGGTGTCGCAAGGCCTGCCTGTGCCAGTGTGCAGACATGTGCAATGGAGCAACTCTGGCTGGTGAACCAGAGCTTACTGGCATCTTTCCCCACTCTGTTCCCCCTCATGCTTCTTTCTTCTCCCAGTGAAAAACATCCTAAAAATAGAGCACGTCAAGTTGAAGAAAAAAAGTACATTTTGGAAAGCAATGAGGACTAGATGCTAGAAAACTTCACCCCAGCTAGGCTATGTTAAGGCATAGTACTCAAACTACAAAAAGGGACCATCTGTAATCATCAGTAGTAAGAAGAATTCAATTCAGTACGACACCTTTCAAGGGCAATGTCTACAAATGTCTACAAATTGGCAACTCCAGAGAAAGGCAATCAAGGAACAGCTAAAAAAAACTAGACGTGAGATAAAGCACAAGGCTATGAGATAGAATGGTAGCTCCTTACAAATGGATGGGCAGTTGCTTTGCATCGTATTGCCCCCATGAACAGAAACCAGGCACTGATTCAAAGGTGCAAGGACAGTGCTGTCTAAGTCAGCTTTCCACTACTGTACCAAAATACCTGAGATACTCAGTTTAGAAAAGAGCAAGAGTTTTTTTAACTCAGATACTGAAGGTTTCAGTCCATATGGCAGGACAGTACATCATGGCATGGCGTAAGCATGTGATGAGAGAGACTGCTCATCTCACATCAGCCTGGAAACTGCGGGGAGGATGGAAAAAGAGAAGGAAAGAAGGAACGAGGGGAGAGGAAGGGAGGGAGGTGAAGAAGAGAAAGGTCCAGTGTCCCAATACCTCTTCAAGGCCAGATCCCCAGTGTCTTAACTTTCCTTCCTCCCCACCTCCCAGGTTCTGCCACCTCCCAGTAGTGCCACAGGTTGGGGACCAAGCTGTCCACATGTGAGCCCTCAGGGGACACTCCAGATGCAAACAATAGCAGACACCTTCCTGGCACAGTGGCAGCAGTGGCCAGAGATAAGAAGTGCCTGCCTCATTCTTGGTCTCAAGCAGCAGGCTAATGCCTGTCCATCACACTTTATTGAGGGATTTCCAGCAGAGCTTGGATCAAACTAGCCAGCCTCAGACTAACCCTCCAAACAGGGACCCTCTGACTGCAGGGGGCGGTTCCAACTCTATCTCTCACCAGCTCTGTGACTCTGCATTGCATAAGGCTCTTCAAAGTCAAACATCTCAGGGGTTGTTTTCCACTTTAAAGTCTTTGAGGCTAAAACTACAATATTGAGTAAATTTGGGAATCAAACCAGTGATCTGACACTTAGTCATGTATTTCACCAACTCGGGTGAAGGGTCTAGGAGTCACTGGGTGAGACATCCCTTTGACAAGCCACTTTGATTGCAATGGCTCTTGAGCCATCCGTGCTGGCAAAGTGTGACATAGGGCTCACACTCTAACAAGAAATAGTTGTTCCCATTTCTCATTTAAGCAATAAATGTATTTTTACAAATATACCTTTAAATATTTTCCCTGGGGCCAGCTTCTTGTGACCATCTTTGACCATTTTGATAGTTAATGTTGTGTGTGTGTGTGTGTGTGTGTGTGTGTGTGTGTGTTACTTGAGGCATCAAACCTAGGGGCCCTTTACATTCCCAGTGAACTAAATCCCTATCTCTTTTTAAAATTTTTTTCTTTTGAGACAGGGTCTCAGTAAGTTGCCCAGGAAGGACCTCAACTTGTGATCCTCTTGCCTAGCCTCCTTGAGTGCTGGGATTACAGGGGTGCACCACCACACCACACTTGATGTTTAATCTTCATGGATAATTTGGTTGGCTGGGTAGGTGTGTATGAGACTATGGATCATGGGGACATGAGTTTGGGGACTGCACTGCATTTGGTCCCTGGACCTGTGCTTTCTGATGCTCTTCCCTTAAGTTTTGCTCAGATGCCATGAGGTGAGCAGCTTTCCTCTACCACATCCTTCTGCATGATGTTTGCTGCTTAGAACCAGCCAACTATGGACTGAGGCCTCTGAACCCTTGAACCAAAGTAAACCTCTCCTCCTTTAAATTGTATACATGGAGTACTTTGTCCAGCAATAAAAAGCTAACTAATACAGTCATGTATAGCTTGAAATTTTTTTAATCTTAGTTATTTAGTACTTCATGTGTAGCCCATAACTGATCACTGTTTAAATATAGGAAGCAGATGCTGGGCACAATAGCATACACTTATAATTCCAGCGCTTGGGAGGCTGAGGCAGGGGGTTACCCAGTGAGTTCAAGGACAATCTGAACTACGTAATGAAAGCCTGTCTCAAAAAAAAAAAAAACAAAACAAAAAGATAGGAAGCACAATCAGACACGGAGGTATGTACCTGTACTCCTAGCATTTAGGAGGCTGAGGCTAGAGCATTGCCATGAGTTTGAGGCCAGTATGGAATACATAGCAAATTCAAAACCAGCTTGTACTACTCAAAAAAAAAAAAAAGAAAAAGAAAAGAAAAGAAAAGAAAAGAGAGAGAGAAAGAAACAAAGAAAGAGGAAATGCTGATGCTAAATTATAAATTTGTAAGACATTAAAGATCCACCAAAAAGACTCAAGAGTCTACAGAGGTTCCCACTGTATGCCAAATCAGACATAATCTAAGCAATAAATCATGATGGTAATGGATCATAAATCTTTTTTTTTTTTTTTAAATCAGGAATTGAACTCAGAGCACCACACTTGCCAGGCAGGTGCTGTGTCACTGAGCTAAATCCCCAGCCCTAATGATGGTAATAGATTATAACTCAGAGAAAAATAAGAACCTTTGACATTATTTAAGTCAAACAAAATAATTGAAAGGCTGAATGAGCACAGAGAGTGGGAAAATTGTACTCCCTCAGAGTGCAATGCCAGCATATAAATGTACAAGAATGACGGGATTCATAAATCCCCATTTGGTAATCACAGGAATAACTGTTTCACATAATAATCATCAAGTGGGTGAAAGTTTGATTGAAAAGAAAACCAAAGATTTGCAGAGTCCTAAACTATCTCCCCACAAAATACTGACTAACCACAAAAGGAAAATAGCACCTTCCACCAGAAAAGCCTGGCAGACATCACCCTTAAGCAAGGGATCAGAGTTGACCTCACCGGTCTGAGAGGAGCACATCACTCACCCCTCAGGTATTCCTGCCAAATGTGCAGAATGCAGGCCTAACCACAGACAAGCAACATGCAGGCCCAAACTGAGGGACATTTGAAAACATAAGTGACCCAAATACTAGTGTCATACGTAGCAGCACTATTCACAGTGACAAAGAGACGGAAGCAGCCAAGTGTCCATCAGAAATGAATGGACTGCAGCACGTGTACATGTGGAATATTTGCCTCAAAAAGGACAGCAATTCTGACACACACTGCACCATGGAAGAGCCGCAAGCCCCTCGTGCTAAGGAAAGAAGCTAGTCACCTAAAAACAAGTACTAAAGCTGGGAGTGGTGACACACTCCTATAATCCCAGCACTTGGGAGGCTGAGGCAGGAGAACTTACAAGTTCACGACCAGCCTGGGCTGCAAAGTGAGCTGCATAATGAGACTCTGTCTCAAAAAGACAAAAAAAAAAAAAAAAAAAAAAAATACTGTGAGATTCCACTGACTTACTCAAGGCAGAGGCAGAGAAAAGGAAAGTAAAATGGTAGTGACCTGGATCAGGGAAGGAAAAATGAGGCGTGGTTTAGTGGGTACAGGGTTTCACTTTTGCAAGAACTTCTAGGGATCGCTTACATGACTATGATTAAGTCTACAGAACTGTACACATAAAAATGATTAAGATGGTAAATTTTGCATAATATGTTTTTACCACAACTTAGTTTGTGGGGGCTTTTTTGAGACAGATTCTTACTATGTGACCCAGAAAGGCCTCAAACCTTTGATGTTTCTGCCTCAGCTTCCTGAGTCCTAGGATTATAAGGCACGCACCACCATGTCCAGCTTTAAAATTTTTTAACTGTTTAAGAAAAGTACCTGTACTCTTCCAAAGTACCAAAGCTGAGAAATCAGAGAGAGGTAAGTATGAGGGAATGGAAGACATATGACAACTCACTGAAACTTGTATGTCTGCATAAAACACTGAGTCAATCAAAATGTTGTCTTTTACTATAAATAAAGAACCCTCAACACTCAGGAGGCTGAGGCAGGAAGATCATTGTGAGGTGGAGACTAGCCTGGGCTATGAAGTGAGCTCAAGGCCAGCTTGAACTGTGTAGCAAGACCTTGCTTCAAAAAGAAAAAGAAGAAGGAGGAAAAAGGGGAAGAAGAGGAGGAACAGGAGAAAGAAGAGGAAGAGGAGGAGAAGCAGAACTGTAAACTGGGTGTGATGGCTCATACCTGTAATCCCAGCACTCAAGAGGCTGAAGCAGAAAGACTCCATAAGTACGAGGCCAGCCTCAACTACATAGTAGGTTCTAGTAGGTTCATGGCCAGTCTAAACCACACAGTGAGACCCTGTCTCTAGCCCTAGCAGGAAAATTAGTGAGATTTAAATAATGCCAGCATTGGATATTAGTGTAACAATACTGATTTCCTAATTTTTTATCACTGTACTATCCTCATTTTAAGAAATATATTCTTTTATTTATTCATTTATTTATTTTTTGTACCGCGGATCAAACTCACAACCTCATGCTTGCTAGACAGGCGCTTAACGCCACTGAGCTAAATCCCCAGCAAAATATATTCTTAAGAATTTAGGGGCAAAGGGACACTAAGTCTGCATCAGTTCTCAAATGGCTTCAAACCAAAATACATTTCTTTCTCTTTCAATACACACCCAGATCGACAAACATGCACGCACGCCCACGCTACCTATCTACCTATACATACACTTTCTCGGAGTAAAGACAGAGATACATAGCCAAGGGAAGAATAAATGGATAGATACATACATAAGAAAAGAGAGAAAAAGAATGACAGAGCAACCAGAATAAAATGTTAACATCTGCACAATCTGGGCAAAGGCTGCCGGAAAGTGCTTTGCATCATTTTTGCAACTTTTCAGTAAGTCTGAAATTATTACAAAATGAAAAGTTAAAACTTGAAAATGTTAAATGTCATACAGCACATAAAAGAGCAAAAAGTCTGCATGTTCACCTCAAAAGGTTTTTCCCCCAGATTTGGAAATTATATACAACTGGCCAAAATTCTGACAAATTTTGAATGAACAATGAATCAAGAAGACATCTTTGATCATTCAGAAATCAATGTTGAAAGATAATGACGAACACTGGGGTGGGTTCAGTGCCAAGCACTGAACCTAGAGCCTCACATATGTAAGCAAGGGGAGGGAGTATCTCTGAGTTATACCCTTGGCCCTTTTTATCTTCTCTTGAAAGATCTCACTAAATTGCCCAGACTGTCTTCAAACTTTTGATCTTCCTGCCCCAACCTCCTGAGTAGCCAGAATCACAGTCATGCGCAATCACACCCAGATGAGGGCCACTGTCTTTATGATAAACTTTTGCCAACCTTGTCAAAGATAGGTTTTCAGAAAAGCGTCTGACACCAATTTGTGTTAAACTGATTGTTTCACTGGCTCATAAACAATTTAGGGTATAACCCTCCCATAACAATCAGCATGTGACAGACTGAGCTACCTGCAGAAACAGTGCATCCCAACAGTCCTGGGGACAGATGACTGAGGAAGCTAGCCATTTTTGTCCTCCTCAGCAAACAATGAGGGGATTAAAAGAGGAACCACGGAAACAATCAAGGGCCTTGTGAGTACACAGTGCTGTGTCAGAAGGTTACAGGAAACCGTCTGCCTATTCTTGTCACCATAATCCTTCTTCCAATAGACTCCCTATAGACAATGAGAACTTGGCTTCCTCACTATAGAAATCAGAGCATTTATGACCGGATTTTAGTAAGGTGAGATCTAAGCTAATAACTGGATGTCCTGGGAGAAAAGAAATGTTACCGTTTGTGTCTACAAGTCCCCTCAAAGCCTCATGCAGTCATGGAGGGGGTGGGGGCAGGCTTTTTGGAGGGTATCTAGTGAATCAAGAGTTTGTGGCTGATCTGTAGTGCAATGCTGGGATTAAGGTGCTGGGATTAAAGCTAGGTGATTGCTAGATAAATCCACTGATTGGATTGGCACCACCCCAATCCCCACTGTCTGGATAACATAAAAGAGGCAGAAAGAGGCTTATTTCCAACTCCTTTCTTGCTCTTTGCCCCTTCTGGCTCTTGTTGCTTTTGCTATCTTCCATCACTGTGAACCGTTGCCCCACAGTCACATGACTCCACCTCAGAGCCAGTGGATTATGGACTGAAACATCCACAAACTGTGAGCTAAATAAATCTTTCCTCCCTTAATTCTGGACATCAGGTATTTTGTCTCAGGAATGAGAGGAAAACAACTAAGACAAGAAGTGAATGTGCAAAGCTGATTACTGGACTTGAACAGGACTGAGGTCAGCGGTTGCTAACACTGAAGCCGTCATACAGGAGACTTCTAAAAGATAACTGTGGTAATAAAGGGGCTAAAATTCTCAGGATCCAAATTTCTTTGACAACTCATATCTGCCAAGCATGTACTGGGCAGTCATAAACCACTGCACTAAGGAAAACTACAAAAAAAAAAAAATCACAAGATAAAAGTAAACACATAAAACCATCTTTTTCTCCCCCAAGTTAATGTTATATCTTTCCCAAAAAGATTAAAACATACCAATAACCATTATCTAAATCTAGAGAGCCTCTTTGAGGCCTAAGTGAGAGTCCTTGATAATTTACCACTTTGGTATGGAACTTTGGTTGCAATGCACGTGTTTCTGGAAGATTAATGAGGAACTAGATATCCTGGAAAATGCCTATGATATCCATATCTGCCAACTCAGGCCCTTCCACATGTCTTCTTTCCCTTGCAAAAACTCCAATCTCTCACCCTGACTATGCAATTCCTTTCTTGGAAACTCACTTGCTGTTCCTCTTGACAGCATACTCAATGGTCTAAATAAACTCTTGCCTCTCCTGTATTCTTTGTCTATTGGTAAATTCCTTTATCACCTGTGTCTCAGGCTCTCTATAGACTGTCTGACACAGCACTATCCATGAGTACGGTTCATCAGGTTCCAATTAAAGCAGAATTGCCCGATGGGGCACAGGCTTACTCTGCAATTGTTTAAAAGCTTCTCCAGTGCCATATGAGGACAGCGACTTTCACCTCTCCATGACTGTGCCAACTCTGCATGGAGTTTCGGGCTGAAGTGATGGCAAGGATTGTGTCTGCAAGGATTTTAATCTTTATTGAGGAAACAAGAGTCAGATGTGCTGGAAATGATAGTAAATAGAACTGTGGAAGGGTATGGAAGTGTTTTGGAAAGAAGAGTAGTTTAGTTTACAGTCAGCATTCGAGCAGTTTACAGTCTGCTTCTCTCTGTGGCTTATGACAAACTGTTTAGCAGCTCTGAAAGGCTTTTTTTGTTTGATAGGGTTTTGAGAACTAAGATCCAGTGTGAGTTAAGCTGGCTGCATTTTTAGGATACTAAACTATGAGGGAGATTCCAGAGAAAACTCCCTACTGCTGGACTCAGTGGAAGTCCCCAGGAAGGGCCCTAGGTGTAGTGAGAAAAAAACCTGCACTTCCCAGGGAGGGGCCGAGAGACCAAGGGCCAGTGTGTGCACATGACTGTGCCCTGTACTCTGGAGCTCCACCTCCTGCTGGCTGCATCCACCTTCTCAACTTGAGGCAACAAGGTAGATCCATGGGGACTCCCAGCTGCTACAGCAGCCCTGCTGTGAAGCAATCAGGACCGTGGGGAATTGGAAAAGCATTGCAGAGTCTGGCAGTCACTCCGCCCTCTGCCCTCCTTCCTTGGCCTGGACCTGAATGTGGACAGCAAACTTCACTCACACTTGGGCATCCCCCAGTTGAGTTAGGAAGCACAGGTGGTACTGCCTCTTGCCTACCCCACGACCAACACTGGCTGCTCAGCTAGATGTGGCAGAAGTGCAGTGGTGAACACAGCCAAGTTGTGGTTACTAGGTAAAACCATCCAGCATCACCCAGCCAAGGCTGCATTTCTAACTCGCTGGATCCACACTTGCTGCTCTGCTGTGGCTTTGCACATTCGAGTGAAACACAACAGAAATGCTCTACAGACCCAGCCGGTGGGAGCCTGGGAGACATTGAGTCTGGAGCTTAGGAAGTCTCTGCTTCTTCCTGATGTGGCAGTAGGACAGAGTCGCTTTCACCTGAACCCTGGGCCCGACCCACCCAACTCGCTCCTGGCCTGGCATCAGCTGCAAGACAATTCATTCTCAACCGCAGTCTGACTCCCCCGGGTCTCTGCCCTTAGCCTCACTCCCTCACCCACCTGCTGCTAACCTGGCTGACTGTGAGAGCCTCAGGCCTTTCTGCTCCCAGACCCCTAGTCTAGACCCTCAGGCATACAGGGGTGTGTTCTGTGTGGGCATGTACCCAGGGATGGACTATGCAGAGGCCAGAAAGGAGCAGTAAGAAACTGGCCAGCCTCGGACCAGGATAGCCAGGTAAGGACTTAGAGGAAAACCTCAGGAAGGAAGAAGAATCAGCCAGAAGCAAGATGTGAGGAGGTCAGACCTATGGCTCCAGCACTATCTTTGTTTGTTTTTGTAAGGAAATATATATATATAACACAATATTTACCATGGGGGAGGGTTGTTCTTGAGTCAGGGTCTCACTACCTAGTCACACTGACCTTAAACGATGTAGTCCAGACTGGCTGGGAACACGTGATCACCCTATGTCAGCCTCCTACATATTGGTACTACAGGCATATTCTACCATGCCCAGCTCATTTTAAAAATCTTTAAGTGCACCATTTAAAGGCATTAAGGATGCTCATCTTGCTATGCAATCATCACCACTGGCTATGTCTAAAATTTTTCATATTTCCCAATTGAAACTGTGCCCCCATTCATCATTAATGCCACATTACCCTCCCTATAACTCCTGGTAACCACCAGGAGTTTCTACCTGTATGAATTTGGTCACTCTAGATAACTCATGTAAGTGGAATCCTACAAGATTTGTACTTTTTTGACTGGATTATTTTATTCCACATTATGTTTTCAAAGCTCACTCATGATGTAGCCTATGAAATCCTTTCTTCTTGAGAGCTGTGCAGTATTCCACAGTGTGTATACACCATATTTTGTTCACTCATTCATCCTTAAAGGACACTGAGTTGCACCCACTTCTTTGTAATTGTGAATAGTATTAGTGCTGCTGTTAATGAGGCCACAAATATCTGTTCCAGTTCCCTGCTTTCACTTGCAAACTCTTTTTCTTCTTAAAAATACCAAGCTGGGTATGGTAGTACATGCTTATAATCCTAGCATTTGGGAGGCTGAGGCAGGAAGATCTTTGTGAGTTCAAGATCTGCCTGGGTTAAAAAGTGAGCTCAAGGCCAGCTTGAACTGCATTGTGAGACCGTGTCTCAAAAAGACCAAAAAAAAAAAAAAAATGCCAGTAGCATCCTCCAGGGTACATGATCAAGATATGTCTTAATTTTAGGAACGCGTTCAATAATTCTGTTATTTGCCAGAGAACCAATACACAGAATACAACAACTTTAGAATGGCCTAAGAGAAACTAATGAAAAAACAAAATTTCATATTTTGCATGACACCCCCCAAAATTTGTGTGTGTGTGTGTGTGTGTGTGTGTGTGTGTGTGTGTGTCTCACAGTCTTGCTATGTGGTTCAGGCTGCCCTTGAACTTACTGTGTAGCCCAGATAGTCTCAAACTCATAATGACCCTCCTGCCTCAGCACTCTGCAGGCCAAGGCAAGAAGACTGCTATGAGTTCAAGGCCAGCCTGGCTCCAAAGTGAGTTCAAGGCAAGCCTGGCCTATAATACCACAAGACCCTGTCTCAAAACAAACAACCCACTCTGTACTTTTTTGTGCTGAGGATTGAACCCAAGGGCTTCACATTGAGCTTCACCTTCAGCCTTTTTTATTTTTTGCGATAAGGTCTTACTAAATCACTAATTTTCCCAGGCTAGGCTCAAACCTGTAATCCTCCTGCCTCAGCCTATCAAATGCTAGGCTTACATGTGTGTGTCACTACCCCTGGCAGCAAAATTGTATACCTTTTTAAAAGCTAATTTAAATAGTTGATTTGCTTTTTGTTTTGTTTTGTTCTTATTTTGTTCCTAGAATCAAACTCGAGGCCTTGTGCTTGCCAGGTAGGCACTTCTACTGCTGAGTTATATCCCTGAACCTCAATAGTTGAATATTGAACCTAATTTTTTTCCACTGCTAGAGATGGAACCCAAGCCCTCACACTAGGCAAGTGTCCTACCACTGAGCAACACACCCAGCCCAGAGTCCAGTAATTTCTTTGTGAGTCCCAACTATCTCTTGGACTGCTCTCACTGTGAGTTTGTTAAGAGATGGTCCAGTTCTCAAGTTAATCACATGCCTGGCTGTTGCTCATGACTTATCAAATTAGGTTTAAGCGTTCCACCCTTGACTGAGTGGGTCAAACGCAGGTGTTCATTTTTTTGTTTGTTTGTTTGTTTGGGGTTTTTTTTGTCTTTTTTGTTTTTATCGGTACCAGGAATCAAACTCACGACTGCCTGCTTGGAAGGGAGGCGTTTATGCTGCTGAGCTAAATCCCCAGTCCCACAAATGCAGGTGTTCTGCATATCTACCTCTTCTGCCATCATTCTGTTCTCCAACCTGCTCAAGCAACAGGATTCCTTTCCACCTCTTGCTCACATGGCTTCATATCCTTGATTCATCTTTGCAAAGTTCAGCCTGTGATAGTTAGAGGACAGAGAATGGGTCTTCCTCTCCTCCTGGCCCACGGCCTCTTGCTGGTACTCATGTATTCCAACAACCCAGAGTGGGAGAAAAGCATTCTGTTCATTCCCAGGGCACTGCTGGAAAATCATTGGAATGACAATTTTTCTAGCCTCTTCCCATGCCCCATTCCTTCTCCTTGTATACATAGTTCTTTCAGTATAGAGGGAACAAACTGCTGACACATAATCAGAAAGAACTGAGCAGAGAATAAAGACTGGAACAAACAACTCAACAGCAGCACAGTGCACTGAGCTCAGGCTCTTATCAGCCTCACCTTCATCTCTCACCCCCCCCCCATAGGAATGTGGGTTCAGATTCCAAGCTTCCACATTTAAATGTGTGACCTTGGACTAATAACCTGTCTGTGCCCCAGTTCCCCACTAGCAAAACAAGGGAGATAACAGAAATATTGGCTATATTTATTCATAGCTGATATATTAATAATAGCTATGTTTGATTGTATGTACCAGCTTCCAAACTTAAGGCACTATGTTGGGTATTTTAAATAGATTGTCTCTAATCTTTGGAATACTCAACCAGGTAGCTACTATTGCTATTCTAGAAATAAGAAAATAATCTCAGCTTAAAATAACTTGCCCGAGGACACCAAAGCGCAAGAGAAGTTGTTGCTAGTAGGGGAGATGAAACTGGGACTGAGGGTCACCTTTTGAGGCAGCTTTGAAAGTAGTGATCAATGCCCTCTGGAAATCTACTTTTCAGAAATAAAAAGGCAAGAGCACCCACTGGGCAGAGGAGGCAGGGCAGAGGTTGGACACACAGAGGGGTCCCCAAAGCACCCTCCTGCCTCAAATCCTCCCCAACTTGCAACTGTATAGGCTGGAATTGCCCTAATAGCCACAAACCTTTTCATCCCTCAGCTTCCAAACTTAAGGCTGCCCACCCCCCAGGAGAATGGCTGAATTCCAAGCAGTCTCTGAATGCTGATCTGTCAGGCCCTGAGTGCAGAGAGGAGGAGACGCCCAGGGCAGCTCCTTCAGCAGTCTTCTGGAATGCTCTTGCCCAGCTCCACATGGGCTCCCTCACTGCTGGTCTCTAGGGAGAGTCACTTCTCAGCCAGGCCTTCCTGAATACTCAACCTGGACGCTCCATATCCCTTCTCCCCTTCTATTTTCTCTTTTAAGCGCTGGTCACTAAGCTCTTCTTCTGAAGGGAGTGCCACTAGATCTGTCTGTTGTTGTTGTTTTTTTTTTTTTTTTTCTTTTAATTTTCAGGCAAAATCTCCATAAACTACTAAATGCCTAGGCTAGGTGGGCCATTCTCCTGCCGCCCTCAGTGCTGGGATTATAGTGTCCACCTCCATGCCTGGTTAGATGTGCTTTTATATTTAGATGGTAGGTAAAGTTTTATTTGAAGAGATGGCTCCATTGGCTACAAAAGATGAAAACCATGATCTAGTCTGTCTTAGTCACACTCCTCATCACTAGGACAACATATTGGACACTGACAACTCTTAAAAGAGGACACGTTTGTTTGAGCTCATGGTTTCTAGAGGTTGCATTCCATAGTTCACTTACCCAAGCAGACATGATATAGCACAGTGGCACAGTACAGGAAAAGCTGCTCACCTCATGCTGGCCAGGAATCAGAGAGCAAAGAGAGGAACCAGGGAGGGAGATACATCCTCCCAGATCATGACCCCAGGGACCTGTCGCTTCTGAACCAGCCCACCTTCCAATGCCACATATAGCTATAGTGCCCCATGGTTCAGGTGCTTTTCAAAAAAGCTCCACCTATGAGCACATGGTGCTTCGAGGAGACATCTAGATATATACCATCCTGAGAAGCGGAGGGAGGGGAGGGGAAGGAGATGTAAAAAGAATTAAGATGTGTGATATATACATACCAACTATCCACATGAATGTAATCATTATGTACTACAAATATATACTAAAAATAAAAATCAAAACAGACATAAACCATAACATAGTTGTGGCCTTCGATCACCCAGAAAACCAACTTTTTTGTATAACTCAAAAATTAGTGTCAGCTAGGACAAGAACTCATTTTATAAAGTACAGTAAACCTATTGTTGAAGAATAATATACCTACGAATGCGTAGCTGGGTGAACACACTGTGAATATAAGTGAACACCTTGTGCAGTTCTCTCTCAGCTCATGAACCAAGTCATTCACAAGAAGTCCCCTTGTGCCCACTGCCAGCACCATACCCGCCATATGCATTTTATAACAGTGGGATCACACGGCATGTCTCTAATGGGTCTGGCCTCACTCACTTAGCAGTTCACTCATATGATTGTTCCACGTTTGGCTTTTACAGCTACAGTTTTTCCTTTCATACTATTCTATAGTAACACACTGTATGAACATATCACAGATTAGTTATCCAGGTTGAAGGAACATGGAATGGTTTCCATTTTGGAACTACATAAGCAGTATCATTGTGAACACTCTTCTCCATATCTTTAGTGCACACCCATGAGGCCAAGGAATGAATCTAGTGGGTCACGGCATACGCATATGTTCAGCCGTAGTGAACACTGCCTGTTTTCCAAAGAATATTTCACTTTCCACTCCTGAGAGTTCCTGTGACTCTACAGTCTTGCCAACACTTTGTCTTTTTGTTAGCCATTTTAGCTAAAATAGATGTATATTGCTGTCTTGTGGATTTAACTTGTATTTCCTAGATAATTAAAGAGGTTGTTGGCTAACTTCTTTTGTGATGTGCTGAGCACCCATTTTTCTCCCATCACACTTCATTTGGGGTCATCTGGGTCCCCCAAAGGCTTGGCCCTTGCCTGAATCAGCAGGCCCCTGGGTCCAGGATCAGCAGGATGAAATTTAAAATATAGAACTGTGTTTTCTGTTAAGCTTTTTTGTTTGCTTGCTTGCTTGGTTTGATTTTGTTCTTCTTTCTTCTCAGTGACTTTTGCTCATCTATACATATCTAAACAAAAAAAAATTCCTGGAGAAGATCAAGGGATCTGGAGTGGAATGACCTGGATTCATGTTCAGGTCTGGAACTGACTAGCTGGACTCATTCATTCCTGTTTATGCCAAGCTGTAGCATCTGCAAACTGGGGCTGATATAAATAGCACTGAAATTCCAGAAATGTGAATGAGTTCTTACATACAAATACTTAGAACAATGTTTGGCACATCCTAAACGCTTCATATGTGGAATTTTTACTGTTACATTAATATTCTATGTCCCCAGAATTGTGTAAAACTGCTACAGTGAAGAGAGAGAAAGAAGATACAGGGATGCAGTAAGAATGGTGAAATTTTACACTTTTCTGGGAATTATCACCATTTAAACAACAATCTTATAACTGCTTTTTATTTTCTATACTAGAGATTGAACCTGGAGCTTCTCTAACACTAAGTTATATCCTTAGCATTTTTTATTTTTTATTTCTAAACACATAGCCTCAAATTCAATCCTGCTGCTTCAGCCTCCGGAGTAGCTAGGATTACAGGTACACGCCACTATGCCCAGCTCATTTTTCTTCCTTCTGAAAAGAGGCACTTACTTTATTCACAGGAACAAGAGAATAAAGTGTCTAAGTAGAGAAGCTGGAAACAACTTAATTTCAAGTGAAAAGAAACAAAACAAAGTTATTCATCACTCATGTTTCCCACATTTAAAGGATCACCCCTCTGCATCCCCATTAGAGCCCCAGGAAGAAGAACACTAAGATCTTGAACTGCAACAAAAGGTGAGCACACAGTGCTACTAAGCACCTGCCCTTCCGTGTACCAGGAAACCAGGCGGAAGTACTGCATCCCAGGGATGCCAGTCTTACCACAGCTTCAGCTCTTGCCGGGGTGGGCTGGGCTCCTGCAACCCAGCATCAGCAGCCTGATTCCACAAAAACAGAGACAAGTGGAAAGTAAACCTCAGGTTTAGGTTCCCTTGGCTGACAGACCACAGGCTATCTAGGCCAGCAGGCCCAGGAGGTCATCTTGGGCCTGGAATCCCTAACCACACAGAACTTGAGCTAGACACCGGGTGCTCACTGCCTGCCCAGTGTGATGTAGTCAGGCAGGTGCGGGGGTGTCTTGAGGCAGACGGGAAAAGAGCTTGTTTATTGTTTACTGAAGATGACTTTTCTGAGAACACTGATCCTGGACGGAGACATTACGTCAAGGGCTAAACAGGAAAAGTTCAGGGACGTCTTTGTGTCATCTGGCAAACAGGCCTAGGTCACTGAAATGATGTGAATAACAAATCTGTGTTAGGAAAGCAGGAGAAATCACAGAAATCTAATTCCTTTTTTTTTTTTCTAATTCTTTTATTTTACAAGTGAGAAACTGAGGCTTAGCAAGGTCAGGGGAAAACATGTGGGCTCCTTACTAAGGTAGACCTTAGTAAGGTCTACCCGGAAATGTCTGAGGCCTCCTTTAACTCTTTCTTGGCCCTCTAGTCCACACATTTGATTAGTTGTCAACTCTCATCTTATATACTTCCTTTATAGGTATATAAATTCTATCTTTCCTACTCAGATCTTAAACCTAAAAGCCTCACCCAGATCCCAGATCACTGCTTCGCATCTTCTCAGCAGCCTCTTCTATTCCATCCACTATGCAAACCAACAGTTTAATCTCCCTAAAACAACACTTTGGTTGCACTCTTTGCTTTGCAGGAGCTATCCCTGGCTCCCTACTGCCTCCAAGACTAACTTCAATCTCCTCAGTCTTCAGTGAAGTTCCTCTACAATACAATCACATTTTTTCTCCTATCCTCTCTCCCCTCCTGTGCCAATCTGCGTCTTCCTTACAAACACACCTTCCTGCAGCTTGTATCTGCATTTCTAGAGTATTCCTCCAGAAATTTCTTTTGCCTTTTTACACATTCTCCTGTCTGTTACTATCTCCCTTGCTGTACCTCATACTCTTTCCTACACAACATCACAGACTGCTATGTTGTCTGCACCCCCCTTCTGAGTGCATGTAGGATGTAGGTGCGTGTGTGTTCTCCCCTACACTCTAAGCATCTCTGGAGCTTTATTCTTCTCAGTGTTCACTATGGCCCACTGCTGAACTACTTTATAGCAAGTGGTGCTCAAGGCATACCCCCAAGGTGTGAACACAGGAAGCATCTTCACAAGCCACCTCCCGCTTGATAAATGTGCTCACCACTGGAAGCATAAGGACTATGCAAACAACAGCAATGAAACAGTGAGCTATAAAGTGGGCAAGAAGGCCAGGTGGCATGATACATGCCTGTAATCTCAACACTTGAGATGTTGAGGTAGGAGGATCTCTCCAAGTTCAAGCTTGGGCTGTATACTGTAGTGAGTTCAAGGCCAGCCTGAACTATATAGTGAGACCTTGTCTTAAAACAAACAAATAAACAATAATAGTGTGTAAGTGCCTGACAGAGTACCAAGGATGATGTTCCACTTCTGCCTGAGCAGTCAGGGCAGGCTTCCTGGAGACATGAGACAAGGTGAGATGTGGGGGGTCCCCAAGCAGACAAAGGGTGGCATGCAAAGGACAGGATTGGAAGTACACCTGACCAGGACATAAAGATGCAAACAGAGCTCATATAAGGACCTGGGGAAGCCTGCACAGCTGTAGTAGAGAATAGAGAGCAAGGAAACATAAAGAGGAGTGATGAGACTGAACACATAGGGAAGACACATCCTCATGGTCTTTGAGGGAGACACAGGACAGACCTGTCCCTATAGTTTAGTCACTATGGGAGATCTATTTCCATCCTCCCCATACAAAGTATCTGGCTATGGGCAAATTTGTCAGTTATTCTGGTCCTCAACATCTCAATCTTTCAATGTTTTCATCCTATTCCCCACTGACTACAACAGGGACTTTATTTATTACTATTGATCAATTGATTAACACAGGGTCTCACTATGTAATCTAGGTTGGCCTTGAACTCTGTAGCCCAGGCAAACCTCTGCCTCAGCTTCTCAATTGCTGGGATTACAGGCACCCACCACCACACTCAGTGCAATGCAGAATTTAAAAAAAACAGTTTATGCATTGGTATCTGAAGAGATGACTCGTCACTATGTGCTGTCTCTGGTCCTCAGAGAGCTCCAAGTTAGGGTGCTAGAAATTAGGCCTCATGACTTGACCTCGAAGGAGTCCATTCACTGATGTTAGGTCTTGTTACAGCTGGGACTGTGAGGTCTGCCAAGGCACACCAACAGGACATTACACTGCCTCCTTGTCCATTTTAATGACAGTGACATAGAAGCAGATGCTGACCAGAGTATTCTAGGCTCGGAGGGAAGGATAGAAAAGCTGCTCTCAAGATTTTCCTGGCACTTTGCAGGGCTACCAGCCACACTCCCATACCTATGTGAGGCTCATATTGATAATAAACTTTATGTAAGTAAATTCCTGCAAATCAACAAGTTGTTCATCATCCTAGGGTGATATGACAGGCTTTTTTTTTTTTAAGAAGTATGGGATTAGAAGGGAAAGACTGAAGATCCTAAGTGGTAGAATGGATATACAGGGCAGGCACAGCAGTTTTTATGACTGACTGTTCACCAGCAGACCCTTTCTCAAAAAGCACAGTATGAGAAACCAGCACTTTGACCCCAAAGTCTCAGCTCAATGTGTTACATACCCTGGTCAGACTCTGGGGCCTGCTACTGGGAAATCTTTATACAGATCAGACTACCCAGAAAGCTAAACTTGCTTGGCTCGGACAACACTGGGAGAACAACACACCTCTAACATCTTCTCCTTACCATTTTCCTGTGAAGAATAAGGAAGGACAGGAGCTTTGAGCTCTTGTGTGCTTGAAGACAGTTAATAATTATGTCAAATATAAATGGTTCCAACACTCTATTTAAAAGATATAGTGGGCTAAAAAACTTGGGTCCTCAGCTTCATAGCCAAAAATCAGAAGTAGCTGAATTTTATGGACCTAAGGTCCCAGATCGGCTGGGATTATCCACCACTGCTATAATTCTACCCATGTCTTGCTGGGGTCAGTCCACACAGCTCTAGGTTCTGCCTGCCCATTCTGTCAATCAGTGACAGCAGAAACACACCCTGAAGTGGGGTTTTTTTCTGCTTTTTTGCCTATTGAAATACTAATCAACAGAAAATTACTGGATGTGGTGACACACACCTACAGTCCTACTACTTGGGATCATCTGGAGTTGGAGACCAGCCTGAACTAGATAATGAGACCGTTTTGTTTTGTTTGGTTTGGTTTGGTTTGGTTTGGTTTGGTTTGGTTTGGTTTTGACAGAGCCTCACTATGGAGTTCAGGCTATCCTTGAACTCACTACATAGCCAAGGCTGACCTCAAATTTACTGTAATCCTCCTGCCTCAGCCTCCTAAGTGCTGGAATTATAGTCATACCCCACCATACCTGAGATCCTGAGACCCTGTTTGGAAAAAGAAAAAAAAAAGGAAATGAAGCAGCTAACTTAATAGCAAAGTAAATTTCAGAACAAAGAATACATCCTGAGTTAAACAGAGACAGCTCCATCAATCAAGAAGGCAGGGCTGGAGATACAGCTCAATGGCAAAGTACTTGCCTGGCATGCGTGAGGCTGTTTGATTCCCAGAACCAAAAAAAAAAATTTTTTTTTACTAAAATCTATCAAGAAGGCATAACAATAAGTATTTGGGATTATCTTCATTCAGATTTAATTATCATTTCTACTTTGGCTTCACTAAGAATTTCCTTATATTTGTATACTGATTCTCTTGCTGGTAATACCCTTCCAATCTTTAACCTGGCTGGTATTATGCACCACATCAAGGACATTTTTACCAATAAACCTTCTCAGACCTCCCTTCTTTGGGTAATGGAATTGTCCTTAGATTCCTCCAGCATAGTGACTCCCATGCACAAAGCACTTGAGAGTCTGGTAAATACATCTTAATTAATCTGTCTCCCTTCACAGACTATAAGGTCCTTAAGGACTGTCATATTCATCTCTAATTCTTAGTACTGATTGCACTATTATTATTTGAAAAATGAGAATTTAAATTGCAAAAACTCAAACCTAGTAATCCTGACTCCCAATAGGAATAGAGAATAGAGGTAGTTTTTACTAAAATAGGTGGAACAGTGAACAAGAAGTCAGAAGAATTTGCACCCACTTATAAGACCGTGATCCTACATAAATCACTGAATCATCCAGTGCCTGTTTCCTCATTTGGAAAGTGGTACAAAGAATACTGGCAACCTGGAGTTCCAAGTTTAAGTAACAGTGTTTGAATGTGCCTCCTAAATGTTAGTTCACACTGAAAGTGATGGGCATCTATTATCTATATGACAGATTGTTAAATGTGAGCCAAGGCAGAGAAAGGAAAGCATCAAGTCTGCCCAGCAGAGTGGTAGTAGAAGACCCTCACCCTGGCTCCTGACTCTTTTGCTTGCCTTATGCCAGTCGGTGCCCACCCACTACTCCTCCCTGCAGAGAGGTCTGTATGAGCACCGTCTCCTCCCCTGAAGTGGCTGTAGAAGCCATCTAGACCAAGAACCAAATCAGCAGCAGAAAGCACACAACATATCCGTGATGGGAAATATCCCTGGGGAAGTCTCTGAGTCAAGTGAGGGATCAGGAATAATTGAGCCTGGGAGGATTCCCTCGCAAACCCAGGAATAGTGCCAGTAGTTCCAGGAGAAGACGTCACAGCATCTGTCCCTGACACCCAGTGATTTTTGGGTTTTCCTCTATGACTAAGACTCCAAATGGAGAACTGCAGCAAAAAAAAGGGGAAAACACCAACTTACACTGGCTTGAGTCAAGACTTCCAACTGCAGAGCTCTAGGCTCCCACCTAGACCTAGAGAACAAGAATTTGCATTTGAACATGTTCTCCAAACAGTGATTCCCAGGAATCGAGTTTCTTTTCCACTTTAGGAGAAGTGGCCTAACCTTTCTGATCACAGACTACTACCTTCAATAAGATATATATTTGTAAATGATACACATGTGCTATGCTCTTGACACTTTATGCACATAATATTGACATTTTAAATAAAAATTGAAATAGGTGAATTAAAAATAGAAGGGTGTACGCCATGTGTTCTCTGGCTTTTCTGAAAGGTTTTCCACTAGGCTGTCATTCTGCTGGTCCAGCCCTGCCCAATTTCTAGTCATGTGGTCTTCTCTGTTCCCACCCAATGCCCACCTGCACTCAGCCACAACTTCTGCCTGCTATCCTGTCCTGCAGCTCCCTCTTAGCCTTCCCAAATGCAACACCAATGAATGATATCATGGGCTTCCATGGCTGAGAGCTCCTAGTTCGTTTTTAAATTTATACCCTCTGTATTGCATTTTTACTGGGGCAAAAAATAAAACATAAAAGAGAGGTGAGAGAAACTAACTTTGGAAGGCAGATTTCTTTAAGTTAAAGTAACTAGTGCTCTAATTTCCAGATCACCAAGCACAGGAGAAAGTGACTAGTCAGGCTATAGGCGTTTTTACATTGCTTTCTGGTACACCACTGCCCTTCTTACAATTAAATACAGTATCTTTTTCTGGAGCTTTGGTAAATAAAGTTCTTTTGCTTAAAAGCAAATAACGATCTCATTTAAGAACCAGAAGGTGGGCCCAAGGCACAATTCTTCACCCATATTTACTTCCTATTTCAAAATAAACCCAGCTGAGTGTCATGGCACATGCCTGTAATCCCAGCACTTGAGAGGCTGAGGAAGGAAGATCACTGAGAGCTCAAGAGCAGTCTGAGCTACAAAATGAGCTCAAGGCCAGCCTGAATTGCATAGTGAGACCTTGTCTCAAAAAGACAAAAAAAAAAAAGGCCAAATGGAAGTTCAAAAACTGAAACGCAAAATAATAATAATTCTCAAACCAGTTGCGTTGGTGTACTCCTATAATCCCAGCACTCTGAGGAGACTGAGACCGAAGGATTTCTATAAATTCACTGGGCTACATAGTGAGTTCAAGACCAGCCTGGACTACACAGTGAGACCTTGTCGCCAAGAAAAAAAAAAAAAACACTGAAAACAAAAGGATTCTCAAAACATTAAGGTAACGACAAACAGGCAAAAAAGAAAGTATTTCCTTCTTTCCCTCCCCAATGAAGGGAAGGGAAGGGGAATTAAGACATATTATGGACAAATTCCCTGTGATGAATGTGATAATATGACAAATACATACTAATAAAAAGATAAAGTTTTAAAAGTCTTCCTAGGAAGTAACTCATACCATCAATGTTTCAAGCTTTTCAGAATCCTACAACTAAAAACTACAAGAAATGGGGAAAGGCTTACAGAAATACACGTTCAAGATATAAGAACTTTATGAAAATGTAAAACTGAGAATCAGATAGAACCAGTCCCTTTAGTCTCCAATCCTCAAGGTCAGTTTTGTACAATGGCTCAGCAGCTGGGATACTGCCCTATGTAGAGGTGCCAAATATTTGGGGTGGCTTTTAAAGGTTCTGTGTATCTGTATGCCCTCTGTAGACACCAACTTCTTCCTACTCTGCAACCACTGTCTCCATCCCACCAGTCAGCAGTGACAAGTTCATCTGCACTCTACCCCAGGATCACCGAAAGGGCAACAAATGCAGTGGCCCAGGATGGAAATCAAAGATGCCAGCGAAAGGTAGGTTTACTCTGCAATCACTGATGAATCCTGCCGTCTATCCTTCCCAACAATTCCATTATGACCTAGTTTTGCATTCCCTTTATCTTTCTACTCATTAAAAAACAGATCCTGTGCTGCTTTTAGCCATGGAGATCTCGCTGTTCTTTCAGAACCAAGACAAAGAATGGAGAAAGTGTCTTCTCCTAGATGAACCTACACCCATGGAGGTCCAATCACTATCTTCTGGAGCTGTAAAAAACAAAACAAAACAAAACAAAAAACAGTGCTCAGCACAAGAGGTGACCTGATACAAATGCCACTTCTGGTAAACTCCTCTAGCGCAATGGTGGCAAACCTATGGCACATGTACCACAGGAGCCATGGAGAGCCCTGTCTGTCAGCACTCAAAAAGTAATTCCAGCATCACCCCAGCAGCCAAGTATTCAGGTTTAATGGCAGTGTTGGTACTTTTCAATAAATAAGTAGTTCTGGATCGCAGTTTGAGAACCCATCCTCTAAAAGATTCATCACTCCTCTAGGGGACATATGGATACTTGCTATTTTCTGGCTGGATTTTGTGTGCGTTGGGAATCGAACTCAGGACCTTGTTTGTGCAAGGTAAAAACTACCACTGAACTATACCTCCATCCCTTATTAAGGGAGATTTCTGCTACATTGCCTACGTGGCCTTAAACTTGCAACCTTCCTGCCTCAGACTTCCAGTAGCTGTAACTACAGGTGCCAGTATGCCTGACTCTGATTGGATTCTTCTTAGGAAACTGTCACTAGATCAGTCCAGAATCCAATGAAACCAAGTATTTCTATAACCCCTACCTTCTTCTGAGGGCTGTTAAAATGCTTTATATTTGACAATGTGGTGGAGACACACCAACACTCCTACCGAAGTGTTTGCCTTCAGAAAAGAAATTTATTATTTCATAAAACAAGTCCAACACTTCAGAGAGGGCTACCTCCATCTTGCATTGTCTAGGAGCTTAAATATCACATCCTCAGGGAAAAGCTGATTCAAACCAGCACAGACATTTCCTTCCTGAATTTTCAAAGCCCTGTATTCGCTATAACCCCACAGGCTAAAATGTTCAAGTCAGTTACTCCTTCGGTCTTTAGTTGCTCCTGGGTGGGTCTCACTTCTAGCCTGATGTAGACACATGGGGTAGGAATGTCAGATGTGAAAGACTAAAAGAAAATAAGACAGATTACAATGGGACACCATGATCCCATTTGTCAAACCCAAAATGATGATTATTTAGTGACTTTCTGGTATTTTTGTTTTTTGTGGGACTGGGAACTGAACGCAGAGCCATCACACGAAACTAATCCCCAGTACTACAAAAAAGAAAAAAGAAAAAGCAGGCCGTGGTGGTGTTATGCCCGTCATCCCAGTTGAGGCAGGACAATCACTCAGATTTAAAAGCCATGCTGGACTACAAAACGAGTTGAAGGCCACCCTGAAAAACAGGTGCATCATGAAAAGGCAAAGGCAGATAAAAATTCAAGAAAAAATATCATTTTTGGAACCAAGAATCAAACTTAGGACCTTAGGCTTGCAAAAAAAATTTTTTTAAGAGTAGGAAATATTTATCCAGGTAAAGATAGCATCCAAGAGAGACAGAAGAGGCCCTGGACAGTCCTCCTTTTGCCCCCTTTTGTTAGTGTCTTGAGACGAGGTCTCATTATGTAGTTCAGGCCACCCTAGAACTCATGAACTAGTCCAAGCTGGTATAGACTTGAGATGATCCTCATGTCTCATCCTGCCAAATTCTGGGATTACAGGTCTGTGCCACTGCACCCTGTAAAAATTCTTAAATCTTAACTTCACTATTCTCTAATAAATGTAAACATCCATCCAGCTGTACATGGCTCCAGAGGAAAACTCCAAGTACCCACTCTTACCCGATTCTCTGTAAATGACCTGAAACTCATCTCTTATAAAAATCTCTTTTGTCCGAAGGTTGGTTATGTTTAACCTCCTGTTTACACGAATCTCTCAGATACTTGCAGACATAGGTCACACGGCCCCCTCAGGACTGCTTTGTCTGAGTTAAAAATCCCCAGTTCCCGTAACAATGCCTGTAACTTCCTCACCACTCACCAGTTTAGTAATTCCCTCACCCGCCCCAAATTAACATCTTACTGAAGTGTTGCATGGAGCCACAGACAGGTGGCTCCACACATCATCCTAGGTCCCTGGGTGATCTGGAAACTAGGGGGGGATAGGTGTCTCTGGGTTCGACAGGAACTTGCACCCAAGAAGTGGTGTTGACTTGAACCCTGCAGTCCTTGACCCTCAGAAGTGTCTTCTCACAAATATGGGAAGACAAGTATTAGGCAGTACACAGTACACAGAACATCGCGTCCGCGAGCAGGCTTTACACACCAATCTGCCAAAGAGTTGTACATTCTTAAAGACAAACGCTGTTCTAAGCCCCACAAACTCAAGACTAGGGAGGCTGTCCTTGTAACTTTTCCCCAGGGTCTCGCACATGAACCGTGACCCTACCCAACTCCTAGACGCCGCAGAACACCTGCCCGACCTATTTCCTCTGGAGTATTTACAAAACCTAGCCGCACCCAGGTTTCTCGGAAACACCCTCCGCCAGGAAAACAGCAGCTGACTGCAGAGGGTGGGGAGAGAGCCTGAGAGCTTCCGCGGCGCCCGCCCGGGGTCCACGCCGCGCTCACGAGACTGCGCAGGCGGCGCGGAGCAGGATGGGAGGCGCGCCGGCACGCAGAGGCAGGCGTGCGGCGGCACGTGAACGCAGCGTGTGGCGGGGGCGGGGCGTGCTGTCACGCTCGTGCTCCACACAACTCAGCCAATCCGCGCGGACCACTCTTCCAGGTCCCGCCCCTTCCTGCCGGCGCCCACGAGTCCTCGGCTGACCTCTGAAGGGATGCCCGGCGGGTACTGGCCAGCGGCTCTCTACCGACTTCCGCGTGGGTGGAGGAGTTAGCAGGAAACTTAAATGTCCCCAGACAAAGCACCCCAGGATAGGCCTTGCGCTTGCCCTGCGTCTTTCCGTCCTTGATCCGTGGTTAGCTAATTTAGCACTCAAGGCTGTCCATCACCTGAGCCCAAGGGGGTATGGGTGGGCCAGCCTTGTGGACAGTCTATAGGGGCATATTTACTTATTTTAGCCCTAAGAAATCGTTTTTTGTTATTGCAGTGATATATGAACTTTTGCAGTGATTGAAAGAACATAAAATAAATCTGGTGGTATTTTCTTTCAGTCTTTCCTGCCTGCAGGTATTCTTAAAGCCCCAGGTTATGTGGTGTGTGCCCTCACCTCTAACTGAATATGTGTGACCTCCCTTTGTGCAGTGCCATCGTTTGTAGGGAAGGGTCAGATTTTGATGGAAGGTTTATGTTGTTTTTCTGTTCTTTGTAGTACTAGGAATGGAAACTAGGGCCTCGCCCGGGTAACGCTACAACTGAGCTACATCCCCATCTGGTATTTTTTTTTTTTTTTCTAATTACTGTAACTAGGAGCAAAAGAAATCTAAGAAGAAGAAACCAAAAGTAAAATGGAAGAGAACAAATATGAAATCAGTTTGGGAGAAAAGAACTTCATGCTTTTGGACTGAAATAAGACCGGTATTACTTTATGAATTTTAAAAACATGTTTCCTACATTTGTCCAATGACCTTAGAAACAAAAACACCTAGTAACAAGAAATCCCAAGTTATGGCTTCTAACTTGCATCTTCTCTTGAATGTAAGCAGGCTCTCTGAAATAGTAGTCAAAGGCTGAGACTGAGAGGTGCAAATGACCAGGAAATAAGAAAGAGCACAAAAACTGATGAAGAGGTACTAAAAAGTACATCAACTTGAAAGAACTTTTGGCCAAATTTAGAACAATTTGAGCATCAAATAATTCAGGAATGGGTTTTGCTACATGGAATAACTTTTTAAATCCCTGAGTTCACACTGACACTCTAACTACTATAATAACACTAGTAACAATAAGTTTAAAGTCTTTTTTTTTTTTTTGTACTGGAAATTGAACTTAGAACCTTCTGCTTGCCAGGCATGTGCTTATGCCACTGAGCTGGATCCCCGGCCTGAAATTAAAAGTCCTAAAGAGTTTATGTGCAGAACTCTTCTTTTATAATAGAATGCCAACAAGTGGCATTAAAGTATTTCCCATATGCTTAAAGGCATGTCTCCTGGATTAGGTGTCTTTTCCTTCTTTAAAAAGCTAGTATACAAAACAAAAACTTGGGGCTGGGGATTTAGCTCAGCAGCATAAGCACCTGCCTTGCAAGCAGGCAGTCTTGAGTTCGATCCTTGGTATCTATAAAAATGAAAAAGACAAAAAAAACAAAAACAAAAACAAAAACAACTTGGGAGAGTTAACAAGCATGTTGGAGAGTTCATAGCTCAAGAGGGAAGGGATTTTAGTAAATAACTTTGTAAAGAAGGGCAGATTCTTCAAACTCCTTGAAATTTCCTCTGTGATGCCTGTCTGCCATGCCACCCTGCCTTGGAACCAACCAATGATGAACTCAAACCTCTAAAAACTGTGAGTTAAATAATCATTCCTTCTTTAATTTGTGATGTCAGGTATTATGTTTCAACAATGAGAAAAGTAACTAAGACAAAATTTGTTACCAAGACTGGAGTTGTCACTTTAACTGTACCTGACCATGTGGTTTAAGAGCCTTTGGAACTGGCTTAGGGAAAGAGTTCAGAAATGTTTGGAAATGCCATCAGAAAAAGCAGCCCTGAAATGCCTTAAGGGAGATCCTGGTCAGAGTTCAGAAATGGTCCCAGTGATAGAAAGGTCCTGGAGGCTCAGTCAGGAGGTTTCTTCTGGGAAGAAAGACTGCAATGGTGGTCAGACTCCAGACAGTATGGGTTATACCTTGGCATAAAATTTGTCTGCATTTTGCTTGTGTCTAGAGACTTTGCCTAAAACTGATATTAAAGGTGGCAGACTAACTAATCTAGCAAAAAGAAATTTTAAGGCAGCCTAATGCTGAGGCCATGGTATAGCTATTGTCTGGGGACTTTTAGTCAAACCTATACTGAAAATGAAGAGGAAAGAGTCCAGCAGCAGAATGACTTAAAACATAGTGAGTTTTGGCCAGAAAGGAAACTCCAATAAAGCTGTGGATTGCAAAAATACAGCAAAAGAGACCTTGACTGCTAAGAAGGAAAAGATTACCTCCAACAGGAGAGTAGAAAAGATGGCCTGAGGGTATCACAAGAAGCAGTAGGACTCCACTCTTGTCAGTCTCAAAGACTTTGCTTTGAAAAGAGAAGTACCATGTTCCAGAATGGTGGCAGCCTAGGGAAGTTTTTCGTCAGAATTTGGTTCATAAACACTGAACCCTACACCCATGAAGGAAGAAAGCTTGGCTACTTCTCAATTTGATGACACACCTTGGCACCATCCACATGGTAGTTTTATGTGCATGCAGAAATGTAAGAGTTGTGGTGTCAGGAAGGTTTCCACCCAAGTTTAAGGAGAAGCTAGGCATGTGTCCCTGAGAGGGCAGTATGTGAATCTGTGTGAAGCCAGAAGTGCAGTGGAGACCCTAGAAGACAGAAGAAGATAGGAATATGGATCATTCAGGGAAAACTGCAAGGAGTGAGCAAAACCAGCCAAAGAAAAAAGCCATGGAAGTGCCATAAAGGCAGAGCCACCCAAGCCCCTTGGAGTTCACAACTTGCCACAGATTGCAGAGAATGCTAGAAGTGGAACTACCGGGTTTAATGTTTACCCTACTAGATTTTAGTCTTGCTTTGTTCCCCCTTGATTGCTTTCTCTCTTGTGCCATTGAATGCTGGAAGTGTTTAACTTTCTTTTCATTGATACAAAGGCTTGCAGTTAAGAGTTTACCTTAAATCTCAGAAGAGACTTTGGATGAACTTTTCAGCAATGCTGAAACTTTTAGGACTTTTCCATCTGTTAGAGGTAGACTAAATACCTTTTTATAAAGGGGTGGGTGTTTGGGGCCTGGGGTGGCATGTTATGGCGTGTGTTTAGATATCTTCCCCAAAGCCTCATGTGGTCATAGGTGGGGATTTTTCAGAGATGGCTGGATCTAGAGTGTATGACACTGGAATTAATTCATGGTATAATGCTACAATCAAGGGTGCTAGGATTAAAGGTTTGAGTGTTACCCATGCTAAGTAGCCTGGACCATTTCTTCTCTGCAGTGCCTGTCTGCCGGCTGATTATGGACTAAAGCCTCTATAAACCATAAGTTAAATAAACCTTTCCCCCTTTAACTTTGGGTGTCAGGTATTTTTGTCTCAGCAATGAAAGAAAAGTAACTAACACATCTGTCTCATCCACTGGTCAGACATCACACTGGTTCTCAAGCCTTCTAAAAGAGATCCCTTAGCATCTGAACTTTGTTAACTTGCATATTCTAGCCCCATCCTCTTCAGGCCTATAATTCAGAATTCATTTTTAATATTGACCTACACACTCTGGATGATTGTGATTGAGGTAAGCCAGATATGTTAGTGTCCTAGACAAGGAGAGTTAGAGGAATAATTTATGACTCTCAGCAAATTGGAGAAGTATGTAGTCAAAACTTGTTTCCTGCCAGGCACAGTGGTCCATGCCTGTAATCCCAGCGGAGGCAGGAGGACCACTGGGAGTTAGAGGCCAGCCTGGAATACTAGTGAGTTAAAGGACAGCCTGAACTAAATAGCAAGATGGTGTCTCAAAAAGACAAAAAAATTGTTTCCTTCTAGAAAATTAGTTTAGAAGTGGGGAGGAATGAAAAAAAGATACAGTGGAAAATAAAATAACAGTCATTATAACCACATTATAGCTTTGATAATATGTTACCTGAATTCTGGGAGTTTAAGAGTCAGTGGGCAGAGAAGTCCAGCAATTTTGGAAAGTTACAAGCTTTCCCTGCTCTGTACATCCCTCCTCAGATAAGTTTCCCCAGCCAACCCTAACATACTGTTATGGTAAGGAAGGAGTATAATATTATAATGCACTTTTAAGTTTTCAGCAAGAATAAAGGATTAAATAACTTCAAGTCAGAGGATAACATTCTTTTATGTCTGTTTAGTACACTTAATTACTACTGTTCTTATTAACTCTAGGTATAGTTATAAGTCACCTGCTAAGCGCTAGGCTGGGTGGTAAAGCCATTGCCCAGGGAGTTTACATTCTATTTGGGGAATGAGAATGGGCATAAATTATAACACCAGAACCACAATCATATCCAGCAGTCAGGCCCTGAGGCAGTCTGTGGTGCGAGTGGGGCCTGAGTGATGTGAGCAGGCATTCAGGAAGAAGTGATGAGCCAAAGGAAGAGTTAAAAAGTAAGATGTGTCAAGGAGATGCATGCAGTGAAACAATGAGACATACAAAGAATACACTTTCACTGGTGGAAATAGAGCTCATCAGTGGAACATCTAGATCTCAGTGCATGATACCCTCACCACAATTAAAAAACAAAAACAAAACACTGTTGAAAGTAGGGCATGGCAGCAGTGCATGCCTGTAATACCAGCTCCGAAGGAGACTGAGGCAGGAGGATCACAAATTCCATGCCAATCTAGGCTACATAACATGACCCTGTTTCAAAAAGAAAAAAAAACTGATTGAGATTCAGACACTAACTATATTATGTTTTAGTTTACAAAAATGAATCAGTGACAACAAAAAAGACTTTGGTCTTCCTATGAATCACTTTTTAAGTCAGTAAAGCTTTAAGATGAGTTGACCCTGAGTAGCATAAACATGTACCATTTTCTTGCAAGAGATTGGCCTTACTTACTCAGCTTGCTACCTGTGGGCTCCCTGTGGGCTACCTGGAGTTCAGGTGTGTTTTGTTTCATTTTGCTACATTTTGTTTGTTTTGTTTTGCTTGTGGAACTAAGGATAGGCCCAGGTCTTTTCACTGAGCTACAACCCTCTTCCCTTCTTATGTTTTACTTTGAGTAAAGTAGGTAAGTTGTCCATTCTAGGCTCAAATTTGCGATCCTCCCACCTCAGTCCCCAGAGTGGTGAGTTTACACATGTGCATCACCACATCCTGCTCCAGTGTTCAGTGTGGTTTACATTTTTGTAAAGGGAATAAAGAGAGAATATTTTTAAAAAGATATTCACAGTACCCCCTGAGACAACTGAAAATGCTATCTATCACAATTCCAACTTAGAGATTTTTTCTTTTTGAGACAGGGCCTCACAATGTTGACAAAGTCAGCCATTTGCAATCCTCTGGCATCAGCCTCCTGAATGCTGGGATTGCAGGGGTTCACCAAGCTAAAACAAACATGAGAATCACTGTTATAGCCCTTTTTGGCTTACAAATCAAATGTACATTTAAGAATCAATGAAGATATCTCATTTCCTTCTCTTGTTTTTGCTTCAGTTTCTCTGTTGGACCCAAACTGAGGGCCCAACAGTGGCGAGCCGCCACTGGAGGATCAGACCAAGAGCATGGGAGAGCCTGCCTGGGCCACCCACACTCCATGCAGGCTACCTCCCTTACTGGCCCAGAAAGGAAATAAGAAGGAGAGATGTGAAGAGTAGTGGTACTCAGAGACTCCAGAGCAGCCATGGGCCCCACCCGAGCCCCCAAGCTTGCCCAGCCTGTGCACCTACCTGTCCCCCCAGTCCAGGGCCCCAAGATCATTAGGTGGAACAGGCTCCATTATCACCCAGGCCAAAGGGAAGATGCCCTGGTGCTCACCAAGCAAGGCCTGGTCGCAAGTCTTCTCCTAAGAAGCTTGTGAAATTAACATCTTCAGGGCATTCTTTTGTTATTTTCATACCCAGTATGTTGGCCAGCCAGTTCTTTACTGAACTTGCCACATACAAGAAAGAAACCAACACTACAGCTATGTCAGACCTGCTGCAGTGTCTCTAGTATCAGTTTTATCAGATTCCTGGAGCCTGGCTATTCCCAGAAGTGACAGAGGAAGATCACAGAAGGAGCTGTATGGTCACAGGAGCTGTACACTGATCCTTAAGCAAGCCAATCAGCAGTGTTGACTTCACAGTGCCTGAAGAGATTGCAGTGACCACTCACCTGGTTAAGTGCACAAGAGGCCTTGCATGGATGAGTTCCTGAGGGGGTTGGGCTCTCTGAATGTGTTCTCTTCACTGCCAGCCTGACCAAGTACGCCTAACCTGTGACAGGTTTGCTGGTCTGGTATGGGGTGTTCCAGGCCTGCCTGTTCTGTGAGTCTGCAGCTGCTGTTTCAATGACCTCAGCCCCCTGGAGTGGGACCTGAGGAAAACCCTCATCTGGGACAGTTGCTTGCTTGTTACATATTCCACCTGGAGAATGTAGCGCCTTGCAGTCCTGGTTCGATGACATGGCAGATAATGAGTTACTCAACCTAATTCCAATCCTAGGAATGAAGCGGAGCAGATGATGTGTACACCAGCCTTGGGCAGCTACAGACCTCGGATGATGTGTACACCAGCCTTGGGCAGCTACAGACCTCGGATGATGTGTACACCAGCCTTGGGCAGCTACAGACCTCAGATGATGTGTACACCAGCCTTAGGCAGCTGCAGGCCTCTTAGCTTTCCCCCTTCATAGCAGTTTCATTCCTAGCAGAGGACTTTGCTATAATGTGCCTTTTCTGATCAGCCTGACAGAGCAGAAGCTGGGCCAACTCACCAAATGGGGCCTGGAAATAAATGTGACTGGAAAGAGCTATGGGGAAAGTTAGATGTCAGCTGGTCAAACCAGACCATTAATATCCAGAAATGCCTATTCCAAGTTGAGTTCCCAAGATAAAGGGTGTGTGTGTGTGTGTGTGTGTGACAGACTGACAGACTGACAGACTGATTGACTAACATGAAGAACTGTGACTCTGGGATTTTCAGTGGGGGAGAAGTTGAAAAAATATCACAAAGTAGTCCATCTCCACTCCTGTCATCCTTCAAGTCACTGAGCATTACAGGAACAGACTACTGCAGACTCTGTTGCCAAACCACGGCCTTTCCTTGGGGTTGAAAGGTCTATGCAAAAGAGAAAGGAAGAGGGTGGGGCAGAGGTGTCTTTTGGATGCCCCAGGCACACTTCTTTCTGAAAACCTTCTCCAGCCAGCTGCCAGACAAAAACATGCTATTTCTGGGAATATGATGATTTGTTTTCAGAACCAGCAACCGGTTGACCATAAAGTCCTTGGCCCAAAATTTGCACTTGCCGCCGACTGAGTGCCTATCTCCTCTCTATGTGTCTTAGTTACTTTTCTCTTGTTACTAAGACAAAATGCCTGACACCCAAAGGTTTATTTACCTTAGATTTTGTAGAGGTTTCAGTTCGTAACCAATTGGCTCTAAGGAAGGTGGCACTGCAGAGGGACGTCACAGAGGAAAATAGTTCATGGTGGGCAGAAAATAGCAAAGCAAGCAAGGGACCTTATCAGCTTATTTCTGCCCCATTTATACTCTGTCTAGGCCACTAGGATTAAGGCTGTGCCAAATCAAACAGTGGACTGATTTAGGAATCACACATCCTTAATCCTACTATCACACACACTAGATCCAGTCATCTCTGAAAAAGGCCCACCTATGACCACATGGGACTTTGGGGGACATCTGTACATAAACCATAACACTGTATCTCCCCAAGGTTTTGGCAGTAGGCCTCCCTTCCTCATGACTTACCATAGTCTTGATCTTGCAGGGAAGGTGGTCTCCTTGCCCTGGAAGAGGACAGATGACTGATTTTCATTCTTCTGAATCTAACATGGAGCATTGGGTCTGGTTTATTTTTGGCAAAGCTGCAGTCTTGGGTCTGAGATAAATGTGAGAGGTGTGGGATACAGGGAAGAGATAAATCCCCAAAGTATGAGCGTGTAACCTCTTGGCTTACAGATCACCTGAGCTTCTTTCTGTCAGTCTGCTCTTCAAGGAGTCTCTGCTGGTACTGGTGCAGGGACTTTTGTTCTAAAGATTAGGATGGACACTGCAAGCTGCCCCACCTTCTGTTGCTTGGGCAGGGTCCTTTCCTGTTGCATTCTCCTGTGGACCTGTCCTGTGCCAAGCTCTAGCAGTTACCGTCATTCCTGGCTGTTGCTCTTTCTCTCACAGGCTCAGAACTCCTGCTTTTCCAGAATTGAGGAGTGAGTATTCTTACTATTTGTTTTGTCAGACTTCTGCCCCCAGTAACAAGAGTCAGGGATGCCCTCATAGGCCTGCACTCTGGGTGTCTCTGGCTTTCAAAAGTTCTTAACAGTGAATGCTTTTTAAAAAATAAGTAGGGACTTCCGGGAGAACATGGCGGACAGATAACAGCAGCCAGGGAGGCTCTCTGAGATTACCAGCTTAGAATCCAGGAATGATGTGGTGTGAGGAATCCTAAGCAACGGGAGATATACCCTGCTGACCCAAGAACGAACTAAGCTGAGAGAAACCAACTGGAAATGCAATCCCGGTGCTATAACAGGAACAGATAAAATCTCAGCGTGGAAGCTGAAATCTGCACCTTTGGAAGCCACGATTTGAATTTTCTGCTGCCACTGCTGTGTCTGAATCGGCACAGCAGGGAGAGAGACGCGCGAAAGCTCTGAGAGCAGGAATCGCGAACTGAACAGAGTTGAGAGTGGGACTGGCGGAGAGCTCTGTATTGACCTGTGGTGAGTGAGAAGAACAGGGACCCTTTTATAGACTAGGAGGCTTCAACAGAGGACATTCTGGGACCGAGCAGACTAGCCAGAACAGGGCACTGCAGTGACTTTAGTTGCATATTCCCCTCTCAAGCGGGATTAGTGGAGATCACCTGGCCTAGGTGCTGCTACAGACTAAGATCCAGTAGGCTAGCCCAAACCAGGTCCCAGCGCCTGGCAGTGCACCCTAGCAGTGAAGCCTTCAGTAGGTTGACCTGGAGGGGCAGGCCAAACATATGCTGCCCCGCTCTGTGTCTCCTTAGTACACTGCAGTGGGCGGGAACACCTAGCCAGCGGATTCAAACAAACTGTAACAGACCAAGAGAAAAAAAAAACTGGGCCTCCTATATATGCTTGTATGGAAGAAACAAAAAGTATGGGAAGAGGGAGCAACAAGAAAGGGGCCTCAGTCCCCAATCCTGAGAACACTGATCCAGGAAAGGTAATACAAAGGAGAATGAGGACAGAAAACATGCAATATCAGACATGACACCAATAGACATAATCGGTCACAGCGATATCTCCGGAGCCTCATAGATGAGTTCAAAAGTGAAGTATTTAACGAAATAAAGCAAAATATAAGTAGAATAGTTACAGAAATGCTAAGCACCACCCAAGAAAAAACAGATGGTAGAATGGAAGAACAGGAAAAAAAGGGGAGAATTGTTTGATGGCGAAAATAGAGAAAACATAGAATACATGAAGCAGGTTCAAAGAGATTACCAGGAAACTAAAAACTCTATTGAAAGCTGGCATAACAGCTTGAAAGAAACAAAGGATAGATTATCAGAACTGGAGGACAGATTTGTAAGGGGGGAGCATGAAATGAAAAACTTCTTAAAAATAACAAGGAAACAAACAGCAATAATACAAAGGCTAGAAGATGATAAGAGGATCTACAACTTAAGAATTAAGAACATAAAAGAAGAAGTAGGGACACAAACAAATAAACTACAAAAGCTATTCACAGAAATAATCCAGGAGAATTTCCCTAATTTAGCAAAAGGTAAAAATACTCAGATGTATGAGGCATACAGGACCCCAGCCACCTACAACCCAAACAGAGCTATACCCAGGCATATAATAATCAAAATTCCAGAAATCCAATATAAGAACAGAATATTAAAAGCTGTCAGAGACAAGAAACAGATCACTTACAAGGGACCACCCATCAGAATTACAGCAGACTTCTCGGCACAAACCATCAAATCACAAAGAGCATGGGGGGAAATAATTCAAGCTTTGAAACATAATAACCTCCAGCCAAGATTGATATATCCTGCATAACTGTCCCTAGAAATTGATGGAAAAACAAGGTGCTTCTAGGATAAAGAGGAACTTGGGAAATTTGCAACCACCAATTCAACTCTACAGAGAATACTGCAGGATATTCTAAAAAAAAGAAAAATATCAAGATTCTAGAAACAGTGGCAGAGAGGCCACAATGAATGGAGCAGAAAGCGAAATGAAGAAGACAAACTGACAACTAATGACAGAAAAAGTGCTCAACAGAAATGAGGCAGAGAAGGTTGGATGGTAGGAACAGCTATTCTGGAGAAAACAAGACATCATAATAGCTAATGCTGATTTAATATCATTTTGTTTTGAAGTCCCATCAAGCTTTTGTTCTTCTGTCTCCATCAGTCTTAACATGTTGTATCTTATTGGATTTTATTATACGTGATAATATAAACAAAAACTTTTATAGACAAGGAGATTATACAGAAACCATTGTTCATTTTCTGTTAGTTGATTCTAAATACCCTGTAATACTGTCATTCCCTTGAATGGTTTTACATTGTCTTGATATGTTTGATGCTACAGTATACGAAGTTATACTCAAAGATTTCAAGGAAAGAGACACTATGGTAACTACTTTTATGTCGGGATTATCTTATGGTAAAACACTATTTTGCTTAAATGGTTGTATTTTGACCTGCACTGTTTTGTTGTTATGCCCTCTTTTATCTCAATCTCCTTTTTTTAGTATTTACTTTTTCATTTTTATCCTTTTAATTAAGAGAAAAATAAATAAAATATAGCAGGATATATTATAGTAACCCACTTTGATTTCCTATTAACTTGATTTGAAACCCTGTATTGTTCTCACCATCTTGTTTTGACTGATTTTCCTCTATTGTTTTGCTTGATAGTACCAAGTTCGAAAGTATAGGCAACAACTGTGAAGACAATACGATTCATTATGACACCCATTCTGGTTGACTATTATCTTCTTTTGAAGCCCTCTAATGTCTCCAGTGTTTTGGTTTTATTGGTTTTGTTCTTTACTGTTTTGTTCAATTTCATTATAACTGATGATATAGGCAATTCTTTTTAAGATAGCAAGAGGCATTATGGTAACCATTGTTGATCACCTTGTATTTTGTTTTTACATTATGTATTATGTCCATCCTTTTGATTTGACTGACTCTGTTCTGTTATGTCACATTTGGTTTTACTCTCTTCAAAAAAAAGTAATAAGAACTGTGGGAGTAATAAAACCCAAAATGTGTAATTGTCATTGTACAAAAGAGAGGAAAAGAAAGTGCTCTAAAGGACATAACTGCATGTATATTTAAGTGAATAAGATAGATAACCATATTACTGAGTTTTGTTGGATCACTGAACAGAACTGTTTGCAGTCTCACTGTTTGAATGTCTACTTTATATGCTACTTTATATGCTTTAATTTTATAACTTGAACAACTATTTCTAAGATGATAATATGTAATCTATTAACTAGTGATTTCCTACTGTTTATTTTTTCTGAAATTCTGTATAACTTGTACCCTTTTTCTGTTTTTTTTTTTTTCTTTTTCTCCTTAAATAAAATTTTAAAAAAATAAGTAGATAAAAGTCACAAATGGAAGTTTCCCCAGGTTGGAAAATGAAGGGCAAAGTGCTCCTGCAGCTGGGGCCCTACCTTAGCATCACTGCCTTAATCAAGGCCTCCCCCAGGGGCTGGGTAGGGTTCTCTCCTTCCTCCTCCTTCTGGGATAGGAGGGAATTCTGATCTCCATCTCTGTGTTCCTGAGGTGATACCCTAAAGCATTTGTGAATCATTTCCCCTTAGGACTCATCCTATTACCCTTTTCAGTCTCCTCAGGTCCGGCATCAGGAACTAACCAGTTTGGAAAAAATCAGGTGGTATACCAGCAGCTCAGGGTTCTGAGTGGTAGCCAGCTAGCTGCATCTTTCTTGAGTTCCACCTTCTTCCTTGTCCCAGTGTGAGAGGCCCTGTCTATCACTGCTGTCACAGAAGTGGAACCGGTGCCCCAGATGCCTGGGATCCTGCCTCCAGCGCCATCCCTGTGACTGTGGGGTCCCACCACAGGTGAAGGGTAGAAGGCTCCAGGTGCTAGCCAGGAAGGCCATCTCCTGAAAGAAAAGGGGTGCCCAGAAACTAAGGCCAGCTCTGGCTTCAGACTCAGGTCCTGGCCTCCACCATCATTCTACTATTGCAAGAGGGGGGGGGGTGTCTTTCCCAAGCCCTACCCGAGTCTTCTACTTCTTGACCTAGCCAAGTTTTTCTCACTAAGCAGTAAAAGGCTTGAAACTGATTGAGTCCCAAGAACCCTTTCTGCCCGCTTTTGGATATCCTTGTTTTGCCAGAAGATGGGAGAGCCCATGCTACCCCTATCCCTATTAGGCTTATCAAGTGTCTAGAGTGTGACTCATGACAAAAACCTAGGGCAACTTGGTAGAACTAACCCTATTGCTTCTGCATGAAGGCCCTGCTCCCATCAGAACCTCACCCACTCACTTGCAGGTTTTCCACAGAAATGCTGGCTCCACTCTGCCCTCTTTCCTTTCTCAGAGAAGCAACATAGCCAAATCTAAACTGGTCTGGACTGTGTGGAACACAGCCAGCCTAAAGTTATCATTTGCTCTGTTTTCTAGGTTCATAGGGTGTTTGGGCACGTGATGAAGCCTGCTCTGGGGAGGATTCAGGCAGACTTATTTACAGGGGAGGGCAAGACAGAGGGAGCCACTTGCCCTGTCTATGCTCACTAGCCCAGCCTGTTTAAGACTCAGTGGCCACGGTGCCTGGTGTCAGCATCAACTCAAGCCCTAGCTTCAGTTCTCTAAGGTCCCTCTTCAGATACACCGTGGGTCACTTTGACTGGGCTTCTAAATCAACAGCCTTATCCCTCTTATTGAAGAACTCTGGACACAGGACCACTTTGTAAAGGGTCAGATAAGCATTTCCACGATGTGCATTGTAGAGGGGACAATCTATTGGCCCATGGGTTCCTTAGCAAGGCGAGTTTACCTTCAGTTAACCTGAGACCTTCTGTTTAAGTTCCCTCCCACCTCCCAAAGATTTTGTGTGAATGTATAAGTTCACCTCTGTTAACAGTGGCCCAGAAGCTTCTTTTACTAAAAATATGAGAGTCTCAAGACAGTCACTCCCGGGGAAGTGGACCCCATGCAGTTCTGGTGCCCGTCCCTCTTCTGAGTTTTCATTAGTGAATCAGTCTTGTATAGAGAATGTCCTAGAGAAGCCAAGTGTTTGAGAAAGGCAAGTCCACTTTCCATTCCTGATCTTCAGCTGGTTACTTAACTATTCTCGTCTTTTGGCCACTTTTTTTTTTTTTTTTTTTTTTTTTTTTTGTAAAAGGGTGTGGGCACCATTTTTTTTTTTTTTTTGTAAAGGCAGGTGCTTAGTTTTGCTTTTTTCCTTTTTATAAATGCCAGTAAATATCTGTATATTCAACCATAGCAGAGGATGTGGGGATATAGCTAGCTGCCCCAGCTCTTTTAATTTGGCAGGAGACACTTTTGAAGCAGACCATCCTCTTTGTCCTGTGACTTTCTTTGCTTGTGATTATGTCAAGTTTTCTGTGTTCCCCTTTCAAGATGACATTTTGGGGATAGGAGAAATCTGCTTCTCACTGTGACTGGGCTATGGGATTCTGATTGCTTTGTTTCATGACTTGATAATGTATTCAAAAACTTGAAATGTAGGATTTTTTGTATTATAATTCATTAATAAAAGTGGGTCTTATAAACCTAAAAAGAAGAGAAAGAAACCAATCATAACAGTGCTAAAATAAATGAAAATCAACAGTCTCTGAGCATAAGACCTGGAGGAAATAATGCAATTAACTCATTATGTAGATGAAAGAATTAAGGTGCAGAGATGTGAAGTATCTAATCTGACATCATAGGACAAGTAGTGGCATCATGGGACTAGGGAAGAGCTTTCTCAAGACAGGAGATCAAAAACTACAAAGGAAAATGCTAATTATCCTGATTTTATCAGTGCACTGTGTGTATATGTTCAAATATCACACTGTACCCTACTAATGTACAACAATTACGTGTAATCATTATTCTAAACTAAAAAGAAATAATGAAGTGAACATGGGGACCATCTCTAGATGCTGGTCCCCTCCTTCGGGCTTTTTTTGCATTCCCTCTGCTCCCTCGCTGCCAGGGGATGAGCAGCTTTCCTCAGCTATGGGTCTATCTTGACATTTCTGCCCTACCTCTGGCCTAAGAGCAGTGGAGCTGGCTGATCATAGACTATATGAATTCTAATTTGGTAAAATAGTGCCAAGTGTCTCCAAAGCACTTGTGTCAATTTCTATTCCTATCAGCAATGTATTTGGGATCTATTTGACCCACATTCTCTACAATACTTAATATTACCTGACTTACTCATTTCTGCCTGATAATTACGTTAAGATATGGCTCTCATTGTGGTCTCCAAATGCATTTTCTTGATCACTAGAGAGATTAACTTGTTTATTTCCTTACATTACACACTTCCTTAGAAGGTCTCACCCATCAGTTATTTGTGATAAGAGCCAAAGAAGGGTACCCCCCACAGAGAACCCACTGTCTTCTTGCTCAATAAAGCTAGTTCTCCCATGACATGAGTGGGGTTTATTGTTATGCCATGTATTATTTTGGTATTTACTCCAAAACACATTTTTTTAAAATGTTACAAGATTAAGGAATCAATTTCCTGTAAAGCAGTAGTGTCAATGTGACCTTTTTGTTTCATTCAAGTGACTTTCAATGAAAAAGTTTTATATAATTCAGGGTTTAAACAAAACATAATATCAGCTACAAGTCAGTTCTCTTTGTCATTCTCCATTCACATCTAGGTCGCAGGAAATGACAACAGCAAATTCTTGGTAGAGTCCATGCAAACTGCCTCATTCTTGCTATAAAGGGTGATATTCAAGTTTTACATTTTCCACAAAGAAATCAGGCCATTTGCAGACTGAAATTCTTTTTGCTGTTATTATGGGCAATAAGTTGAGGATAAAATTTTTCATTTTTACAATAAGTCTACCTAACAAAAGTGCTTTAAAAAATATCTTTCATAGTTTCAAGCATATGTCCCATGGCTGTAAAATTAACTTGAATATATACTTTTTGTTGTTCAAACATAAGTGAGGTTTTTAAACCTATTTCTATAAGATGAGGCCATGTAACTGCCACAAGACCTATAGTGCAAACGCTAGCTGGAGAGCAGCATGACTGCCTTGGTTTGCCTGGAAGTAATGGGGTCCCTGGAACTTGTGATTTTTGATGCTCTGACCAGGGAAATCCCAGACAAACTGGAAAGAGCTGGTTACCCAATTCAGAGGCTAACTTAGCAGGCAACTGGGCTCAGTTGGCTCAAGAAGCCTCCCAGCAGTGGGTTTTACCCTTCCCCTCACAATGGAATCCTTTGCAGTTTATGGAAATGGAGGAAATACCAGAAATTTAATTAGCAGCTGGGTGCCACATACTTAAAAATCTAGGGAACATGGGAAACCTACCAAACCCTTTCCTTTAGCTTGGATGTATCACAAGGTACAGAAACTTTCCTAGGTCTTTTTCACACATACTAGCAGCATTCATCAGCCCAGATTTTGGAAAAAAATGATTTTACGCTTTTTCTCACCACTTGATGGCGCCACTGTGCAACACTGCTCCTCAACCTGGAGGGCCAGTTTTGCCAGTCTTATTTGGTGCTTGAGCAGCTGGTGAAAATTTGTTTGTGGAATCCCAATTTTTGTTAACGATGGCTCAAAGTTGAACTGCAGCTCAAGGATGTCCCACTGACCTTGCACAGGCTATTCGAGGATCCACTAAAACAAAGGACCCAGAGAAATAGCGCTGCCTTGTCGCCTAGAGCTCCACAGGCTCTCTGTAGCCTACCCCTTCTTGCACAGCTTTCAAAAGAAATCAGTGCTGGCAGGGCTTGGTGGCCCACGCTTGTAATCCCAGCACTTTGGGAGACTGAGACACGAGGGCCCCAATTCAACCCAACCTGGGCAACTTAGCAAGACTCTTGTTTTAAAATTTAAAAATAAAATAAAATAAGTTTAGAGGGATAGGGATGTGGCTCAGTGCAAAGATTGTGGGTACAACCCCAGCCCCTCAAAAAGAAGGGGAAGAAAGAATAAAAGAGAGAAAGAGGCTGGTGTTCTCAGCCCTACAGTTCCTTCTATGGTTCCTTCAATGGGAGGTGGCTGGCAAGCATCCACGATTCACCTTTCTCTCACCTCACTCTAATCCACTGGTCTCTAAGTTACCATCCTTGCTTACCTGCATCCTGAGCAGAGGCTCCTGCAAGGTCACCTGCTTCACCTCAATCCCCTACAGTCTCTTCTCAGGGAAGCAGCCAGAGGTTGAGAGTACTTTAGAACACATGTTGCCTAACCCCACATAGCCCCTGAGGAGGGAGGAGAGAATCTACAGGACCCCTCACCTTCCTAAGCCCACATCCATCGCTCCCACACTCACTCTGCTGCTTGCCCCGTATGTCCATCCAGGGCTCTGCTGGCCCAGTCCAGCCAGAGGTCTCTGCCTCGTACTTCCCCACCTCGCACCTCTCCTGACGCCGGGGCATGACCTAGCCCGTGATCCCTTCAGTCTCTGTCCACCTGTCACCTGGCAATGACCACCATGTTTACAGCAGCGGTCCTCTCACACCATGCCCTTTCTCCTTTTCTGCTCTGTTTTTCTCTCCATCGCTTACACCCACTGCCCACAGAGCTCATTTGTTAACTGTTTAGCGTCAATTTTCCCTTTTTTATTTGTGAGCACCACGGGCAGGGATCTGTCTGTTTTGGTCATGGCCATGTCCTCAGCACTTTCACTCAGACCTGACTTAGTAGATGAATTAGTCACTTTCCATCACTGAGACAAAATACCTCAGGCAATCAGTTTATAAAGAAGAAAGGTTTATTTTGATTCAGTTTTAGAAGTTTCAGTCCCTGTTCTGTTGGATCCTTTGCTTTGAGCCGGTGGCAACACAGTACCTCACAGCAGGACCATTTGGCTGAAAATGCTCACCTCAGGGCCACCAAGAAGCAAAGAGAAGAGAGGGATGGGGACCCAACTACCCTTCAAAAATACATCCCCAGTGACTTAACATCCTCCTACTAGACCCCAATTCTTAAAGCTTCCACCCCTCTCAATAGAGCCAAGAGCTTGGACCAAGCCTTCCAAACGAAGCATTTGGGGGGGGGGCACTTATCCGACCTATGGTATTTGCCAAAAGTTCGATGGGCTTATAGAAGCAACTTCAGTGATATCACAGGCTAGGGTGAGCACCTGCAGGTAAAGGAAGCTCATATGGATTCCTATTGTATTTCTTGTTTTTGCTACTAAATTGCTTAGCTGTTAGATCTATAGCTCTCCCTTGATTAATGTGCCTCGAATGTCCTTTTTGTAAAATGGATCCAGCCCATGGAAATCTGGCCCTTGCAGACATCTGGCTATTGTGGTACCTGCCACCTTCTTTCCCATATCCACGACTTCTTTCCATAGCAGCCTGGCTCAGAAAACCTTCGCAGAGGGCCAGATGCCTCTATAGTAGTAATGGACAGTAACACTCCCAAGCAAGGCTTTTGTCTTGCCTGGGCCACCCAGAACTCGCCACAGGCCCTAAATCACACTCAGAACTCCAGCTGCAGGGGAGTCTGAGAAGTAAAGTTATTGTTCCCCATCTCTGAAGAATGAGCTTACACAAAAAAGGAACTTCAAAACTGTGGTTTACAGCCGATTAATGGCCTTGAAGTCAATTTACTGGAATAAGACCAGTCTCTTTTTTTTTTTTTTCAGTGAAATAGAACAGACTAGAAAATAGCAGAATGTACCATAACATCTAAGGATAAGTATTCTTTCATGAAACTTTTTACACAAGCTTCCACACAAAACAATGGATCAGAATTTCTGGGACATCGTGATTTCTTAAAATCTTCCCACTGCAGCCCAGTGTACAGCCAGAACAAGGGCCTACAGAAATGATCCAGTCCAGCATCTGGCCACCCCGGCACTGTGGTAAGGCCAGCCTTTCCCTAGAGTCTATCTGCATAGGAGGATCTTGCTTGTACCCACATCAGACCTTTCTTTCTCTCTTCCTGTTTCAAAGCCCACACTTCCTTTTTAGGTATCTCCCCAACATCCTGTTTGCACCCACTGAGTGACTGACCCCATGACTAGACAAGCCTCTAGGATAGGTTAGGCAGCCTCCTGAAGACAGCTTCCAGCATCTCATCCCTAGCAGAAAAAGAACCACAGCAAATCCACCCTAGGAAGGAGTGTGCTCGGAACCATAGGATGTACCTCAGCTGTCCCCAAACACCGGGGGACAAGAACCAAAACGAGCATCCACAGCTTCTGGAAACCCCACTTACTTCCCATCTGGTTGAAGAGAAGGATACAAAGAGAATCAGTGACAAAATGACAAGCTGAGGGAGAGAGTTTGCTGAATGATCATGTCAGGATGCCCTCTGGGGCAGCATCTGGACGGGTTGCTCAGGAAAGTGGCAGGACAACCAGCAGCCCCTCCACTCCTCAGCTTTCCCTTGCCTGTTTCCACTAGAGCTTGGGACATCCCCGGAGCAAAGCCTCCTTGCTCAGACTCTGGGCACAAGATGCAGACAGGAGCTGTAGACACTGTTTGGGGCCAACAGGAAACACAGTGTTGAACAAATCAGCGCCATTCCACCTTTGTCCCTTCTCACTATCTTCTACCTCCCCTGTCCTAATCATCAAGCAGTTAATCTTAGAACTATTTCGCTGTAGGACATGAAATGATGAGTAATTCTGAGTCCTTTACCCTTTTCCTCTTTTTCTCTTATAGACAGGGTCTTGCTATGTAGTTCAGGATGACCTTGAACTCACTACATGGCCCGGCCAGCCTCAAACTGGCAGGGATCCTCTTTGCTTCAGGCTCCTGAGTGGTAGGCTCACAGGCGTGCAGCACCACACCTGCACAGACTTAAAGAAGATCCTTTTCTGATTTCCAAGTTGCCTATTACTGAACACACGAAGAAAGCACAAAGACTTCCAACTTCTGAAATAAATACATTAAATCTCTTCATCCAACCATTTGTGAAACTGCACAGTCATTTTTCCCTGAAGGAGGGCAAAGGAGGCCTACTAGTAGATTACTTTACTCTCTGAGAAGGCCGTCCAAGAATGCCTTGCCCGATGTCACCTGGAAGAACTCCAGACCTGTATGATCAAGATGCCGTGACCTGAGAGAGAGAGTCAGGCAGGCTTAATAGGACAGAAAGGAGGGGCTGGGGATTTAGCTCAGCGGCATAAGCACCTGTCTTGCAAGCAGGCAGTCATGAGTTAGATCCCCGGTACCGATATAAAGGAAAAAGACAAAAAAAAAAAAAAAAAAAACCTAATAGGACAGAAAGGGACAATGTGCATACAAAGATCCTTTGTATGTAAATTTCAGTCCTCAAATCAGAACCAATGGGGCATGTAGACAGAACAGGCTCATGGCCTTGCCATTTGTCCTAGGACTTAGCCTTTCATCTACAGGCGCAAACAGCAATGCCAAACCAATGCACCCAGGACCAAGTCTTCAGAGGATAAAAGTGCAGATTGAATTCTCTTTGCCTTTTGCAGCTAATGTAGCCACAAATTTCGGGAGGTCAGATACTTGGCATATGTGACAAGCCTCCAAGCAACTGGGATGCTCAGCCTCAGAATCAGAGCTGGAAGGAATCTTAGCTCACTCCCTTCTTTGACAGTGCGGTAAACTCAGGTCGGCGCTCTCAGTGGCTTCCTTGAGATCACCAGTAAATGGATGATGAACGTGATCTGTTGGGACCCGGTTTCCTAGCTCCCAGGTCACCGTTCATTCCCTCGTACTGTGGCATCCTCAACATTCCTGACACTCCCCCAGCACTTAATTCACATCACAGCTCTGCTGCCTGTGCCCACCTGCCAGAGCAGTGTCCAGAACTGTCCAACAGCAAATGATGAATGCATGCTTACAGATTAAACCACAAACACCACCACAGGCCTGTGGAACAAGTGAGTAGCCTCTATGTGTGACCATCCAGAAGCCCTTACAGTGGGGTCTTGGGGTGGCAGATGATATAAAAAGCCTTGAGGCTCTTATCTTTCCTCAAAGCACAGCCCTGAAGAACAGCACAGGGTAAGGATGTGCAATCCGCACCAGCCCACCCCTACCTGAAACTGCCCATGCCCCTCCCCACCTTTCTCATGTGACTTTTGTGACTTCTTTCCCCTGTGCCCATTTTATCTAGTTTCATCTTTATACAAATACTGGAAAAACAGCAGGACACAAGATAACTGGTCTTCCGGCCCTGACTGGGTCAGTAGCGGATACCGAGGCACAGGAAGGCTACTAATGTCTGCATGGATACTGGGACAGAGAGGAAGAAGGCAGCTCTGCCCGGGGAATTTCCCAGTGGTCTGGGAAATTAAAAGAAAGACTCATAGTTCACTGTCAGGGATGAAAGGATGCCTGCTATAAGAGCTTGGAAATTGCAAAGCTGCACAATTCCTGCAGGGCATTTGGTAGTCTGAGCCCTCTGCAAGACGAAACCACCCTGACTGGCTAAGATCTGAACTGAGCAGCAGGCAGACCATTCTCATCCATTCAGCACCAAGATGATGGAAAGATGTAAATATTTCAGAAGAAATACCAAGATGATGGCCACTAAAACATCAGAAATGTGTTTACACATGGAGAGGATGACCAGCATCCTTTAAGTGTGTAGAGCTTTTAAGGATCTTAATGTGACTCTGTAACTATCCATTCCAAAAGAAAATGAGGCCTTTAATAGATTAACCAAACTACAAGGATTTATGAAGCACTTGCTACCATATGAGGTATAGAGCCCAACTGCAACAGCTCACACATTAGCACGCAGGAAGCATTCTGAGAAGACACAAGCAGTAGATTCCGGCTGTGAGGCAAGAGGCCACATGAGCTGCCAAGTGCAGAAAGTAGGTAGATGGGAAGATGTCAGAGACGCCAGGGACGGGGGAAGGCCCTTGTGAGTGATCAGAAGCTTGCATATGTGCACGTGTGTGTGTGTGTGTGTGTGTGTGTGTGTGTGCAGGCATGTAAGTATGTTTGTAATGCAGCATGAAGCATGGCAGGCACTTGGGAAAGTGGGATAGGTCTGAGGAGGGAAACAACAGGTAAAATGGCGCACACACAGTGGAAGACCTGCGGGGCGCACTGTGGGAACACACCTGAACATGGAAGCGGATGCACTTTAGGGAGCAATGAGAAGATGTCAGAGGTGCGGCTAAACGATAAAGGGCAAGAAGACACTGTCAGCAGAAAATCCAGGTGGTCAGCTGCAGAAGGCAGTGAGGAGGCAGAGGCTCCTGGTCTGAAAAGGAGCTGGCTCAGTCAGCTTGGCAGGTGCCTGGCCAAAGCCAAAGTCCTTCCTCAGTCCTCTCTTCCAGGGGAGCATGGGCAAGTCGGGGTCAGAACCAGTCTCAGGGAGCCCCGTTCACATCCAGACCCCTACACGGCAAGGGAGAAGAGAGCATCCACACCCTGTGGACACACATGGTACTGCACAGGAGCCCAGGAAGGGGACAAGTGAATTGGTCACTAGCCCAGCTCCCTCCTGATGATGTCTTTTCAGGATTTGTTCTTTGCACCATAGTCAGGAAGCAAAAGAACAAGTCCTGGTTTGGGTTCTAAAATTGTTGTCACAGAGTCTGTTGAGTTTTTATTGCAAACAGCCAGCCTACAGGAATTCTAAAGTGCCACCTCCCTTGAGATGGTGTCACTTGTTTTTCCCTTGTGTTTCTTTGGCATCTGTGGAACCTCTATGCCCAGAAGACAACTGATTAGAGAATCTTGGAACTGAAGTCCTCGTGTCTGGATGGCTCATTCTCTGCAGTACCTTAACGGGATTGATCGGTTCAGCACCTACCACAGCCGTGCCCTCGGGGATGCCTCCATCATTCCCACTAAAGCGGATGGAACACAAAGGCTATTTTCATCGGCTTCCATCTAAGCACACTGCTCACAGGTCCAGAAGATCCTCTACTTGTCCCTAATTGAAACAGTTGATTGTTTATAGCAAATTTGTCACACCAAATAACTTGTTATCCATCACATATCACATCATAAGCTCTGTGGTCCATGTTTAAAAAGCAGACAAGAGGCATCTAACCCCTAGCTTTGTCTGTCATGTGATTTGCTGAAGAAACTTTGACAAGTTATTTAACCTCTCTCAGCGTCACTCATCTTTCAAAGGAACATAATAACAGCAGGTATTTCAGGTGGTTGTTGTGGGGACAAATGGAAAGATGTAAAGCACCTCACTCAGCACTCAAAAGCTGCTCAACAAAGAGTAGCTTTGTTTCTTATCTTTTTATCATTAGAACTTTCAGCTGCTATTTCTCTCTCTCTCTCTCTCTCTCTCTCTCTCTCTCTCTCTCTCTCCAAGGACAAGGTGCTTTGGCTTGTTTTGGTCAGGGGTGATTTCAAGACAGGGTCTTGCTACGTAGCCCAGGCCAGCTTTGGACTCGTGATGTAGCCCAGATTGGCTTTGAACTCACTATTCTCCTCCCTTGGTCTCCTGTCCCTCATGCCCAGCTTTCTTGTTCCTTCTAATGGTGGGGACATGCAAGACTAGGTGGAACACTGTTGTTTGACAACATTTTTGTAGGACTCTAGACATGAGAGGGACCTCAAGAATTGAGCCAACCAGCGGCATAAGCACCTGCCTTGCAAGCAGGTGGTCGTGAGTTCGATCCCTGGTACCGATAAAAAGTTAAAAAAAAAAATTGAACCAATATCCTAGGCTGCACGCTGAGCTGTACTCCACCCCCCAAGAGAAAGCACTATCTATTCCATTTGTAAGGGGCCAAGTTCAAGCAAAACAATCCCAGTCTTTCTCCACAGCAGCTCACACACCAAATCATGACATTCAAGACCTGCTAACTAGCATCTAGCTAACATGTTTCCTGTCCCCTGTAGTTATTGCTAACTTCTCTCTGTTTTACATTTATGTCAGGACATTAATTTCTCCTTTATCAAGACCAATCTCGAAACCACTTCTACAGAACCACTTCTCCAGGACAGCTTGGCCAAAAGGCCACTGTCCCTATAACTACAACCACAGTTGCTCTAGAGACCAGCCAGAAAAAGCCATGGGCACTGAACACTGTGCTGGCATCTTCCTTCCCCCTGCACTTCTTGTCTGGTGTCAACTGAGCCTTGCACTAAGCATGGCCAACATGGCTGAATTGCAGTCACCACATTCATTCTGTCCATGCTGCAGGGTTTCTGCCAGACATGTATCACCATTTGATCCATTGCAGAAAGGTGGAATATTCAGACCTAATTCCTTCTGGCTCAGTCCTAGCCATCACCACAACACCAACCCAACCAAAGTCTGTGTGACATATCCAGTGTGGGTGGCCCTGGTCACATCCAGGATCAGTTTTCTTAGCCATGGCCTTTTACCTCAGAACTGCTCTGCGTTCAAACTTCTGACCCCCTTTCCAGCACTTGCTGGAGAGTGCAGGACATGAGTGCTGGAGATGGAGCTTGTGTCTGTCTATGAATCAAGTATAGAACTTGGCCAGTGGAGATCATGCTAAGAGCCCAGATGTGAGAAAGAACAAAAGACTTGGTACACACAATCACTCACTCGGCTTTGCCCTAATGAAACTGTGCTCCTCCCACAGGTGAGGCACAGGACCAGGTCCTAAGGCATCTGGCCAATTATTGGGGGTGAAATACTCTGACCCTCTATATATCGGGCAGAAAGTTGTAAATGCCCAGGGTTCTGTGTAACCCTGTGTGTTTCCTTCAGCTCTTCTCAACTTGCCCATTACTCATGAGGTTCCTCCCAGGGCCCTGGTGGAGCAGATCCTCAGGAGGATGCTTGTCAAAACACAGAGGTACAGCCTGGGAAGGGAGTAGCAGCCATCCCTTCTGGGCTTCTAGCCCACTGGGCAAGGCTTCTCCATCTGACTGCACTCGATTTGGGGAGGACAGCAGTCTTTTTATTTAAACTACAGTTTGAATGGTTAATACATTTGGATAGCTCAAAACTAAAAAAGTACAAAAGACGACTCCACCACCTCTGAAGAGTGCAGGAACAGAGTGCCACACTCCCCATCACTGTGGACCTTGTCACCTCCAGGCAGCTTCAGAACACTGAGCCACATGCTGGCTCCCCACAAGCCCCACTTGCTGTGCCCACAGATAAATAAGAAGTCACAACTCAGTCAAGCCAGGAAGCTCTGCCTGGACTCAAAGCCAGCCCCCAAACCCATATCCTGGCTCACAGCTAACTTTCCAGAAAATTCCAACAGTATTGACTCTGAGTGGGAACTATTTCTCAGCCTTAAAACCTTCACAAAGTAACGCTCACAGAATGGGCAAGGAGGGCGTTTCTTTGCTCCACCTGCAACAATGCCTCTACACATTAAAGCAACGTCAAACCAAATCAAAGCTTCATTTGCTTGGCAGCTTGAAAATGTTATTAATAATGCACTAAGATGTACTGTCATAAAGTGAAATTTTTATGTGTAAAAAATAATTTAGCCGCCAGTTACTTACTACCTTGCTGTATAAGGCGAGTCTCTAAGTGTGGTGAAAAATAAGCACAAGTCATTGCTTCTAGGAGTTTGCCAACCAGAGAGCATTAAGGACAAAAGTGAGCAGAAGTAATGAACACAGTAATAAATGACTCGTCGCACTGCAGCTAAAGAGGTCAGGTGGGGACGCTGAGAGCCTCAGAGAGCCCAGACAAGATGGCATAACGGGGACACTGAGGACAGTAACCGTGACCTGAATGTTACCAGGTGACCGAGAAAAGGACAGAAGCCATCACGCCTACTCCCCTCACCACCCTCCTCTCTCCCCGCGTTCCGCAGGGCAGGGAGTTTCAGCCAGCCTGTTCAAGGCTGGGAGCTGGGAGCTCACAATGGTAGCTGAGCCCTCTGCTTCCAGGACAAAGACCAACACAGCCAGCTGCCCAGCAACTCTGCAGCCACTACACAGTTCAACTGAATTATGAGAAGGGAGACAAGTGAGACAGGCGGGAGAAGCCGAGATCCGCACGGGAACTGGGGAGGCCAGCTCGCAGCTCCAGGCAGTGTACTCAGGCAGGGTCAGGGAGTTCTCGATCTCCAGTGACAACCTGTCTTCTGAGTCTTGCCCCTCCCAACACAAACAGAAAATGCAGGAGTGGAACAGCTCGGTTTGAAAGTAAAATGAGCTCTCTCTCCCCCAACGCGTCTGCCCACCGCCACCACACACTCCCACACCCCGTCCTTCCGCGCTGAGGGTGACCCCCTTCCAGCAGCGCTCCAGGCAGTCAGAGGGGAGTCGCTGCGTCTTCCCGCCCTGCCTGTAAGATGGGCCACGAAGGCTGGCGACCCCCGCCAAGAGCTGTAGGAGTCTTGGGCTCTTTGACGGAGCTCCAGTAGGTGCAGGGCCAGCGCAAGGGGCAGCGCCTGCAGGAGGGAGCGGGTCAGCACCGCCACCTCGCCGGCGCTGGTTTGCTTTTCTGGGCCCCATCCCTCGGCCCCCGCAAAACGCCCCTCTTTCCCGGGCTGGTTTTGCGGAGGAAGCGGCTGAGCCCGGTGGTAAAATGACTTCCCCGGTGGAGGCAGGACTGGCGCTCTGGCGCCTTCCTCCCGCGCGGCCGCCTCCCCTCCGCCGCGCACTTCCAAGCCGCGGCACGCTGCGCCGCTCAGGCTGCGGGAGCCCCAGACCGCAGGGACCCCGGGATGGCCGAGCCCATCCGTCAGCACCAGGCACCCGCGCTCCAGGATTCACTCAAGTGCCGTGACTCGCTCCAGGCCACCGGCGCTGAGCCCGGCTCGGGCACGTGGTGTCGCCGCGGAGTCGCCGGAGGGGACAGTGCGGGACGCGGGCGCACTGCGAGGGCCCCGAAGGGGACATGCGTGGCTGAAGGGGCAGCTCAGGGCCAGAGGGGACAACGCAGGACTGCGCGGGTCTCTTCCGCCCGCCTTCGCTGCGGGCGAGCGCAGGTCCCTGAGCTCCGGCGGAGCGCGGGTCGTTGGGGCAGTGGGCGGAGGGGGGACCCTACCTTTCCTGAAGGGCATCGCGCAGGGAGCGCTCCCCGCCGGGCTGGCCCGCGACACCCTGGCAGGCCAACGTCCAAGTGGCAGCCCCGCAGCTCGGGGCCCTGCGGGTGATGGAGCTGGCGAGGGAGGGGAAAGGGACATATTTGGTCAGAGCCCGGCGCGTCACCGCGCGGAGGAGGCCCCTCCGCCAAGCAGGAAGCGTGGAGTCGCGGCGTCACCCTTGCGCTCCGGGCGCCGGCGGACTGCGCCCAGGTCTGGGGTGCTGGTCGGGTCTCCTCCAGTGCCAGGGGCCCCCAGATGGGAACTTGCCTGGACCTTGAAGTGCCACCTGCCTTTGTCACCGAAATGGAGAGGTAACGCCTCCTGGACAGAGAAGAAAACCTGCTCATTCATCGTCTCCCCCCCCCAAGCTGTTGGCATCACTATAGAGGAAAAGGACTTGGTGGAGTCTATACCATTTTTACCTTAATTCGATTGGGCACAAAGGAACGGCACTGAGACACGCTCCGATGGCCGGTTGGCTCGTACTAAGACTAAATGAGAGATCGAGGTAGCATCTCAGAAAATCTCGTCTCTAACAGCCTTGCTGCTGCCTAGGTTAGTACCGTCCTGTGCCCTCTGGTCTAGCCAAAGCACCTGCCACGGACCTGACCGCTTGAGACTTGCTTATTTGTCTGTAAGACCCACGAAGGCCAAATTTTCCCCCCTTCTGCTCACTACTTCCCCAGAACCTGAAACAATCCCTCTCCACACGATTCAATAAATTTGTCTAGAGAAATAGTAATGCCACCGATAAAACTCGAGCGAGAAAAGGAAGGAGGGGCACACACCCTGATATGCTGCCTCTTTAAATGAGGAAATGCCAGGATACTTGGCGAGACCAAATGACTCAAAGGCAGGGCTGCTCGTGGGTCAGTTAAAAGTTAACTCCAACCCAGGCAACGTGCACCTGTACTCCTAGCACTCAAGAGGCTGAGACAAAAAGGATTATTCGGGCCCAGCAGTTGGAAATCAGTCTGTACAACACGGTGAGCTTCCAACTAAAAAAACCAAACAAAAAGCAAATTCCTGTGAAAAGTGCTACATTTTGCTGCACTTTGAAGAAATGTCAGTAACAATCTCTCCTGATCACCTAATATTTAAAACACCCATGCAAATAACACTCAGTCCACTCTATGTGGTGAAAAAAGCATTCGAGTTGAAAAGGTATAGCCAGTAAGCATGGACTTTTTTCTTTTGTTCTTTTTGTTTCTCTTCTAGTCTCTCTTTTTCTTTTCTTAATCAGAATCATTTCTTAGTCTTATGTATCGAAGGGAGCTAATACCAGGGAGAAAGAAGTAACTGTGGCCTCAGAACACATCCTGTCACTTAGCTTGGGAACATGGATGCTGAGAGTGCTTTTGGAACTGACCCTGTGGCAGGGGCACAGTGCGCAGGTGAGTCATGCACTCTCCAGCCACCACTGGGCATGTGCGCATCAGCCAGAGGACCCAGGAGTGGGACTCCCTGGGAAGATCCAGATTCAGTGCTCTGAGTAATTGTCAATTTACTCTACTACATTTTTCTCTGCCTTAATTTCCTTGTCAGGCAGATGTGGACTTAACTCCATGGACTTTGATTGCCATGGAAGGCAACTTGTATCTAAGACCAGCTTTTCCAGATAAAGAGAGCGTCAGTCTGCTGCATTAAACTTTGGGCAGTGGAGGTCACAGTAAAGCCTGAGGTTTACTGTAAAGCACAGTAAAGCACAGACACTCTGGGGTGGATGCGTCTTAGTTCTTGAAGTTGGAACCTTTACCCTCGGGGACTCACGTGTTCACAGGGATACTGTGAGACAATAAAGTCTATATTCCACTTGCGTTTTGATCCCAGTTCCTAACCCAGAGCTTTAAACTCCTTGGAATTTCCAGAGCAGTAAGAATGAGAGCTGGTGACCAGAGAGAACAAGGCACGATTAGAGCTTTGGGACTTCAAGCCCAAAGCCCCTGACCTCTGGAGAGTGGGGTGCTAGGGCTAAGTTAATCATGAGTGGTGGTACCCATATAATGAAGCCACAATATAAACTGTAAAGAGGGCATTTAGAGCTCCTTGGTTGGTAAACATATACCTGTCCCCACCTCTGCTTACCTTGCCTATGCTTCTTTCCCTGGGCCAATCCTTGAATTATGTCCTTTATAGTAAACAGACATAATAGTAAGCTTCTTGAGTTTTGTGAGCTGCTCTACCAAATTACTGAGCATGAAACTGATTACTGAGCATGAAACTGGAAATGGGACCAGATGGGTGTGGGAACCTCTGACTTTGTAGCCAAGTCAGAGATAAATGTGGGTACAAGGCCTGTCTTGGGTCATGTGACACCAAGCCTTTGAACCTGTGGCATCTGTCACTAACTCTCAGTAGCGTCAGAAGTGAATTGGATTGTAGGATGCCCATCTGGTATCTGAGGAGTTAGAAAACAGGCTGTTGGTGTGGAAAAACCCATTTGGTTTCAGAAGAACTGTGAGTAGAAATCAGTCAGATGAATGTATTCTGCTCTCTGCTTTGAGGCTAATCAACCCTGTGTAGAAGAAAAAGAACATTGTATCTCATCCCTGCCTTATTTTAAGTTAATACCACTCTCAGATTTTTGGGTTAGTACTGAATAATTCCCAAGGGCATTTGTTTTTTCTGCCACCAACTAGACTTGGCCAACAGGTACTGATGCCCATAGACACCTGGAAGGAGGAGCAGCCTGGGGACACGCCCCCAGCAATGGGAAGTGGAGGAGTAGGCTGCTGAGCCTGCCAGGACTGAAGAAGGAATTCATGGCAGGGGTAGTGAGACTTGGTCTCTGGTTTTCCAAGCTGGGCAAAATTTTGAAGCCATTTTAAATTGAAGCTATGAGGCCTGATTAAAATACACTGTGAATAGCTAGTGTGGTGATCTCAGAACTCAGGAGACTAAGGCAGGAGGATTGCCACAAAGTTCAAGGCCAGCCTAAACCATATACTGAGACTCTCTCAAACAAAACAAAACAAAATAAAAAGGCTGACATAGTGCAGGGTAAGATGGTGGCAGCATCTCGCCAGTCTGTTGAACAAAATCCTTGGCTGCAGGACTAGGAACAACCAGACCTAAGCCTCTCCCCGTCAGTCAGTACCATTTGAGGACTGGGAAGAGAGAGAACAAGGCCACAGCAGCAAGCAAGCCCAGTGGGAACCAGTGCCATGTGTGGGCTGCTGCCAGACTGGGGACAGCCAGACCCTAGCCCCTTCTGGCACACAGGCTGGCAAACAAGTACCATTCCTTCTAAGTGACCTCTCATCTAGAGAAACACAGACTGTGATGATAGCTATGGAGGTGACATGCAATTGGATGCTTATGGTGCTTTCTTGTTTCACTAACATTGTCTAGGGCCAGTGGTATGACCATAGGCTCAGAGGATAGTGGTACACAGTGTGGCATCTGGGGGTGTGTGTGGGGGGTCTCCTGAGGGTGGTAGCCATTCTTGATTCTCTATGGTCTTGTTTTCAAGTCCTATATCATTTCCATTGTTTTGTTGGGTTGGGTTTTATCCCCCTTTTGTTTTGTTTTATTATGTCAAATCTGATGGCAGGAGCAGCTATTTCAAAGACAGCAAGATATATTATGGTAGCAATTTTGGATTTACTATTGGCTTGTTTTGAAATCCTTTATTGCATTCATTGTTTTGTTTTTATTGTTTCTATTCTATTATGCTCCATTTGATTTTTACTATGTTCGAAATTATCTGTAGCTATTTTGAAGATATCAAAAAGCATTATGATAACTATTGTTTTTGTAATGTTTTGAAGTCCTGTATCTCTTACACTGGCTTTTTTTTTTTTTTTGTTCTAATGTTTTATCTTCTTTAAATAGAACTTTAAATTTTTGTTACATGTATACAGGGAATGTTTAAACATTCCAATACAGTAAAAGATACATCACCATTGATCCTCCTCAAAAATACCCACCCACTTTGAATACCCTTATCCCATCACTCTTGCCTCTTTCTGAAGTAGTTCTTAAAGTCCTCTTTCACGAGTACGTTCAGGAGGTGTGATCAAAATTAATGAATGCTGCTACTGAGCACCATTTAATGGAAAGGCAGGCTCATAAAAACATCACACTGTGTCCTCAATCCATCTTACTTGCTGGATCTGGCCCCATGTGACTTATGAATCTTCCACAACATAAAAATGATCATGAAAAGCAAACTTTTGGGGCTGGGGATTTAGCTCAGCAGCATAAGCACCTGTCTTGCAAGTGTGTGGTCATGAGTTCGATACCCGGTGCCGATAAAACAAGAACAAAAAAAAAAAAAGAAAAGAAAGAAAGAAACAAAAGAAAGGCAAACTTTTCAATTGATTCAGGACATTAAGGTAGCCAAAGACACAGAAAAAGGACTTCCAGAACTGCTTCAGAAAGTGGCAAGAACAATGGGATGAGTATGTTCAAAGAAATGGGGAAATTTTAGAAGGGGATTAATGACAATGTGCCTTCTATTACCACATTTTTTAAAATTTAAACATTTACCACATATTTGAATCACACCTCATCTCTCCCAGCCCTCTCAGCAGTATGAGTCACAGAACTGTGTCATTTCACCATTACTCATCAAACTTTCAATTGTGCCTGCTGCAATTTTGGTTCTCTACCTAACGGGCAGGGAGCACTATTCTGCTCCTCAAGTGCTCTTAGCACACCCAAGTGATATTTTAAATATCTAACCTAATTGTTGGAATCATGAGGAAATGACAATGGCCTGGTCAGCCCCAGTCCTCCATCTTTCCATCATCATTGTAGAGTGGTGTCCTTAAGTTGCAGGATTTGGTAACCTGGGGTCCTTGGTCAAAGATTCTCAAATCTGAGTACCAGGAGGGTTGGACAGGCAGATTGCTGGGCCTCACACTAGTTTGTCTCTAGGGTAGGATGAGGCCCATGACTCTGCATTTTTAGTGAGGCCCCAGGTGATAATGATGTGCTGGTTCTACTTCTGAGCCACACTTTGAGAGCTAGCAGAAACTCAGTGGGTTCATGATCACTTCCGCAGGGCACCCCTTCATTGAGGCGGACAGATCACAATCCCAAAGGTACAGGAAAAACAGAAGAGCCACCTGTTCAGCACATTTCTCTTTTGCCCCTGCTGGCTGTCAGAGGTCCATTCCTAGGGACAGTCTGCATCCCCTGCCATGTAGCGCTGGAGAAAACTCTGCATTAAAGGATCAGGCCCTCCAAAAATCTCCCTAAACTTGAGGCCAAGTAGGATCTTAATTACACCTCTAAATCCCTTCAGGGCAGCACCTAGACAAGTGCTGGACTGGATAACTGGGAGGAGTTATGTATCAGAGGACTGTGAATCTAGAGAGTCACACTAGAATTCTTCCTACCACTGAAAGTAATTTATTTAACCAAAAGCAGCTATTCATTGGCAGCCAGATTCTGTGAGGGAACGGCCAGGCCATTGGCAGTGAGGGTGTGGGCTCCTCGATGTGCCAAAGGCTGCCAACCAGCCCTGCTACACATTCTTCATTCTTCAGAGCACATCCTTTCTCCCCAGAATACCCTCTCCCCTTAAACTTGACTCCTCTGCATAGCCCTGACTCCAGTGGAATGCAGTTAATTACCCTTTCTCCCTTCCACAGCTGACATTTCAGAAATCAGGATTTAGTCTCTACAAACAGATTCTTCTCAAACCTGTGATTAATATTCCTGATAGAAAGAGAGTACCGCTGGGTTTATTGTTCTCTGTCCTTGACACTCAGTGAGCAGCCCACGGTTGCAGCCATGCTAGCTGGGACTGTGACCCTAGGCTGACACGCCGGACAGCTGCGCCTTTCTTCAGAAGGAAAGAGTAACTACAAGAGCTCCAGAGTAAAAGGCTCTCGTGAACTATGCATGTGCTTCTCCCAGAGGCCTCCAGGCCTTTGAGCCAAAAAGCTGGGCCTACTGATGGAGCCATTGATGACATCTGAGCCTTTAGGGACTCTCAACTTTAACCAGTCTGCTCTTAGGAAGCTAGCCCTCATGTGGATATATATCCCCTTTCTCTACAGTGCTAGAGATCAAACCCTGGGGACCATACACAAGTTAGACAAGTGCTTTAACACTGTTCTGCAGTCTTTTTTACATTTTTAGACAAGGGTCTCACTAAACTGTCCAGGATGGGAATGAATTTGCAATTTTCCTGACTTAGCCTCCCAAGTAGTGGGGATTACAGGCATGTAATACCATACCCAATTTCATTTCTTAAAAATTAATTTTTAACAGATACACAAAAACATTATACATTTTCAAGAAATAGTACATTTTGATACTTGTAAATATTACAAGCACAAATGCTCTATGTATTTTGATATAAAATATGTATACTTTGTAATATTTGTATCACATTAGGAAAATCTATCTACGTATCTATCTCCTCTGCCTTTTAATATTTTTTTATGGTTTAAAAGATTCAAAATCTTACACCTTTTTGAAATATACAGTACCTTACTGTTAGTTGCCTATAATCCCAGCATTTGAGACTTGGGAGGCTGAGGCAGAAGGATCATCGTTGAGTTTGAGCCCAGGCTGGGCTACATAGTTTATGGCCAGCCTGAACTTAGTGAGACCCCTGCCTTAACAAGCCAAAAATAAACGAATAAAATTCCATATATAAATTGTACAGTAATCATCTCTCTGTGCCTAGCTTATCTCCTGTTCCATCCAGGTTGTCACAAATGACATTTCATTCTTTTCATGGATGACCAGTATTCTACAATGCTGAACAGTACTCCACATTTTCTCTATCTGATCATCAGCTGATGGACACCAACAATATTTTTTATTTCTTGGCTACTGCGAAGAGTGCTACAGAGACCACAGGTGTGCAGGTGTCTCTGGGTATATAAAATTCGTTTTCTTTGGACGTATAACCAAAGAGATTGCTGAATTGTATGGCAGTTCTATCTTTAATTATTTGAAGAACACCCAAACTGTTTTCCACAGTGGCTCTAATTAATTCACATTTCCACCAGTACTGTGCAAAACTTTTTCTACCGCCTTGCCAGCACTCATTTGTCTTTCATCTCTGATGGTGGTCATCCTTACTGGGGTGAGGTGATGTGCTGGACAGCTGGTGTTCTCTCAGCAAATGTAACATCAGTGGCTAACTGGTGAACCCATTGTTGGATGTGACATTTGGGTTACTTTTTGAAATAGGTATAAGTCTGTTCACAATGTTATTAGGCTTATTACTGTGTAAAGGAAGACCCGGTGGCTGAGTTCTAGAATATATTTCTAAACTCAGGTTGTAAAATGTCTTCGCACCCACCAGAGCATATACTTCTATACCATATTTGGAAGGTATATTGGCATGTATTGCTAAAAGCGACGACAACCACAAGGTGATGTAAGTTGTTCATCAACTGTCATGTACTCAGTGTATAAATTGCTTCACAGTTTGAAACAAAGCTTTCAACAAATGAGCAAAGAGCAGCCAAATTGTCAGATTTTTTTCCTCCTATTTGGTAGATCTTTCTGTCATCAAAACATGGGCAATTTTAAAGGAAATCAAATCCTTTGAGTGTCATTACTGTTCTAAAAATCTCAACAAGACATCTGTTACTTCATAAATCCTTTAGATTCTGATGGTCCTCTATGAAGACTTTTAGTTCCAATAGTGAGGTGTTATGATAACTGTATCTTGGAGTTTTACTACTGATGCATATAGATTGTTTTCTTGTATTTCACTATTACTGTATTTCAAAATACCTTGCAGCATATCATTTGTTACAATTTCCAACACTGAATCAATCACAGTGTGTTGGCATTCTGCCCAATAGGTTTCACCTCTGGTGAAAACCTAATAACATTTTCTGAGCTAGTTTAACATTAGTTCCTTCAGGTATACAAGACCATTTTATAGCATTCTGACAAGTCAAATATTTATTTATGCTAACTATTTTTCTTCCTCATCTGAATCAAGGTCTCCATTCTGTACTCTTCTCTCATACCTGTCATGGCTTGCTGACTTCTTTGGTTTCCATGACCCAAGTTATCATCAGTAACATAGTTATCTAATGACTCACTTTAAACTTCCTCCTAAAATTGTAAAAGCTGATTTTCATGTTACATTTAGTGAACTGGGCTAATTCCATTTACACTTTTATGAGACATGTATATACCTTGCCAATTGTCCTATCAGGTGAACACAAAGATTGCTTCCTGTATTCCCCCAATGGAGCTATTGAGCCACAGCTGGCTACTGTTACACTGCAAACTTATTTTAAGAGGGTAGAATAGGTTCCTTATTTCTGAACATCTGGAGAATTGTGAACACTATACCACGCCATGCCATATCTCTGCTGGAACATTCAGCTCCCAGTGATCTTAAACCTAGCATCAGTAAAAGAACTAAAGAAGAAGAGTTTAAAATAAAAGCAGACCATTTATTTAAAGGTGAGGGAGAAGGGAGAGAGAGGCAGAGACAGAGACAGAGATACAGAGACTATGGGTGAATAGGGAATTTTTTTTTTTTTTTTGTCTTTTTTCCTTTTTATCGGTACCAGGGATTGAACTCATGACTGCCTGCTTGCAAGGCAGGTGCTTATGCCGCTGAGCTAAATCCCCAGCCCCGAATAGGGAATATTTTAAAGAGAGATACACTCTCTTTTTAGTGTTACAAAGATTTACATGTAATGTTACAAAAATGTTAGTAGGGGCAAGTATTCATGCTATTTCACTGTCTATAAAGCTGGGCTCAGCTATGGGAAGGTCTTGGCCTGGCTGCTCAGCTAGACAGACAGGGCGGAGTCCTACACTGAGGTTCCTTGACTGGTGCTGTATCTCACTGCAGCATACGGCCTTTCTCCAGGTAGCCTTGCTCTCTCCTGCAGATACATCTCACCCCAGGACAAGACAGTCCTCAGGGTTTTACGTAGATGGGAACCAAGTTTTAGTCTGAGTGAATTGAATCTTAAAGACCCATTTGTGGCTGAGAGGCCTGGCTGCCTTTTTCCCAGAAATCAGACTCAAGACCTTTGGGGCCAAGTGGTTGCTTTCCACTGCACTACTTCCTAGAATATGATGCTGTCTTTTGCAGAGGAAAACAATCGAGGTCACTTCTAATTCATCAAGTACCCGTTACCAAAGAAAAATGTAATTCTTTGTTACGGGCTTCATGTCACCTATAAGGACACATTAGAGCCAAACTAAACAATGTGCAAGAGCCAGCCCAGCACGGGAAAAGGGCAGGATGTGTGACTCAAGTTCAGCACCTGCCCTCACCTCTGCTTCTGGGACCTCTTCCCTGGTCACATGTAACTCTTCCTTCCTGTCACCTGTGTTTCCTTTCTGGGAAAATGCAAAGAATACTCATTAGTGGCCAAGTGTAAGCAGTAAATCAGCTTTAAAGATTGGAAAAACAGCCAGGCATGGTGGCACATGCCTATAATCCCAGAATTTGGGAAGCTGGGGCAAGAGGATTGCCATAGTTGGAGGTCAGCCTATATTACAGTGACTCACAGCCTGAACAACACTGCTTCAAAAGCAAATAAAACTAAATACAGTAAGGGCAAAAACAAATTGTATATTTTTATTCTGAAGTTGGCTTTTATATATTATGGATTCAGTGAAATTAGCTTCATTTTTATTAACTATTCCAATTCAAAAAAAATTTTCTTTCTTTCTTTTTGGAAGCAGTAACTTCAACCCCTCTACCTTTGTAACTTTATTTTATGGAATAGGGAAACTTTATCTGTCTAAACAAAAATATTTTCCTACGTTAAAAGAAACACATCTAATAAAGAAATAATTACATCATTACCAGCAAATTGGGAGCCCTGTCCCATAGCAGAGATTACTCATGGACGAGAAAAACCCTTGATGGGAACCTAAAATTTACTTTTTGCTAGCAAAAGGGATAGAAATATGGAGGCCTATTGGAGCCGCTATCCCAGCCCCCCTGTTATCTCTGGAGAAAGCACAACCACTCAGGCTTTCAGTTAAATAGAACACTGCCCCTGCCAAGGGTTCAGAAGTCCACCTCAAAGTCTTAGCAGATTTTTCTATTTGACTTACTGAGTCCTGCATGTCTGAATTCTGGGCAGTCTTCTCCTTCAGGGTTAGATACAGATTCTCAGGATCCAGCCAATTATTGCTAAAACACAAGCATCTATCCCTAGTACATCAAAGAGAGGATGACTTTTCATCATCCCTACTCAATTAGCTGCAAATAACAACATACTAAGTGGTGTTTCTCACCCCTGCAAGTCTCCATAATTGAGAGGTCAGTCAGTATGGACTACAGGGCAATAGCAGAACCATCACTTAATAAATCCATCAGCAATCTATGTTTTCCTATTTGCCCATACACTGTTTAGCTTTAGTCTCTGGGTCTCTTAGCAGCTGAAAATATAACCAACCATTTACCATCAGATGACAAGGGTCACTAGTTTTCCAGCTTGAAATGATTGAAGTCCCATTTCCCTTACCTTATCTCTACCGCTTAGCCTATTCTGTTCTTTGGAGCCACTTGTTTTCAGAAATTCTATTTTCAGTTAGAGATGCTTTGCTTTTAAGTAACAAAAGGGGATTCTTTTTCTTGTATAGGTCTAAGGTGGACTGAGTGATACATACACTCTCAGGTGCTGGGGAGAGGCCCGTCTCTGGCAGGAAGGACTGAGAACTGAAGAACTTTAACCAAAATGTCATCCATCTGTATCTTAATATGACATGTCTGGTTGGCTTTCAAGGATCAGGAAAATTGGGTAAGCCAGTTAAACAATGACATTTTGGTGTAGATAAAAGTGTTCAGTGGTTCCAGTAAAGTATTTGTGTTTTGGGGTTTTTGTTTTAGTAAGGTTTATATAAAAGCTGGGGGAGAAAAAGCACTGTAATATCTTTTCTCTAAGCTCTAAATGTGTTTTCAGGCAAAATACAGTGGTAGTCTGATTCACAATTTTTTTCCTGTGATTCTATTCATACATATATACTATACATGCAATTTGGCTGCAACCAAAATCATGGAACAAATTCTGTGACTAGAATTATGTTATCAAGTTTGTGAACCAAGGTACTACGGTGTATGAATGTTATCTGTTTATCGGCATCACTGTTTACATATTTTAGAGCTATAATTGTGTCTATTTGAACTTAATTTTGGAATACATAATACTTTTTTAAAATCTCAGCCTGGCATGGTGGTGCATACCTATAACCCCAGCACTATGGAGGTAGAGACAGGAGGACTGCCACAAGTTCAAGGCCAACCTGAACTACATAGGAAGATCCTATCTCAAAAAAACAAACAAACAAACAAAAAAACCAACACACACACACACAAATTAAAATAAAAATTTAAAAAGTTCCATATGCTATATGTATAAACATCATATTGATTAGTGTGAGAAGCTGAAAGAAAAAACATGCATATGTGAATGCATATGTATATAAAAAATAAAGAGAGTTATACTATTGATTGTTCTGAGTTTGCTGAAGAGGAGGAGTTGTGCTGGTATTGTCTGGACAGTTGAATGTGGGTATCTTGTGCTCTGAGTGAATGATTGGGAAATGACAATGTGCAATATATATACCATTGTTGCCCCGATTGACATATTTTGAAATTTTGCTGTAGTTTTTTTCTTTCTTTCTTTTTATCCATTAAATAAAATGGATTGGGTGGGGAAAATCCCATAGTGCTTCATAGGAAGCTTTGTGTGTGTGTGTGTGTGTGAGACAGGGTCTCATTATGTTGTCCAGGCTGGCCTTGAACTCACTAAGTAGCCCAAGGTGGCCTCTAACTAGCTATAATCCCCCTCCCTATGTGCTGGGGTTTCAGGTATGCACCAGCATGCCCAACCATGGGAAGCATTTAATACTTAACTACTTTAATTCTGTCCCATATTTAATACTTAGCTACTTTAACTCTGTCCCCTTCACTAAATATTTCCAAATTATTTTAGTTCAAAAAGAAGTTCAACATCTTATTGCAACATTTTCTTCTCTTTTATGCCTTAGGAAAGTGGTATGCTTCAAACAAAGACACACTTGAGGTGGGTACAATGGCAAACGCTTCTAATCCTAACACTCAGAAGGCTGAGGCAGGATTGTGAGTTCCACGCTGACCTGGGCTACAGAGTGAGACTCTACCTCAAACATCAAACAAATAAAAAAAGCTATAATATAAGTTTTAACATGCTCACCATAGGCCAGTAATGGTGAACATTTTAGAAACGAATGCTCGGACTACAACCCAAAACCCACTTATTCATCACAATGAAACTTGAATACTGAGGTTTTAGTTTAGAAAAACTCGTAAGTTAGGATCCACAGGCATGCCACAGCTTTGCTATTACTGCTGTAAGTCACCAAAGAGCAAATTTTCTAACTATCCAGTTAGAAACATTATTTTTAGTCTTTGGAAGTAACTTTTAGGTTTGCCCAAAGGTTGTCATTAGCAGCAGGGGACTTGCTCTGCAGGAGAGGCTGAGTGGGCGACTGGTAGGAAGCCTGAAAAGACATGTGAGGAGGAAGATTTATTTTTGACAAAAATATGCTTTGTCCTGATGCCTGGAGGAGAAAGCATCCCCTCCTTTCTGCCTAGTCACTGTTATAAAAACAGTACAGTTGGTGAGATATGGCAAAATGTGGAAGTTACTGTATATACTATTCTTACTACTGAGATAAAGTGTTTTGTAAGCATTTGTCCATGATGTGGTCTATAGGGAATCTGAGACTATTCAAATGGAAATTATTTATTTTCTTAGGTAAACCTGTGCATGGGAGTGCATGACTATAACCCCAGTGACTTTGGAGGCTGAGAGAGGACTGTCTGATCCCAAAGTTTTAGCCAGCTTAGGAACAACAGAAGACCTCACCTCAAGGACACAGCTCTCTGAAGCCATGTCAGGCCACAGGCCATCTTGCACAATGTCTTATGTGTGTGGGAAGACGGTAAGATGCCCAAGAGTTGCTGCAGGCCAAGGGTAAATCAGTCAGATGCTGCTTGTGCTCTGCACCGTTTTCACTTTCTCTTTCCAGTTCTGCCTCCTCCTTCTGCATCTTGAATTTGAGAAATTCTTGGGCTTTTCCTCTTGGGAAGTCTCTTGAATCAGGGGGGATGAAATATATTCACTGGCTGGGCAGTGACGACTGTTCCTACTTTTAAGGCCAGAGAAAAAAACAAGATGTGCAAAAAACAAAAACACCTCACAAAACACAAAAAAGATCATGATCTTCACAGCAAAGGATACCTACCATGGCGAAACACTGAACACTGTTTAACACAACAGTGAGCAAAGTGCATCAGAGAATGAGAGTCAAGAGAGACATGGTGATTCTCTAGGCCAGGGAAGATGGGTGGCATAGAAAAGGGAGAACATCTTCCTTCATCATCCTTTCCCAGGGTCCTATGGGATCTAAAGGACTAAAGGTGTTTTGTAGTGAATACAATGTCTTTACCAAACAAAAAATGTTCTTCCTTTTTGATAGATTTCTGTTCATTTTTTATTCTTTTATTTTTGATACAGGTCTTGCTGTGTAGTCAGGCTGGCCTTGAGTTCACTACGTAGCCCAGAGTGGCCTTGAACTCCCAGTGATCCTCTGCTTCAACCTCCTGACTGTTGGGATTACAGGAGTGTGCCACCACGCCCAGCTGATTTCTCTGTTAACATCCAGACTTACTAGATAGCTATAAAACTAGTTATTTCCTGGGCAAGGGATACAGCTCAGTGGCAAAGCACCTGCCTGGCTTGACTGAGTCTGACTACTAGTTTTCACACGCACATACACAAAATACTCCCCCAAAACAAAAACTAATTATTTCCCAGAATTGGATGCTTAATAAACACCTTCTAGGAAATGGACCAGGAAGGAGAAAGCACTTGGAACAGGGAGGCTAGGCCTCTTGAGTGCAAGAAGGTGAGGTGTGCTGATTGCTGTGGCCTAAGGGGATCATGGGGCAGAACATACATGGGAGACGAGTTCACTATGTAGTTGTACTTGAAAACAAGTGTCAAGACTTCCCTTTATGAATGCAGAATTTCACTTTTAAGACATTCCACTCTTTAGCCACTTCTTGAATTCCTACAAAGAGATTCCTTTTGTAGAGAAAATATCAAGACATTTAGAAAAATTAACAAGCACAATGATTTGGATACTTAAGAAATTAAGTTTTTATACACGTGGAAAACTAAGACAGGCCACAATGATTATAGAAGATGGCCAGTTGCTTACCTTAATACCCATTTTACTCCCTTTTGCTTATAGACAGAGCCTCCAAGTTTCAGTTGCATACAAATTTATTTTTTTTAAAAAGCTAGGAAGATCAAAAATTTGAGCCTAGCCTGGGCAACTTACTGAGATGCTGTCTCCAAATCAAAAATTAAAAGGTGGCAGGGTTGAGGGAGACTGGGGAATTCAGTGGCAAAGCCGTGACTTCAATCCCCATTATGAGTGTGTGTGCACTCTGCAGTCTCCTTTGCAGCTACCTATGCATTTGACCAAGTTCTGTGTGGAGTAATATAAGCAGGAAAACTGTGTCAAAGTATCAAAAGTTGGCACACGCCTTATGCCTCTTCTTCCATTCTCTTTCTAATGCAGGTGGAAGGTGTATGTTAAGGAGAGCAGTGCACATACAGACTCTTCATCTGATCATCTTTGGACTGCTTGTCCCTAAATTTTTATGTGAAAACAAAATACCCTTTTATCTTATTTAAGCCACTGTACTGGGTTGAACAGAATGCCTACAAGATTTATGGGACCTCAGAATGTAATGCTATTTGGATATAGGGTCTTGGCAGATACAATTAGCTGAGGTTCAGGAGAGCTCCTAATCTAATGTGACTGGTGTCCTCTTAAGAAAAGGGCATGGGGATACATACACAAAAAAGCATATGTACATGACGCTGGAAGCAGAGACTGGAGGATCTACAGCCCCAAAAGGCCAAGGACTGTGGGCAACTACTAAATGCTAAAATAGGTGAAGAAGGATCCACCTGTAAATCCTACAATCAGCATCACCCAGTGAACATGTGGACTTGACTTTAGCTCCCAGACTCGGAAGATTTCTGCTGCTTTGAGCCCCTTCTCACTCTGTTTGTAGTGTTTCGTTATAGCAGCATAGGAAACTCATATAGCTACTGATGATGTGTTGTCCTTGTTATGCAAGACTACATCTACCTCTAATTATGTAGAACTCAGTCAATTCTTTTCTTTTTTTTTTTTTTTTTTTAGCTTTTAGTTTTTGAGACAGGGTCTCACTATACAGTTCAGGCTGGCTTTAAACTTGCAGTGATCCTCCTGCCTCAGGTCTCCTGAGAACTGGGATTGCAGGCATGTATCACCATGTCTGGCCTTCCAATTTACTCTTAATTCACAGGATTACCAAGTGTTGCCAGCTCCATTCTAACAGTCCAGAGCCCTCCTTCCATGCCCACTAAGATGCAGTGTGTTCACCTCCCTTCACAATGTGATACTGAACTCAAAATCAGGACAGCAAGCAGGGCTGAAGCAGGGCTAATAACATCACTTGGCACTCATTTCCTAACACATAGGCTTATTTTTGTTGTTGCTTTTTGAAACTATACCATCTTGTCTTCATTACCTATCCTCATTTCATCTTTTTTGGACAAGTAACCTCTGGATCATCTTAGCAGCAAATTTTAAAAGTTATAATTAGGAGACCAAATTTTAGGTCTATCTAAAGTACGTATGTTAACTAGACCTATTTACCTAAAGTTTAGATACATAACTGTATTGTAGCAGTCCCATCCTTATCCATAGGGAATATGTTGCAAGACCTGCTATGGATGCCTGAAACCATGGACAGAATCAAATCCCATATGTACTGTGTTTTCCTGTACTCATACCTATGATGAAGCCTAATTTACAAATCAGACAAGAGAGTAACAACAGTAACTGATACAGTAGCTCCCCTAACTGCGCTATGTAGTTTCAGTTTCTAAAATTTTAATTATGTACAGCCAACAGTGGTCCATAAGTGTTAAACAGAAATTTCTGGAAATAAAAAACTCATAACTTTTAAATTGGCCACCATTCTGAGTAGTGCAATGAAATCTCATACCACCTTGCTGTTATACCAGGACTGTGAATCATACCTTTGTCCAGTATCCTTGTATTGTGCGCACTACCTGCCTATTAGTTACTTAGTAACCACTTTGGTTATCACATCACCTGTCCTGTATTGCAGTGCTGCTGTTCCAGTAATCCTTGTTTTAGTTAGTAATGGTCCCAGAGTGCAGTGATGATCCCAGAGCAGTGATGCTGGCAATTGGGACAAGCCATGGAGCACTTCTGTTGAGTGAAAAAGTGAAACCTCTTGAGGGGCAATGGTAATAAATAAGGATGGAGAGGTAAACAGGGAATCCGCTCACAGAAGGCTTTGCAGCACATATGAAGGAAAACCAGTGCAGCTCTGGGCTTGAAGACACCAGAGCACAATAATTTGGACCCTTAAAGAAATTAATGGAGGGTGAGGGAAATACTTCCAGCACAAAAACAAACAAACCTGAAAAAAAAAAACCCACAATGTTGAACAATGTTGCCAATTTAAATGAAGGAAGTTCTAGCTCACCTTCTAGTATGTTAGCTGGGAAAGTAGCCTTTTTTTCCTTTCAGTACATTATCCCAACCACTTTGTTCCATTTATTTATTTATTTATTTATTTAAGATACGGTCTTGCTAAGTTGCCTAGGTTGGGTTTAAACTTGAGATCTTTGTGCTTCAACCTCCTACAATGCTGAGATTATAAATATTTGCCATCATGCCCAGCTTCAACAAGAGTTTAAGATAAACTAAAAACAAAAATAGAAAAGCAAAAATGATGCAGTTAAAAGATTGATTCAGAATATTGGAGCTAACTGGAGTTCCAGAAAGGAAAAATCCAAAATGATACTGAAGCCATCGTAATACACAACATCAGATTTATCTCCCAAATTTAAGACTCAAATCTATGGATTTAATGAGCCAACTGTATCTTGGGAACACACTGGGAATAAAAATAAGGTACTAAATTTTCCAGAGAGAAAATGACATCTCACATTCAAAGTATAGCACTGGACTTTTTAATACCATCTGTAGGAACTGAAGTAAAATGGAGTGATAGCTGAGAAGTGTGAATGGAATACATCTTAAAATTCAGGCACATATATCAGTGTAAAACTCAAGAGTAGATGTACAATAATGACATTTCTGGATATGCAAAAACAGGAGGCATTCTAAGGAAGTTCCCATCTATTCTGTTAAAGGAAAAATATGGGTCAAGAAACAGGAAACTCTAAGAATAAAAGATGAAGAAATATAGTCAAAGGAAGTCTCAAGATAGAAACAGGCAACAGACAGAAGTAACCCTCCAGATTGGGGAAGGTCAGAAAATCTCCAAAAAAAATACAAAATTCATTATGATTAATGTTAATTAACATGGGACATTCTAGGGGAAAGATACTGAATGGAAGACAAAAACCAAGAGAGGAATTAGGAAAAAATTCACATATATGAATGAAACAAAATTTTAAAGGTAGGCAATTATTACCTCTAGGAAACCCTGGTTACATAAGACAACATACTTCCCAGATAACAAGTGAGTAATATTTACGTGATAGTGAATTAGCAGTGACCATGGCTCTAATAAAAATTTTTGATGTAAATATACCGGAAGAATGGGAGAAGAGAAACGAGCTATGATTAAGAGAGTTAAGTCCTCCTCTTTTTTTTTTTTTTTGTCTTTTTCGTTTTTATCGGTACCAGGGATCGAACTCACGACTGCCTGCTTGCAAGGCAGGCGCTTATGCTGCTGAGCTAAATCCCCAACCCCTTAAGTCCTCCTCTTAAGAGAAAATCATTAGAAAAAAAATGCCTAAAGATAAACCAAGAAATAGCATTATAAGCAAGTGAGCTACAAATAGAAAAATAAATGCCACAAAAAAATAAGTTAAAAGAGTTGAATGTGTTTTTGTCTGGGGAATGAAACTGGTGGGAACAGTGAGATGTTTTAATTTACTATGAGTCTTTGATTTTATAATAATTTATGGATATATGTTGAAAAATTATAAACTGAATAATTTTACAATTATATAAATTAAAAACTGAAAATTAGATACATATCTGTATTGTAGCAGTCCCATCCTTATCCATAGGAAAGGGATAATTAAATTAAAATTAATTTAATTAATTAAAAACTGAAAATTGGAATAAGAACCCTGAACTTACTTTCAACCCAAATTGTGGTTATAACTGTACAAAATTCAGTTTGCAACAACTTAATGCAGTTGAACCTTCATCAAATTCCTACATCTATAGTTATCTGGAGCTGCCATTAGTTTACCACCAAATTGATTCAACATCAATCAATTTTGTTTCTTAATTTCTGATTTTGATTTTCAGTAATGCAAATTACCACAAAATGTATCTTTGCTAAGTGAATTTTTTGATCAAATTATCAGAGTGACTGACTTGTTCATTGAGTTTTTCTCAGAGAAATCACTAATAAAGTTCTCTCTGCAATTCAACTATTATTAGTTCATTTCCTCCCCTCCTGTAAGATCTGGTTTTAGCAATTCAAGGACCCATGTGTGTTTATCACAGATCCATGGGTAGACAAGAACTTTAGTTTTTCATGTATTCACTGCTTATAGTATGGGAGAAAAAAGACAATTATCAGATAATGGAAATTTAGTAAGCGGTAGTTTTAATACTATGTGAGAGTGTATAGGAAGGTTGCTAAAGAAATACCTGTTATCAAATCCAGAAGCTGTCGGTACCTTAAAAACACTGAAAAACATCAACAGGTCATACAGGTTTAAAGGAGCAATTATGTAACAACACTGCCTTTCTCTGTAAGGCATTCTACACCATCAAATATTTCTCTAATCTATCCTTTTGTCCAATAAAAAAGCTTTAGGTTACTTTTTAAAAAATTGTATCTATATTGTGAATGCCTAGCCAATAACAGGGAATAGTAACAGTATTTCATAAGTGTATCTGATAATTTTACAAATAATATCTCCATTGTGATAATGGAGTACTAAAAGAAATATACTTTTGAAGGAAATGGCTTTTTTCCTTATGTTGTCAATCTACATAAAATACCATTATTCATTGCTCTTCAAGAAGATTTTTAAAATGCTCAATTTCATGTTTAGAAAAACATGCACAGCTCCATCATTTAGACACATTTAGACTCAAAAGGTTTTGCTGTGGGCTCAACATTATTGTAAGAAAAAATTTGCAGCATCAAAGGATATGAATTTTCACACTCAAACAGTCCATTTCCAATGCCCAGCATGATGAAAGAAATCCAGCCCACAACACAATGATGAACTTCAGGACAGTGATTCCAAAGCCTTCCAGAGAGAAGAAAAACCAGTTACAAATGAGGATACTGATTTTATCAACACCAATTCAGAAAAACAATAACGTAATACTCTGAGAGAAAATAGGTTTAATCGAAATTATTAAGTACATGACAGAATCAAGATATTTTCAAATATGTTTCTGAGAGAAATTCTGAGAGAAAATAGGTTTAATCGAAATTATTAAGTACATGACAGAATCAAGATATTTTCAAATATGTAATGCCTTAAAAAATGTACTTCCCACTTGTTATTCTCAGAAAACTACTAAAGGATAGTCATCCAAAGATGGGAGAGGAAATCAAGAAAATGAAGATACAGGATCCCACACAAGGGATTCAACAACGTAGGAAAAAGTTTCAACAAACCAGTCTCTAAAGAATAGGAGTTTAGCTTTCCAAGACTCTTCTTGGCCTTCTGTATCTCTTTCAAGTTAAAGCAACAATAAAACACCCAACACATCAGTATTTATATGAACTGAGCCAGTTTTATAAATTTTTGTGGGGGGAGAGGGCTTGAGACAGGGTACCACTATACAGTTCAAGCTTGCCTTGAACTTGCAGCTACCGTTTGCCTCAGCTTCCCAAGTGCTGCAATGGCAGGTGCACACACCACACTCTCAACACCATTAATTTTCATTACCATACAACTTTATGTTTTCCTTGGAATTATGTATCAACTCTCTTTCCTCTGAGAGACTGCCTTCTGAGTCCTTCATTTTTCTGCTCACATGTAAGCTGAGGGTTCTCTGGGCCTCTATTTAGCTACTGAACAGATCTCCCTCCATCATCATCCTGGGAATTTTCTTCTCTTGCCTTGGGTTTTCTATTTTCCTGAGTCAATGCTATTTTTTTCTAGACTTACTCCTTGAGTTGTAGTGGGTTGAAGAGTAAACGGAAATTAAGGAGGTATAATGAGTACAGATCATTCTGAGACATCTGCTTTGAAAGAGGAGGAAGCCTTACAAGGATGTATTTAGAAACATGGAGGCAGAGACCAGAAGCAATCCAGCTAAAAGAGTTAAAAGTAATTACAGTGGGGGAGGTACGGAGTTCAGGAATTCTGTTTTCCATTGCATGGTTTGTGCTGCCAATAAACCTTCCACAAGTCGTAATTTATTAGGCATAACTCTTGGAAGGAGAATGGGGGAAAGGGGACAATTCTCCAGGGAGAGAAAGACTAATTGCCAATATTTTTCCCAGGTGGACTTTTATGTGAAGGTATGATACGATATGAATAAGGACAGAATAGTGAATATGTGGCTACATTTGGTTACTGGGAAATGATCAAAACATTTTTATGTACAGGAATAGCTTGAACAGCTAAGGCAGGTTAGAGTTGAGCAAGGTTACAACAGAGAGACGAAGTGAAGCCCATGGGCCAATTCCACGTAAGAGATGAGATGTGTCTGAAATACACGGACTCTATTGGGTTAATATGAAAGTTGCAAAAGAAATACAACCGAGAGATATCAATGACAGATTGGATTACAATAAAAAAGGGAGGAATCTAGGAAGAGCCCTAGATTTCTTAGACAGCTGAACAGATGGTCTTCTCCAAGTTAAAGAATTGTGCAGATTTAAAGAGAAAAAGAGGTGAGACGGAGACAACTCACTGAGATGTCTAATAGGCAGCTGAATAAACATCTGAAGCTTTGTAACAAAAATTGGTGACATTCAAGTATGTATGTGTTACTCAGAAAAGAAATTTAAAGGCCAGAGGGTAGACGAAATCACCTAAGAAGAGGGTTTCACCTAAGAAAAGGGCAAATAGTGAGTTGTAACAGCAAATGATAGCAGGAACAGAGATTATAGTCCTCAGAAAGATAACGGTCAAAATGCCAAACACTATAAAGGTCAAGTATAACTGACCAGATTCCAATAGATGTAGACCTCACTGGTTTTTAATAGTGATTTAGGAGGCCTATTGGAAATAGAGGTCTAATTTGTAATCAAATATAATGGAAGAGGTAATCAGAAGTAAGTAGGTGAAGACAGAAATACGTGATTCTTTAAGAAACTGGGCTATAGGAAAAAACAATGGGCTGAGGAGTAGCAGAATAAAACTTCAATGGTCTTACCTTGTCTCCTCTATATTTATGATAGTGCAGGGAGAATTCAAAATTGTGAGAGATTAAACGACCATGAAGTTAAGCAATTGGCCGCTTAATACCCAACTAAAGTGAAAACTTATGATCACCAAAAACTGAAAAACTACGTATGAATGTTGTCTTGCTTTTCTCCTTGCTGAGACAAAATACCCAACACCCAAAGTTAGAGAAGGAAAGATTTATTAACTCACAGTGTGTAGAGGTTTCATTCCATAATCAGCTGGTTCCAAGGGAGGGTGGCACAGCTGATAGGCACTGCAAGCTCCAAAAAGGGCAAATCCTTAACACTGCTAAGTGAAAGAAGCCAGCTGAAAAAAGCTGCATATTATATAATCCTAGTTATATCACATTCTGGGAAAGGGCAAACTATAGACAGCAAATTTTGAGAGATAGAGGGATCTGAATAAGCAGATAAAACACAGGTTTTTTGATTTGTTTTTTGTTGGACAGGAGGGCGTTGAATCTATTCTGTATTATACTGTAAGGATGAATATAAAATATTAAACATTTATCAAACCCCATAAAGTCTTACAGGACAATGAATAAACCTTAGTGTACATAAACTTTTATTTTAAAAAAATCTATATGGAAGATGCCAGGACCAAACACAGAAAGTGAGAAATGAATGTGAAGAATTTACAAGCGTAGGGAGAAGGTAACCATTCACAACCCAACACAGGCCCATCAGATAATCAGCTGGCGCTCTGAGGACTTCCATTTTCCAGAATTGAGAAATAAAATGCTTGTTTAAAAGCTTCCTACCTTTGTACGTTATAGTGGCCTGAATGGACTACGATAATATATGATGTCTTTCATCTTCTCAACAATCCTAAGTAGGTATGATCATCATTTCCATTTTCAGATGAGGAAACTAGTCATACAGTGAGTTGTAGAATTTTGAACCTTCAACACTGCTGCTGTCCAAGTGATGAGTACACACAAACATCCTTGTTTTTCTACTGCTTCCCTTAACACTAGTCTGTTCTGGCTGTACTTTAAAGCACAGTGACAGTTTAGCTATTTTTTTTGTCTTTTTTGAGACAGTCTCACTCTGCAATGTAGGCTGGTCTTGAGCTCACTTTGTAATGGAGGCTGGTCTGCAATAATCTTCCTGCCCCAGCCTCCTGAGTGTTAGAATTAGTTAGTTAATATTTTACCAGGTTCACCAGTTTTTCAGTTTAGGGAACAGGAATCCTTGCTAACCATGTCCTATCTTCTTATCTTTCAGATTTTGTTATTTGGAATTCCAGGTATTAATGTTGAGTTTTTAAACATATATAAAATAACTCACTTTTGATTGTTTAAGCAAAAAAATTTTTATCAAATAAAACCCAAAACAATAACGAAAGTCCCACTAGCAGACAGTGAACAGAATTTTGCTAGGCCAGAGAATCAAACTCGAAGTTTTATGTAAAGCAAGAAATTCCTGATCATTCACAGCCAAATAGCTCCACAAAAACCTCCCTGCCTTAGCCATGACACACCCTCATGAATAACCAGGTCACTACCACTGCTGTCTTCAAGGTTAGACAAACATCAAATGTATGCGTGGCTAAGTGAGGACAGTTCATAAAGCTCTCCAAAGGTGAAGTTCTGGTCTGACTGGAAGACTCCCACTGCACAACTCAGCCTGACCAGCAGGACAGACTGGGAAAAACAGGTATCTAATCTCTGGCTTAGTTAAGGGTAGAGGAAATTCTCTAAATACAAGAAGGGTTTTCAAAATAGCAGATGGGCCATCAAGAGTATCAAATGTTAGGCCAGCAGGCTGAGGCAGGACTGCTGCCAAGTTCACTGACAGCCTAGGCTACGAGGAGTGTTCAAGGCCAGCCTGAGAACTGCACAGCAAACTCATCTCAAAAGGCCAAAAAAAAAAAAGAAACAACAAAAACAGGGTTTGCAGTCTTGCGTTCTGCCATTACATCCCTAATGGCAGGGTGAGATGGAGGTCAGTGAATTTGCTCTCTGCACCCCTACACTGCATCCCTGATGGTGAGATTGGCTGAAAGACAGTAAGTTTGTGCTCTGTGCCCCTCCACTGCATCCTATAAGGTGGGCTGGCTGGAGGCTAGATGGGCTTGCACTCTGCACTCCTGCATCCAGACAGGTGAGGGTGACTGGAGGATAGCAAGTTCGTATTCTGAGACTCCTTTATTACCCCTACAGAATGTGTGGGGCCAGCTGGAAGAGTGTAAGACCAATGGGAACCCCAAGACCCAGGACAACAACCTGGCACAGAAACATACACACATACCTTTGGAGAGCGAAGTAATCAGCCAGGCCAGTAACATGGAAGTTTCTGAAGCAGCAGTAAGACAGCAGTTGGACTCTGGAGAACTCCACTGACAGAAGACAAGCCCCAGACCCCACATCCAGGGGCCAAGGTCGGCTCCATACCCAGCACATTTCTGGGATGGAACATAGACATTATCACAGAACTGTAAACACCAGAAGGTAGGTTCATGGGATGGTTATAAAGAACCAACTATACATGGAAGACATCCCTAAGGAATGGACATCTCCTTTCCTCCTTGGGAGAGGCCTCAATGTTAGCAGTAGAGCTATGTATCATGTGAGATTGGCAGGAATCAACATAGAAGACAAAATAAAAGCAAAAAGAGAGGGAATCAACATAGCAGACAAAATAAAAGCAAAAAGAGAAGGTGGAGAATGGCAAGATACAGAGGTGGGGTGCAATCCCAGACCCCCAGTCCACCCAGGTCAGGCCTGGAACTCAATGAGATGGATGAAGTTGGAAGTCAAACCCTGAAACTTTCTGAAATAACAACAGAAGTGAAAAAACAAATGACAAAAACTAGAGAGAAAAAGACCTCTCAGGTATAAAAAGAAATGCTTAAAACCAAAAATATTAGCAAAGATACAAACAAAATAAATGAGCTTGGAAAAAGATGGAAACAAAAAATTTCCAAAATAGGAGAGAAATGGAATTCATGAAACAGATCTAACCAGAGATCCAGGAGATTAAAACTTCCACTGAGGAAGCGGGGGGACCTCCACTGAAAGTATATGCAACAGACTGAAGGACAGGACAGAATTTCAGATCTTGAGGACAGACCTGCAGCTAGTGATCATGAAAAGAAAGGTACCTCAAAAATAGCAAGAGATTAGGAAAAGCCATTCCAACAGCCACAAGATGAGGCAAGGAAAAATAACATGGGATTGATCAAGGTCAATGAGAAAGGCAGAGATAGCACAAATGCCTTAACAATCATAAATATATATACACATACTACAAGAGTATCCAACCATGTAAGATGGTTATTGGTAGACATAGAGAATCAAATAAGCAGTAACATAATTGTAATTGGAGATCTCAATACCTACTGTCACAGACACATCAACTGGACAGAAAATCAGCAAAGAATAATAGGCTGGCGTTATTCTGGTGAGCCAAGGGAGGGCCCACCATTATGGAGAAGAAATGGTGATATCTGCCCTGTGCCTATCCACCACTCCAGGAACCACGGATTGGAGGAACCCAGGTGCCCAGTCCAATCCACACCACCAAGGGATTAACAACCAATACAGGAATCACTCAGGATGTAGCAATGGGTTGATTTCAAGGAACACAGGAAAATGTGAAGATGAAGGAACAAAATACAATCTCAGAGCTCTAGCCCACATAGAACATGGTCAGTGGACACAGACATGGTAGAAATCAGAGATCACACACCTGAAATTTCTGAAAAGATAACAACTGAAAAAGCAACCTAGTTCTTGCTGTTTGATTAATTCTACATGCTTTTGTCTCATGGTCTAGATAGCTATTTTGAAGAAAACAAGCGGCATTATGGTAGCCATTATTGATTTTCCTTTATCTTATTTTGAAGTCCTGTACCGCTTTCATGGTTCTATTTTGATTGGCTTTATTCTATTTTGTTTGGTTTTATTCTCTTTAAAATAAAAATTTAAAAAATATTTTAAAAAATCAAATGTCTATTACATTGAATCTTGCCAGTTATATTGTAGCATACATTTAAGTTATATTCACTTTTAGTCGGGCTGGGGATTTAGCTCAGTGGTATAAGCACCTGTCTGGCAAGTGCAAGGTTATGAGTTCAATCCCCAGTACCACAAAGAAATAAAAAAAAGTCTTCTCAATTTTAGTTAATACAGAAAATTAATTTCAAATTTCCCAAGCATTAACTTGTAGATTTAGAAATTAATCTGAAATTCACTACACATAATACACTAAATGATTAGTGTAGTTAGGGATAATTAAGAAAACACATTGGGAAGATGGATACCCACTAAATTGAACAAGGCTAATAAAAATTTCAGTAGTAGGAGTCATTTGTACTTTTCTAATCATTTGATATGACAATGCCAGGAAAAGCAACCTAAGGAAAAGTGTTATTCTAAAGGGTAACAAAAAACACAAGCACTAAAGACAGACTAAAACTCACACTTTAAACACATTAGTTTGTACAAAATAAACGTTTAATATTCAGCATGGTATATTTGAGTACTAGGAAGCTCAAAAAGGTATTCACACTAACATTCATAAATTAATTCCACAAGTCAAACTGTTGAAATTTCAGGGATGCTTTTGACTGTTATCCTAGAAATACTGGCATATGGACTTTTTTTCCCTGGTTTTTGGAGACAGGATCTTCACAATGTAGTCCAGGCTGGTATTGAATTCACAGTGTAGCAAACTGGCCTCAGACTTGCTGAGATCCTCCTACATCAGACTCCCAAGCACTGGGATTACAGATATATACCACTATACCTGGCTTTTGTTCTTCAAATCAAATCAAATCAAATCAAATCAAATCTTTTTTTTTTTTTTTTTTTTGGTGGTGAGGCTGGGACTCAAACCCAAGGATTCTTGCATGCTAAACAAGTGTTCTATCACTGAGACTCTTCCTTGGGTCCAAAATTCCAGCCTTAATTCATTTTATTCAATTAAAAAAAAAAAAAAAAAAAGAGGCCAGGCATACTTCATACTTATAATCCCAGCACTCAGGAGGCTAAGGTAGGAGGGTCACAGTGAGTTCAAGGCAAGCCTAGGCTACATACTGAGTTCAAGGGTAGTCTGAACTACACGGCAAGACCCTGTCTCAAAACAGAAACCCCAAACCAACAAAAGACAAAATGGTATTGTTAAAAATATGAAAAATAAAATAAAATAAAACTGTATGGAGTCAGACTGTTAACTGTCTCCGTATCAAGTCCATGGACATAAAAGAATTAAATTTTTTTCCAACCAAAGGTCACAATATGCTTTCATGGCATATTAGCCTGAAGAGACAACATATCCTTTACTTGCCACTTCAGGAAAGTAACATGCAGTATGTGTGAAAGCAAGGTAGAGAACATGGACAGGTATGTATATTTTCTTTAGATACCTCATGGCCTGGTGTCTTAACCTTAATGCTAAATATTTTTATCTGTTTTCTTTGTTGTGGTGCTGCTAAATTTTCAAGCCATATGTATCGCTGCACTAAAATGCCACAATTTTCTGCAATTCCATAGTTATATTAGTGGCCATATAGCTTAAGTTGCTAATACGGCTGAATTCTATAAATACATACAATAGTCAACACCTATGCAAATATTGCTGGTATAAGCCTGATCCTAAGAATTCTCCTTTCCAAAACATGAGTGGGCATATATTTATAATGTCCCTACTATATTTTTTGAGTTCTGACCTATGCCAAAGACTAGAATCTTTGAAAACAAATGCTGGTTTCATGATTTCTATACCTAGATTCCATGAATCCATCATAAATACTACAGTCTCACTTAGCTTAACAACAAATAATTCATCCAAACAAGTCATGGTAATTCAGCCTTAGCTCAGGTTGTAAAGAGAGTTACTAGGAATTTCTGTTAGAAAAAGCAGGTATTTTCACCTCTGGTAGATTACCAAAATGATACTTTAAAAATTTATGTAGCTAGTTTGGCTCTACTAGGAGGGGTGGATATAGAGACTAAAATTAATACCAACCCTGTGTACCAAAACTTTCTAGATTTTTTAAAGTGCAACAAATGTATCACTGAAGCACCTGAGAACTACTATGAAATCCCAGCAAAAAAGTAAGTCACTCAAGATGTAGTAATAAGAAAAACAGATACACACAGATTTTTTAAAGGATTTTTATACTATATTAAAAAATCATAAAATAAAAAAGGGATCAATCAACATATGTATCAGAAGTCCCTCCAACAGTCCCAGTATTCACCAGCTTTGCCCATCTCTGCTCAGAACACAGATCTTTTAGGATCATTGTCTTTGCTCAGTCCGCAGCTCTTTTAAAGATCTCGGAGATGACTCTAGTTCTTAAAATCAAACTTGTTCTGCCAAATCCAAGACCCTGAATTTATCCAAATTGTAGAAACATGCTTTTACCACCCGTCCACCAAAATACCTCCCATTCAGATCAACAACAGCTAAAAGGCAAAGAAAAAGATAGTTAGTTAATTCAAGTATAAGACAGCACCAAAATATTAACTTTAAACGATCTTAAATATAAACAGTAACAGCATAAACACTAAGGTCACAAATTCAACCTTTTAAATTCCTTAATATTTAGCTATACAATTTACCTTTAATTGCCGATTCAACTCTCTCAAACTCTAAAAATATTCGTACTGCTTCATCATCAGGGGCACCAGGAATCTGCAAGGGATATGAGGAGTTATTATTTAAAGTATATCACTTGTATCAGAGTAAATATCTAATTATCACCATATATGAACAAGTAGTAATCAAATACGAAGGAAAGAGTATCTGTCTTATGAGAGGTACCAGATTAGGTGCTAGGAGCTACACAAATCAGTAGTTGACATCATGGAGGCACTATGCCAGCTGGCGTGCGAACAAATAATGATGTCATCAAAAAACAAATATGAAATGCAAGTAGCAACTTTAGATAAAAGCCAGGCATGGTAGTGCATGCATATAATCCTAGCCTGGGCTACATAATGAGTTCAGGCCAGACCAAACTATATAGCAAAACCCCATCTCAAGAAAATGAGGTCCACAGTTTGGCTAGCTCTGTCCATCTTTCTACACCCTCTGTAATATGGCCCTATTCCACTTATGTAAGCATGTCTCCTACTGATCTGTGTGCCCAAGCATTCCATCTTTGTTGTCTTCATGTCTCATATTACTCAAATCTAAATACCACCCCTTCTTTCTTCTCAACAAATCCTACCTATTCACTTCAAAGCTCAGCCCCTATCTCATCCTGTGCACAAAGCCTTCTCTGTTTTTGCTGATACAATCTTCTTGACTCCTCCACTTACAACTGATATTTACTAGCAAATACAGCAACTGAACATTCTCTTGCTATTTCACATGTTCCTGTTTCTTCAAGTGAACACCCCTGAGAGCACAAAATATATTTCCTGTATAGTAAATGCTCGCATGCAGCATGGGGCATAGGGGAAGTACTAAATAAATACTTGTCAAATGAATGAAACTAAAGGCATGCCTAAGCAAAAGCCCTGAGTATGAGTTTTCAATCAAGGTCTTTAATCACTATCCTGATCCTCAATCACAAAACAAAGCATTCCTATTTCTTTGCCAAATAAAATCTGAAGTCATTCTGATTTTTATGATGAATAACAAATATTTGTCACTGTCTACAGCACGACAGCTCTAATTATAGCTTTCCCAATTTGTAGAAAATGTTTTGTAAACTGCCAATTACAACTTATAAACATCAAACGAAAACTCTTACTTCAAATATTACACATTTGCCAACTTTGCCATATTTTTCACATTCCTCCTTGGTTTCAATTTCCAAGTCTTCATCGACTTCTCCTGCACCGACCATGTTCTAAAAACAAAAAAAGTATTACATTTAATTTACAAAAATTTAACAGTTTTTATAGGATATTCTCCCATAATTGCAAATCTTAGTCCCAAATAACAATGAAAAATTCTGTTCCTGAATTACCAAAATTATCATGTCTTTAAACATACATTAAGCTTTGAAAAGTTAACATCTATGTAAGCACCAAAATGTAAAAACTAAGTGGAAGTTTAGTCATTTTTTTTCTTTTTTCTTTTTTTTTTATCAGTACCAAGGATCGAACTCATGACTGCCTGCTTACAAGGCAGGCGCTTATGCTGCTGAGCTAAATCCCCAGCCCCGAGTTTAGTCATTTTAATCATTTTAATAACTGCAATCTCAAACGTTACATTTAACAAAAACTTATAGAGCAAAAAGTTCACTTTTATGCAACCTACACACAAAGGCATTATTTGCGAAAACTATATTTTTTTAGTTTCTTTCACTTTTTTTTTTTTAAATTTTATTTAAAAGGAAAAAGAGAAAAAATAAAACAAAACAAAGCAGTGTAAGGGTACAAGTAATACAGTACAAAAAAAAAAAAAAAAAAAAAAACCAGTAAGAAATCACCAGTTAATAGATTATATATTATCATCTTAGAGATAGTTGCTCAAGGTTTCTTTCACTTTTATGACATTGGTAGGGTTTTGGGAAAGCACGTGGAGGTAGGGTAGGTAGAATGGGGTGACAGACAAAAATCAAGGTAAGCAGGTTTAGTTTTGCTTCTTACCCTCAGTAGGACCACTTTAGTAGGACATTTAAGTATTTCAGTTAATGGATTTGAATCCGACTTCTTTGATGCATCTGTATCAAGACATATCAGATGTATTAACAGAAATGACTTTGATTACAATGATGAATTTAACTGCAATAGCAGTCTATATCATTTAAATCCTAGAGTCACCTAAAAGCATCTGTACAAGCAGTCTGAATAAGAATATTGCATTATCTACAATAAAACCTTTGCTTTACATTGATACTTTGAAAATATTTTTTCGGTTTCTAGCTTTTACCATTACCTGCAGTTTCTTGTTCAATTCATTTCCTAAAGGGCTGATAAGAACACATGGATCACAACACTTACAGGTGACTCCTAACTTGATTTGATATAGTAGTCCAAGATCATCAGAGTATCAAGCAGTTTATTATCTAGTCACTAGTTGGTTGACTTCAGTTATCAGCACAAATTTAGGTAGGTAACTGATGCTTTTTGGTACTAACATTCAGGCTGAGTGCTGTTTGCTAAGCTGTGCTCTAATATGGATGCCTATAGAAGTTTTTTTTTTTTAATCTTAGGAAAAGGAATTAAGCTGACTCAAAACACAATTTCTCTGCCTAAAACTCAAATGAAAATAAAACATCAACTAAGTATTATCCACCAAAAACTACAAATCTCTGTCCATCTTTCTACACCCTTCCTTTTATACCTTTTACACACCTTTCAGAGAACAAGCTGTATTAGAAAACAATGTGTAAAGAAAAGAAAAATAAGAAAACACTAAGTACGATGAAAAAGCAGAACAAAAGTAGAGGAAAACCTATTGGAGATGCTGCAGATGTAGCAGATACAATCACTGATACAATGTATTTGCCTAATTCCTGTATGGTACAAAAGCAAATATTCTCTCATCATGTTAACCACAGTCTTTGCTTAACCAAAGTAGGTATGAAATTATTTTAAAGACTGTTTAAAAAGCCTTTTTATCCTCCTTACACAGGTCTTCATCTTTGTTCTAAAAAAATAAAGACAACCCTCACTAGTCGTGGCCCTGTGAAACAGAAGCAAGTGCCCCACAATGGGGAATTACCTTATGCTGCCTCTCTGGGGTGAAGGAGCGCTGCTTCCCAGTGAACTCACCTTGAGACTCACCCTTCTCGGTGGCATCACCCACAATGATCTTGCCACCCCGTTTGCTGGTCTTCTCCACTGACAGCGCGGTGCTCAGCCCCTGCTCGTGCTTCCCCAGACCCTGGCCTTCCCGGAAGCCATACTTCTGCATGATTTTATGTGCTACTGTGCCACTAGGAGGAGAATGGAAAAGGATCCTCACAGTTGATGTCATCAACTGTAACATTAAATTGCATTTCATATCACAGCAATCTCCTTCTGGAGAAAGAAAGTGTAGTAAGCTCATGGACAATAAACAATGGGCTTCAGATGGAAGCTGTGATGATGTTCACGATGAAAGAAATATGAACAGTTAATGACCACAACTCATGATACCCCAAGACTGCCTCTGAGGGGAACGTTAATTTCTCTAATAGTATCTTCCCAGTACTCGTGACAAGAAGAATTAGGACTTCTTTTGTGCTCTTGGATCTGGACTGCCACATGGTTTAAGACCACAGTTATTACAAAACAGTGGCTTATCAAAAAATGTGCATGAAATTTAGATAATAAAATGATTGTTTTTACTTTTTTTGGAAATAAAAGTCTCCCTGTATACTTCAGGTTGGCCTCAAACTTATGACAATCCTCTTGCTCAGTCTCTTTGAGTGCTGGGATTGCTGGCTTGCACCTAGATGAATTTACAGTAGTAACGGAAATTCACTATATTTGCACTATCAAATACAACTGCCATTGGTTACTGAGCACTTCAAATAAGGCTAGTGTGACTCAGGAACTAAAGTTTAAATTTCAAACTACTTTGAGAGCTTCCTGTGGTTAGTAGGTAGCATAAAAAACTAACCAGGTTTCAGATGGACAAGACAATCAGAAACTCAAATCACTTCTCATGTGCTTGATGCCCAGCCATCTACTCCAAATTTGACTAGCCACCTCCCAAAGGGCTCTGAGAACCAAAGCAGATGTAAACAGATGAGGCAGTCAGTACAATTACCATGCTGGACTGTCTCACTAGCAGCATTTCTACTATGGCAGCATCCTGTTAACACATAACAAAGATCTTAGTGTGACACCCCTTCATTTGATAGCCTCTTCACAACATCAAAGTGAATAAAAAAAATTTTTTGTAACCAAAATGCAGGCCAACTCAAGCAAAGTTTAAAACAAAATAGTAGTATTTTATCTGTACGCAAACCTTAAAAATTACTTTAATGCATCAGCAAACAGATGTCTAATTATAGTTACAATGACCAGCAGTTTTTGTTTTGTTTTGTAGTCCTGGGGCTTGAACCCAGGCCCTCAGTGCACAGTGCTCTCTAAGCTGTATCTCTTGCTCAGATCAACTTTTAAAATCAAAAGTATACAGCTATGACCTTAAGATAAATGATCCAGATTACTGATCCTTTCTAAGTAATCTCAACCAGTTCTTAATTCATATGAGCTACATTACTGTTATGTATAAATAATGATCAGAAACTTTCTATCTAGAGAAATAAAATTTAACATCTACATCAGTCAAAACTTGTAATGATAAGTTGTTTTGCATAAAACTGTATTATTTTGGAACACATTCCACATGAACCCAACACTAATACTTGAGCAGGACATTGTATGATTGGGTATAGCAGGTATATCCTTATAAGCCCCAATGAGCATCTTTTTAAAGAGCTATAATACTCTGCACTGTTTCTTATACTTTTTACATTTTCTAAAACAAGAACATTTAAATTATTACCCCATGTTAGCGAGGAAGGAGTTGCTAGGCCCAGTTGGAGATCTTGGCCTATCCTGTTCCTCATATACTGGGGGAGGAATAGCAGCTTTGGAAGACTGTGATCTAGGTCTTGAGTCCTCTTCATAAGGAAAATCTCGGGGTACTATCAGGGAAAAATATAATATATAATGTAATATATAATATATGTCACACATAATAAACATTCAAAGTTGCATTTATTTAAATTACTTATCTTGATTTAATCTACATTTTCATTTTGTAAGAAAAATCAAACCAATTTGACAGCCTCTACATGACTTTAAATCAAAAACAGAACACTACTTTCTAACTTTGCTCCTACTGCTCATATCTCCACAAACGTCCTTTTGACATCTTACTGATGTTATCCTTTAAAGTTCTTAAATGATAATTCTTGCCAAATCATTAAAATTTTCTGTATGTCCCAAGATTTTCTGTGTATCTCATTTGATTCCCATGGCAACTGTGCACCTGTTTTAAGACTTCAACTTACTATCCCTCTATGCTCAGAGACAATGAGGATCTATGATGTCAGGGATCATATATTAGAACCACCAGTTTAAATACCACATGGCTTCTCTTATATGAGAAACTCAATATAAACTAAGAGTAAAATACAACATGGATGGTAGAAAAAAAGTGGAGTGGGGAGGATAAGAGGAAAATGCAGCCGGGAAAGAAGGGAGTGGAAAGGGATGCAGAAAGAATTAAGATATGCCATATGCATGTACCAGCTCCTCACAATGAATGTAACTATTATGTACTGTAAACGTAACACATTTTTCAAAATTAAAAGGTTGAGATGGGAAAAAAAACTATTAATAGTAAAATAGATATTAATATTAATGAATACTATGGATGATACTTTATGACAGCACAGGCATTGCCCAGCCCACAGAATGGGAATATCATTTAGACAATGATATATCAAATCCCATTCCCAACCTCCAAATTCTAAGACAACTCAGTGGGAAAAGCAGCAGTAAATAGGGACACTTGAGCAAGGTTCTGAAATGGACATACATGTGTTTTGAAACAAAAATTAATGGGCAATTGCCAAGAAGCACACCTAAAGCTCAGCGTGGGGGTACTCAGGAACAAAAGAAAGCAATAGAAAAACTGCTAAAGAGGCAAAATGTGGAAAAACTAGAGCAAAACAATGGAACCTATGGGTTGGATGAAGTATCTTCTCACTGGTACAAATGAAACATTCCTGATTAACATAATTAAGAACATAATACCCTCCCATAAAGAATAAGACTATGAACAAAAAGAGGGTACTAATGAAGCTGCAAAAGCCAGGACTAGAAAGACATGAACCTCAAGAAGCAGAGAAACTAGCCGTATAAGCACAGCTTGGTGGGCAACTCTCTGCCAGGAAAGTATAGTACTTGGAACAAGTGTGAGCCACAACCCAGCAGGCACTGGGTCCATCGCACTGGGAATGGGGTGCATCAGCATAGAGGTGAGCAGGCAGGAAAGACACCTGACAGTGGCTTTCCCCCTAGAGGTCCTTGTTTGTAAGGTGGCTGATGGTGACCAGCACATAATGACCTCTCGATTCTTTGCAGAAACAAGTATAAAGAAACTTGCTCTGAAACAAGTCTTGCCAAGTGTGTGCTCCTTTACCAGTGTAGTATACACCCATGTTGTTTTTATCCTGTTTTGTGTGCAAGTTAGTTTCAAAATAAATCTAGAATTTAAAGCTTTCAAATTGTTAAAACTAGTCCCAGTTTTTTGATGTGCTACAATTTGTTCATTTCTCGAATTAATAAAATACTCATTAATTTTAAAAAAAGGGAAAACTAATCAAGGAAGACACTGCCTCCTTGTGGACGATCATGAGGACAACAGGCTCTAAGTCTAGGAAAAAGCTGCAAATGGGTTATTTTTCGTAATTTCAAATGAAATTTGTAAGAAACACAGAATCTAATGGGGGAAAAAAAATCATATTGTTTGAAAAAACCACTATAGCCTTAGAGCACAAATCCCAAGGACAATGTTATAAGCTTTTCTCTCTAAACTCAAAAATCCCAAGAATTCAAATTTAGATCCCCCACAATCGGACTAGAAATTTGTGTCACAGCTGAGTGTGATGGTGCACACCTGTAATCCCAGACACTCAAGAGGGCTAAAGCAGGAGGATCACAAAATCAAAGTCAACTTGGTCAACCTGGTGAGAAATGTCTTAAAATATATAATAAATTAGGACTGTAGCTCAGTGATATAATGTCCCTAGGTTCAATTCCTAAGTACTAGAACAAAAGGAGGAAACAACCAGATTTACATACATTCTTTGTCTTTCTCTACAAGAGAAGTAGGTGGCGCGATAGCAGCTCCTCCCATACCTGCAAAAACCATAAATACAGTGATCAAAGGAGGAAAAACATTTTCAGGAGCCAGAGTTTATAGCACATACCATGTGCTGTATCACTACCCACTACACATACCTAGAAAAAAAAGACAGAGAAATGGTAAAGTCCTACCATTGCTCCTACTGAGCAATTAAATATCTATAATTAGGATTAAAAATATAGAAAACTGGTATCATCCAGACAGAAAAAAGTAAGTATTTTCATACAGGGCATTCAAATGCCCAAAATGCAATTACCAAATGAATTTTAAAGCAACAGTACATAACATGGAAAAGTATTGGCTACTTAAAAGAGAATTAAGCTATTTACTCAGAGTATGTTACCCATCAGGCACCTGTACATGACTGACCTCACATAAACCTGTGGAGTAGGTATTATTCTTCTCACTTTACATATAAGAAAATGATAGGAATGAACTTGTAGAAGTACAGGAAGTGTAGTTCTCTATGATGTCAAAGCTATCTCTCACCACGTAACATGCTCCTTTGCCAAGGTGCAAACCAATGAACTAAACACTGATTTTAAATATGAGTCCAGGCTCCTGAAAACCTATTAGGTGTTGTCATTATTTCTGCTCATGTTTTCTGGGTGGAAAATATGAACAAAAACCAACAGGGAAGAGGGACATTTCCTTTTTGTTACCTGGCAACTGGAAGAACAACATGAGCAGATTACAAATTTTGCATTAGATACAAACCCTAACATACAGATTATGCTTCAACCACCGATGAAATAAGCAAATAAGTAACATGTAAGTTAAAGCCAACATAGATGAATGACACAAGAATGTGAAGAATATGAACCTGAATAAAACCTTATTTTTGTTTAGAAATATTTCCTACAATCATTTTAAAAACTCTTTTCACTAAGACCATAGGGCTTATGGACTTCTGAAGAGTAAATCTAGTCCAGTAAGTTCAATATAAAAAATTCAGAATAGTTACTGGAAATGTGCTATTCACCAGCTTAGAGTATGAACATCAATCTGTTGGCAACAATACAGTAGTCCCCCTTATTCACTGGGCATATGTTCCAAGACAAACACAACGTATACAACCCATTCTAGAAAAGGCCGAACAGAAATAGAATTGGACTTACAAGTAGAAGGCAAGTATGACTGCTGCAGGTAAGAAAACGTGGAGAGATTTTATGCTATTTTCAAAGTAGACAATAAAGAAAAGTGTAGAGCTCAAAGGAGAATATATGTGAAAACACAACGTAAACCAAAGCTGGTATGCAAATATGGACTTGTGAGAAAAAGTTTTTTATTTGTTTTTATTGTTTTTTTAAATTTTTTTTTTATTGAGAAAAAACTTATCTCAATCAATGTCAAACAAACTATTCATCAACTTGAATACACAAAGCAAGCAGTGGGATTGTGACATGCTTAAAACTTAGTATTTATGTTCAGGCCTTACTTCTTTTTCTCCTCTCTCGCTCATAATCTTCATCTTCATCAGAATCTGGATCTGGTCGCCTTGAAAACCCACTAGCTTCATGTCTGTCTTTACGCCTCCTGTAACAATGAAGGAAATGAATGTTCATCAGAGATGAATTAATTTAGAGATAGGAAACTGAGATGTCATCTTGATTTCCTCTTGGCTAGAAAATATACACATCTTTCTTCACAATACACTATTCATTTGTGTGGGGGAGTAATGGGTAGACACAACTATCCTTCCCCCACCCAAATGAATAGTGATTGAAGACTAACGTAGAAAAAAAAGGTAGAAAAGTGAGAAAAACTCAAAAGACAATAATTGGGTACATAGTATAACTCTTAAGATAAAAGTTTTCTTGATATTTAACTTCAATTCTCTAGGGTACACACTCATGAAATGATTAAACAAGTGAGAAACAGTATATTTAATGCACATTAAAGTTTTAATATTAAATAGTTTTAAAAAGAAGAAATACAAATAAATCCTAGTACATACACTTTTCAAAAACATATAGAAAATTCCGTCTGGCTCAAAAACAGTAAAGAGTAACTAACACTTAAGTATATTAAGTAGTGGTGATATCAACATTAGGTTTCTAAGGTATTTTTTTTTTAAAGAACTTGCCCTAAATTTATACTTTAAATTTTCAGAGTCTATAAAGTAATTTGCTCAAGTTGTTGTCATGGTAAGATGCCACAACTATAAATTCTTAAAAACAACTAATTCTTCCTGTTGACCACTCTGATCAAGTATAAGGAACGTCAGCCCTACAAGTAGCAGCACCAACTCAAGTTGTTCACTGTTTAATATAGGATTCTAATGAACATTTCAACTACAAAATGTCCTCAAATATACAGGAAGCCTTACTTTTCTCTTTCTTCTATTTCCTTCTGTCTCTCCAATTCCCGCTGTCTCTGTCGTTCCTCTCTCTGGCGCTTCACTACTTTTTCATAGTCATTAGGAAACATAGGATCATATTCGTCAGCTAGAGGAATCAGAACTTCGCCTGCAGAAAACCCACTGGGAACAGGGTCCTGAGGACAAGAAAAACATCAATGTTGTAACATCTTCATTATCTCAAATTTACTCAGAGGATTACAGACAATGAAATAAAGGAGACCCTGAAGATCAACTACTCTCCCCTCTCCATTTTATGATGAAGAAATACATGGCTAAGGAGGCTTCACCTAGCCAAGTGGCAAAACCCTGACACTCTCTTCGTTTAGGACTATTTTTAACACTCAATGGCATTTACCTCGATCTCCTACATAAGATACCACCTAAAATGTAAGGCACCACCACTTTGAAGTAACAAAGTTAGTTACAGAAAACACTAAGTAAGTTTAAAAATCAGGAACAAAATTCTTTTTTATTTTTGTCTTTTTGAGACAGAGTCTCGCTATGGGGTTTAGCTGACCTTGGGCACACTTTATAGCCCAACCTTGTCTCAAACTTGCAATGATACACCTGCCTTGAGCTCCCAAGTGCTGGGATTACAGGAGTGCACCACCACACCCGGCTTTTGTTGTTATTGTTGTTGTTGGGAACAACAAAATTCTTACATTCATTATTTATGTGTACTTTTACATTCTTACTATACAGATATAACCATGTATTACAATTTTAGAGCACATTCTCTTTGTTCTCTCTAAATCTGGAACACACATTTGATCCCTGTAGGCTGCAATTCAGGTACTGAGCTTCAGATAGGGGAGCTATAATTCTCCTCCCAGTACCAAAATTTTTTAAGGTTCACTAAGATTAGGGTTAGTAACACTTTGTATTCCCTGGAAATGCAGAATATTCTTTGAGGGAAAATAAAACAACAACAACAACAACAACAACAAAAACTCACACACAAAAAAGGTAACCTTGACAAAGAAATTAGAAAAACAAAGGGGAGGCACAGCGTGGCTGACTATAGATTAGCAGCATGGAGTCAAGTGACTTTGTGAGCCCTGACCCAACTGTCCAAAGCCTCCATGCTTCCTTTTGTTAGATTTCTTAGCATAACTCTTCTTAGTATCTGTGAAAATAAGATTCACTGGTTTACATAGATTGCATTGAAAAAACACAGGTTAGATCAGTGACTTTGAGCACTCAGTCCACACCTCTTTGAGGAAGTACACCTCCTAGTAATATCAAAGGCAAGAAAATTATTTGTAAAATGTTTTGTAACAGATCACAAAACTGGTCTGAGCAAAATAACTTATGTTCAGTATCAACAGATCTAAATCTAGTGATCTGTTTGGTTTGACATTATGGATTATAAAATGAATGCTTCATTTCTTTACGATTAAAAATCAGGAATCTCTATGAGCTAATGAATAAAAGCAACTATGAAAATATACTAACTATAATCACCTCCCCTCCCAGGCTCTTTCACAAGAAAGTTTGTTTAATGTAGAGTTTTCAAAGGGTACTTACAAATTTATACTCAAAAGACATTTTCAAAACACAACATTGCCTGAATGATATTTCTTTTCAGTAAGACTAGAAGTAAAACAGACTCTTAAGAAAAAATTTGATTTGTTTTGTTTTTGTTTGGAGATCAAACTCATGACCCTACCCTTGCCAAGCAGGCACTTATATCACTGAGATAAACCCAAGCTTACTTTAAAATCTGAAAGCAAACAACTTTTACCATATATATAATGTTAAGCTTAACAATGAAGCCTATTTTTCTAAATGCTGTAAATAATAAAGTAGTTTGTTCAATTAAAAGCTAACACCTCAATATTGGAAGAGTGAGGTACAATTACAACACTTAAATTGGTAGATGGTGATATTTACTTCTGGAAACTAGTTGTCACTAAAACAAATTTGCCATAAAAATGACTGATACCCATCCCCTTTTTCTGAGATAGTCTTGCTTAGTAATTCAGGCTGTCCTTAAACTATGTAGCCCAGGCTGGCCTCAAACTCAAAGCAATTCTCCTGGTTTAGCCTCCAAAGTGCTGGGATTATAGGCCTGTACCACCATTCCTGGGTCAAACATGACTGATTTCTTAATGCCACCTCAGGAAATCTATCCTAAGAAAGTAACTCTTAAACATATACAAATGCCCATGTATAAACAATCATTACAGTGATGGCAATGAAAGATCCTAGATAGTTGCAAAGTTAGGGAAAACTCACGTAAATTATGATACATTTACTTGATTAGACTAGTTTATTATTAAAATACTTAGTGACTAAAAGGAGAAAACAATATTATAGATGCTAGAATCAACATACTATGATGATCCACTTTTTGATTAGTTGTACTGTGAAAAAGATAGGAAACTTAAAGGAAAAAAACATAAAGTGACTGAAAATCAGCCAAACACACTTCCAATATGCGATAACCTTTCTTCTTGAGGGTCTACTGATCCTCAAGAGCAGCAACAGCTCTTGTGGTCAGAAAAGCTCAAAAGCTAACTGTAGCTTGCCCCGAAAAGAAGTGAGAAGCATGCAGAATCAAAGCCTGATGATGCCCAAGCCAAGAAACAAAGGGCCCTGCAGCTGAGACTGTTTCTCAGTCTCACGGGGGAGCAGGTTGGGCAGCTTCCACAAGAGTAGATACACACACCACAGCAAGTGTACCATGCTAAGAAACACAACAATAACAGTATTCCCTTGGTCATTTGTCATCAACCAATTTGTACAATACATGGCGTTTTTTACTAGTTATAGTAAAAATGCCATTTGTAGAAGGGTAAAGAGTGGGTTCAATTTTAATCAGTTTATATTAAATTTACTTGCACCACATATTGTCTAATTTTAAGTATGATTCTAAGTTACCCTTTTACAGATCTTCCTCACCTTCAGTAACCCAGCTCATACAGAATGATGTCTGTTTCCTGTTTTTAAATTTATATAAAGTCACTGGGATGACAAAGGCTTTTAAGAGTGGTAGAAAATTTTTAGCCCTTCATTTTAATCTACAACAATAAGCACTAAAATTGTTTATGACTGAAATTATAGTACATACATGCATACAAGGTGATAGTGATTCCATTATAATGATTATACAATCCCTTATTTTTTGACACAGATAGTTACAATATATTAAGTAAAAAAGGGAAGTAAATGAACAGAAAGTAGAGTTGTCATAGAACAAAAAGCTATTTGAAAATACAGTGATAACTTTTGGAGGACAGGACTAAAAAGTTTTACACATTACTAGTTTCTGACTTTTCTATAAAGAACTAATCTAAATAGATGTTTTACAACTTAAGACAAAAGTAAAATTAAGTTGGAAATAACTGAATATATTTCAAAGGTTTTACTAAGGGGAGGACCTGTTAAGTGTGATATACACATAGAATACACAGTATAGAAAGCAGGAACATGTTATCAAGGTCCTAGCAACTATGAGACTTACCTTCAGGCCTGCTGCAACATGTGGTGGTGTGTCTACAATCTGCCGGTCGTCTCCAGAGCCACCTCGCTTTAAGTCAATGACTGGAGCAAGGACGGTACTTTGTTTTGTCCTTTGGCTCTGAATCAACAAAAACAAAAAAAACAAGTGCCAAGTTTCAAGCTGAAATCCATACTAGTCTTTCTCACCAGGCATGGTGATGCACACCTGTAATCCCAGTACTCAGGAGGCTGAGGCAGGAGGACTGCTGAGAGTTCAAGGTCAGCCGTGGCTACATTGTGTTCAAGTCCAGCCTGAACTGCAAGGCAAAACTGTCTCAAAAAGACAAAAACACTCAAACTGCAGCCTTTTAATCCAACTATTGCTATATTCATACACTTTCTTTTAGTCTTTTTACCTTTTTTTTTTTTTTTGTGCCAAGGATCAAACTTACAACCTCACACTTGCCAGGCAGGCACTTAGGCCACTGAGCTAAATCCCCAGTTCCCCTTTAGTCATTTTGAAAACCACCCATTTGTCTGAAAAATTGGTCATTATTACTTAAATTTACATGAGCGGTAATATATGAAAAAGCTCTACATTGGGTTTTCCCTTTGACTATGGAACGGCACTTTAACTTACGTGCAAAATAAAGTTACGTGAAACCTTGAAAGATTTTAAATATTTAAAATAAAAATAAAAAATACTTGTTTTGCTGAATTTCCTTTAATCTGGGATAACTGCTTCAAAAAAAAAATTCTGCCTCTTTTAAAAAGACAAAAAGAAAAAAAATAAAACACAAATCAACCTAACACTCCCACACAAAATTTTAAAATGCTGCTGCTTTAAATGTGAGTATCCACCCACGCCATGCTGGGACTTGGAGCACTGAGAAACCAAGCAACCCTTCCACCCTGGTGAACAGCTGTGAGCATGGCAGGCTACAGCAGCCCAGGAAGGGAGCCACTGGTGTTTAATGGGACCCGTGCCATGCTGGAACCTGGAGGCCGAGAAATCAAGCAATCTTTCCTCACTGCCTGTTTTGTTGAACTTCAATATGCATGAAAGTATGTACAGCTATTTTGATGAGAACAAGAGACTATACGACAGCCATTAGTGACGTCCCTATTGTCTGGTTTTTGAAGACATAAAACGCCTTCGTTATTCAGTTCGGATCAGTTTTATACATGTTGTTTTGTATGAAATCTCTGTATGTGAAGACATGGACAACTACTTGGAAGAAAACAAGAGACAATATGATAGACAGTGAAGATCTCAGGTCGTCTAGCTTTGAAATTTATCTCTTACATTGCTTTCTTATGTCCTATTTTGTTCTGTTTTGTTGCGTTTAATTTTACCCCCTTTAAAATAAAGATAAAAAATTTTTTTTAAAAAATGTGAGTATCCTAAGCCAATAAAGACCTTCTATAATACTGACCATTAAATGTAAGCACTTCAAGGTATCTAGTGATGTAATAATAAAGAAAAAATAAGAACCTAAATTGCTTATCATAGAAAATTTCAAACAAAACATTAAAAGAACAGATTAACAAATTCTTTAAGTCACTAGTACCCAATTTAACAATTACCAACTCAATGTTAGTTTTGTTTCCTGTATAGCCCTACCTCTTCTGGCCAAGACTGGATTATTTTGAAATAAATTCCCATAAATCACTTACCAGTAAATATTTCAATAAATATATCCAAAGCAGTTTTCTCAACCTTTCCACATTATCTCCCTCTACAAAGGAGCCTTTTAATACAAACCTTCCTTATGAAATAGACACTTAAAATAATTCACGAAAGAATAGCACTGTATATCTCTTTACATAGGATATTTATGTCTGCTATGGCCATTAAAAAAAAAAAAAACAAACCCAAGATCATTTCATCCCCTGAAGATCACTATTAGCTCCATTAGGACCTAGCTTGCAGTAAGGATGCACGGTCTATCTAAAACTCAGGGACCCTAAAACAATAAGCAAACCATACTAATATTTTCATTCCTAAAAACATTGCATAGTGACATTTCAGTAACAAATATCTAGCCAACTGCTGTTTTATTTTGTTGTGGATGCTAGGCAGAGGCTCTATCACTGACTTATAGCTCCAGTTCGACAACTATGCTTTTCATATTTACCTAAATGATTCCAAGGATATTCCCAATCCCAACACGTACAGGACAGGAACAAAAGCAATCCTTACCTAGACTATATATATCTAACACACTGATAACCAATCTAAGGCATTAATGATGCATACAAAGCCAAGTTGCTCTGTAGAGCTTCTGCTAAACCATCTACAACAAACCACCAGAAATGCCACTAAAAACATACACTCTGGGAGCCCCAGCCTAAAATTCACCACAGCTATTAATAAGTTTTCTGTCAAGCTAAGACATTCTGAAGTTTGAAAACCAGTGTCATTGCTGGAAGGAGACTACTGCTTTTCTTCATTCCAGGAAAGATTTCTATTCCCAAGAACTAAGAAAAGCAATGATCTTAAACTTTTATTCTGTCTCCCATATGAATGCTTCATATTATTCATCTAGTAAAAAAGCAGAATGGTAAGCTAAATCCAAACTATCTGTAAGCCTAACAGGGAGATTGCCCTGAACACGTCTATGCTCGCTCTGGGCTTGTCCTTACCTTTGCCTGAGTGAGAGCTGCCTTCTTCACCTGAAGCTGAGACTGCAGAAGCTTAAAGTTTTTGGACCAGCCTTCTGTTTTTGAGTCACTGGTTTCCACTCCCAGATCATCATACAAAGACATCTTCTTTTTGGTTTAATGCTGAAAGGAAAAGTGGGGTGGGAATTAAAGAATGCATTATACAATACAGACTTTGATCTGTGTGTTAAAATAATCTAGTATTACAAAATTTTAGAGATGAAAGTTCCACAACCCTTTAGCAACAGAGGACAAGATTCCTCATTACCAATGTAGAGCTCTTTCTAATACATAAAGCTATATATTTGGTTTTACATCTCCAGTTTTTGGCATAGAGTAGGCATTTAATACACATTATTAAAATAATAATCAAATAAACAGTCTGTTGGTCAACAGTAAAACTAAGGCATTGTCATAGGTTCCACTAGAAAGTTAAAAACAGGCAAAAGGTCCTGTAGATGAATGGTGGGGATGACTGCATAGTGTGTACATACACTTACAGTTAAAACATTAAATTTTATGTCACATACACATTTCAAGTTAAAAAAATACACTTTATGTTTAAAAAAAAAAAAGGCAATTAAAGCCTGGGGAAACACCATCAACATCAGTGTATCTAATTAGAAGAATCAAGTCCGACCGAAATACATCCATAAATTTTAGGGTTAAAAAAAAATCAAAATAATACAGAAGATTTCTACCTCCAAAAGAATTATCAGTATTCACCAAACTCAATATTTATCAAAAATGCCACTGATGAATTAATGAGGTTTTATGAAATCATACTTCTGATTTCATTTCTAAATTAAAGATAGCTTGTTGACAATTTCTTTGGATTTGTCTTGCTTTGTAAACTGTAGGATATCAAATGCAGTAAAAGCATATTCATTTAAAGTTCCAGGTTTCTACCTCAAACCTTCAAATATTCTGAATTTATTAAAAACTGATATCATCATCAGCATCTGCCTACTTTTTGTAATACAGAGCTTATAAAATCAAATCTCTGCACCACAGTAAATACAGAAGAGCATTATTTTTCTCATTTTCACTGAATTTTAAGTTTACAGAACTGGATTAATCCTAGTAAGAACATACTTGCTACCAGCCCACACACATATGGCCTGCTTTTCTTTAACTATTAAACTATTAAACACTACAAGTGCTTGAGAATTTACCATTCAAAACAGAAGACAGGATATGTACAAGAAACCACATTCAAACATGTAGTTCCCCAACTTATTCATATAATGGGTGATCAAAATATACAGTGAATGTTTTAAAAAAAGATACATTGCCATTAATTTACTTTAAAATACCTCCCCCTTCAAAAACATTTATCCTTCCAATCTTGCCGCTTTCTAAAGCAGTTCTCCAAGCCCTCTTTCATAAATACTAGGTATGTTCAGGAAGGCTCCTGATAAGTGCCATCCATCAGAGAGGCAGTCTCATAAAAACATCAGTATGTTCTCATCTACCTATTCACTGAATCTGGCACTGTGTGACTTCTGTCTCTTCTTCAAATTCAAAATAACCACAAAAAAAATCAATGTTTTCAATTGATTCATCGAGACATAGAGGCAGCCACAAAAGCACAACTACAGACACAAAAGAGGACTTCCAGAACAGCTTCAGAAAGCCACAAGAATGATGAGTATGTTCAAATTGAGAAGGAGTAATTTGAGGATTAATGCCAATGTATCATCTATAATTTTTAAAAAACTTAAACATATATCACATTCAATGACAACTTACAATTTTTCCAGAATACTGTTCCCATTAGTTCCTTGCTTTCTTTTTATATAATTCTATTTATATAAGTTCAGTGTATCTATCTTTTTAAAAGTGTGTATTTCTATTTTAGTTTATTTAGTTATTTTAGTTATTTGAAATCAGTTTATTCATTAATTCTTTCCACTGAAACCACTGAAAGGTAGCAAGTGCCAAAACCCTGACTTAACCTAATAATGTTGCATTATTATAAACAACATGGTACATTTATTTCATGAAGTCTGCTGCCAGGTTAAAAAAAAAAAGCAGGGGGAAGCAGCACTTCACATTTGGGCCAAGAACTTGTTATCCTGGCTTTTCCTAACAACAGCCTTTTCTTTTACTTGCTTATTCCTCCACCTGGCCCAAGCTTCCCCTGCAGAGACAGTTTCTCCCCTACTCTTCACTTTTACTTTCTCAAATAAACCTGGCCACTGCTATTTAAAAAAAAAAAGTATACATCCATAAGAACCAGGCTCAAATGTAAACAGTTGGTTTTTATAACTTCTTTAAAGTATTTATTATTTAGTTCTTTTTTTATAAGCACCAACCTTTCATCAACCCACCTGTCATATGGGCTAGATTTTTTAAAGCAGTACAATAAACATGATTCTATCAGAATTAAACTGACTTTTCAAGATATCCACCTAAGCTAGAAAGCATTTTTAAAACATGCTCACCTGGCTGGAAAAAGAACATGAAAAAAATCCAAAAGGCTATCACCCACTTATTTTTTTAAATGTGTCTTTGAAGCCCTTAGGGATTACTATCTCCATATAAAAACTATTCCCAGTTACTATCCCCTGAACATATCTGCTTTTAACAACACAGCTACTTCCACAGGTTATGCTGCCTAGTGGCTTATGTATCTGTCTTTTACTATACTGTAAGTCCCTCAAAGGTGGAGGATTCCTGTCTTCATTTTTATGTTTCAAGCTTATCACCTTGCTTAGAACATTGTAAGCACTCTGTAAATGTTCCAAATGTGTTACCTAATGGATGAAAAATGACCATGCTTCTATTTAAAACACCTAACATGTCAATGAAACAACGGTTGTACACTCTTAGACATAGCTTTAAACTGGATTTCTTTTCATCTGGTTTGTTTTAATTACCTTCCTATTTTTCCCTAAACATGAATTTTTCCGACTTCTTTCCAGCAGGAAACACACTCTCAAATCTTTCACAAAACTATTTAAGCAAGATTGTTCATCATACGCCTAAGTTACCTGTAATTCTAGAGGACTCTGTAATACAGTTCTGCAGATCTGCTTTTTAAGGACATATATTATGGTAAGTGGAACTTGACATTAAGGGTGGTAAAAACCTGTATCTCAGTATTTATTTATTGATTGATTGTCTTTTTTGAGACAGGGTCTTGTTATGCAGTTCAGGTTGTCCTTGAGCTCACTTTGTAGCCTAGGCTGATCTTAAACTTGCAATGATCTTTTTGCCTCAGTCTCCCAAGTGCTGGGATTACAGATGTGTGCCACTCTGCCTGGCTTTGTATATCATAATTTATAATAGAAAAACTGCCACCACTATAAAACCAATGAGTAAGGTTTGAGTTTTGAATGCTTTAAGACACAGACTGGATAAGAAGAAATCTTTGTTTTTTATCACTAAATACATATCCAAGAATAAAACAAAAAGTTGCCTCACGGAATCCTGATGAATATGACAAGCATACACAGAAGAAAATCTTGGGCGGCTGAGGCAGGAGGACTGCTTTGAGTTCGAGGCCAGCTTTCTGTATAGCAAGACACTGTCTCAAAAAGACCAAAAAAAAAAAAAAAAAAAAAAAAAAAAGAATATGAAAGGAAATAGGAAGTGTAAGTTTACTTGATCTGCACAAAATATAAAATTATACTAGGCATTTGCCATTAGGATTTACAATGACTATTTCAAGAATTTTAAAACTTCTTCCTATAGCTCCAATTCTGTAACCTTTGTCACATTTTCCAACCACTCTCACTGTCTACCAAAATACCACAGGCAGGACTACTGCAAAATCTACTACAGTCAAGGGAACTTAGGTGTATGACACAACAGCTCTTTCTATTTACTATTACAAAAAGGTTTGAGGAACTGCCAAACTAGGGTCATCTGTTTCCTGATGAAAGATCTCAAAAGTTCCTGTGCAGGGAAAAATAGAGATAATTAGTGTACAATTCTCTCAAAACTTTTCCTTAAGGGTGATCTTTGGTTCCATAGAACTCCACCTTTGCAACTGCTCTTCCTCATTAATGCTTCTTTCACAACTTGTTTTATTTCTCTCAATCTACTCTCTCTGTTATATGCAGCACACCATTTAGCAAACAATAAAAATTAACATCATCAGTTTAGGTCATTAGTTTCTTACCTCATAACTCCAAAAACCTATTATATTCAAAATGTCTGTAGCTACCTTATCCACTAAAAATGTGAGGAATGAGCTGCATCCTTTAAATAAATTCACCTGTTATACAAAACAGTCCTCATCTACCCGTTTGAGTATATGCAGAATTTTGCCCTTATTTGAGAAATTCTATTCTCCATCCATGTTTAGTTCCAACAGTGAACACACACCTTCAACTAGATTTCATTTCCGACCTCGATGTACAGTACTTCCATGAACCCTGCCACTTCTGGAGATATACCCTCCTTAAATCTCTCCTGTCTTACCTGCACTTTCCAGAAACTACTGCGGTTATTTCTGCTACTTTCCACTTACATTTGCACAGATACAAAGAACGTTTTCCCCACCTTGCACTTACAAAATACTTTCAAGTCTCAGACAGTGTATCTCCTCTTTGAGGCCTTTCAGATCTCATGCTGGCCTCTTGCACCATCTGAGGCCTGAGTTCTCCAGCCTGTTCTCAGACACCAAACTAAAGGGGGAAACCAGAAACTCACTCAATCTGCAATCTCTGTTGCTAACATACTGTCCTGCCAAAACAGGCCTCAAAACTGTTTACGGACTGCACGTGAGCGCTGAACCACCGCTTTACACGGTAAGGACTGAGGCAAAGCAGGATCACGACTATAGCTGTTCAGGTGAGATCCTGCTTTTGCGAGATGCCAACATTTGTAACCCTTAGTTATGCGGCCCCAAAAGGAAAAAGCTTTTTCCTCTCCATTGGCTGAGCCCCCAAGTGTGGTACCAAGAGGAAATACACTCCGGGTTAGTAGAGTCTACAGACTGAGCAACTGCGTCAAGACTAACAGCGAAAAGAAGAAAGGCACATCCGTCAGTTTCAATAAGATAGAACACAGACCGGAGGAAAAGGAAAGGCGAAGACTGCCCTAGGAAGCTGGGGTTAAGGGAGGACGCGACGACCCTGGAAGTTAAAACTGAGCCTGAGGTTGAGATCCGGACAGAGCGCTCAGCGTGAGGGGCCCCGGCACAGGCAGACACCGCAGGCAGCTCGGGCTGCCCGACCAGGATATCCCCTGCCCTGGCGGCGAGGCCTAAAGCCGCGGCCTCGCGTCCGGCGCGGCCGGGAAGGCCCCCCCACCCGGCCCCGCTCCCGCTCCCCGTCAGGCCACCCACTGGAGCCGCCAGAGTGCGACTTACCCGGCCCACTGGGCCGACTCTACCCATGGGCCACGGTGGCGGGTAGCGCGGAGCCCAGCCGCACTCTGCTAAAGGCCCCCAGACCACGGGAGTCAGCGGTGGCGCCCACGCTCGCCGAGTCCACAGGGCGCTCCACAGCGCAGGGTGAGGGAGCGCGGGCCACCGGGTGAGCGCGTCTGCGCCTGCGTTTGCGCCTGCGCTTACGCCCCGTACGGCCTGCCGCTCTGCCTTGCTGCACTGCCATCGCCGCACTGTCTCCTACCGGCCGGAGGACTACACTGCATGCTCCCTTTCGCCAACATTCTCTTCTTCCACCAAGAGGTGTCGCGGTGGAACCAGTTTCGAAATTTTGTAAGGTTTGTAAAGCGTGGCAGTGACCCCAGGTGGTGAGAATAAAATGTCCACGGTTGCCCTTTGTGGCAGAGACTAGGAGAACATTCCTAGACACTGATTCTCATTCGTTCAAAATCATTCGTTTGTATGCCAGATGATGAACTTCTCAGGCAACATTCTGCGAAAGAATAGCCACCGGTATTCAAGTGAACGTATAACGAACGAAATGAAGGTGGCAGAAAAGAATGCACATAGTATAAAGCTTCACAGATTTAGAACGATGAAAATCGTAAAAGTTAGGAGGGAAAGAGAAAAAGATTTCTCAGATGATTTTTTTTTTACATGTTTAGGTGTAAAAAATTATTTCAAACTGATAAATAAAATTGTGGAGATTTAGGTGGACTTCTTAGTACAACAGAACACACTAAGATCATCCGCTACAATTTGGTTGATTAAGAAAAGGGAAGGAAAGTGGGAAAGAAATATAGTAGGGTGATAATAGGCAATCTAAAGAAAGAGAAGATTAAGGACATCATGGGGTGGTACAATTATAATAGAAACCAGAATAAGAATGCAAACCTTTGCAATGATCAAGAAATGTATATGTACAGCTACCACAAAACAAAACAACACAGTGAAATATTTGAAAAAGTTATAAAACAAAAAAGAAAACAAAACTAAGACTAAATATCTCACACGAGTAAAGTAAATGACCTGACATTACCTACTAAAAAATATAATCTCAGCTTGGAGCACAAACCAAAACACAACTCTATGACATATAAGAAATTTAAAAATTTGAAAACATAATACTGGAAAAGAGATACCACTTTATGCCAGGTAAATATTAAAAAGAGGTCAGGGATTAGAGACACAAGTTTTGTTTAAAGCCACAATTCACAATGAAGAAAAAAAATGGGAAAATCTATATGACAAGTAACACAATCATGCTATTCCTAGCAATCACTATACAAATGAAAAAGTAGAAATATCTTACCAGATTAAAGGCACTAAAGATTAAATGAGGATTTAGATGATCTGAAAATATAATTAATGTAGACCTAAAATATCAAGCACTGTACCCTGAACCACAGACTACATCTTTTTAAGTGTTCATGGAACATTTGCAAACAGTTGCCACATTTTAGGTCACAGAGAAAAATCTTAATGTATACCAGTAATGAGAATAATCTTGATAGTATTATCTGATCAAATTTCAGTTAAACTAGGAATTAATGACAAATGAAGAAATAATACGTTTCTATGCCCTGGAAATTTTTAAATGCTTAAATGAAATTTGAATTAAGAAGGAGAACAAAGCCAAACTAGCACAATAGTTATAAAAGTAAGAAAATGACATATTAGAACCCATACAACTTAGCTAAAATAGTAGAAGAGGAAAATTCATGGCTTAAAATTTTTGTGTTACTTTAATAGTTAGAATAAATTAAAAGAACTAAACAGTTGTGCCAGAAGTTAGAAGTAAAACAAAATAAAAATTGTAAAAAGCAGAAGGAAGTCATTGATTAAAAAAACGCAGACAATGGTGTGTAAACAGAATAAGAATGAGGAGCAGAGATAGACGAGATAGCAGAGACAGGAGGTGTCTACACTGGGTCTTTCCCCACCCCCTTATCAAAGCACAGGTGGGTGTGCAGAGGCCCTGTGACTGAGACAGAACTTTTCAGACTTCCTCCAAGTTAAATCTGCTGTCTACCAACTTTCCATAAGCAGCTTGGTATCTTCACTTTGCAGTCTGTTTACCAGTTTCTTCCTTTATGGTTGGAGTTTTGTGCTGTTTGTTCGTGAATCATTCAATCACACTGTCAGATAGCTTTTTGGTTCACAAACTATAGATGCAATCACTTTCATTGTTTTGGAATTTTCTAGTTTAATTATCAAGAGAAAAATCTCCTCTCTTCTCCTGATACATGATAAGTATCAATCTTGCCTCCATTTCCTGCCAAAATTAATGACTATTACCTTTATTTTTGTAAGCTAAGAATCTGAGCCTTGGTATGATGAATACAATCCAGCCATGCAGCCACTGTGCAGCGTAAACAAAATGGTAGAGTTTGAAAAGAAGGCCAAGACAAGAGGCTTGTCCAGTTGAGGTTGCGTAGCAAACATGCATAGCAACCCCTAAATAAATCTAAATAATTTTCCCTCAGTGCTCACGAGCCAGGAGGAAGGACAGTCAAAAATAAATTGTGGAATTAATCAAAAACTAGAAATTACCGGGCAGATGTTCCAAAGCAAAGAAGGCAAGGTAAAGGTGTCTGGGCTGGCCAGAGAATGTCTGGATGATATGCCCCAGCATTCAATATGACGGCAGCTAAAGTGAGGCCAGAAGGGAAAAAAATGATGAGGCAGTCACTCTGATAGGAAAACAAGTTAGCTGAGATATCACTTTAATTAAAATTGTAATTTGATCAAAACTGAGCGTTTCCATGAACTCTGTGCATACATTTGATATTCCATGGAGGGTGTTTGCTGTTTCCTCTTATATATCTCTTTTTTCAGAATTTTTTTAAGTTTTAAAAATTACATTCTTTTCTTGATCATTGTCTAGTTAGAGCTGCTCTGTAATGTTTATCGTACTAAACTTTTAGACTCAAAATAGCCAACATTGAAAATGTATGAAATCTGTATTGGGAGACAAATAATTTATATCAGATGATTCCTTCTCTGTTTTAAAAATAGGTAAGTGTATACTGAAAAGTATCCATAAGATATTCTCCAAAATGATTTTTCTCTAGGTAGATAAAATTATAGTCTTCATTAATTTTTTTGTCTGTGTGTATTTTTTATTTTCTGGTAACATACTGGTATTACTTTCATAATAGAAGTAATGAAATAAAACTTATAAAATATGTAGAATTTCTCTTAGCTTTGAAATGTGGGGGTTTTTTTGGTTTTTTTGTTTGTTTGTTTGTTTGTTTGTTTTTTTCATTTTTCCTTTTTATCGGTACCAGGGATCGAACTCACAACTGCCTGCTTGCAAGGCAGGCGCTTATGCCGCTGAGCTAAATCCCCAGCCCCACTTTGAAATGTTTTAGTCCATCTTCCACCAATTGGTGTTTGTTTTGCTTATTTGACAAGATTTTCATAATTTTTAAAATAACATTGATTGGTTGGAAACTAATCTTTTCAACCAAAAATTCACTTTTTTGGCTTTCATGTGGCTACTTTTAAAATGCCACGTTTACGTATTTATATACCTCAAATAATCAATGAAGTGATGATGTGCCGTTGTCCCTTTCAGCTGGGGTTCCCACTCTTTCAGCAGTAATATCAGGCGGATGACGTTCCTTTGGAGGACTCTCGTCTTTCCATTGTGTCCTTTAGTGCATCCCCAGTGTACGTGACAGAAGAAGCCTACTCCAGCACTTTGATGGGGAGTACAGCTTTGAGTGACAACCTTCATGTGGTCCCCAGTGTGTGATCAGGTCATCAAAGCCAGATCATTGGCTTACGTGGCATGATCGGGAAATGAGTTTATCTGTGATCTGAGGGTTTCGAGGGATTAGTAACCCTTTCAAGTTACACCTTCTCCCCCTGTGGGGCAAAAGTGTTACAAAGAGCAGTGACACAGATCATCACAGAGGTAAAACATTCTGAAGAGAGCAGGGAAGAACGAAAGCCCACTGTGTGCTATGGATCTGAACACCAGTCATCTCATTTATTCCCAATTACTCAATGAAACCGGTGTTATGCCCATTTTTTTGAATAGAAAACCGAAGCTCAGAAAGTTTAGAGAAATCCCTGAAGTTACTCTTCTAGTAAATTTCTAAACTGTGATAGAACCCATATCTGTCTGACAGAGGTTAGTGTGCTTATTAGTGTACTAAATTCTTCATAAAAGGTGATTTAACTAACCCACACGACAGCCGTGCCCACACCAGGCATCTTTCTGACAATGAACAGTATATAATCTCCTCAGTACTATTGGAGATTTCCCATTTATCAGGGACTTTCTATGCACTAGATACTAGAATGAATGATTTACATAGTTTTTCAAATTTCTTTCTCCTAAAAACTGTATACAATAGTGTTCCATCCCCATTTACCAAGAAATGGGTGTTTAGTGAAGGGTTTTTTGTTTTGAGGGTTTTTTGCTTGTTTGTTTTTTGCCCAGTGTCATACATACCTGAACCCAGATCTCCTGAATTCCAAATCCCATCCTCCTGAATTCTACTCTTTGTGCCTACCAGCTGAACATGGGTATACTGGTCAGTTTTGCATTACTGTAAGAAACATTTGAGATAATAAGGTTATAAAGAGAAAAGGTTTATATGTTTTGGAGGTTTCAGTCTCTGACTCTATTATTTTGGGGCTGTGGCAGGTCAATATATCATGGTGGTAGAACTTGGCAGATGAGGCCTGTTACCAGGCGAAGAAAAAAGAGAAAGAGACTAACCTTTTACAATCGAATTTGACTGGATGGCTCATGAACCCTAAGTCTCCCATGATACCCTGTTTCTTAAGGTTTCCACAACCTCCAACACCACCATACTGAGGCAAACCTTTAATAACACAGGTTCTCGGGAGTGCCTTAAATTCTAAATTACAACAAAGGAAAATGACTCAGTTCACTGTACTAGACCATCACCATATAGTTAAACATATTTTTAAGTTCAAGATATGCTTTTATTTCTAATATTTCTATGATTTAAAGATTGGAAATAATTTTTTAGATTTGATTTAATTCCATCTTGCACTTTTGGAGTCCAATATCTTAGTTACTTGTCCTAGATCAGTATGATTGTCCAGAAAGTAAAAACTTGACTTGGGCTTGATTATCATGCTTTGCAAGTTCTCCAGTTTTGAGAGGGAAAACTAGGGTTGATCTTGTGTTTCTTTTCTCACATGTCACCTGAAGTCACAGAAACTATGAGAAACAGAAGTTCAAACTTAAGCTTTAACCAGACTACTTCCAGAGCTCTGGACTATGTGAAAGGACCAATGTAAGCAAAGAAAAAAATGACAGCTGAAATTTCAGGTTCCAGAAAAACCACATTTCTGCCGAAAGAGGCTTATATCCACGAGCAAGGCTAGCATTCCCTTGTTTGAACCAGAAGAAATAGTGTGTGCTCCTTGGCTGCAGTCAATACACAGGAGAAGCAGAAGAGGTAGCATGTGTAAGAATAAACACTTTTGCAGCAATAGTTAAGAGGTGGATATATGGGCTCAAGCACAAGCAGGACCAGAGCACACCACCTCTGGGCATGTGAGGATCTCTTATATATAGTTTAGAAGAGAAAAGGCCTGAGCTTGCTTTAAAGAAGCAAATTCATTACAAAGAAGAAGTTGCAAATAGACTACAGACTTACTATTGCTCCAGTCAACAGTGGCCTTAAAGGACAATGAGGAGAAAGAATTCTTCCAGTAGGCAGAACACTGAAAGGTGAACCTGATCATCCACTCTGTGTGGAAAGGAGGCATGGCCCTAGATTAGAACAGACCAGGGAAGAGATCTGATTACCCCACCAGGTAAGCCACTAAGTCCAGCACAGTTGGTGGCTGAGCACGAGGGAAATCTGAGATAGAGTGCAGGAGAGGGGGAAGAGCATCATTTGTGATTTGAGACCAGATACTGTGATATGAGACCGGGTATCACAGCTCCTCTTCTCAGTTTCTCTCAGAACACAGGCAATAAAAGTGGAAGGACCAATTGGGAGAAGCATATCTAACCAGTGCTGAGATGGACAGAAGTGAAGGCAGCGGTACCCAGGGCAGGACTGGTCCCACTTCTGGCAGCTGTAGAAAATATCCTCCAGTGGAAAGTTCAGTCTGGTTTGCCTCAGCTGCAGAAGACTACTTCATCTGAGAGCAGAGACTTCTGAATGACCGACCAGGGTGGCAACACAAAGGTTAGCCATGCTAGGAGAATGGTGATGTACCATATGTGTTACAGGTGTCCCTGTGACCTTGCTAAGGTTTTGTTGTGGCAGCATGGTCATTCGTATTCTGTCTGATTCTGAATCCTTCTTTCTCCTTCCACAGATGCTGACTTCAGTCAATATCCTACAATCCCAAGCCTGTCTTCTTATTTGTTTTCGGACATCTAACCTGCACTGAAGACTATATTTATGATACACGTGAACATATCCAGAAAATCTCAGGACAAATACACATGGAAAACTAGTTTCTCTGGGAGAGAGAAATGGGTGGGTCAGGGACAGGAAATTGAGGCAAACTTGTCATTGTTTTCCCTTGGCATCAAGTTTCTGTAGAATGGATAGGTATAAACCAATTAAAACAATAAAAGTTAACAAAAGAATTTGGTCTAAAGATTATCAGTGTAGCCTCTCATTTGATACATGATGTAAGTAAGGTAGAAAGAAAAACCCTGAAGAAGGAAAAATAGCGAGAAGGAGAAAAATGCGAAACAAACATAAAAACAAAGCAGAGAAAAAAATTTTTGTTGAAATTTGGAACATTTGAATTCCATGAAAAACTTGCCCTGGGATCTTCTAATTTCCTTTTTCAGTTTCTACTCTCTACTCTACACATACCTAACTCCAGCCCCAAGAACCTTCTATAAAATCATCTCTTTCTCTCTTCTAATCTCCCTCGGCCTTTTCTTCCAGTGTTCAGACTCTAAATATAATTTACCAATTAGTTCATTGAGCAACTATTTATTAAATACTTTGCGAGTGAGTACAATAGAATAATTATGAGACATATTCTGAGACCAGTGCCATGTTAATATGCATGAATAATACAACCTTGATTAAATGTTAACCAAGACTTTTCACTTACAAAAAAACAACTTCAAAGATAGAGGTGTTGGAAATATTTAGAAACTCGTGGAGAGAGTTGAAAGTTCTTGCTTTTGCACTATTCTGATAAACCAGCACTAGGTCTTTAAATTGCATGTGGAAACACACACACACAGACCTAAACTGGTACTGTGTTAGTTTTTAGACATCGTGCACACACTCCATCTGCCCAGGGTTTCATCTGCCTCAGCAATCACATATTTATACTGTGTATATGACTTAACTCTGGGCTGAACATGGACAGGCAACTTAAAAATGTATACAAGATTTACAGAGGGGTTTTTGGGTTGAGGAACCCCCAGTGCATCAGATGGGTGATTGAAGTGGATGTATCACAACACACCAAAGTATACCTATTCATATTTTCAGGGATAGCTTCAAGCTGCGATTTTGCTTTTTACTCTTAAAAGATCAGTTGGAGTGAAGAAAGAAGCATAACTTTATGTTCATTTGTGAAACTGGCAAACACTGGGACCTTCATAATCAATAATTTATTGCACCCCTCAATAACTGAAGGTCCACCTCTGTGTCAGAATGCACTGCTTCAAATCACCAGCTAGATGCTGTAAGTCCCATGTTACTTTTAGGTCCTAACCAGGCTTCCTTAGAAGGAACAGGAAATTAGGGGATTTAGAAGAGAGCTGTTTGGAGCCTAGGAAGATAGGGGTGGAACCTTGGCCACTAAGTGGTCAAACAATCTGTAGTTGACTCATACCGTTGTCTGTGTCCATCCTCATCCAGAAACAAATGAAAGCAAACTCATGTTGGGTGCATGAAACACACTCTCCCTTGAACAGCTAAGTCTTGCTCTTTGGGGACCCCTTCATGAGCTCCCCAGAGACCGTCTACCTCCTCTTGGTCTCCCTTTCAACAGGCTGCCACAAGATACGAGATCTAAATTTTTAAAAGTTACAGTCATTTCAGCTCTGCTCCTCCTCTTCCACACATTTTGTCTTCACTGGATACATGTTCTCACATTTCCCCAAACTTGGCAATCGTTTCTCATTTTGCCTTTCTTTACATCCCACTTTCAATTTTTACTTCAGACAGTAACTTGTTTCCAAGCTTTAGGATTTCTGCATACTGGCCATCAGCATACTATTTAAAATCTTGTACAAAAATGTCTTTTGTCAAAAAAGATTTCACAAAATTATCTCTACTGACACTCATCTGTTTTGTTATAAATTCAATTGTGGATTATTGATTTATTTAAAGCTTTTATCATTCCACCCAGATGTGGGATGCAGTTTTAATTCTCCTTCTGGTCTAACAATTCCAAATAATCCACTGCAGCCCACTCTCAAAATTCAAAAACACATAATCTTAAACCAGAGTACTATTTCTTCCTTCCTTCCTTTCTTTCTTTCTTTCTTTCTTTCTTTCTTTCTTTCTTTTTTTTTTTTTTGTCTTTTTCCTTTTTATCGAGCTCACGACTGAGCTCAATCCCCAGCCCCCAGAGTACTATTTCCTAGTGAGAGCACGAGAAACAAAACAAGGAGTATAGACTCCAAATAAATGTGTAATTAGGAGAATAATGGAGATGACTTGGGACAAATAAGAAAGGCTTTGCTTCTCTTTCCTCTACCCGCACTGCATTTCAAGGTAAGGTAGCAGCACCAAGATGAACAGAACTAACTGTACCTGTCTCCACCATGCAAGAAGACCACAGGCCCCACAGAGGATGTCCTTATCGAAATATCTGTCATCGTGACCTTCACAGAAACACAACGAGAAGCGCTGGTAAATTTTTTGACTTTTTCCCCTGCAGTTATTTTTTTTCTCCTCTTCTTGTCTTCCTTTCTTTCATTTCCTTTTTATTAAATACTTCTCTTTAAACAGAAGTAAATGTTATTTCTTGCTAGTATAAAAGTGTTTCAAATCAGAATTTAATTTATTTGTCACTTTTAGGATTGTTGATTTTCCCTGATGTAAAAAAAGACATTTTGCTTGTCTGGACCTGAAGGTAATTCTAGAGAATAAAATAAATCTAAAACACCTTCTTCATGGCCTTATTGGTGTGCTCCTTCTGTTCAAAGCCTTGAAGTGACTTGTCTACATATTGCTGTGCTTTGTGAAGTCAAAGAAGGAGTAGACTTGAACAGCCACTATGCCATCCCATACTCTTAGGGCTGAAAGGAGCTGTAGGCCTCATCATCTTATGCAATGCTTAAATCTTTTTTATCATACCCACACTGCTGGAACTTTAGGATATGCTGTAGTTTGTCTCCTCTGAAACTTGTGTTGCAATTTGATTGCCACTGTGGTAGTGTTGAGGGGAAGGATCTTTAAGATGTGATTGGGTGCTTAAGAGGGATTAATACCTTTCTAATGGGACGGAGTTTGTTCCCATAAAAGCAGGTTGTTATAAAGCAAAGGGTCCTGTCTGCTTCCTTTCTTCCACAGGTATCCACTTGCCCTTCTACTTTTTGCGGTAAGTTGAAGCAGCCCCAGGCCTCACAAGACAAGTCCATGCCAGTGCCATGCACTTGGATTTTCCAGTCTGTAGACCCACAGACTAAAATAACCTCCCTTCTTTATAAATCATTCAGTCTCAGGAATTTTCCTACACCAGTGGAAGATGGACTGACAGGATTCTAAGCAATTTCATCTCTCTTCCTTTGGAGTTCTAAACTTGCTGAAAAAGGAGGGACACAAGAATTGAAGTATTAGGTTAAATAGTGGCAAAGATAGTGGGAAGTATATAATGAATCTGAGGCTTAAAACCAACCTAAGGCTCATGAACTATGCGAGGAGGGTTCAGTATGCAGAAGAGATACTTGTGTGGTGGAGAGATTTGCCTGCCTTAAATCCTCTTGGAGTACAAAGCCTAACACAACCATTCATACGCTCCTCATTAAGTGTAGAAACATGGACCAGGCCCCACCAGACTTGTCAGCCTACCAATTACATTTCTTGCTTGGGGCAAAGCCAGCAAGAGGGGATGGGTGGTAACAATTTCTACTCAGCACTCAGCAGCCAGAAACTCACTATCTAGAAGCCACTCATACTTGGACAGTTGTGACTTCTAGAATATTCCTAATGTGGGACTGTCAGATTGCTGCAACTTCTGCCCAGTATTTTTCTATTTTGGAAACTTTTTGAATTAAGATTAATATCTCATCTATGTAACAGCTCTTTAAAAAAAACGGATATGTGTTTAACAACAACAGACCATCTTCTCTCAATTGAATATCTTTAGCTGATTCAAGCAGTTTTCAGTTAACTCATCATTTCAGTGTGCATATTAAAAAATCATATTCACTATAAGGTGAACAACAAAAAATAACAAAAGTTCTCTAAATAAGAAATAGAACAACAAACTATGATAGATAATACTAAAAATAAAGAAATATTACAGTAAATGATGAAACAATAGAGTATTTCATTAAAATTCATAATTAAAGATGTTCACTCTCATAACTCTCTTTAAAAATTGTTTCAGGAAATTCTACAAGTAAGACAGGAAAATGGAATAAATTGCAACCTCAACATTATGAAACTTATTAGAAATTCTACCATCCATCAGATGCCAAACCCATGGAACAGAAACTTGGGGACGGGATGTATTCATCTGTGTTTTCAGCAGTTGTTTCGGTCATCTTTCCATCACTGGGATAAAATACCCAACACATACAACTTAAAAGAGGAGGTGTTTATTCTGGCAAATGGTTTCAGTCTGTGATCAGCTGGCTCCAAGACAGAAACAGCGTGGCAGAGAGTGTGGCAGAGGAAAAAGTGCTCGACCCACGGCGCTCAGAAAACAGAGGGTGCAGAAAAGAGACAGGGTCAGGGACACACTCTTTCTGGTCACATCCCAAGCAGGCCCCACCACCCAACAGCACATTTAGCTTCTGAACTCATCAGTGGAGGGACCACTGATGAATCCAAACCATGACAGTAGCCTTCTTGGTGATTTTTTTTATTTTTCTGAGAAAAGTTCTATGTAGCCGAGTCTATCTTTGAACTCACGACTCTCCTGCCTTGTCATCAGCCTCCTGAGTACTGTGATTACAGGCATGTGCCACCATAAACAGTCTTAAATCCTAAAGCATTCAAAATATTGAGAAACAAACTTGAAATGATAAATGTAAAGGATTGATGTAGAGGATGACATCACTTGTTAAAAGTTTTTGGATATTAATATTTCTGAAAGATATTTTTTCATCCAGAATGTATCTAGCTTCTACATTCTAAAATTTATGTTAAGAATGTGGTTTTTATCTTCAGCCAAATGTTTTCTGACTGTTTCTGTTCACAGGAGGATAAGCTTTTGTGTAGCTGTATATTTTCCCTGTCACTGCTCCTGCCCTCGCAAGTCTGCTTCTTTGAAGTGAGCATGCTGTAATTTAATCTTCCTTATATCACCTACCAACCGATCTTACTGCGGCTGTTTGTGCATTCTTCATCCAGATACACAGCCATGACAGAAAGAGGAGGAAAGTTTTCTTGCTTTAAAAAATGTTTGACTTCAAGACAATTAAGTAATTGTCATACAAATCTGTCTAGGAGGGTGTAGGTGTGGCCCAAAGATGGAACAGGTACTTTATGTCCAAAGTGACACTTGCCTGGTGTTCACCTTCTGATTCTCAATCAGAAGGCATTGTATCATTGACATTTACTGGAAATAGTTTTTATAAAGACCTACAGCCTCACATAGAAAACTGCAGAGCAAAATGGACTGTGGTGGTCTCATTCTTGATCCAGTGCTTCCCACTTCATTGATCCAAAGAGCTAATGAAGTCTGATTTATCCCAATGAGCATTTGTTCAATAGTAATTGTATGACAATTACTTTCCTTGAGTTAGAATATTTTTTATTTTATTTTATTTAGTAGTAGTAGTAGTAGTAGTAGTAGTATTTTGTCTTTTTGAGACAAGAGCTTGCTACGCAGTTCAAGCTGGCCTGGGTTCATTTTGTAACCCAGGCTGGTCTTGAACTTGCAAATGATTCTCCTGCCTCAGCCTCCCAAGTACTGGGATTATAGGAGTGCGCCAGCATTCCCAACTATTTTTTTTTATTTTAAAAAGAAAAACAGAAAAAAGGATAGAAACAATACAGAATTTTTTACAAACAGTAGGAAATTAATACTATTAATATATTGCACATTGTTATCTTAGAAGTAGTTGTTCAGGTTACAAGATTTAGACTTGAAAAAAATGACCAGGTAATCAAACAATGAAAACACAAACTGTTCTTTTTGATGAACTAACAGAGATTAGTGAATTAATTATCTATCTTGTGTATATATGTATATGTATATGTATACACACACACACACATATATGTATAGCTATATACATATACTCTTTCTCTTCTTCTTTCCTCTTTTCCCCTATTCTATTTGTTCTTTCCTTTTGAGCACTTTCTTTTTTTTTTTTTTGTAATTTTTTTTTTATTTTATTTAAGGAGAAAAGAAAAAAAAGCAGGGAAAGGGTACAAGTTATACAGATTTACAGAAAAAAAATGAACAGTAGGAAATCTTAGTTAATGGATTACATATTGTCATCTTAGAAATAATTGTTCAAGTCACAAAATTAAAGCTTGTAAAGTGGACATTCCATCAATGATACTGCAAACAGTTCTGTTCATTGATCCAATAAAACTCTGTGATATCATTTTCTATCTTATACACTTAAATATACATGCAGTTATATAGTTTGGAGCACTTTCTTTTCCTCTCTTTTGTACCATGACTATTACACATTTTGGGTTTCATTGCTCCCACGGTTCTTATTACTTTTTTGGAAGAGAGTAAAACCAAATGTGACATAACAGAACAGAATCGGTCAAGTCAAAAGGGTGGACATAATAGATAATGTAAAAACATAATACAAGGTGATCAACAATGGTTACTATAATGCCTCCCGCTATCTCTAATAGAATTACCTATATCGTTAGTTATAATACAATTGAACAAAACAGTAAAGAATAAAACCGACAAAACCAAAACATTGGAGACATTGTAGGTCTTCAAAAGTAGATAAAAGTCAACAAAAATGGGCGTCATAATGAATCTCATTATCTTCACAGCTGATGCCTAAACTTTCGAACCTGATACTATCCAGCAAAACAGAATAGGGGAACATCAGTTAAAAACCAGATGGTGAGAGTAATACAGGGCTTTAAATCAAGGTAATGGAAAGTCAAAGTGGGTTACTATAATATATCCTGCTATTTTTTTCCTTTAATTAAAAGGATAAAGATAAAAAAGTAAATAATGGAGTGGAGATTGAGATAAAAGAGGGCATAACAACGAAACAGCGCAGATCAAAACATAACCATTTAAGCAGAATAGTGTTTCACCATCAGATAATCCTAACCTAAAAGTAGTTACCATATTGTCTCTTTCTTTGAAATCCTTGAGTACAACTTCGTATACTGTAGCATTAAGTATATCAAAACAATGTAAAACCATTCAAGAGAATGACAGCATTACAGAGTATTTAGAATCGACTAACAGAAAATGAATAATGGTTTCTGTATAATCTCCTTGTCTTTACAAGGTTTTTGCTTATACTATCGTACATAATAAAATCCAGTAAGATACAACCTATTTAGACCATTGGAGACAGAAGGACAAAAGCTAGATGAGACTTCAAAACAAGATGATACTAAATCAGTATTACCTATTAAGATGTCATTTTCTCCAAAATAGCTGTTCCTATCATCCAATCTTCTCTGTCTCATTTCTGTTGAGCTCTTTTTCTGTCAGTAGCTGTCAGTTTGTCTTCTTCATTTTGTTCTCTGCTCCATTCGTTGTGGCCTCTCTGCCATTATTTCTGGATTCTTTGTATTTTTCGTTTTTTAGAATATCCTGCAATACTCTCTGTAGAGTTGAATTGGTGGTTGCAAATTCCCCCAGTTCCTCTTTATCCTGGAAGCACCTTGTTTTTCCATCAATTTCCAGGGACAGTTGTGCAGGATATCTCAATCTTGGCTGGAGATTATTATCTTTCAAAGCTTGAATTATTTCCCCCCCATGCTCTTCGTGATTTGATGGTTTGTGCAGAGAAATCTGCTGTAATTCTGATGGGTGTTCCCTTGTAAGTGGTCTGTTTCTTGTCTCTTACAGCTTTTAATATTCTGTTCTTGTATTGAATTTCTGGAATTTTTATTATTATATGCCTGGGTGTTGCTCTGTTTGGGTTGTAAGTAGCTGGGGTCCTGTATGCCTCATACATCTGAGTATCTTTACCTTTTGCTAAATTAGGAAAATTCTCCTGGATTATTTCTGTGAGTAGCTTTTGTAGTTCACTTGTTTGTGTCCCTACTTCTTCTTTTATGTTCTTAATCCTTAAGTTATGGCTCCTCTTATCATCTTCTTGTCTTTGTATTATTGCTGTTTGTTTCTTTGTTATTTTTAAGAAGTTTTTCATTTCATTCTCCCATATTACAAGTCTGCCCTCCAGTTCAGATAGTCTGTCCTTAGTTTCTTTCAAGCTGTTATGCCAGTCTTCTATAGACTTCTTAGTATCTTGGTAGTCCCTTTGAACCTGCTTCACGTATTCTATGCTTTCTCTGTTTTCTCCATCAAACAATTCTCCCCTTTTTTTCTGTTCTTCCATTCCACCGCCTGTTTTTTCTTGGGTGGTACTTAGCATTTCTCTAACTATTCTGCATACTTCTAGCTTCAGGTCGTTGATAACTTCATTCCTGAATTGGTCTATGAGGCTCTCTATATGGTGCCTTATGTGTATTAGTGCGGTGTCTGCTATTGCCTGTTTCTCAGAATTGGGGGCCGAGGGGCCTTTCTTGTTGCTGCTTCTTCCCATGCTGCCTCTTCTTCTCTGTTCCTTATATATGCAAGCTTATATAAGAGGCCCAGCTTCTCTCCCAATCAGCCACAGCCTGATCGAATTGCGCCAGTTAGGTGTTCCCGCTCACCGCTGCGCACCAGGGAGTTACAGACCAGGCAGCCTATTCGTCTCCCCTCTCGGCCACCGTCAGGCTCTGGGATCTGGGTTGGGCCAGCCTACCTAGTCCACCAGCAGCGTCACGCAGGCCAGGAACTTTTCACCAATCTCGCCCGAGAGGGGGATGTGTGGCTGGAGTCGCCACCGTGCCCTGCTCCCGCAGGACTGCTCGGACCCAGAAAGTCCTCCGCTGGAGTCAAACTGTGGTAGAGTGTCAGCTTCTCTCACTCACCTCACCACAAGTCAGTGCACGCCTCCCTGCCGTTTGCAGATTGTCGTTCTCAGAGCTTCTGCGCGTCTCTCTCCTTGCCGAGCCACTGTAGAGGCAGCCAGCCGCTGCGTGGCGGGAAACCCAAATTGCGGCTTACAATGGCGCGGTGTCCAGCCTCCACACCGAGGCTTTTCTGTTCCTGTTTTAGCACCAGGAATGCATTCCAAGTTGGTTTCTCTCAGCCCAGTTCGTTCCTGAGTCAGCAGATCATATCTCCACCTGCTTATGTCTCCTTAGTCCGCACCATTCCTGGCTTCTGCTCGAGCACTTTCTTTCCCTTTCATTATCACACTGTCTATTGTACATTTTGGATCGTATTACTCTTTCAGTTTTTTTTTACACTAGGGAGACAATACAATATTTACAAATGTGAGTTTGATTTTATTTCACTTATGAGTATGGTATATCTCTATTTATGTATAAAAGCCTCAAGATTACCCTTCTAGGAAAGTGCTTTAAAGGATATAACAGTATGTATAGTGTGTAAGAATTATGGTCATATTACTAAACTTCTATTAGATACTGAACAGAAGAGATTGCACTGTCAATATTTAAATGTCTAGCCACTTTTTATGCTGTGATTTTTTAACAATTATTGTTAAGATGACAATATGTAATGTATCAACTAGCAGTTATGATGATAATTTTTTGTATTCTGTATTCTATTTTTTCTATTTTGTTTTTTAAATTTTCTCTTCTTTCTTTCTTTAAATACAATAAAAAAGATTATCCTTCTTTATAACTGAATATTATTCCATTGTATAAAATACCATATCTTGTTTATCCATTCCACGATTGACAGGCGCTTAGATCATTCCAAGATCTAGCTATTACAAATTGTGCTGCTATAAACATTGGTGCATGTATATCACCGTGGCATGACATTTTCAACTTTGGGGGGGAAATACTCAGAAGAGGAATAGCTGGATTGAATGGGGCTTCCAATCCTACTTTTTGAGGAATCTCCACACTGATTTCCAGTGGCTGTGTCAGTCTACACTCCCACCAGCAGTGGAGCAGTGGTCCTTTTCCCCGCAGCCTCGCCAACATTTGTTATCAGTTGATTTTTTGATGGCAGCCATTCTTTCTGGAGTGAGATGAAACCTCAGTGCTGTTTTAATTTGCATTTCTCAAATAACCAGTGATGCTGAACATTTCTTCATGTATTTATTTGTCATTTGTATTTCTTCATCTGAGAAGTGTGTGTGTTTATCTCAGATGCCCATTTTTGGATTGGGTCTTTGAATTTGGGGGCCTGATGTTTTTCAGTTCTTTATACATTTTAGATCTAAGTCCTTTGTTGGAGGGGTTGCTGGTTAAAATTCTTCCCCATTCTGTGGGTTTTCTTTTCACTCTGTTGGTGATTTATTTTGAAATGCAAACTTTTTAAAATAAGATAAGATCCCAGTTGTTGATTCTTTGAAGTACTTCCAGTGCAGTTTGCACTTTGTTGAGTTTGAACATTTTTTAAAGTAAAAACTTTCCTCCTCTTTTTGCCTGTCATGGATGTTTCTCTGTGTGAAGAATGCAGAAACAGCTGCAGGAAGATCAACTGATAAGTGACTGAGATTACAATAAGGAAGAGGCAGGCCCAACTCAAAGAAGCAGGCTTGGGAGGGCAGGAGAAATGCTAGGGATGCATATCAGAAAAATACACAGTTAATTCCAGATCCTATAATTTCAAAAAGTCATTCCAGGAATGCCTTTTCTATCTACCAATTTTGATTCATTCCAAATTGTTACTCTCTTCTTACAAGCTTCTCCTATATCAATGCCATACTTTATAGGCAGGTTACATGTGTTAATGTCTCATTTCTCTAAGAAAAATATGAGGTCTTATGTTTGTAAGGCTCTAATCAGACCTGACTTGCCCAGCCTCCAATCTGCGTGCCAGCAGAAACACCGCTCTTAGCAGGAAACTCAACTCAGCACAGAAGCTGTCATGAGAAAGCATGGGATGCTGTAAAGAAGATAAGGTAGGACAAAGAATTTTTCAGGTCCCAGGACATCTGGGGATGTCTGAAAAATTACAATGGACGCTTCAAGGAGTTTGCCCACTAAGGTGCAAGATAGCTAGAGAATTTTGACCACAGATGTTTACTAAAATCTTCCTGCCTAATGTCTTCTGCCTTCTTTCCATCTCTATGAAAGGGGTACACTTCTCTTTGTTCCCTACAGAAGGGATTTTCATTTTCTGTCTGCCTGCACCCAGGCACAATAAATTGCAAGCCGTGTTGTCTTTACAAAAGCCTGGTAGTCTCAGCTGGTTTCCCAGCCACAAACCCTGTGTGTTACACTGTTATACACCGTTGGACTGCAGTGAGGAAGAAGCATGCATACATGAATAGGGGAACAAGTAATATAAAACAGGAATTGATGAAATCGTCATAACTGATGAGGTTTTGATATATGCATATATTTACTAATTTTGCAAGCATATTAATACAGTACTTGTGATCACTTTGCATTTTCTCTGCTTAAAATAATTGACTAAGGAAGACAGTATTAAAAAGTATGCTTAAAAACAGTTGAGATGATAGATTTGCTATGAAAATTCATCATGTAGGGGCTGGGGATTTAGCTCAGCGGCATAAGCGCCTGCCTTGCAAGCAGGCAGTCGTGAGTTCGATCCCTGGTACCGATAAAAACGAAAAAGACAAAAAAAAAAAAAAAAAAAAAAAAAGAAAATTCATCATGTCTATGTAGAGTCAAGAATTGTCGAAAATGCCACGTGTTCTAATTATTTTATTCTTTCAAGCCACATTCTTTACTTTACATTTTTGGGTTACTCTAACTCTCTGCTGCATACCCAGATTTCAACACAGATTCACAGTCTTTGAGAACTGCCCAACACACAAACACAAACACACGGGTTCTGACAGCTATAATCACACTGTGACAAAGCTCTCTGGCATGGCTAACTACAAATGTATAGGACCTGCATGAGGAAAACTTAATTCACTGGTTACCTATAGCCAGTCACAGGTTCACTGAGCATGTAAATTAACAAACAGATTGAGACAGTCCTGGACAGAATCATCTAGTGCTCATTCATTCAATTGACAGACCCCTAAGCTACTTGGATCTGTGACTTGAGACCTAGTTTTTCAGCATCTGTGAATTCTTATACATTCCTATATCCTTCCATAAATTTTCTCTCTTTCTCTCTCTCTGTCTGTCTCCCACTTCTCCCTCTGTCTTCCTTTCCTCTCTTCAGATATTTGTTAAATACAACTAAATGCTAATTAGTTGTATTAAAACAGTTTTATCTTTGAGGAGTTTTATTTAGTGGTTCCTACTGTCTGAAAAATCTAACCACATGCCCCTCCCTCTCACTCTTAACCTCAAATCTCAGTTACTATCCAACCCAAGCTTCACAGTCAAGACAATTTAAGAATATCCAAAAATCTCTTAAAACTTGATTTTCCAGCCACAGCCCACACAGGCTGACTCTGAAACTTCAGGCTCAGAGCCTTGACATAAAAATGACGCTCAGGTCCCCAGGGAATTCTGAGAATCAACCAGGATCAGAAACTACTGGCAAGTGACAATACATTCCCCATATATCTAGTATATGGCAAAGTTCATTTTAACCATAAACCTTATCTATCAAATATTTCAACCTTAAGAAAATCAAACATAGGAGCACAATGATGTATCAGTATAAGTTCATCAACTGTAATAAATATATCACTCTGATAGGAGAGGCTGTGTATACATGGGGACAGGAGATGAATGGGGAACTTTCTTAACCTTCCACTCAAGTAGAATAAAGCCTATTTTTTTAAAAAAAATCTCACAAGTTCCCCCACATACTCTTCCAGTTCCTGCTTATTTTATCTACTCCTTATGGAGCACAACATCCACGGAAGATGTTTATCTAACACCTCTGTATTGTTTCTGCTTAGATGTTAATTACCATGCCAAAACAGAACTCTGGGTTCTGCCTTTTCCTCCTAACCCTAAATCAGCTTCTGCTTAAATCTATCTGTAACTAACATCTTTCACTGAGGACTGAAGCCAAAAATTTGTACTTGATTTTTCTGTTTTCCTTACCCTCCCATCCTATCCATGAAGCAATTCCTATGAACTCTGATTTTACGACAGAGCACTAACGTGATCACTGCTCACCACCTCCTCCGCTGTGGCCTCAGATCATTTCGCTGTCCCATCAACTGCACAACTGCAATCACGTGAGCATGTTAGTCCTCTGTTTGCAGCTTCCCATCAACTCAAAATGAAATTCCAATCCCTGAGCTACCTACCCTCCACCCCCTTACACAGGGCCTGCTTCCCTACCCATTTTCATCCAGATCTCCACCCAAACATCACCCCCGCAGAGATCTTCACCACTTCTCCACCTAGAAGGCCATCCTTTTTCCTCCATCCCTGGCATACTTCTTGGTAAAACGTGTTACCATGGAACACTAAACTGTGTACCCATTTATTTGCTCGTTGTCTCTTTCACTCTGCCCAAAGTGCCATAGTAACAGTGCGGATATTATCTGTTTAGTTCTCATAATACTTTTGCTTTCATGTGCCTGGGACATGTTTGGTACTCAGGAAGTTGTAGTGCTCATGGATCCCTCAGAAGGAGCCCAGCAGAAAATAAATAATTTTCTTCTTTGTATAAAAACAAGCACCCCTTCAACCAGTCTGTGGAAATGTGGATCATCATGGGAAAGAGGCTTTTTTTTGTTTTTTTTTTTTTTCAGAAAAAGTTAAAGTGACACCGAAACTTGTCCTGTCTTCACCATAAATGATATTAACCAAGGCTCAACAGAACTAAATCTTTTTATCTATCAAACAAGAAACAAAATATTTCATAGTGGGCTTGGGAGGAAAGAAAATGAGGTTACTCGACCAAAAAGTTTCCAGTTTCTCAGAAAACATGAATTTTACCAATTCGAGGTATTGTTACTATACTCAGACGGCCATGACTGATGAAACAGATATTTGGTTTCCATGAATTGAACCAATTGCTAATGTCACTGCTGGGCTTTTCAGACCTTCTGGCAGGTGGCTGGCTCCCTTGTTTTATGCTTCTAGATTTCATATCACCCCCCAAAAAAGTTTGTCTGTTATGAGATAGTACTCTGACCTAATTGCCCAGAAAGTCTCTGTTTTTGTCTATTGTTTGCTTGTTTATTTTCTCAAAACTCTGACATGAAAAGTAGAAAAAAAAAATGACAAAAACCTAGTGGAGAGGGCAAAGTTGCTCAGAGCCTAAAATAAATGAGATGTCCTTGGTCCCCTGTGCTCAGATGACAAGGCACCATTCCTCGCGGGGCCATGTGCTGTTAAGGAAAGGCACAGTCAAAGAGAACACACTGTACTCGGAAAGGAAGAAGAATTGCAACAAGCCGTGGCAAACCATTTCTTGGATTTGTAGTCAAACATACTTCCCATTCCACCTATAGACTGTTTCAATCAAATACAGCATACCGCATACAATTCAATCAGCATATGGCATAATTGTGGACTCTACATTCACATATACCAATATCAAGTGATTTTTTTCTCAAATATCATTCCATAAAGAATAAACTAATTGAAAAAATTAAGACCTACTAAGCTTGTCTAGTTATATTTCCCCAAACCAGAGCTCTGAAAGGCTTCTCCATATAATCATCCAATCATTAGATACTTTCTGCATATCCGTCATGTGCTAAGTCCTACACTCAGCATTGGAAACAAAAGGTGACTATTAGAGATGTTTTCTTTTTCTAAAGACACCTAGAGAGAGCATCGTTGGAATGATGAGATGCATCTCTAGAGGTCTACAGTACAGTCACATTGGTCAGCAAGTTGAGAGTGTTAGAAGGGTGGCAGGTTTATGGATCAGACAGAACTGGGGAGTCAGACATAGCACCACTCCTAATGAATTGTGTGTGTGGGTGTTTCATAACCACAGTGAGGAACAGTGTCTCGATTTGTAAAATGGAAATTGTGATATTCTACGTGCGTCATGAGATTGCCACCAGAAGTCAGTAAAGTAGCACACCCAAAATGCTGGGCACACTGCCTGCTCTGTCTTACTTGCTTAATCAATTCTGAGTGATTATTTTCATCATTACCGAAATGTGACTAAGGTAATAGCTCAGAGCTGGGAGAGTACTTTCAGATACAGGGATAAGGTGAGACTTTTTCCCAGGAGGAAGCACTTGAGTTGGATCTTCAAGAGTGGATGATATTTAGGCTTATGGAATCGAAAGAGAGAACCAAGAAAAGAAGAGGCCATATCAGGGGAATAGTAAATGGTTGTTTTTGTTTTGTAGCAAAGACAATATGAAGAAAAAAAGCAGAGAAATGATGCTGAGCAAATAGGGTAAGGTATCTTATGAAGGATCTTGAATATCAAGTGAAGGAACTTGGACTTATTTAAAAGATGGTATAAACATTTCTAAGACACTAGCATTTGGATAAGAAACAAGGGGGGAAAAAAGGGAGATTTAACTAGAAATAATGGGTAAGAATGAAAGAGGATGGAGCCAGGTGCCATAGTACATACTTGTAATCCCAGCTACTTGTGTGACTGGGGCAGGAGGATCACAGCCTGGGAAACTCAGTGAGACACTAAGGCCTCAGGTTTAATCCCCAGCATTGCTGGGGTACAGGGCAAGGGAGGTAGCTTTGAATGAATAAAGCCGATTGGAAAACTTTGGAGATGTCGAGAAACAAAGTAACACAGACACACTTTCATCTCCCTGTGATAACTTGCAGCTTACTGATACAGAGCCCCGGAACCTTTGCGTGGGTAGCTACAAGTAATTGATCAGCGCTGGCTTGAGAGATAAACTGTGTTATTACCCAGCCCTGAACTAACACTGAACAAAAGGTGAGAGCGCTTTGATGGTCTCTACACAACAGACACCTGCTGCACTCAAATAAAAAAGAATCTGACTGGTTACCATTAGCTGCAAAATGATAGCAAAGTCAATTTCAAGTTTTAGGACAGGGGACTCAGTTTATGATTCATACAAACCAACTGCTCTCCCCCAGTCACTTATGGGTGGAGCAGCTCATTCAGGTCAAAAAGCTCCTTGGGAACTCGACATTTCATTAGAGGGTTATTTGATTCATCGTGGATTCTGGTTTTTCGTGGGACCCCTGTGCCCTGCCTAGAAAAATCTGGTGGAAATTACAAGGTGAGAAATTGAACTTAGTGCCACGATAACAGGATGCACCTGTAGATTTTGCAGAATTAGCAGCAGTATTCTCTCAACATCAATTTGAAAGAACTTTGCTGTTTGCAAAGTGCCTGCCAGGGCAGTCTGAAGGTTCTCACACGCTTGTCAACCACGTATACCTGCCAAACAAGCATGGCAACACTGTCTACGCATTCACCAACCACTCATCTCACAAGGCCGCGTCCTCTAACCTCTCTTGCATTGCTCTTCTTTATCAGCTCCTTTGGGGATTGTTAATTTGACAGACGCCCTTGCAGTTGGTGGGAGACTTTTCTGTCTCTGCCTCCAGTTCCCTCAGATAGATCACCAGCACTTTGAGAACAGGAATCTCTTTGATTTTGTTTTTCTATCTCCCAGACCAGAGAACTCTGGCAGTGTGCCTTGGTCCTGGATCTTTAATCAGTATTTACTGAATTGAATAACATTAAAAAATATAATTAAGAGCACGTCAATCAAGTGAAAAGTAAATGGTGGAATCTGGAATGGCCATTTTAGGTCCACATCTAAGAGGTAAAGGACTGAAAGACTTGGGATGCCACAGACTTAACAAAATAACCTTTTATGGTACTAAAGCTAAGAAGAACCATCAAATGAGTAAACAACAAGCTCTCTGCAACCACCCCTGTCGTTACAGTGCCACCCTTTGAAAAAACCCAAAGGATCTTCTTCTCTTCCAAATTTGGCTCTGAGGCCACAGCTCTTCTTAGAGAAAGGGTAATGAGATTACAGGAAAGTGCGTTCATGTGCTGCCTGCAGGTAACGCCGGGCAGGTCTGATTGCATAAAGAATTTCTGGAGAAACAAGCAGTCATTTCCTTTATCAAGGACCCACTTCTTTTTCTCTTTGGGTAAATGATGTATATTCTCAGAGTAGGGACCATCTCTTAATTTCTTGGCTATCTCCACTGACTTCTGTGTTGTAGGGGCTTAGCCGATATTTGTCAATGGATTACTTGATAGAATTGAAATTCTTTGGTCTGAAGAATCAAAGTCAAAATAATATTTCTATCTGAATTCCATTTTTTCCTTTCCTGGGATTCCCTGGTGAAGACATTAGTAAAGGTGGAAATGGCCACGAAGACTACAGCAGAAAGAAGAGAGAGAGAGAGATCATGGGAGTCCAAGCCTAAACAAGCTTCCTTCTTATCCTGAGCCTACAGAAAAGGCTGTGCATAGCATTTTAACACACCCTCAAAGCTAAAACTCCAAAATGCGGGAATTGAAAATTGGAATTTTACTCAATACTTTCTACAATGTTGGAGGGGGCTAACATTGCAAAACAAATTGCAAACTATTATCTTCAAGTGATATTTTAAATTTCTTTTAAGATCTGCATTACCTCCTGTTAATTCCTTCTATATAAATCTTCCTCAACTCTATATCTCATCATCCACCCATCATTTTTTGGAAAGATAATTTTATTTCAAAACCTTTTTTTTGTTTCTGTTTTTTCATCTGCAATTTTTGAAATGCAATTTTTCTCATACATGACGTTTTTTACTTTGCAAATTTATGGGCACCATGTCAAGCATACCTTGGAGTACTGGTGACAAAAAATTCAATATAGAACTCATCTCGGCAATCTTTAATCTCTAGTACGAAACCACCCTCAGTAATGAGGAGTGAGAAAGTTGCGGTACACATCACAAAGTGGAACTCTGTAGTTACTTCTTTCCTGCCACTTTCTTCCTTATTCTGTCCCTTTCCCTACCTTTTTCATTTCCGCATTCACTCCTTCATGAACTATTTCTCTTACATTCATAGGAGTATCTGAGCCAGTTGAAATGGAGTCATTATTGAGGTGACCATTGATAAGTCACATGGGTAAGGGAGGGGAAATAGAAGGCAACTGATTTCTCAGCATCTCACTTTTTTCTCTCTACTTCTTTACATACTTCTCTCAAGTTTCTTTGGTAAAAAGAAACTGTTTTTGTTACAAGCAAACTATCTCTGCTGTGGTGTGGGAGAGAGTGAGGAGCCAAAGTTGTAGATAATAAAAGCCAGAAAAAAGCTCTTATCTTCAGGGATCACCCACTATAGTGAGTAGGAGAATAACCCGAGTGAACAACTCCTGGCCATAAATGGTATCACTTTCTGCCACTCATCCAATGTCTATCTCATGAACCTGGACTTAACTAATTCATTTGATGATCTGAATTCAGTGAATTCTGCCTTTACCCAAACTCACAACTTACATTGTCTGCCTCTTATTCCCATATCTAGGTATTAAAAACTGCATTTTCCCTTGCAAGATTTTCTGGCAACAAGCCTCCATTTCATTCTGATGTATATCACATTGTTCAGGTCCTGCCCAGACAGCATTTGTCTCTATTTAGCCTGAACATTGACTCCACACTGCATATCGTTCTGACTTAGGCTAATGGCATCACCTGGATTGTGTCTCACCTTTACTCAGATATCTTCAGTGGCTAAAGTGGAAACATCGTACTCTGTCTTTCAAGGTTCTCCCTACTTTAGGTCCAGCTGACGTCTTTTCCCTTAGTTTCCACTATTCATTTACCAAAATCTATTTCCAATTGACTGATGTCCATGCTTTTGCTGTATCCATGCTTCCTGGGTAGCACTTAGGTTTTTCCGATTTAAATTGGTTCAGTAAGTTTTTCCTTCCTAAATTTTTGTCAGTCTTATTATGATAAGTGTTTGCCACCCTGGACTATTGCAAAGAAACTTGTCTCCATCCTAAGATAGGGCAGTGTGGGTCAGAAATTTGATTTTTGATATGCTAAGTAGTTCCTTCTGGAAAGTCCCACGCATTTCTGATAATAGCGTTGAGCAATTTTCCAGATAAACTCCCTCTCAACTTGCACAGTTGGCCATCTGTCCCATGAGGAATCCAGTTACTAAAACTTTTTCTTCTTAAACTAATCTATTGATATTATCTAGATACCTTTTCTTCCTAAAAAAAAAAAAAAAAAAAAACCTCTCCCACAAATCTTTGAACTGCACTGATAAGAGACTACCTCCTCCTAATAGGTTTGAAACAAAACTTTGATAGGTATCCACAAAGAATTTATTTGGAACTGCTTTAAAATATGCCAGGCACATGTGGATGGACACTCATCTGTATTATTCACACCTGAAGATACATGTTCCAAGGCACTTAGGCTGAACACAGTGCTGCCATTTTGAACACCAGGCTTCCCAAATCACTCTGGCATATCTACTTCAGTCAGCCAGAAAGAAGAAGAGTGAGGGTTTCCTGGGAGCACCAGGGAGAAGTGCTAAAAAGTATTTCCACTCATGTTTTTTGGCAAAAACTCATCAGACCTCACTTTGCTATGGGATGCTAGAAAATGTATTCTTTTCATGTGTCCCAAAGGAAAGGAAGCCCAGCTACTGTGAATCTGTCTACCAGTCTGCTCTCACCTCACAGAGCATATTTCTTTTCCACTTTCAATAAATGTTCATCCTCACTGTTTTTTCTGTATATCTTAACCAGCTCTCTCTTTTTTGGATACCAAACTTGGAAAGAATCCTTTCAGAACTTACCATCTACTAACATTTTTTGATAAGCCTAGCCAGGGTACAAGTTGCCCCTTTGGGGGAACTACTTTCCTTTTTTCTCCTATTTCCTGTTTTTACATCTTTGGCTGCTCACTTTAGGCACAAATCAGACAGATGAGTGCTGCCAGGACGTCTGCCACTCAAAGGATAACTCAGTTGTGAAACGGAGCATTTTAGGCTCTGCTAGTACAAGAAAACTTCCATGTAATATGCAGGTTTATATATTATGTGTGTGAGACATGAAGTTTAATATGTATCTTTTACTTCCAATCTTTCATCCTTCTCATACTTTCTTCAACTTTCTCATTGTTTGGGAGAACAGGTTTCAGTAACTTGGCCTCTTGCTTACGCAGTGCTTGCCATAATCAGCCTCATTTTTAGGCTTTTCCCCTTGATGGCCTTTTGTCTCTAGCTGTGCTTATGAGTCGCTTCCTTCGGTGCCCCATCCCCTAAAATCTCTGGGAGCCGTCTCAATTCACCTTTGTAATAGGGTTCTCAATCATTCTTGTGAACACCAGAAATCTCACCCTTACAGTTAAGAGCTAGGGTTTCCACTTTCAAGGAATATATATAGGCCTCCTCCTTCTCTTCTAAATCTGGACAAATCCATTTTCCATTTCTTCTTGCAAAAATTCAGGTAATTTTGAAATAAGTGCCTGAAGGCCTGAGCAAAAGGAGTAAAATAGAAAATGAAGATCAAACCAATCCAACCCAACCCAACCTGCTGTGAGTGTGAGAAAGTACAGCTGTAGTATTTAAGGCAATATATAACAGACTCGGTTTTCATACTTGGAACTTTCCAAAGCTTTTACTTAAGTATGGAGGAATAAGCTTCTATTTCGACTGCCTTGAAAAATTACTAAAATCAAAACAAGCAGAAGGGATGATTTTTTTCAAATAGATGGATTCAGTTAGGGCTCTACCCTGGTCTTTAAGGAGTCATAGTGAGCTGAAGTACATGGAGAGTTCTGGGGAGGAGGGGCACCAGTGCCACTTGCTGTGACAGAGATCTCTGGTAGGAAAATGGGGCTTCAGTGGGAATTATAATACTGGGGATAGATTAACACAAGACTGAAAACGATTCTCTCTCTCTCTCTCTCTCTCTCTCTCTCTCTCTCTCTGAGATAGGATCTTGCTGTGTAGTTCAAACTGTCCTTGAACTCACCATATCGATCAGGCTAGCCTCAAATTTGTGGCAATCTTCCTCGCCTCAGTCTCCTCAGTACTGGGATTACAGGTATGCACCACCATTCCTGGCTGACCATTCTTATTTTTTTAATAAAGAGATGCATTAGTGCCTTAGTAACTTTTTTCATTGCAGACACAAAATATCTGATGCCAAAAGTTAAGAAAAGAAGTATTTATTTGGCTCACAGTTTGTACAAGTTTCAGTCCACAGTCATACCTGGTTCCAAGATAGAGTCACATGGCAGAGTACCATAACAGAGAAGAAACAGTTCATGGTGAGAAGAAGGTATCAAAGCAAACAAAAGACCTTAGGAGCTTTTTTCTTCCCCTGTTATACTCTATTTAGGCTACTGGAATTAAGGTGAGGCCAAACCAATCAGTGGGCTGATTTAGTAATCAAACACAGAAAATCCCAGAATCATACACTCTATACCCAGCCACCTCTGAAAAAGTCCCATCTATGACCACATGAGGCTTTGGGGAGATATCTAAACACAAGCCATAACAAATAGGAATCCTGTTAATTATGAGAAAAATTCATCTGTCTTTCACAGCAGATTAGAAAAAGCTTTCCACAAATATAGAAACTTAGATTCAGCTTCCAGGGAGAAACCATCACAGGATGTACAAGTAAACAAACTCAATTCCTAATAGCTGCAAAAGTGGCTTACTATGTTTGAACTTCTTTCCCTAGAAAACCCACCTTAGATATATTGCCATGATTAGGGTAGAGGGAAATGCTAGTCAGAGCTTCTTTACTCTTGCTTTGACATGTCAATTCTAAGATCAAGTGTTCAAACATGAGTTGTACATTGTCCCACAGAGTCCCACTCCCTTACTACAAAGGGATTTACTATTAGAACTGGAGGCGGTTCTCCAATTCTGGCAAAGGCATTAGGAATAAAATTAGGAATAAGGTCTCTATTCTTGATGGAGACCTTAGTCTTCCAGAAAGATCCAAAGGACCAAACAGACTCTAAAGAAAACTGACTAATAAACATTGCCACGAGACTTCTGAGTCTTGGCTCCAGTTATTGGCAGCAGACCTCATAAGGATTCAAAACACTTAAAAATTGGGCTAAACATGGTTTCATTTAAAATGTTTTGTGGAAGATCTTTTGTATCTTCTGATATGGTAGTGCGCCCAGATGTCACAAGGTTTTACAATAATTTATTAGCCTAAACCAAATACAACAATCTATCCAACAAAATCCTGCCAGTTTTTGAACGAGAGAGACCACTTTGTATCTGCCCTAGAGACCAAGTATTTGTTAAAGCTTGAAAAGAGGAACTCCTGTGGACCAATTAAAACCCAAATGGATAAATAAGACACATGTGTAAACATTGCTTCATTAGTGTGAGAAGCTGAAAGAAAGAAAATATGGATACGTGCATGTATATGTACATATATGTCTTCTCTCTCTGAACTATTTCATGTATCCTGTTCCTTGTCATATTTGGCTCCTGCTGCCTCAAATTAATAGCAAATTTGTCCATTCAGTGTTTCAGATGATGGTCCAAAGTATAAGCTGTGACTTTCCTGAGAAATTCATCTAGCTTTTTCCCTTTGAACAGGTAGTTCAACAATTCCTGGGATACAGGCAGTAACTGTTTTTTCTTTGTCTTCTGACAGGTTCTTACCAGCCTGGCCAGTAAGTGTCAATATCCCAAGGCAGTCAGAGAGTGTATAATACCAAGTAGGAAGGAACTATAGCCCCTTTCAGCAGGAAGCAGCTGTAATAAGAAAGAGACCTCCACTCCCTCAGCATTCCATAAAAAATTATAAAGATTGTATCTGTCAGTGGGAAAATGAAGGACGAGACTCTAGGCTTGACTCCTGAGCACTGTACACAGAACCAATGAAAAAGTGTTATTTTCAATCTCTCATTTGAATCTGGTGCTATCTGTAGGACCAATCAGAAAAGTGCTATTTTTAATTCTTCATACACACCTTGTGGAAGCTGAATGACTCTTTTGATAGGGCAGTTTAAATCTGGAGCAAGGCCAAGTGAGGTTTTGGTAGGACAACTATCCTCACATCTTATTTGCATGAAGGAGAAAACAATCTGAGAATTTCAAACAGAAAATATCCATTTCCCTTATCCTCAGGATCTCTGTGAGTCTGTTCGCCACTCCACTCTTGCTCTATAAAGCGTATTTCTTTTCCACCTGCGGTAAATGTACAGCCTTATTACCTTGAAGAAAGAGGAGATGAGGGAGAAGAAGGAGAAGAGCTAGGAGCAGGAAGGGTGGGAGGAAAAAAACAGGAAGAAGAAGAGAAGAGGAGGGAAAGGGCAAGAAGAGAGGAAAAGAAAGAAAAAGGAAGAAAGAGGGAGAAGAAAAAACCAAGCCTGTGCTGTGGTACACTCCTGTAATCCCAGCACTCAGGAGGCTACGGCAGGAGCATCACCACAAATTTGAGGCCAGCATAGGCTACACAGTGAGTCCAAGGCCAGTCTGAACTACACGGTGAGTCTCTGTCCCTTCTCAAAAAAGGTAAAAACAAAGAACAAAAATAAAACTAAAGGAACCAGCTCACTTGTTTCCCCTTTAAACTCTGGTTCTTAGCCTGAGCCCACTCAATTGATTTTCACAATGCCAACCCTCTTTTCAGTGGTGGTCAGTTGCCTCTCTGAGACAGTGGTAAGGGCATCCTTAAATCATGACTTTCTTTGCTTCCCAGGTGGTCCTTCTTTTCTCAGGGTCTTCTTGCTTTCTAGCATCTGAAAAGTTGTATTTTTACCACGGTTGATAATGACAATAAAGTTCTGGTCACAAAACATAGTCATTCATTTCATGAAAATCAGGGGACAGCTCTGATAAATAAGTGAGATTTATCACTCCAAAACTCTGAAGTTTAGAACCAATCCCCACTTCCAGTAAGGTCATTTAAGCAAAAGAAAAATTTGGAGGCCAAATATCTCATAAAAATTATTATAGGCAGCTAAATTAGATAAAAATTAATGTGCAATCAGAGAGGGATTGGATCTATAAGGAAGTTAGCAAAGATAAAAACGCATCAAAATTGTGCTGGAGGTGACTCTGAAGAAGGCCAGGCCTCAGGTTGCAGACTAACAGCCAAGGCTTTGAACCTTCGTAGGAATAAACACCAACAGGAGACTATACTGTACATTAGCACTACCTGGTCCAGTGGGTGCCAGTAAACATCACACTTTAAAAGTACATAACCCGACCATCTAGATCCATACTTCCCTCCCTTCGTAAGAATGCTTTTGTTTATTCCCTATACCCATGCTACCTGACTCATTTCCCTATTGGATCAATATTAGCTAAGTGACTATACTTGTAACCCTGTAGGTTGCTTGTAATTTAAACCATGTGATTTTGCTGCATAAATTACAAAGAGCCTCAGTGACGACCAACTCAGGACTCTGCCTGGAAATCCAGGAGCTGTACTTACTTCCAGTAAAACTCTCCCCATGTCCTCCTTTGGTTCTTGACTTAATTCCTCGATGTTGTGACACCCCAAACTCAGCACATCTGACAGATTGAGAGGTTTTTCTTTCCCCATATCAAAATGACTTTCAAGAACCTCAGACACCATGATGAAATGATTTTGGCTAGTATCAATTATAAATTTTAGGAAATTACTCATGAATTCTGAGTATCAGTCCACTGCTTTCTTCTCAATAGGCTGAATACTATAATAGAACCCAACCTCAAAGCCTTTTCTGAAATAGATCCAGGATCAGATTGCTAATGCCTGTCTATGATAAAGGCTGCTTTCCACACTCTTTTGTGACTTTATTCCTGTTCGCTCTGTTACTCTTGCTGACTTTTCAGGGAGCTGAAATGCTGGGAAGGACTCAGTTTATGAAACAGTCGATGAGACCACTGCCAAGAAGTGCTTGCTCAACTCTCCTTCAACAGCAGGGGAATCTCCCTTTCCTTTCTGGAGGGGTGGGGGGAAGCTTAAGAACTATTCAAAATGAAGCTGAATCCTTCTCACCAACCCCAGCCCACACCTCCCAGCAAATGAACTTGAAAAAAACCCTGGTTTGAAAAATTACCGCAAACTATATTGTCATCAAAAAAAAATACTTCCTATATTTGAGATCAGAGATCAGAGTGGTAGCACAATTTCCTGGCTGAACATATCAGTGTGATACTTAAAGAGAGCAACTCCTGACTGTCACAGGCACTGGATGGACGGGCCAAGATGACAGCCCAGGAGGACTAATCCTTTCCTTTGGCATCCTCCCAACACCATGAGAGAAAGAGGCTGACACAGCCAGCATACTACAGAGAACATTTCCTTTTTATTGCCCTAAACTAATCCCAAGTGCCAGGAAGATGGAGCCACGCTTGCTGACATGGGGATTATTCACATTCATCATGGTACCCGGCTGCATGACAGGTAAGGAGCCATGAACTGCTCTCTGAATCTTGGGAAGGCTCATGAATGCTAGCCCTTCCCAGGCTCAGAATCACAAGTGGCCCAAAGAAAACTCTGAGAAGGCAGTTGAATCTTGCCTGTGGCTTACTGGAGCCTCATTTTATGCCTCAGTGGCCTCAATCTATAAAGCACTGAACCAGGCGCTCATATTATACACAGCCTTGACAGTTAATCCAGGGAGGGACAGAGCTTAGTTTTCTAAGGATCCCCTCTCCTGCCTTAAACTGCAATGTAATACTAAAAAACTCTTAAGGGTCTAAGTCCTGGATAATTTGCCTGAGACACCGTAACTCATATATCAAACACTAATATATTTAACATTTCAGAAAAAATTTAGCTTTAAGGGTAGATTCTTTGCTTTTATGTCCTCTAAAAGTAATACCTAGAAAATTTCTTACAAGTGCAACTTTATAGAAATTTTAGAAAATATCAATGTACTTCAGAACATTACTTTTCTACATCTCTCTGTATATATATGATGAGAATGTGTATAACGTGTCTTTACATGAAGATTTTTATCATCCTGAGTTTTCTCAGTTTTTTAAAGAAAAACCACCAGTTTAATACCTCAAACCATCCTTCCTGATTGTGCATTTTCTAATATCATCCCTTGATGAGATCCAGAAAAATAGATAAGATATAAAAGTATGTATTTATGAAAGTCTATGATTTCATGTCCTTAATTTCTAGAAGTAGACTCCTGATTGGCTGCAGGGGAAAAAAAAGTGTTAAAAAGAGAAAAAATGGCTATCACAGCTTTCCTCACAATTGCCCGCCCTGCTTTCTCCTGGATGTTCTCTTATCTTGTTCTTTGCCCATTTATTCAGTCCAAGCTTGCTCTGCAGAGCCAGTTTCTTTCCTCACTCTTAAATTTTACTTTCTTGAATAAACCTTGTCACCGTTAAAAAAAAAAAAAAAAAAAAAAAAGAAAGAGAGAAAGGTGCATGCCAAAGTTTGGTTGTTTGGGGGAAGTGGGTAAATTAAGTTGGGCTCTATTCTGACCCACTTACAGGAACTTGCTCACTTTGGAGTTACAGGGGTAACAGTTTTAGGAAGACTTGTAATGTAATTTTTTCCTTAGTAGGTCTTTGGCAGACTGGTCCAAACCAGGACAACAAAAATTTTACATGAATTATTTCCTATCTCTGGGAACAAATTTCAAGCAAATTTGTGTTATTACCAGCCATAAATGATTTATCCAGGGGTCAGAATGATCTTGGAGACAGTGGAGCAAGTGAAATATCATGTGTTTACTTTCTCCCACTCAATTCCACAAAACTCTACAAATACTTCTTATGTCCCTTTCCAACATTGTAGGAAATAGAAACATGCATATAACATGGTGCTGATCCTTAAGAAACTTACTACCTCACCAGGAGAAGAAAGGCATAGGTAGACTAACAGTACTGCAAGCTATGATGAGGTCTGTAGCACTGTGGGGTTGTCAGGGAAGGCTTTGGGAAGGTGACATATGAACTGGGTTCTGAGGGACTGGGATATTTCTGCAAGTAGAGACCCCAGATAGACATACAAAGACTCAGAAAAATGTTAGGGAACAACAAGTGGCCTGCCATGTTCTCCACACTAAACAGGGATATGGGGATATTGTGAATTAAGACTTAAAAATAAAACTAGTTTTGGTGGCACACACCTGTAATCCCAGTACTTGGAGTACATAGTGAGGTCAAGGCTGGCTCAAACTACATAGCAAAATCCTGTCTCAAAAAACCCAAAACAGCAAAACAAGACTGGAAGCATAGGATGGAGTCAAAGAAATAACGCAAAGCCTTCAGTACCAAGTTGAAATTTTAAAAATTCATTTGTTAAGCAATAAAGAACCACTAGAAACTTTAAAAAAAATATGATTCCTAAGTACCTTCCATGTGACAGATATATAATTTTTATCCTGTTCTTTATAACCACTCCACAGTGTGGATACCCTGAGACCCTAGATGAAGAAGAACCCAAAACTCAGAATCACACAGGCCCCGACGGTACCAGAGCTTCTTGACTTGTGTCCTTTGTGTTCACTGCCAACAGGGTCAGAGGTGATTCTGGCATAGAGTGGAGGGAGATCAAATGCTGGGAAACAGGTTATGAATATAAAATAGCCCAGAGGCCAAAGAGAATGAAATGGATTGAATTTCTGGGACCCTACAATAGATGATGCAGGAATCACTCCAGGGGAAGAAAAAACCCCAGACTTTTTCTTCCAGGAGGAATCTAATCTTAAAATACTAATTCTTTTTTAATCCTTAGGGAGAGGAGTCCTCTAAACAAAATCAAATGAACAGTCAAGAGATACAATTTCTAGCTGACTCATAAGGCAGATTTTTCATTCTGAAAATTTCCAAAGCCACCATTTAAAATTGTGATGGTGTCCAGGGGATGAATTAGTCAACCTGGGTGTTTTTATTCTCTATATTACTGGGTCCTGGGATGTGGTTAAAAAGAGAATTCTCCTGATGTTGTCAACACAGCACGTTATTAAAGGCATCTTTCTCAGAATTGTGGAAATTCTGAGTTTTTACATGTCTCTTCATCATCTCTCTTTCATTCTAGGAATTCTGTGATCAATCTATATCCCTAAACCAAAAAAAAAAAAAAAAAAAAAAAAAAGAGCACAGAAACCATTATGGCAACATGTTTGTCTAATTATCCCTTCTTGTAAAGATTATTGCCCACACTAGAATTTCCCACCTTCAACTTTGCCATTACAACACAAAATGTTTTACCCTTCACATTTGATCTTGGAGTTGCTCTAGATACCCCCAAATTATTGTTACTGTCTTTTTTTTTTTCCATCTTCAAGCCAGACTTGAAGAGGTAGGATTTTGGTAAGCATTGGGAATACATTATAAAACAACGCCTACTTTATTTAAAACAGTGTCTTGAATATGCAGTTTGTTGTAGCATATGAACATATGCTCTCTTTTGGACTTTAGAACTAAAAAGAAAAGAATTGACTTTACTGTTCGGTACAAAACAACTGATTTCACTGATGCATCAGTTAGAGGTGCTAATAACTCATGACTGTAGTATGCTACAACTCCGCCATGCCACTCATCACAAAGACAGGGATTCTTAGAATTTATTTGGCTTAGTATTCTAAAATATTTTTAAAATTTAAAAAATTTTTTGAGATAGAATCTTACTATGCAGTCCAGGCTGGCTTTGAACACACTATGCAGCCTACTCTGGCCTCAAACTCACAGTCATCCTCCTGTCTCAGCCTCCCAAGTGCTGGAATTACAGGTGTGCACCACTATGACCACACCTTGGCATTCTAGGTACTGCTGTGTAATTTCTTGTGGAAGTCATTCATAAGCATAGACATTATTAAGGCAACCTACTCCTCAACACAGAGGTTATGCAAATTAATTCCCTATACCCTTTATTGTCCAATGATGAGTAGCAACTTTACAAATATACAGAATTCCTCTGGAAATGGGGTGTGTCATCTGAGATTTGTGAGGAATAGAATCAGGAGGAAAATTAACTTTGAAAGAAGAAGAAAATTGAATAAGGCTCTTTCTAGTAACATTGTTGGAGACCAAAGAGAAGAAATGCAAGAGTCATGTCAAATTGCTCCCTGTGAAGGAAAGTTGATCAAGAGATCTCAAAATTCTTTTCTAGTCCTATCACCCTATGTCAAGAATTCTCAAAAGAAAAAATTTCTACTTAAAAAGTAGTTTCAGCCAGGTATAGTGGCTCACTCCTATGATCCCTGTACTCAGGAGGCTAAGGCAGCAGGATTGCTATGAGTTCAAGGTCAACCTGGACTACTTGAAAAGACTCAACTCATCACATGCAAGCGCGCACACACACACACACACAGCCAAAGCAAAGCAAAAAATATTTTCATTTGAGGGTACTTTTGGAAGTGGAAATTTTTTCTAACTGAAGACATTCTCAGCCAAGGTCAGGGTTAAGAGATTGTGAGTGTCAACAGACCAAAGCCTGAAATCTCATTGTAGGTTATTTCCAGCTCTTAAAAGGTACTGCCCAACACTGCAACACGACCCATTGCTTCCGTATTGCTGCAGTGGTAGGTGTCAAGGCAAAACTACCACACAGATAGACCAACAGTACTGTTAGTCGTTTGCTTAGTAAAGATATTTCTGTCCTCGGTGTCTTTGTTTCTCACAGGAGAGATTTTACCTGAGTGGGAATCTGCCTCTCTTCTCTTTATTCAGAGCCATCCACTATGAGGAAAGGAGAAAGGACCTTAATTCATCTGTGAGCATGTTCAAGTAAAGACTGCATTAAAATTCAGGCCTTTTAAGTACTATCCCAATATTCCTTGCACATCTCTAGATAGATCTGAGGTGATATTCCTTTATTTATCCATTCCTGCATTAGAATTACAGAGATGAACAAGATTATAGTCTTTTACCTCAAATCGCTTACAGTTTAACAACGGGAAGAAACATCTGCTGAGCAGTTTCCATCTTGAAGACTGCCCAGGGAACATGATCTGTATTTGCAAGTGAGTTAATGTCCCATCAATGATTTCTCCATCATGTTTTCCAGTAAGTCACTCATTTAGGGGAAAATGATATTACAATTGTCTCTAGGAATTTTTGTTATTTCTCCTCTAAGATCCTTCAGATAGCTTTTGGCTACTTGACTGATCTTAATATATCCTGAAATTTATTTTCATCAATAAGAGTGCACAAATCCCACTGGGAAATGTTTTTGGAGTGCTGGTTCCCAACACCAGCTGCACATTACAGTGTGCATCTGGAACATGATAAAAGTGATAGTTCAGATTTACTGAAACCAATGAAGTCAGACTCTCTGGGGCAGAGAACCCAGAAATAACAGTGACACTTGTTGTAAGTTTCTCAAATGACTTAAAATGCAGTTAAGGTTGCATCCTATTACTTTAGGAAGACAAAGTGATGAGTCCCATGGTTCGCTGAGTCTCTTATTCCAGTTCTACTCATTGAGAACATAGAAGCACTTCTCAAACTGTGACACATTTACAACTCAGCTGAGGTCTTGTTATAAAGCAAATTCTGATTTTGGAGGACTGGGTTTACTGCCTAAGATACTGGTGCACATGAGTGCCAATATGAAGCCTTTGCTGTTAGAGCATGGACTTCATTTTGCATAGCTAATCTGTCACATGACAGAAGAAATGTGTCGCTTCTACCCACACAGAAATTACGGTTAAAAGAGAAAACAAATCTAGAAAAGATCAAATAATGCCATAAGTGATCAGAATAGGGAAAACAATATGTTATCTGAGGAATGAGGATATTTTCTGCTGAAGTTATATACACAGAGTATATACTTCATGAGTAGCAGACTAAAGATAATTTGTCATAGATGTGTATGCATTTTTTGGTGCACGTATTGAGGCTCAAGTGCCTAGTGATTTTCTGATAAAGATTAATACAATTGCTCAGACAAAAAAGAATTTGAGCACTCCTCATCTCACTTTGATTCTCTAGTGCTGACAGAAGGCACCGGTCTCAGGTAGATTTCCCTGACATGATGAATCACTGACTAGCATGACCAGCACCATACAACACCCATGGCTAACAGTCAAAGAAGCTCTGGGTCTTATTTCTCTACATCCAAATTTTCCCCCTCACCCAGTATCAGCTACCTGCATGCCACAAGGCTAGAGTCACAGGGCTCATCCTAGTAACCCACTCCCACACCACACCACTCCCACCAGTTCAAAGGTCTTTGACCAGTAGCTGTCAAGCCAGTACCAGGCAACATGCCTACAGCAGGGCTTCAGGCATCAGAAAACTCTCAAGCACTGAAGTGTGAGTGGCATGGGTGGGGGTTGATCCAAAGGTTGCTGTGTTGGGAAGAACAGAAGCAAGTAAGGTGTAAGATATTGATCAGAAGTGTATATATCCTATGAACAGGCCCCTGGTAGGCCTGTCCCATGTGGAAAATGTGGGATGATGTCCTTAGCCTGCTGTCTCCTTTTTCTCACAGTTTCCCTGACATGCTAAATACAGTGGAAAAATACATTGTGGAACTGTGCAAGCTGAAATTGAGTAGATTCCTCTCACCAAAAAGAAAGAAAGAGCAACTGTGTAGGATGCCTTGGATACTTTTCTGTCATTGATGAGACAAAATACCCAACACCCAAAATAAAGGAAAGAAAAGTTTATTTAGTTCACAGTCTGTAGAGGTTTCAGTCCATACTCGGCTGGTTCCAAGGCAGAGTGGCTCATGACAGAAGGCAACAATTCTTGGCGGTGGAAAACAGCAAAAGCAACAAGAGCAAAAAGGGAGCAGCATGAGAGAAGACACTTTCTGTCCCTTACAATACCACTCACACCCATTATCCCAGCATTGAACCACAAATCAATCACAAACTCTAAAAGCCTGGCCCCTGACTGCATGAGGCTTTGGGAGGGCATCTAGACACAAATCATAACAGAAGCTAGAATTTGAGCTAACCCAGTGCCTGCCTTTTTACTACTGTTCTAAACTGCTGGTAAGGGTCAAGGGTATATGGTCCATGTTAGCAAAAAAATTGATTTGCCCTTGAAAAGTTGAGATAAGAATGTGCCATGTAGGGGCGGGGGGTTTAACTCAGTGGTGTAAGTGCCTGTTTGGCAAGCACCAGGTCATATGTTCAATCCCCCGTACAGAAAAACAAAAAAACAAACAAACTAAAAAACAATGTGCTGTGCTCTGCCCCACAAGCCCTGTATGGCTCTGCATAAATTAAGAGCACTGGGCAGCCTGCAGATCTGTGTCACAGTCACCACAAACAGAAAGATTTCTTGGATTACTTGGAGTACGCAGACTGTTTTAGGAGCTCTCAGGCCCCCCCAGTCCTTGGAGTCTGGGTTCTCTGAATCCTTCTGTTTGCGTGGAGCCCCGCTCCCACCCTCAAAGAGCAGCTCACAGTTTCTTCCTTGCATCTGATTGTGCTTCAAAGAAAGCATCACAGTCAAGTCAGCCCCAGTAGCCACAAAACAGAGGAAATTCTGAGCACTTCTGGGCATGAGTCACCACACCGTGTGCAGGAATTGCCATCTCTGCCCACAGAATCACCTACTCCTTTCTGTTTGGGACAAAAATAGATACCTTCTTCAGAAGCCCATTGCTTTCTGTACTCTCAGCAGTTAAAAAAAAAAAAGTAAATGATGTGTGCATGTCTAGGTGTGAGAAGTGTCTACTCTACACCTGTGGAGATGACAGGTAAATGAGAAAAGAGGAAGAGGGAAGCCGTAGAGTGATAAAAGGCAACCTCTTGCTTAGGAAAGGACTTCCAGTTGTTTGCCCATTTCTTTGTTCATTCATTCAGTGAATATTTATTGCACAACTACTGTGAATCATATACAGGGTAGGAGACCCAGAGATGAGTACATCGCAGTCATTGGCTTCTGGGAGGTCACTATTTGGCAGGAGAGAAATATTTGCAAGGCCATTAGGGCACAAATGCAACTATAAAGAGTTGATGGAACACACAGGCTGATGTTCATTACTCCTGCCAGGCATCCTGTTAGTAATCCTCTCACTGACATTCGCATTTGGAACAGAGGAGTGGCAGAGGACTGTGTTACTACTATTGACTACTAAAATTATTAAGATCAAACACCTGTCAAATTGCCCTATATTTTGAAGTTAGAGTAATATTGACAGAGAATATCAGTGTACAAAGGTTCAAGAAATTCCTTTTGGAACATTCCAGATGGGAACATTTAAACTCTTTTAATAACAAACCAATTATCCCCACAGCCCCCAGAATTTTACAATCAGCATTAACAGACAATACAGATCAACTGCCACATGCTCAAGAATTTGGGAATCTTTCTGCATTCAAAAGCTGTCCAAGGGAGGAAAGGCCCTCATTAATTTGTTTACATTAATGCAAGGGTCTCCCTTCCCTCTTCTTTCCTCTGTCTCTTTTTGTTGTTGTTGGGAAGGGATTTTTTTCTTTTGTTAAGTCAGTGCCTTGTTATGTTATCCAGGCTGGCTTTAGACTCACTATTATGTAGCCCAGGATGGCATGTACTTGTGGCAATCTTCCCACCTCATCCCCATGTGCACCAGGCCCAGCTCTCTCCTCTCTCCTTCCTTCCTCATTCCCTCCCTCCTTTTCTTCCTTCTTTTTCTTCCTTCACTATTTCCTTCTGTCCTTTCCTTCCTCCTTTCTCTTTTTTTTTTCTTTTTCTCTATGCTGGTGGTTGAACCCAGTGCCTCATGTACACTAGGCAAGCTGTCTACTACTGAGCCATAGTTTCAACTCTTATTATGTTTTTTAAAGCAAAGAACCAAGATCCCTTCAAAACATATGTAATTTAAATATCCACTAAAATATTCATAAAACATAAATAATATATATGACATACTTATAAATGATGAATAAATTAAAATATATGTATTAAATATACATATTTTAATCAAAGGAGCCCCTTAAAGCGAATTGACCCATCTCTCCAGAGAAAGATCACTTTATCATGTTACCTAGTAAAGGGCAAAGGAATGGTTTCTACAGTTTTGTTTGAAGTCCTCTGATGTCTAGGTTGACGTCAGCCTCTTCCTGTGGCACCCTGAGAGTTTCCCAGGAGTTTTGGGGCTGTTGACGGTGACACTTCGCAGACTGTGGGCAAGCTGTCACAGGCTTCCCCGGCTGATGAAACTAGCAGAGCCTGTGACCCAGCTGAGCACTCTGTGTGGTAGCTACTTCCGGCCCTGTGGTAGTGACACCTCTGCTTGGAGCCTGATTTAGAATAAAAAGAACCTTTGCAAAGAGAAAACTCCTTATTTCAAGTGGAAAGCAAAACAAACAAAAGTTGTTTTAAGGCTTTTTAGAGTAAAAAAGCAGTTTCCTCAGACATCCTGCTGCCAGCCAGCTTGTGCAAACCACAGGAGCTGACACAGAGTGTCAGCTCTGGTGTTGTATCCTGTCCTCGCTGGTCTCTTCACTTCTGCCTTTCATGGCTTCTCACCCAAGAGTCCATCACTTTCACTTTCTCTCTCCCACAAATTCTCAAGTTCCACAACTCTTGCCTGATTTTCAAAGATCTGTGCTGAGGAACAGTAGACCAGAGTGTGCCAAGGCCACAGAGGCCTCAGACTGGCATCCTACACCTCCTCTTCCTCCTGGGACCCATCACAACTGCTGAATGTTTCCCCAGGCCAGCCAGGTCTTAAGCCACATGCTCGGCATCTGTTAACTCACCGAGTCCTCACTACCATCCTAGAAGATAAAGACCTTAGAGGCTGGGGATTTAGCTCAGTGGCATAGGCACCTGCCTTGTAAGCAAGCAGTTGTGAGTTCAATCCCCGGTACTGATAAAAAAGAAAAAGACCTTATCACTATTCTCATTTTACTTTACTTTTTAAAGAAAGTGAGGCCATGAGACAGAAATTCACTATCCCAAAAAAAGCCAGGAGCTGGGTCATCTGACCAGAATCCATACTCTTACCCTACATGTAGACAGCAATCAACCAAAGGGTGCTTAAAATCACTTTTTGATACACCCTCAAATTAATCTCATGATGCTTTGTCCTTGTTCAAAGAGTTTGTGACCATTCCCCATCACATGGGTCTCATGTCCATGTCCTCTTCCCAGCACTCAATCTTCCTTCCAACCTGGACCATCTGTCTGCTTCTGCATGCATAGCACACCCAAGCCAGCTGGTCTCCTCCTATCTTTCACTGAAATTTCCTCACTTATGATTTTCAAGTTTGGCATCTACTCTCATTACTAGAATCATCTTCTACATCTTACCAGCCTACTGAAATTCTTCCTACCCAGAATATACCTTGCAAGTATATAAAGGACTCATGAATTTGGGAGTCTAATAGAGTCATATTCTAAGCCTAGCTTAAAATTCTGCTTTCTTCACAAAAACCATGGCATGTTGTTGCACATGGGCACAAGCAAGTTGGCAGTGGTGGGTGGGATGGCTGTGGACTGGTAAGTATTAGGTAAAGAAAGAGAGGGCTACTCTGGGAATGCAGAGGGATGCCACAAAGGCTCCAGGAGGTCTCCTGGAGATAGGTGGCAACTAACAGAAAGCCTCCCAGGCCACCAGGAGTTGAGAAGATAAAAACTAATCAGTAAGCACAGCATAAATATAGAGGTTAATTTATGTATCAATTTAGCTGGACCAAGAGAGTCCCAGAGAGCTGGAAAAAGCTTAACTCTGGATGTTTATTAGGGTGTTTCCCAGAGGCATTAACATCTGAGTTAATCAAAACAAAGAGAATTTTGAACTTGTAGACTGAGTAAAGAAAAATTACTCTCACCAGTGAGAATGGATTTTGGTGCCATCTACTGAGAACCCTATTAAAACAGAAAAGCAGAGAAAGGACAGATTCTTTCTTTGAGCTGGGATATTCACTTTCTTCTGCATCAAATTTTGGTCCTGCTGGGTTTTTGACCTCAGATCCCAGAGCTTCAGAATCAGTGATTCTCCAGTCTGAGGGCTTTGGTCTCAGACTGAATCACACCCCTAACTCTCCTGGTTCTCAAAGTGAATTAGATCATCAGCTCTCCTGGGTTTCCAGCTTGTGGATGGCATAGTCTAGGAATTCTTGGCTTCCATAATCACACGAACCATTATAAATCTCCTCTTACACATCTATGTATATCCACTTCACTGTTTCTCTGGAGAATCCTGGCTAACTGACCTGCGTAAACACAAATGAAAACAAATTGGTGAACTTCAAGAACTTCGCATTGTTCTAGGCCAGCTTTGCTTTCTGGAGCAAGTCTGGGTCCTCCTTCATAAGCATCTTTAGCTGCACTGTTGTGACTGCCTTGGTATTCTGAATAGATTCAAAATATTTCCCTTGCACAGTCATTTGCACAGTCGTTTTGGCTTTGGAGAAGAATCAGAAGTCCTGTAGTCTGTGTTTTACCAGCCTGCCTTCTGCTGGGTAGCATTCTGAAGCAGCATTTATCATACCTCATAAAGTCACGCACAAAGAGGACTTCCAGAACTTCTTCAGAAAGGGGCAAGAAGAATGGGACCAGGGTGTTCAGAAGAAGGGGGAGCCCTTGGGGGTGACTAATGCAATATATATTTTACTGTTGACAATTTTTTTGTAATTTTTAAAAAATTTAAACACATACTTTTTTTTTTAATAGCAAGAATTGAACTCAGGACCTTGCACTTGCCAGGCAGTTGCTTAAGCCACTGAGCTATGTCTCTGGCCTCACATACCATATTTTTGATCAAGCCTTGCAGTACTTTGTATATCTTATGTATGGCATATGTATATATTTTTGTTGCAGAGTGTGATACAACATAATTATTCTAATTATATATTTTTATTTATTATATATTTTAATTGTGATATATAAAGTGACCTAAAATAATAATTATGTTAGTTTTCATGAATAGTAATAAAAAACGTTTTTCATACAGTGACTATGGAGATGATTTATGCTCTCCATAGTGTCTGGTTTACATCAGAGTCTCAGTTAATATGATTGCTTTTTTCAGGGACCTGGAAAATCTTCTTAGCAAAGTCAGTTAGGCTTTCCCCAGGAGCCAAGTCTTCTGGTACCCATTGGGTGACTTAGCAGCTCTTGTCAGCCTCTCATCTCTTTGACATTTGCCCCAGGTACTTGCAGAGGCACAGCCTACTGTCACCACCTGGTTAAGAGAAGTTCTGGGGCAACGGAAGGCTGAGTCTCCTGTAGGGTCTGGCTCAGGACCAGGGCCAGCTCACTAGGTGGAAGCAGGGCCAGATCAGCAGATGGTTCAGACCAGTCCATTCTTACAACACAGAGTGCCCTCTGCAAAAACCTGCAAGGTGCTTTTGTTTTCCTGAGACCAACCTAAGAGCACAACAAAGGGCTTTGGGCTCCATTTAACCTGTAGTCTTAGCATAACTTTCTTCTGGCACCATGTTTCTCACCCCACTGACCCCATCACACCTGAATATCATTGTCCAATGGAGCAGCACCTGTCAGCACAGAGAGGTAGATGCATGGTACTATTAGTCTGTACTAAGCCTGCCTTAAATAAAGTCATGTAGAAGAGAATCAGGGTAGAATATTAACATCCTCCCCCTAGAACTTGAAATCCAAATAATGCTTCCCCTTTCCTACAGTTTAAGGCTACATTTCCATGTCTGGGTCATCATTCTCCATGAAAAGATTTGATCCTTATCAGAATGCGTCCAATTTTTTCCTTGCTTAAAACTGAACATGAATTCTGGAGAGCAGGACATCATAGGAGCACAAAAGGCATCATAGGAGATGGGTGATAAAGGAGGCAGAGTGCAAGTGTGACTGTGACTGTGACTGTGACTGTCGGGTCGGATCAAATGAGTGTGGACATGGTGTGCCTGACCTGAGAGCAGTTCGTGTCAACCTGACCCACCTTTTCCTGACGCCGGCAGCACTGAGCCTCAGAACTGAGGAGCAGGGGGGCTTCATGGCTTTCCCTTTTCCCTGTGGTCTTAGTCTCTACCCTGAACCATATTTACTTACCTCGTCCTTCTTTAAGATCTCAAGGGAAGTCCCCTTAATATCCAGTTGAAATCTCCTCATCAATATGGTTTAATTTCTCAGAAAATTCTATTTGCAGAAACTGTGGGTGAGATTCACAATTTTAGCGTATTTTTACTAAAAATATGATTCCGTGTCAAGAAACTGGTTTCCAAGATTTGAGGGAAAATTGCTTTCAGATTTCAGAGAAAGAACAAGAATGTATTTCTCCCCCCACACACACACACACCCTTGTTTTTCTTATCTGATGATACTTTAATTTTAATCAGGTTGACATTCTGTGGTAAACTTGTGGTTAACTCTTTCATTCACTGAAGCTTGTTATCGACTGAGGAGATTTGCGGAGGGAGAAATAACCACCCTCTAACGGTTCATTTGCTAAAGGATTTGAGAGTCCTCAACCTGACAGCTTAGACAGCTGTGCAGAGGGATACTTGGCACCTTGGCTCCTTTTTGGTTTCAAAGTATAGAGAAAAATTACAAAAATCCCTAATCTGTTGTCCTGTTTTTTGCTTGTTTGTTTTTATAATGAGCATTGATTTAGACACTAGTGTTTAAGTCACACATTCTTGGCTTTGGAAACCCCGACCATCTGACATATTCAGAAGCAGCAAGCCCCGATAAACTGGGGTCAGATGACACAATGCTCAGGGACGACCAGAGCTATTGTAGTGCATTGAAAAAATGCTAAGAAGCCCATGTACTTGAGAGCTAAACTAGGAAACAAAAACAAAAACAAAAAAAGTGGGGCAGAGAAACAGTGGGTAGAAATGAGAGAACAACATAATTGTCTTTTAGGCTATATCAATTTTTATTCTGGTTCACGTGTATATATAAATTTTCATGTCACTGTAATTATGCCACTTGCAAAGTCCCCTTACTACCTGCTCGAGGAAGCTCCTTTAGGCTTAGCTGTTTTTGCTGAATTCAACTGTTGAGACTCGAGATTAGTGATAGTGAAGGTATATTTGAGAAATAAAATTAGCAATCAGACTTCCTTGCTATGAGTGGGCCACTGAGTTGGAAGAAGGACATTTTCCCTCCTCTAATAAATAATCATTTCCATGAATGGAAAGAAAAGATCCTGAGCTTGTCACCTTCCCAGAAAGAAGCTTTAGAAAAAAATTAGTGATCTAAGGATTTGGCAGGTTCACAGGAAAACCTTTTGTTCTAAAAATATTTTTTAAATTATTAAAATGCCAAACAATAGAAACAGCACAAAGGTTACTGGAGGCATCACATAGCCATCACTAGAATTTAGTAGATAAGATGCTTATGGTTTACTTTAGCTACCTTATTTTTAATACCTGTTACAGATACAGTGAAACATTCCCTTTTCCAACTCTATCCCATCCTTCCCCTCAACTAATTATTCTCTTGAACCTGCCTTTTACCTTCTAGCACAAAATACACCGCTGGCTTATTTTACATTGAAAATATACACAAATAATATATTTCTTTTTGCAACTTTTTTCACACAACCTAGCTTTTGAAATTTGTTAATGACACTACTTATGCTTTTAAATTCCTGTTTATTATTCTAGTGTATGATTATACCAGAGCTCATTAAAAGCTCTGGCTTTTCTCTCTAACAACTAATGCAGTAACAACAGGTTTGTTGTTTTTTTTTTTTTTTTCCAAATCCATTTTATTTCAAGGAGAAAAAGAAAAAAGAAGAAGCGGAGGGGAAAAAAAAAAGATGGACAACAGGTTTTGAAATTGCCCACCTGTGCAAAAATTTCTCTAGGAAGATTGCTTAGAAATGAGATTGTGCATTTAAGAACAAGGATAGCTTCAATTTTAATACTGTTTTTTAAATTTCTTTTTGAAGAGTCTGTACTAGTTTACATTCCTCACCAGAAATTTATGAGATTTCCCAATTTTCTCATGTATTTCTCACCATCACTTAACACTGAGACATCACAACATTTTTGCCATTTTTCATCTGATGGACTGATATGCAGTTTTCTTACTGTCTTAAATTTCAATAATTGCTCTTTATCCTCTCTTTGCTTTCTAGGTTGTTTGCTTTTTTACTTACTGATTTTAAGAGTTCTTTATGTATTCTGGGTACTAATCTTTTGGACAATTGATTATAGATTTCCAGATTTGCTAAGTTGACACCAATATTATTGACAAACAACAATTTTATCATTTCTTGATGATTTTATTCCTTTTATTCATTTCATTACATTCATTCAGATGTACAATACAATTCTGAATGAATATAGAGATTGTACACATTTTTTGTCAGATTTCTGAAACTAAATGGAACGCTTTTAAAGATGTCATGTAAATCTTGTTTTCTGTCAATTTTGAATCCTATCTTTAATTCGTTAAGAAATTTCCTTTTATATTTCTACTACTTAAAAGTATTTTTTTCTTAATCATCAATGAATATTATTTTAATTATCACTGAATGATCTTCCTTGGAAATGATCATATTATTTGCTTCCTTAAAGCAGTAAAAATAGTGGCTTATATCAAGAGATTTATTATTATGATTATGATTATTATTATTTTGTCTTTTGAGACAGGGTCTCACTATGCAGTTCAGGCTGGCACTGAGCTCACTTTGTAGCCCAGACTACTCTTGCACTTGCAACAGTCCTTCTGCCTCAGCCTGGGATTGCAGGTGTGTGCCACCACACCCAGCAAAATTTACTACTTTTAAACCATTCATCACTGCTGGGATAAATTCTAATTGATCATAATATTATTTTTTTTTTCCTACATTGCTAGAGCCAGGTGTAAATATTTTGTTCAATATTTTAACACCTATTTCCATCGACTATTCTACAATTTTCCTTTTTTCTACATTCCTGTGCAGGTTTATGATATGATAAATGAAATGAATGATAAAACTAGCTGCACAAAGGAAATGGAGCAAGTTAAACTCCCCCTTCAACCTTTTTTTTAATCCTCTGAAATTCTTTGCATAAAACACATTGTATTTTTGGGTTTTTTAATTTTTTATTTTAAATATAATAAAATACAACCAAACAATACAGAACAAAACCAATCAAGACAATGCAGTAAAACTGGTACAGAACTTCAGAGCAGGATACCTGGATAACAATAATAGGTACTGAAAGAGTTTTGGCCCAGACAGGACACTGTAGCCGGTAAAGACAAGGAGCTCCATCTCCCCCACCCCTAGGAATCTACCTCTGGCACCAAACAAAGACCAATGGGCTACCTGTGCATCCCTAATGCCCCCTTAGGTTCCACTCCAAACCAAGGCTACTTATGTCCCCACTCCTCACTTCCACGGAGAGATCACCGACCCTGGGGTGGACATGTCGCGCCCCAGGGGATCGGGGGTGTCTCTCCCCACATTCTCAAAATAAAGGTTATTTATATTTCATACTTCTTATCTTTTCAGCCGCTACCGGTCCCCCACAGTTCTATCAGGTACCATAGCATATCTAGTTATCATCACAATCGCTGTCCAAAACAAAATCAAACCAAAAACAGAACATTATAAAACCAATCAAAATAGTAAACAAAAAGACAATATATAAATAAATAAGAAGAGAAAAACAGAATACGGAATAGAGCAAAACAATCAGAACAAGCAAAACAGTGAGAACAATATTGGGTTTCAAAGACAAGAGAGAAGGAAACCCCCCATATTTGCTATATTGGATACTGTCATCCTTCCAAGAGATGCTCAGACTTCTGGCCCCAGGTCAGCATAATCAACCAAACAATACAAGCATTTAGTTGCTTTATGTGCCTTAGTTGCTATCAACTCCTGCTGATCTCCAAACCATCCAGTTGCTAACGGGGGTGGGTGAGGCACCGGACATTTGATTTGCACCAGTAGGCTCATGGGAGACACTAACTTACTCTCTCCCTGGTGTGCACACAGCTCACGCCACTTACCAGGAAGGATGGCTGGTTGCTTTCTTGGTTGGTCCTCCAAGTTCCAGCATGGCTGACTGTTGGGAGACGCTGACTTGTTACAAATTGTATTTTTGGTAAAGTTTACTTGGCATGTTTATTCATAAGCCGATTTTTTACAATTCCTGACTTAACCTCTCTATTGGTTATAGTTTTATTTTATTTTAATTTTTTTAGAATCAATTTCTTCCTCTTGAATCTATCTGTAGTTTGTAGCTGCCTATTTTATTTATTTTCAAATTTATTGGCAAAAATTATTCACAGTGATTTCTTACTTTCTTGTAAATTAGTTATAATCTCTTTTCTTTATCACTTTATATCTGCTCTATTTATGATCATTGTGTCAGCATCTACTTAAACAGCTTCTAATTTGGTTGGTCCACTCTGTTGTTTTCCTGTTATAGTAATCCATCCCATAATCCCATTATCTCACCTTTATTCTACTTTCGTTGAATTCATTTCATTTTTTTAATTCTTAAATCAACTGTATAATCAGATACTATTCATTCTTTCACTTAAAAAATACTTTCCTCTGGACTATGAAGTTCCCTGTAAGTATCATTTTAGCTAAGTGCAGTTTTTTTGTATTATCACTTTCATTGTAGTTCAGAATATTTTACAGTTCTATTTTGAGTCCTTCCTTGATTCATAGTCTTACTTGAAATTGTTAAAACTTATTGTTAAAAATGTGTGGGCTTTTGTTGTTATTTGTGCTTTTGCTTTTTGTTCTTGATTTCTAATTTCATTACACTGTGGTTAGAAAATGACTCCGTACGACACTTATTCTTTCACATTTGTTGAGATTTCCTTTTTTACCTAGTAAGAGATCAGCTTTTATAAACGTCTCACGCACGTCTGAGAAGAATGCAGAGTGTTGGGCATGTGGCTCTGCAAATATTCATTAGATCACAAGCTTAATACCATTAACAAGGCCTACTTACTCTATCCATTTCTGTGAGTGATATGTTAACATTTCCCAGTTTGTGTAAGAGTGTTAATTTCTTTTCTGAAATTCTTTCAATTTTAAGAAATACATGCTAATGAGTATACAATACTATTGTTTAAATGTGTTCCCCAAAATTTTGTATGTTGGAAACTTAGTCCCCTAATTCGTATATTAATTGGCACTTGGAAGTGGAGCTTTTAGAAGGTGATTAGAATTAGATGAGGTGATGGGAATAGGAATAGGACCCCAGTAATGATACCAGTGGCTTTATAAGACAAAGAGATATCCAAGCTAGCGTGCTATCTCTGCTCACCACATGATGCCTTATGCCTGTTTATGATGTAAGAAGAAAGGCCTCATCAGAGGGGTAGGAGGATAGTGCCATGCTCTTGGCCATCCTAGACTCCAGAACTATGAGCCATATAAACTCCCATTCTTCAAAAATTACTTGTTATCAGATATTTTATGATAGTAACAGAAAACAGGCAAAGACATATAGATACAAGATTATTATGATAAAATAAAAGATTATCATGATTCCCACAACGGTTTTTGTCTGTAAATATTATTATTTATGTGACTTGTCTATCTGTCTCTTTCTCTCTCTCTCTTTCTCTGTGTCCTCTCTATGCTGGAGAATTAACCGAGGACTTCACACAAGCTGAGAATGTGCTCTACCACTGAGCAACCCTTAACTGGGTTTCTCTCATGTTAATGCAGTTAGGAGCTTTCTTTTTGGTAAATATTTGCATAGAATGTATTTATCAACGCTTTATTTCAATCTCCACATGTCATTTTTTAAAGATTTCTGGAGATAATAAAACTGAGCTCTAGGGGTTTTTGAGGGGATAGTGTGGTGAAAGGTTTTTTTCCATCTCAACTATATTGTTTTCTAAGTATAATAATTAAATTACTCAGGCAAGATTATTATTTTGTCTTCCTTTCTCCAGCAGCTATGCATTTCATCTCTGTCACTAGCTTTATCAGATCAATGATAATGTAGATCCTTTAAAAGTTCATTATAATGAGGAACATTAAAAGATACCAACTGGTCTTTGGGTTTCTTTGAGAAAGAAAGAGAATCTAAGTAAAGAGAAACAAAATGTACAGCTAAAATATTATATCAATAATTTAGGTCTGATGTCATAATGGGGGACAATATAGAAACAAATTATATATGAGATAATATTTATAAAATAATTTAAATAAATAATCAATATATAGGAAGCCAACAACCAAAAATGACTAGAAGTACTCAAACTACACTACAGCCATCCAGTTGCCTGTGATCAAGGAATTTACCATATTTTATTGTGTCTTATTTTATTTTATTTCATTTTATTTATTTTTGGTACCAGGGATCAAACTTAGGACCTCACACTTGCCAGGCAGGCACTTATGCTACTGAGCTAAACCCCAGCCTTGGAATTTATCATATTTTAATAGATTTTAAATCCTTTGTAATCTATTCCTGACATATATATGTCTGTTATCTGAAAGAACTTCCTAAAACTAAAAGTAAAAAAAATTTTAGGAGGTAAAAAATGAAAGCCCCAATACAATAGGTTGAGTGGTGAGCTTTAGGCAGCTGAACCTCCCTGGGTCTCCATTTCCTATTTTGTAAAGTGGAGAGAGCAACACACACCTTTCAGGGTCGCTTTGAGCATTGGAAGTAAAAGATACAAAGCAGCTGCAACCAGGCAAGTCTCAGATATCATAGTTATTATTACATAAATAACCCAATACAGAGCTCTCTGACTGCTTCAGTGATAATGATCTAAACTAAACCACAACATCACACAAACATCTCTCAGTACCCGGATAGTTTAGATAGTGGAGATACCTCTCAGCAAGAAATAACCTTAAACACAGAGTGAAAATTCATACTATTTCCTGGAGCTTATGGCTCTCCAGGATGGAGATCAAAGGTCTTGATTCCAAATTTACATTTGCGCCAAACTCATGGAATGACCTCGGTCTCACTCTTTTTTTTAAATCTATGTTTTTGCAAGTTCTCAGTTCCTTTTAATTCTGTTAAAAGGCATATTCAATATATTAAAAGACATAGTCAGTGTATTCTGTGGTATTTTATCTTGCACCCAAAACACTTTCTGGAAAATCCCAACCACTGATTTATGTTTTCCAAGAAAGTTGGAGAAAATTTTGATGTTATTTTTGGAGTTCTTTTTATTCCAACACAGAAAAGAACAACTAAGAAAATGATCAGATCGCTTTTTTACGGGGTGGTCAAGTTCTTGATGTACTCCTTGTAAAGATTAGTACATGGTCATCTAGCAGTTTCTGTGACCTTATCTTTGTCCTCAATCTCTATTGTATAGATGGAAAACAGGACAGACTCGGACATCAAGCATCTTCCCAGCACTAGCTGAGGAACGGGGAAAACAACTTGACCTTCACCCACAGAACCTTTTTAAAAATCTCACTTTTACTTTTAGGAAATTCTTTTTGAATAGCAAACCTAAATATGTCAGGAAAAAGGAAGGATGGAGAGGACAAAGTATATCTTAAGCAAAGAATCTTATCTCGGCTCAGTCCTCATCTTTTGGAAGTCCCTTTTCTTTCTTTCTTTTTTTTTTATGTCAATAGGTCACAAGGATCAGATAAGTTCTTCTCATTTTGAACATTAGAGAAAAAAAATACCAACAGAAAACCTCACCCAGCCCACAGATGTTTCTCACCACCCACCTCTCCCCAGACACTGTCAGATAGTGAGTAAAGTGCTTCAGTATAAACCACTCTGGGAGCAGATGCAGTCATCTCAGGTGCCTGCTGCATGCATCCTTAGGAAGGGATCACGGAGAGGATGGGATGTGCCACCCCAGTGTTCTAACACTCACTACTCTAAGTGTGGTTGTGGGTTGGCAGAACCAGAGTCATTTGAGAACTGATTAAGAAATATTCTTAGCCACTGCACCCACCCTATCAAATCCCAGTTCCTAGGGTCCATGGATCATTTGTATACACACTGCTGTGAAAGACCTCAACATCAGTCCTGCTGATTGTAGAACAGCCAGCTCGCATATCAGTGTCTAGCAGTGGTATGTCTTACTGATCAAGTGATTCACTGTCTGCTAAGTAATTTTCAAGTGTTGGTATCTCCGATAAAAAAAAAAAAGGAAGGGAAAGAAAGAAAGAAAGGGGAAAGATAAAGAGTTTCAAGATAAAATTAATTTTAATTCTATTCTCTTTCTAAAAATAAGAAGTAAAAGTAAATAAAGAGGCAGCTTTTATTTGAAAAAGGTGGCAGTGATGACGTATGACAAAACCAAATTAAGGGTATGACAACTTCACATCAGATTAAGAACCACTGATCTTTGTCTACTCCTCTTACTCTTTTGGGGTGTTAGGGACTCTTCTCAGGAAGAGGAAGGAGTGATACAGAAGGCAAAGATGACTACATTTCACCAGTGTTTTCATCTTTTGTTTGCAATCTAAAAAATGATAAAACCATGCATTTATCCTTCTGGGAATAGTGGGAGGTGTGTGATAGCACAGCCTAATACTCAGAATGAGAGAGCAGATGCTTCAGAGTCAGGAAAGCTGGTTTGATTTTTTAATCTGTTACTGTTTAGTCTTGGTTAAGCCATTCTAGTGACATGAAGACAATTGTTTCTAGTCTTTCCCCACTTAGCACAGGTCTGGAAGGTGGTGAAGTGGAGTCTCCAGCAATCCATTGATGGTAGTAGTAGGAAGTGTCTCTGATGCCATCCACCCCACTTCACCCACAATTCTCCCTTGCCCATTCTGAGCTATAGTCCAGAGAAAGGTGGCTGTCAGTTGTTGTCGCTAGTATTTGGACTTGTTAACTGAAGAAGCCAAAAGCTCTTCAGTTGTGCAGGGAATTCCTCAAGGCAACAAGCCCACAACTAACCTAAGAAAGAAGAATTCATGATTGTATTTCAGGGATTGTGATGGAGATGGAACGTGGGAAGGATGAGAATGAGTGGGACACAACCTACGCTTTCAAATTATCATCCATAGCAAATATCTGACATAAGTCATTTTTTAAAAAAATGTTCAGCATTGAAAGAGCTCAGTTTAACTCTCTCAGTGCATGTCCCAGGCTGAAGCTCTTGGAATATCAGGGGTTACTATCACTTCTGGCTGTCTCTTTTTTTCCTCTGCACAAAGAACAAATATAAAAGCTAAAGCACAAAATCACATTGATGTACCTTGAAGCCTGCAGTAGGACTCCTCTCCTGGGAATTCCATCTTGCCAGTTTTGAATGTTTAAGATGTACCTTCCATCCCCTACCCTAAAATTAGCCACCTCAAGTTTTCCTCCTCTCCATGACACTGAACACTGTTCTCCAAAGAAAAAATGGCGTCTAACTCCAAAATTGTGCCAACATGCTAAAATTACATGGAGGAACATACTCCCTTTCCCATTTTCTAACAAAAACTCTGTTTGCTTTCCAAGTGTCCAGGACCATCATGGTGGGAGCTAGGGGGATGAGGAGAACTGAGAATGGGAGATGGCAGGAGGGCAGAATTACTTCTGTTAAAAATGTAGCGCCACTGGAAAATCTGGAAAGCTAAGAGCAAAGGTAAAGGTAGGGAAAACTCAAACAGTTTTGCAAAGTACTTTAATTTCATTTTATACTCCCACTAGTAATATGAGAATTCCAGAAACTCTGCTTCCACTTCAGCATTTGGTGCTGTAATCTTTTTATTCTTCACCCATTTTCATGGGTTATTTCAACACGTGATTCCATTTGCATTTGCTTGGTGTCAACTGTTGAGCACTATTTCAACTGCTTTTTGTTTTTGAGACAGTCTAGATTCTTTGCATGTTCAAAGAGATCTTTTAACGTAGCTTGCCAACTTATACCAAAAGGTGTATTGAATTTTTTATTGTAATTAATGGATGGGTTTAAGGTGAACTGATGTCTCTTTTTTTTCTTTTTTTACTGGTACATTTTAGATACACAAAACGATAACACTCATCATAGGGAATCTGTAACCTGCACATGATATGTCTTACTTCTCCTTTTTTTCTCATTCCACTCCTCTTCCTTCAACACCTCTTTCCCTCCATATTTATAAAAATTTTGCTTCTATCCGTTTTCTTCTATTCTCTTTTTTCCCTTTTCCCTCCCTCAACTCTGAATGATAGCAGCAAAACTGTGATACAGACAATGTAAATGAGTGGGCATGACACTGTCCAGCAAAATTTTATAAAACATAGATTGTAGTCAACTTGCAAGTAAAGGTATTATGGATGAACATATTTATTATCATAACTACTTGAAGTTCCTCATCTTATTCCAAAATCCACATCATCTTATATTTTGTTTCTGATGCCACTCTGTTTTCCTAGTTGGTCATACTTTCCTGTTTCTTCACAGGCCTAGGGTTTTGTTAAACTTACTAAGTGTTGTGACTTAGATACTCTAGATCAGTGGGCAAACCCATGGCATGTATGCCACAGCAGGCACGCAGAGTCCTTCCCGTAGGGTGGGAGCCAGGTAAGTGGTAGAGCTGTTTTTTCTAAACTAAAACTCAGTATTCTGGTTTAATCAGAGTGTTGGCACTTTGTAACAAGTAGATTTGGGGTTGCAGTTTGGGCACTTGGTCTCTAAAAATTTCTCTATCACTGCTCTAGACAATCTGGATAATGTTGTTGCCCTCTGATGAGTATTGAATTTTGTTCTGACAGGCAGATCAAAGATGGTAATTCCTCTTTTCTGGTAGACGTAGGTTGGTCTTGGTAAGGATTTATTTACTTTGTTTTGTGTTACTGTTGGTTTATTTTGTTTTTGTGGTACTGAGAATTGAACCTAGGGCCTTCACACTGAGCTACATTCCCAGACCTATTTATTTATTTATTATTAATTTTAATACAAAGTCTCTTGCTAAATCACTGAGTTGCCTTGATTGCATTTAAATTTGTAATCCTTCTGTTTTGGCCTCCCAGAGTACTGGGATTACAGGCATGTGCCACTATGCCGACTTGATTTTGAAATTCATCCCAAGAAAGTCACTTGTACTATACCAGAATTGGAAAACTATGACCACAGGTCAAATGTCTGTTTTTATAAGTAAAATTTGGCAAATAACCTTCTCTCAGCTCTCACAACGACCAGTGCTGAGTCTCCCTGAGTCTTGGCTGCTCATGTATAAGCAGCTCTTGCCAAAGAACTTGAGGAGGGGCCCCACGCATACTTCTGGAGCCCCCTCCTCTCCAGGGCCCCACTCCACAGAGCCAGTCATGCTAAGTCAGTGAGGCCACCAAAGCATCTGGGCTCAACCTTGTACTACATGGGAATAAGTGCCCCAGGAAGAAAGCCATACAATTGTAGACTGATTCTCCTGGTAAATAGCACAGCCCTGAACTGCCTGTTGTGTAATACCCAAAATCTCTTATTGCACACATCTAGGTCTGGGTTTATAGTTTTTAACAGAAAGATAAGTTTTGATCCCAGTTACTCGAGCATGACTTAAGGAACAATTCTCATCGGTTTTTCTGATTTTTATCCTTATTTTGCTTTAATAGTGCTAGGGTTTTTTCCAAAAGATGAAAAATATTAACAAAAGATGAGAAATATAAAATAAAAAGCGGCCTTTATTCTGAGAACACGGAGAGAGATGACCCACACCCCCACCGCTGGCGTCCGGCGATCTCTCCAGCGGACACGTGGCGTGGGGGCCTGTAAATAGCCTTGGTTTGGGGTGGAACCTAAGGCGGGCATTAGGGATACACAGGTAGCCCATTGGTCCTAGGTTTGGCGCCATATGTAAATTTCCAGGGGCGGGAAGATGGTGTCACCGGTAACTTCCTAGGGGCGGGCGAGCTTGGGGCTGCCGGCTTCTGGTTGTGGCTTTCCTGGCTACAGTGTCCTGTCTGGGCCAAAACCCTTTCAAATAGCAGGTTTGCTTTCTGGCCCTTAAAATTTTGGTTGGCATTGATATGTAATAAGTGCCAGCAAGTTGAATCTATGATATGGGCAGTACAGAGATATAAACTTTTGCAGGAGTTCAAGGTCAAGGCAAACTTTAAGCCAGTCTCTGTCTGAATTAGCATTCTTTTTTTTTTTTTTTTTTTCCTGGACAGTGAAAAAAAGAAAAGAAGTGCTGGGCACGGTGATATAGCTTCCAGGAGGCTGAAGCAGGAGATTACTGCAAGTTTGAAGCCAGGCTGGCCTACATAATGAGTTCAAGGCCAGCCTGAAATGAGCAGTGAGCCCCTGTCTCAAAAAACACACACAAAAGGAAGGGAGTAGAAGTAACATCCATTCCTAGTATCTGGTGGCTCCTCTAAACATTACCTTATGATATTTTTCCACGTAATTTTAAAAATAATTAAATAATTGTCTTTATGTTTATTTTAAAGAAAAAGGAAGTAAACTCTAGAGAAATTAAAACAATGAAGTCATATAGCTAGTAAGCTGGTAGAGCTAGCATTTAGAAGCTATAATTTATAAATATCTTTCTCCCTTTTCTTGCTTTACTATAATAATTATTTGAGTTTCTTCTGTAACTTTCTTATTGAGTTGCTGGCCCCCTGAGAGCATTTAAATTGCTTTTGTTAGTATCATCTTGGTTAGCAATAGACCAAGTTGTACAAGTCCTTCTCTATCAAGGATCTAAAAAAAAAATCTGGAAAAGATCAACTGCCTGTAGAGGGGTACAGAAAAAAGATGAAATAAGAAACCAAGACAAATTTAGTAATGCATGAAGGGAGGCTGGGAAGTTAATGCCTCAGGATGGCCGGAGGCAAAGACACTCCAAATCAGTCACTTTTGGGTGTATACAATGATAGGAGGGGTTTAGGGGAAGATTCAAGGTCAGCAGAAGATTCAAAATCAGTGGAAGACTCCTGACGTGACTCAAAAGGGCAGAGATGATCCCATGCTAAGAAGGATCTTGTCTTGTAGTGTTTTTTTAATCTTAGTGATTTTAGTTTAGTCTTAGCAGCTGGGAGAGGTTGACCCAATCCCAAAGAGTTAATGAGAAATCTCAAAAAGGTGATCCCAATAATCGCAAACCTCCATTCATCCCTTAGAGAAGTATGAAAATTTAACCATTGTGAATTTGTGGTCCCCAACACTTCTCACTTCCAATTCTCATGGGATCCAGGAAAGTCCTGAGTGGTGTGGTTTGTATGCTAACATTCTGAACAGAGTGAAAAAGTGAGGAAGCTTCACCAACCTGAGCAATTAATCTGAAGGTTAGGGTTCTCCAGAGAACCAGAAGCAATAAAATATGTATCTCTAACTGTGAATGCATTAGCAAATCGACATACATGATCTTAAAGGTCGAAAAATTCCATGACAGCCATCTACATAGTACAGAGTCCGTTGTGATTGCTCAATCCAAAAAGCAAGAGGCCCAGAACAAGGGAAACAAATAATACAGCTTCCAGTCTGAAGCTGAAGTCTGTGAACCTTGGGAGAGAGGCTGGTGCAAATCCTGAAGCGAAAAGGCAAAAGATCCTGGACTCTTATGTTCAAAGGCTTTAAGGGGAAAGAGAGAGATTTGCCATCTAAGCTGCCAGCTGATTGCATGGTATCACTGCATTGAGAGTGCTTTCTGGCCCTTGCAAAGTGTAGGATGATACTTTCCCCAAAGTGACTGTTTGCTGACCATACGTCAACCTCTCTGGAAACGGCCTTGGAGCCACAATCTAGAAGCATACTTTACCAGTTCTCTAGGCATTTATCAGTTCACTCAAGTTGACATCCATACTTAACACACAATAAGCAATAGGCCAACCGATAGGCAGCTGCCATCCCTTCATCTTCTCCCTTTATCCAGCATATTGCCTTTTCTTAATCATCTAATCTCTTCAAGCAAAAGAACTTATTGTGAAGTATGCAATGAAATAATTTTTCTGATAAGTCTGAAGCCATTTCCCCATTCAACAGTTGGGAGCTGGACCACTGCTTCTGATGTTCCTACTGGGCACCAGTGTCCATTTTTCAGGCTGTGAGAAGGTAGCTAATAAATGCAGTGGTATGCAAATGGGTAAGAAACTCACATTTCCTATTTGTCAGACACTGAGTGAAACATTTTTTGTCTGTTTCTCAAAAACAATGTCTCTGTGTCCCTGACTATAGAAAAATCTCATGCGTCTTAGTTCTTAAAAGTTATTTTGCACAGATAATCTTGTCCCTGAATTATATTTGCATGGCTTTCATTCCTCTCTTCCCTCACATTCCTCGACCTTTGCCTTTCTACATTTGGCGACATGAGGCCTATTCAGAATAAAACCTCATTCATCTCAATGGCTTTTGGTTTTGGTACTGGAACTCAAACTCAGAGCCTCATACTTGCCAGGCAGGTGCCGTGCTGCTGAGCTATACCGCTCATTTTTACTCCTTTAATTTAAAATATATTTTACTTTGGTGAGACGAGTGGGTGAAAATTGCTGAAGAGGGCCAGGTATTTAGCCTATCAGCATAAGCTTCTGCCTCGCAAGCGTGAGGTCTTGAATTTGATCTCCAGTACCAAAAAAAAAAAATTGCTGAAGAATCTCTGCTATAAAGGTTTTTAAAGAAAAGTGGAAGACTGAGTTTCTTTCTAGGACAAAGTAGGCACAGGTAAATATTTTCAATAAAGTGGAGGAGTATGTGCCTCAGTCATTATGTGATCGAATGTGTGTCTGGCCAGAGCCTCACAAGCCCCTGATGTGCTTCCTTCCCTTTGCAGAGGACTGTGATCAGGACCCACCAAGCATCAGCTACGCCACATTCAAAGCCCTCACCTACAAGAATGGCACCATGGTAATCTGTGATTGCAAGAAAGGTTTCCGCAGGATAAAAAATGGGTCAATGTATCTGCTTTGTAAAGGAAATTCTTCCTGGGCCAACAAATGTCAATGTGCAAGCACTTGTAAGTAGTTCTTTTTGTAGCTACTAAGGGCTTTAGTGAGATGGAGTTCAGCTTTCGGTCAATGAGTCCTATAGAAAAAAGGTAGTCCTAGCAATCTGCAGGACAACTAATTATAATGGTTTCTGAAATAATTATTCAACAAACAAGTATCTGTTGAGTGTTACTAGTTCCAAGAACTATCCTAGGCTCTCTAAGATCAAGTGGGTCTGATACCGTGATTTTGATGTTGATCTTTCTTCCTTATATCCCGAAAGCTCTCTCACATGGACTTAATTCTCTGTGGCATTAGAATGTGGCAAATGTGGTGGATCCATTTAGCTTTATTCCTTAACTCTGGAGACGGTGTGGGTCAGTGAGTCATACTGTGTAGGGGTGTGAAGTTTGAAGATAGCTGCTCTGTGCTTCATTCATCCGGCAGATCCCTCCCTTAGCTTAAACTGGAGCACTGTCCCCCTACTTCATTGGGGTGCTCAGCTGCAGCTCCTCTACCAAGCCCTTCACAGCAGGCGGTTGTTACATAAGGAATTTTCTTGTCATTGCTTTATGATCACATCACTTTAAGGTTTTAAACTGCCTTGAAGAGTGTAAAATTCTTTAGATTGTAGAATTGAAACACTCCTAATTGCTGTCCCTTATACCCAAGCATGACACTGATAGAACTGATGACAAGAAAGGAGTTCCTTTCAGTGAGATACACATGCACAAAAATGAATTTTCCAAGCTGGGTGTGGTGCATGCCTGTAATCCCAGCACTTGGGAGGCTGAGGCAGGAGGGTTGTCACAAGTTTGAGGCCAACCTGGACTACCTGGTAAGTTAAAGACCAGCCTGGACTACAACGCAAGACCCTGTCATAAAAAAAGAATTTTCCATCAGAAAATCATTCATTTCTTCAAATGTGAGTTTCTTACTCATTTGTAGTATGTTGTAGATGTTGTTAAGCGAGTGAATATGGAGAGGCCAGTGCAGGCCACACTCAAGGGAGGGCTTGTACCTGGTCCACCTCCATGACCTCAACCAAGACATTACTGGGAAACCATGAAGACTAGAGGATGCTCCTGAGTGAAAAAGAACATAAAGCATTTGTGAAGTTATTTGTTTCATTCCTCCCATCATCTCTAGCCCATAATGCAAGAGAACGAGTTACACCTCAACCTGAAGAACACAAAGGAAAAAACACCATAGAAGTGCAAAGTCAGATACAGCCTATGGACACAATAAACCTTCCAGGTAAGAGAGGCATCTGAGGGCTGGGGATATAGCTCAGCGGCACAGTACCTGTTTGGCAAGCACAGGGTCATAAGTTTGATTCCTAGTACAATGTGTGTGTGTGTGTGTGTGTGTGTGTGTGTATTGTGAGATGTATCTGAACGATAATCATCTAGCTGACTCTTACACTTTTGCAAGTATAGGATGATACTCTCTTCAAAGGAGGCAAGATTGTCTGCTTTTTAGCACATGCATTTCACTCTCCTTACAGTCTGCATGGACAGGAACCATTGCTTGACATTGGCAGGCTGTTTGCTCAGCATCTCATACCTCTCTTGTGGGAGTCAAACTAGGTATGGGTTAGGAGCTGGCAGAGTAGAATTCAGCTCAACTCAAAAGTACATGTTAGGATTGACTGCACCAGGCACTGCCAACAGGAGATACAAACTCAAGAAGGACATTAACTTCTGTCCTCTAGGAAATTCTATAGAAGGCAATAAATTTACAACTGAAATAGTGTATGTCAAGATGTTTCTTACAGGACAGGGTCTTCAAATGTGCCATGTGACCCTGGTGATTCTGAAGAGCTCCAGACAATCCCATAGCTAATTGGCTGTGGGTGAGGGAGCCCTGTGGCTGCTCTCAGCTTTCTCAAATGACTAATGCTTAAATGAAGTCATCGTGTCAGGAAAAAGTAAGAGCCTGCTCGAAAAATTTGAGCATCTGGAAGACCCATTGGTGTATGAAGACTCCCATTAGTATAACACTAATTGCACAACCTTTCAAAGAGCAGTGTGACATCGTATAGAATCTTATGGGAGCCCGACAACTCAATGAGGGAAGGAGCAGGAAGTATTTTTTCAGTTTTCTAAAGGAACCGAGACATGGAGAAGTTAAAAGATTTAGCAAAGATCCCATAACAGACTAGAATAAGACCTGGGGCCACCTAGATTAGATGAGGGAGGGACTTTTTGCTTTTGTTTTGTTTTGGTTTGGTTTGTTTTGGTTTGGTTTGGTTTGGTTTGGTTGTTGGAGACAAGATCTTATTATGTAGTCCAGACTGTCCTTGAACTCACTATGTAGCCCAGGCTGACCTTGAATTCATGGTAATGCTTCTGCCTCAGCCTCCCAAGTGCTGGGAACACAAGTATGAGCCACCATTCCTGGCGATGAGAGACATTTCTGTCCAGCTACTTTGAGTTGATTTGCAGCTTTTTATTATTATGGAGCAGAAGATCTGGCCAGGGACATTGTTTATCTTTTCCCTCTTCCAACTTAGCCCTGGAATGTTTTTTCCAAACATATTTACTATTTGTTTTGCTTTCTCGCCTCATGTCACCCTCCACAACTATTGAAAGGCTTCCAAGACGTCAGTGTTTATTGTCCTTATGCAATAATCACCAGCTGGCCCTGGCTGGGGAATGTTTTACAAATTGTCACAGTTTGGGTGTTTGCATTTGAATGAAGCAAACCCAATTCCATTTGGTTCAAATAGCTATGAATTTTCTTTTTTATTTTAAAAACAAAAAAAGGATAAAAATGATACAGTATTTAAAAAATAAGAAATTAGCACTAGTTAATATATTGTATATTGTTATCTTGAAAATACTTGTTCAGATTATACGATTTAGTCAAGAAAAAATGATCAATCAGACAATGAAAACACAATCTGTTCTTTCTGATGAACTAACAGAGATCACTAGTGGTTATCAACTTGTAATATATATACAATCTCATATATATGCATACATATGTATAGATAATCTTTTTCCTTCTTTCTGTGCTTTTTCCCTATCCCAGTTGTTCTTTCTTTTTGAGTACTTTCTTTTCCTTTCATTATCACAATACCTATTATGCATTTTGAATCTTATTTACTCTTTTTTATTTACACTATGGAGACAATACAATATTTATAAATGTGTCTGATTTATTTCACTTATGAGTATAGTCTCTAGTTGTATCCATTTACATGTTTAAGCCTCAAGATTATCCTTCTTTATAGCTGAGTAATACTCCATTGTATAAAAATACTACATCTTTTTTATCCATTCCATGGTCTATGGGCATTTGAATTGTTTCCAAGATTTACTATTACATATTGTGATGGTATAAAATATGGGTGCACATATATTGCTTTGGTATGATGATTTTAATTCTTTCGAAAAAATACCCAGAAAGGGAATAGCTGGATTGAATGAGACCTCCAATCCTAGATTTTTGAAGAACCTCCACACTGATTTCTATAGTGGCTACACCAGTCTATACTCCCTACAATGGTGGAGAAGTGTTTGTTTTTCCCCACAGCTCTGACAGCATTGGTTATTGGTTGATTTCTTGATGACAGCCATTATTTCTGGAGTGAGGTGGAATCTCAGTGTTGTTTTAATTTGCATTTCTCTAATGATCACTGTTGTTGAACGTCTCTTCAAATATTTATTTGCCATTTGTATTTCTTGGTCTGAGAAGTGCGTGTTCATCTCAGATGCACATTTTTGGACTGGGGCTTTGAATTTGGAGGCATGATTTTTTTCAATTCTTTATATGTTCTGAATGTAAGTCCTTTGGCTGAGGGACAGCTGGCTAACCTTTTTCCCATTCTGAGAGTGTTCTTTGCACACTGTAGGTGACTTCTTTTGATGTACAAGAACTTTTTAGTAAAATGAGATCCCAGTTGTTTATTCTTTGAAGTACCTCCTGTGCTATCTGCATTTTGTTTGTGAACTCTTTGCCTGTCTCTATCAGACAGCTAAGAATTTTAGTATTCTTGAAAGAACATTTTATTTGGAGACTAAAACACAAGTTCAGTCATGATTTGCAAAATGCTATGTAACAGAAGATAGGTCAGGATAGGGCCAATTGGCTTTCTGCTGTTCCAGAGGGCTTAAACAAAATACTGGTGGCAGTTATGTAAGATACCTGGGGTTGTAGAGAGTCTGGAAGATTAGCATTTATGGACAGTTTTATGACACATACAGTTCCATATGATTCAACTGAGGACAGTGGGTAGGGAATTGTGAGATTAAATCAGAACATGACACGAACTATGAGGGCAAAGGTCAGTCAGGTCCAGGCTGTAGTCAGGCAAGTGTAAAGCTAACAGGTATCAGGCAGTGGTGAGAACCCATGGCATGTGTGCAGCTGCTGGCTGTTTGTACCACTGAAAGCTCCAAAAAGTTCACTACCACTGATTTAAGGGAACTTTAGAAGTCTGAACAAGATCAATGTGGGTCAAGCTTCAGGCTTGGCTTAATCACAGATCGTGCGCAGTATCTCTGAAATTCTCTTAATTCTTCCCGCCTTCAAATTTTGCCTTTGTCCCTTGTGATCCTTCCCTTGTGGTCCAGGATGGCAAAGATATCCAGCATATCCAGGGGGAAGGAGGGCATTATGACATCTGCATCTGCATACACGCCATAATGGTGTCCTCCCACCAAAATTTCATGTGGTCATAAGTGGCTTTTCAGAGATGGCTGGATCCAGAGTGTGTGACTGATTCATGGTGCAGTGCTAGGAGTAAGGGTCCTAACATTGAGTGTGAATGCCAACCACCCTAAGGGTGAGAAGCCCTGATAGAATATAAGAGACAGAGAGAGGCTTAGTGTTTGTTACTTGTAGTTGGGCACTTGCTTGTTTTTGTTGTCTTCCACCTGCTATGAACTATTTCTCCTCTGTGATGCCCCTCTGCCATGCCATCCTGCCTTACAACCAGCCAATTATAGCCTGAAGTCTTTATAAAATGTAAACCAAAATAAACCTTTCCTCCTTTAACGTTGGTTATGAGGTATTTTGTCTCAGCAGTGAGAAGGGTAACTAAGACAGTGGTCTCCACATTGGCTTGATCCTGCCCTTATGCTTCAGCCAAGATCACCCTCCCTACTTTAGTCTACTTTTTCAAACCTTATGTTGTTTTTCAGAGATACTTCATCAGGGATAGTATCAATTAGAATGAATGACTCATTTCCCAGTATTCCTTGAAAGAGTTTGCCCCCCACCTGCAATTCCCACCACATTCTGCCTTCCTATGTCTCTTGACCCTATTGACTGTCCATCCTTTGCAAAAGTGACTGGGTTTCTGCCTTTCTACAGTGTCTAGCAATATTCTTGTCACAAGGACATTCTCAGTACATGTAAGCTTAGTGAAGAATGAAATGAACCAAAGAATAAGAACCAAATTCCTGGCATTAGCAAGAGGTAACCTTAATTCACTCAGAATTCTTTCCCTAACTTGCCTTTGGAATTCTTCTTACATCTCTCAGGTGACTGCAGGGAGCCCGCTCCATGGAAACATGAAGCTGCAAAGAGAACTTATCATTTCAAGGTGGGGCAGACAGTCCACTACCAATGCATCCAGGGATACAAGGCCATCCAGAGAGGTCCTGCCATAAGCGTCTGCAAAATGACCTGTGGAGAGGCAAAGTGGACCCAGCCCCAGCTCACATGCATAGCTGAAAATGAGCTCCATTCGTCTGCAGGTAAGGGGCTCCTTCCTGGGGTCTACTCCGTTGTTCCCTGCATCTGTCAATGGGATGGAACCCTGACTTTACTTTTATGTGGCCTAGAGAAAACCAGTTGGTCTCCTGGGTCTCAGTTTTTTCTCATCTAAAAAAATGGATCAGATGAACTCTGGACCTCTTCACCTAAAATGGTCCTGCTGCACTCTGGATGGTGATGATCAGAGTCAGAGAAGAAAGCAAGCTCTCTCAGGTGTTTCCAGGCATTCATGATGCTGCCTTGTGATGATAGTGCTGTCCCTTGTCTACTGGTCCTGAAATTGTACTATTTTCCCCAAGCTGCTAAAACTTTCCTTTAGTTGAAAGAGGAAAATCCACATGATCTTCCTTTTATCAATGTGTAATATAGATCTGTCATTGGCACAGTGCTCCATTGTTATCATGCTCTTTCCCGGTATTAATCTTCACTTGAATTCTGATGAAAGCAATAACCTGAAGTAAAGGGGTTTATTCAAGTGTGCATATGCATACTATACACACACACACACACATATACATATATCATATGCACATGCACACCTGCACACATATAACCTGATTATTTTGAGGTCTTTTCCTAGCTTCATCTTGAAATATTACTACAATTTCTACAATCAAAAGTTACACTCCATCATGGGCATTCCAGGGTTCTGTGCTCACCAGATATCCTCACAGTGCCTGACTTCCTCTGGGGAAGTTACTGCTTTCCCATACCATTTTTCATAAGAGACTGAAGAAGCAGCTCATTAATCATACTAGGAGAAAAAGAGGACCCGTCAAAGAGAAGGGGCTATCCTTCATGCATTCTCTCCTTATATGATACTTCTTCAGTGTTTGTATTCTGATCTATTTCTAAGATGTCCAGCACACGCCAGCTTCAGATAGTGACAGTTGGCAAAAGCAGTGACCAACTGACTATGTCAGTTGTTGACACCCAACATTACTTGGTATCATCCAGTGACATCGGGACTGCTATCAGAGGTGTACTGCGAATTCATAATTTCCATCTGAATTAAGCAAAAGAACCCCGGGCTGATTGACAACAACCTAATTGCTTCCCAGTGAGTCTGACATGGAACTGTGTCCCAAGAAATGTACCAAAGCAGGAGTCTTTCATCACCAGCCATATCTGGGTCCAGAAATAGAAGGCAGGTGTGAAGAGGAGTGAAGTGCCCATTGACTCATGTTGGGCTCCACAAGCATTGCTTATTTTCTCTCCAGGTCAGGAAGATTCTCTGGAAAGCACAGATGCCCTTCCTGAAAGTGAGACTTCCTGCCCCATCACCACAACAGGTATGGGAAAAGTCCCATGAGGACAGAGGTTCAGTCATTAAAGACAAACCAGGAAAGGGCAGACTTTGTCTAACACACACCTCTTCAGCAGATGGGCAGGGTTAGCTGTCTCCTCCCATCTAAGGCTGGAACTGGCCTCAGAAACCTGCATACCCCACAGCAAATGTCAGAAAGGGACCAACGAGTTGGCAGTCCCCAGGCAGTGAAATGATACATCTATCCCTGCTGTGCTGGTCCCCACATCCCTCCCATCAGAAAGAGATCACTGAGAAGCCGTCACCTTCCCCAACTTCATGCAGTCCTAATCCTGGCATAAACTGAGTGTCACTTCCTCTGTCTTTTTCCTAGAGTCTGCAAAAGAGATGGAAACATCTGTCACCGTGGAGATGCCCATATTTCCAAGCGAGTATCACATAGCAAGTGAGTGGGATCATTTTCTCTGTGGACAAAATGTACCTCCAACCCAGACATGGACAGACTAGTTGACCGGTTTAAATAACCCTTTCTTACAACATATAAAGTTTTAAGGGTAAAAACATGAATCTGGATACTAACATTACTCCAAGATTTGTTACAAATATTGTAAGTTAAGTCTCAAACTAGTTCCTGAGCAATATCCCATGTTCATTAGTGATGCACAGACAGGAAGGAAGGTGGAGAGGGGAATACAGTCAGGGAAAGAGGGCAGACAGTTCCACAAACACAGCAGCAGTTTTCTGGGGTAGGAAATATGGCTTAAACCTCCCTCTGCCTGGATGATGATAAATGGATAACTTCAGAATGTCTTCAGATCAGCATCTGAAAAATGTGAACACTTTTGTGAGATGTTTATGTGTTTGACCCAGAGAGCAGGCACAGTTCCTTTTATGGCAAGAGATTGAGCCTCTTTCTTGAGGCTCAATCTTGGCTGACAGCATTGGAGCCTGGTTCTCCATCCCACCTAGCTCACACATGTGTTTTGGGAGTTGAGAGGCAGGATGGGGAAATACTGACTGTCACCTTGCTTTGAAGACTACACATCAGCACCTGACTAGACTGATTTACATTGCTTGAAGACAATTGAAAGGAAAAGGAAATGACCTAGCCAGCTCTGTACATATTAGTACATGGAGATAGGGCCAGGTTTAGTCAAAATGGAGATAATTGCACTTTTTTTAAGGCGAGTTTCCAGTTGGTCCTGTATACCCATCTCCTCCTGCTCCCAAAGTCCAGCCCCAGTATGCCTTTGCTGAACTACCTCTCTGTTGACAGTGGCCGGCTGTATTTTTCTGCTGATCAGCGTCCTCCTTCTGAGTGGCCTCACCTGGCAGTGGAGATGGTGAGTTCATGGCTCTTGAGCAACACATTCATCAAAGGACAGAGAAGGCAAAGCACCTCAAGATTCATCCCTGGAAATGGCATAAGCACTACCTACAAGTTTCACTAGGCTAACAGAATTAAGAATTAAGAAAAGCCAGCTTCTCCCTCCCTTTAGAGAAGAGACTGTAAGATTATCTGTGTTGCTCTCTTGACTATCTAGGGAGGAACCCTATCATCTGCACTGGGGTAGGCGATGGCCAACCCTAGTATAAAATCCCCAGTAAGACCCTCAAACCCCAAGTTCTTGTATACTTTAGCCCAGTGAGTGACAGAGAGAGAGAGAGAGAGAGAGAGAGCGAGAGAGAGACAGAGAGAGAGAGCGAGAGAGAGAGAGAGAGAGAGAGAGAGAAGAGCGATATTCTTATACCAATATAAGTAAGCAAATGTTCAAAGTCTGAAATATGTTAACATTCCTCATATGAATTAAAAGGCACAAATTATTGCAATGCAAATGAGAATCCCGCCAGCATTATTGTGTTAGGAATTATCCATAGATCGGGGAGTCTGCCCATTGCTCTCAGGAGTTACAGGAAATGGTCTATGTACCTGACATACGGTAGGTGCTCAGTACTTGTGAGACCTTTCTCTAGCTTGGTACCTGGCAAGCATCTGATTTGCCTCTCAAAGTAGAAGATAAGGCTATTTGAAAGTGTTTCAGAATTTATGAATAGCCTGAAACTATGTAAGTATCTAGAGGACCTTGAAGTATTGCTGACTTTGAGAGACTAAAATCTCAAAATGATCTCTTTGGTCAGAGAACTTGTCCAAAAATCCTCCTGTTTAGCATCTAATTTCATCTAATGTTGCCCTCTTGTGGTCAAACGGAAATCCTATACTTGAATTACTGAAAGATGATGGAAACTTGGCCAGAGATTTATTTGTTTTGGAACAATTACTTGGAGCTAGGGATGTAGGACAGCAGGCTCCCATGGTTAAATTCTCAGGAACTTGCAGTGCATATTGTTCTGCAGTTCTAGGGGTGGAATCCTGGGCCTTGACCATGACAGGCAAATGCTCTATCCTGTGAACCAGCCCGGGGAGGGGGGATCTTTTATTATTTTTTATTTTTTTGAGACCAGGTCTTGCTGTATAGATCAGGCTGGTCTTAAACTCACTATCTATCTCAGTGTGACCTCAAATTCACATTCCTTCTGCCTCAGCTTCCTGAGTGCTGGAATTACAAGCATGTGCCACCATGACCCCTGTGAAATTCTTTAAGAAGTACCATCAATCTTAAAAATTAAAGTGTATGCATGTGTAAACATCATATTGTTTCATTAGTGTGAGAAGCTGAAAGAAAATGCATGTGTATATGTGTACATATAGTTAGGATAGTTACAAAAATTAAAGTGTACAAACTAAATTATATTATAACAACAGTAATACTCAAAATTAACCAATACCTAATTATTTTACTACATCTTACTATTATCCCTATTCTCAGAGTCACCTACACCTATGGTAGCTCTGTCATAGAAAGGGGACAATATAGTGCGCTACTTTTCCCAACTCTGTGTCCAGGGGATGTCACATTGGTAGCTGAGAGGCAGGCGTGGTGGCAGAATTTATACAACAGAAAAAGGCAGTCATTTCCAGAAAACTGGATGTGAATGATTCCCAGTGCAACTCTGCTTGGAGCTTTGCATTATGAGGCTCTGAAAAAGGAAGAAAGTAACAAAATGTTCCTGTGACTTACATAAGGACTGAGTCTAAAACCATAATGGACTTATGTCTAAAACCATAATGTCCAATATGGTAGCCACTAGCTACCCATGGATATTTAAGTTTAAATTTAGATATAGTAAATACCATAAAAAATTAAGTTGCTTGGCAACATTGACTTCGTTTCAGGTATTCACTAGCCACACGTAGCTACTTTATTGGATAAAAGCAAACACAAGACTTTTATCTTTGTAGAAAATTCTATAACACAGTACTGGCTAGAAACCAAGAGTTTCAATTCATGCAAATCATTTGGCAGACTTTGTTGCTCTTATTATTTCAGTTTGGCAGCTATTATCCTCCAGGTAAATAAAATTGAAAATTATAGAGCATATTCATCCAAAGATGAATACAACATGATCCTGTTCTTAGAAGATTACAACCTAGTGGAAAGACAAAACAAACAAACAAAAAAAACCATAGACTTGAAATGCAATTTGTTAAAATCTAAGATACAGTAGGAGCCATGACAAAGGACACGATCCTACATGAAGTTTCGAAAAAGTCTTCTAGAGCTGATGGTCCTGAAATGCCTCTAGATAGATCAAGAAGGGAAGAAGGTGGCTTCTGGTAGGAAAGATATAGAGCAATTAAATAACATGATAATATGTTGGGAGAAGCCAAGTGGTGCTGTGCAACTGTGGCGTAAAGTATGTAGGTTGGTGATGACAATGTGTGTGGACAGATCAAGCCATAGGAGATGGGGTCAGACAGGAGAGCCTGGATTTGACTGTGAGGGCAACAGAGAAACCCAGACCATCTTAATTGTAAGCAAATGGTAACACTGGCCTTCCACATGGTCTGACTACTGTGTAGAGGCCAGATGTATAGTGAGCTACCAAGGGGCAATTTGTATACATTAGAATGGAATAAATCCACTTAACAGACAATGATTGACTAGGTCACTGGATATATATTAGAAAGGAGAAAAAGAATAAAGAACACTTAAAAGAGGTCACATGAGCAAGATTTGTTGGCTGAGGGGAAGTGAATGTTAAGGAAAACAGATGACCAGCAAAGACCCCCAATTTGTAATATGTGGGACACCTGGGCCCTGTATCCACCATCTCCTAAAATATGACATAAAATGAGGATCTGAAGCCCTGTACCCTTGGCTAATTAGCCACAAAGCAGAACTCCGCGTGCTATTCATTCCCTGAGACCCATTCAGCATTTAGGTCAGTACTTTCCAGCCTAGAATTAACAGGGAAATGAGAGAGCTTCCTTGGGTTCTTTCTCAGATGCATTCATGGAACAGCAAAATGAATCATCACACTATAGGAACACAGTGGAAGCTAAATAGGGCAGCCAAGTTTTGGCTTCTGGAGGGTTGGAGAGGGTTTGAGATCATGTTTTATCACATGGGGAGGTAACATCATCCTGAGGCAGAATTTGAAGTTAGCAGGTCAGTTGGGACTAAAGTGGAATATTCTTCCAACACTGGTTTAGAGTGGGGACCACATTTCTCTCGGTGCAGTATTACACATATGGCTATGACTGAGGTCCATTCTAACCAGAATTCTCAACTTGTGTCCCATAGTGACAAAGAATGAAACCATGGATAAAGGAGGTAGGATCAAGCAAATTTAATTAAAAGATACAAAGGCAAAAAAGTAAATCATATAAAGTCAAGGCAGTAAAATCTCTGCTGGCCAAAAGAGGTTCTGAAAAAGATTGCCCAAATCTTTGTCTAAGAGGTTTTAAGGGATTTAAAAATGAGCTTGGGCTGTTGTGTAAGGAACTGAACTTCTACCATAAAAGAAACTATGTACTTTGTAGGGTTCAGTGTATTCAGTGTTATGCAGTGCTCATGCAAGACCCACGTGCCTTTGAGCCAATGGCCTGCATGCTCATGCTCATGCCCTGGGAAGGTTTTTCTAGGATTTCTGGAGAGTCCTTACTCATCACGCTCCATTTTGGGCTTCCCAACTCAATTTTGTTAGAGTTTTCTCCACTTCACTGTCCTTAGTGCCTAATGGCATCCTAGTTCCTGTCCTACTAATTCTGGATACACTGTCACTACAGGAAGAAGAACAGAAGAGCCATCTAGAAAACCAACAGTGGGAAGAAGCCAAGAACAGCTAAGAGGAGTCATGAAGCACAAGCAACACCAGGAAGTAATACACTTACCCAACAGATATCTCTTGTGACCTCTTAGGTCTTAGAAATCTCTGAAGTCACCTCGCAGCAATTCATCCTTTAGCCAGTCTGTAACATCAAAGACTGAGTTCCAGCCTCTTCCAAACAGCAAGCCCGAGGTCTTTCAAGGGAAAATGGAGGAAAAACCAGAACACTCAGTCTTATTTTTGTATATGAGTTGATGAAAGCTAGAATGGTATGGGACTCTACACCACACACAATATAAAGAAAAGTTATGTGGACTTCACTCCAACTTCCCATCTTGGAAACCCCAAGGGAAGACCAGCACTAATGTAAATATACTCCCCCTTCCCTCCACCTGCCCCAAGTTCCTGGAGCTTGTCCAGGTGATGGTTCTTTTCCCAGGCTCTGGCTGACTGCTCCATTCTCTTGTTTATATCACCTACAGAACATCTTCTCAGAACTCTGGGCTGATAACAAGGATGATTTTCTTAAAAGTTTGGTCCTATAAAGACCTTCTACTGTGGCTTTATTTTTTATTTCGCAAAGAACAGAAGCTATGGCAGAGTAATTTGGGGGTAACACTAAAACAGAGCAGCCAAGCCCTGGGAACTGTACAGAATCAATATTTGAAAGAGTTTCACTGGAGTCATTGTCAGAAACAGAAGTATAAACCAGGTCCTGGGTCATGAATTATGCTTATTGAAATGTTTTGCCTGTACATTGGGCTTCTTTATAAGAATTTTCATCTTTGGGATGACTGTAAGTTAAACTTCGACTCAGACCTGCACTAATATGATGCTTACAGGTAGATACACAATGCGCAAATGTGTGCTTTCTCAGTATTTGTCATAGAGACAGTGAAAAGGGAACAGTACTTTCAATGCCTACGGAAGGAATGAAAAAAGGATGAAGATGATGGAGAGATTATACTGATAAAGTTTAATTTTGGAAACTTTGATAAAGATATCCCAATGTCCTGAAATGTTACCAAAAAGCTCGGCAAACCAGAGTTACCTGGAAGCCTTTTTAAAACACAGATTATTTTTGACCCATCTCAAAGTGTTTGACTCATTGGATGTGGCATTTACATCTCTAGCACGTTCCCAGGTGAAACTGATCATCCTGATCTGCAGAACACACTTTGAGAATCCCTGAGTTTATCCCGTGCACATTCTACCCCCAACACAAAGAGCCTTTAGTGTTAAGCCTTTGATGAAATCTTGTGGGTAAGATATCGCCTGTCAACCCAGTTGGCTCAGGTATTCAAATTTAACACCTGATGTTTAAACTATGTGGCAGATTTTAGCAGACTCTAGACACAGATTATCATTTTCTGCCCTTTCTGTGACCAGCCAGGTACAAACCAGAGTTTCTCCAAATATACCCCCTTTCCCCAAATATGTTTTCTGAGATTTGAGAGGACTCAGACTATAGGAAAAAAAATGTTTTACTTTCACTTGAGTAAAACTGAACAGTATTGCCATTACTCAATTTGAGGGAGAAGAGGCTGCTACATCAAAAAATTCTTATATGTTATTTACCTATCTTTGCTCTCCATCCTCTCACAAATGTATGGTGGAATTTCCCAGAAACTACATGATAAATGATGGTGTATGTCATCATTCTGATGTTATTAATAAATACTGTTTTTTAAATTTCTTGGTCTTCATTTCAAAATATGGTGAATATTGCTAGCTGTGAATCTTGTACAAAAGCTCTTTGAAGACTTCAACAGGTTTAATAATTTTTAATAACATAAAAGAGGCTTGGAAAATGCTAGAAAGCACATAACATCATTGGACTTTTTAGAAATGTAAATTGAAACTATGAGAGGGCTGGGGATATGAGAGGCCCTGTGATAAAGTGCTTACTTAGCACACATGAGGCCTGGATTCTATCCCCAGCATCACAAAAAATAAAAATAAACAAAACTGTAGTGAGACTGCTTCATGCCGTGAAAGTGACTTTAAACAAAAAGAAAAAAAAGAACTTTCATACACTGTTTATGGGAATGTACAACACCATGGCTGCTATGGAAAACAGATTGGTAGTTAATCAAAATATTACACACATAATTACCAAATGACTGGGCAACTCCATTCATAGGCAAATACTCAAGAGCGATATGTCCAAACACACAGATGTACCCTACTGTTTACAATGGCATTATTCATAATTATCAAAAGATAGAAAAAAATAACTATCCATTAGTAAATGAGTAAGTAAACTGTGGTATATCCATACAATGAAATATTACTCAGTTGTGGAAAGAAATGAAATATTTATATATGCAACTGTGTGGATGAGTCACAAAAATATTATACTAAATGAAAGAAGTCAGACCAGGCCAAGGATTTAGCTCAGCAGCACAAGCACCTGCCTGGCAAACACAAGGTCATAAGTTCCATCCCCGGTACCAAAAAAAAAAAAGAAGTCAGACCAAAAAGTCACATATTACATGATTCCCTTAATCTAAATTATCCACTGTAGGTGACCCTATGAAGACAGAACAGATTAGTGATTGTCAAAGATTGGGAAAGTGATTACTTAATGCATATAACATAATTTTCTAGGATGATAAAAAAAGTTTTTATGAGGGAGATGGTCATTGTGCAACCTTATGAATACACTAAAAAAGTCCCTGAATCATAAACTCTATAATAGATAATTGTATCTGGTGTGAACTAATGGATGGAAAATCCATCCATTATCCAACTAATGATGGAAAAGTAAAAACAGGTTCTGAGACCAAAACACTTCAATACCGCTGGCCTCATTCATGGTTCTTAGCCTTCAGAGGAAGGCCAGGCAGGTCCTCCTGAAGTGTTCATTTATCAGTGTTCAGGTAGGTGAGTTCCTGTTTCATTTGCTAACCCATGTACTAGGACAGCAGAAGGAGTTGTCAGGAGATTAAAGAAAATACCCAGAGGTGACTGGTGAGATATAAGGTTTATTAAGGCAAAAAAATAATAGTATTAATTGTAACTTACTAATAACGGAGGGTCCACAAGAAGTGCACACAGGTCCAGCAGAATCACTTGGCAAAATCCCATGAAGGATGTATACTCAGTAACAGTACCACTCAGCAAAATTCATACAAGACATGTACTTAAAAATAGCATTTCTAAGCAGGACATTGTGTTTTTGCCCTTGTTAGGACAAAATTAACAACTTGCACCTGATCAATATCAGATACCTACAAATTCTTGCCCCCAATTTGCTTTTATGGTCATACTAGTGTCAAGATCTTTTAAGCAAAAAAGGGGACCAAGAATGAATCTTCAGTGTAACAGCAGAGTCATGCAACTGCATATTTTCTGTCCCAGGACTACTACCTGAAAATTTTTCCCTCCAAGGAGTAAATATGTAAGATAATGATATCATTTTCTTTCCTAATATGACTACTCCCTAGCCCATCTTCAGAGAATGACGGCAATTGATAGCATTTCTGAAACCTTTCTAGAAAGGATGGTTCACTTGAAGCTATCTATTCCTGTCAGAGTTTTCTGGCTAAGTCAGCAATCAGAAACATAAATTTGCAGAAATTCTTAAAAGATTATCCTTGTTATTTTATCCCTCTCTGCAAGGAGAAAGGTGCATACTTTTGGAACTGTCCTACTGATATGATGGGAAGAATGAAGAGAAATCTGTGATCACAAGATGAAAGAATCATCAACCTCTCATCAACAAACTCTGTATCACTTAAGACTATGTAAGAAATCATAGACAAATCCAGATCAACGGTGTACCTTACACATAGTGGTTTTTTTTTATGACTTACTAACCTTATCAAGAACCTGATTTAGGGTTTCTTTTGCTCTCTTCTCCATCTCCAGTGATGTTGAGTTTATTCAGTGATCATTTTAACCTCATGAAGCCTGAATCCCAGACTTCTCCCTCTAGTTTCTTTTCCCTTACGGTTTTGACATATAGTTGAAGGAGCCAGACCAATAAAGCAGTATCCAACACTGATGCCAGGATGCTCTCTGTATTCCCTTTTGTTCCGCTCCAGTCTCATTCTTCTAAAAATGCAACCAAAGTCCCATCTTGCCCCACAAATTCAGCAGAAATGACCAGAAGAGTCCAGTGGTAAACCCAGTGATGAATGGAATTCTATCCCACACATCATGATGGTGAGGTTGAAACACAGTCTGTTAGGACCTCTAAATTCTAGGTTCTTCATATGCTCATTTTACAAATATTTAACACCACTCCCTAGAGAAAGCCTACAAACAGAGAGCTCCATAACTGATGTGGAAAGATGCCATACAAAGTATTATGTTTGGACAGAGTAAGAAATTAAGACAGCAAACCAGGTAACCACTTACATGTGTATTTACGGAAAAAAATACTAGGCATTAATCTGATGGATTCCAAGATCACTCCACCAGGCATGAGACCAAATAGGTGGGAGAACATGAGACAACCAAGAGAACTGGTTTGCTTCCTACACCTGCAGTTGATAGCAAGGATACTATCAACTGCAGTCATTCTCTAAAGATGGGTTAGGGAGTAGTCAGATTAGGAAAGAAAATGATACCATTTCCCTAGAGGGAAAATTTTCAGGCGGTAGTCCCGGGACAGACTACACTTGTCTGTTTCAGGATTTGTGGAGGAAATGCAGATTCTGATACAGGGTACCCCTCTAAATTGAAAGACCCAAAGATTCAGGGGAGTCTGGCTATGTACCATATTGAGAGCAGCTGTCACAAATTCAAGTCCTACAGATGGAAAGTGGGAAAAGCAAGAGAGGCTTGAATAGGCTCCAATTCCTCTCCCCTAGTGCCCAACTAATGAGGAATGGTTAGCTGAAGACATCAGCAGGAAAAAGCCCTCCAGGGGACTACCAAGAAAGGAGCTTTGTCCTCCTGCGGCAGATCCATAGGAAGCTGGGGCCAAGACTTCAGGTGGCTGTCCATGCCAAAAAGTGTGGGCCGGCACTGATCTGCAGGCTGCTACCTGCTGGGCCCTGTACCAGGGAATCATCAGCACTAAGACACATTCTGGACAGAAATAGAAATGAGACTCCACCTCCAGTCATAACACCTCTGTCGCCCCTCTCTAGAGGCTATTGCTGATTTTGCTTCAAGGAAGAGGAGAACAGAACTCTGGGATGGAATTTATTTTTCTTTTGGTTTTTTTGAGACAGGGTCTCAATTACATAGTTCAAGTTAGCTTTGAATTCACTATGTAGCCCAGGCTGGCCTTGAACTGCAGTGATCCTCTTGGCTCAGCCTCCCAAGTGCTGAGAATACAGGCAAATGCCACCACACCCAGTTCTGATGTAGAATTTTAAACTGAATTCTAACTTTGCTAGTTACTAACTGACCTAGGGAATTACTAAAGCCAATGAAGAAAAAGAAATACAGAGTAGATAAGGTTCAATTAAGGGCATCTAGTAGACAGCAATTTAGAACTAGAAGCTGCCATGACTAAAATACACATCTCCCTTTAGGTCCTGCAAGGGTAACTATTCTCTGTGTCTGTCGGTGTCTGTGTCTGTCTGTCTGTCTGTCTGTCTCTCTCTCTCTCTCTCTCTCTCTCTCTGGCTCTAGAAAAAAACTACCTGGCATTTTTGCTCCTCAAATGGCATCTTTGGGATTCAGTTGTATATCAGCCAAAGGTTGGGACTAACACACAACCTTTTACTCACTGCCTTCTGAATTGGATGATGAGAGGCTGCTGAATATGTCTTCCTTACAGAATGCTTAATTGTTTTTTGACTGCCTTCAAGATTTTCTCTTTATTGCTGATTTCCAACAGTTTGTTGATAGTGTGTGTCTCAGTGTGTTCTCATTTGTATTTGTCTTGCACAGGGTTATCTGAGCTTCTTGGATCTGTGTTTGCTTATCTTTCATTTATTTGGAGGAAATCTCTGCTGTTATTTCTTCTGTCCGCTCTTCTTGCTTCTGTTTCTTGCTCAGTTACCTGTATGTTAGACCAGTTTGCCACTCTGGGAATGCTCTGTCAGATTTTGTTCTGTTTTTACTCCTTATTTTTCATGATGGATAATTTTTAGTGGTCTATCTTTAAGTTCACAAATTCTCTCCTCTGCCACACTCACTGTGCGAATAAGTAGGTTGAAGGAATTCTTCATATCCGAGATCATGATAGATTACCTTACCAGAATAGACCCTGCTCCCAAATACACTAATGTTGGGGGCTAGAGCTTCAACACATAAATTTAAGGGAACAAAATTCTTTTCATTTCTAGTATTTCATTCAATTCTTTTTTTTTTACAGTTTCATCACTCTGAGTGAATTCTTTATCATACAGGCTGTCCGCTTTTTTTTTTTACTTCCTCATTCAACACGTATTTTTTACTGTGCTAAAAATAAAACCTGCAGCCTTACACAGGCCATGCAAGTGCTCTGAACTACTACACTGTATCTGCAGCTCTAGATCCTTCAGTATACTATTTACAGTATAATCTAAACATCTGATAGTTTCAGCAACTGCACCATCTCTTTTTGACTCTGTTGGCTTTTCTCTCTTTTTATCTGACTTTTGGTATCTCTTATGCCAATAACACTGGCATCCAAAAATGACTGTTCATGTGCTTCTGTCAGTTGGTGAATGGGGTCCAATTCAGTGCTTCGTGGGCATGTGAGTGGGGCTGTTGCACCAGCCCTTATACTCAGAAAGGTCTTATACTTAGTTACTGTATAGGAATTCATAGAAATTTGAACAAGAAGCCTCATATTTTTATTTTGTACTGGCCTTGAAAAGTGTACAGCTTATCCTGCTCACATGTATGAGTTTGTGTCCAAATCAAAATATCTGTAAATCAGAAGACCACAAGAAATAATGGAAAGGTCTACATTTTATATATGTTTACCTAAATTATTGAGTTTAGATGACAGGGTAAGCAAATAGATCCAGCCAGTAAGATGAAAACACTTTCAAAAAACACTAATAGTTGATCTAGAAATTAAATGTTACAGGCCTTATGCAGAACCAGAGTTTGCCTCCAAGATCTAAATAAAAAATTATCAGTTTTACTAAATAGATCTATCTCATGATTAGCCAGAATTTTCCCATACCGATTCAGGTTCAAGGAAGAAATAGCCAATATGAATATGTTTTTAAAGATAGGATAATTAGAATAATCTTATATGCCTTATAACCCACAGAATTTCTTTCTACTGTATTATAGATTTAATTATTAAGTTCATATATAAAAAACAAGCTTCTGTTTCTGTTTAAAGCATGTTTCTGTTTAAACATACAGGATAACTAATGTTCTATATAAAAGAATTATAATGAAATTTACTGTGAATCACTAAAATGTAATGAAACTGTAGAGATAAGGTTTATGAACACATTAAGATAGATGAACATAAAGAATACACTATTTCTTCTTCCATCAGAAAAATAAAAACCCTATGGCTAATAAAAAAGAAATTTATAAGGGAAAAAAAGTCCAAGGCAATCAGACATGAAGTTCCTCTTTTTAGTGTATTTTTAAATAAAGTTTGGCTGTTAGTAAGAAAAATACTGAAAATAACAATGACAAACAAAATAGGCTGAGCGTGATGGTACACATCTGTAATCCCAACACTTAGAAGACTGGGGCAGGAGGATTGCCGAGAGCTCAAGGCTAGCCTGGGCTGTGTAGTGTAATCAAGGCCACCTCGGACTATGTAGCAAGACCCTGACTCAAAAAACAAAACCAAATCAAATTTGGAGGGAGACAGTCCAGGCTGGTTCAGTCTTCCTGACGTCCATGCTCTTTCTGGCTTTTCTCTACTTTGTAGGTGGCATGTGACATCCAGAGTCCTCTCAGTCTAATACAAGTGCTGGCATGCCAGTCATGTCTGCATTTCTGTCAGCCAAAAGGAGGGAGCGCGAAGGAAGGAATATGTCCTTCTCTAGATGCCGTTTGCATTAAGTCACAAGCAATAAACACATATCTGTTGTTTTCCAATTTGTTTTGCAACAGCAACATTTGTCTATTAGCTTGGGAGAGCGTTTAAAAAACTATCTAGAATACATGAACTATATTTGAGGTGTGTAACAATCTGTTTAATTGAACTTCCCTGACATCCCAGTCAGATTTAAAATTTGATTTTTCTTTATTTTCAAAATGGCTTAATTTTATAAGCCTGTTTCCTTTAAATATCTCATTTATTTAAAATAGCTACTTTCTACCAGAAATAGCCCTAGTGCCAGAGCCAAAGTAAACTTTCACTGGGAAATAGAAAACTGCAAAACTGTGTTGCAGTTGTTGCTTGCCTTGTTTTAGTAAGAAAATAATATGTTTAATTTTTGTGAGGATTTTTAAATGTGAGTTTTAGAATAGGTAATACAATAACATGTTCCAAACATAAGAAAAATGTAAAAAAGAGGAAAAAATATAAGCATTCCTCTCTTGCTCTTTTCCCATCTATTCAGTTCCTACTCCATAGAAAAGTCCATTTGTATGCTTTTGTAATTTGTTGAATAATATGTTTAAGTACAATCAAATGTACATATATTCGGATGTATATATATGTACATATATTCCTAGGTCTCCTTTTTATTTTTTTTTATTTTTTTTTAATTTTATTTAAGGAGAAAAGAAAAAAAAAAGCAGGGAAAGGGTACAAGTTATACAGATTTACAGAAAAAAAATGAACAGTAGGAAATCACTAGTTAATGGATTACATATTGTCATCTTAGAAATAATTGTTCAAGTCACAAAATTAAAGCTTGTAAAGTGGACATTCCATCAATGATACTGCAAACAGTTCTGTTCATTGATCCAATAAAACTCTGTGATATCATTTTCTATCTTATACACTTAAATATACATGCAGTTATATAGTTTGGAGCACTTTCTTTTCCTCTCTTTTGTACCATGACTATTACACATTTTGGGTTTCATTGCTCCCACTGTTCTTATTACTTTTTTGGAAGACAGTAAAACCAAATGTGACATAACAGAACAGAATTGGTCAAGTCAAAAGGGTGGACATAATAGATAATGTAAAAACATAATACAAGGTGATCAACAATGGTTACCATAATGCCTCTTGCTATCTTAAAAAGAATTGCCTATATCATCAGTTATAATGAAATTGAACAAAACAGTAAAGAACAAAACCGACAAAACCAAAACATTGGAGACATTGTAGGTCTTCAAAAGTAGATAAAAGTCAACAAGAATGGGCGTCATAATGAATCTCATTATCTTCACAGCTGATGCCTAAACTTTCGAACCTGATACTATCCAGCAAAACAGAATAGGGGAACATCAGTTAAAAACCAGATGGTGAGAGTAATACAGGGCTTTAAATCAAGGTAATGAAAAGTCAAAGTGGGTTACTATAATATATCCTGCTATTTTTTTCCTTTAATTAAAAGGATAAAGATAAAAAAGTAAATAATGGAGTGGAGATTGAGATAAAAGAGGGCATAACAACGAAACAGTGCAGATCAAAACATAACCATTTAAGCAGAATAGTGTTTCACCATCAGATAATCCTAACCTAAAAGTAGTTACCATATTGTCTCTTTCTTTGAAATCCTTGAGTACAACTTCATATACTGTAGCATTAAGTATATCAAAACAATGTAAAACCATTCAAGAGAATGACAGCATTACAGAGTATTTAGAATCGACTAACAGAAAATGAATAATGGTTTCTGTATAATCTCCTTGTCTTTACAAGGTTTTTGCTTATACTATCGTACATAATAAAATCCAGTAAGATACAACCTATTTAGACCATTAGAGACAGAAGGACAAAAGCTAGATGAGACTTCAAAACAAGATGATACTAAATCAGTATTACCTATTAAGATGTCATTTTCTCCAAAATAGCTGTTCCTATCATCCAATCTTCTCTGCCTCATTTCTGTTGAGCTCTTTTTCTGTCAGTAGCTGTCAGTTTGTCTTCTTCATTTTGTTCTCTGCTCCATTCATTGTGGCCTCTCTGCCATTATTTCTGGATTCTTTGTATTTTTCTTTTTTTAGAATATCCTGCAATACTCTCTGTAGAGTTGAATTGGTGGTTGCAAATTCCCCCAGTTCCTCTTTATCCTGGAAGCACCTTGTTTTTCCATCAATTTCCAGGGACAGTTGTGCAGGATATCTCAATCTTGGCTGGAGATTATTATCTTTCAAAGCTTGAATTATTTCCCCCCACGCTCTTCGTGATTTGATGGTTTGTGCAGAGAAATCTGCTGTAATTCTGATGGGTGTTCCCTTGTAAGTGGTCTGTTTCTTGTCTCTTACAGCTTTTAATATTCTGTTCTTGTATTGAATTTCTGGAATTTTTATTATTATATGCCTGGGTGTTGCTCTGTTTGGGTTGTAGGTAGCTGGGGTCCTGTATGCCTCATACATCTGAGTATCTTTACCTTTTGCTAAATTAGGAAAATTCTCCTGGATTATTTCTGTGAGTAGCTTTTGTAGTTCACTCGTTTGTGTCCCTACTTCTTCTTTTATGTTCTTAATCCTTAAGTTATGGATCCTCTTATCATCTTCTTGTCTTTGTATTATTGCTGTTTGTTTTTTTGTTATTTTTAAGAAGTTTTTCATTTCATTCTCCCATATTACAAGTCTGCCCTCCAGTTCAGATAGTCTGTCCTTAGTTTCTTTCAAGCTGTTATGCCAGTCTTCTATAGACTTCTTAGTATCTTGGTAGTCCCTTTGAACCTGCTTCACGTATTCTATGCTTTCTCTGTTTTCTCCATCAAACAATTCTCCCCTTTTTTTCTGTTCTTCCATTCCACCGCCTGTTTTTTCTTGGGTGGTACTTAGCATTTCTCTAACTATTCTGCATACTTCTAGCTTCAGGTCGTTGATAACTTCATTCCTGAATTGGTCTATGAGGCTCTCTATATGGTGCCTTATGTATATTGGTGCGGTGTCTGCTATTGCCTGTTTCTCAGAATTGGGGGCCGAGGAGCCTTTCTTGTTGCTGCCTCTTCCCATGCTGCCTCTTCTTCTCTGTTCCTTATATATGCAAGCTTATATAAGAGGCCCAGCTTCTCTCCCAGTCAGCCACAGCCTGATCGAATTGCGCCAGTTAGGTGTTCCCGCTCACCGCTGCGCACCAGGGAGTTACGGACCAGGCAGCCTACGCGTCTCCCCTCCCGGCCACCGTCAGGCTCTGGGATCTGGGTTGGGACAGCCTACCAGGTCCGCCGGCAGCGTCAAGCAGGCCAGGCACTTTTCACCAATCTCGCCCGAGAGGGGGATGTGTGGCTGGAGTCGCCACCGCCCCCCGCTCCCGCAGGACTGCTCGGACCCAGAAAGTCCTCCGCTGGAGTCAAACTGTGGTAGAGTGTCAGCTTCTCTCACTCACCTCACCACAAGTCAGTGCACGCCTCCCTGCCGTTCGCAGATTGCCGTTCTCAGAGCTTCTGCGCGTCTCTCTCCTTGCCGAGCCACTGTAGAGGCAGCCAGCCGCCGTGCGGCGGGAAACCCAAATCGCGGCTTACAATGGCGCGGGGTCCAGCCTCCACCCCGAGGCTTTTCTGTTCCTGTTTTAGCACCAGGAATGCATTCCAAGTTGGTTTCTCTCAGCCCAGTTCGTTCCTGAGTCAGCGGAGCATATCTCCACCTGTTTATGTCTCCTTAGTCCGCACCATTCCTGGCTTCTGAGCCGAGTCTTTCAGAGAGCCTCCGGTAGTTGCTGTTATCTGTCCGCCATGTTTTCCCGGAAGTCCCTAGGTCTCCTTTTTAACACAACAGGCTGACGACTAAATACAGTTTTGCACACCATATATTCATCTGCTTTTTAAATAATGTACCTTAGAAGTCTGTCTGAAATGGAATGCTTCCTTTTTTAACAACTTTATTAAATTATCTTGTATACATGGTTTATCTAATTTATCCAGTCATTCCCTGTTTATAAACACTTGGATTATTTGTGATCTCTGGAGTTATTATCATTCTTGTTAATATTTTGCTTATGACATAGCTGAAGAAATTGTTTGGGAAGATGAGGACTACAAACACAGACAAATAAATAAAACTGTTTATAAAGAGTTTGTTTCAACTCAGACATCTTTAAATCATTGCATTAAAAAAGATAACATCTATAAAGTGTTGTGCCTTGTAAATATCTGATTCCTAACATGTTAGACCATGGACATCTTTGTGATGAGCCTTCTGCAGAAAAGCACTCATGCACAAAACTTTTGTAAAATGTTTTGATTGGCCATTCGCCACCTACTCTAGTTGGTCACAGAGATAAGATACTGAATTTAAGAACTACATTCTTTTCAGTAATTAAATACTGAAGTGCCATTAGTGGGACAATAGCACTTCCAATAGTTATCTGGAGTGAAGGAAGATTATTACATATTAAATGTTGCAAAACCTATTGATTACCTTGGTTTGCATGATGCTTTGATTTTCTTTTCTAAAACAGTAATTGCTATTTGTAAAACAGGAAAATTCACATGAGGATCTGTATTTCCCAAGGTTCTTCAAAAACCAAAAATTCAGAATACCCATTTCTCCCAACAGTCTGCAGGAGAGTGGAGCCACTTTCCCTTGTCCAGTGCCCTCCAGCCCTGTAGCTTGGCCCTTACAGATACCGGAGTTTGACATTCCCAGGTAAATCATGAGTCTACAGTTTCAAAACCTTAAGTTTCTCTCACTTTCTCCCTGGCTTTGTCTGGAAACTTCTTGAGGATGAACTAAACGACAAGGTGAATGCAGCAGTCTCTTCAAAGATTTTCCTCCTCTCCCAAGTTCTCTTTACCAGGGGACAAGGCAAGGTAGAGAAGAGGGATGGAGAAGAAAGGTCGAGCATCTTTTGCTAGATGGAAGTCAGGCCAAGCTGTGCCGGCAGGTCGATGATGACAGGGATGCTCAGGGTAGAATGGCGAGTTAGACAGTAAACAAAGCCCCAGGGCCTGTTTGCTTCTTGAGCTTACCATCTGAGCTGGGAATAGCCCTGCTGTAGAAAGTGTCAGCGAGAGGTCTGCCGCCCTGGTCCCAGCTGTCGGACTTCCACAAAGGGTGGAAATTTTACCCTCATCATGGGCCTTCCCATCCATCATCTCCATCCGCTGGCCTCGTGCCTCAGCAGCTGGCTCTGGCTTAGTATTTCTCCAACTGCCTTTGCAATCCCTAGCTTTTTTGGTTGACAACTTTATAATTATCTTAGGTAGTTTTAAATGACATTATATTGTACATTAACTATTGTGTATTACCTAATTCGTTTAGTTCATGGTTTACTACATATTGGGCACAGTTCAAAATTCTTTTATTTACTCATTTAGTCCTCACAACCATCCTATGATCTAAGTCCTATTATTCCCATGTTACAGACAAGAAAACCAAGACACAGAGAAATGACTAACTTCCCCCTAAAGGAATCTATGTGGTAGGGTATACAGAGACATGCACAGAGCTGCTTCTCAGCGTCCACAGGGGATTGGACATAGGATCCCTGAAGGTACCAAAATCTGTGGCTGTTAAAGAAATCCTCATATAAAATGGCACAATATTTGCATATAACCCACTCACATACTCTGGTGTTAAAAATCATCTCTAAATGGTTCATAATACTTAATACAATGTAAAAGCTACGAAACAGTCACTCATATTATATTATCCAGGAAACAATGACAGGAAAAAAATTTTGTTTGAAATGAATGTTTGGATTTAAGGTTGAATCCATTATGTGGGGAACTTAAGGTTACTGACAGCCAACTGCATATATAAATATGAAGACCTCCTATCCCCAAATTCTCACCACAATATCAATACCTCATGCTAGAAAGCAGGTATTTACAGGGCTCTCCTCTGACAAGGGTAAAGAGTTACGGAAGTAACAAATGACAAAGAAACAGGGCTATGGGCTGGGGATTTAGCTCAGTGGTGCAAGCATGAGGTCCTGAGCTTGGTTTCTGGTACTCTCCCCACCTAAAAAAGAAACAGGGCTTTGAGAAATGAGAGATGGATAAAACTCAGTTGTTTGAAGACTCAGGAGTTTGAAAGTGGTGCAGTACTCCTGAGCTGTCTCTCACATTTTTATTAATGTACATCAATTATGCTAATGAGCTTCATTTTGACAGATTTGTATGTATACATAACACACTTCAGTCATGCCATCACCTCCCTGCTCACCTTTGCCCCTGGTTTCACACTGCGAGGCAGATCTCACTGCAGTATAGCTGTTTTTCAAACACATGACATCTGTTCATTATTGTTTTTTTTTATTTTTCTTTCTGAGACAGAATCTTTCCATGCAGTTCAGGCTGGCATTGAGGTCACTGTGTAGTCCTGTCTGGCCTTGAAATCTTAGCTCTCCTCCTGCCTCAGCTTCCTGAGTGCTGGGATTGTAGGTGTGTGTCACTATGCTCAGCCACATCTGTTCATTATTGTCATTTTAGTATGTACAAGTCCTAAGAACAGTGACTTTCAGCCAATAAAACACCAAACTGGAAAGAATGTGCTTTCAAAAATTAAAAAGTAAAATTCCAAAATATCTGTGAGTTCAAAGACAAACTTTAAATAATTGTGAAACTCACTTCATTCTGATATATTTAAATTTAACAGATTCATAGGCTAATATTTCCATATACAAAATGATCAAATTATGATTATAAGCTTCCAAACTCATGTAATTGCATAAGTTACCAAGAAATAGACTGGTATCTTGGAAATGTTTGCTAGCAAAGACTCTCTCCAAAAAATAAAATAAGAGATAATTTTTCCTAAGAGCCGGCAAGCTTTTGTGTTCTAGAATCTGAGGCTGTGTGTCCTATGAATGCAGTTTACAGGTATTTAATTACTTGGTGTTTGTGTGGTTATTGGACTGTAGCTACCAGGGAGACTGATGCAAGTGGGCCTTTTTGGAAGAAGACCCAGGATAATGAGACAGGTTTTTTAAATGGTCCGTGATGATAGAAAATGTGCTTGCTTTTTGTTACTTTTTTGTTTTTCACTGCTGACAATTGTACAGGGCTATACTCCTAGACTTTTTTAATGTAACTTTTTAGATAATTTTCTTTTTTATTTAATTTCTTTTTTTTTTTTTTAAGACAAGACCTCAATGAATCACTAAATTGGCCAGCCTGGACTGGAATTGCAGTCTCTCTGCCTGCACCATCTAAAGCACTGGGATTACAGATGTGCTCCGTTATGCCCCACAGAAACTGTTTTGGGAGACTGAGGTAGGCCTGGATGACTTAGTGACACAGCAAAATTTTGTCAAATAAAACATAAAAATGCGCTGAGAATGTAGCTCAGTGCAATTGCTTTGGGTTCCATTCATAGCATCAAAAAATGTACTTTGAATGGAAGCAGACTGCCTAGAAGGGAGCCAAGTAGATTTGCTGAGACTAGAAAATGGGGTGAGTCAAGACAATAACCATCATACTAATGACCAAGAAAACATGACAAGAAGCCTTGGGTCTTGGGTCCTGGGTATTGATACAATCCAAGGAAAAGAAGAGGGTAATTTAACACAGAATGGGCAAAAGAGAAGAATAGAATAAAGAAAAGAAAAGAAAGACTTCCAGGAGAATATGGCAGACAGATAGCAGCAGTTACAGAGGCTCTCTGAAAGACCCAGCTTAGAATCCAGGAATGGTGCAGAGTGAGGAATCCTAAGCAAGAGAGGAGATATGCCCTGCTGACCCAAGAACGAACTGGGCTGAGAGAAACCAACTGGGAATGTAATCCTGGTGCTATAACAGGAACAGATAAAGCCTCAGCGTGGAAGCTGGAGCCTGCAGCATTGGAAGCCGCGATTTGGGTTTCTTGCCGCCGCGGCTGCGTCTGAACCGGCTCGGCAGGGAGAGAGACGCACAAAAGCTCTGAGAACGGGAATTGGTGAACGAAGTTGACAGCGGATTGGGCGGGGAGCCGTGCATCGACTTGCGGTGAGTGAGAGAAACTGGGACTCTTTCACAATCTAGGAGGCTCCAACAGAGGACATTCTGGGACCAGGCAGAATGGCCAGAACAGGGTGCTGTAGTGACTTCAGTCACCAATCCCCCTCTCAAGCGGGATTGGTGAGCAGTGTCTAGCTTACGTGACACTGCTGGCTGAGACCCAATAGGCTAGCACAGCCCAGGTCCCAGCGCCTGAAGGTGACCTGGAGGGGCGGGCCCTGCATAGGCTGCCCAGTTCTTAACTCCCTAGTGTGCTGCGGTGGGCAGGAACACCTAGCCGGTGCAATTCAATCAGACTGTGGCCCACAGGGAAGGAAGCTGGGCCTCCTATATATGCTTGCATATATAAGGAACAAAGAATATGGGAAAAGGCAGCAACAAGAAAGGCCCCTCAGCCCCCAATCCTGAGAAACAGGCAATAGCAGACACCACACCAATAGACATAAAGCTCTATCTCTAGAGCCTCATAGACAAGTTCAGGAATGAAGTTATTAATGACCTGAAGCTAGACATAAGCAGAATAGTTAGAGAAATGCTAAGCACCACCCAAGAAAAAACAGATGGTGGAATGGAAGAACAGAAAAAGAGGGGAGAATTGTTTGATGGGGAAAATAGAGAAAGCATAGAATACATGAAGCAGGTTCAAAGAGATTACCAGGAAACTAAAAACTCTATCGAAAGCTGGCATAACAGCTTGAAAGAAACTAAGGATAGATTATCTGAACTGGAGGCCAGATTTGTAATGTGGGAGCATGAAATGAAAAACTTCTTAAAAATAACAAAGAAACAAACAGCAATAATACAAAGACTAGAAGATGATAAGAGGATCTATAACTTAAGAATTAAGAACATAAAAGAAGAGGTAGGGACACAAACAAATGAACTACAAAAGCTACTCACAGAAATAATCCAGGAGAATTTTCCTAAATTAGCAAAAGGTAAAGATACTCAGATGTATAAAGCATTCAGGACCCCAGCCACCTACAACCCAAACAGAGCTACACCCAGGCATATAATAATCAAAATTCCAGAAATCCAATATAAGAACAGAATATTAAAAGCTGTCAGAGACAAGAAACAGATCGCTTACAAGGGAACACCCATCAGAATTACAGCAGACTTCTCGGCACAAACCATCAAATCTCAAAGAGCATGGGGGGAAATAACTCAAGCTTTGAAAGATAATAACCTCCAGCCAAGATTGATATATCCTGCAAAACTATCCCTGGAAACTGATGGAAAAACAAGGTGCTTCCAGGATAAAGAGGAACTAGGGGAATATGCAACCACCAGTTCAACTCTACAGAGAATACTGCAGGATATTCTAAAAAAGAAAAATATGAAGAATCCAGAAATAGTGGCAGAGAGGCCACAATGAATGGAGCAGAAAACAAAATGAAGAAGACAAACTGATAACTAATGACAGAAAAAGAGCTCAACAGAAATGAGGCAGAGAAGACTGGATGATAGGAACAGCTATTTTGGAGAAAATGACATCATAATAGGTAATGCTGATTTAGTATTATCTTGTTTTGAAGTCTCATCAAGCTTTTGCTCTTCTGTCTCCATTGGTCTTAGCATGTTGTATCTTATTGGAATTTATTATATGTGATAATATAAACAAAAACTTTTATAGACAAGGAGATTATACAAAAACCATTGTTCATTTTCTGTTAGTTGATTCTAAATACCCTGTAATACTGTCATTCTCTTGAATGGTTTTACATTGTTTTGATATACTTGATGCTATATTATACGAAGTTATACTCAAAGATTTCAAGGAAAGAGACAATATGGTAACTACTTTTATGTCGGGATTATCTTGTGGTGAAACACTATTTTGCTTAAATGGTTATGTTTTGATCTGCGCTGTTTTGTTGTTATGCCCTCTTCTATTTCAATCTCCATTTTATTTTTTACTTTTTATTTTTATCCTTTTAATTAAGGGAAAAATAAATTAAAAAGTAGGATATATTATAGTAACCCACTTTGATTTACTATTAACTTGATTTGAAGCCCTGTATTGCTCTCACCATCTTGTTTTGACTGATGTTCCTCTATTCTGTTTTGCTTGATAGTACCAGGTTCAAAAGTATAGGCAACAGCGTTGAAGATAGTGGGATTCATTATGACACCCATTCTGGTTGACTATTATCTACTTTTGAAGACCTGTAATGTCTCCAATGTTTTGGTTTTATTGGTTTCGTTCTTTAGTGTTTCGTTCAATTTTATTATAACTGATGATATAGGCAATTCTATTAGAGATAGCGGGAGGCATTATGATAACCATTGTTGATCACCTTGTATTTTGTTTTTACATTATCTATTATGTCCACCCTTTTGATTTGACCGACTCTGTTCTGTTATGTCACATTTGGTTTTATTCTCTTCCAAAAAAAGTAATAAGAACTGTGGGAGCAATAAAACCCAAAATGTGTAATAGTCATTGTACAAAAGAGAGGAAAAGAAAGTGCTCTAAACGATATAACTGCATGTATATTTAAGTGTATAAGATAGACAATGATATTACCGAGTTTTGTTGGATCATTGAACAGAACTGTTTGGTCTCACTGTTTGAATGTCCACTATATAAGCTTTAATTTTGTAACTTTAACAAATATTTCTAAGATGACAATATGTAATCCATTAACTAGTGATTTTCCACTGTTTATTTTTTTTCTGTATAACTTGTACCCTTTTTCTGCTTTTTTTTTCTTTTTCTCCTTAAATAAAATTTAAAAAAAAAAGAAAAGAAAAATTTCAGACTTCTGTTATCTTAGTAAGTGTGGAAGCTCAGAACCAAAACTAAAGAAATGTGATATTTTCAATTCTTGATTAATGAGAAGCAATTCTATTTTCTACATCTAACATTTTTTTCTGCTGTTAAGAAAAATCTTCCATGGGTGGACTCATTTCCTTTTCATTTCTCTCACCTCATCTTCACTGCCTTGGGGTCCCCCGGGGCACTGAAACAGCAGATTGCTACAGACTCTGTGTTGTCACCCTTCCTGACTCCTCCACGAAGCCAAAGATGCTATGCTTAGAAATGCATCCCCCACGTTGAAGACCTGCTGGGCCTGGCTCCTTAGGTTTTCTTGCTGGCCTCCAAGAATCTAAACCCAAGGATGCATCAATTGTACTCCTAAGTATTTCCCAGGACAACTTAAAATGTGTTTTCATACAAAGGCTTGTACGTGAATGTTCATAGTAGTTACATGTGTAATGCTCCAAAATGACCATAATTCAAACGTCTGTCAACTAGTGAATAAATAGTGGGACATTAAGTGGGACTTTATTTTGACTTCAAAAATGAAGCCCATATACATGTTACAAAATGGATGGCTCTTGAAAATATACTGAGAGAAAAAGCTAGGGATAAAAGGACATATTGTACAACTGTGTTTATATATTCAGAGTAGGCAAATCCACAGAAATACAAAGTAGACTGGAAGTTACCAGAGTTGAGGGAAAAGGACATTGGAATGATTACTAATAGCCACTGGGATTCTTGGAGTGGGAGGTGATGAAAATATTCAGGGATTCCACAGTGATGATGGTTGCACAGTGTTGTGGAAAATACTAAAAAAAAAAAAATTGAAATCTCCCCTTTAAAATGAATTGGGTGTTTGTTTGTTTGTTTGTTTACTAAATGACACAGCCTTTTATTTTCTTCAGGTTCAGAGTTTCTAATTTAATTATACAAAAATGAAAGGTCAGTATACAACCTAAAATATTTATTAAAATTGTATCAATAAACTATACAAGAAAACAATGAGAGAAACATACACATTTAGAGAACTGCGTATCAGTCAAGCCAGATCCCTGCTGAGAGAATTCCTGGCATGACCTCACTTATCTGTGAGAACACAGAGTAATCTTTATTGAGACGTATACACTCACCCACTTGTCCAGAACAGTCAGACCTTCGCATTTTAATGATTTCCTTCTGCTACGAATGTGTAATTGTCTAGTTATTTGCTTCTTAAGGCAGACATTTACCTTCCTCCTCCACCACTGGAGGAGATCTGGGATCATAAAGATGATTGATTTGACCCATTCTTCAGGGAGGGTTTCCTGTGGCCCTCTTCCATCATCATATCTGGAATCAGATGAGTTTCTGTAGTTTTTTCCCTTTTTCACATCTTGTTAAAGCAGAGTTTTGAAAAACAAAACCACAAACTTGGTTATTCCTTAGAAGAAGTCTGTTATTAATATAGTCTCCACAGAGACTCATTGCAATTGTCCAACACTTGTCCATTCGAGATGTAAACCATCTTCCCTCCCTTGGCTTCAGAGCTACCAAAATGAATTGTTAAACAAGTAACTCAATTTAAGAATTTAAAGTTATAAAGAAGAAGGATGGTTTGGATCGTAAGTGTGTCCTCCAAAGCTCATTTTTTTGAGACAAGGTCTTGCTATATAATGCAGACTGGCCTTGAACTTGCTATGTAGCCTAGGCTGGTTTTGAACTCCCAACAATTCTCCTGCCTCAGCTTCCCAAGTACAGGGATTACATGTATGTGTCAACATGCTTAGCTCCAAAATCTCATGTGTGGAGGTTTGGTCCCCAGCTGATGTGCTGGTAGGAGCTAGTAGGACCTTTAAAAGATGGGCCCTGGTAGAAGGAAGTCAGGTCACAAGAGAATCAGTCCTCAGGTCATGTTGGGGCTCGGACCCCTCCTTTTCTCTCTGCTTCCTGGCCATCATGAAGTCAGCAGCTTTGCTCTTCACACTTTTATGCCATAGTGTTTAGTCTCACTGAGGGCTCAGAACAACAGCCACTTACCATAGACTGAAACCTCTGAAACCAGGAGACAAAATAAAATTTTCTTCCTTTTATGTAGTTTTATTTCAGCTGCTTTGTCACAGCAACAGAAAGCTGACTTCAGAAAGAAGAAAGTGAAACCCTTAGTCTTGAGCCACATCTCTTCCTTCCCCTTCTGGGTTCTCTGTCTGACCTCTTACGTCTGTCTGGTTCCCTCTCCAGCCCTGAGGGTCCTCTGCGCTACCACTGAGCCCAAGGCTGCAGACCTGCTACTAGGCCTTACCTTTCTTAACCCCAGAGCCCGGTCTCCACCTCCAGTTATGTTCTGAGTGATAACTGCTAAGCAAATGCCCCACCCCTGTGTGGGTCCTTGATAAAACCCCAAGAACAAAATGTTACCCCAGCCACCCCTGGATTATGGATGTTGCCTATGGAGGCCATTTGTCCAGAACTCAGATCATTACCTTTGGTCTGAAATTATGGAGTTTGTTCTCAAAAAAAAAAAAAAAGTCACACTGTTACAGGCTGAAGTATGTTCACCCAGAAATATGTGTGAAGCTGCAATTCCCTAAACCCTTAAATGAAACCTTATTTAGAGATAGGGTCTTTGTGAAGACAATCAGTTCAAATGAAATCCTTAAGGTAGATCTTAATCCAGTATGCCTGCTATCCTCAGTCAGACAAGAAATGTGGGCACAGACACAAAGTGGGAAGATTGTATAAAGAGACAGGCAGAAGACTGGAGTGACCCTGGTGCTAACTACAGATGCCAGCAGACACCAGGAGGCAGAAGGGACATGGAAAGATTGTCCCATGGAGTGGCCCTCCTGACACCTGCATCTCAGACTTCCAGGCTCCAGAACTGTGAGGCAGTAAGTGTCTGTTGTTTTAAGCCACACATTTTTGCCTGCTTAGTTATGGCATCCCTGGGAAACTAATCAACATGTAAGAATGCACTCTTTGGAGTTTGGACAGGAGAGTCATACAGTTCAAAAGTATACCAAAGATAAAAGATACAATGCATAAAAAAGAGCAAACTGTTGACACATGCAACAACTTGAATGATGTCAAAGGAATTGTGCTTAGTGAAAAAGCTGGCCTCTGATGGCTACATATATTAGGATTCTACTTATATACCATTCTCAAATTAACAGTTATAGGGGTGAACTCAGCAGTGTTCAACAGAAGGAGGAGGAGGAGGAGGAAGTGGTGGTGGTGGTGGTGGTACAGGCAGTGAAGGGGATGCAGGTGAAGGTGAGAGGCTGAATGTCCTGCAGGATCAGAAGCAGCAGAGACATGTGACCCTGAATGTTGCTGGACTTGTTTTAGAAACAATGGGTTTGGTGTAGATAATAAAGAAGTCCTGGGGTTTGGAGCATACTAACAGGAGCTGAACTTGGACAGATGGGATACCAGGTCAAAAAAGAATAGAAAAAAAGATGTTGCCATTGGGGGAAACTGGGCAAGGACCATAGAGGATCTTTCTTACTTCTTGTAAGTATATACGAATGTATAATTATCTCAAAATAAAAAAAAAAAAACTTTTTAAAAATCATCAAGCTGTATGAATGTCACCCAAGTAAGTAGTCTCCATTTGGGACTTCCCAGCTTCCAGTACTGTAAGAAATAAATCTCTGTCCTTTATAAAATATCCAGTATTACAGTAGCACAAAGTACAGTAAGACAGGTATACTAGCATAAGATTTTGGAAAGCAAACTGGTAATATTTGTATAGAATACTAAAGACATAGTCTTAACACAGGAGATGAGGCGTGGCAAAGAACAGCTGAGAAAGAGACTAGCTATAAATAGAGCTGACTAAAACCCCAGGATGCATGCACAGAACAGTCCCCAGAACCCTGCACATGGACTTCTCGAGGTTTTTGATAGCACTGCCCAGACCCGACATCAGCTTGAGCTTATTCATTTTCCTACTTTTACTTGACCCAAACTTGCTCTGCAGAGCGTTTCTTTTCTTACCTTTAATAAATGTAAAACCTTACCACCATCTGCACTTTGTCTGGACTAGTTTTTGCTCGGGCATAAAGAATCTAGAAACCACCTCCAGAAAAAGGCTCCAGACCCTGAAAACCCCTAACAGCCTCACTATGTAGTCCAGGGTCCTCTTCGATCCTTGATCTTCCTGCCTCGGCCTCACAAACACTGGGATTATAGGCCACGCACCACTGCCCCAGGCAAGGAAAAAAACTCTTTCAATTCCGCCACCACCACCAGGTGCAATGGCACAAACCTGTAATCCTAGCACTGAGACAGGCTGAGGCAAGGCACCAATTTGAGTCCTGCCTGGGCAATTTAGGAGACCGGGTCTCAAAATATATTTTAAAAGGTTAGGAATAAGGATCCGCGGCACAATTCAATCTCACTACTGAAAAAACAAAAACAAAACCCCCTACAATTGGCTCAAAAGTTCCATAGTAGGAAATCTATCCTGAACAATCTTAAATTCACAAGGAGTGTTTCATACAAAGATGCTAGTTACATACAGTGTTGCTTTAATGTTAAAATAAGAGGAAAAAGTTATATTGTATCATTTGCTGTCACTAAAATTTATTTTAAAAAATGGAAACTCCTACTTTATAGAGGCTCATAGACTATTAAAAGGTATCATATATTGTATGCTCTGCATGTATGCAATACAATTTTATTCGACCTTCCAATTCTTTGCTATATGCTTAGGGAGGAAATACACTGGCACCTCTGGTTGCCCCAGTTGGAGGCAGGGGAACCACTCCAGCTAAGACAAAAGAGCAGCCCTCCTGTGGTCCCCGCCAGGATGGCTGATGTGCACCTGGTGTTCATTACACTCTGCTTTTGATATTTGAAAATGGTCATAATAAAAGGGTTTTTAACAAGCCTGAGGTACATGAAATATTGACATTAATTATACTTATAAGTTAGGACCACATGTAGTTTCCAATCCTTTGAGTTCTTTCGTGTGTGTGTGTGTGTGTGTGTGTGTGTGTGCGCGCGCGCGCGCACATGTATATTTTGCACTTATCACGTCGATTCTAAACTTTTTGGGGTAAAGGTACGAGCAGAGGAAAGTCTTCTCCCTTTCCCCTGTGGAGGAGAGTAAATACGAACTTCAGTTCTTTCCTCATTAAATTCAAAGAGGACTGGCGCGTTTCTTCCCCTGAAGCCTCCTAATAACCCAGCGGTTTTATTTAGGAAGCTGCAGACTTAGCGCTGGGGTGTCTGTCTTTCCCAACTGCACTCCGGACTTGGGCATTTCTGACTGCTCATCTGGAGTTTTCCCAGTTGAGATCTGGTTCTGGATAACACGGGGCCTGCTTAGAGTCCCGGAAAGACAACAGCGGAGGAGGTTGGTAGCCCGGGAGAACTCGCCGAGGGAAATGAAACGAGGCGCAGGGACGAATGACTGCCGTCCCTCTCTTCCCTCTCCTTCTTCCGCCCTTCAAACATTTGACCTTTTCTTGGGAATGAAATAGGCAGCAGGTACAAGGCAAGGCGACCGGGACCGAGTTGGAGCAGGCGCGGTTCGCCGCCACCGCGGAAGCCAGCGTGGGTGGCCGCGGGCAGCGCGCTCTCGGGGAGTGCAGAGCGCCCCGGGCAGGCGACCCGCGCGGACTGCGCGCTTCCCGCAGCTGCTGCACCTCCGCGGTCACCCGAGACGCGGACGCTGACGCCGACGCCGACGCCGAACGGAGAAAACTTTTAAAATTGCAGAAGTCTTGGAGGACACGCGCGGGAGCGAGGCTGAAGTCAAAAGTAAACACCGAACAACAGAGTGTGGAGGGAAAGTTTTCCTCCGACGGCTTCGCCCACGGCCTCTGCAGGGGCCTGGGGGTGGGGGAGACACCTACCGGTGGCTTTCGGAGTCCCCAGATCCAGCAGCCAAGAGGCAAGGCCCCGGGCTTGCGCAGGTAAGATCCCCAGGTCCTGCTGGGCAGGGTCCGGAGGGCTCCGGGGGCAGGAGCGGCGTCACGAGGGTCCCGGCATCGTCGGGGCGTCTTCCAAAGCGGGAGTGGGGGTGCTGAGTCACGGATCTGTCATTGCTTCGTACCTTTCCGCAGCCCTCCGGGGGCTAAAGCAAAAGCGAAAGCGAATGCTCCAGGCCGGCGGCCGGTCCCCAGACGGACTGCGCTCGACACTTCCCCAGGGCCGGGCACTGCACGCGCTGCTAGCGCGGGGCGCCCTGGCGGGGCACTGCAGTGCTGACGGCCATGGTCCCGCGGCAGCTCCGGGGCTGTCGAGTCCACGCCCTCCGCGCCTTACAGCTGCTGCTGTTACTCCTCCGACCGCCGGCGACGCTGGGTAGGGAGCGGCGTGCGCCCGGGCGGGGCCTCGGAGGGGACCAGGGCTCCAGCCGGACGGAACCGCGTCCCTTCTCTCCCCGGGCTGGGAAAAGAGCGGGACGCGGCAGGACGCTAGGTGCTTGCAGGGGGCCGGGGAGGGAGCGGCACCGGCGGGAGGGACACGTGCAGGACGGCGCAGGTGCAGGACGGCGCAGGGACCGCGCAAGGGGCACGAAGGGCACTGCCGTCAGCAGGCTGGCGCTGACACCCGGTCACCCTTGCCAGGGAGCCAGAAACCGAGCCTGGATTTCCTTGAGCCGGGGAGGAAGGCGTTTCTGAGAAGTCTGGTTTGGCAATGGGAGCGGAACTGTCCTGCAACAGCGCTTTGGAAAAGTGTGCTCGCGCTTCTGCGAGGCCACTTGCGCGCGCTGTGCGGGTGTCCTTGCGCCTCAAGCAGTCCCCGAAGGGGTCTGGGCAAAACTGCCCTCGGAACTGTGAAGCAAAAGTAAATTAGATGACAAGATAGCTGGGAATATGGGGTAAGGACTACGTCCCCAAGAAGGAAAAAATCGTGTCTGGCAAGTTACACCTGGGGACCTGGGAACAACTCTAAGATCTTAAGTGGAGAGGAAGCGGCAAGCCGGGACAGGGAGCTTGCGCACCTAGCAAAAGGGAGAAGTTGGTGATGGTTTGATGTACTCGAGAGCGTGAATTGTGTCGTAGATCTAAAGTCGAATGGGTGACTCCAAGGAGTTTTGTTCAAGGAGCTAAAAGAGGGAGGAGAAAAGACAGATTTTAGCTGTGCCCTTGGCCACACAGCTTGTAAAGGAGCTCTTTCCCAGCCTGATAATAACCACGAACTCTTTCCACAGAAAAATGCATGACTGTACATACTTAGGAAATGTGCATAGGATTTGGGGCCAAGGCCATCTGTGAACATCCATGGGAGGTAGCAACTCCGCCACTTCTGTGCCTGTTTTAAACAGCATCCCCTTGATTACATCCAGGGGGACAGCCTGCCCTCCCACCCACAGTTGCTGCCTGGCTTGATCTGAACCCCATAGACCAACGGGGGTTTTGTGAAGTTTCATTTTCTTATGACTGTGATCCTGGATTTCCCCTACATCTGAGAAGCTGAGTTGTTAAGAGACCTGATCAGTTCCTCCCATCTGGCTAGCCAGTGTCCTGCAGCGATTCCTGAGGAAATGCTAGAAGTGGTCAGCCGGTCAGCAGCTCTACTGCAGAGATGCAGCTTCAGTTAGAGCATCTTCCTGGAAGTCACAGGGGAGCGATGGGGGTTAACAGGTCTCTGTAGCTCGGGGCATCACACAGTTTTGCTTTCTGGCCTTTCAAAAATGTTTCTGCCATAGGAGCTGGGGATTTAGCTCAGCGGCATAAGCGCCTGCCTTGTAAGCAGGCAGTTGTGAGTTGGATCCCTGGTACTGATAAAAACGAACAAGACAAAAAAAAAAAAAAATGTTTCTGCCATCAAGCTGCTCTGGATGTATGTTTGTTTGTCTCGTTGTTCAAAACAGCCTCATTAAAGCAGACAGTAAACTACACATATTTAAATTTAAAACATTTAGAGTGAGTGCAAAATTTAGAAATTTAGAGGTAAATGCATAAATTCATGAAACCTACACCACAATCAAGAAAGTAAACATGACTCCCAATACTAGGTTTCCTCATGCCCTGCCTCATCCTTACTGCCGCCTCCCACCCACAACTACTTATCTTCTTTTCTGTTACTATTGCTATATCGCACTTTCTAGAATTTTGTATAAAGGGAATTATACAGCATATACTCTTTATTGTTTACTTCATGCACTCACTAATTATTCTGAGAATCCATCCATGGTGTAACTTGTATCACTAGTTCATTCCCTTCTGTGGCTGAACCCTCCCATCCCATGATTGTGCCAACATTTATCCAGTTAAGCAGCCTTTGGATGGTTTATACTGTGTGGCTTTTATGTGTAAAGTTGCTATGAATATTCATGCTATAGATTTTTGTGTAGGTGTATGCTTTCATTTAGTTTGGGTAAGAAATGGTTAGGAAAGACGTGGCTAATTCATATGGTAGGTGTATGTTTAACTTCTTAAGAAGTTAAACCATTGTCCAAAGTGGTTGTACTATTTTACCTTCCCAGCAGCAGCACAAGAAAGTTCCTCCAGATGGATGTTGGCACTTGGTATGAGAAGCCTTTTAAACTATATGCATTCTAGAGCAGGACCAAGAGATAGAGAGATGGAGGAAGGAAGAAAAAGAATTAAGCTGTGTTACGTACATGTACCAACTTCCCATGATGAATGTAATCATGATGTACCACAAACACGTACTAATAAAAATTCAAAAACTAAACAAATTTTACCCATTCTAATATATATTAGTGGTCTCTCATAGTTTACTTTGCATTTTCATAATTGGTGATGTTGAGCACATTTCCATGTGCTTTTAAGAAGTGCCTTGTGTATCTCTTCTTTAATGAAGTATCTGCTTAAATCTTCTGCCTTTTTAAAAACTGAGTTATATATTTAACAGTTTTGAGAGCTCTTTATATATTTTAGATACAAGCCCTTTACTAGGTATATGATTTGCAAATATTTTCTCAGACTCTGTGGCTTGTCTAGTATTGACTCTCTTAACTCAGTCTTATGAAGAGCAGAAGTCTTTAATTTTAAAGATTCGTTTATTTATTTATTTATTATAATGCTTTTGTGATATATTAAAAAAATCTTTCCTAAGGCCAAGATCATGAAAGTTTTTCTTTGTCTGATTTTCTAGAAGTGTTGTAGTTTTAGGATTCACATTTATGACTGTGATCCATTCTGAGTAAATTTTGTGTATACAGTAATTTGAGGTATGAATTGAAGGTTGTTTATGTTTGTTTGCTTTTTTATGTGAACATATAATTATTCCCAGACCATTTGTTAAAAAGGCTATCTCCTATGTCTTGCTCTTACACGTTTTGAATATGCTATCCGTGTATGTGTAGGTTGGTGGCAGTGTACAAAACATCAACATATAAAAACCAACTGTATGTGTATGTATTCTCACTTAACAATTGAAGATTGAAAATTTTTTCAAACGCTGCTTGTAATAACTTCAAAAGGTATGAAGTTATTAGGGGACAAATCTGACAATAGATGCAAATGATTTCTATACTGAAAAACAACAAACCATTGCTCAGAGAACCTAAGACTAAATCCATGGAGAGAGATACCGTGTCATAGATTTGGAAAATCAATATCGTTAAAGGGTCAAATTTCCCCCAAATCAAAGTTCTTTCAGGCTTTCTTGTAGAAATTGTCAGACTAATTCCAAAATTCCCATGTAAATATGAAAGACCTAGTAGAATCAAAACAACTTTGAAAAATAACTGAATAGGAGGAAATCTCCCTGATTCTGAGACTGGCTGTAAAAGTCCCAGGGTGGTGTTGATGTAGACAATGACAAAGAGCTCATAGGACTGATATGGTATTTTAAAAATGGTCTTAAAAGCAAAAGAGACTCAAATTATTAAATTTGCTACTTGGTTGTATGATTCTGGTCAGAGGTTATAGAGAACAGCATGTTCTTTATTAGTGAATATCAGTCTCCAATCTGTTCATGCTAGTCTTCATACTATGTACAAAATATTGAATGGTTGACACCAACCTAAATGTTCAACACTGGATGGTTACATAAATATGGAGCTATTTTCAAATAGTATGCAGCATATAACTTAATTTTGAGTAGAAGATTTAGAAGTAGTTATCTTTCAACAGGAAAACACTGTATATCACTAGTATGTGTACATGTATATAGTTGTCTGCCTTTTCTTATTTTTTCTGTCATAATTTGGTTCTGCAGGAAGAAAGATGGATTACTAGGTGCCTAGAGGCCTTGATTCTTTTGTTGTGTCAGCTTTACCGTGAGCTTCATGAGAGAAGGAACCGCATATTAGGCTTCTGTATATCTCACATTGTAGGTGATTCAGTATAATAATAAGTGAAAGAAAATGTTGGAATGGTTTCTGACTCTGCTGAGCAAATGGGAGGGGCATGCTGACCTGACAACTTTTGAACTCTGGATAGGAGAGTAGGTCAGGGCTCCTTGTTCCTATTAGACTCTATAAATTGACTTTATGGATAAAGAATCTTGACCACAGGTTCTGGAAAGCAGAAAGAGGAGTGGCCTTAAACACTGTTTTGCTATCTTCATTTAAATGATCATTATGGGTTTTTGTGTATATTTTTAAAGTTATGTGAGAGTTTTAAAACCTCAGCACCTCAAGTTGGATTTAGTTTCTGTTACTTCATTCATTCCAGTATATGTTTTCATAACCTACTAATTTCAAAAATATATCTGTTGTATATGGGGCTTAGAATTGTTAGATACCTGAGGACTGTGAAATGTATGCATTGTCTTCAAGAAACTTACACTATTATAGACTAGGTGAGCTTTGTCTATATTGAATATCTAAAGAGCAAAGCTATGAGAGAGTTTGTAGATATTACAATTGAGGTATCAAAAGTTTCTGGAAATGAAAATTTATGGCTACAGCTAAATGTGTTATCTCCAGTGTAGTAATGAGATAATCTGGCTAAGTGACTGTCTACCACTTGACTGGTTGATTTGGCTGCAGTATACTGATATCTTTATGCATTCAAATATCAACAATTCCTGGGTTTATCTTTGTTTGAGGACCATCCACAATGGAAAGATTCCAAGAAACATTCTTTCACAGAAAAAAAAAAAAAAAAACAGAGTAGATATTGCAAAACCTCCCGCTCTACAAAACTCAGAAATGATGACATCTTTTTAAGTCCATAGTTGATAAATGACATTCAGCTATTTAGCTGGGTGTGATGATGCACACCTGTAATCCCAGCATACGGGAGGGTGAGGCAGGAGGCTGTGAGTTGGAGGCCAGCCTGGACCCACACAGTGAGTTCAAGACCAAGTTGAACTTGAAAGCCAGACCTGCCTCAGCACAAACCTGTTTAAGCCAATAATAATAATAACAATAATAGTAATATTAATAATGTGTTGTGGGGACATGTAACATATACAGGTGAAAAGTATATCACAACAGTAATACAAAGGCTGGGAGGGGAAAAGGAAAGTATATTATTTAAGATTATTAATGCTTTTTCATGTAAAATGGCATGAAATACCCTGAAAAATAAACTGTGAAAAGGTAAAGATATAAACTGTAGACCCTAAAACAGTCTCTAAAATAATACAACGATGAATTATACTTAGTAAGACAACAAAGGAAACAAGACGGCATTATAAAATACATTCAGATAATTCATTACATGATCATCTTGATAGAAAATCCTACAGAATATACAAAACTACTATTAGAGTGAGTTTAGCAAGTCTGCAGAATACACAGTATGGCAAAAAAATCACAATACAAAATACTTGCAACAAACAGTAAGAAATTTAAAATATTACCATTTGCATTGATATCAAAAAATTATGCAATAGTGATATTATTGACAAAAGATATGGTACAGGGAAAAGCACAAAACAGCCATATATGTCGGTGCATGCTTGTAATCCCAGAACTCCAGAGGCTGAGGCAGGAGGATCATTGCAAGTTCAAGACTAGCCTGAGTTACAAAGTGAGCAAGACCCTGTTTCCAAAAGACCAAATATATATATATATATATATATATATATATATATAAAATATTTCTAAAAGAAACTACAGAAAATTTAAATGAAGAGAAATAGTGTTTATAAATTTTAAAATTTATTATTGAAATGTTGATTCTCCCCCAAACTAATCCATACATTGAATGCAGTTCAAGTCAGAATTTCAGCAGGTACTTTTTTTTTTGGTAGAAGTTGATAATATATTGATTCTAAAAGTCAGTAAAAGCTCTAGAAGTGCAGACTGTCTTGAAAGTGATTAACAGAAAGATTTATGTCACTTGGCTTCAGGATTTATTATGAAGCTATACTAATCAAGACAGCACAACATTGTTATCAAGATGAACAAATATATAAGTCTATGGAATAGAAGGTAAATACATACATACTTGGCCCATAGGTAAATACTTGGTTCTAGGTCAGGATCTTATGCAAATACCACTGGAATTATACCATTGCTGGAAGAGGAACAAAAATCTTGCTAAAGTTATGAGAGAGGTTGGCTGTCACAGAGGAAAAGAGTAAAATAGAGTTCCACACATGGCGAGCCAGACATGCCTGAGCCTGAGGCTGAAGGACAGCAGAAAACTCCTCCATCCCACTGGGTGGGCAAGCATCAAGTAACAAGCACAGCAGTCGATGGCCAAAGGTGCATGAAGAGATCCCCTCTCTGGTGGAGGAATGTGGAAGACAAAAGATGAGGGTGGAGCAGGAACAATGGGCAAAGCCCTCAGACATGTTAGCCCCTCACACACGCTGTAAGATAACACTAGAGGAATCTGTAGCACAGAGACAGAAAATCCAAACGCACTGAGTAGATGGGCTCGGTGCTCACTGGCCAGTCCCCATGGGAAGGGAAGAGTGGTAACAACTGTTGACAATAGGAAATAGAGGATCCTACTCTGACAAAAAGAAGATTCTGGGGCTTGGGTGTGGGGATTGATGGATAAATAGATTGTGCTGAAAAAACTCCCGTAGTAAGTTCTTGAAAATATTTAATTATCAGATGCAATTATACATCAGGTTGTATGGTAAAACTAAATACAAGAGGTGAGTGAAGAGAAGATGAGAGTGAAGAGGTCTGGAGTAGCAAAGGAATGGAAGAGCTGCAGAAAAGGCCCAGGACTTGAGCGAATGAGTTTGAGAGAATTTGAGGACAACAGGCATCCCATGTGAGAAGTGACTGGGCCCAGTGGGATCATGAAACAGGAAGGGCTAAGGTGCAGGTCATTTACAGAGGGGTCATTGCAGAGACATCTCGTTCCTGTAGAGTTCCACATGTTTTGGAGGGTTTTCTGTTCCTGGATAAATCAGATGATTGTAGCCCAGCTCTGTGTCCCTGTCATCATACAAATACTTGTCTTGCAAAAAACTATGTATGGAGTGTTTGGTGTAAGGGAGGGATTCTGAGGCTCCCTACCCATCGGAGATTTCAGAATAAGTCACGGCAGGTACTATCAGTTCTCTGGAGATGGTACCCTGACTCTGTGGTTTCACAGTAGTACTTCAGGCCCAGGATGACAACGCTAAAAGGCAAATTTGGGGTAAGCAAGAGAAGGGGGCAGATGAGAAATTTCTATAAGATACAGCTCTACCAAATAAAACCCAGTGTTTTTCTAGACCTTTCTTCAGGGCAGCATGTCACTGATTCTCTAGGGTCACCCATCTGTATCTGGAAGGAAATTACCCAGCCACACATGATGTAAACATACTCAGACTGTTCCAAAGGTCTAGAGCTGGCTAGGGCTTACTCACAAGGAAGGAGTGTCTGATTCCAGACCTGGCCAAGTATTTTTATGGCACTCTACATGCCGTCTTGCTGCCAGACACTTGCAGGGTTGACAAACTAATTTTTATGGTCATTCCTTTTCCTGATCCCTAAGAATTTTTCCATCTATTTAATGTATCACAAAATGCCACAAATGCAGATTTAAGACTTGGGTAGCACAGAGAGTGAGGGAGGGGAGGGGAAGAAGAAGTTAAAAGAATTAAAAATGTGCTATGTATATGTGCCAACTCCTCACAGGAATGAAGTTGTTATATACTGCAAACATGTACTAATAAAAATTTTAAAATACTTTGTAACACAGAGCTACACCCCTGGTACTGCAAAGCTAAACAGACACAGATGAAATTTCTGTGGTTGAGGGTGCAAAAATGCAAAACAACACAGCAATGTGTTCTTGCTTTACACAAGAATGTGCAAAAGAGATACTCATGGATAGGCTCAATCCCATGACATGAAAGGACTATAAACAAGCTTTTTCATAACTGTAAGAGAAATTCTAAATAGATGCTAAAACATCAGTTGCAGTGATGCACCTACAAATATCAGAGGGCAGCAGTGCTCAAGAAATGTGGTTCTTGGACTTTCACCTGGAACCTGGAAATGCAGATTCTCAGGCCCCGCCTCAGACTTGCTGACTCAGGAGCTCTGGAATGGGCTGAGCTTAAATCTGTAGGAACTCTGATCATACTTATCTTCAAGCGGGGAACTTGCTCACACAGTGATCGGAGCTGTTTGCATGGTTGATAGGAGCTGTTCTTTTGAAGGGCAGTTTGGATGGGAAGAGATGTGACATGGAGAAGCAAGAATCACCTGAACTAGTGGAGCTGAGTTGAGACCCATATGAGTCTTTGATCTTCAAGACTCCTGCATTCATGATGAGATGTTCTACTGGACCTCCTCATCGTGCTGTCAAATAGCATGATAGCCAGAGAGTGAAAGAAGTGGCAGCAAAGACCCCACACATTAGAGAAGCTGTCCATCCTGCTGTGAAAGGCCACCATCACCAGGTGGCCACCAGATCTGAGCTGCCACCTCACCACCGTTGGGTGTGAGGGAGAAGGACCGGTCCTCTACTCACTTTCTGTTCTTTGCAACTGGGTAGACTCGGTTCAGTAGAGATGGGAAGTGAGGGTAGGTGAGTATGGCTCAGCTCCACGTGCAGTACAAATCCACCACACTATAAATTTAAGCCAGCTTTCAGGAAACTTTAACAATCATGCTCTCTTTCTTGTTCCATCACGTATTTATTTATTTTTTGGTGCTGGTGCTGGTGCCGGTGATCAAACCCAAGGGCCTGGCTCATGCTAGGCAAGAGCTCTACCATTGAGCCACATCTCCAACATCTCCATCATTCTTTATGTGTAAAGAGACTTCTGGACTGTAAGGAGGACCGCGGTAGACTGCATTCTACTTACGAAGGACTTTTTCCTTCTCTCTCATTTATTCATTTATATTAGTGGAGACTTCAGTATTTCCTTCTTTCCTTTTTTCCTTTTTCTTCTTTCCTTCCTTCCTTCCTTCCTTTCATTCCTTTCCTTTCCATTTCTTTCTTTTCTAGCACTGGGAATCAAACGCAGGACCTTGTGCTTACCAGGCAGGTGGTGTGCCGCTGACTATATCCCTGGCCTGAGTCTTATTCCATTTTGTTCTACTAGTTATAATTTCTGTCTTTTTGTTTTGTTTTGTTTTAATGTTCAAAGTGTCCTAGATTTGGCCAACAGGTTCCTGTTCAACTTGCTCGTCCACCTTTTTAACAAGACATTCTTTGATTAATTTCTTACTTTTTCAAACAACATTTTCAAGGCTTATCATGTGCTTTCCCCATCCCAGTCCTGGATTCTACCTTTTCTCCCCCCAGGGAATCCTGAGTCTTTTTAGAGGCAATCAAGATCTGATATTAGTTCCCCACTGGTAATGTGTCATTGCTTCTAGGCACTAATAGAGGAAAGAGTGGGCACACATGTACACACAAGAGCATGCACACATATATACATAAACACACACCCACACGCTTGCACACAGGCAGCCATACAAGTCCATATACACACTTTTGACTTTTACACTCACATAGGAGTACATGTGTACACACATGTACTATAATTACTTAGGACACCTCCAATCTCCACTTTATTCAAGCAGCATGGAGAACATCTTAGTTATCCATTCTATTTCCAGAGTTGAAACGTCTTCCTCAAGCAGTGAGAAAACTGTATGTAGTGTATTTTACTCATTGGTCACACTGACTTATAACTATGGAGAAGAAAAGGTAAGACAAATGTAGTATTGCATGCTTGTAATTCCAGCACTCTGGGCAGTTCAGGCAGAAGGATCACAAGTTCAAACCCAGTCTGGACAACTTAGTGAGACTCGCAAATAAAAAAAAAAAATAACCAGACTAAGGATGTGGCTCAGTATGAAAGTCCTGAATCCCCAGAATGAAGAAGAAGAGGGTGATGAGGAAAAGAGGAGAGGAGAGGGTTGGAACAAGAAGGTGGAGGAGGAAGAAGAGAAAATGATAGGTGACAATAACTTTAGACCTTCACACCAGCCTGCGTAGCATAAGACAGACTTGGAAGAAAAATCTCCAGATTACAAATACTCATTGTCTATCTAAGATAAAACTAGTGGTTCAGATTGCATCTATAGTGAATCTTTGTATTGTGGTTTATATCTAGATACCCCCAAAGCCCGCATAAGCAGGGCTTTTAAAAAGTGATTGAATTGTGAGGGCACAGTAGCTCAATCTGATGTTAGGAGATGGGGCCTGAGGGGCAGAGATGGGGGGTATGCTGGGGGCAGAGATGCTGGGGGTATGACCTGGTAAGATGTCTCTCTCCCTCCTGCTCCTCCCTTCATGCTGTTGTCTGGCTGTCATGATGACAGCAGTGTGTCCTCTGCTATGATGCATCACTATATTTTCCTGTCATGGGGTCAGCTGACTATAGACTGAAAATGTGAGCCAAAATAAGCCTCTTGCCCTTTAAGTTGTTGTGAGTGTAGAGTATTGTGTCCCAATGATGGTAAAGTGACTAGGACAGATTTGTGGCACTGAGGAATAGACAAAAGAGTACTAGTACTAATAACCAGAGAGCTTGAAGCTGAACTCCCAGAATGACGCAGGTATCTAAAACTAAAAGCAGGTTTCCTTGCTAGGTAGCCTTGGGATAGAAAAGTACTAATGACCGAGCTAATCCAGCCAAATGCAAGGATCTCTCAAATTCATAGCAGGTGATAGGAGGCTTAAAGAGCGCTGAATATTTTTGCTAAGCATATTAAAAATAGCCAGGAAAGTGACAGAGTTGAGATAAAGGCTGGGGAGGTTACCAGTTGAGCATCATTAACCAAGGCCACACAATCCAAAATGGTCCAAAATGTGAAACTTTTGAATGCCAGATACACATGACCTCATGTGATACATCACAAAGTGATGTGCCACAAAGGCTGAAAAAAGGTGACCTAAAAATGATCAGGAGATTCAGAATGTAGACATATGAAATTAAAATTGGTTGGGAGGATTGAACTTGAGGCTTATGTAGTAAGGAAAAATGTTTTGGAAAGAATTCAAGCAAACAAGTTACAATACAAAGACTTGGAGAGGGAGAGATAGGAGGGAAAATGTACATCAACAAAAAATCACAAATATGATACCACCCCCACCCCCACATGGAAATGGCCAATATGTCTGTCTGTTATTTTCAGGCCCTTAGATATTTTTTATGCTTTCTTTGGGAAGGGAAATGGGAGGGAGCCGAGAGCCCTTATACAGGCTACACAAGTGCTGCCACTGAACTATAACCCAGCCCAAGACCCTTAGATAATAAATTGTAAAACTTCATTTCCATGAAGCAGAGTTAGTACACCACTAGTACCCAGGATTTTTAGCTGTAATTTTAGAATCTGAGTCCACTTCCACCTATTACCAAATCGACCTATCTGGGTCACTCCACTTTGCTTCTAGTTTCTTCCCAAAATGTGACAGTAATCAGATGATTTGGCTATATGTACAGAAATAAATCAAATTGAACTCACTATATTAGAAGGTCAGAGTCAAGGCTGCTGTGGCGGCAAAGAGTTCACCCGTTGATTCTTTTAACAAGCCTTCCACGTGTACCTACTCTTGCCAGGTCCTGTATAGGCCCAGGAATATGATGTTGAATGATACTTACCTTCCACAAAATCAGAAGACAGATGATGAGACATCATTAATTATATAATCTTGATGTCTTGATGTAAACTGTGAAGGAGGTTACAGAGAGAAACACAGAACTATGAGACCAGGTTCACTGGGTAGGTGAAGAAAGGTTTTCCTTTGGAAAGAGGTTGTAGTCAGCTAGGAAGAACAGTGAATCATAGCCAGCCGAGAGTGTGGTAGTGGGTTGTGCATGTGTATGGGGGTAGACAGGGGAACCAAAGGCCACTGTGATGGGGGAAAACAATGGGGGGGGGTCTGGCAGAACCTTGAAGCCTTCTTAAGGATTTCAGTTTCCATTCTAGAAGCAGTAGGCAGCTGGGGAAAAGCAGAGTTATTGAATATGTATTTTTAAAGACTGCACTGGCTTCCTTGTGGAAGTGGTCAAAGGCTTGTGTCACAGACAGGAGGACTTGTAGGGAGACAGATTTGGAGGGTATCGGTGTGGATCAGCATCATTAACAATGTGACATTCCCAAATGAGCTCAAAGGCTTGGTCCAGTGTGGACAGAGAGTGTGTGGGCTTAGAGATGGATGAGAAATGGAGTGAGGGAGATTTGTTCTTGACACCCCACAGTGTCTAGCTAGCTTATTGGCTGACATTTATGGCAGACTTTTGGAATGCTTCTACACATATGGTGGATGTCCTTCCTGATCACCTTCCTGGGCATTGACAATAAAGTTCTATATTGAGGCCCATTGGTTTCCTAGGGAACCCCTCTTGACAAGCTCAAGTCTTCTCATCCTACCCGTCCCATCCTTTTGCAGGTACCACGTGTCCTACCCCTACATCTGTTGAACATGCAGACATCCAGGTCAAGAGTTACAACTTGCACTCCAGGGAGCGATATGTTTGTAACTCTGGTTTCAAGAGGAAAGCTGGCACATCCAGCTTGACCGAGTGTGTGTTTAACAAGTCTGCAAATATTGCCCATTGGACAACACCCAATCTCAAGTGCATCAGTAAGTAGCCAGTTCCCCACGGGTATCCCCAAGGGTATCCCCAGTATCCTCCCACGGCTAAACAGAGAGCAGAGCTACAATGTGCTAACCAGATGATCCCATTGCATGCCAAGAAATCAGTGTTGAGGTCTGAAGTTAAATACATCTTCAGGCCTCTAAGCAGCGCTCCTGGACATAGAAATATCCAGGCCTTCTGGTCATACAACTCCAGGTTCGGATTCCGGTTCTCCACTTCTTGTATTTATTAACTTTCTGGAACTCTGGTTGGTCTTCTAAAAGTTGGCTCTGATGTCAGTACTGTGTTGTAGAATTAAGTTGGCCCTGGTAAATATTAACAGTTACTACCATCAGTGCCTGTTTTGAAATGATAACAAGACTTGACTGCAGACAGCACATGCTCATGAGCAGATTTGCTTCCAGGGAGACTTTTGGGCTTGTCACTTGGACTACAGGAAATACTCACTGTTCCTGTGCATTGGGACTCAACCAGGGGACCAGGATGGAGCAGAATTTCCCTTGGCTTAGACACTTGTGTAGAGTGAAGCTCAACAGCAAAGATGAGAGTGGCTGCAAGAATCAATTTTCTTTAACCATCCACAACTGGATAATCATCCTGAAAGAAGCCAAACACTTTGTGGGTAGAAGCTACTCAATGCAGTTTCCAGGAATACTAAGCCCTGTTCTGCTCCCCTCTTCCTTCCTAGAGAAAAATAGAAAGGCAGCAGTCTTGCAGGAGTTCTGATTTGCCAAGCACTCATTGTTGCTCAGCGCTTACCCAACTGCAGCTGAAAACATTCTCACTGACTACTTGTGAAGATGCCTAGTTCCTCTCTGGGACAGGGGTTGGGAGGCAGCCAGCCTACTGCAGGCTCCATCTGCTGGAAACTTTTGGAATAGCCAGACTTGCTTAAGGAATTTGTGGTGTTAGATGACCTGCTCCCCTCCTGCTTCTAGAATGCGAGTCAGACAGATGTCAGAGGGATGGGAAGAGGGAATCATACCACTTGTTTCCAGGAATCTCATGGCTAGGAATGCAGCACATAGTGGCGCTGAATGCAGTTGAAAGGCAAAAACCCAGTGAAGTCAGGGACAAGCAGTGACTCTGAAGCAGAGGCGGAAAATCAGGGCTATTCCACTGGTGGGAAAGTTGTGTTTCCTCAAATCTCCATATCCTTTGGGTGAATGAATCCAGAATGGAGAAGAGCTGCAGGCTCTGAACAAGGCTATGAGTGAAGAGGAAAAAAGGAACCTGGAACCAGTTTAGAACCCATAGTCTGGAAGAATCTCTAGGTAATCTGATTGGAAGATTCCACTCCTCAAACTTTTATGGCTAACAACTGATTTCATTTTCCCCCAGTCTCTTATACTTTTTTTCCTGCTAAACAAATGGGATCTAGTGACATATCATTTATTTTCCCATGAAAAACTGAGACTCAAACTGAGCTGATAGCATATTATGTCCAGCCCAAAATTTAAAAATGTTATGCTTAACCTGTGCAGTCATTTTGAAAATATTAGAAAAGTCATTTGCAATCTGTTTGGGCCTTTGGGTTGGGAAACATTAATTGTTTTTTTCCTGTTGTTCTAACTTGTCCTAGGAAGTCAGATAACACTATTATAAATTTAAATATTGATTTTTTTTTAATTTAGTTGTGCTCTGAAGCTACCCCAGTTTCCACCTTTGGAATCATAAATTCTATGTGGTTATCCTCTCTCCAGGAGATCCCTCCCTGACTCACCAAAAGCCAGTGCCACCCTCCACAATAGTGACAGCAAGGGTGACCCCAGAGCCAGAGAGCCCCTCCCCTGCTGGAAAAGGTAGGAATATTGGGAACTTCAAAGACTACCATCTCCAGCCCCCACACCCTACACCACCCTCACAGATTCATGGACCACTGTTGGTGTTCCTTTGCAGCCTCAGGCAATAGAACCCATTGGGTTTTGTTTGTTTTTTAATTAAAATTAAGCATAAGAACTTACAAGGGCTAGATGTTTTTTTAAAAACCAAAGTTGGTTTGATTTCACATGTATTCACATGATTTCACATGTGGGTCAGAATCCACAATTAATACGTCAGACCTTAATTAGTTGTAGACACTTACCCTTGTGAAGAACTGGGGAGGGTGTGAGATTTGACTTCGCTTTTTTATTAGCCTGCTGTAGTGCCATGGGAGCTGACACAGCAGAGGAGAGACAAAAGACTTTCATACACAACACACAGGCAGCAAGAGCATCAGCATATTCACATCAATTCCTTGTCTCTCTGGCCCTCAAGGATAACATAAGCAGACCTTCAGAGAGGAAGCCTGGACTCAGGGGACCTGAATGTTTTATAATTGACAGCAAACATGTCTGCTCGTCTCCAGAAGGTGGTGGTGTTTGTCTTCTAAGGCACTGCTACTTACACATCCTAGAGAAGACTGTCCAGGCAAAGGGTTGTTAGGCAAGATGTGTAGCAATATGAGGAACCCACGGAGAGTTATGTCCTCTGGGTCCTAAGCATCAGCAAAGTAACAATGATGTTTTCCTATTGAAGCATTACACAAAACCACTATATATGTATTTAGTCCTGAGTTTTAGATAACCTCCTATTCCAATTTCTTCAGCACTCTTTTTGATTGTCAAAAAGTTTGAAATCTGGTGTGCTAAATATCTTGGGATCATATGCCCTACATCCTATGGTACCCTTATTTTATATTTAACTCCTGATTTTTAAATGTCACATCATCTAGTTTGTGTCTTTCTCCAGCCATTTGTCCTCTCCTTTCCTCAGGTATGGGCATCTCTGTTTCTGTACATTCTGCCCTGCTTGGTCACACTTTCCCAGAGCCCTGGGCAGTGTGATCACTGACGAACTCTAATTGGTCTGGGGTAACCTTGGAATTAGGGTCTCTTAAAGCTTCCCAGCTCTAATACCCTTAGCCTGAATTGAGGACTATAGCTTGAGGAAGGATGGAGAGGCTTAAAAAAGGGTTCTGACATTGACCTCAGCCTGGCTTATATACTGAGACACCATCTCAAAATAAATGAATAAGAGTCGTCCTTCTGGCAAGTGACTTGTTTGCAAAGTGACTTGGTGGTAAGAGATTGAGATACTGGCTTACATTTGGAATAAAAGCTCCTTTAATCTGACTCACATCAGGATCACTCACAAGATGAGAATGATCTAGTAATTTCTACAAGCCCTGGCTCTAGGACTCAGACATTCAGTGGGTTGCCCATTGCTGAGACAAAACTATGCTCTCAAAGCCTCAGATGCAAGCATAACCTTTGACATGTGTGGCTTGGCTAATGGCACTTGGACGTCAATGCTCTTGGGGTATTCTGTCTGCTGGCAGCTTGGGCGGGTGAGGTACCAACAAAGCATTAACGGGTACAGAACTTCTCAAAACATGTGGCTGAGAGAACATGGGGATACAGGTCACACAGGCCGCGCCAGGCCTCTCTCAGTGCTTTGTTCCAGGGCTACATTTCTCAAGTTCCATATTTGTTGCAGTGAAAGGCCAATTTTTTCATAGAAAGTTATGTCATGCCTTACTGTTCAGGTGTAGCCATCTGCCAGTCAGAAGCAAAGAAAAACCTAAATGCCAGGCAGCCTCCTCTCGTAAGATCCAAGCTAAACCCCTATGCTTCTTTCACAAGTCCAGTGACCTGAGTGGATGAATGTATAACCCACTAAAGGCCAGTTTGCTAGGAGAGGGCTGGTCAGAGTGGGCTCAGTGGAATAAGTCCCCATGTTCACCCTTTGCTAGAACTGAGAAGACACTAGTGCAAGCATTTATGTTCTACCTGTCTTGAAATTTTCTACAGAGCCAGCAGCTTTATCTCCTAAGTCAGCCACCACACTGGCCACAGAGACAGCCACTGTACCGGGGCCTTGGCTGATGGCATCCACACTACCTTCTGTAAACACCACGGGGCTAGGCAGTCATGAGCCCTCCCAAACCCCATCTCAGACAACAGCAATGACCTTGGAGCACATGCCCTCTACTTCCCACGAGACACCAGGTTAGCAGAAGCTTTGCCTGAAGTCAGGCCAGTTCCCCACTTTCTGCTTCTGAAACTCGGATTCAGATCTGGCACACGATGTCTGAATAGCTTTATACTTTCAGTCCAAAGTCAGAACTGACCAAGCTACTCTGCTTGCTTCTACCTTCTGTAGCGCCTTAACCCGGCATGTCTTCTTGTGTCCCGCCATCGGTTCAGCAAGGGCGTCTTGAAATGAAACACCCCTCTCAGATGGGACATGGCTAACCTTCTTAACATGCTTGGCAGAATCTGTGCTAGGGCAGAACCTCTGAATGCTGGCTGCACGCTCCCACTGTGGGAGGGAGGTGGAAGCATTCCACAGTCTGGAGTCATGGCAGAAGCCCTCTGCAATCTGTCTGACCCTTCTCTAAGGCATGTCTGGTTCTTGGATGCAGCCTAGTGCCTCAGTGAGTTACGCTGCTTGTTCTTTGCTCAGACCAGTTTGGTTATGTTAGCTGTATGTTGCCTTAGGTTCTGAGATGAGATCAGCATTGTCCATTGTTTCTCCAACTTCTGCAATTCTAGTACCCTTAGGAGCCCTGCCTTGATTGAACTGTTCTCTCTCTTCTACAGGTGCTCCTTCACACAGCTCCAGAGGTGGAACAGGTGAGTACTTTCATTCATCTGGTGTGTTTATTATGATCAGGGCGACCCCAGACCTGTAAGCTGGGTAGCCCTGAGCAAGGCCCATCAGCACATCACTGATGGTGTCCTTTTTCTCTCTTAGAAGTATCAGCCAAGTATGGTGGTACAAGGCAGATGCAGTGGTACATACCAGTAATCTCATTACTTGTAAGGCTGAGGCCGGAGGATTACCGCAAGTTTGAGGCTAGCCTGGACTACATAGTGAGTTAAAGGCCAGTCTGAACTACATAGCATGACCTTATCTCAAAAAAAAGTGTCTCTATCATATAAGTTATATAAAAGTTATATAATGTTCCGCCAATGAAATCCTTCATTTGCCATGACTGTCTTAGTACTGGTAGCTTCTGTCAGGCTACTAATGTTGAAACCAGAGAGTTGATGCCCACAAAAAGGGTTTCCTGATTCAGCTGTTCACAGGTCTCCTCAACCAGGCTAGATCTGTGTCCAGGACATATTATGAAACCACTCTGCCTGCTGCTGCCACCAAGATGAAGCTGCCCAGCTAAAAGCTGTGTAGACCTCTCCCAGGATGGGCAGCATGCACTTCGCAGAGAGGCTGTCCAGATTCCTCAGCACAAAGGCTTCTTTTAAACAAAGAAAAAGACAGAAGACACAGGGTTAAAGAACCAAAGAAAATATGGGAGTATAAGAGGAAACAGAAAAATGGAAGAAAAAGATAAAAAGGGAGGAGAGGTAAGCTTAAAGAAGAAAGGAAGACAAAGAATGGAACCCAAGAGGCAGAGAGAGGTAGAGCTGGAGTGTGGCTCTGTAATCGAGCATCTGTTCAGTACTTGGAAGTCCTTGGGTTTAATTCTAGGCACTGAAAAAAAAAAAACAACCAAAACAAAACAGGGAGACAGAAATACAGGCAGTGATAAAGAATCTAATACTTTAGTATGATAAGCTTTAAAAAGGAGAGAAAAAAACACAGCGTGATGAGAGCAAAAAATACTTGTTTTCTATTCATAACTTTTCACCCTAGATGGGTCACATTTTGTACATATCTGCATTAAGTGTCATCTAGGGAAAATGTGGCTTTGGATACAATGGCAGTTAGTTGGTAACAATGATTTTTTTAACCAACTCGTGTACAAAGACAAAAACTTTAGAAAGGCTCTTTGAGGAGCATTTTCATGAAAAACATTGTGACATTTAATGACAAGGACATGGAAACAATACATGTTCACGATTTAAGAGGAGAGCAACAGACAAAGCAACCAACCTAATATTCCTCCTTATATTACATTCTGCACTAATCTTTCCACAGTCTTACATTTTTATTTTTTTTAACTAGTAATATTTTGTACCTGGTCTAAAAATCAAATGTCACAAAGGAAATACAGTAAAAAGTCCCATATCTGACTCGAAACATCTTTGCAGAAAGGAAGCAGACTTCTGCACATCCTTCCAGAGAGGCAATGTAAGAGCAAGCACAGAAAACATGTGACGCTGACGGCTGTTTCATTTTCACCTTTCTGCCCCTGCCTTTCACTCGGTGGCCTGTCCTGAACACCCTTCCACACCAGTACACAAAGCTTGCCTTGTTCTTTTGGACAGCCATAGTATATTTCACTGTGAAAATCTCCCTCTTTACATATGTGACTGCTTACAGTCTTTGGATATATTACAAACAGTGACTAGTAGAAAACCTAGAAGTACAGACACATCTATAGGATAAAAGGGCTACATGTAAAAAGTTCTATTCTTCAAGCAACTATTTGATTATAATCTGTACTAAATTATGATGTTTCTGGTTTGTGACTTTCACTAGATTAAAATATTAAAAATTCTTATTCAAGTTCTTTTTTTCTTTTTTTTTCTTTTTTTGTCTTTTTGAGACAGGGTGTCTCTATGCAGTTCAGGCTGACCTTGAGCTCACTTTGTAGCCCAGGCTGCTCTCAAACTCACAATGATCTCCTTGCCTCAGTCTCTCAAGTGCTGAGATTACAGGCATGCACCACCATGCCTGGTTTCTCATTCAACTTCCGAAATGTAAATATCACCTGAATACCTATACTTTACTTGTGCATAACAGGAATTGTGGAAATATAGAGATTTAAAAAATATTTTAAACTTTCATGTGTAAAGTTTCCTTCTTGTGAACTCTCTATAAAAATACCTGGGAGTGGTAGTATGTGCCTGTAATCCCAGCACCCTGGGAGATGAGGCAGGAGGATTGCTTATCTGGGCAAATAAGCAAGATAGCAAGAGCCTATGTCAAAATAAAAAATAACACGACTGAAGATGTAGCTCAGTGGAATGCACTGGATGCAGTCCATAGTCCTGGGGTGGGGGAGGCCAGCATGCCAGCTGCAATAGTGGTTTTTTGTTTTGTTTTGTTTTGTTTTGTTTTGTTTTGTTTGCGGTGCTGGGGATTGAACTCAATTTGCGCTTGCCAGGCAGGCACTTTATGCTGCTGAGCTAAATCCCCAGCCCTGCAATACGGTTTATACCGCCCTGTTCATTTAGTGCACTATTAGTGTATTTTGCAGAATATTATTATGCTTCTACTCTTCCATCTCTAAAATAAACTTGTTGCAGTCAATATGTTCAGCCTTTGACAGGAGCTTTTTCTGTCTTTGTGTCACTCATCTGCTCATTCAATATAAAGTAATTTCCTTTTCTATGTTACAGTCCTAAACTATGAAATGCAAATTTTTCATTAAAAAAATCAAGTGCCACTTTAAATTTACTTCAATCTATGGAATTTTAAAGGTTAAACTCAAACAATTGAGTATGTGGGCTGAACCCAACAATTTTATTTCATTTTACTTTAATATTTTAGTTCAGTTTAGTTTGCAGTGTTGGGGATAGAACCTAGGGCTTACTGCATGGGAAGCACGCTGAATCTCTAAATTCCCTTCCTAGCCCTGACCCTGACACTGTGTGCCTAGTACAATAAGAGGGAATGAAGAAGCCATAGCCCAGGAGTACTGAATTGATGGACTCTCCTGTTAAAACTGCCTCCTCTGATGCACGCACACAGCACTGTGGTCACTGGAACAATAGCACTTGCCAAGTTTGCCACAGTACTACAAGGAAGGACTGACTCTCCCTGTAGGTTCCCAGAGGATGTCACTCCATCCACAACAGACACTGACACTGTGTGCCCAGCTGCCGTCTCCATCTAGATCCAGCTGGCACCGAAGGCTAAATCGAGGGAGAGCCATGACCCTTCTGGCCTCAAGCACAATAATCAAGTTTTTCTCCTCTACTCCCTTCTTTTTTGAGACAGGGTTTCACTATGCAGTTCAGGCTGTCCTTGAACTGACTCTGTAGCCCACACTGGCTTTGAACTCACAGTGATCCTCCTGCCTTGGTCTCCTGAGTGCTGGGATTACAGGCAGGTGCCGCCAAGCCCGGCCTTCCTTCCTGCCTTCATTGCACCAAATCTTCCTTCAAATCCACCCTCTAACAGAAAGCTAGTGGGCTTGTCAGGTTAATTTATTGTCATGGTGATTCAGTTTCAGTTTCTTTACTAACTGAAAAGGAGGTTCAGGGTCTGGGTTAAGTCACCGAATTCCATTTGCTTTGCTTCTCCCTTGGTACAGCAGCCTTCTGGTCTCTTGAGCTTAAGTCTGCAGTTTTTCCTATTCAGTGAGAAACAGGAAGAAGCACAGTGAAAGTAGAAGTGCGGTTCCTAAAACTGCCTTTTCCAATAAGTCACTCCCCAAACAGTAAATGGAAGCCAAGCTGTTCAGTAATGTGGAACACCATTTACAAGAAGGTACAACACATCTGCTAAAAATGTGTTTCCTTTTTTTTGTCATAATGATTACTGTTAAGTCTGAAAATTCAAAACTCTTTCACTAATTTCTCCTATTTTGTTACTTCTTTTGTAACAACTTTTCTATATTTACTTACAATTTAGGAATTATTTCTGTAATCTTACTGTTTCTTCTAATCATAATGTCGTTGCAAAAATAGTTTTTGAAACAAAATTAACACTATCTTTAATCGCAGCATTTTTTTTTTTTTGTCTTTTTTGAGATGGGGTCTCGCCGTGCAGTTCAGCAATCCTCCTGCCTCAGCCTCCCGAGTGCTGGGATTACAGGCGTGAGCTACCATGCCCATCCCATCATTCAACATCTTAGTGTACTGCTTATTCCTCAAGACTTGCTTTGCTCCAGGAATAGTGGAGGCACATCTGTAATCCCAGCCAGTAAGGGGGCCGAGGAAGGAGTTCAAGAAAGTTCAAGAAAACCTGGGCAATTTAGTGACCTCCCTGTCTCAAAACAAACAAACAAAAAAACCTAAAGAAACTTTTGTGTATAGGGTATAGCTTATCAGAGACTATTTTGGATTTGTCTTTATTTCAACTAGCTACTTTCTACTCCAAATACTTTAAACATCTTTCCATGTTAATGCATGTACCCAAATTTCATAGTTTTGGTGGGTGAATAATATTCCATTATGTGATATACCACATTAATTACTTTTCTATTGAGATTTAGATGAACATCTTGAACATTTTTTTCTTTTCTCATTTTCTCTTTTTAACATCTTGAAAATTATCTTAAACAATATTGGACTGAATAACTTTCTAGTAGAATTAGAATATCTCAGGGCCTAGACTTCTGTTGTATCTTGCAAACTGCCCGTGAGAAAAACTGGACCAGTCTACACCTTGGTCACAGGGGCTGAAGGTCTCCCCACTTCCCAGTGTTCAGCTGTTCTACACTAAAGATGTACTCAAAGGTCAGGCCTTGCAAATGTTTCTGGTATACAAGCCATGGGCTTGGTCCTGGAGATTTGGTGGCCCCTGAACTGTATGTGACTGCAGCTCCTCGGTGAGGATGCAGCTTCTCCAGATGTTCACCCTTGTTACCTGCAAGAGGGCAACTGGTTGATTTTTGCAGGAAATTTCACAATAGTAAGGTGAAATTCCAAGTGGGAAAGTTGTTTTTAACATCTCTGTTCCCACTACACTTGAGCCTCCTTGCTTACCTGCAGAGACCTCCCCGTCCTGCCTTGTCTGATGATTCTCAGGTTAAGTCAGGGCTGCTCAGCCAACTCTCATAGGTGACCCTAGACTCTGTACCCCTCCCATGAACTCAAATGTTTCTCCCTTTCCTTGGTCTTTACCTTACCTTCCTCTTACCTGTGACACTGGCTCTAACACCTCTTTCTTCTTACCATTCTTCTTCCACCATAAAGTTGCATATTAAGAAGGAAATCTGTATGGAATTGGACAGCAGATCGCACTGGATGCTCATGTTCCTAAAGCAGTGAAGTTGAAGGAAAAAAACGACTTTGGGAGGAGCATCTCCGTCTCTCTTTCCTCCACCCAGGACATAGAAGCCCAAGCACCTGCTCCAATGCTGATCTCTCCATCTTTCCCATCACCCTGCTATCATCTGGAGCCCCTTCCTTTCCCTCCTGATCTGCTTCCATCCCTGTTCTTACCCCCATGCTTAAGAGCCAGGCCCAAGAAGGACCAGGACCAGGGGTCTGGAAGTTCAACCATCTGTGCTGGCAGCAAGGGAGTATGCTTTTGCCTAGAACAAATTAAACTGCAGGGCCCTGAAGAAATTTGTTAATGATAGCAAGTTGGTTGGAAAAAGCATTTGAATCTATGTTCAAGGATGGACATTGCTAAGAATTAACTGATTCTAAGCGAGGACCTGGAATTCTCACATGGTTCCACTCATTTCTGCTCTTTTACAGTAGCCATCTCAACATCTGTTGCTGTGATTTTTGCAGTGATTGCGGTACTCGTGCTGGTATGGTACTTTAGATCAAGGTGAGTGACACGGGAGAACCAGAGTCTTCCTTCCTATAGTAAAGTGCCGTACTATGAAGATTCTGAGATGCCCCAAGGAAGACTCTCACGGTCAGCCCCTTCTGTATCAGTCCAAAGAAGCATTGAGGCTGTGCAGGATTGACTCAGTCTTAGAGAGCCTTCACTACCCCCATTCCAGGCCATTAGTGTGAAAGGGGGCAGCCAGAGCCTGGCTGATGATGTAGGTGACAAAGTTCCTCAAAGCCAATTCTTAAAGAAAGAAGGGAGCCAGAGGTGTAAGTGGGTGTGTGGTAAAGTGTGCACTTAGAATGTGTGGCACAAGTACTGGGTTCAGGGCTGGGATATAGCTCAGTGGTGCAGTGCTTGCCTGGCCGGTGCAAGGGGTTGAGTTCAAGTCCCACTACCCATCCCCCCAAAAAGTACTGGGTTTGATACCCAACAACCCACCCCAAAAGAATACACTCAATGACCGATATGATGAATATGCAATCTGTATATTGTTCTTACGATATACTCTTCTGAATATTATTCTCGTGTGTGTCCATTCAATATGGGCATACTTCTTCATGGTGAACTTAATTCCATATTTCTAGCATTTATATTTCTGCATTTCAGTTTGTGCAATGTTTCTGCCACTTGCTGAAATATCAGATTTGTTTCTGATTTTTTGAGATAGGATCTCACCATGTAATTCAGGCTGGCCATGAATGCACAATGTAATACAGGCTGTCCTCAAACTTGTGGTAATCCTCCCGCTCAGCCTCCAAACCTGCATCTGCTGGGATTACAGATAGGGACCACCATGTCTGACATTTTTATCATTCTTTACCCAAACCCTCAATCAAAAGGCAACACTTGCACTTCCACTCTTTTTATTCACAGCTGATTAGTATATATATTTTAAACACTTAAACAAAGTGCTGAGGACGGTTTTAAGTCATCTGTATCAACATGATCAGGTCTGGTCTGTCCAGACTTCTGGTTACTCTTTCCTTTTCTTGTCCCTGCCATCTGCATTTCTTTTCAGCAAATGATTAGCAAAAGGTCCGGAAAGAGTGAATATGGCATGAATCATGCCAACAACACTGCTAAATCTTTGGTGAATGAAAGGTTGCAAAACCAAAGTAGGACTGAAATACTACCTGCACATTTAGGCATTCCAGGTTTCCCGTCTCTGATCATTGAGGACTAAGTGTTTTCTGATTATTGTGGACGGAGTCTATGTCTGTTAGTATTATCTACCCAAGCTGGATATGTACGTTTAATAGAAAGGATGACCCACTTATCTTTTTAAAACCTGTGAATTATCGGCTTTGCAGGAATATTCCCCAGCCACGTGCTATTGAAATGGAAACTGTGGAAGCAATCCCGATGGCTGGGGATACCAGCAGCAGAGAGGAAGACACAGGAAGACACAGTCCACTCAACCTCTGAAACTCAGGAAAACTAGCCAGGCTAAGCCTGGAGCGAAGGCTCCATCTCTGCGTTAGATGAAAAGCAACTGGGAGATACCAGGAAAAGGCCCAGCAGGATAATCAGAGGGCTCTGGCTTGATCTCATGGACTGTGCCTGGGCACATCCCAAAGGATTGAGCAGGTTCTCCTGCACCCAGCGGACGCTGCCCACCTGGCTGGCCTGAGTACACAGCCAGCTTCCCAAAATCCAAGCAGCTGCAGTTCTCCCTGGAGGGCTGAAGGCCCTGGAGGCCTCTCATTTCACTCTGACATTGATTCAGGACAGCTGAACCACTTGACTGTCTTCTCCATACCTCATCCTGACTTGCATTCTACAGAGAACAAGAACATTCTACAGAGAACAAGACTGTGGCTGTCTGATAATTACAAGGCTCTTGCTGGCTTGGGAAGACGGCAGCATTAGAGTTCCTCAAAATTCTCTCCTGTGTGCATTTAAAGGGAGCTGAGAAAGGCAGTAAACACATTGAGCCAGTGAATTCTTCTGCTATAAAGGAGAATTGAACTCAGTGACGTTTTACATATGTATGCTTTTGTATTTATACTTTCCTATTTGTTATAGCTACATGTATATATGATTTATATTTTGAAAGTGTACCTTGTATAAACAAAATAAAATATCTATTTTCAGTATTAAAAATGCACTAAAAGAATTATCAAAGCGAAATGTTCCACAAAGGAAAACAAGACAAAGAGTAGGAATGCAGAATTCAGAATGATTAACCTTGGGTTTTCTTTCTAAAAAGAGAAACCATGCATAGAGCTGGCACAGACTACGGATTTGTCACATAATTTGTAGCTGAAGAGAAGCAACATGATCTAATCATAGGCCTAATTCTATCTCATTTTACAGATAAGAAAACTGTAGACTAGAAAAGTTGGCCAAGGTCACACAGCTCAACTAATGCCAGAGCTTGAACAGAACTGGTACTGGCGTTAGGGGAGGAGAGGAGCAGGGCTGACTGGAAACTGACTGCCCACCACTCCCTGTATTTCCAGGGTAGCGAGGAGCCGCCACAAGCTTTTGGAAGGTAGGCATGGACACGGCGTCCCATCAACATGCAGCTGGAAGCGCTCCAGATGTCACTTCTCACAGACTTCCCAAATCATCAGTTTAGGGATTTTCATCAAAATTAACAGAAGCTTTTCCACATCGCTGCTTGGGCTTGCTCACAGCATGGTGGTCTTGGTCCAGTCAGATTGCTCACAAGGTGACTGAGAGAGTAGAAACTGTCAGGCCCCTTAAAGATTAGACCAGAAACCACTGCACAGCACTGGTGTTGCATTACACTGATCAAAGCAAGCCCCAAGGCCAGTTCAGGTTCAAGAGAAGGAGCATGACAAATGGAGAGAAGGGCTCAAGGGAAGCCATTTTTGTTACCGTCTACCATACTTGGCAGGGCCATTGGCAAACAAAACTTTTTTCTGTATTCAGCACTCTGTAAACACCAATATATCCTGGATGAATGAATGAACATGATGTAGGGTTTAGCACCTGCTATTCAGAAGGATCTATTTATTTATTTTCTTTTTTTCTTTTGAGACAGGGTCTTGCTATGCAGTTCAGGCCGGCCGGCCTTGAGTTTGCATCCATCCTCTTGTCTCAGCCTCCCAAGTGCTGGCATTACAGGCATGTGCCACCAGGCCCAGCAACACTCATTTCTAAAATTAATATTTGAAGTTGAAAAGGTACATAAAAGTCCAATGGACCTGAAAGCTCTGCAGTTATTAAGCTGTTAGCCCAAATGTCACCAGCTGGCTCTACCTCTAAATAATACACATGCTTTCCTTCCCTCATTTCTTGCCCTCCACAAATGTTTTCTACGAAGACAATTGATCATTCATCTTTCATATTTTGCCTTGATTTTCCTTGATCAAAAAATAAGATTCTTTTAGCTTCTTGTCTTTAAAAATATTCTTCTAGAAATTAAAAAGTAGCAAAACAGGAATCAACATACACACTTAAATATATCCCCATGTCTCTAATGGCCCACTCCACTTCATTAAGGGCCTTTTACTGTTAGACAAGAGTTCATCATGGCTTTAGAATAAATTTTTTTTAAAAGCAATTAGCACTCTGAGTCTACTTGTCTTCCCACACAAGTCTGTGCCCCTTTGAGGCAGGAGCAGCCCAATTCAAACCATAGATTCCTCTGCCTTCACCACTTGATACTCAAATTAATATGCGAATACTGTTCCAGAATTTATACACAAGAAGACACTATACTTAGTGTACTCCTTCCTTCCCCTAATAGTCTTCCAAATTTTTTTCCCTTTGAACAGATTTTATTTTCATTACTTGTCACTGAAACCTTCCTGATATGTGCCAGGCAGACCTATGGAGAATGACAGAGAGGCAGGGAAGTAATGCAGATCTGTGCTTGGTTATGTGCCCTAGAGAGGAGAAAAAGGGCAGGTTTCACTGATGTTCTGAGCAGCCCGTCCACGCAGTACGTTAGTTCACCAGATGTTTACAGGGCAGCAGGTCATTAATGGTCAGCTCTGGAGATGGCTCTGCTTCAAGCCTAAAGCTGTACCATATAAGTAAGCAAAGGCCACAGATGGGTGGGGACTATAGGGCAGGGAAGGGGATTACTGGGGACTGAACCCTGGTCCTTCACACTGAGCTACATTGCAGTGGTTTTTTAAAAACGATGACTACACCACTCAATCACTAAGTTGCTCGCACCAAGGCTGAACTTGCAGTCCTCTTTTCTCAGCCTTCCAGAGTGCTGGGATTACAAGTGTGTGCCTTTTAATGGCTTCTAACGGCACTGAAAAAGCTAGAAATGAGAATAAAAAGCTAAAATCCCTAAATTCTCAATTCAAACCATACGCTGAAACTTAAAGACTTCCTAGAACCATGTTGAATTTCATGCCTTAGAGATGCCACACCAGATACCTGAAAATACAACTTCAGAGTTGGAGCCCCTAAACTGCTAAGCAACAGACGCTGAATCTGCAGTCCCAAGTTTCCTAGCTGAAAGGCTGAGTATTCACTGGGTACTGAAAGGGACGGTGGTCAGGGGAGAAATGTGGACTCACGCATCTCCTCTGCTTTGTCCCGTGAAGCAGCCCTTTTCTGTCTGTTAATGCCCTACCGTTTCTTCCTTGGTTGAAGTGCTGTGCTGCAAAAGCAAGCCTGCTCTCCAGGTGACCCCGAGTACCTCAGGCTCTCAGATCACACAGAGCAGCCATGCAGCCGGACCACTGCTTCCCAAAGGCCGTCCAGCGCTCTGTCCATGCACTATCCTGTTTCCACTGCTTCCCTGGGAGCTGGCCACCGGGCCTCTCATGGGTCAGGCCCAGGGCGCATGCTTAGTCCAGCAGTCACTGCTGCACTGTCCTGTCTGCATCCACCTTTCCAGAGCCTGCTCAGCTCCTCTCCAGTGAGCCTTTTGCCTACTCAGAGGTGCCAATCTGTCTCTGAGCTCTTGTAGCCCTTACTCACAGTTCTGTTTTAATGTGATAATTACTAAATACTCCACTGTACAGGGGAAAGGGCATGACTTAGAAACCTGAGTGCCAAATGTTCATTCACTGCCCACCATTTGGAAAAAATACATGAGCTATCTGGATTGGCACCACTCAACTATAAAGTGAGGGTGACAGCACATGCACTGTCCCTCTCACAAAGGCCTGAGATCACATCTGAGACTTGTTTTTCAAGAACTGTACAACCTAACTGGGGCATGGTGGGATATACCTGTAATCTCAGCATTCTGAGCGGTGGAGGCAGGAGGATCACAAGTTTGAGCCTTGCTGGGCAAATAATGACTTTTTGATATCCTTCTCACAATAAAAATTTAAAAAGGGATGAAGGTACAGCTCAGTGCAAAGGTCCTGGGTTCAATGCGAGAGGGAGAGGGAAAATTGGGAGGTAGGACAAAGGGATGGAATGAAAATAGACAACGGATAGGCTTTAGCCTGGCCAGAAAGGGAAAACATCAAAACAAACAACAGAGCAAAGCAACTTACACTACAAGACAATAAATGCTACAGAACTGTGAATATGTTACACAAATTCTGTAAAGGCAGAAATCACTAAAAAATCTAAATATTCAAGGATCTCTTTAGAATCAGCATGTGTTGGGGGTGGGGTGAGTGGAATTTAAATAAATGCCCAGGAGTATTCTAAACAGGAAGAGGGACAGGCAAAGACACAAACTGAGAAGCAAGCATCCAGCTCAGGCAAGAAAGAGCACAGCAGTCGGGCAGATGGGCTGGTAAGAAGGCAGAAGTAGACTGTGAAGCATCAAACCTCAGAGGAGCAGGGATTCTAGGAGGATTGCCCAGAAACTCTGTTAAAACCGAAACAAAAGCAGCCTGAAGAGCAAAGATTCTGCCAATCAGCAGAACCTTGTGATCTCAATGCCACGTCTCTGGCTCCACCCAGGCATTTCCTTCCAGTAGACATCCCTGCGCCAAATATAGGAAGTTCTCGATCTAGAGCTGATATTTCACATCTTTGGAACAAGAGCCAAAAGTACTAATTACAAAACAGATGTGTAGTCTTCAAAACTCTCTTTGAGATAAATGCATCCCAGCCAATTCCCGTTGCTCTAGGACAAAGTAGGGCTGCAAGTGGTTGCAGGTGTTTTCAGTGTTCCTGGAGGATGCAGAGGCAACAGAGGGACAGCCTAGGACAGCCGAAGGTAGAGAGCTTGGAAGGGATTCTGGGTTCTCATCCTGAGTCCTATAGAGTCACACCAGCTACCCCTTCCAACAGTCCTCCTTCCTAGTGAGAGGTTTAGGAATGGTAAATTAATCCCATTTTGACAACCTGTGGCCTCAACTGGGAGGCTTCTGGGGTTTTCTTACTACTAAGAGACACAAAGACAAGCTTAGCCCTCTTTCTGATATAGCTGTGTCTGCACACAATGCCTGAAACACCCTGGACAACTGGTCACCAGAGAGGTCAGGCTGGGCACAGCTGTCACAAGGATGACAGCACATGGAAAACACCAAGTTCTTCAGTACTGTTACATAACTGAGACAAGATCCCTAGTAACGTCTGCTCTGGACTCCTGCATCAAGTCATCACACTTTTAAGGTCCTTGAGAGTTTTGCTTATTCACAGCAAAAACCATAGATACTGAATGTGGTAATGCAAAGTATGGATGTTGGCGCTGGTGTGGTGGCGCACACCGGTAATCACAGAATCAAGACTGAGGCAGTACATCGGCTGCAAGCTTGAGGTCAGCCTGGCCTACACAGTGAGACCCTATCTCAAAAAAACAAGACAAACAAACAACAACAAAAAAGTGGATATTGTAATAGGCCCTAAAATGTGGAACTGGCTTAGTAGAGGTGGCAAGACAAAGGGTCATTAAGATTCCTACTGTGTTAGAGTATCAGTGACCCTTGGTTATGTGGTTATGGAACAACTGATCACAGTGCTGCTGGATTATTATGGGTCCAGATTAGGAAAACATGTATTAAGAAAATGATTACTGGGGCTGGGGATTTAGCTCAGCGGCATAAGCACCTGCCTTGCAAGCAGGCAGTCGTGAGTTCGATCCCTGGTACCGATAAAAACGAAAAAGACCAAAAAAAAAAAAAAAAAAAAAAAAAAAAGAAAATGATTACTTAAAAAAAAATCCTGTACCATTGAATCACCCACTTTTAAAATGCAAAAGAAAAACTATGTTCAGGGACTCTGTCCTAATGTCGAGAACCTCTTCCCAGCCTTGCTTTTTTTGAGACCATTCTACACAGAGACCATTTTCCTTCCCACTGGTATTTGATAGTTGTAATGTATAAATGCACAGCTTATAGTCAACAAGTTACTTAAAGGTGATTACCAAAAAAAAGTTCCCTACCTTCCCAGTCACCTCTCCTCAAAAGAAAAATACTTACAAACCTTTTCACTGGTTGTTTTGGTACTCCCTTCATCTCCATGTCATCTCACACTGGTTTCCACTTAGTTTTGAGACCTGTAACTGATCACCTGCTTTGAAGGCTGGGGAAACAGCTCGTTTACTCCCCTCTTTCCCCAGGTTCACACATTCCCTACCTCTAATACACATGCTGATGTTAATAATATGGAATCACTGTCATACCCAGCTAGGCTGGTCTCTTTTGCACAATTTATTGCCTTCCAAATAATCAAAGTTCAGATCCAGCTAGACATTCTACAGCCATCTTGTTTATAACCACCATTTTGCCTTCTAGATGACATTTATATTATAAACTGATAATGTTATGCCTGTCACTGACATCTAGACTATTTCTTAGCAGACACAGTAAGAATATACTGTGCTTGAGAAGGGTCAGGAACCTTCCAGTTGGCGCAGTGGCCCACCTGTGTCTAGCTTGGCACATAACCCCTTTCTGCCTGCACTGCTGCCTGCCTCCCAAGACATACTTCCATTTGTAAACATTTATTAAACAGTTTTTTAAGCAATCCTAGATTGGTGTCACACTTTCTTTGATCCTACAGTAATCTCTACCATCAGTAGGCAATTCTCATTCACCGGCAGCAAATCTTTCCAAAACAGCTGCCTTTTAAAACATCTCTATTTGCTTAGTTTTCTATTCTTGACATTAACTCCAGCCTCGACACTCTGCTGTCTTCTAGGTATCTTCCCAAAAGTTAAAGACATCATATTACAATGATACATGCATACCCGTGTTTATAACACATAATTCATAATAGCTAAATCTTGTAAGCAACTTGTATGTTCATCAACTGATAAATGGATAAAAGAAAATGTAGTATTCATACACCGTGGAGTACTACCACCACAAAAGATAAACAAGTTATTTGTATGAAAATGAATTCAACTTGAGACCATAATGTTAAGTGAAATAAATAAGATACATATGCTTAAAGATTGCATGGTTTATGTAAGAAACTTGAAATATAAATAACGGGCCAGATGAAAGAAGTATTAGGAAGAAGGCAGGTATTTTTTCAAATGCAAAGGGGATCAAGAGATAGAGGAAGAAAGGGGAGGGAAAAGAGATGGAAAAGAATTAAGATGTGTTATGTACAGGTACAAAGTCCATCACGATCATCACCATCGTGTACTAGTAGAAAATAAACATATATTCAGGGACAGTTGGTATTTACTAAGCTCATTCCTTAACAGAGACTGCACCTAGAGCCTCAGGCTCCACTCCAATGTGTTCTGGTGCCTCCATGCCCTGGGTGCCTTGGTCTCTTTCCTGCCTAAATCCAGTACTGTTTCCCAGGGAAATGTCATCCCCCAATCTTATTTCCTACTAAAACTCGACCCAAGCCTATCACCATGTACTAAAGTAAAATCTAAATGGATCAAAGATCTGAATATTAAAACAGAAACAATAAATCTATTGGAAGACAAATTAGGTAGAAACCTTGAAGACATAGGGGTAGGTAGAGAATTCATGAACAGGACTCAAACTGCACGGGAAATACTTCCCAGAATCAATAACTGGGACCACCTCTTATTAAAAGGTTTCTGTAAGTCAAAAAAAATCTCCAGCATAGTGAAAAGAAAACCCACAAACTGGGAAAAGATCTTAGTGAACTCCCCCTCAGACAAGGGACTTTTGTCTAAAACACATAAAGAATTTAAAAAAACTCAGACCCCCAAAATTCAAAGACCCAATCCAAAAATGGGCATCTGAGATGAATACACACTTCTCAGATGAAGAAATACAAATGGCAAATAAATACATGAAAAAATGTTCGTCATCATTGGTCATTAGGGAAATGCAAATTAAAACCACACTGAGATTCCATCTCACTCCTGAAAGAATGGCTAGAATCAAGAAAACCAACAAGTGCTGGAGAGGCTGCGGGGGAAAAAGGAACTCTCCTACACTGTTGGTGGGAGTGTAGACTGACCTTTGTGGAGGTCAGTCTGGAGATTTCTCAAAAAGCTGGGATTGGAAATCCCATTTATTCCAGCTATTCCACTTCTAGGCATATTCCCAGAACTGAAAGCATCATACCACAGTTATATATGCGCACCTATGTTTATAGCAGCACAATTTGTAATCGCCAGATCTTGGAAACAACCCAAGTGTCCATCAACTGAGGAATGGATAAAAAAGATGTGGTATTTCTATACAATGGAGTACTACTCAGCTATAAAGAAGGATCACATTGAGATACTTATCAATAAATGGGTGCAGCTTAAAACCATACTCATAAGTGAAACAAATCAAACTCGCATCTGTGAACACCAAATAGTTTCCCTAGTGTAAGAAATGATTCAAATATATAAAAGTATGTGGTAACCATGATTCCCCATTATGTGGCCTTGAAGCTTTATAGTTTTCACTCATTAATTGGAATGGCTTTATTTTGGGCTATTTGACATTATGGCCTGTGATGCAATGAACAACTAACTGTTTTGAAGAAAATAAGACATCATAATAGCTAGTGCTGATTTAATACCATCTTGTTTTGAAGCCACACCAAACTATGGCTCTTCTGTCTCCATTGATTTTATCAGGTTGTATCTTGCTGGATTTTATCGTATGTGGTAGTATAAACAAAAACTGTTATAAGCAAAGAGACAATATAGAAACCATTGTTCATTTTTCTATTAGCTGGTTCTAAGTACTCTACAATGCTTTCATCCACTTGATGCTATAGCATATGAAGTTATATTCAAATATTGCAAGGAAAAAGACACTATAGTAACTATTAAGTCAGGTTATTTGGAAACCATATTTCCTATGGTTTTAGGAAGAAACCAATACAAACAGATAAATCTTATCCACAAGATTATTTGGTGGTGAAGCACTAGGTTGCTGAAAGTGTCATGCTTTAACCTGTATTATGTTGTTATGCCCCCTTTTATCTCAACCTCTCCCTTATTCATTAAAAAATTGTTTAATTTTTTAAATTTCCTTTTTAAACTAAGGGGAAAAAATTAAAAAAAACTAGGATATATTATAGTAACTTTTTTGATTTCCTATTAACATGATTTGAAGTCCTGTAATACTCCCACTATCTTGTTTTGACTGATAAGACTCTGTTCTGCTCTGTATGATAGTATTAAGTATGAAAGTATAGGCAACTACTTTGAAGGCAATAAGATTCACTTGATGCCCATTCTGGTTTGACTATTATCCTCTTTTGAGGTTCTGTAAGATTTACAATGTTTAGGTTTTATTGGTCCTGTTCTCTACTGCTTTGTTCAACTTTATAATACCTAATGAGATAGACAATCCTTCTTAAGGAAGCAAGAGGCATTATGGTAACCATTGTTGATAACCTTGTACTCTGTTTTTACATCATGTGCTGTCTATCGTTGGTTTTGACTGACAGCTTTATCATGCTTGATTTTATTCTCTTACAAAAAAAAAAGTAGTAAGATCTAAGGGAGCAATAAAGCCCAAAATGTGTAAATTTTGTTATAATAAAGAGAGGGAAAGAAAAGTGCCCTGAAGGATACAACAGCAAGGGTGTTTAGGTGTGTTAAATAGAAGACCATATTAATATTTTTGATTGGATTACTGAAAAAAAATCTTATTTCCTCACTTCACTGACCCACATCCTCCAGTGGCTTCTGGAGGAAGGCAGAAGAACAGGCCAATAAAACTGGAGGCATGAGAGTGCTGAGACTTTAATGACTTCCTGGCCAGGTTTAGAGATTTTTGTTTTAATCAGATAGATTCTCACTGAGTGAGAGTGAGTCCTGAGTGACCTCAAAATCATGATTCGCCTGCCTTAACCTCCCAGCTGCTGGGGTTACACACACCCCGTGGATCCCATGGGAAGGGCCACCACACCCAGTTTTCCCTTCAATTTCTTAAACGACAGTTGTACAATTCTGACACTGCATAATCTGAAGACATTTTGATTCCTGACCCTTTACATAAAGCTTCTTTTCTTCTGGGAGCTTGCAGGATCTTTCTTTCTGCTGCTCTGAAATTTCCACTATTAATGTTCTCATTACTTTCCATTGTGTAGTGGTCGTCATACCTACCTGACACGCTTTGCTCACTAGACATCTATTTTTGCTCATTTGGTAAGCATTTTGTGGGACATTTCAATACAGAAACCTCTTTCATCAGTTCTGGTTAATCTTTCTTTACTTTTTGGGGGGAAGAGAATTATCTTCCTAAAACTCTTTTATTATGTAGTCTTAAATTATTTCCTTGTCTTGTAATCTTTGTTCCACTTTCTGTTTTCTGAACTTATCCTTCCAACATGAAGGTTTTTACTACTTTCACACTTCTGTCTGCAAGTATTAATTTCACAAATGCAGCATCTTATTTTCTGGATATATCATAGACATTCAGGTGCTTTCTTCTGGCACAGACTCCTTCCTCCAGGTTGATTCTTTGATTTTAATATCCAACTTTCATCTTGGAGGCACTTTTCAGGTATCTCTAATCCTTGTTTGATTCCTCCTACTTAAACGTAGAGCACCAAGGTTCTAATTGACACTGAGCACCTGAATGTGGTGGTAGGTGGGTGGGTCTGATTATTACAGATTTATTCCACTAGGTCATCTGCATGGCCTGCTTCCTTAGGAACTTTTAATGTTATTGTCATTGTTTCTGCTGAAGCAGCTTGGATTACCTTGAGGATGTACACAGGCTTCCCAACCTCAACCTCTACATTTTTATGGCTTTTGTCTATTTTCTTTGCTCTCATGATTTAAAATTAAAAAAAAACAACTTCTGCCATTTTAATATGGTTTTAGGAAGAAACCAATACAAACAGATAAATCTTATCCACAAGATTACTAATCTCCTCTTGCATTTTAGCTCACTGCATTTTAGCTTTACTGAAACTGACTGGCTAACATCATACTTCTTCCAAGGGGTCAGCTACAGAAACATCTCTCCATCTTTACTGGACCCTTTACAGCACTGGCTGCTGATGTTCACTGTTCTTGAATTCAGGAACAACTCCATCATGCTAGCCATTCCTCTGGGACCAGCGTCATTTCTCTGCAAGAGCTCTCTTGCTTTCCTTCGCCCTCCCTCACAGTCCTCAGGCTCATTTCCGGTATCTCTGGTCTTCTCATTCTTTATACTCTCCTAGATAAGCTCATCAAAATTCTTCAAGCGAACACCTCAACTACCTCTTCTACACCTACAACTAAAACCCTTATTTCCAGTCCAGTACTTTACTGAAATATGGACTTCAACAAAACACACTACATGTCATGGGGGTAAGATGAGAAAACAGAAAATAGAGCAAACATTAAGAAACAAGTAGTAATATGTATATGTATATGTATATGTATATGTGTGTCTATGTATATAAAAACATTTAAGATAGTTATACTACTGATTTCTCCGAGTTCACTGAAGAGAAAGATTTGTACTGGTATTGTTCAGACAGTTGAATGCAGATGTCCTGTGCTCTAGGTGAATGATTTGGGGATGACAATGCACAATGTATGTACCATTGTTGCCCCAATTCACGTGTATTGAAATTTTGTTGTAGTTTTTTTATCCTTTGATAAAATGGATTTTAAAAAAAAAGCAAGTAGTAAACCAATTTTAAAAAGTTGAGCATCAGCAAAATAAACAAATTTCAGGAAAAAAAGAAAGAAAATGGATCCAGTATGCAAAAGCCTCCCGGACAATTCTACTTGGATTTTTCATGAGTACCCTCAGATACAAAATTTCAAAGTCAAATTCATCCTTGTTTTTATACAAGTCTTATCTTCTTTTCTATTAAAAGATATCCTTACCACCTAGAAAGGCAGCCAGAAAATGGGAGTTACACTGATGTTCCCTCACTGAGTGATGACACCCATCTAAACACTAAGATTTACTGATTATATCTTCTTAGTATCAAGACCAGAAGTTCTTCAAATTTAGAGTGCACAGAATCACCTGTACAGCTAATGAAATACCAACTGCAGGGAATCAGCCCGAGTCCTATCCCCTAGGTATGGGGTGGGGACTGAGAAATTTTATTTCTAATAAGTGGCCAGGTGATGCCAAAGCTGCTCATATGGGTACCTTTGACCTATGTATCCACTCTCTAATCACAGCTCCCCCTACAATTTCCTTGGTCCAGACCATCAGCTGTCATGTCTTGCTGACAATACAATCGTTTGCCTTTTAACATATCCAATCTTCTCCCTCATCCTCTTCCTCCTTCCTCTTTCCTCCTCCCCTTCCTCTCCTTCTTCTTCTTTGGGTGCTGTGAATTAAACTCAGGACCCTGTGCTTGGCAGACAGGCACTTATGCCTCTGAGCTACACCCCCAACGTATCCAATCTTCTTAAAACATCCTTCCAACTGTATCTGGAATGATCTTTCTAAAAAGAAGTGATGTCTCTAGACGCTGGAGTCTGCTTGGCACAGCTCAGCCAAATGTGCTGTATTCTTTGGGTGATACGTCTACCCCTCCACCCGCCACTAGCATCCTAAAACTGAATGGCAAAAACGCCCAATATCACACCCATGTACAGCTCTGTGATGTGTTTTTTCTAAGAATTATTAACTTCATTACGATTTCCACCTAGCACCCCATGCACACTAAACCAGGAAACAACTTCCCATTTCTCTTCTACTAACTCTGTCTCTTCCACAGTAGTCAATCATCATTTTCGTTAAAAGTGTTTCTGATCTTCAGGAAACATAACAAGTCTAAGCCTGGCTATTTTCACTTTGTACTTTTTAAAGCATGTTGCCATTTCCCTGTTTAAAATGTGAGTCCCACAAAGACAAAGACACACACTATGTGTTATACTCCTGTGATTGCCCATGGCATGAAAATTCCATAAGCTGCTGAAAAGAGAAAATGGGCAGAGGAGAAAGTTTAGAAACAGCGTTGGAGCAAGATGTCATTGTGGCATGCCAGCGTTGCAATGCCTGTTTAATTGAAATCTTGTAATAAAAGTTTAAATACATAAAATGTTTTTATCAAAAGAATATCCCCACTTCCCTGACCTGATAAATATGGAGGACAGGCAAGTGGTAACTGGCTATCTGGAGGAAATGGAGAAATGGCAGGTCCAACTCTGGTTGGGTTATTATTCCTTGGAAAATGTTCTGTGATTGTTCAGTCTCAGGTGAGCAGGAACCTTGCCCACGCTGGCTTTCTTCAGCTCTTGGGAGACCATGGCAAGCCACTCTGCACCATGAAGAATGATCAACTTGGCCTCAGAAGACAAGAAAGAGCAGGGCCTCATGCCTGGGCAGCACTATGTTCTCCACTGTGGGTTCCATGGAGTGTACTTGCTCTGGAGAGGCAGTCAGGAAGGCCAGAGGCCCAATGCGCTGCTCTGCACAGGAGTGGCACAGGTAGCCACCCTTGTTTTCTTTCCTGTTGCTCTGCAATGATAGACAAGAACAACTGGTGAAGAAATGATCTAGGACAGGATTTTATACCGAAAAGTGCTGAACTATCACAATTGCCCAGTGACAATTACGAGTCTGACATTTTCAACTCTACAAACCCTCAGAGATAACACTTCCCACAGCACTACTGTCTGGGACAGAATCACTCTATCAAATCCTCTATCTAAAATTTGTGAAAGTGAAGAGAGAAAGAACTATACACTGCAGTATAGTGCAGTGGTAGAATATGGGTTTAGCATGTGTGAGGCTCTAGGTTCAATCTCCAGCACCAAAAAAAAAAAAAAAAGACACTGAGCTCCACAAAAGGATTTCTCCTCTGCAATGTCTGGTCACCACCCATCCCCCAAACAGAACGGTCAATTAGCTTGTCCAAACAGTACCACGCATCCTGAGTCTTGATTACGCTGTCTAACGTAAGGGCAGACCTCACCTTTATTATGCTGTACATACAAAAAGTTCTTTAAAAAAGGATTACAAAAAGATCTATATACCTTACCCAAAACTCAGCTAAGTACATAGTTCATAAGCAATCTAATGTATGTAATTAAAGTCTACAGATGGCAAACATACGTAGGTGATCGGCAGTTTCTTCATGGTGAGGACAGTGTCTACAGGGATGGCATTGTTGCACTGCTCCACACAGCAGTGAACCACTCCTGTTTTTAAAACATTACTTGTCAGCTCGACTTGCAAGAAGTACTCCTGAGAAGAAATGGATAGAAAGAAAAAGGTTAATTGCAATACCCATGCTACCAAACTTAGAAACTCCAAAAGCTACAGAGCTGTAAATGTCCTTTACACCAATCCAGAGGTGCTGACCATCCACAGCTTTTCCTGCTTTCAAAGCTATCGCCAAGAAAGAACAACCAAGTCCAACTGGTTTCTGTTATAACTGCTGTTTTGTTTTGTCTTTAAAGTAATGGGCAGACATACAAAAAACTACAATGACATTTTACGACTATTTTATCTTTTACTATAAAGATCCCCAACTATATCATTAAAAAACCATTCATGCATTCACTTTACATCCCAGGTAAGCTGAAACAAAGAACCTTAGAACTTGTCCAGGCCAACCCAAATGTTTCTACCTTCTCAGGCTGTTGGCTGGCCAGTGGGCATGTAACTCAGGCCCCAGGGGTTTTTTGTTTTTTTAATCTGTAAAATGCAGAAAACATGGCACTTACTTCACATGGTTACTGTCAGGAAGACATGCGGCAGCACCTGCAGAGTGCTCATGCTGACATGCAATCTCAATACAGGGTTCCTCGATCTGAGCTGCAGCAGCCCCAAGGAATAGCAAGCTACAGGCTAGCAGGACTACAATTATCTGCTAACTGATAAATTACGACTTCCTATTTTCTAGACTAAAACCTTTCCTCATCAAAATTTTTCCCCATCTACGTCCCACACTTTAATTGATCGTTTTTCTTGTGGAAACTATCAGCTACACAACATAGAAAATACACACACACTTACGTTCCAAATGACAAGGACTGACAAAGGACAGTATGAAGTCACCTTTAAAATAAAACCACGGATTTGGCTGATGTTCCTTTGCCTATCGTCTGCACTTCCTTCTCCACAGGCACTAACCATCTTGAATTTGGTGGCTTTTCTGACCTGTTCCAAAATAGCCCTACCCTTGAGTACATACTCAAGAGCATAAAGTATCTTTTCCAAGCTCCTTGTTTATATAACTGTTGTATTTCTGGTTTCTTTCTCATCTATTACATTTCTCTCAAGTACTACAGAGGACTCAATTGTAACACTTTCACATTTATTTATCCATTCCCTTGGTATGGATATTTGGTTCTTTCCAAACTTTTTGACAACGTAGTAATGAATATGCTTGTACATGTTCCCTGGCCCACTGCAGAAGATTCTCCAGGGCTTGTTTTCAAAGGTTTTGACCCATTAACTATTACTATTCTATGCACTACATAAGAAGCTGAAATAAAATTTCACGAAAATTACATGCAATGTACCCTGATTTTTTATTTTATACCATTTCACTTCCTAAAAGCTTGAATTAATTTCACAAATCATCAAAAAATCAACCTACTCTTCCTAAAATATTCCTGCAGAGCAGCCATGCAGTCTGAAGACCCTTTATGCTACTAAATGTTAAGGGGTCCAAAGAGATTTTGCGTATGGAATTTATTAAAGTTTGCCATGCTAGGAATCTAAAGAAGTATTATAAATATTAATTCACTCTAAAAATAATAACAAGTCCACTACACTAACAATGATACATTTTTTAAAAACAGAAGAGCAGCATTACCGGACATTTAAAAAAATCTCTTTAATATCCTATAGCTTAATAGAAGGCAAATGACTCTAACCTCCCTGAAGGTGCTGCTCAGCCAGCTGCAGGCACCAGATGGAAGAAACCGGCCACTTTACCCATCTAGAGCTTTGGCAACTCCCACTGTCTTTCTCCCAGAAGCTGTCTATACCGATGGTATTTCGGTAACAGCATACTGTATTAGCTGAACATTAGTAGATTTTTGGGAGTAGGCAAAAAGGGGTAATTTTTTAAAATTTTTTAAATTTTATTTATTTATTTATGGTTTTTTTTTGAGATTGGTCTTGCTATGCAGCACAGGCAGGCCCTGAACTCACTCTGTAGCCCAGGCTGGCCTCGAACTTATGGCAAATCTACCGCCTCAGCCTTCCAAGTCCTGGGATTACAGGCATGCGCCACCATGCCTGGCAAAGAGGGGGCAGTTAGTATAGATAAAGAACCGATGTTTGCTGTACAACTGAGGGGGTCATCTACTCCATATAAAATAGCTATTTTTTTAAAAGTATTATTATTTCTGTGTTGTGTCCTCCACCTTCTCAGCTGACACAGATATTGTCATCAAAGGTCACACTTCAATAAAAGGTGCTAACACACACACACACACACACACACACACACACACACACAGGGGAGGTGACTGGACTCTGCCTCAGCACTCAGTCTGTGGTGACATGGCATGTCAGGTAGCCTTTGGAGTCTCCCTTACACAGTCATGACAGCATTACAGTGAAAAGCAGAAATGACTAGAACCTTTAAACAGTGCTATAGGTGTAATATATACTATAATACAACATGGATTACATGTATAATGTGCATTATGAACATAGTATTATATACAAAATATACGAAAGAACATACTGAGTACTACATGTATGCTATGTATTCTGTACACAGTATACACTTCACACAAAACAGTAAAAAGTACACACACGATATGTAACTGAAAAATACAATGAATGTTTAAAAATTTTTAAAAGACATCTTATGGAAATCTTTCACGAGCTCTCTACTTGTGCTGTTATGGTTGCCTTGATGATTTGAACTATTCAAAACATACACTTTCATGGGCATTTTAACTTAAGGGAAGAGCTACAAATCCTACTGCACCAGATTCAGTGAAGAAGGTGGATAAGGACACACTGTAATAAGCAGTATTTTTTATTACACCTCATAAAGACAGAAATGAGGACTTCCAGAACTGCCTCAGAAAGTGGCCAACAAAGATGGGATGATAAGGATGTCTGAAACAAAGGGGAATATTTTGAGGAGGTTTAATGACAGTGTTTTACTGCAATAAAAAAACATAAACATGCATAGTACCTTTTGATCACATCTAGTATGTACTATGAACACGGTCTGACTGTGTATAGCCCTAGAAGGTTAATCTGATTATATCAAAATGTAATACTTCTGGGCCAGGGATTTAGCTTGGTGGTATAAGCAACCTGCCTGGCAAGAGCGAGGTTGTGTTTCGATCCCTGGTACCAAAAAAAAAAAAAAAAAAGTAATACTTCCATATGATAGAATAAAAGTTAATGTTTATCTAATGAAAAATACCTTTTGAGGTGTGGTTATTGTCGTTATGACAGTTTCACAGATAAGAAAACAGAGGCAGAGTGGTTAAGTAACATGCCCTTAATCACCAAAGTGTGAATGGAAGAACTAGGAGTGACCCAGGTCTGACTAGGGCCTGTGCTTTGTACTGGGACCACCCACAGAAGCAGAGGGCGCTTCTTTCACCCTTGACAGACACTTGCTAAGCACCAACCGCATGGCAGTCCTGTCCAAAGGATGCATGTGTGAGACTTCAATTAAGAGCCTAAGATTTGAGAGGCTGAGAAGCTGTCTTCTGAGCAATTAGCCTTTTTTTCCACATTACTTCATACTTCAACAATTTTTCTTTACTTCCTCAAAATTTAAAAGAGACAAATGAACAAAAAGCCTGTGAAGACATATTTTTTAAGAGGTTTCTATGGCTTGAATATGGTGTGTCCCCTCTCTCCCCAAAAGTTTGTATGCTCAAAGCATGGCTAGATTGAGTGGCACAAATTTCAAGAGGTAGAGACCAATGCCAGGTGACTAAGTCATGAGAAAACTGCCTCTGAAGGGATTACCATTGGTCTTGAGGAGTGACTTCTCAAGATAGCAGGTTGTTAACGAAGTGTTATAAAGTTGTTTTGAGGTCACAACACACATTCTGCCTGCAACCAGTGTGCCTTCTGTTTCTCCATCATGTTGTGATGCAGCCAGTGGGCCCTGACCAAGATATTGACACTATGCTGTCTGAACAACCCAGCCACCAGAATTAAGTCAAACAGACCTCTTGAATTAATAAAATAGCCTGGCTCAAGTATTTCATTCTAGCACCACAAAACAGACTAAACTGGAGTCAGTCCAGTTAACGTTATAGAGCAGATCAAAATGGTTTTTTAGTCCAGGTAGTAGAAAACAGTGCTCACTCTGTCATTAAAACACCAGTGTCCATGACTCTGTCCTTCTCAACAGGCTTTCACAGACTCTGAATTACTATCCCTCTCACACACAACACCCTTTGTGGCCTGCTGTTTTGACCAGAAGTTAAACTCAGCTACTCTTGAAACAAGATGTCCCTGGATATGCACAAACTGAGATAAGTAAAAAGCAGCAGTACTCTATCTCAAACATGGTCTTTCCAACTTAAAACATCTGCTCATGCAAACAGGCAGTCTTCCCAGGCTTCCACAGATCCCCTGTTTCTCAACTCAGTCTCACTGAGGGAAAGTATTTCTCTAGAGTCTGAGTCCTGTTCTATGGGGAAAACTCTTTCCTCATAAAATGTGTAAACAAAGTTAGCTTTAAACAGCCTTTTAAAGGGATATATAATTGGTGGGGCTCTTAAAATGAAAAGGCCTCCATAAGAACTGTGAAACAGCTAGAAAAATCATCCTCCCCAGCAATTTCACCTCTAGAAATGCACCCTGAGATAAAGTGGCAAAATAAACCATGACTCACAAATAAGATTACATATCCCAGAATTAGCAGGCAAATGACTGAAAGCAGCCCAACATCCATCTGTGAGACTGTGACAAACATGATACACTGATACAGAGGACTGCTCTGCTGTACCGGAGGGTGAAAGTTTTACGGAGAGAGTGATTTCCGTACGTATTTCTAAGTGATAAAGTGAGATATACAACATCTACAGAATGCCACCAATTTTCTTTCTTTCTTTCTTTGGTCTTTTTGAGACTAGTTCTCACTATGCAGTTCAGGATGGCCTTGAGCTCACTCTGTAGCCCAAGTTGGTCTCCAACTTGCAAAGATCCTCCTGCCACGCAGCCTCCCAAGTACTAAGATTATAAGCAAATGCCACCATGTCCGGCTAGAACACCATCTTTTGTGGAAAAGGAAAATGTGAAAATACAAACACACCTTTTCATACTTACAGAAAGATACTAAAGAGTAAATTAATAACTGAGATTAAAACTGGACCCATATCTTTTACATGTATCAAGCTAAAATCAGAATGGATCAAAGATCTTAATAGTAAAACAGAAACATTAAATCTGCTGGACAACAGAGTAGGTAAAGCTCTTGAAAACACTGGAGTAGTTTTATGAACAAAACACTGATTACACAGTAATTATCATTCAAAATCAGCAACAGGGATCTCATCCTACTGAAAAGCTTCTGCACAGCAAGAGAAACCACCAAAAGAGTGAAGAGACAACCCACAACATGGGACGAAATGTTTGCCACCTGCACCTCAGACAAAGGACTACTATTGAGAACACATAAAGAACTCAAAAAAATTTGTCTTTCCAGATTTAAGATCCAATCCAAAAGTGGGCATCTGAGATGAATACACACTTCTCAGATGAGGAAGTACTAATAGCAAACATATATATGAAAAATGTTCAACATCACTGGTCATTCGAGAAATACAAATTTAAAAAAACACTGATATTCTAACTCATCCCAGAAAGAATGGCTAGTATCAAGAAATTAACCAATAACAAATGTGAAAAGGGAACACTACTCCACTGTTAGTGGGGATGCAGACTGGTGCAAGCACTGTGGAAATTAACGTGGAGATTTCTCAAAAATCTAGGACTAGAGGTCCCATTCAACCCAACTTTTCCCCTACTGCATATCTTCCCAAAAGAATTAAAAACATCATACCACAGTGATATATGTGCATCCATGTTAATAGCAGCAGAATTTGTAATTGCCAGATCTTGGAAAAAACCTAAGCGTCCATCAACTGAGGAATGGATAAAAAAAGATGTGATATTTTTATATAATAAGAGTGCTACTCAGCCACAAAGAAGGATAAACTGGAGACTTTTATAGGTAAATAGATGCAACTCGAGACCATATTCAGTAAAATAAGACACATGTGTAAACATTGTATTGTTTCATTAGTGTGAGGTTAATGAAACAATATATGTATATGTGTATGCATATTTTAAAAATTAAAAGAAATACAGCCATTAAAAATCTTGAATTCCAGTCAATATTTTATGAATCATAACATAGAAGTTATTTTGAATACTACTTTGAAATACATACAATAGTATAAACAATAACTACTGTTAGGAACTGGAATTTTCAGTGTAAGAGAGCATATTCAAGTGTAAAAAAAGTAAAAGTCTTTCAATATTAAATCTGAAATGAACTATAGAACAATTTATAGTAGTTACAAAAGTAAAAAGCTAATGGCTCTGATGCCGCAATGATACAAGACTTTTAAAAACTGAAGGAATAGGGGCTGGGGATTTAGTTCAGCGGCATAAGCGCCTGACTTGCAAGCAGGCAGTTGTGAGTTCGATCCCTGGTAGCGATAAAAAGGAAAAAGACAAAAAAAAACTGAAGGAATGGCTGGGGATTTAGTTCAGAGGCACAAGCACTTGCCTGGCAAATGCAAGGTCATGAGTCTAATTCTGGGTACAAAAAAGAGGTTTTGTGGTTATAAAAACTGAAGGAATGATGAGAACATGTGACAAAAATGTCTTGTCTTTAGTATTTAGTGTTGGGTGATGCACACTGTTTAAAAAAAAAAAAATGAGTTAATCTAGGAGATGGTGGCAAAAGGATCCAAGTTTAAGCCCAGACTGGGCCACTTGGCAATTTACCTAGATGCTGTCTCAAAATAGGAAATAAAAATAGGGTTAAGGAGACAGCTCAATGTAAAGACCAGAAAAAAACAAGCCAATGAACAAAGAAAATATCCTAAAGCCAAGTTAGCCAGTGCTGCTGATAACTGCAGGGATAGGGGTGCTCTCACAAGAAGGGTGCTATCAGTGTGAGCCACCACCAGACAGATCTGGGATGGGTGGCAAAGCTCATGCCCTGACCAGATGACATTCACTTCATCATTTTAAACTGCTTCACATGGCTCTGTGTATTTGTATATTTAATAACAAATGTTTATATTGAATATTGAGATTAGAATTATCAGTGCAATTATTTTTCTTTTCAAAAATATGGATTTGCTGTCTACTAAAGAGATGAAGACTCCTTCAGCATTCACTAAAAGGACAAGGTACCAGGCACCTCCTGATGTGATGAGACACGAGGCATAATCATCTTCCACCCCAGAGAACACTTATATAAAGTTTAGACCTGATTCAAATCAAACTGCGCAGCTAACTTCAGTTATAGGAAACTGAGGACAGGCAATAGCAAAGCAAGTTACACAGTTACACAGGAAGCAAATCAAGAATGTTCAACATCCCACAGGACAACTGACCCAGTATCTGCACCAAGGAGCATTAAATAAGAGATGAAGGTGTACTGGATTGCTCTAAACCAAATGCTTATTTGGATTCTGACTTAAACAAATCACTACCAAAAAAGGCATTCTGACATTGTTATGGTTTGTATTACATGTCTCCTCAAACCATCATGTGGCCTTAGGTGGTACTTTTTGGAGGTGGCTCGATCTACAAGGTATATGAATATGGGTTAAGGGTTTGATACTGGCATTAAGGGTGGATGGTAATAAATTAGTCCACTGACTAGAATTAACATAGTTCTGTGTGTGTGATTGAATGGATTCACTAAAACAGCACCTCGACCCTAGGCATAAATGGCAACATTTGAAAGGCTTGTGCCTGGATAGAATAAATGTGAAAGGCAGGCTTGCTTATTGATGTTTGCTGCCTCCTGCCTATTCTGTCATGGAATATTTCTCCTTGTGATGCCTCTCTGCCATGGAGCCAGATAACCAGGGACTAAGCTGAAATAAACCTTTCCTTCTTTTGTTACAGTGGGAGAATACAGGGAATTGAACTCAGGACCTTGCACTTGCCAGGCAGGTGCTTATGCCACTGAGCTACATACTCAGGCCGAACCTTTCCCCCTTTAACTTTGGGTGTCAGGTATTTTGTCTCAGCAATAAGAAAAGTAACCAAAACCAGGAATCATAAAAGAATGATTATGGATTGGTTAGCACAACTCACATATTATATTTTTTTTAAGCCTGATAATGGCACTGTGGTTATGGGAAAAAAAAAAAAGATATATGTACTCCAAAGACATACATAAGAGTATTTTGTATATGCAATTGTTTAATGCATTTTTCATGCCTTTAATGTCTTAAAATTTTCCTATGTTAAGAAAAACTCCTATTTGACACATGCTGTGAAATGATACTACTGTTCTACAGAGTCACATCACCTTTGAATGCTTTTGATTGCAAACAATTTGGTTCAGAAACCAAACTGTCTGGTAAAATTTTGCTTTTGTTTGTGAACTCATCATTGGCAACCAATAAGACAGTGGCCATCTGTCAAACATGAACATGGAATGAATTAAGTTTGTGAACTGAAGCACCGCTGTACAATACTAAAAAGTTACCAATATGACAATTTCTTTTGTTAAAGGTTTAACCACTAGTGTGAAAGTAATTCTATGAAGAAAACCATACTACACATTCTAAAAAAGTATTAAATCAAAATATATATTTTACAAAATTACTTAATAGGTAAAAACTATTTGTACATGAACATCATTATTGTTAATTCCTTGGAGTATTGGTTAAGAGATTAGGAAAAATCACACATAGGTCTAAACCAAAGTCCACAAATTGCAAATGGGCCAAGTCCCGATCAGTGCCTGCATCTGTCTATTAAATTTTATTGTAACCCCAACACACTAATTCAATACTATACCATCCATAGTTGCTCCCTGTGGATCAACTCTAAGGCTGAGATCATGTGGCCTATATCACTAAAACATCTGTTTCTTAGCCCTATATAGAAATAGTGTAAAGGTGATCCAAATGTCACTGAAAATACAAAATTATGATGCTTGGGCTGCTGTCCTCAATGATGCCCAGGTGAAAAATCAGTTTTGGAAAAAATACATCTGACTTTGAACTGCAGAAACATTTTTACCATCAGATAACCTATCTCAGAGCAAGTAAGAGGTAAAATGACAAAGGAGACATAAAAGATAGGGGTGTAGGCTAATTAGTCCTATGAAATGAAATAAGTTGCTGCACAAACTCTGTTGGTAATGTTACTGAGATGGGGTCTTGCTATGCTGCTCAGGTTGAACTTCTGCTCTCAAGCAATTCTTCCACCTCAGACTAGGCAACAGAATCATAAAGCGTATTTATTTATAAAGTTTTCCCTTTCAGACTTGGACAGTAACCGCCTCAAAAGTGTGAAAGGACTATCTGTTTGAGAATTTGCTGTCTGTCTCTTCTTAATCTAGATGGAGGCTCTATGAGAGAAGGAATTTCTCTTGGGCACCATTATAACTCCAGTGCCAATAAAGATGCATAGCACATACGCGGTGTTCAATAAGTATTCAGATATGAATACCAAGGTTCTGCTTTCCTACTACTTAACAACTCTGATATTTCAAACATCATTCACTAAAAATAGTTACTGTCCCACCCATCCCGCATCCTGAGGTTCAATGCTGCTAGCAATGTGTAGACTCTAGAACTGTACCATGTCTCCCATCTCTGGAAGGCAGTGTAACATGGCTCTCTGAATAAATCTTCCTGTTATATAACATTCCTATTAAATTTTATGCATAAAGTTCAAATGTTAAAGTATCTGAAGATCAGAAAAAGACAGACTAGTTTAAATGTATGGTTCAGTTTCCAACTAGGTTGAAACTACTGAATTGTTTAAGTACAAACAACAACAAAAAAAATAGTACTGTAAATGTGACAAGTTCACTTTTCTGTATCTTAGCCAATAACCCTGGCCAGGTACCCAGACACTTCCAGGTACCTGGGAAGGGCTACTTCCTTTCAAAGTCTCCAGGTGGCACCAACGGCTTCCATTTACAAATGAACAGGGAGTAAAAGGCAGGAAGTTGAAATGCAGAAAACACGCTTGCCAGTTTTCCCCCTATATGGTGAGAACTAATTGAGAAAAATAAAAAATAAAAAATACCTGAAAACAGTTAGCATTTTTAACAGATCTTTAAAAACTGAATTAGAAAAAAAAATCTGGAAAGGAGCTATACTTGTTTGCTCAGTTAAAAGTTCTTACTTTCATGATTGACTCTGCATATACTGAAGCATTTAACTTTCCAATCCAAAGGCCTGCGAAGGTCTACAGCTTGATCCCTCACTCAAAACAAATATAGTTCAAATATGTTAAAACTAATCATGCCCGCAATTCCTTACCCCAGCCAAAGTCAAAATGTTTTCCAGTGATTTGGTCATTATGAGACGCTTCTTTGCACGTGTTACTGCAACATAGAGTAAGTTCCACTCATCTTCGGAAAATGACTCTGAAGAAAGGAAAAACATAACTCAAAAGTCTACTTATAGTAACTATGATCTCATCTAAATGTTTACAACCCTAACTCCCCCAAAACCACTCAATATTTGCTGGTTGTTTTTCTATAACTATCAACATCAACAAAAAAAAACCTTGAAGACTAGTTGTTAAACGTTAGTATCTGTTTACTGATTATTCAACATTTGCAAGGTACAAAATACAGTACTGATATCCATTATCCCAGTTCTCCCCATAATACCTACCACCTTCAAAATGAAGCTACTACAAGTCAAGGACCACAGTGGGACCCAACACCTATGCTTTTCCATTTCCTTACACTGTCTCTCTGGATGATTCTGTCTAGACTGGAAATGTCGTAAGTTAGCCACAAGACAAACAGGAGGGGAAAAAAACCACATGCATAAGTCTCTTCTGCTCATCTTATACTTCGAATCTTTTAGTCTCAGTACACACCACAAAGCTGCAGATCTGTGAATAGACTAAAAGCCACTGAACTGTACACTTCAAACAGGCAGATTATTTAGTATATAAATTACATCTCCATAAAGCACCCTCCCCAATGAAAAGCAGACAATAATCACTCCATGGTCACCTATTATTCTCCTCTCTCCACTCCAACTTGTGCCTAACACCTTGTCTCTCTCCCTTTTGGGCTATATTCATTAGATACAAGGGATGTTTAATGGATGTTCAGTATTTTTATATCCTTATCATTTTAATATATAATATGCTCCGAATTTTGAATTCATATGTTAAGTTTTTTTCTTAGAAACTTCAGATGGTTTTATTCTAAGATTTAAAACCAAAACAACAGGACTGGTGCTTTAGAGTTTAACAACTAGCCTTGAGTATAACTTTACCAAAATGAGAAACTGTGCTAACTTCATCCTTTATATTTTTTAATGAAAGAATTTTAAAAAACACCATAATAAGCAGTTAAATTAAATGTTTTCAAGAAGTTCAAGGTTGAAGGGCAGATGTGAGCACAACTGCAAGCACTCTCCTGACAGAGGCCCCTGTGGAAGTTCAGTTTTACTAAATTACAATATTAAGAATCAAACATTAGGACTAGGAAGTCTTTCTGGTTTTTGTTTGTTTTGGTTTTTATTCTCTAAGGACCCTACAATGAGTTTACATCATTCAACCAAAATCCAGACAATCAAAAGGAAACAGCCAGACAATTCCTGACAGCTAGAATAAGACCACCCCAGGAGCGACTTGGTCTCCTTACCAACTCGGAAATGAGGCAGCTGGCCAAGATTATGCCTGGCACAAGGCACTTTTACAAAATCATCCAGAATATGCACAGTATCAAACTCCAAACCTTTGGCTTTGTGCACGGTGCCCACAATGTAGTCTACAACAGAAAGACAGCACTTGGTTAAACAGGGGCTTCCCGTGGAAAGAAATAAGAGAAAAAAAAATGTCCTTGCTGATGAGAAGCTTTGCAGGAAAAGTAAAAAGAAATTATACTCAGAAGAAGAAAAGGTTCAGAGAAATTTTGTCACAGAAGCACTGTTAAGAATCACACTGCAGAACACAGATCACCTTGATCCAGCCTCTGCACTTGACAGGACGGGACAACGGCCCAGGAGAGGGCTGTGTGGCTTGCCCAAAGTTACACATGGCAGAACTGTGCTCAAAATTCCCATTCAGCTGGCTTGGAAGTAGCATAGCAATAAAGACGCTGTAAGCAAGAATGACAGCCCTGTCCTGCTTCCCTTTCTCTAACTAAGTGGTGCTGGGCACTGAATCCAATGCCTTGCCCTTTCTCATAAACAGCACTCTCGATCACAGGATGAAACATGAGAGGACAATCTGTTTCTCCACATGGAGGAAGGTAAGAAGCAGCAGCTTTTCCTACCTGCAAAGTCCACATCTTCTATATGGCATTTCACTATCCTTTCCACCAGTTCTGGAATCCTGATATTATACTTCTCAACAACTGCAATCTTCGCTTCAAGTTCCTTGTCCTCTGCAGCAGTAACGTACCTCTTGAGGCCACTAAAGCCTTCTCTGTGCACCCATCTTCTAATGAAACTGTCTTTAATGATGAGATTTCCTGAGGAGAACACAGGAAACACAGGTCACCACGAGGCAGGCTGCCCTAACTCTAAGGCAGCAGCTGCATACTCCCAGCCAGGGCCTGGAGTTGGGAGACCCAAGTTCCAGTCCTGATTGCATCACTAACTCACCATGTGTCCCTAGGCAAGTCAGTGTGGTGGTCTCTCGTTTCCAATTGAGGATCTACTGCCTTAGGCTGAGATCCTCACCTACTTCACAGGGATTTGATACAGTGCAATCAAAAGGAAAAGAAAAGTGCTATGAAAACACCAGAAGTTATGTGAGGCCCATTGTGGAGGTGTCAATGTATAAAGTTGCTCAGGAAGACACAGATGCAGGAGAAAATAACCTAAGGGACCAATGCTAGAAAGTAATGAGACGCCTGAGAGAAGGATTCAGAAAAATCTATCAGTACCTCTGCAAACAAGAGGCTCAGGCAGAGAGCCACTTTTCTGGGAGGTTGACAAGAACCCTGACTCAAAACCAACCCAAACTGTGCCCATCCTTTTCCCTTGAGTGCTGCCTTTCACTACTCCAGGTCTCTGGGTACTCACGTTTCTTCCGCTCTTCCTCTGGCTGAAGGAGGATCCAAATATCAATGATTCGTTCCAATCCAAATGATTTAATCCCCTGAAAAAGTTTTTGGTGGGATTTTTGTATTCTTTTGCTTCTTAACAAAATAAATCTAATGTAGGTACAGATCTTTAAATGAGGTGGGTAAATGCAGGAAGGATCTTTAAATGAGATGGTTTCTTGGAAATGATCTGAAACCGCACCTAAGTCAAGTACAAAACTTTACTAAGCACACTGCACTGGGTTACTGTGTAGCTTGGAAACTCAGAATCATCAAATTATGAATTTTAGCTACTACCTCAAACTCTTCCTATGTTTTTTAAAAAAGTGAGACCTAACAGGACACTGCTTTCTCATAAAAGATCAATGTAAATCCATCTCCAGGAATAGGAAATGCTTGCCACAGAGAACTGAATAAAAAGTGCTGACTGGGAATACCACTATTTCTTGTGAGAAAGCAATAAGGAGTGTCTGTAGGTCCAGAGATGATTTTAAAGGTCAGCTCTTGGAAGAAAGGGCCTAACTGTGCCATAGGATCTCTGTTCTAATTAAGCAGCGCCTGCTGAATACTGAGTAGGGTTCCAGCCCTCACACAGCACCAGACAGTCAACAGAATGACCAGGTTCCTCACTCCAAGAGAGCTCTTCATGTTTTGGGGAAGGACATGTGAAATAAGACAGAATGCATTATAACTCACAAGGAGAGATGGAATCACAATAGTGACACATGATACAGGTAGGAAGAGGATGCAAAGGAAAAGAGAACAACTTACTTTACATCATGCCCCGGACAGATGATAGTCCAAAAATACTATTCAGTTACAATAATGAAAGGCTAATTTATGCTATATCCACTAAATGAAATATTATGAAACAATTACAATAGCAATGAAAGAAAATATGCAAGCATTGAGTGAAAAAGCATACAACTTTCTATATACCACAATTTCAATTATGCTATAAAGACAAAAGACAAAAATAATTAGCAAAAATGAAAAGTACTACTGAAACATCAGGGTTATATGTAATTTTTCATTTTAGTTCCAAAGTTTCTATCACATGAATTTATAATCTTTATTTTAAAAAAGTATCAAATACATTTTGATTATGAATCACTCACACATATATTGAATACCTAGCAACAAGTAGGCCCTCATAAATATTTTCTATAATTGAGTATCTTTTGCTGCATTTTATTCTATCTTCCCAGTGAAACAGGTCAGGGAAAGGTACTGTTTTGTCTTAGAAATGGAGAGAATGAAGCACACCTAAGCTGTGACTTGCCCCAACCTACACAGGTTAGTGACAGAGCCAGGGCTAGAACCCAGGATTTAACTCCAAATATTCTAGAATAATTAGTGCTGCCAGTGTGTAGTCAGTTGAGCTATCTTACACTAACAGGTAACACACAGTCAGAAAAGCTTCAGGCAGCAAGCATCCTCACTACACAGCTCACTGTAAGAAGACCATTCATTTGAAAACAATGGAAAAAAGGCCCTCAATCTGTACTGGACCTGACTTTACAGCAATGTTTCACTAGCATAATCAGACTGGCCAAGAATAAAAACTTCAGTCATGATTCACATTGATGAAAAGCAGCAAAAACTAAAGGCTTTCCTATACAAATCCTGATGAAGTTGGAAATTTTCACTGGGTATGTTTGTTTACAACATTTCTATGCATAAAGAAGTCAATAGAAATTTACCCTTACCCCAATCAAGTGGATCCTTGATGGTGCATCTCCTTCAGTCACCCGTACAGCCTCATCAAACACATTGGCATTTGTCCGGCACAACAGAGCCACTTGTCCCTTTGTATCACCTCGAATGCCACCTTTGGAGAGAAAGCACAAATTTTGTGGCAGGGACTTCCAAGAGAACATGGTGGAGAGGTAACAGCTGCTATGGAGGCTCTATGAGATTGCCAGCTTAGAATCCAGGAATGGCGTGGTGTGAGGAGTCCTAAGCAAGGGGAGATATACCCTGCCGACCCAAGAATGAACCAAGCTGAGAGAAACCAACTGGAAATCCAATCCTGGTGTTATAACAGGAACAGATAAAATCTCAGCGCAGAAGCTGGAACCCGTGCCACTGGAAGGCGTGATTTGAATTTCCTGCCGCCACCACTGCGTCTGAATCGGCACAGCAGGGAGAAAGACACGCAACAGCTCTGAGAGCTGAAATAGGTGAACAGAGTTGAGCACGGGACTGGTGGAGAACCCTGCATTGACCTGTGGTGAGTGAGAGGAAGGGGGACCCTTCCTCAGACTAGGAGGCTCCAACAGAGGACATTCTGGGACTAGGCAGACTAGCCGGAACAGGACGCTGCAGTGACTTTAGTGGCATACTCCCCTCTCAAGAGGGATGGGTGGGGAGCACTTGGCCTGGGTGATGCCGCGGACTAACATCCAGTAGGCTAGCCCAAACCAGGTCCCAGCGCCTAGTGGTGCACCCTAGCAGTGAAGCCTTCAGTATGCTGACCTGGAGGGGTGGGCCCAGCAGAGGCTGCCCAGGTCTGTGTCTCCCTAGTACCCTGCACTGGGCAGGAACACCTAGCTGGCGGATTCAAACAAACTGTAACCAACAAAGAAAAAAAACTGGGCCTCCTATATACGCTTGTATGGAAGGAACAAAAAGTATGGGAAGAGGGAGCAACAAGAAAGGGGCCTCAGTCCCCAATCCTGAGAACACTGATCCAGGAAAGGTAAATGCAAAGGAGAATGAGGACAGAAAACATGCAATATCAGGCACAGCACCAATAAACATAAAGCAATATCTCCGGGACCTCATAGATGAGTTCAAAAGTGAAGTATTTAACCAAGTAAAGCAAGATATAAGTAGAATCATTAAAGAAATGCTAAGCACCTCCCAAGAAAAAACATATGGTGGAATGGAAGAACAGAAAAAAAGGGGAGAATTGTTTGATGGAGAAAATACAGAAAATGTGGAATCCATGAAGCAGGTTCAAAGAGATTACCAGGAAACTAAAAACTCTATTGAAAGCTGGCATAACAGCTTGAAAGAAACTAAGGATAGATTATCTGAACTGGAGGCCAGATTTGTAATGTGGAAGCATGAAATGAAAAACTTCTTAAAAATAACAAGGAAACAAACAGCAATAATACAAAGGCTAGAAGATGATAAGAAGATCTATAACTTAAGAATTAAGAATGTAAAGGAAGAAGTAGGGACACAAACAAATGAACTACAAAGGCTATTCACAGAAACAATCCAGGAAAATTTCCCTAATTTAGCAAAAGGTAAAGATACTCAGATGTATGAGGCATACAGGAACCCAGCCACCTACAACCCAAACAGAACTACACCCAAGCATATAATAATCAAAATTCCAGAAATCCAATATAGGAACAGAATATTAAAAGCCGTCAGAGACAAGAAACAGATCACATACAAGGGAACACCCATCAGAATTACAGCAGACTTCTTGGCACAAACCATCAAATCATGAAGAGCGTGGAGGGAAATAATTCAAGCTTTGAAAGATAATAACCTCTAGCCAAGATTGATATATCCTGCACAACTGTCCCTAGAAATTAATGGAGAAACAAAGTGCTTCCAGGATAAAGAGGAACTAGGGGAATTTGCAACCAACAATTCAACTCTACAGAGAATATTGCAGGACATTTTAAAACAGAAAACTACCAAGATTCCAGAAACAGTGGCAGAGAGGCCACAATGAATGGAGCAGAAAGCAAAATGAAGAAGACAAACTGACAACTAATGACAGAAAAGAGTTCAACAGAAATGAGGCAGAGAAGGTTGGATGGTAGGAACAGCTATTTTGGAGAAAACAAGACATCATAATAGCTAGTGCTGATTTAATATCATCTTGTTTTGAAGTCCCATCAAGCTTTTGTTCTTCTGTCTCCATCAGTCTTAACATGTTGTATCTTATTGCATTTTATTATATGTGATAATATAAACAAAAACTTTTATTGACAAGATTATACAGAAACCATTGTTCATTTTCTTAGTTGATTGTAAATACCCTGTAATACTGTCATTCCCTTGAACAGTTTTACATTGTCTTGATATGTTTGATGCTACAGTATACGAAGTTATCTCAAAGATTTCAAGGAAAGAGACACTATGGTAACTACTTTTATGTCAGGATTATCTTGTAGTGAAACACTATTTTGCTTAAATGGTTATGTTATGACATGAGCTGTTTTGTTGTTATGCCCTCTTTTATCTCAATCTCCTTTTTTTATTATTTACTTTTTTATTTTTATCCTTTTAATTAAAGGAAAAATAAATTTAAAAAGCAGGATATATTATAGTAACCCATTTTGATTTCCTATTAACTTGATTTGAAACCCTGTATTGCTCTCACCATCTTGTTTTGACTGATTTTCTTCTATTCTGTTTTGCTTGATAGTACCACGTTCGAAAGTATAGGCAACAATTGTGAAGACAGTAAGATTCATTATGATGCCCATTCTGGTTGACTATTATCTTCTTTTGAAGTCCTGTAATGTCTCCAATGTTTTGGTTTTATTGGTTTTGTTCTCTACTGTTTTGTTTAATTTTATTATAACTGATGATATAGGCAATTCTTTTTAAGATAGCAAGAGGCATTATGGTAATCATTGTTGATCACCTTGTATTTTGTTTTTACATTATGTATTATGTCCATCCTTTTGATGTGACTGACTCTGTTCTGTAATGTCACATTTGGTTTTACTCTCTTCAAAAAAAAGTAGTAAGAATTGTGGGAGTAATAATACTCAAAATGTGTAATTGTCATTGTACAAAAGAGAGGAAAAAAAAAGTGCTCTAAAGGATATAACTGCATATATATTTAAGTGCATAAGATAGATAACCATTTTATTACTGAGTTTTGTTGGATCACTGAACAGAACTGTTTGCAGTGTCACTGTTTGAAAGTCCACTTTATATGCTTTAATTTTGTAAGTTGAACTACTATTTCTAAGATGACAATATGTAATCTATTAACTAGTGATTTCCTACTGTTTATTTTTTCTGAAATTCTGTATAACTTGTATCCTTTTTCTGTTTGTTTTTTCTCCTTAAATAAAAAAAATTGTGGCAAATCAAATTAAACAGCACAATTAACTTTTGTAGCAAATAAGTGAACATTAAAAGCCTTACTCTGATGGTTTCCTCCAACCAGTGTCTTCTTCCTTACTCTCTTGCAGACATCCAAGATAGTAGCTCCCACGTAGGCTATTTCCACACCAAACCTAAAACTCTGTTGGAAACAAAACAAAAGGAGTCATACTGCCTTAACATACGTGAGCTCACCTCTCTCACTGCCAATCCCTGACTCATCCTACATAGGAAGGGGATCTGGAAGCTCCCTAAAACAGTAAAACAGTTGTACCCAAACAGGAAACTGGCGATCAAATAATTGCTGACAAATTTTAAGTGTTAAAAATGGCATTTTCCGGGCTGGGGATTTAGCTTGGTGGCATAAGCACCTGCCTTGCAAGCAGGCAGTTGTGAGTTCAATCCCCAGTACCAATAAAAAAGAAAAAGACCCAAAAAAAAAAAAAAAAAAAAAAAAAAAAAAAAAAAGCATTTTCTGTCTTGAAAACCTAGAGTAATCTATTTTTCCTGTTTGTTACCCCAAATTCAAATCCTGACAATTCTCCTCCCACCATCCTATTTATCCTGTCTTTTCCTACCACTATTGCCAGCTTCCCTAGACACTCAAACTTTACACCTCACCTACTTGGCCTCTTTACTTCTTGGCTCCTCACACTGTCAATCAATTCTCTCTCCCTCTGCCAGATCAAACTCTCCTGAAAATCTTTAAGACATTCCTTAGCTACAAAAAAGAGAAGAGCAACACACATTAGGGTAAAAAAAAAAGGGAACAAGAGATGCACTTCACCCTTGGGCTTCTCCCCAACCTGGATAATCTTTACTTTGTATTATTTCTCAAAATCACTAGTTAACTTTCCTTTTAAGGAAATTCACCCTTTTTATTCAAAATCAAATACTACAAAGTTTAAGTTATACAAAGGTTAACAGAAGGTCTGGGTCTTTTCCTTGCTTTTGAGACTCCGTTCATCCATAGTTATTAACTACTGTCCTGCTCAAACCAGCCACAAGCAGAACGGCTATTACTTCCCTGTACTGCCCCTGTCTCAGCTCATGCTGCCTCTATTAGCCCAAAACCACTTTTCAATTGTCTCAATCACGGCCTACCCCAGCCCAAAACCCTGTTCCTTGACCACTCCAGCTAGAAAGATACTGTTCTTTCCCAAACTCACAGTATTTATTACCTTTTTTCCATGCATTCGTGATTTAAAGTAGTAAGATTACACATTTTCATGAACAGCATAATACAGTCAAAGGAAAATTTAACTTTCTACAAATATTTTGTTACTATAAAACTATTTGGAGTAAACAATAACTCAAATTATAATATAAATACTCATGAGTGTATACTGTGATATATGAACCACTGAATACACAAATACCTTTATGCTATCATGTAGTGGGAAAGAAAAGACAAATTTCCTTTGCAAACAAGTTCTAAACAACTCATGAAATATTCTAAAACTTATTCCTCAAAGTATGAGCTCAATACAGGGATTTCCTTCCACAGTATGCAGTACTCCAGTGAAGAAATATGACAAACACTATTTTAATCAGGTGTTCAAGGTTAACATCAACAACCATAAACCATATTGCTATCTACCCTTGATATCATGTGATAAAAATGGCACTTTACCTCTTCGCTGTTCCTCCCAAAATCATAACCTTAGTCTAATCTTAAGAAAAACATCTGACAAATTCCAGTATAAGGTCATATGGATATACTTGAACAATACTTCTCAAAATTTTCAAGGTCATCAAAAATAAGGGAAGTATGAAAAACTGTCATAGTCCAGAAAAGCCTAGGGAAACACAACTGTGTGTAACATGATATCCTGGGTGGAATCCTAGAATAACAAAAGGCATTATTTAGAAACTAAAGAAGCCTGAATTTCTGAATAAACTTTCAACTTTATAATTTAGCTCAGCGGCATAAGCGCCTGCCTTGCAAGCAGGCAGTCGTGAGTTCGATCCCCGGTACCGATAAAAAGGAAAAAGACAAAAAAAAAAGTGGAAAAAAAAATACATCAAAATTGGTTCATAATTTGTGACAAGTGTTCCATATTCATGTAAGATGTTACAGGGCCAGGGTTTAGCTCAAGTGCACAAGCGCCTGCCTGGCAAGCGTAAGGTCCTGAGTTCAATCCCTAATCAAAAAAAAAAAAAAAGATGCTACTACTGTACCAGGAGAAACTGAATATAGGGTATGTGAGAACTCTCTGTATTCTCATCTCCATTCTTCTGTATATCTAAAAGTAAGATTCCTGGACAGTGAAAGCCTAAGTTAAAAAAAAAAAAAAAAAAGTAAGATTCCTGGGTATAGTAGTTAATGCTTATAATCCCAGCTACTCAGAAGGCTGGAACAGGATAGGGAATTTGAAGCCAGCCTGGGCAATACAGTGATACCCCGTCTCAAAAAAGATGAACAGCAAATTAACAAAAACACCAGACAAATAAAATCAATTAAAAAACAAAAGTAGTTCGGCATGGTGGTACATTCCTGTAATTCCAGCACTGGGGAAGCTGAGGCAGGGGGATCATCACAATTTGGAGACCAGCCTGGGCTACCAAATAAGCCCAAGGCCAGCCTAAACTGCATACAAGACCCTATCTCAAAAAGACAAAATAAATAAAAAACGAAAGTACTCTGAGTTGATGCCACCTAAAACACTACAGTAATGGGAACCAAAGGGAGGACAATATCCTCTAGGTAGACGCTGTTTTTATTAAAAGCAGAAGCTCTGAAATCTCTGGTCTCAGGATCTTTCAAACTTTTACAAGTTGAAATTTTCAAAGAGCTTTTATTTAAGGTATATACATCCATATTTGCCATATTAGACAATTTATTTCAAAACAATAGCAATCCATTACATGATAGCATAAAGAATATTGCTTTGAATCATAACTTTATTTTCTGAAACAAAAAATAGTACAAACAAGTAGCACCATTTTGACACTTTTTACAAATCTCTTGAATCCTGGCTTCCCATAATTATATCTGCATTTAGTCTATTTTGATACATTATATTATCATGGCTAAGGTTAGAAAGAAAATTCAGCCTCAAAAAAAAAAATGAGTACTTGCAAAGAAAGGAATGATTAATCACCTTTTTCTAAAGTCAAGGGCACTGAATTGTCACACACACCATGGCAGACACAAGTGTCTCTTAAATTTTAAGTTTACTTAAAGCAAGAATCTTATCTTTGAAAAAAACAAGTACTAGGCTACAACACTGTTAGCTGCTTTCCTTGATACCAGGGCTCATTTCAATTATATTTGAGAAAATATCAAATACTCAGCTCAGAATAACCAGAGGTGATTTGCATGATCAAATGAAAACAGCACTACAAGATTGAAACAGCCAGTTTAGCACGCTACTTTCGCTGTAACTGCCATTCTTGGGACAGCCATAGGGCTTCAGTCTGCAGCAGAAGTGCTTTGTCAGTGGTTCCTATTTCAACGTACAGAGGATTAAAAAGACTCTCAAGTGTCAACAGGTAATAAGCTTATCATTTTTGCTCACCCATCAAGGACATTGTTAAGTGAGTTGCATTTTGTGTTTTTAATTCTGATGTGTTGAAGGTTTATGACTGTTAGCATGATTTCCTACCACAGCCTGATTCATGAGTCAGCATCAACAGTTTTATGCACTATCACTGCAAATGTGAACAAAAGCAAAGAGGTTCAACTGCTTCAAAGTAAGGATGTTCTATATACTGTGAACCTAGCAAAATACTTTACATCAGTGCCTGATGCATAAAAAACGAAGAAGGGTAACATAATGCTTGCTTATATATACTACGGGGACTCAGAAGCAGACAGAGCTCTTACCTGTGTGAGATAGAAGACATGCGTGTGGGGGACTGTGAACAGAGCATTGACTGCACCACGGAAGGTATATATCTGTTGGTGTGGGTCCCCTACAAAGATCTTTCCACATGGCTGAGATAGAACTATATTCATGATAGCTGCAACAAATAGGAGGAAAAATGAGAAATTTGAAGGACTACTCATGCAGCCCAAAGGAAACAAAACTGTATTTAAAAAAGGAAAGGATGAAAATGGTTTCATAAAAGGTAAGTCAACACGTGATGGTCAATATTGTCTTTTCCTTCAGGATAGGTATTCAGTTAAAAAATTATAGTAAAGAAATAGTTTCGGGCCCTGGGAATACAGATTATTTCTAATCCCAGACAAATTACTGAATGTAAGAAAATACACTGGCAAATATAAAAGGAGATAAGATTCAAGTACTATAAATACTATAGGACTCAAATATGACCATATGATCTAACAAGTCATGCTCATCACACACATAGTTTCCACTAACCATTTGAAAAATACACAGCACAAACTAAACAGACTACCTTTTCCACTCAGCATGAGTCTAGGTTTCTACCATCTGATGAGCTACTCAGTCAACATTTTAACAACTTGAACATAATATGAAGAAAGATGCGAGGAAGGGATAACTTAAGTGAAATAAGAAGGATTTCTGAATGGCTAAGTATCATTTATTCCTCCTCTTTAGCACAAATAAGAATAATCAACTTATTCCACACATGTCCTCTTACATAATCACGATGCTGTTTCTATGTATTGAATACTCACCTGGAGTACAGTCCTGTGCCTCATCCACAAAGATGGCGTCATAAGAAGCAAGTAAAGGCTTGCTCAGCTGCCAGAGTTTCAAATAGCCTGGAAGAGGGGAGCAGCAAGAATCATAACTCACAAGGAAAGCAGGCCCATTTAACAGACACCAATGTCTGGAAACTTGCCTACCATCATGAGTCATTTTGTAAGCCTCTTCTCTGCACTCCCCTAGCTTCTGCATGTTGTCCCAGAGACGGCTTGCTTCAAGGACACCATTCTAAAAAGCAAGTGGTAGGGGAAGCCAAAGTTTAAGACCCTAAAAAAGACAGCAGTCTGGAATCACACTTTCACTTTCACATACAGCATCAGGAACAAAGGAATCATCACAAAAGAGAGGGGGAGGTCTCAACCTAAGTCTCCACAGCAGCCGGTTAACATAATGGAGGGTGTTGAGGGCCAAGAGGAGTGAGAAACTGAGGCCACACCAGGCACAATGAAGTACTGATGAAAGATCACAACAGCTGATGAACCAAAACAGGCTCAATTACTCTTCTCGATTTATGACTGACGATTCAAAAAGAGAACAGCAGTGACTAACCAAGAAAGGAAACTTTTCCAATAGCAAAATAAAAAAATAAGAATGAGATTTCAAATCAGCAAATAAGATCAAATCATGGACCCAGAAAAACCCAATGATGAGTTCCTAAACTGTGGGCAGTCACTCAATATTCTCATCTATTACATGGGAAGACTATGATGAGGATTGAAATTTCTGTTTTCTCCCAAGAGAAAATATCGTATAATTCGTAAGTGCCACGACAGGCCTATAATTTCATTTGTTCATCTTCAATTTCTTTTGAAAAATTCCCAAGCAATAAAAGAAATGTAATACCAAATCCCTAAAATGTAAGATATGTGATACTTACCAGTTTCTCACTCTGTTCAACCATGACTCTTTGTCCTCGGTTGTCCTTACACCAAATAGGCACATGATCAATAGTTAGCTCTTCGTCGGCTGAGGCAAAGAAGTTTTCTAAAGTCTTACACACTAGTTTGGCCCTTATGAACCCAGCTTTCCCTTCAGCAAGGACGGAATTGACCATGAAAGGTGTTAACTTGAAGAGATTCAACTTCTTCTTTAGCTGGTACCTGTAATGCATATCCCAAATGAATAGTGTCTGGCTTTACTGGCACTGTCGTATTTAGTGCCTTCCCACTTCTCTGCAGTGACATTACAATGCCACTCCAGGCATCATTCATGGGCCTTCTGCAAGGTCCACATCTGATCTGAAAATGGCTTACAATAGGCTTACAATAGTAATACGAAACTCATGTATTACAATCCAGAAAAGAAATCAGCTCTCAGCAGATACTATCATTCCAAGGAGTAGTCCAGCCTTCAAGTGGCCCCCAAGGGAACACCCAAAGTTCCTTGAAGCTTATGTCCAGGAACACTTGCACATACACATCTCAACTGCAGCTCCGCTCATTTTCTGCCAAGGAAAGCTTAAAATGTATCTTTGTGATATCCTGAACTTTAAAAAAATCATTTTAACTTTCTGTGCTTCAATTCTACAAATACAAGAATGCCCCTTTTGGCATTATATTGTTATCTGTAAACAAAATATTTTCACGGGATCAAAGTGAAAATCACTAAAACTATTTTCTACTGCCTATAGAGATAACAGCCTTACATTTTCTTAGTGTTGTGGGACAAGTTCATATGTGAGTATAACAATTACTATGTGAAAAACAGCATCAGAAATGACAATGACATTAGCCCTAGTAATGCTCACTTCCGCCCAATGTGTCCATAGGCCATGGAATGGAAGGTTTTGCAGATGACATTGCTGGGGAAGACGAGCTCAGCCTGCTTTGCGATGCTCTTGTTGAATGTTACATACAGAAATCTGCTCTCAGACCATTTCTCAGCATACTTGACCAGAGTAGAGGTCTTCCCCGTGCCTGCAGAAGCCAAGAGGAGAGGATTGACCCTCTGACCAGGCAAAGCATTCCAAAGGATTCCCCAGTCAAGTCTTGTTTAGGCTTATCCCATATCTGGCTTGATATCAAGACTGATTTCGATATTGATGAAAGTGGTGCCATATAAAGAGTAGCAGATTTTAAGTCAGATTAAGGTGGACTAGGACTTTGGTTGTGGCAAATTCTAGCTGAGTAACGCAAAGGATGAGTCACTTGGCATCAATGAATGAGAGCCACTTGGCATCACTGAGTTTCAGTCTGCTCCTGAGCAATGTACTTGCAATTAAAAAATGTGATGAATATTTAAATTTAATAATACTTTATTATGATGCCAAGTGTGGTGGTGCATGCCTTAATACCAGAACTTGTGAGGGTCAGACAGATTGCTGAGTTCAAGGCCAGCCTGAACTACATAGCGAGCCCCTTACAAAAGAAAAAAAGTTATGGAAAAAGACACATTGCCATTAATATCCCTCAAAATACTCCACTTCACTTTGAATACATTTATCCCATCATTCTTGCCACTTTCTGAAGTAGTCCTGGACATCCTCTTTTATGAGTATCTTTAATAGCATTGTTATAATTTCCTTGATGTCCTGAATCGATTCAAAACATTAACCTTTCATGGTCATTTTGACATCTGGGGAAAAGCCAAAGCTCACGTGGTGCCAGATCTAGTGAATAAAGTAGATAAGGACATACTGTAATATTTTTCTGAATCTGTCTCCCTGCTGGATGGCACTTAGCAACATTCACTGTATTTTTTTTTAATCACACTTTGTAAGGACACTCATGAAAAAGGACTTCCAGCACTGCTTCAGAAAGTTACAAGAATGACTGGAATAAGTATGCTTAAAGGAAGGTGTATTTGAAGGGGGATTAAAGGTGACAGGTCTTTTATTATAATCAGCTATTTTATTTAAACACACACTGTAATTTTTAATCAGTCCTTGTATTGAGAACACTTAACTGTAGAGTTTTTGAGGACAAAGACAACCATCTAGGTATCCAGCAGTAAGAATTCAATAAACAGTAGCTACGGCTGACCTGATAGTCATTCATGCTTCTAAAGGAAGAGCTTGCAAATGAACTCTGAATTCTGAACCACTCTGGACTCTTCTGTCTGCTCCACCTCTCCACTATTAATTTTTCAGTTATTCAATTTGATATTCACTTCAAAACTACATGAGCAACCTGGTATTTTCAGTTGTATGCTAAACATTGTGACACATTTTTTAAAACTTACATAACAATCTAGTTAAAAATAAACAACACAAGGTGAAACAGACAAAATGAGAGTATGATAACAGTATAGTGAAAAAGAATATGGATTTCAAACCAAAAAAACTCACCTGTAAAGAAGAAAAACAGTGTATCTTTCCCTACCTGCCAGGGCTATTTTGAAGACTGATGAAGTAATTTGGAAGTATTTTTAAAATGCATATATTGGCTATTTTCACTATATAATAATCAGGTACTAAATAATTAACATGATTAATTACAGTAGTTCAGCAGTCATGTATATAGGACTCAAACGACTGAAAAAGTCTTCATTAGGAAGAAACAAATGATGACAGTCAACACAGCATATCAAAGAAAAAAGAGAAAGAAAGAGAAAAAGCAAGAGTGGGGAGGGAAAATAGGAGGGGAAAAGAGCTGGAAGAAGAAAAACAGATGGGAAGGGAAGGAGAGCTAAGACAAGAGGGCACATCTCTGGAGAGACACAGAGCCAGTTTTGAATCATTTCTACTACTTATTTAATCTGGAGCAAGTCTCTCTGAGTTTCAGCATCTTTATAAAGTAAGTAACCACCCTTACAGAAGGTTGTTGTAAACTACAAGCACCCACACCAGGCACACCGCAGGCATTATATAAATTAAATTGTTATCAGAATTTTTAGGCAGAAAAGTAGAGTAGCAGGAAGAGAGTTAAGGTAGAGAACACAGCAACAGCTACTGATCAGATAAAAGGTCAGCCAGTACTTCAGGAGACTGTAAGCAGACCAGTTCAGCTGACTGAGGAAGAACAGTCACAACATATTTAGGGAAGTAGCTAGAGTCAAATCAAAGAAGCTTCCACAAGATATCACCCCCCAAATTAGAGAACTACTGAAACCTTCTAGCAGATTAACATGATCTGCCTTTCTAGAAGCCATCAATGACTAAGTTCATTCAATGATAAGGGATGTACTCAATCAACCCTGTGTTAAACCTACAAATTAACTCCTATGAACACCCTGTCTAAATAAGAAATTTGAGACTGTGGCCCTTCCAGGGGGAGAACTACCAGCGTCTTCTGAGATCCGTGCCATGTCGGAACTTAGGATGCTGGGAAACCAAGCAAGAAGCTCCCCTCCCTGGTAAGTGGCTGCTCTGTGGCAGACTACAGCCCCTCCAGAGGGAGAACCACCAGTGTCTTCTGAGATCCACACCATGTTGGAACTTACGAAGCTGGGAAACCAAGCAGCCAGCCTGCCTCCCTGCTAAGCAATAGTGAACCTACTGGTGCACAGCCTAGAGTCAAACATCAAACTTCCTCTACCCTCCTTCTCCTGTACCTCCGTTAGCAAATGGGAACCAGAATTCTGAGCGTCTTCTGGGAGGTTGACCACAGCAAATAAGCGGGATTTCCTTCTACTATCTCTTTGAAGGCAAATATTTTTATTACTGTTTTGCTCTATTCTGATTAATGGTACTGCTCTATTCAATATTCTGTTTTGATAAGTTCTATAATGTTCTGTATTTCATTTTATTTTGATATACATGATTGAAAGAATAACTATTGTAAAGATAACGAAATATACTGCAATACTTATTACTGTTATCCCGGTAACCTGCTGTGAAGTTCTGTACCAATTTCACTTTACAATCTTAGTTGGCTTTATTCTGTCTTGTTCTATTGTATTTTACTACTTTCAAAATAAAATTAAAAAAAAAAAAGAAAAGAAAAGATAAACAGGAAATTTAATGTAAATGTTTCCTGGAGTATTAGGAGAAAGCAAGTACTCCTTGGCTTTTGAAACTATTTGACTGGATTAGCTCAATAAACAATCAAGGTAAAGGTACTCTGACAGGAACAGGAAGGGGAATGCAGTGGTAATAGAAACAACTACATCACGAACTTGATCATCTGTTTTAGGAACCTAATGTGAGCTCCCTTACCTGCAAAAGCCATGATTTTCACCACTTGGAGGGGTTCCATCTTATGGTTCAAAATCAGCTGTTGTTCATGTGTAAGATGGATGGTTGTTTTCTTGCTATAATCATTACAGAAAAAAAATCAGAAGAGAAGAAAGGAATTTAAAAGCTCAGGGAATACTATCCAAAAAACCAAATAGACAAACTGGATAAACAAAATTTGGCCCCATAGAGGGATAAAAATGCTTGAAACCCAGACTATGATTCTGGTTGCAAAACTCATTAAGTCTACTCAAAATCACCAATTTGGTGAAATTTACATAATGTAACTTAGGCTTCAATAAAGTTTCCAAACTAAACGCCTCCTTCCTTATATACGAAAGAGAGTCGAGAATGGAAGACAACACGCACATCCCCACATAGAACATATACACACCCAGGCCAGACAGATGGCTCTTCTTTGACTTTGGTGGCCTGAGTACAGGAATTCTCCTGAAGATATAGGCAATAGAAAATGTTGTAGTGAATCCTAACAAGGAAAAAACAAGTAGATTTAGAGACTTTCAAACATAAGTCACTATCTGTATTTCTCCTCAGATATACTTAAGCCTCTTACCATTTCTGAAAAGTATCTCCAACCAGTTTATAAAAAAAAATGAAAAAAAAAAAGAATTTAAATCCATCTACAACTTATAGAAATCCTCTCAAGAAACACAGTTCTGGGGCTGGGGATTTAGCTCAGCAGCATAAGCACCTGCCTTGCAAGGAGGCGGTCATGAGTTCAATCCTTGGTACCAATAAAAAAAAAAAGAAACACAATTCTGAGAAAAATGCCTTATTTCTACATGTGACATCAAAAGGAGAAAGAGAACATGACATCTTAAGAGAACAGCACTAGCTGAGACTTTTAAAGACAAAAATATCAAAAAAGTACTAACAGGAGCTGAGGGCTTAGCAACTCAGTTGGTAGCACACATGCCTGGCATGCGTGAGGCCTTGGACTCAATCCTCAGCACCACGCCTCCCACCAAAAGAAAAGAACTTGTGGAAAACAAGCGTAAACTATACTACTAAAAGTGAGATTTCTATTCAAATAATTCAACCTCCTAGATAGACTTAATACCATTATGTTTCTGACCCTCAGCTGCTCTGCTGGCTACTTCTTGGACATAATATCAGTTTAAAAGCAAGAGTAACATTTTCCTTCAGCATTACAAAGGAAGGGTACTTAATTGCCAAAGAGTTAATAATTACCAAGGACAAAAATAAACAAGCCTCTAAATCAGTAAGAAGGATCCTGAAAACAAAGTTCAATCAATAAAGGAATGGTTTGCCTACCATAAACTATTCTAAAACCTGTACATGTGTACACTGAACCCAAATTCAGCTCCTGAGACCACCAAGTGTACTGCTTCCACCCCAGAGTGAGAAGTACACAGCTCCAAGTACCACTCTCTGATCCAACAGATACCTTTAATAACACACATTTCATTATCTGGTCATATTATTTTACAGGTAAAGCAGGAAGAAATGTATAAAAGCAACAAGGACAACTAGAACTACAACATATTACACTATTACAGACTGAATTGTGTCATTCTGATGTGACTGAAATAAGGAAGGGACTGAGACTAAATGAGACCATAATGCTAGGACCCTAATCTCGAAAGACTCATGTCTTTATAGAAATAACACCACCAGGTTGTCTCTCTCTATCTCTTGTTAGAACACAGAAAAAAAGTGATTCCAAGCCAAAAAGCTGATTCCTCACAGGAACTGAATCTGTCACCATCTTGGATTTGGGTGTCCAGCCGGCACAACTATGAGACAATAACCATCTATCGCTTAAGTCACTTAATCCACAGTACTTTGCTGTGGTAGTCCAAGCAGACTAAGAGACACCTTGTTCCTCATCTACATCCATGCGAGGACATTTTTCATCATCTGTGCATCTGTCATGGCTAGCTCAGATCATAAAGCTGTTTCTTCTCTATAATGCCATTGAGTGGGACGCAACATAAACCATACTTAACTAAAACGTATCTCAGAAGTGTGGCAAATGCTCAGACATTTCTGGAGAATAATTTCCCTCCTTGCATGTCACCAAGGACAGGACTACTGTTCATCTGGTGCTCCCAGTCACATTTCATTTGGGGCTCACTAACTTCTGGAGCCACTGTCCTTCTGGAGACACTGTCCCTCTGTGAAGAGCCATCCTCTCAGGGTTTCCACTGCTTCTTGAGCACTGGCTGCACTGTCATCTACCTGGCTCTACCACTCCAGACCAGAGGGTGGGCCGCTCCATAGTAGCCAACCATACTGAGGATTTTATTACAACGTCTACTCATGACCTGCAAGGTCCCCTCACATGGTCTCTATCTCTGTCTCATCTTACACTAGTCTCTTCCTTATTCACGGCCTTCTTGCCATACTGGGCCTCTTCTCCTCATACATATCAAATGCATTCCTTCTTTGGCCCTTAAGTAATTTATTTCCTCTCTCAAAATGCTCTTCCTTCAAACCTCAAAATGGTGGCCCCCTCTTTGACATCCAGAAGCTACTTTCTGAGAGAAGCATTTTCTCACGCAACCTAAGGCAATGTTCTCCACCTCCCTCGCACATCACACTGTTCTATTTTCTCTACAACACTTATACTAAGATGTTCTATTTCATATACTTACTTAAGTATTCTGTCTTCCTCCACTAGAATAAGGAGAGTTGTCAGTGCCTTGATAGCTATTTGTCATGCTGCAGGAGTGTGATATTTGCTGAACGCTTACATCCCTTAGAAAACTGACCTGTGCCCAGGTCGTCAGTCGGATGAAAGAAACCATCAAGGTCACTCTGAAATAGCACTCACTAAAGCACTTTACACCCTTAGATGATAAAGTGGATGAGACTTTTACACATTATTTATAGCCCATCTCCAAAGTAAAAAATGGAGAAAACAGATCCTAATGTTTTCCTGGGAAAATATAACCTGACATAAACAGGATCGTTTGTCTTAGTGAGGGGACATTACCTAAGACTTTGCTATCCATGAATGTAAGAACTGCCTTAGTGAGTTTTTTTTTTTTTTTCCTTTTTTGGAGACAGGGTCATCCTGGCCTCAAACGCAAAATCCTCTGGGTTTAGTCTCCCAAGGGTTAGGATTACAGGCACGTGTCATTACACCCAGCTACAGTGAGATCTTATAATCTTACAGCACTTTATGTTCACACAGTGCTGTGTATCTCCATTCATATACAAAATTCTCTTAGTCTTCTCCATTCTATAGAAAAAGAAACTGAAAAGAAAAGAAACAATGAGTTTTATGCTTGCCTAATTCTGCCTGATGTACTGAGGTAAACGCTGCTGAGTGGCAGGGCAAGGACAGTTCCAAGTCTGAGACCTTCTCATTTTGCTACAGCACCTCCTCCCTTCGTCCCAGGACATTACCTATTGCTGATGTTGATCCCCTTCTCTCTCATGGCATAGAGGAGCACAGCTATGCAGTATAAGGTCTCGGTGATATCTGGCATGGTCACTGTGGAGCTGGGTCTCCTGAGGCAGAAGAGTAGCTGCTGGATGTCACTTACACTGCTGGAAAGGAGCACCATGGCTGCCACCAGAGCCCAGACATTAACGCCCTGCAAAGTGAGGTGCATAAGATGGGAGGAGGGGGTAAGATGCAGGACTATAATCACGAAAAATCACACCACAAAACCAATAAGGAAAGGTGAGTCTGGGGCTCAGGAGCCTCTGACAGGTCATCTGAACCAAGTCCAGCTTCTCAAATGACTGTAAGAAACAGAACTTTTCATTTTGCTCTGGGTTCCTGCTTCTCAGCACTTCTGGATTAAAGATCTTGGTTTTCTTTAATTAAGAACATTTATAAAGTATCTAACATAGAACCTTGCACTACAGAAACCCTCAAGAGTTCCAACTCATCTCATACCCCTCCTTTCTAGGTCAGTGTGAGCTCTGAATTCTACAGGCAGTCAAGTACAGTTAAAACAAAACAACTAGCTAACAAGCAGTGACCTGGAAGGGACAAAGGACGCAGACACAAAAGAAGACTGAATCTTTGTTGGGGGACTCAAGATTGTCAATTCCTTAGCATTATGATGCTAATTTATCTCTATTATTTAATAATTATTATTAAATATCAATTCAATGAATATTATTTAAAAGTTTTATAAAGACAGTAATGCTCCATTTAGTAATGTATAAGTAACTGTCCAGTAACACAAAAAGACAAGAGTAGAGATATAACTTTATCATCTTTCCATTAATACACTTGTCCTTATTAAAGCGTATCTTTCAAGAAAGAAAAGTCCTATGACCCTCTTGCTATAACCATCCTATGAAAGAAATGCACTTTTCCGTAACTACCACCAGCCATCACTTCACTCAGGACAGAAAGAAAAACAGAGATTTTGGGATTCCCTCGGTGGCTAACAGAATACACGCAAGGGGCCACGTGTGGCTTCCAAGAGAAAATATAAAAACCCTGATCTGGAGGAGAAGCAGCTAGCTGAAAGTCAGGAAACTGAGGACTACTTTCAGCTTCTCTCCTCACTATGTGTCTGTGGCAAGACCTTGAATTTCTCAGTCTCTTTCAAACAACAAAAGCTATCAACAATGAAGTGGGCTGTCTTATAAAGAAATCTAAAAGTTTTCAGGGGCTAGATGGCACTTTTCAGGAATATTTCAGAGAAGAATCTTCAATATTACAGGAAAAATGTTTATTAAAATTCCTTCCAAATCCAAGAACCTGTAATTATACTTTTCCAAGGGGACCAATGAGAAGATTAATGCTCCAAAGCCTTCAGAAATTAAATGAAGATTTTGAAAAAGTAGTCTTTAACTGAACTTAACTTTAACTGCACTTTCTATCCATGAAACAAAGACACCATCTGCCCACAGCCTCTTAACATACCCCAGCGGCCACATAGAGGTCAGGTAGGTGTTGACGCACACACGCCTCTGTCTCAGGAAGGAGGGGATGATCCCGTAGACTCCACAGCATCCTCTCAGGGTCTACACTTGGGGAGCATTTAGTGGTGGCTATGAATCTGTAAAACATTCAGCAAAAATCCACAAGTAAGATAACCATGATGCACAAAAAAGGACTTCAAAAACTATGTCCCTTAGAAGAAACCCACCGTATGAGGTTCAGTACACACAAGTCTGACTTCTTTTCTATGTCATAGTTCAAGAGGATGCCATCCACTTTGTTGACGGCTTGCTCTTCATTCATTAAGTATCGATGATACAGCTTTTTCCAAGGAATGAACTATACAGTGAAAAAACCACAACAAAATAATACACATGCAATGGCTATTGGAGAGCAGATTACAACATAGACAGACAAGCTTCTACCATCTGAAAAGCAGTAATAGCTTATAATTATAAATATACACACACTTTAGGAAAAGTAAAGTATGTGACGGACTCTAGAGCATGCCATGTGTCACAAAAAACTAACTAGAGCAGAAACTGACAATGCTGAGCAGCAATCTCAATGGCCAAGGTTATTCAAGCACAGTTTACTGTACTAATAAACATCTGGAAGCTCATAGTTACCACTCTGAGCACCTCTTGTAATTACAGAGGCAAAAGGTAACTTGTATTAACTTCATGATGTCTCGATAAATTTTGTATTAAAACATTTATATAATTTTCCTTTCCTGAAGTGTATATACATTTTTTGTAGACTGTATGTGAATATGTATACGTGTGTGTGTGTGCATGTACATGCGTGTGTAAAGGGAGAGGTAGAGAGAAAAAAGAAGAGAAGAGAGAAAAATGAAAATGAAAACACAGCATACCTTACAGAATGCAATGAAAACAGTGCTCATAGCTATAAATATTTACACTAAAAAAGATGTGACATGAACAACTGGCCTTACTATTTGAGGAACTAGAAAAAAAAAAAAAAGAACTAAACCCAAAGTAGAAGGATAGCACAGATTAGAATACAAATACAGAAAAACAGAAAAAAAAGCTTGTTTAGGGGTCAATAAACTCTCAGCAAGTAAAAAAGGAACATTACAACTAATACCAAAAAATAAAATTATGAGAGATTACTGTATCAACCAAATAACAAATTGAGTTTCTCAGAAGAAATGAATAAACTCTCCAAACATAAAAACTACCAAGACTTAATTAAGAACAGAAAATCTGAACAGCCCAGTAATCAACAACCTCCCAACAAAGAAAAGCCCAGAACCGATGCCTTTACCAGAGAATCCTTCTGAACATTTAAGGGCTAATTACAGCAGGTGGACAAGGTGGCACACATTTGTAATCCCAAAGTCAAGCCCAGCCTGGGCAAATAGTAAAACCCTGTCTCAAAATAGCTCAGTGCAAAGGCCCTGGGTTCAATCCCTAGTACCTCAAAATAAAAATTTAAAAAACCCAATACTTTGCATACCTTTTTCAAAAAACTGAAGAGGAAAAAACACTTCTAGGAGGCAACCATTACCATGATACCCTGATATAAAAGCCACATACAGACACTATAAAAAAAAATCTGAGGGCTATGACAGATTACTAAATACATGAGATCATTCTTTGTAATGATAAAAATATATTAGTTTGCATTTCAAGAGGTAAGTATAAATTAGATTAAAATATTATCCCAAGAATCTTCTAGAACAGAATGGAAAAAATATTCTCATTTATCCTACCTAGAACAGACTATGCAGTTCATATCAGTCAGCTTTCAATTTACTAAGCCAAAATACTGACATAAATAGGGTTTGCATCAAAAGGGAGATTAATGTCTGACTTACTCCTTATAACTAGTGTAAGGGATACACAATCTAAATAAAACATTCTTCCAGGCCTCAGGTTTAACTAAAACCTTGACCTGGGTCGGGGGGACAAATAAATAAAAAAACACTTGTCCCTGGGATGGGAAAATATCTAATGAAACAACACAGGAAAGAACAAGGAGCCACACAGTAACATGATTAACTGCATTACTTCTGCTAATGAGCTGATGATTTTAAGGAAAGTTGTCTAAAATCATAATACTGAATAGTATGTAATAAATTATGCTACCAGAGGTATAAACTTCTATAACAGCACAAATAGGAAACAGTGACTAGATTCAACAGGATAAAATGGAAAGACATATGAGTTAAGTGTTAAAGGAAGAAGTAAGATGTCAAAAAATATGAGGGAACCTCTAAGTGGAATGGAGGGATCAAAGCCTCTTACTTACCATGGTGAACCACAACAGTCTATGACCAGAACACAGAAAATCATGTATTTCAGGTAGGATATAGAGAGGTGTTTGGAGGAGGTCAGCAAAGAAGCTGAGATAATACGCTGGGACAAGCATGGAAGGCCTTACAGGACCTTAATGAGTCTGGACTATTCTGAAACCAATGGAAACTACCATTTTTGAAGGGGCACTCTAATCAAAAGTATACCAAGATTTTAGAGGAAGCATCATTCAACTAAGCAGTTGACTCACCAGTGGGTCATTGATTATCTCCCTCCAGAGGTGACACACCAAGCTCAGATTTCCATAGAGATCTTCCACAGGGAGGAAGGCAAAGATGTGCCTTAGGACTTCACTAGGCAGGCTACATATGTGGCTCAGTACTTCTTGGCAGGGCAAGGTCCCAAGAAGCCCATAGTATGAGTCAGGAATGGGGTCTGGACCAATGTCATCAATGTCTTGCTCTGTTTCTCCAGACTCTGCAGAGTGCTGTGACAAACAGTGCTCAGCTTCTGGCCTAACTTCTCTAGGCTCTGTGCATGATGAAGACATAGGATGCCATGAGGTTTTCTTCATAACTCCATCACACTGGCTGGTCCCTGTAGCCTTATTACCTTCTTCCTCAAAGGACCGAGACCGCTTCCTGGAAGGCAAAGCAGACCTCAACGAGTCCAATCTTGCCTCTCCATCTCCTTGAGGCAGAGCACAGTTGTTTTCTGCAGGAAAGATCATGTCATCCTCGGAGTCCTGACAACTGTCCTGGCCAACAGAACTGCTTTTGGCCATGTCATTGGTGCACTGTTGTTGGCCAGCTAGAATAAACTCAGAGTTGTACCTTTGACATACTCGACCTACAGACAGAACCCAAAGAGAACAGACAAAAAATAATCAATGACTGCAGCTGATCTAAATATGATAACCTAATATCCAGTCATCTATGTTAACAGAGGAAACAGGCATGTGTTTATGGGGCAAGTAGAGAGATAAACAGCTAATTCAAAAAACAGATACATTTGCAAAGATAGAGACATTGTCTTTTGATGGTGTGATGACCTACATTACACCATGCAATGCATACAAGGTCAAATGCTGCATACTAGGCATCCAAAGGACAAACAGGAAATGACTCTGCACGTTCACACATCCACTCACACAATGCATCTTTCCTTGCTTGCTTGCTTCTCCATCTACACTTGGCTAAGGTAAAAAGAAAAAAAAAAAGCTTCAGGTTAAAAGGGTTTATTTAGCTCATTTGACAGAGCTAAACCTTTTTATTTTTATTTTCTCCTAGAAAGCTATGAAGAAAAATTATTTTAAGATAAAGAGAATTCTTTTCATATTATTACAGTGGTACCCAGCCTTTTCTACATATTTATTTGTTCCATATTTCCTAAGAACCTATAACTCTGATACTAATATGAAGTGAGGCACCGTGACCTCAAACCTTTCAGGAATGCAAGGGAGCCAAAATGGCAATTTCACCCATCACTAAAGCGTTTTCAAACTCCTAAAAATTATATTTAAATGCTAATAAAGAAAACACCTTATTGATGTAATTAAAATATATATATATAGCTGTATCTACATATTTCCTTTCTAAATAGCTACAGCCACAATTCTTGCTGTGGAAAATAAGAGAATGGATTAAAACTAGGTTTAACCTTTAATTTAAGAACTTGGAATTACTATTTCTTATACATTAGGGATATAACAACTGCTTCTGGGAACAATGCTTCTGGGGCACTGTGATAGAAACCCAGATTTTAAAGTCAGTAAGGTCTGATTAAATCCTAGTATTTCCTAATTGTCTAATTCTCATCAAGAATTAAGACACTGTATGCTCAGTGCCACTCTCATAACAGCCCAAAGAACTCACCAGAGATGAGAAATCAACATATTTACAAAACAAACTACATATCACACATATACAATGAAGTTCAAAACTGTCTTGTATAATTGGTTATAGTAGTTCCTAAAAGACAGAAATATATAATATTTAAAGAAAACTAGGCAATATTTAGATTGTATTCTAAAGTTAGATATATAAAAAGGAACTAAAGTCAATTTAGATTAAATTAACAAGTATTAATAAATATAGTAATCCATCTGGTACAGGAGGAGTAATAAGAAACCAAACTGCCAGGAGTGGGACTTTCATGTATTAACAACAAAATGTTTGAGGACCTAGAAACATTGGGTCATTATATACTGTAAACATGTATCGAACTGTCACATTATACTTCATAAATATATCAATTAAACATTATTTAAAGTTTTAAAATTAAAAATATTAAATATGAAGTGGCAGTAAGAATAAGCTTAACATTATAGTAATAGGGAAACATTTTACTATATACTCTTAAGAATAGCTGTAACAGGATAGAAAATTATCACAACCAAGAATATTACCGCAATGACATTATATTTCCATTATATAACTGGAAAATATAAAATCTGCAGTCATAGAGAAGGATTCCTATAGTGGTCCAGTAAGTGCTGGTGACGAAGGACACTATAAAACTTGCCATTGCAGCACTGCATAAAGAAAAAATTTCAAAAGAAAAACAATCACGGAGGACCTAATGACAGACTGAACAAACACTCAACAGAGTCAAGCACTCACAGCTTATAGATTACAATAATGATGAGATAGGTCCATGTCTTTTATCACTTTATAATTACATAATCTAACAAGTTCCCTGAGGCTTTTTACCAAATATTATTATGTAATGAAAATTTTGTGGAAAGTTTACAAATAATGAAAAAAAACTCAAATGACTATACCAGCATTACAAAGTCACAGGAGAAATTATCTGTAAGTGCTTTGAAACTGGAAGGTATTAAAATAGCATGCACACTGTAGATTTTGAAATATAAAATGCTTTTTTGAAGACGTACCCTTGTTCCCTCTTTTTGTTCGGGGTCTAGGATAGAGACCATGGTTCAGATCCCTGTTTGTCCATCTCTGACCGAAGGCCTGGGTCACAGTCAAATGACTCTGAGCCAACTGCTGACACTCAATGGCTGTAAGGTGCTTCCGCTTAAACCTTCTCACTGTTTTGTACCAACAGGCAGAAGAAATAGGATACTCATTAGTTATTATCAATTCTACAAGCTTGTTGGCAAACTGTACTCAATTTTGGAATACGAAGGCTGATAACTGATTGTATGGATCATCTGAACCGGCCCTTTTCCCTTCCCTGTATTCCCACCAACTTTTCCTCATTTCACAGATCTAAACATTTCTTCCTTAGAATTTAAGAAGAGCTAGGCGTGATGGCACACATCTGTAATTCCAGCACTCAGGAGGCTGAAGCAGAATTGTGAGTTTGAGGTCAGCCTGGACTACAAAGTGAGTTCAAGGTCAGTCTGGACTACATAGGGAGACTCAGTCTCAACAATAAAAACATTTAAAAAAGAAATTCAAAACAACATTGTAAGAACCTAAAATGACTTTTTTTTTTACTCAGTCTGTAGAAACCTTTCAATTGTGACTCAAAAAGAAGTTGCTACTAATATGTAACTTAGGTTTGGCATCTTTTTCTTACTTTTGCGTAGGCCACGTATTGTTCCTACAATAACCATAAACATTTAAGAGTTAGATAGATGTGCTTAAACAGTAAAAACTATGGTAACTTGTTTTTTCTCAAATAGCTAAGGCTGTTTTTCTTAATTGTGATTTAAGAAAAACATAACATACAAAGGTTGATGATAGTTTTTTAAAACCAGCTTCTCTAAATCTCAGAAGCAAAACACAGTTATAATAAAACAGGTTGTAAATTTCCTCAAGAGAAGGACCATCACTGGATGTGGTGGCACACTCCCAAAATCCCAGCATTCGAGAAGATGAGGCAGGAAGGTCACCTAGAACTCAAGGCCAGTGTGGGGTGCACAATAAGTTCACGGCCAACCAGAACTACATAGTGAGACACTGTGCCAGAAAAGGAAAGGAAAGGAAAGGAAAGGAAAGGAAAGGAAAGGAAAGGAAAGGAAAGGAAAAGGAAAGGAAGAGGAGAGGAGAGGAGAGGAGAGGAGAGGAGAGGAGAGGAGAAAAGAGGAGAAGAGAGGAGAGGAGAGGAAAAGGAGAGGAGAGGAGAGGGGAGGGGAGGGGAGGGGAGAAAAAAGTCATTTTGCACACCAGTCTTAGCTCCAAGAGCATCTCAGTACTGGGAACTAACTTAAGAAAGTAAGTGCAAGGCCCCAGAGTAGAAGAAAATCAAACCCACTTTTGAGGACAGGGGAGGAAATTTGCTATCTTCCCTTAGCAACACATTATAGCAGTAACTGTCCCTAGACTTGCTTCAAGAGTAGTACTGAAATAAAAGGGCTAGCAATATGCTTTATTGGCAGAGCATTTATCTAGCATATGTGAAGACCTTGGGTTAGAGTCCCAGCATTGCAAATAAATAAATAAAATTTAAAACATATAACATTTTACCTCTTCTGTTCATAACCCCTCTTATTAAAATAAACATCAAGTACAGTTTTGCCTGAATGAGGCCCCTGATCAAACTGGGAAAGAGGTAAGACAAAATTAGAATGCACCTTCCAGGGCACAGATAGATCTAGGTACTCCACATACACTCAGCTCAACTACAGGAATACCTTAGTCTTGCAACCAGCAAAACCACCCGCTCCATCAATCCAAGCTATCAATTTCAGCTGACTTCTCTTCAATATTCCCAACTGCTTTAGAGCTAACAAGCACAATGTCTGTAATTAAAGAGAGATCATGAATGAAGAGATGCAGCTTGGTGTAGAATGCTTGCCTACCATGTGCAAGGCCCTGAGTTCAACTCCCAACACCACAACCAATCAATAAACAGGTGAACTAAAGAAAAGGAATTGGACACCATTAACAATAGAAATAGGTATCAACAGATAGAGGGTACCTCATGTAATTAGAAGGTGAACACCTACTGCCAAATTGCCTTGGAGAAGAAAAGTTTTCAGAATAAAACCATTAAGAAATGGCACCAACAAAACTCCAATTTATATGATGCAAAGACCTCCTGAGTTGAGTGATGGTAAGACAGGTAACACATTAGCCTTCTGAAAAAAACTGAAAGAAATGGAGAAACACATAACCAGTCCCATTAGACTCAGTTAAAAATTCTGATGCCTACTTACCCAAATCTATATTCCTAAATCTGACTTTTGGAAACACACAAAACTGACGCTACTTAGTATAAGATTTCTATGTTCATATTTACAGAATAAACCTTGGGATTTTTCTGTAAAGCATGTAAGACTGGCTCTATCCTAGACTTTGCCACCCACCTAAATATAATAATAATGTTCTAAATCAAAATAAAAATCCTAAAGTGTTGATATTGGCAATCAACTAGTTATATAAGTCTTAAACATATGTTAAACAGTAAAAACATAGTATATATACTCCAACATAAGGAACTAGTCTGCCTTTGTCAGTCTGCCCCTCATTAATAGGCGTAGGCCCCTTAGGCCACGTGAGGACAGACAACCACCTATGGTATCATCCAGGAAGTGAACCCTTACCAGACACCAAATCTCTTGAGTGTTTTGGCCCTGGATTTCCCAGCTTCCAGAATTGTGAGGAAGAAATTTCTGTTGTTTATAAGCTACTTAGTTTCTGTAGCAGTCTAAATAGACTAAGACAGTACATGTTCCATAAACACTGGGTGAAGGGCCTGACCAGAACAGCCAGACCCAAGCCTTTCCCTGTGAGTCAGTGCCATTTGTGGACCTGGGGTAGAGAGAACAAGAACACACTAGCAAGAAAGCCCAGTCTGGGAACCAGTACCATGCGCAGGTCACCACTGGACTGGAGAAGCCAGACCCCAACCCCTTCCAGCATGCGGGCTGGTAAACAAGAAGTACCAATCCTCTCTGCCACCACCTTAAGCAACCAGCTAATCCGGAGAAACACAGGCTGTGATGATACCTATCAAGGTGAAATGCAATTGGAGCATATGGTGCTTTGGTGTTTTACTAACATCGCAGGTCTACGGCCAGTGGTCTGATCAAAGGTTCAGAGGATAATGGTACACAGTGTGACATCTAGGGGGGGAATCTCCTTCTGAGGATTGCAGCCACTGTTGATTCCTTATGGTCTTGTTTTTAAGTCCTATATCATTTCCATTGTTTTGTTGGGTTGGGTTTTATTCTCTTTTGTTTGATTATGCCAAATTCAATGGCAGGAGCAGCTGTTTCAAAGATAGCATGATATATTATGATAGCAATTTTACTACTGGCTTGTTTTGAAGTCCTTTATTGCATTCATTGTTCTGTTTTTACTGTTTCTGTTCTACGCTGTTCTGCTTGATTTTTACTAGGTCCGAAGTTAGCTGTAGTTATTTTGAAAACATCAAAAGGCATTATGGTAATTATTGTTGATTTTGTAATGTTTTGAAGTCCTGTATCTATTACACTGATTGTTTTGATTGGTTTTATTGTTTTATCATCTTTAAAGTTAAAAAATAAAAACCACTGGGTGAAGAATGATGAGGAAGGCAATATCAAAGTGGGAAGGGTGACTGGTAAAGAAGCCTAAATCTACATCACTAGGACATGACCAGGGCAGAAGCATGGGGAAGTCTCCTCCTTCAAGGCCAGACATGAGAACTGTGTTGGCACACAGCTATAATCCCAGCACTAGACACACAGAGACAGGAGGACTGCCACGAGCTCAAGGCCAGCCTAAACTACATGGCAAGACCCTGTCACAAAACAAAACAAAACAAAACAAAGCAAAGCAGAACAACATCAGACAAACAAGAGAACATCAAAAATTTTCAGTCCCTGAAAGAATTCTTTTGGGGAAAGTAAGTAATATTATTTATGTATTTACTTCATAAAATATAGCTAAATCAAAAACGCTTGCCTGAAAAGATTAAACATTTGCAGAACTCTAACAAAGGCACAGAAATAAAAGAGCTCATGAGGGTGTTAGAACATAGTGTTCTCCTTCCACAGAGTTCCCACAGATTCCAGTTATTTTGGGCATACAGCCATTATGGAAAGAACTGTGATTAACAACTAGAGAAGAGGGATACTTGACTAGGTGATCTAACTAACATAAGATAACTGTATTAAGCACTAGGAGTGGTGTTACCTAATCATGTCTTATCTAGGAGATAAAGCCAGCATTTTCAACAGATTAACATGTGAAAAATGATTTCTCTGACTTTAGCAGTAGTCAGAAAAATTAAACTGTTCTTAGGTCTCTTTAAAGTAAGTCTTGTGATATGTAAGTAGGAGCCAAGGACCTGAGTTTAACTCCTCGGGTTAAACAAGTCATTTAATACCTCCTCAAAAACCCCTTATTGGCTGAGTAGTACATCAAGAGACCCTTCCTCCTGGCAGGTGCATCACTAAAGTCTATGAAAATAAGGAATAAAACAATATTGTACATTAAATTCATGGAATGAGAAGTACATAAGTACCCATGACACCCACACTGGGGTGACACCTACCTCCACATGTATGTCCAAATCTAGCAACAAACACCTTAGTATATGACTACCACCCCAATCTGAGTGCCTCCTAAAAGACACATAAGTTTTATGTTAACAGTATTAGTGTTCTTGCTAAACTGTTTCCTTTAGAACACTAAAATTCTAATCACTCTTCTGTTTTTATTAATGTGTTTTTTTTAAAGAGCAAAACCTATTTATTGAGAGAAAAAAAGCTTCTGTCCAAGAGAGAGACAGAAGGGGTCCTGAGTGGGTTGCCCTAATATTTTTTTAAAAAGCAGTTCAAATACAACCTTATCAGAATAAAGATGCTCAAAATGATACCTCTTCCATAAAACCTTCCTCCCTGAGTCACCCAAACCTAATGGTACTTCCCTGTCCTCACATGGCATGTGTACATTACATCATTCTTAAAGGACATTCACTGTTAGAAACTGCTCATGTGAATTGTTAAGGAGTGAGGTTAAAAAGTGCTACATGATTAATATGTACATATAAAGGGAAGCTATGGTTCAACCCAGTTCTTGTGGATGAAGAGACATTAGATTCCTTGTGAGGCTTTCCAAACTGTATAAGGCCACCCAGAGATCAGTCCTCTCCATACCAAAATGGGCATTTGTAGCCTTCTTTGAGACTCTCTACCACAGTGACTAACAGAAATGTGTCATATCCCACTGGGGTTAAAATGAGAAAAAAAAATAAGAATGTATAAAAATCATTTTGTTAAACAGAATTTTGCCTAGGCTCAAATAATTCCATTCCCATACTTCTCTTTGTGGGATGGCTTTCTCAGAGTGACTTTTCTCTGTCCCTTCCTCCTTTTGTAGGATCTTCATATCTCTCTGTTAGTCTTCGGCTTTTTGGAGGACCACTAACCCTTTGCTGAACTCAAGATGGTCATGACCTAGAGTTTAGTTCTTTATCAATTGTCAAGGCTCTTCCTCTGACGATAGTCTATTCCATCGTAGCCCACTTCTATTCATGCCGTTCTCCAGAACTCATTACAGATCTAAAGGAACAGGATAAAGATAGTAACTGCCTAGAATTCCTGAACTATTATTGTTAAACACTGTCCTTTAAAACGGAAAGAATCAAGTTAATTGTCTAGTAGAAAGCACCTCAACAGAGAAACTGCTTGTAACACCATACTACATTTAACTTTGCTAATTAAATATTTGCTGAACCACCTAATCTCACGGGGTTAATTTCTCCATATACTCCTCCTCATCTTTTCTCTGGTTCTGTGAAGATGACCAAGCAGACACCTGGTCTCTGATATCTTCTTTGGAAATAAAACAGGTGTACTGCAACATAGCCTATTATATGATTGTAGAAACTGACAGGCCCATTTGTAGCCTGTGAAATCTAAGCCCAACTCAAAAACAATTAACTATGTTATCCTTCAACTCTAGCATTCTAAAAAATATTCAATGGGGCCAGTAAACACTTAGCAATAATAAAACTACTCCCATACATCTCTGAGACACTGGTAACAATTCTTTTTTAAGTATAGATTTAACATTTGTATTATAAGAATTATTATTTTTAATATATCTTCATTGTATTGTTGATATTATATTATTATATTATATATTAATTACTAGTATAAGGGCATATTAATATGTCTTCTAATCCTAGGCTAAAATCTCTGTGTTCTACTAGAAAGGAATAAGGAACTTACTCATCTCTGAGATTGAACACACACTGTCTTACAAGTAACTGCTGACAAAATGAATAACTGTGCACTTACAGGGTTTTCTTCTAAACCTGAGACTGCCTTCTTTGGCTCTGAAGCCCTGTAACTGTGATAGCAAGTCTTTTAGACTTTAAATGATACAAACAGCCTGCTACAGCATGCATACATTGCACTCTCCATCACTGTCCTATACTATCTTGCAGCCCCTGAATGCTTTATAGCTATGGCAGTTCTTTTCCACATTCTATTCAATCTTCACAGCAAGCCCATAATTGTGCCACAACTACCCTTAGCCTCAGACAAGACTTGCCTGAAGTCACAACACTGTCCACAGTGATGGTGACAGCGTGAGAATTTAGGTCCTCTGACACTCCAGGACCGGAGTTCTGTCTACTGCAACATTCTCCTGTCTATATCCAGGAAGCTTACGAGCAGCTTTGAAAAACCTCAAGTTTAATTCCAGTATCACTTTGATTTTTCATTGTGAAACATCAGAACCAAAGAAATTTAATAACAAATCAAGTACTCAGAAAACATTAACTATAAGGAAAATATTACTACATACTATACTATTATAGCTTGTGTTTAGATGTTCCTCCAAAGCTTCCGGCAGTCACAGGTGGGGCTTTGGAGAGGTGGTTGGATCTAGAGTGTGCAATGCTGGGGTACAGTGTATGATGGTAGGATCAAGGGTGTGTGATTACTAAATTAAGTCCACTGATTGGTTTGGAGTGGATAATGGGAAAGTCGTCCCTGGGTGTCAGGAATACCCAGCCAAAGGGTGAGTAGCAGTGGACAGAACATAACTGGCAGACAGAGCTACCATGATGGCTCACTGCTTGCTGCTGCTGCTGCTTGCTGCTTGCTGCCTGCCCTACTTTGCCTTGGACTGTTTTTCTCCTACAATGCCCCTTTGCCATGCCACCCTTGGAGCCAGCTATGAACTGAAACCTCTATAACCTATGAGCTATAATAAACCTCTCCTCCTTTAACTTTGGGTATCAGGTATTCTGTCTCAGCAACAAAAACAACAGAAAGCTGTGACAAGACTCAAAAAAGAAACACTTCTGAATATTTTGTCCCCATTAGCTCTAAAACAAAACAAACAAAATGTAGAAAAACCACATAATGCTGCCCTTTCTCTACTCTGTAAGACCAGATGTAAGACCTGAACTCTGCCAGAGACCACATCCTGCTTCTCTCTAAACCCAAAAGGTCCAAACCAGTTGGCTCAGTCTTTCCCAAGTCATCTAACACCATGAAATATCTACCACTCCCTTGCAAATACTCATTGACTAGAAAAAGCAAAAATGGGTTGGGCAGTTCACTCTATATGTTCCTCAAAAAGGAAAGAAATAATGAAAAGCACAGAAATGATTACTGTTTGCTGTCTAAAATATATCTTTATAAATTTGAAAGGCTTTTTCTACTATTAATTCACTTCAAGGTTACTTTTATGTAATTACTATGTCCCAGATTTATTATAAACTCCTTGACAGCTTTCTGTATGGTATTTTTGGTGCTAAGTGCTATTTTAGAACTGAAGATACAAAAATAAATAAGCCTGACCATAAGGCAGCTACCAAAACAAACACAAATTACTAAACATAAAGCAATATAAGTGCTACATAAATACATGCACAAAGTGCCATTTCTTAATAGTAAAGAAAACTGAATAGTTAAAGCTGGAAAAGGTTTTACAAAGGATTGAGCTTTAAAAGATAAGTGGGAGGGGGCTGGGGATTTAGCTCAATGGCATAAGCACCTGCCTTGCAAGCAGGCGGTCATGAGTTCGATCCCTGATACCGATTAAAAAAAAAATAAAAAAAATAAAAAAAGATAAATGGGATTCAGTCAGGCAGAAGAAACAATACCATTTATACAAACACACAGAAGTGAGCTGGGCATGGTGGCAGACACCTGAGAGTTCAAGGCCAGCCTGGGCTACAAAGTGAGTTCTAGGCCAGCCTGAACTGCATAGTGAAACCTTGTCTCAAGAAGACAAACAAACAAACAAAAGCCACAGAAGCACAGTAAAATGCTGGTGTAGGAGAAAAGGTAAGTTTCAACACAACAGAGGTTTAGAGATAGGCAGTGACAGGAAACAAGAGGGGAAATGAATTTGGAACCAAACTGCAAAAGTCCTTTAATAGCACTACTGGCATTCATTGTGTAGGCAATTCAGGGTATTACACAGTTTTTAAGCAGAGCCATTACACAAATTTAGATGAACATGGAGATTGTGAGGAAAATAAATGAAAAAGTTCCGGTACTAGCCTAGGTGAAAGTTGGCAAAGACTTGAAAGCAGCAGAAACTTGGCAAAGAGAACATATGAATACCAATGAGTTTTCTTTTTTTTTTTAACAAGATAAAAACAGCAAAGATAACTGACATTTTTAGTAGAATATTAAGAATGAAGATATCATCAACCATTAAAGAAGAAAGTGTTTTTGTTTTAATTACGTGGGGGAGTTGAGATGTGGTCTTGCCATGGACTCTATGGTTAGCCTTGACTTCACTATGTCACCTGGACTGGCAACTTAAGATCTTCCTGCCTCGACCTCTTGAGCACTAGAAACAGCTGATTTAATAATTTTTTCATAGAACAAGAGGCCTAAGATTCTGGTTTTGAAAATAATTTGAGATATTTTGGTGAATGATAAATTTCTAGGAGTTAGGTAGTATCACAGACAAGCTAAGACAGGATCTAAATTCAGTTTACAAATACAAACCAGCCTAGGAAGTATATGATGGGCAGAAAAAATGAAGATGGTAGCACATCTGAAATTAGAATTTGAAGTGAAATAGCTTGCTGTATTCTCAAATCAGGAAGTATGTCAAATAATCAGTACTCCAAAGACCTTACTAAATGTTACATACCCAGAAAATACAAGATAAAGACAACTATCAAACCACAATGCCGGGGACAACTCCATGAGAACTAGTAAAGAATCAGATCACAAACTCTAAGACCCTGCACAAAAGAAATGGGACACCTAATTGGGGGGAAAAAAGTGACACCCCAGAAACAGCTCTATCAATTAGCTTACTGCATGCCTCCCGCCTCCTCCAGAGCAGTTTAGCTCTAGAAAAACAAAGAGCTTGTGAGACAGATTCGTATGCATTATCACTCACACTCTTATCATTACCTAGCTATCTAAAAGAGGATAAAAACCAAAGCGAGTTCATAAAGCAGAAAGGAGAAGAGGACCCACAACACCAATTAAATAATCATTTATCCTAGATTTCATGTAGCCCACCCTATTGTGAACCACTTGGCTCACTCAACTTTGTTTAAAAAAAGGGGGTGGGGTGGGACTGGAGGCAAGCAGTAATTGTGTACTGGTAGAATAGGGCAATGGAGTAGAAAGGAACATCAGATACAGGAAGTGTGAAGCTACTAAATGCCTCGCTTCTGGTATCCACTGTATACAACAGCAACAGCTTAGCACGTTCTAAAACATGGTAGATTTCTTTTTTTTGTTTTTGTTTTTTGTCTTTTTTCCTTTTTATCGGTACCGGGGATCGAACTCACGACTGCCTGCTTGCAAGGCAGGCGTTTATGCCGCTGAGCTAAATCCCCAGCCCCAACATGGTGGATTTCAAAGCACTTTCACATCTTCCTTCTTTTTAGAGCAGTAAGACATAATAAACAACAAACACTGAAAACCTGACACTTGAATCTAGGTCTATCTCCAATGACTACAACATTTAGTAACTTAACCAAGTAGAATCTTATTAGTAAAACAGACTTATTGTCACAATTCTATCCCAGCATTTTACTTCATTAACTATTAGGCCTCAATTTTCCCAACTGGGAAACCAGAATGATGCTTTCTTACTGGGTTCCCTGTAGTTTAGCTAATCTACTGTCAAGTGCTTCGTAAACTACAGAGTGCAATTCCAAATGTAAAGAGTAATTGTTTCTAAGCCTGACACAGTAGACTGTCCTCTTATTGCAGGCAGCTGTGTTAGTTAGAAATATTATTGACAGACAGGGCTAAGCCCTCAAAGGAGTCACTGTAGAAATTCAGAGACCTTGCAACCTTGGAAGAGACAAACACCTTCTGCTATGGGCCACATCTCAAGACGAAAGGCAAAGAAAATATAACCACATCCTAAGGACTGATAGTCCAAATAGCTCTTTATCATCCTGAGGGAATGAGGATTCAGTTTCCCAACCCATATATTCAGGAAGGTTCACTGCTGTTAAGCATGCCTGTTTGCTATGCGACTCACTTTCCCATTTTTTCCTGATTTAATCCATTTTACCTGAGCAATTAATCTTATTGGTTGACCACAGTTCTGCCCCTCCTTATGACCATCTGTGAGTTCCCACTTTCCCCCACGTTGGACCTATCTAACCTCATGATTTTATGCTATAAATGTTCCTAAAAGACAGAGTCCCTGTATATGCAACTACAGTAAAGATGAAAAGACTCTACAATACACATTCTGGTTTGATAACTACCGGTTTTTGAAGTTCTATACTATATACAAAGTTGTGTTTTTATTAATACTGTTATGTACTGATATATTCAATTATACTATGTCTGATGATATAGCCACTTCTATTGATGATAACAAGTGACAATGCAGGAAACATGGTAGAACTCTTTGTACAAAGGTCTTATATGTTTTTTTTCATTTCATGTGTTTATAGGAATATGTTTTGTTTTGTCTTGCTTTGCTTTGTTTCTCCCTCTAATATAGAAAGGATAGAAATACATGTTAAAACTCATGCATGTGTAGAATCTATAAACAGTTTATGAGAACTGATCTTATGACACATGATGAAATGAACAGATACTTTTAAGAAAAAAAAAAAAGACACTAAAATACCCAGTGCTGATCCTAGTCATAATGTGAAACCCAGCAATAGTATTATTCTTTGTTCAGAGGTTTATTAGCCTGCTTGGATTTATTCAATCTCAACATAATTGAAGATATGGATAACTGCATGTATGTTTAAGTGTATACGATTGATAACCATATTTCTAAGTTTTTGTTGGGTAGTTGAACAGAACTGGTTGCAATTTCACTGTTTGAATCCCCACTTTATATGCTCCACTTTATTATCTTTTTTTTTTCACTTTAGTATCTTGAATAACTATTTGTAAGAAGACAATCTTTAATCATCAACTAGTGATTTCTTACTGTTTATTTTTTTCTTTGAAATTATGTATTATTTCTACCTGTTTTCTGTTTTGTTTAATCTTTCTTTAAATTAAATTTAAAAAATGACACTACAGTATCCAGTGCTGATCATGGAGTGTCATGATTTGAAACCCAGCAATACTATTATTCTTTGTTCAGAATGATTTTAACCTGCTTTAGTTTGTTTAATCTAAACATAAATGAAGATATGGATAACTGCATGTATGTTTAAGTGTATAGGATTGACAACCATGTTACTAAGTTTCTGTTGGACAGTTGAACAGAACTGTTTGTAGTCTCTCTGTTTGAATTCCCACTTTACATGTTCCATTTTTGTACCTTGAACAACTATTTGTAAAACGACAACATCAACTAGTGATTTCTTACTGTTATTTTTTTCTCTGAATGTATTATTTTTACCTATTTTCTGTTTTGTTTAATCTTTTTTTAAATTAAAAAAAAAAAAAAAGTCCCTGGCAACCCACTCAGTACCCCCATCTCATAACAGAAGCTTTCTTTCTCTCAATAAATACATTTCACTCTTAACCTCTGTTGTTTCTAAAATTCATTCTTCAATTTTAAAGAACACGAACTCGTACAAGACACACAGGAGATCAGGAGTTTCATTCCTCTGTATCATTTGGACCACAGAGATCATTGGACGGAGGTAAAAGTGCTTTGTTTTATAGACTCTGGACTGGGACTCATTAAGTAACAAACTTTTATGCTTCAAGTTTGCTTTGTCTTTGTCAGTTGCTTAAAATTACTGTGATAACTGCCTGCGATTTGCCCACTGTTTTTAATTGCCTTGTCTCCTAAAATAATGATAAATCTAAGTTAAAACATGGGACAGTTATAAAGTTATAATATTTAATACTACATTTTCATTATTGTGTTCTTGTATATGTTAAATTTAAATTAGTTGCTAAATTTACTGGTAATCCTTAGACAATAGCCCTAGGGAAAATAATATTAGAACATCTCTAATAATATTAGAACATCTTTAATATAAATTTCTGTAAAATGATTCTTCTTAAATAAAATCTAGCTCAGACTTAGAAAATATACATGCCTGCAATAAAACCAGGACTCTTTCCACAACTTAAAAAGCGTCAGGCTGGTGGCCAGTCTCTAAGACTGGAAGGTGAGGTTTCACTGAGACAGACTGGCTCTGATCCTCCTTTACATTCCAGAGGTAATGTCAAAGTTGTTCTGCTTCAGTTTCCTTCCTTTAACTTTACCTCTACTCATTTCTCATTTTGTACTTCCCTTATAGAGGCATGTAAAATCAGAAAAAGCTCTAGACCATTCAAACCTTTTCCTCCTAAGTTAAGCCCATAGAAAAATGAGTGTTTGCTAATACTGAAGACAGGGAAATCATCTTAGATGAGGAACCCATACCCCATATCTGGGTCAGATGAGACATGGAATTGTGCCCGTCCAGGAGAACATACATAAAAGCCATGTCCTGGCTTAATGTTCTGGGCCACGATTTCTCCCAGAGATTGAACCTGAGACACAGTGGGAAGAACCAACTTCCACATAACGATGGAAGGAGCTAGTCCCAAAAGCAGCACATGTATGGGACCTAAACACATTCAAAATATGGGGCTGGGGACTTAGCTCAGCGGCATAAGCGCCTGCCTTGCAAGAAGGCAGTCTTGAGTTCGATCCCTGGTACTGATAAAAACGAAAAAAACAAAAAGCATTCCCTGTGCACATTTAGAATAAGGAAGCTTTCCAACCTTTCAAGTTGTGGACTTTGAAACCTTTATTGTAAATTTATAGAGCACTAGGTAATTACCTTGCTCAGGCTTTTAACTATCCCTTACCGAATTTTGACAGTCAGTGATTACCACAGCTGTCACTCCTAAAAGCAGAAGACAAATTTTCCCAGTATCTGTTTGGTGAATCCCCACTGAAGCTAAAGGCCAAAAGAGCCAATGGAATAGTGACCAGACAGAGAGCTGGAGTCCTTTCTAAAGACTGATGTCTGCTTGTATGAGTCAATACAAAATGAGAACTGAGGGGTCATGGCCAAGAAACCCAAGGTTTCCTCAACAGGAACTAGTTCCTCAACCATAGAAAATCTCCACATTTCTATCATCCTTATTTCTTCACTAGTAGACTACAAACTCTCCCTAAGCCTTTCAGTGGATTTTAAGATCACTTAGACTATCTCTCCCTTTAGAGCTTAAACTGAGGCAGCTTGCAACAATTGCTTACACTTCACAGCAGCAACTAGTGAATAGCCTTTTCTGTGTGCCTAGAAGACTGATGTACCTTTTATTAACATAAAATATGATTGCTAGATGATAATTTATAAATTTAACCTGCGAGCTTCAAAGATACAGAAATTTAAATAAAGTATACCCATGTCCTGTTACTAGGAAAGGTTGCCTAGATAGTTAAATGAAAGACACAAGTGCCTGAAGACTTCTTTGCCCTAGTGCTCTGAGCAAAGCTCTTCCAGTCACTTCTACCTATCTCTAGAGGCAAGTTACTTTACAACCTGAGAAGCACTCTACCTGCAACTCACCTTTTTAAGGTATGCTCTCTTGCAATGGATGAAAGCGGTAGTTTATTACGAAGTTATACTTCCTTCTTTAAACATTCCTGTTACAATAACCCATAAATGTCAAACAGAAACAAAGTTCATGAGCTATCTGGGAAGATAAGATATTGAGCCAGGCAGAGAATGGATAGGCTGTCGAATTTATCTTTTACTCTCCAGATGGCATTCACTGACTCTGGAACAGAGTCAACCTGAAGACATTTATCAAACAGGAAAAATAAGGGTTAGTTATCACCTTTTTGCATAGGCAGATAGCTCAATGTCAGTCTCTTGCACTGCACGGCTAGAGACAGCTCAGGGAAAGTTCCTGAGATCCACTGCTGGTACAAAAAAAGGTTTCATAGCCTTAAATATTGCTTTTTACATTACAGACATGAGCAACTCAGTGTCAACACCCCTTACTCATTCTTAAGCACTGGAAGATGTTTCACCCTTCCATGTTGAAAAAGAGCCAACTAATATTTTTCTGCACATGTGCATGGCCTACCTACCCACTAGAGCCAAAACGGAATACAGAGGAAAGTATTAATTATGATGTTCTTTTACAACTAAAATCATACTGCAAGAAAGAGGAAAAATGGTTAAAAACGGTTTGTGATGAAACTTGAATTGCGTTAAGAGATAACTCTTATTTATGCTCCAGGTACAATAATAATCCTTATGAGTCCATTTCCATTAATAGATCTCTTTCTCTCAGTAACTTAAAGCAAATTAAGCTAGAACTAGGAAAATTTTCCAATGATCCTAATAAATACATAGATGTCTTCAGAGGATTTACTCAGACACATAAGCTAGGCTGGAAAGATGCAATGTTAGTCTTAAATCAAACATGAACTTCTAGTGAGAGATAAGCAGTATTACAAGACGCTATTGCATTTGGAGATGAATATCATATTGTTAATTTTAGATGGCCGTGCACAAGTAGTTCCCACCTAAGACCCCAAGTGGCCTGACAACAAAACAGGAGACTGGAACAGGAGACATTTTCAAATGGGTATTCTCCAAGGTCTAAGAAGGACAAAAGCCAAGACTTCTAGTTATTTTGAATTGTCAGCTATTTCTCAGGAGAAGGATGAAAAACCCCTCTGACTTCTCAGATCGTTTATCAGAGGCACTAATAAAACATATATCCATAGATCCTGATTCAATAGAGGGACAGATTTTGCTTAAAGACGTGTCTATTACTCAATCAACTCCAGACATTAGAAAAAAGCTACAAAAGATAGCCTTTGCTCCAGACAGTTCACTTGATTTTTAATAAAAACTGCTTCCTTAGTATTCTATAATCAGGACTGAGACAAAACCAAAAAGAGAAAACAAAGAGATCAAAAAAACAGCTGCCTTTTTGTGGCCTTAAAAATCCAGACCTTAAGATTCTTGGGGTTCCAAGAAAACTTCAATAATGACACCTATCTGCTATTGCTATTAAGAGGAACTGCCTTAAGAGGCCTCCAAGCCATGCCCTAATTGCAAAGGTGACCACTGGAGGCAGGACTGCCCTCCAAGGCCAAGATCCTAGAGTTCAGACCCATCCTATCAGATGGTCCAGCAAAACTGAAGGGCCTCTGGCACTCATCTCCTCCTCTGGCCAGACTGTCATCTCTGCCTTTCATCTTCGCAGAGGAGCCCTGAATAATCATGACAAGAAGTAAAAACCAGCCAAGTGCTGCTCATTGGCACATGTGTCTTTGTCCTTCTCAACTCTGGTCTTCTTTCCAAGGATTGTACCTTAATACAGTCACCAAAATATAGGTTACTTAAACTGTAACTAGGATAAATAGGATAACTTTCTCTTTACTCATTCCTTTTTGTTATGCTTAAAAGCCTGACTCCAATTCTAGAGAGATTTTTTTCGTGTCTAAATGCTGTTTCACATATATATCTCAAAGTTGCCAACTAATCAAACTGATGCTGAAACTGGTTTTTACAAATATAGTACATACTGTTGTTCATATATAAAACCTTAAGAGTTTTTCGTTTGTCAAAATAATGTATTAATCTGGTTCTTGTAAATTAACCAAATTTACAGATAATTATAACTAAAGCTAGAGGGATTTTTGACAAAATAGCAGGCTCCATCAAGAAAGGGACCTAAATGTCAATAGGTTACAAATCCTATAACTTAGAAACAGTTTCTAAACTTAACTGTTAGCGCTAATGCTCATTCTTTGATTATACACACTCTGACTAAAGTTTATTGTTGCCTAAAAGGTGCCAATCCACAAGGCATCACACAGATAAAAATAATAATATGCTAGATTCCTTTTAGATTTTTTTTTACTGAGATCCATTAGATCTTGTACAGAGTTATATGACATATATTGAGGCCTTAATTAACTATACTCATCAGGCCTTAAATGACACCACAGCTGATCTCTCTCTCCTAAATAAAAAAGGTAAAATTAATGAAACAGGACATCTCCCAACTTGGATGACATCAGACATTCTAACCGCATAGGAGTTACTTATGCAATTTTAAAAACTGTAAGTGTGTACATTCCTGATCCTTCTGCTTAATATCTCAATAACTGTTCAAGACCCTAGATGACAAATCAATGACATGTCAGATTCTAAAATTCCCTGGACCTTATTCTTTTTCCTTCTTATGGGAAGCCATTACTAGTTCTTCTTCGTGGGTATCTTTGTTAACTATATTCATAATTATCTTTGTTGATTCTATTATTTGGCCCATGCATTCTTAATTGTTTCTTTGGCTTTGTTTCCTCCAGATTTAAAGCTATACACCAACCCAAGATGAAAATGCCTGGTGTCTCCTGAAGGCCATTAACTAGTAACCTCTGCAGAAGTACCCCTGACTGCAGATCACCAACCAGAACCCCCGTCAGCCTAAAGAAACCAGATAGGTCACGGCCCATTACCATCCCGTGTTAGTTCAAGTTACTTCTTCAGAGCGGGGAATGTTACAGGCACCTTAGTTAGAAATATTATAGGCAGTCAGACACGGCTGAACCCTCAAAGGAACCACTGCAGAAGTTCAGAGACCTTGCAGCCTTGGAAGAGACAAACACCTTCTGCTATGGGCCACATCTCAAGACGAATGGCAAAGAAAATATAACCACATTCTAAGGACTGATAGTCCAAAGAGTTCTTTGTCACCCTGAGGAAATCAGAAGTCAATGTCCTAAGCCATACAGGAAGGGTCACTACTGTTAAGCATGCCTGTTTGCTATGCGACTCGCCTTCCCATTTGTTCCTGATTTAATCAATTTTATCTGAGCAATTAATCTTATTGGTTGACCACAGTTCTGTCCCTCCTTAAGACCATCTGTGAGTTCCCACTTTCCCCCACGTTGGACCTATCTAACCTCATGACTTTACTCTATAAATGTTCCTAAAAGACAGAGTCCCTGGCAACCCACTCAGGACCCACCTGTCTCTCAGACAGAAGCTTTGTTTCTCACAATAAATATATTCCACTCCTAACCTCCCTTGTTCCTAAAATTCATTCTTCGAATTTAGAGAACACGAACTCGAACTCGTAAAGGGCATATAGCAGGTCGGCAGTTTCATTCCACTCTTACCTCCCAAAGAATCTAAAAACAACAACAGGTTAAATGACGAACTAGTTCTTCATAAAAGTCGGTAAGGAAACCAACACCTAATTAATTTCTTCCATCACCACATGTAACTTGCTCAGATATCAATAAATCCCTCAAAAGCCCAACGCTTTCCCACATCACCTTAATCTTCTCATATTCCGGTAAGCGGAAGGGAGAGAATCAATGAAAAGGATGCAACAAGGCAGCATAAAATGATTTGCCCAAGGTCAAAACACTAGAGCAGGAAAGCCTGCTCGGCCAGCGGTCCTGTTTACTTAGCCACTTCTGGCAGACTCCAAGAAACGGCGAAATGCTCTGACCAATCTAGGGCCTCAAGGAACAGCTCAAACTGGGGGCTCAAACACCGCTGGAGTTCACAAGCGCCCCGGCCTCCCCAGCGCACTCCCCGCAGAATCGAGCCCCACACCCACCGCGGCCAGGGCCGCACCCCCAAGACTGGAACCACAGCAAGGGGCCGCCGACAGCAAGTTTCCTACCCGGCGTAAACCTGCCCGCACTCCCTGCCAGGCCGAAGGTCTCACGCACTATGGGGTTCCGAACGCGGGGTCAGGTCGCTGTTGCCTCCCGCAGTCCTGCACGCTAGCCGTCCAGTCCAGCTTTCCCCCACTGCAAGGTCCCACTTCGCCTCCTACAGCCGAGCAGACTGCAGCCGACTTCCTCTACGGGCCCCGCCCCGCCGCAACCCAGAGAAGCGCCCTCCGCCGGCGCTGACGAACGGCCTCCAAATCCAATAGAGACGCGCAACAGGAAGGGAACTCATGACTGACGGCTCTTTAGACCAATAAAAATATGATCCTGGAGGGGGCGGGGTCACTGCTAATGAGCCGCGCCCCGTCCGCTCTTCCGCTCGCGCCGAGGAGACAAGGGGAAACTTTCCCAGAGTTCCTTCCAGCTGGCTTTTGGTGAGGGTGGGGTGGAGCAAAACAGTAACCACTCCATCACCGAGAGACCTCGACAGCTTAAGGCCCAAGCAGCAGAAGGCCCGGAGCATCGCAGCCCTGCAGTCACCCCCACTGCAGGCTGCCGGGGAAGGGGCGCGTGGGCTCGGGGGCGGGGAGCAGATCGCGCTCCGGCCTGGTTCCCTCGGGGAGCTACCCCCATCCCAGTGAGCCCGTCCTTCCCTCTCTATGGCTTTAAGGTAGTAGCGCATCCCCACTCTCTGACATTTTATTCCTATGCGGGGAGCCAGTCCAGGATATCAGATACACCCACGTACTCTGAGCTGCACCAAGACGACGCGGGTCCGCGCACCTGGAGAGCAGTAGTAAGAGTGGCCCTCGAGTGTGCTCACCAACGACTGTCCCATCCCTTAGAAGAATCATCACCTCACACTAGGGACCGGGGATTAGGCCACCACGGGGTAAAGGGCTTGAGTGTCTCCGGGGTGGCTGCAGCGGGGACCTGGCAGGGGTAGGGTGAGGCGTCCCGGAGGAGGGTCACGTGCAGGAAGCGAATCCCTGGCCACCTGCTTATTTACCCCTGCCAATCCGAGTTCTTGTCCCCGGAGCTGAGAACTGGGGGTACTTGGGGTCCCACTCACTCGCCCTGGGCCTGGCCCAAGGTGATGGCCACGCCTGGAGACTCGCGGCGCCTCTTCAAGCTAGTGCAGGAGGGCCGACTTCGCGCCCTGCAGGAGGAACTGCAGGCCGCGGGAGTCTGCCAGGAGTTGGCAGGAGACACCTTGCTTCATTGTGCTGCCCGTCATGGACACCGGGACATCCTAGCCTATCTGGTCGAATCCTGGGGCATGGACATCGAGGCCGGGAACCGAGACTACAAGAGGCCTCTGCACGAGGCTGCCAGCATGGGACACCGGGACTGTGTGTGTTACCTGCTGGATCGAGGGGCATCGGTGGACTGCCTGAAGAAGGCTGATTGGTAGGTGGCGAAAATTCTAAAATTCACTCTGCCTCCCCACTTGCTGCAGAATCATGTTTTCGTGTACTATGTCAGTCATTCCCCTTCAACACTACAGCTTGTCCTAGCTCCTGATTCTTTGCCCAGGCCTGCTCAACAGCACGGTGTCCACTCCCAGCCTTCCTGGCATTTTGAGATTAACTCTTCGATAGTTGAGATCACTCACCTTTGGAGACAGAAGAAAATATAATCGAACAGAACATAATGAATTTTGATCAAGGATGTGATGTTCTTTTGAGGACATCTGTGAAATGAGTACATCAGTTGCATTGTTTGAATTGACAGTGCCATAATCTGCATACTTAGGTTTTTATCAGTTAACATTTGCACTGTATGTAGAGGACTGTGTCCTATTATCACATGTGTAATCTTGCTTAACCACCACAGTCAAAATACTTTGTCATCACACAAATCAATCCCATTTTATTAAATTGACATCTCTTTAGTAGTATGTCAGGTTACTTAGAAGGTGTGAACCTTTTAAGGCTTATAACATAATGAAGTGCCTGTCTTCAAGTGATTCCTGATCTACTATGAATAAGAAACACAGAAAAGGGTTGGGGGTGTGGATTAGTGGTAACATACAGAAGACTCTGGATTCCATGTCCAGCTCTGTAAGGAGGCAGAGAGGAGGGACACAAAAGAGGCTCATATAATTAAATAAAATACATCTTCTCCACTGTGGTAGAAACATATACTTGAGGGTTGTTGATGGATTTTTTTTTCCCAATTCATTCCTAATCAGGCTCATAGACAGTTTTGCCCCCATTAACTCTCTCCTGAAGGTACACTATTATTTTTCCCCTCATTATGCCTGTCATGGTCCTCATATCAAGCAAAGAAATTGCCAAAGTTGTTTTGGTACCTCCCAGATACCTCAGTTCTCTAGGTTTTCCATCTGTATCAAGGATGTGCATTTCTTGAAAACCTTGCCCCTTGCTTCTTATGTCAGTGGTCTTGGATATGACAGCTTGTCCTGATTGGCTTTAGGACTCCTCTGATGATGGCTTGCACAAGAAAGAATCTTGAGGTGATCCAGGACCTTGTGGAACATGGTGCCAACCCACTTCTTAAGAACAAAGATGGCTGGAACAGTTTCCACATTGCCAGTCGAGAAGGTGACCCTCTGATCCTCCAGTACTTGCTCACTGTTTGCCCAGATGCCTGGAAGACAGAGAGCAAAATTAGAAGAACTCCTCTGCACACTGCAGGTACAGCCTGCAGCTCTGTAAGTATGTAGGCATGTATGTACAGCCTGCTTCACGCCCCCATTGCTGAATATTATCCTTCAAGTCACCGGTGGAAAAATGAAGGAGTTAGGGAAATAGAAGGCAGGGAATCAGAGCATCTTGGGACCTTTTGGCAGACCATTAATTTTTAAAGCTAATGTAGCTTGGCTAACATGCCTTCCTTATATTAGTTCACTTTTCATATGCATTTGTCTTACCTTCCCTAGTTAGGTAGTAACTAACAAATCTTGAACAAAATCTTGATCTCTTTCTTCCTTGAACTAGTTTCTTCATCAGCAAAATAACAATGGTAATGATGCCCATGTCACAGGGTCATTGTAGGATTTAAGGAGCATGGTTATAGAGGACCACACAGGAAGTAGGGAGCGGGGCGGGGAGTGAGGCAGCAAAGCATTATCTGTGTATACAGTTAACCCTCAGTTCGAATTACATTACCAACAGAGTTTGGATCAACAGCAGTAGATTCCCACAGGAGGATAAACTTTACTGAAAACTGCACATGCAATGGATCTAGGTTGTATACTTCTTCAAATCATCCTGAAACCCTCCACTACTCCTGTCCCTATCAGTGGAACAATTGTCTTCCATTAAACTGGTCCCTGGTACCCAAAATGTTGCAGACCACAGCTTTACACATAGCGCAGAGGGCCGAGGATTTAGCTCAGTGGCATAAGCACCTGCCCTGCCTGGCAAGTGCAAGGCTGTGAGTTTGAGTCCTGGTAACCCCCCCCCCAAATGTCAGCATACACATAGCACAGAATAATGTGTTGCTTCTATTATCCCTTTTACATTCTTCCTAAAAGCAGGAGGAAAAAAGTATTTCTTCATATCCTTGGTAACATCATAGAGGTCTGCATTTAATGCTTATTTACTTCTGGCCTTGTATGTGTCTCTTTTAGTGATAATGTCAAATACAAATTTGGGGTCTAGTTTTCATTGTGTAATGATCCTTAATTCTGAATTTTTAGATTAGGGAAAAACTAAATTATGTGACATAAGTGGATATTGATGTGCTCAGGAGTCCAGAACAAGAAACATGGGAGGTAATGTTAGTTTTCTTAAGTAATACATTAAATTAGGACCTAGCTTTTGGTCTCTGAAAGTCAATGCCTCTTTTATTTTATAGTCTTAAGAAATATCGAGCTAGTTATTGTCTAATCACAGTTGGCCCTTAGGAACTAAAGAATCCTTTGTAAACTTTTGCAAATTGATAGAAAAACATTTCTATGGCTCTTAAATTACTTGACCAGCCCCTTATACGTACACACTTCCCAGAAAATACAATTAGCACCTTGCTATGCACCCAAAATAGGGGAGGACTGATAATCAACATTTTCATTATTGAGTATTGTTTCTTTGTTGTTTCATTTCGAGACAGAGTGTCACTATGTAGTTCAGGCAGGCCTTGAACTCACTTTGTAACCCTGGCTGGCCTTAAATTCATGACAGTCCTTTTGTCTCAGCCTCCCCAGTGCTGGGATTCCAAGTGTACCCCTACATACCCAACTGAGTATAGTTATTTTTAGTAGGAAAACTAAATTCCTGGTTTTGTCATTGGTTGCTTTTGAAAAATGTTTTCTCATTCATGAAAAAAAGCTGATCTTAGAGATTTGCAGCACAAAAATGGAGAGATAGGTGGAGAGAAAAAGAAGTAATAGCTTATCAGGGGCTAGGGATTTAGCTTAGCAGCAAAAGTGCCTGCCTGGCAAGCACTAGGTTGTGAGTTCAATCCCCAGTACAAAAAAAAAAAAAAAAAAAAAAGAAGAAGAAGAAGTAGCAGCATATCAATTTTAGTTGCTCCTTTCTATAGGTCCTAACTAAAAAATGGGGCAGAGAGGAGAGCCAGGAAAAAAGATCAATTTTTTTTTCCCAATGTGGGGATCAAACCCAAGGCCTTGTGCATGCTACTCAAATGTTCTACCAAACAAGCTATATATCCCTAGCCATTTTATGTATGAAGCATTTTATGTATACATTAGAAAGTTCTAATCTTCCAACTATCATCTTCTAGCAATGCATGGCTGTTTAGAAGCAGTAAAGGTGCTTCTTACAAGGTAAGAACAAAACAGTAAATTGGGGAAAATAATGTGTTAATTATGAGTTAATATGTGTCATATAAAAGACTGAAACATTCAGAAAAAAACTTTCAAAAGAAAACAAAGAATATAAGCAGACAATTCAGGGTATAAAGCCAAAATGGTTAAACATGACAAAATTTTGGTGACAAAGCTGCTTATCCCTATATTCAACAAACATGTATATATTTATACAGTACTTAATATAAACTACCCTCTGGAAACTAGGGACGTAGGTCAGTGCTAGAACATTTGCCTAGCGTGTGTAATACCCTGGTTTCAATCTCCAGCACCATCAATCAAGCAACCAAGCAAGAAGATTTTAAAGGAATACTTTCAGGGTGGTTCTGCTGGTAGCACTTGCAGAGAATTAAACACTGGAAAATAAGCAGCTCTGGAGAAAAGATGATAATTGCATTTTTAGACTTGTGCCTGCCAGATATCCTTGTACGGCAGTTAGAGACATAGATCAACAAAGACACAAATGTGAGGTTTGTAAACATAGTGCTGACAATTGAGATCAGAAATATATGAAATGATCTGAGGAAACAATATATCGTTAGAAAACTGCTATGTGGAGTGCTTGCCTACTACAAATAGAAGCATACTTGGTTCCATTCAAACCTACAGTTTTTCTTTCATTTAAGAAACAACTTTTTTGAATGCTTTCACATCAGACTCTGGGTAATACACAGTCTTTCCTGTATTGGAGCCTATAACCTAGTGTCTTAGTTACTTTTCTCATTGCTGAGACAAAATACAATGGTACCACAGTTTTCCACAAATCATGCGAAGAATTAAGTTGGTGAACTAAGGCACTACTAACCTCACACCCAAGTTAAAAGAGAAAAGGTTTGTTTTAGATCTCAGTTTGTAGAACTTTCAGTCTGTAATCAGCTGGTTCCAAGACAGTGCTGTAGCAGAGGCGCAAAGCAGAAGAGAAACAGTCCATGACAAAGCAGGCAGGAGGCAGTGAAGCCTGCCTTCCCTCTCCCTCTTCATATTCCATCCAGGCTATAAACTTAGTGTTTGGTGCCATCCACATCTAGAACTATGTTAAACCCACTCAGTTGTCATATACCCTTAATCCTAGTATCATGCACCCTAGGTAAGCAATGGCAGCCTTTAGAGACTAAGTGCCCAAACTGCTCATAATGTCATTGGCTGGCATCACTATCCCTTTCTGAGCATGTGCATGGCCCCTATGTGCACTGTTATCTGATCTTCAGCTGCTGGGGTAATGCTGGGGTAACTCGGCTCATGCAGATAGAGCAGGCTCTGCATTCCTGCTGCAGCTCACATGTCATAGGATCACTAGATCCAGCCACCTCCAAAAAGCCCCACCTATGAGCACACAAGGCTTTGGGGGGACATTTAGATACAACCATAACACCTTGTGTGGAAGACTGGTATAGATAAATAATCTCACAAGTATAGAGCTACAAGTTATAGTACTGCAACAGGAAAAGTACAGAATGCTGAAGGAGAACAAAGGTATTCGTGTAGGTTAGGCTTGATAAGGAAAGGCCTCTGTTATTTTCAGTATACAGTGAGATTTGGATAAATTGGAGTTCGCCAAAGGAAGAATGAGCAGTCATGTTCCAAGATGGTGCTCAGCAACCAGAGAGGATCAGGAAGCAGAGGAGTTGGGAGGAGTGTGGCAACCCGGAGAAACATGAGCAGGTGCCATGTGATCCTGGTCTTTGGAGATGATGCTGAATTGTGACATTTGTGTCCTTTGTGAACCAGGAAGTAGTTAACAGTTTGCCATGAGCATCACTCAAGTGGCATCTTTGTTTACATATTATACTGAGCATTGCACATGTAGGTGTCATTTCAACCAGTCAATTCTCAGTTGTATGAGATACACATTTGTATATTTGTTTTCTATCGACTATCTTTTGCATACCGTTTATTTAGAAAGTCATATCCGCATTTAATGTGTTTTTTTTTTGGGGGGGGGGTCCGAGGATCGACCTCAACAACCTCACACTTACCAGGCAGATGCTTATGCTGCTCAGCTAAATCTTTGGCCACCTTTGATGTTTGTTTCTAGTGAAATCTAATAAGTTATGGTTATTTTCTTTTAGTAATTTATGTTTATTTTGTTTGTGAAAAATAAACTATAATCTTGTGCAACAATCTATAAAAACTTATTGTAAGTACAGTAGGTATAATTTTATACTTCTCCAGATCTGAGTGATACTCTTTTGCAATGCAAAATGGACACATTTAGAATATGCAAAATGAATAGGAAGGAAGTACCGAAAGATCTGCAGAAGGAAAAACTGGGAAAGGGGAGAAATGTTAGCATATCAGAAAGGAAAAGTTATGCACCTTCTAGACCAAACAATATGAAACTCGTTTGTTATTTATTCAAAACAAGAGGGTTCAAAAGTCATTTACAATTTACATTAGTTGTAATAAACCAAATAATTGAAAAATATGGGATGGCAAAATGCCAACCAGGATGTCCATCATCAATGTCTTCATCATTAAACCTTCAGTGGGTAGACATTTTATGTTATTTTATTTTATTTTTAGTTTAGTGTTTTTTCCAGGGCTGGGAGTTGAACCTAGGGCATTGTGCATGCTAGGCAAGTGCTTTACTACTGAGCTACATCTCTAGCCCCCTGGACATACCACCCACAGGTAAAGAGAAAAGAATGACATAACAGTGTAGTATGTTGTTCAAAGACAGACAGTAATACAAAAAGAATTAGGAAAGACATTAGCTACTATTGTCAAGATCGTAACATATCATTGAACATTGAATTGAATGTTTTAAGATACACCATACAGAAAAATTTTATTTAATAAGTTGTTTTTATACTTTCTATTATAAAAATTTAAAAAATACAACATTTTTGTTCATCTTTTACGTAAATAATTGGACTGGAAAGTAGTTAAATGTTTTGAGCAGAAGAGGGTTTATCCATTGACACTGGCGAGAGGACTGGTTGCTGTGGAAAATGGTAGGACCAGGCAGGAGTCAAAAGGAACATCAGAAAGTTGTCTGCAGTTAATTTAGTTGTAAGAGGGGAAAGCAGAGATGAGGGAAAGATACAGATGTTTTGCAGGGTTCCGCTGCAGAACTGAGACAACTGGATTATGAGAGATAAGGGTAAAGTGATAACAAGAACCATTTAGCTTCTGGCTTGAGGAACTGGTGAGGCAAAAATGCCATCAGATGGGACAGAGAAGAAGCTCCTAAAGACTGAGGGCTCAATGTCAATACTGAGATGAAAACAGAAGGGGAGAGCTCCAGACTGTCACAGACCATCTCTGAAAAGCTTACAGTCTACCTGAGGTGATCAGGTGTGAACTGTCCCTTGAGTTTCAAATGGTGAATATTCACATGTGGTTATTTTCGGTTTGGGCTCTAGGTGCCAGTATGAACCAGACTGCAAGGACAACTGTGGCATTACCCCCTTTATGGATGCAGTTCAGTGCGGTCACATCGACATAGCCAAGCTGCTGCTCAAAACACATAAGGTATTAAAATGGTTTTGTTTTATTCTCCTGGTTCTTCCAACAAATTTTAGGTTACAGGATAAACAGATCACAGTACTCAAATCCCGGCTCTGCCAACTTCTCCAGGGGAGCTCCTTGACCTCTTTAACCATTAATGTGTATCAGTAGTCCCATCTTTCTTTCTTTTTTATTTTAAAAAGTAAAACAGAAAAAAAGAACAGAAATGATACAGAGTTTCAAAAAAGAAAAAAATAGGGAATTAACACTAGTTAATATTTGCATATTGCTATCAGACTTAGTTCAGGTTATAAAATCTAAGCACAAAGTGCTCAATCAATGATAGCACAAACTGTTCTTTTGATGAACTAAGAGATATTAGTAGTGTAGTTATTGGCTGGGGATTTAGCTCAGCGGCATAAGCACCTGCCTTGCAAGCAGGCGGTCATGAGTTCGATCCCCGGTACCGATAAAAAAAAAAAAAAAGAAAAAGACAAAAAAAAAAAAAAAGTAGTGTAGTTATCTGTGTGCATACTTATACATACATACATTTATATATGCTTACAAACATACATGTGTTCTTTTCCTTTCTTCCTTTTTTCCTTTCCCCTTTCCCAGTAGTTCTGTCCTTTTGAGCACTTCATTTCCCTTTCATTATTACAATATCTATTGTATATTTTGGATCTTATTGCTCTTTCAGATTTTTACTTTTTTATAGGAAGACAAAATAATATTTATAATATTGATTTATTTCACTTATGAGTATGGTCTCAAGTTGCCTCCATTTGCATATAAAAGCCTCAAGATTATCCTTTTTTATAACTGAGTAATGTTCCGTTATATAAAAATACCACAACTTTTTTATCCATTTTGAAGTTGATGGGCATTTTGGTTTTTCCAAGATTTAGCTATTACAAATTGTGATGCTACAAACATGGATGGACATATAGCATGGTGGCATGACATTTTCAGTTTTTCTGGGAAAATACTCAGAAGAAGAATAGCTAGATTAAATAGGACTTGCAATCCTAGTTTTTTGAGGAATCTCCATACTGATTTCCACAATGGTTGCACCAGTCTACACTCCCACCAACAGTGGAGAAGTGTTCCTTTTTCCCCACAGATCCACCAACATGTGATATTGGTTGATTTCTTGATGGCAGCCTTTCTTTCTGGAGTGAGAAGGGATCTTAGTATTGTTTTAATTTGCATTTCTCAAATGACCAGTGATGTTGAGCATGTCTTCATGTATTTATTTGCCATTTGTATTTTTTTATCTTAAAAGTGCATGTTCATTTCAGATACCCTTTTCGGATTAGGTCTTTGAATTTGGCTGCCCAGTTGTTGATTCTGGGAAGTACTTCCTATGCAGTTTGCATTTTGTTTATAAACTCTTTCCCTACTCAGATATCTTCAAGATTTCTACCTACCTTATCTTCTAGCAGATTTAGTTTTTCTGTTTCAATATTTAGGTCTTTGATCCATTTTGACTTTAGTTTAATGCGTGGTGATAAACATCAGTCTAGTTTCAGTCTTTAGCATGTGGAAAGCCACTTTTTCCAGCACCATTTATTAAAGAGGCTGTCTTTCTTCCAGTGAATGTGTTTAGCTCATTTGTCAAAGATAAGTTGGCAAAGTGTCTTTGTAGTTGTGTCTTCATCTGTTAATCTGTTCCATTGATCCTCAGGTCTGTTTTTGGGTTTGGTTTTGTCGCCAACACCATGCTGATTTTATCACTGTAGCTTTGTAATATAATTTCAAGTTAGGGATTGTGATACCTCCTGCCTTGCCTTTGTTGCCCAGGATTGCCTTTACTATTCTAGGTCTCTTCTGTTTTCAAATGAATTTTAGGAATGTTTTCTCTACATCTGTAAAGTATGATTTTGGCATTTTGATCAGAATTGCATTAAACCTGTATAACAATTTTGGGAGTATAACCATTTTCACAATGTTGGTTTTTCCTAACCAACAGCAAAAAATACCTTTCCTTTTTTAGAGTACTGTAGTTTTTTTAATATATTGGTCTTTTACATCCTTTGTTAGGGTGATTCCTAAGTATTTCACTGTTTTGAATGCTATTGTAAAAGGAATCATTTCTGTAATTTCTCTCTCAGTGGGTTTGTTGTTTGTGTACAGGAATACTATTGATTTTTGAGTGCTGACACTGTATCTGGCTACACTGCTGAATTTGCTTATTAACTCTAGTAGTCTTTTCATGGAGTTTTTGGGATCTTCTATGTAGAATATCATGTTTGCAAATAGTGATAATTTGACTTCTTACTTTTATATCCTTATTCGCTTTATTTTTCTCTCTTATCTAATTGCTCTAGCTTATTATTACTGAACTATATTGAATAGGAGTGGTGATAGTAGACATCCTTGTCTGATTCCCTGATTTTAGAGTGAAAGCTTTCAGGTTTTGACCATTTAGTATAATATTGGCTATTGGTTTGTCATATATGACTTTTATCAGATTGAAGTAGATGCCATCTATTCCAAGTTTCTGTAGGGTTTTTATGATGAACAAATGTTGGACTTTATCAAAAGCTTTTTCTGTGTCTATTGAATGATCATGTGATTTTTGTCTTTGGCACTGTTGATGTGGTGTATTACATTTATTGATTTGCATATGTTAAGCCATCTCTGCATTCCTGCAATAAATCCCACTTGGTTATGGTATATAATCTTCTTAATGATTTACTGCATTCTCTTTGCCAGTATTTTATTGAGAATTTTTGCATCCATGTTCATTAGCAAAATTGGCCTATAATTCTCCTTTTTTGGTTGCATCTCTCTCTGTTTTTAATATCAGAGTAAGGTATGAGTTAAGAATTGTGTCCCTTTCAATTGCATCGAAAAGTTTGAGGAGTATTGACATTAAATCTTCTCTAAATTCTTTATAAAATTCAGCTGTAAATTCATCAGGACTTGGACTTTTCTTTGTTGGTAAGTTTTTAATCACATTTTCAATTTTGGTAACTGATACTGAGTTATTCAGAATTGTTATATCTTCTTGATACAGCTTTGGTAATTCATACACTGACTTGTTCGTCTTTTTCTAGAAGTTTGAGGTGTAGCATTAGGTTGTTTATTTGTGCTCCTTCTGTTATCCTGATATGGCAGTTCATTGCTATATAATTTTCTCTTAGGACTGCTTTCACAGTATCCCACAGGTTTTGGTATACTGTATCTGCATTTTTATTGAATTGTAGGTGTTGTTTAATTTCTTCTTTAATTTCACCAATAATCTTTGGTTGTTCAAGGGGTTGTTATTTAATTTCTATGTGTTTATTTTTTAAAATTTTATTTAAAGAAAGACAAAACAAAACAGAAAATGGGTAGAAATAATACATACTTTCAAAGAAAAATATAAACAGTAATAAATCACTAGTTGATGTTTACATATTGTCCTCTTACAAATAATTGTTCAAGATACAAAAGTGGAACATATAAGTGGGAATTCAAACAGTGAGACTGCACATAGTTCTGTTCGACTATCTAATAAGAACTTAGTAATATGGTTATCAATCCTATATAATTAAACATACATGCATTTATCCGTATCTTCATTTATGTTGAGATTAAACAAACCAAAGCAGACTAAAATCACTCTGAACAAAGAATAATAGTATTGCTGGATTTCACATCATGACACTCCAGAATCAGCACTGAGTACTGTAGTGCCTTTTTTTCCTTCAAAGTATTTGTTCATTTCATCATGTGTCATAAGATCAGTTCTCGTAAACTGTTTATAGGTTTTACGCAAGCATGAGTCTTAACATGTATTTCTATCCTTTCTATATTAGAGGGAGAGGCAGAACAAAGCAGGACAGAGCAAAACATTTTCCTATAGACACATAAAACTAAAAAGACATATAAAACTGCTATACAAGGAGTTCTACCATGGTTGCTGTGTTGTCTCTTGTTATTATCAATAGAATTGGCTATATCATGACATATAGTCTAAGTGAAAATATCAGTACATAACAGTATTAGTAGAAATACAACTTTGTAGGTAGTGTAGAACTACAAAAACAGGTAGTAGTCAAACCAGAATGGTTATCATAGTGAATTATTGTCATTTTCAGTATAGTTGTCTATACTTTTAGACTTGATACTATCAACTTTTGTTTTGCATAAAATCTGTCAATAACAAATAGCAATCATACAAATCAGATTTAACTAAGATCAGTCATGATAGAACAGTGTAAGTTATACAGGGATCCAGATTAAGTTAATAGGAAATTAAAAATGATTACTGAGCTATATCCTGATATTTTTGGGATAGCTATCTGTGCCCTCAGATCTAGTACTTGTATAGAAACTGGGACAGAATAAGTTGTATCTAAGCAGAGTGGTACGAGTAATGTGGGTTTTAATTCCTGATACATTATTAGCAATATCTTCTGCTGTCTTTTTTAAGACTGTTTCCCCCCTTTCACTCCCCAGGGTGTACTGTGCATTTTTGGATCTCCCCAACACCCTCAGTTTTATATTGGGTGATAACCTGTTATTTACCTAAATGGTTCCAAACTTGCGCTCTAGTTGTATTTCTTTACCTATTAAAGCCTGTCTTTCCAACCTATCCATAAATACTTGTCCAGTTGCCCCTATTACTCTCTGGTTTCCTATCACATAGAGTACTGTTTTCTCATATTTGATTTTTGGTTCATATACTGTTTTTCAGGTTAATTATATTTCCTATAAAGAGCATCTTGGTGGACCCTACCTCTTGATCCACTCTGCCTGTGATTCTCTCTTTTTTCCTTATCTAGGCCATCTATAGTAGAAATTATATTGAACTTTCTCTGCCTCATTTCTTTTGTGCTCTTTTTCCATCATTAGTTGTCTGTTTGTCTTCTTCATTTTGTTTTCTGCTCCATTCATTGAGGCCTCTCTGCCACTGTTCCTGAAATCCTGGTACTTTTCTCTCCCTTTAGAATGTCCTGCAGTATTCTCTGTAGAGTTGGATTGGTGGTTGTGAATTCCTCCAGTTCCTCTTTATCTTAGAAGCATCTTGTTTCTCCATATTCTAGAGACAGTTTTTCAGGGTACATCAATCTGGAATGGAGGTTATTTTCTTTCAGGGCTTGGAATACTTTGCTTCATGCTCTTCTCAATTTGATGGTTTGTGCCGAGAAGTCTGCCGTAATTCTGATGGGTTTTCCCTTGTAAGTAATCTGTTTCTTGTCTCTGACAGCTTATAATATTCTGTTCTTATATTGAATTTCTGGGGTCTTGATTATTATATGCCTGGGTATAGTTCTGTTTTGATTGTAGGTGGCTGGAGTTCTGTATGCCTCTTACATCTGAATATCATTTCCTTTTTCTATGTTTGGGAAGTTTTCCTTAATTATTTCTGTGAATAGCCTTTGTAGTTCCTTTTGTCTATACTCCAGCTTCTTCATTCACATCCATTATTCTTAGTTATAGATCCTTTTGTCATCTTCTAGCTTTTGTATTGTTACTGCATGTTTCCTTGTTATTTTTAAGAAATTTTTCCTTTTATGATCCCACATTGCAAACCTGTCCTCCAGTTTGGATAATCTATCCTTAGTTTGTTTCAAGCAGTTTTGCCAGCTTTCAATGGAGTTTTTAATTTCCTGGTAATCTCTTTGAACCTGCTTCATGTATTCTATGTTTTCTTTATATTCTTCATCGAACAATTCTCCCCTTTTTTTGTTTTCCCTCCATTCTTCCATCTGTGTCTTCTTGAGAGGTGCTTAGAATTTCTTTTATTAATCTACTTATATCTTGCTTTACTTGGTTAAATATTTCACTTTTGAACTCGTCTATGAGGTCCCGAAGATATCGCTTTATGTCCACTGGTGCCATGTCTGATATTGCGTGTTTGCCATCCTCAATCTCCTTTGCATTTACCTTTCCTGGATCAGTGTTCTCAGAGTTGGCAGCTAGGGACCCTTTTTATTGCTTCCTCTTCTCATATTTTTTGTTCCCTCCATACAGATGTATATAGGAGGCCCCAGTTTCTTTCTCTGTTGGTTATAGTTTGTCTGAAGTGCCCTGACTAGGTACTCCTGCCCACTGCAGTGTACGATGGAGGTACAAACAGGGGCAGCATATGCTGGGCCCTCCCCTCCGAGTCAGTCAACTTACTGAGGTCTTCACTGCATTAGGGTGCACTGCTAGGTGTAGGGACTTGGCTTGGGCTAACCTGTTGGGTCTCAGCCCAGGGCATGACCCAGGCCAAGCACACCCCACCAGTTCCACTTGAGAAAGAAACAGCTCACTGAAGTCACCGTTGCTCCTTGTTCTTGGCAGTCTGCCCAGGCCCAGAATGTCATTTGTTGGAGTCCCTTTTTCTGTGGATTGGTTTTATTCCTGTCACTCACCACAGGTCAATGCAGGTTCCCCGCAAGCTCAACTCTCTGTTCAGCTTGCTGACCCCCGACCTCAGTGTGAGTGCATCTCCAGTGAGTTGAAGTAGAGGCTTTCAGGTAGCTTGGCAAATCTCAGCTGCACAAGTTCAAGCACTGCAGCAGGAGCACCAAGTATTTAGCCGTTCCAATAGTAGCACCAGGACTGTATGTTTAATTGATTTCTCTCAGCTTAGTTTGTTCCTGGGTCGGGAAGATCCATCTCCCTCTGTTCGGGACTCCCCATGCTGTATTATTTTGTGAATCTAAGTTGACTATCTCAGGGAGTCTCTGTAGCCTGATGTTATCTATCTGCCATCTTTACTGGAACCCTTTTCCATGTGTTTATGTAGGTTTTGCGGTTTTTTTTGCCATTAATTTTCCATTTCAGTGCACTATGGTCAGATAACATGCATGAGATAATTTCAGTCCCTTTGCATTTACTTAAGAATGTTCTATGGGCTAATATACAGTCTATTTTAGAGAATGTCCTATGCATAGTTGAGAAGAATGTGTATTCTGATGTATTTGGGTGGAACACTCTGTAAACATCTACTAAGCCCATTTGCTCACAGATTTGATTCAGTTGTGTTATTTCTTTGCCAAGTTTTTGTCTAGATGATATATCTCTTTGTGACAATGGAGTATTAAGGTCCCCTATTACAACTGTGTTCATGTCTATTAATATTTGTCTTATATAGTTGGGTGCTTCTGTATTTGGTGCATATATGTTTATGATTGTTAGCTCTTCCTCTTGAATTATTTCCCTAACAAGTCTATAGTGACCTTCTTTATCTCTTTTGATCATTTTTGGTTTGAAGTTCACATTGTCTGTGAACAGAATAGCTACCCCTGCTTTTTTTTTTCTGGGTTCCTATTGCATGGAATATGGTTTTCCATCCTTTGACTTTTAGTCTATGAGTTTCTTTTTGATTCAGATGAATTTCCTGTATAAGCATATTGTTGAAGCCTGTTTCTTAATCCATTCTGTCAACCCATTTTTTTTAATTGGTGAATTGAAGCCATTTACTTTAATAGATAACACTGATATGTACTGGCTGGACTTTGTCATGTTATTTTCCTGTTGTTGATTTCCTGCTTTTTCCCCTTATTTATTTGCTTGCCCTGTCTGGTGGTTTCTTTCTTTGTTGTTCTGGAAATTGTAGTCATTTTATCTCTTTCTATTGTGTCTTCCAATACTCTTTCTAGAGTTAGTGGACATGAATTTCTTCAGTTGGTCTTTTTCATGGAAGTATCTTATTTCTCCATTAATTTTCTTTCTTCTTCTTTTTTTTTTTTTTTTTGTCTTTTTCATTTTTATTGGTTCCGGGGATCGAACTCACAACCGCCTGCTTGCAAGGCAGGTGCAAACGCTGCTGAGCTAAATCCCCAGCCCCATTCTCCATTAATTTTCAAAGAACATTTTGCAGGGTACATAAATCTGTATTGAAAGTTGTTTTCTTTCGGAGCTTGAAGCACTTTAGTCCAAGCTCATCTAGACTTGAGGGTTTGTGCTGAGAAGTGTGCCATGATTCTGATAGATTTTCCTTGATAGGTGAGTTGTGACTTTTCTCCAACAGTTTTTATCATTTTGTTTTTATGCTGAATTTTTGGGGTCTTAATTGTTATATGTGTAGGTGTAGATTTATTTTGGTTATGACTGTTTGGTGTTCTGTATGTATCACTTATCTGTGTCTGATTCTTTTCCCACGTTTGGGAAATTTTCTGCTACTATTTCTCTGAATAGTTTATAGTGTCATTTGCATTGACTCCTGCATCTTCATTGATGCCTATTTATCTTATATTGTTTCTCTTTGCATCGTCTTGAAGCTATTGAATTGTCATTTCATGCTGTCTTGTTATTTTTAAAAGTTCTTTCCTTTTCTGATCACTAGCTGCGATCCTGTCCTTAAGGTCTGAAATTCTATCCTCAGCTTCATTCAAATGATTTCGCTAGTTTTCAATAGAATTTTTTATTACCTGGATATCTCTTTGAATTTATTTCATGCATTCTACTTCTTTTCTATATTGTTCATTTAAGGTTTCCATCATTTTCCCATGCTCCTGTACTTTTTTATCTATGTCTTTTCTAGGTACACTGAACAACTCCTTTATTAAAGTTGTCATTTCTTTACATGAAAGATTATTTCTAATCTGATTTCCTCTATAACCTCATGGATTTGTTTCTTTATTTGACTTGCTATCTTTTCAGAAATTTCAGATGTGTGACTTCTAATGTCCTCTATTTTGTTGTCCCCTGTACTTGTTCCTGATGGATTGGACATTTGAGATTGCATTTTGTTTTATTGCTTTGTTATTTTTACCCCTTGTGTTAATATTTTGGTCTTTTCAATCCCACTAGTCTCAACTGTCCATCCTGTGTGTCTTAGAGTCCTTCTGTGTGGTTGATATTTGTCCAATTGCTGGGTCCCACAATGAAGGGGAGGGGCCAGCCACCTGAATTCCTCCTGTAGGGCTTATTGGGTGAGTCTTATATTCTTCCTAGGCTGACTAGCTTAGGAGTATCGATATACATCAGCCCTTAGTTCCTGTTGTTACTATGGCTTCAGGCTGCCAGATCTACCTGGCTGTGGTGTGCACCTCAGCTGGGACCGTTCTGTGTCACTGGGTGTCTCGTAGGCTCTTTTCATTTCTCCAGAGTTTGGGGAGGCCTTGTTGGCACTCTCCTCAACCCACCTGGTATTCTCTATTCAGAAGAAGGACTCACCCACACCCTTGCCAGACTCACCAAGGTCCTACAGGTAGGGGATAGTTCACAGCTGCTCCTGTTTACCCACTAAGGTCCTCTATTTAAGAGGGAAACTCACCACATTGTCACAAGCCCACTGAGGTCTTCTCTGTGGGTGAGGGGTTGCTGAGACTTCCACCAGCCCACCAAGATTCTGCAGGTGGTGGAAGAGGTTGCTAATTGTCCATGGGCTGCTGCAGTCTTTCGGATTGAGGGAAGGGCAACCAACCATACTGCTGGTCTCTAAGGTGGTGGAGCAAACAGGAGGTGCAACAGATGATCCCACTGGCCCCTAGGTCAATGGGGTGAGGAGGAGGGGCTAGGCCACTGATCCCACCAACCTGTAGGTCCATGGGGTGAGGGTGAAGGGAGTGAGGCCAACTATCCTGCAGACCCCTATGTCTGTGGGGCAAAGAGAGCGAGGCTGATGATCCTGCAAATCCCTAGTCCATGGTGCATGGAGAGGGGCAAGGCCAACGATCCCAGCTTCCCCTAGGTCTGTCCGATCTTTAAAATAAGAAGCTTCCTGTAAGAATTAAACAATAAAGGCGGGCATGGTGGCTCACACCTGTAATCCCAGCACTCAGGAGGCTGAGGTGGGAGGATTGTTGCGAGTTCGAGACCAGCCTGGAGTACAAAGTGAGCTCAAGGCCAGCCTGAGCTGCATAGTGAGACCCCATTAGTCTTTTGAGAATCAGACAAAATCTCTGCATCCTTTACCCACAGAAGCATGTATAGACAACTAAGTTTTGCCAAAATGTCAGCAGGTGTATGGACCAGGTGTCTGCTTTGAACCTTCTTTTTTCCTCTCTTGTCTCCTAGGCTTGTTTTTCAGCTGAGGATAGCCTGGGAGCCCAGGCTTTGCACAGGGCAGCAATCACTGGGCAAGATGAAGCCATCCGATTTTTGGTGTCCGATCTTGGCATCAACGTAGATGTGAGAGCAGCAACAACCCATCTCACAGCACTTCATTATGCAGCTAAGGTTTGTCTTTTCTTTTGATGGTGTCCCTGCTTATTAGACTTGCTTAGTACCATTGATAGATAGCTCTGTATTCCTAATTCCTTTAGCTCTATCTTTATAAAAAAAAATTGCTCACATTCCTGAAAAAGTCATGACTCTTAAGTCCAATGTCCCCTTTAATAGAAACATGACTTTGTTTCTATGAAAAAAACCTTGTATTCCATGAAATACCTGGCCTTTGTGCCCCTTCCTAAATTTTTGTTTTCAGGAATAACATTATATAAAGCCACAAAGACCCATAGTATGAAATTCCTAGCTCTCTATCCTCACACTGAGTTTCAGAAGTTAAAAATCTCTTTAACTGGGACAAGAGAATGAAGATGTACTAAATTTTTTCACTAGAAAAGGAGCCTTTTTAAGTGCTAAGAGTCTTACACACATCTCTACATTATATGGTGGCCAAGTGCCTTTTTTTTTTTTTTTTCTTTTTTGGTGCCAGGGATTGAACTCACGATCTCACATTTGCCAAGAAGGGACTTACACTGCTGAGCTAAACCCCCAGCCCCGACATGCCTTTATTTACTTTTCTAGAAGCAGGAATAAATTTTTTTCTGATGTACTACACTCTCCTGTCTAATTTCCCCATTGTGAGCAAATGGAGAGGTTTGTGAGGATGGAGTGAGAGTACTATCCGTGGCTACAGGATGAGAAAAGCTAGTGTTTCCTCTGTGACAAGATTAAGCCTTGATTTTGTTCTCACTATATATTAATAGACTGATTGGCTACATAAAGAGTATATAAATTACTTTATATATAATTTTACCTCTGTCTTTTCTGAGGGATTTTGGTCTTTTTTCAATTTATCTCTACCCTAAAGATTTTATCAGAATAGGTTTGCTTGGGGCTGGGGGTTTAGCTCAGCAGCATAAGCGCCTGCCTTGCAAGCAGGCAGTCGTGAGTTCGATCCCTGGTACCAATAAAAACGAAAAAGACCAAAAAAAAAAAAAAGAATAGGTTTGCTTGAGAAGCTTTGGAATTGTGACCACAAGATTTATACTGATGGAAACCCAACTGTATTAGGTCAGTACTGTGGCCTACAAAGTTGAAAATCTGTATCTTAATAATTAAATGTTATAAAATACTTATTTAATGAATTATAGCAGAATTGAGAATGATATAACAAGCTTTCTTTAAGACCGGAAAATTCAGTTTTAGGAGTTTACTGTTTTAGAAAAGTAATATGGGTTTATGTTTAAAGGTTTGCTTTTGTCCTCAACACAGTGGTAATGAATTTATTTCAACATTCAGGAAGGGCACACAAGCACAATTCAGACTCTTCTATCCTTGGGTGCTGACATCAATGCTAAAGATGAAAGGAATCGATCAGGTATTGACTGTAAACAATACGTGTTCTTTTATATCGTAAACATTGGTTTGGAGCTGGAGTATAGTTCAGTGGTACAGTGTTTGTCTAACATGTGCAAGGCAGTAGGGTTTAGTCCTTATCACCTCAAACTAAACAAAATAAAAATTTAGTTTTAATATTTTTCCAGTGATCCAATAACCTTTCCCTAAAGTCAGTTTTCCTTCCTGCAAAAGTACAGAATTGTTGGTATTGCTGTGATGATGATGGATGATTATGACACTTTACTACCACCTTAGTTATTACTGTTACTTTAAACCATAGCAATATACAGTGTATGTGGCATAAAAGCACTTTTGCTGTAACCCTTACGGATACCTGCTCTCAAAATAGTGTATAGATATTAGGGCTCAGAAATAGTATTCTTAGATAGGGTTTTTTGGTTTGTTTGTTTAGGGTTTTATTTTACTTTTTGGAGTTTTGGAAGAGGTTAGTTTATATTTTTGTTTTTTATGCTTGGGGTCAAATCAAGGGTCTTGTGTGTGCTGGGCACACATATTCTGTCTCACAGAGCTACTACACTTTCAACCCTGCTCAGGGTTAATTCTTTAGACTTGGATTTCTTTTTTAATTGTGCTTATTGGTGCATATTTTTTATACATATTGACCACATTCATTATAGGGAATTTATACTAGTACATAACACATCTCAATTCTTCTTTTCCTATTCACCTCCCTTTCCTTCAATCCTTTTTCACCTCCTCATTTACACAAGCACTTTTTCCTTTCTTCCTCCTCCCTTTCCCCTCCCTTGTTCCCCTTCCCATTTGGACATTTTCTTCCGCTTCCCGATATCTATTCTTCTCATGTTCATTTACCCTTTGCTCACACAAGAGAAACAATGCAAAATTTAAACTTGTGTGTGTGATCCATTTCATTTAAGATAATGGTTTTCCTACAAATGATTCAAATTTATCCTTTATGGCAGAGTACTATTCCATTGTCTATAAATAACACATCTTCTTTACCCATTCATTGGTTGATGAACATATGCGCTGTTTCCAAGATTGTTATTACAAGTTGTGTAGCTATAAATATGGGTATGCATATATCACCATGTATGATACCTTTAACTCTTTCAGGAACATCCTAGAAGGGGAATAGCTGAGTCAAATGGAACATCTAATGCTAGTTTTTTGAGGTAAACCTATACTGACTTCCACAGTGGTTGCATCAGCTTACATTTCCATCAGCAATGGAGAAGGGCTCCTTTTTTGCCACAGCATCACCAGCATTCATTATTGCTTGATTTCCAGTAGCTAATCTTTCTGGAGTGAGATGAAATCCCAGTGTTTTCATTTCTATTTTCCAAATGACCAGTGATATTGAACATTTTTTCATATATTTATTTGCATTTCTACTTCTTCATCTGAGGAATCCCTGTTTATTTTGGATGCCCAGTTTTGGATTGGGTCTTTAAATTTGGAGGGATCTGATTTTTTTTTTAAGTTTTTTTAATAAATTCTAGATGTTAGTCCTTTGATGAGTAGCTGGTAAAAATTTTTCCCATTCTGTGGGTTATCTCTTCACTCTGTTGGTAGTTTCTTTTGCTGTATAGAAGCTTTTTAATTTGATGTGACTCTAGCTGTTGATTCTTTGTGATATTTCCTGTGCAATTGAGGTTTCATTCATAAGATACCTATGCATTCTAGAGTTTTACCTATTCTATCTTAAAGCAGATTGCTTCTGTTTTAATATTTAGATCTTTGATGCATTTCAATTTTATGAGTCTAAATTCAGTTTTTGGGATGTGGAAAGGCTGTTTTCTCAGTACCATTTATTAAAGAGGCTATCTTTCTTCCAGTGAAGGTGTTTGGCCCCTTTGTCAAAGGTGAGGTAGGTGAGGATGCTTGGTGTTGTTTTGCATCTTCTGTTCTGTTTCACTGGTCCTCAGATCTGTTTTGTTTTTTTTGTTTTTTTTTTTTTTTTTGCCAGTGCCATGTTGTGTTTATCATAGTAGCCTTGTGCTATAACTTCAAATTAGGAATTATGATGCCCCTTCCTTGCCCTTGTTGCCCAGAATTTGCTTTTGCTGTTGTATGTCTCTTTTGGTTCTATATGAATTTTATGATTGTTTGCCCTAGTTCTGTGAGGTATGAAATTGGTATTTTGATTGGAATTGCATTAAATCTGTATAGCAATTTCAGAAGTGTGGCCATTTTCACTATATTGGTTTTGCCTAACCAAGAATAGGGGATATCTCTCCATTTTCTGATATCCTCTTTAGCATTCTGTAGTTTTCAATGTGTAGATCTCTCACATCCTTTATTAGATTGATTCCTAAGAATTTCATTTTTCATGATGAAAATATGATGGGATTTTCTTTGGAAGGCAGTTTGTTTATTTTGTTTATTTTGTTTATTTTGTTTTGGTTTCAGTTTTTTGAGACAGAGTTTCACTTTGTACCTCAGGCTGCCCTTGAACTTATATGTAGTTCAGGCTGGCCTCAAACTTGTGATCCTCCTGCCACAGCCTCCTGAGTGCTTGGCTTACAAGCATGTGCCACCACACCTAGCCTCTTGAAGTGATTGTAAAGGTGTTGTTTCCCTAATTTCTTTTTTTTTTTTTTTCATCACTATACTAATGAGGAAGTTTCCCTAATTTCTCTCTCAGTTTGTTATTTGTGCATAGAAATACCATTGATTATTGAGCGTTGTCAATGATTCTGCTGTGCTGCTGCATTTGGTTTTTAAATCGAGGAGTCTTTCAGTAGTTTTTAGGGTCTTCTATGTAAAGTATCACGTCATCCACAAATAATGATAGTTTAACTTCTTTTTTTCCTATTCCCTTTATTTCTTTCTCTTGTCTAATTGGTCTGCTTAATGTTTCCAGAACTATATTAAACCCAGGTGGTAACAGTGAGTATTCTTGTCTTGTTCCTGATTTTAGAGTAAAAGCTTTCAGTTTTTGGCCATTTAGTAGGCTGCTGATTGTTGGTGTCACAGATGGTTTTTATTAGATTGAGATACAAAAAAAAATTCCAATTTTCTGTAGGGTTTTTATCATGAGTGGGTGTTAGACTTTGTCACATGCTCTTTCTGTGTCTGCTGATATAAATCATGTGGTTTTGGACTTTAGAATAAATCCTTTAATTAGTGTTCTGAGAGACAAAGGCCATCTTTTGGGATTTATTGGAATCTTCATGCTTCAAAGACTTGCCGTCAGCTAATCCTCATGCCAGAGCTGGAAGGCTGCTGCCCCAGGCAGGGATCCAGGCTGGCTCCTCAAGTTCAGACAGCAGAACTAGAGATACTCTTATACTCAGCATACCAGGACCCAGCAACCCTTGATTTCTCCACCTAGAATGGAAAGATGGGTCAGCAGATTTGCTTTTTGCCATATCATTGTCATTTAAGGGATTTTCACTTACAAAGAGAATTGAACAAGATGTTGAAGTTTTCTGTACCACAAAAGCTATGTTTAATGCAGACAGGAGTGAGCAAGAGGAAAAAGCATCTCTTCTTTCCTATTAGTTTCTTCCACTGCTTTAGAAAAGTTTCTTAAATTCTCTTTAACTGATGTTATCTTTAAAAATACTTTTAACCAAATCAGGTTAAAAAATATATTGTCACCCAATATAGACTAAGTCATAGGGATGGATCATGAAGGTGTAAAGTCTGTGTAATTGAATGAACCAGTATTTTTGTTGGTACAATGGACTTGCAAGATCAGCATTGCTGCAGGGGTCATGTTCTGTGTCATTTTTGTGTCCCCTCAGCCCTGCATCTGGCCTATGCAGGCCAGCACTTGGCTTGCGCTGAGTTCCTCCTGCAGTCTGGCCTGAAGGATTCAGAAGATGTAACGGGCACCCTGGCTCAGCAGCTCACAAAGAAAGCAGATGTTCTTCAGGGCTTCAACTTGACATAAGAGTGTTCCTAAAAGGAGACAATAAAGTGTGTGATAGTTGATATCCTGATTCGTATATCACTAGCAAATTCAGTAAAATTATTCAGTGTGCAACCTTTTCGTCTCCTGCTTTCCCTCCTGCATGCTCCTCTTCCACAGAGGATGTCACACATGACCAGCACTGGGTTGCTAGCTCTGAGACTGGCAGGTTATAAAATCCGCAGCACAGGCATAATCTTTCCCTAGTCCATATTTCACTTTTTCCACGCTAAAAGGAGGATTAGATAATGTTTATGAAATTAGTCTCTGAAATCTTTAGTGAAACATGTAACATGAATGACTATAATACATATATTTTTGTAAATATATGGACATGTGTTACAGTATTGTATGGTAAGGTGATGAAGGTATTAAAAATGTAAATTGCTGTTAATTTGAACCAAAAAATATAATTAGTCTGTTTAATTTCTTCCTTCATAGGCTTTTACTTCTCCATTCCAGTGGTCAACTTCTGGTTTCATAGCTGGGAAAGAAATATTTATCTGTTCCACAAGGAGTTAATGAAAACTTTTCCAATTAAGCTATAAAGTTTTAATTTTTAGAGTTTTGTATTTTAATGTACAAGTTCTGTACTGGCCCTGTTTTGGTAATAAATAACACTTAGAAAATGCAGCTGTTTCCAAAGCTTTTCCATTGTCCCCTCCCATTTACTCTGCAAAGTTTCCTGACTGTTGAAAAATGAACACTCTTTTTTTTTTTTGAGACAGAATTTTGCTCTGTAATTCAGGTTGGCCTTGAACTCACAGCAATCCTCTTGCCGCAGCCTCCTGAAATGGTGGGATTGCAGGTGTGGGCCGCTCAATATATGCCTAACAACTCACAAATAATGTGGTCTTTAAAACAGGTTAAAGGGTAGGATGAGTGCTCAGACACTGAAATTTATTAACTGTTTTTTTTTTATCCTTTTTCTTTTTTGAGTCATTTTCTCTATTACAAAGCATAATTATTACTTTATATCAGTCTTGTGTAAAATGGTATGTGTCAGTCGTAAGCAAGATTTAATCCTTTTGTTCAGTATAATCCAGCTAATTCTCATTACATACCCACCTTTTTCTCAGTTTTGTGCTTGCCTTGGTAAGTAGCAAGAATTTCCAGTTCCTTTTAATTATTCCCAGCTGGTGTTGGCAGATTCCTATCCCTAACCACCAAATAAATATGCTAGTAGAAATACAATCTTGTCTTAGGATCTTTAAATGACACACTGTGGGTCTATAGTGCTGATTCAAGATGCCATTGTGATGTTCCTGCTGCTTAAGAGATACCTTTGCATCAGTGCCTCTTCAGTCCTGTTGTGTGGACATCCCACTGGCCTTCCTTTCCCTCCGTACACCCATGAAGTAGCTTCTTATTTGCAGCTTCTGCATGTACAATAAGATGCCATGTGTGACTTAGCTTTTGCCCTTGCAAACTAACCAGTGATTCCTAATGTCATGTTAGGAATGTTTGTTTCCCTATAATAAATTCTATATGCTTTCCTGACTTAAACCTTAACTAGTAGAGGCTACTGTTCCAACAACTTGGCAGCCAGAGATAGCAGTGATTATAGTAACACTAATTGTAGCAAAAAGAGCAGTAACAAAAGATAAGGGCAGTATATTTTTATAATTAAGAATGAAAATATCAGTGATGATAATGACTAATACCCCATCACTTCCTAATTATAGTTATTCACTTCGTTTAGATCTTCACCTAAAAATTACCTTCTTTTTTTTTTTTTTCTTTTAAAGGTAATGAGATACAACAGAAATAGCGAATTGAGACAGTACAGTGAAATTGGTACAGAATGTTACAACTGGTATCAGGGTAACAGTAACAGGTGCCACAGTATATCTCGTTATCTTCACATCAGTTGTTCTTTCAATCAGGTATAGCCAAATCAAACCAAATACAGAACGTTTTAGAACTTAACAGAATATTGAATAGAGCAATACAGTTAATCAGAACAAAGCAAAACAGTGTTAACAATATTTGCCTTCAAAGAGTTGGTACAAGGAAGTAACCCCTATTTGCTGTATTGCATATGGTCAACCTCCCAAGAGATGTTCAGAACTCTGGCTCCCATTTGCTAATGGAGGGGGACGGCGGGGATGGGATCCTTGTAGGCTCATGGCTGCTTACCAAGGAAGCAGGCTGGTTGCTTGGTTTCATAGTGCCCTAAGTTCCAACATGGTGCAGATCTCAGGAAATGCTGGGTGGTTCAAAATTACCTTCTTAGTGAAGTTTTAGTATCTAAAATTACATTAGGGGTGCCATGTGCGGGCTGACTGGGGGAAAGCCAGAGGCCAGCCCACTCCTGTGATAGTGTGGCATTATCGGACTGCCAGGGAAGAGAACAGGAAGTCAAGAAGCTAAGACCTGGGAATGGATGCTATTTGCAGGCTGACAGGGAAAGCTACAAGCCAGCCCCCTGCAGTGCGCAGGCAGACATGAGAAACTAGAAGAGCCACTGTCCCCCACTCCCTGCACCCCTGGAAGCAACCGGCTGATCCAAGGAAACACAGGCTGTGAAGAAAGTTAAGGATGTAAAATACAACTTAATGCTTGCAGTGTTTAGTGTTTCATTGACTTTGCAGGCCTAAGCCCATAGTCTGATCATTTATTCAGAGGATAATATGCAGTGTAGCTTATATGGGGGATCTCCTTCTGAAGGTGGTGGCCATTGTTAATTCCATATTGTCTTGTTTTGAAATCCTGTATCATTCTCATTGTTTTGCTTATTTGGGTTTTACTCTGTTTTATCTTGTTTGATTTTGTATCTGATGGCATGGGCAGCTACTTCAAAGTTAACAAATCTATCATGGTAGCCATTTTGTATTTACTGTTATCTTGTTTTGAAATCCTGTATTGCTTTCATTGTTTTGTTTTTGTTGGTTCTGTTTGATTTCATTGTGTCTGAAGGTATGGTAACCACTGTTGATTTCCTATTACCTTGCTTTGAAATCCTGTGTCACTTACACTGTCTTGTTTTGATTGGCTGTTTTATTTTGCTTGGTTTTATTCTCTCTAAAATAAATTTTTTTAAAAAATTGAAATTTCATTTCTTTTTTCAGCATTTGATGCCTTCTTTTCCTAGTTTTTCTTCTTAGCATTTACCATAAGCAAATATGACACATAATTTGGGTTTTTCTGTTATTTGTTTTCTTTTTGAAATAAGGTTTACTGTGCAGTTCAGGCTGACCTTAATCTCACTTGTAGTCTAGGCTGGCCTTGAACTTGCAGTAATCCTCCTGCCTCAGCCTCCCGAGTGCTGGGATTATAGGCATGCACCACCACACCTGGCCATGTCACATAATTTGAATTACTTATTTTGTTTATTCCCCCCCCCATGTAAGTACCTTGAATAAGGACTTTTTTTCTACTTTATTAGTTTATATCTACAGAACCTAAAACAGTCCTGGTAATAGTAAGTTTTGATAAGGTTAGTGAATGGATGATAGCAACAGTTCGTATTTATTGAACATTATACCAACCATCTTACCCAGATTGTCTTATGTAGTTCTCAGACTTAGGCATACTGCAGCTTTTTCTAGTTACTGTTTTATCTCAAACATCCTTCTTCCTACATTGAAGACCTCCATACCTTGACCCCCTCCATTCACAGGCATCACTCACCCCGCACCTCCCACCACAGTCTGGCTAATTGCAGCTACTCTTTGCAAGCTAGTCTCTGAGATTACCAGTGATGTCCTAGTTGACAGACCAAGTAATATATTTTTGCCTTTACATTACATCCTTACATCCTTTTAGTTCCTTACATCCTTTTGGTTCAGTTACCAGTCCTCTCTGCCTGGTCTCTTGCCACCTGATACTTGCTGGGAGTTTTTCTGACTCGTCCCTCTCTGTCTCCATGAGCTCATCTCTTAGGCCCTCTCCTTTAAATGCTGATTTGCCAACATTCTGTTTCCAGTTTCATCAATTCTAGTCTCACCTGTACCTTAGCACTGTATTAGTAGCTCTCTAATCTCTTTCAAACCCTTATTTTCTGTTGCCTGCTACAGAATTTTGCATGAGTGCTCAATTCACTCATACCTAGCTGCTCCCAAACCCACTTCCATACTAAATCAACTGCCTGAGTTGGAGCTTCCCAATTTTCCAGGCTGCCCAAGTTGGAAACCTGGGGTAACCTGTGACTCCAGCCTCTATGGAAATTCCCAGCCAGTTCCCACTTGTTGGATGTCTCTCCAGTCTGTCTAACCCACCCAGTGTCTTCTACGAGCCCCTGCCCAAGCTCTTATATTCCCATCCCAGACCGCTGCTTCAGCAGTCTCTGAATTGCTCCTTCTGCTGCTAGTCGTGGCTCCCATATAATGTCTTGCTGTTGGAGCCATGGGCAGTGGTTGTCCATGGTGGCCCAACATGCGTCCCTGCCAGAGAATGTACTGTCCTTTCACCACAGTTTCTGACCCCCAGCTAAGACCCATTTCCACAGAGGCCATCAGCTGGTCTTATAAACACACCTTCTACTATGTATTACTAAGCTATCAGGGCAGAAATTGCCAAATATGTAAGGACTGTAAGCACTTGAAAATAGTTAATACCTAACATAAATTAATCCTCCCATGATATGAAAAAGTATTTGCAAAATAAAATGGAAAAAAGAGTAAAAAGTAAAAAAATGACAAGACTCAAGCTAAAGCAACAAAAGTAGAGAGCCAGGTAATGAAAAAAGAGGCCGTTTAAACTTTGGCATATTACGTGATTTCACCAGCAGATGGCAGAACAGAAAAATGTCCCTTTTATTCTTAAGACTTGTTTAAAAGACTTATTGGAAAATACAGAGTACTAAAAAGAAACGATCAATTTACCTAATAGTTCAGCCACCCACGTGTAACTATTATTTCCTCTGAGTGTGTCTAAATGCATATGGTTGACACAATACCATGTATGCAACTTTCCCCCTGGCTTTATACTCCAAACAATACTAATGCTCTTAAAAAGTTTTTGAACTTTGCTTTTAATCAGTATGTAGTATGCTTTTAATCAGTATGTAGTATGTAGTATGCATGATATTGTCTATATTGATTGTTTTGGTTGATTTTGATTCTTTTAAAAATAGGATATAGACAGTGTGGGCCCATTCAGAGGGCTCAAGGGAGATTTTTGCAAGTGAGGTCCCAAGGTTAAAGAATACTCATGTGAAGGACATTAGCAACAGCAGACCTGCGTAGTCAGCATTGCGTGGTATAAATGACCTCCGACTACACTTTTTACCACACAAGTTTGCAAGTGGAATTCCCCATGTGGTCTCCCACCCAGCACCAGTCAGTATGTCCATCCCCAGTATGTATTCAGGGGAAACATAAACATCATACAAGCATGAGGGAAAGTGCCTTATACCCAAAGCCACCTGGACCTTCTGGACCATGATGTAGTGACCTCTATATCCTTCTAGGTAGTCAGTATGTCCTGTAAAACAGTCTGTGTTGCCATATATTAGCATTGACACCAGTATTCACCAACACCAGTGCACGCTGTACTTTCTTTGGGACTAGTAAATAATAATTCCACATGTGACATCAAGTCACCTGGGACCCCCAAGACCCAGGTACCTTGGCCTGCCTTCTAATTGGGGTAAAAGGAGGCCAGTGTCATCTTCTTCCAACTTCACCAGGGCTGCATTGGCCCTCTGGCCTTGGCTCATTGGCAGTATTTCTACTCAGGATGTAACTGCCTCCACAGAGGCAGCAGCACATTCAAAGGCTGTTTCTCTAACGTATCTGCTACTAGGAAGCAGCCCACAGGTCCATCCAGATCTAGCACTGACTGACCTTCCGTGGCCCCATATCCTGTCCTTGGGAGGATGACCCCACTTACCCCCAACCCCCTTTCTTTTTCTTCTTTGCAAGTACAGTATTTACAAATTTTGCCTTACCTTGGCACTTCACTTCCTCATCTCCCAGCCTGACCAAGGAATCCTTGGCAATGTGGATCGAGTGATCTACAAAGGGGACTAGACAGGACACCACTAACCCCCAAGTGCCAGCTCGTTGACTCAGCAGGATCGTATCCTTCATGCATGCCATCAGCCGTTTCTCATCTGGGCTACAGTACTGCAGTGCAAACTATTTGCTACATGTCCATTTCACATAGCAGAGTTATCAAGTTTGCAAGTGGAATTCCCCATGTGATCCAATAGGTCACCTGGAGTCTCTCAGACCAGGTAATCTGCTGCCATCAATCAATTTATCACAATCTGATTACGTGCTTCTGGGGCCTTCCTCTGCACATCCTGCAAAACCTGTCTCATAGAGGGGTGCTGGCTTTGCTATGGGCTTAACGCTTGTCAGCCTCATCATTCCATGATTGTAGCAGCTACACAGACACTGTTTCACCTACCTTCTGCTTTATTTTGCCAGCTTCCATAGCGCCATGGCTGCATAGGCCATGCATGTTAGTGGTATGAGTTTTGCAACTGTAGCTTTTTCATGCACTGTTGTGGGTTTTAAGAAATCTACTCCACTGTTTCCAAATCTCAGCTGCCTCAACTCCAAGGTGAAAGTATCAATGTCTTGGTAGAGTGTGCCTCTGATAGTGATTAAATAGGATCATCTATGTTCACTCAATACTGTGAGTGCCTACTGTGTGCCAGGCCTCAGACACATAAAGATTTCTGGCTTGTAATTGGGGGAGACAACCTGAAAACTAAAATCTGGTAAAACACGTGATACATCAGGTATTAAAAAGTGCTAGCAAAAAAATACAGCAGGGAAGGCATGGGAAGTGCTGGGCACATCTGAGGAGAGAGCCCTGCAAGCTGTGAAAGAACATCCTAACCAGAGCCAGCAGCAGCTGCCAGAACCTGAGGAGACTGTTTTCTGTGTTAGCAGAAGGGGAAGGAAGCCAGCGTGGCAAAAATGAGTAAGCAAAGAAAGGGTGGAAGGAAATGAGGTTAGATCACATAGACCCACTAGGCCATTTTTCTCTGGTGAGATGGAAGGACCATTTGAGAGATTTAAGCAGATGAGTGATTAAATCTGACCTCCTTTTTTAGTAGGTTTTAGTGTGTCTAGCTATCCCCCCAAAGCCTTCTGCAGTCATAGGTAGGGCTTTTTTCATAGATGGCTGGATCTAGAATGTGTGACTGATTCATGGTGCAATGCTAGGATCAAGGGCAATAGGATTAAAGGTGTGAGTGGTATCTGCCCAAAATAGCCTGGATAAGATATAAGGTATAAAAAAGCTGGGTCACCCCTTGTTTGTTTTGCTACCTTCCACCCACCATGAATTATTTTTCCTCTGTGATGCCTATCAGCTATCCACCCTACCTTGAAGCTAGCCAATGATGGACTGAAACCTCTACAAACTGTGAGCTAAATAAACCAGTCCTCCCTTAACTTGTGGGTATCAGATATTTTGTTTCTGCAATGAGAAAAGTAAGACAATTTGGTATCAAGAGTGGAGTTTTCACTGTGACTATATCTGACCATGTGGTTTAGCAGCCTTTGGAACTGGTTTGGCAGAAGAATTTGGGAAAGTTCAGATTCCAGCTAAAAAAGAAGTCCAGAATGCCTTAAGATGCACTTGATGGATGTTTCTAAGCATCCATCGGAGCTCAGATGACCAGAATGCTGATAGAAATGCTTCCAGTAAAGACCAGGCTCAGGAGGTTTCTGCTGGGAAGAAGGACTGCAATGGCAGCTGGACTCCAGAAAATGTGTGTTATGCTTTTGCAGAAAGTTTATCTGCATTTTGTCCATGTCCAAAAGACTTGGCCTGACACTGAGATTAAGTGCAGCAGAAATAATTTCAAGGCAGTCTAATGTTGAAGTGGTAGCATGGCTACTGTTGGGGGCTTTTAGCCACATCTATGTTGAGCCCAACAGAATTATTTAAAATATTGTGAGTTTGGCCAGAACGAAAGCTCCAATAAAGCTGTGAACTGCAAAGATACAGCAGAGGAGATGATGATTCCTAAGAAGGAACAGGAGAATAGAAAAGATGGCTTGAGAGTATCACCAGGAGCAACAGGACTCTACTCTTGGCGGCCTCAAAATCACAGAAGTGAAAGATGTTGCTTTGAGAAGAGAACCCCAGAGCACCGTGTTCTAAAATGGCAGTGGCCTAGGATTTGGTTCTTAGGCACTAGAACCCTACACCCATGAGAGAAAAATGAAGCAACAGAGAGTCAGTCAGTCAGTGTGTGGGGCTGTATTTTCCTCAGTAGAGCAACTTACAGTTAGCAGTTGGAATGCAGGGAGAAGGATATTTTTTAATGCAGGGTGGGGGTGGTGTGATGAAGAAAGAGAGTCACCATTGTGGGGTGGTGAGATCAAGGTTTTAGAGGAGGAAAGAGGAAACAAGGTCTAGCAATGCTTCTTAAACTGAATATCATGGGAAGCTCCTAGAGTCTTATTAATTGTAGTTTCTGATTTATGCTTCCAGCAAGCTTCCAGGAGATGATCCCAATGCCGCTGCTACTGTTCTGCAGACTATATTTTGAGTCACTTCCATTGCATTGTGGGAAAAATTGTTAACATGACAGCTCCTGCCAGGAAGCAGAACAGGAGAGCGCAGAGCAGGGGCTGTTGAGATGAGGTGCTGGGAGAAGTGCTCTTCTGATCACTTCCATTTTCTCAGTGGTCAGCTAAGCGGAGAGTTGGTGTGAAGGTCTGAAAAGCGAAAAAGGAAAACTGAGATCTGGACAAAGGTTCTCAGACTCACATGGGAAGCTCGTTGAGCACGGGTTGCTGGACCCAGAGGGCTGAATCAGTAGGTCCAGAGTCTTTCTCAAATGGAAAGAGGATCAAGAGATGGAGGAATGGGAGGGAAAAGGAATTAAGATGTGTTTGGTACATGTACCAACTCCACACAAGGAATGTAAACATGTACTGAAAACATGTAATAACAATACAACTTTACTGAATCATAATTGGTACACGGAAAGCTACACATACTCCATGTACATACAAGCTGATCAACAATGCCAGGAAAGTTCTGTAACATTGAGTGATACTCTGAGCTCCCCGCTTTTTCCCTCTGTGATGTGGACTTTTAATACAAGATCTCTTTATGCATTGTTAGATGCACAGTATAGTCTCTTTAAATAAAGATAGATAACTAGACTTATTCATCTTTCACAGTTAAACCTGTCTCTGTAGAGCAGCAGCCCCCACCTTATCCTCCTCTGGCAATGTGTGTTTCCCCTAAGTTCGGGTGATACTGACCTGAAATCTGCCCACGGGTAAATCCACATTCGGAGAAACACTGAGGTAGGGAAGTACCAGTTTTCAAGGCAGGACAAAGGTCAGATGAAGTCTACTATCCTCTGTTCTTCACCACTATCTGCTGCTCAGATGCAGAGGATGTGGAGTTATATTTCATCAAGATAGGCCCTTTGCCAGGGACACAGAGCAAAAGAATTCTTTTACACCGTGTCTAGGATGTAGTCTATGCTCAAAAACATCCGTGGTTATCTGGCACCAGCTATAAAATGTAATCTCCCAACACAAGGCTCAAGTACCTTCCTATGTGACTGTACAGCACAATGGTATAGAGCCCAGGCTCTGAGCCCTACAGACATGAGCCTAGCTATAAATGACCTTGAGCTGGTTTTTTAGCATCTCTGCACTTCAATCTCTTCATCTATGAAATGGTGTAATAATAACCTCTTATATAGTTCTTGGGAGCTTTAAAAAAGACACTGCATCCAACCAATGTACCCCATCATCCAGTATACAGTAAATAGTAAATGACAATTCTCGAAGGCTAAAGAAATGTAGAATACCCAATAAAAATTAGCTCTTGTCCCAAATATTGTCCATCTAAGCCCAGCAGAGCCTCTTACAGATTCTCCTCTCTCCTTCCAGCTTTGCACTTTGTAGCAGTTATCACTATGTCTTATGTTAGGACTACTGATTTATTTATTTTTGTTAGAACTATTTATGTATGCAGTAGTCAAGATCAAATTGTGCATCCATGGAGGGCAGTGACTGTTTCTTACCAGAAACCCTAAAAGCCCTTCACAATACCATAAGCATTCAGCACCTACATATGTGATACCTTCAAGGAATCATGTATGGATTTGAAAAAAGTTATATATGATATAACCTTCATATGCTTTATTTTAATTTCATACCTGCTTACAGTGAAAAATTCAAATAACACAAGTAAAAATCACCTGTCTGTTCAAATAGGAACATAATACAAACTCCTGCAATTATTTACTTTAAAAATGTATCTGGAACATTCTTTCTTATTAGTTCTTAAAGATTTACTTCATTCTTAAACTGGGTGTGGTGTCACATACCTGTAATTCCAGAAGTCAGGAGGCTGAGACAGGACAACAGGACACTCCAGGTCAACCTGAACTACATAGTTCACGACTGGTCTGTACTGCGCAGAGAAACCTTGTCTCAGGAAAAGAAATATTTACTTGATTCTTTTTAGTGTCCCACAGTAGTGTCTTCTTTCAAACATTTCATTATTTAAATGTCCCACAGTTTGTTTAAGCTGTTTCCTATTTATAGACATTTAGAATGTATCTAGAGTTTTTAAAGTTTTTGCAGACAGTGGTGTAGTAAACACAGCTTTGTAGAAGATAAATTCCTAGAAACAGATCAAAGGATGTGTGAATTTTTTTATGTTGCTATGCTAGCTACAGTTCAGTTATCAGAGAGTAATATATATTCTAACCAGTGAAAGTAAGAGGAACTTTGTTATAGGGCACTGGACAGAAATCAGTGTTGTTGGGAGCCCCAAGAACAAATCCGGGTTACACTTTTAGAGAAGAGTCCAAGAGCCACACACTAACCTGTACCTCAGAAAGGTTTGCGTTTTAATCAAACAGGGAAGCAGGGGCCTCAACTTCCTATTGCAGAAACATGCTATCTCTGCTGTTTGGGAAGCCAAAACAATCAGGAAGTCTACATGGAAAAAAACAATCCTGTTCATGGCAATATTTGCTGGCAGAAGCAACAGAAGTGTGGCTTCCTCATCTGGCTTCTCTAAATCAGTACTTTGCAGAATCCAACTTACAGCCAGAAAACTAATTCTAAGGGAATCTGGGAAATGTAGCTTGTAACTTTCCTTTATCTGCAATGTGAGAAATCATACAAGGGGAGGTGGGAGTGAATCTTGAGTGTCACAAATACCCAATCACACACACGATTGCCCACATCCTTCCCCAAGCCTACTGTGTGGGAAAGTGCTTGATTCCTCTACACCATCACCAAAGTTAGTATCTACTAATTGTTACAATATCGGGGCTGGGGATTTAGCTCAGTGGCATAAGTGCCTGCCTTGCAAGCAGGCAGTCGTGAGTTCGATCCCCTGTACCGATAAAAAAAAAAAAAAAAAAAAAAAAATCAATTCTAAAATTGTTACAATATCTTAGTGTCTCAGTTTTGCATTTTTTTAATTAGGAATCACATTGACAGTCTTTAGATTTGTGTATTGACTATTATGTCCCATTTTATTTTTACCTGTGCTGGTTAGTATTATAAATGACAAACTACATCAAAACTAAACAGCAAAAAATACTGTTTAGAGAACATCTGTGTCATCCTGTAGCTTTGCTGATCTCAGGTGGGTCATCAGAGTCACTTGTGTAGGATAGTGTTGGATAAGTCTCACTTGTACTCTCCCCAGACTTGCTTCTTACATCAGGGTTAAATTCATGACAGTGGCAAAGATTTAAGAGATAGGGAAAAAGATGAAAATGCTTTTTCTAGTTGTCTGTTCTGTGTAGAAGCTCCCATGTTATTGGCTAACACAATCCTATGCACACTCAGATTCAGCATAGGAAGGCATTTCAAAGGCCTAGTCATAGAGGCTACTGACTGGAACCATTAATCAAATTAACCTTTCAGTACTGGGGATTGAACCTAGCACTTTCACATACAGCACCATCCCAAATGTGTATGTATTCTCTCTGTTTCTCTCTCTGTTTCTGTCTCTTTGTCTCTCTCCCCCCGCCATATGTGTGTGTGTGTGTGTGTGTGTGTGTGTGTGTGTGTGTGTATTTTTTTGTCTTTTTCCTTTTTATCAGTACCAGGGATCGAATTCACGACTGCCTGCTTGCAAGTCTGCCGCTGAGCTAAACCTCCAGCCCGCTGTTTATTTTTTTTTAAATAGGATCTTGCTACATAGTTCTGACTGGCCTCAAACTCACAGCAATCCTCCTGTCAGCCTCCCAAGTGCTAGAAGTACAGGAATCACCACCATACCCTAGTTTGTGCTATCTTCTGATCTTTCATTGATTCTGATCAATCATTTTATTCTCCTTTGCATCATCTAGAAGCTACAGGATTTGATTTTTTGTGGTCCTTTGCTATTTTTTTACAGATCACTTTTTAAAATTATTTATTGATACAGTTTAGGTATACACAATGATCACATTCATCATAGGGAATTTGTGCCTGTACATGATATATCTGGATTTTTTTCCATTTCCCTACCCTCCTTTCAATCCCTCTTCCCCTCAATATTTATGAAAACTTTGCTTCCAATTTTTTCCTTCTTTTCTCATTTTTTTCTTTTCCCTTCCTTCCCCCATCTTCCTTCCTAGGTCCCTTTCCCATTTGAACATGGTAGAACTCTTGAAGACATTGATGTAGGCAGACTTTATGAACAAAACCCCAATTGCACAGGAACTATCAAAAATCATCAACTACTGGATCTCATCTTATTAAAAAGCTTTTGCACAGCAAGAAAAACCTCCAACAGAGTGAAGAGACAACCCAGACAGTGGGAAAACATTTTTGCCAACTGTTCCTCAGACTAAGGACTAATATCTAGAATAGATAAAGAACTCAAAGAAATCAGACCCCTCCAAATATAAAGACTCAATCCAGGGGGTTGGGGATTTAGCTCAGCAGCATAAATGCCTGCCTTGCAAGCAGGCAGTCGTGAGTTCGATCCCCGGTTCAATAAAAAGGAAAAAGACAAAAAAAAAAAAAAAAAAAAAAAGACTCAATCCAAATGGGCATCTGAAATGAATAGACTTTACTCAGATGAAGATGTAGAAATGGCAAATAAATATATGAAAAAATGTTCAGCACCACTGATCATTCGAGAGATGCAAATTAAAACAACACTGAGATTCCATCTCACGCTAGAAAGATGGCTATTATTAAGGAATCAACCAATAAAAATGTTGGTGGGACCATGGGGGGAAAAGGAACCCTTCTGCATTATTGGTGGGAGTATAGACTGGTGAAAACATTGTGGAAATTTGTCAAGAAACTAAAACTAGAGGTTCCATTCAACACAGCTATTGCCCTTTTTGGTATCTTCCCCAAAGAATTAAAAGCACCATAACACAGAAATATATGCACACCCATGTTTACAGCAGCTCAGTTTGTGATCTCTAAATCTTGGAAACAGCCCAAATGGTCATCAACTGATGAATGGCTAAAGAAAACATGTTTTTAAAATATATACAATAAAGTACAGCTCTGTCATAAGTAAGGGTGTATTTGAGACATTTCTAAGTAAATGAATGTACCTCGAGCCCATATTTTTAAGTAAAATAAATCAAACATATGTATAAATAATCACATTTTTTTCTCTGATGTGGGAAACCAAAGCTATAAATAAGGACTAAATAATAGATACCTTGGGGCCAAATAATAAATACCTTGCTATTTTAAAAAGATTTTTCATTTGATGAATACCAACCACAACTCCACAAATCTGATACTCTATCTTCATACTGGTTCACCCTGCTGTATATACTTTTAGCAGAAATTTTAATCTCCTACACTTCTATTTGAGTCTATTTTAAAGACGTGGAATCTAGTTGTTTTTTAAGTTGAACATTCTTGGTTTCCACATCCTAATCTCTTCTATTTTATCTGTATCTACTCTTTTTTTTTTTTTTTTTGAGACAAGGTCTCATAGTGCAGGCTATCACTGAACTCACCATGTAGCCCAGGTTGGCTACATACAGAGATTCTCCTGCCTCAGCGTCCTGAATATTGGGATTATAGGCTTGTACCACTATGCTCAGTTTATCTGTATCTACTCTAACTTCACTAATCACTTCCTTCATTATGGTCTTTATCTTTTTAAATTATCTCTGTTTTGTTTTTGTCAAGAAACATACTAATCCGTTTTGTTGCTTCCACTGCTGTTGTTTCATAAAATTAAACTGGGTGGCTTTTGATTTCTTTCACTTCAATGCCTCCTTGATATACCTTGGGCGAGTTGGGTATTATGAATTGCATCTTGTTTCCATGTTTTCTGATTTTCTATTCTTTGTTGTTGTTGTTTATCTTATGCATTAAGGTTTGTAAAATGCTTATAATAGATAGCTTTATTATTAATAGTGAAACTTCTTTAGGAAATGACTACTTTTCAGAGATGTTTTCTAGGTGAAACTGGCTCTTGGTTTTTGAGTCTGTCCCAGGATCCTGCCTCTTTGATTTAATAGGGATGAATGGTTGCTGCCTGTTTGGCCTAGCACCCAGTTCTTTAGTATGGTGCTATAATATTGTTTATGTCCGCCAGACAGGCTAGGAATTGGCATAAAAGGAAGATCAATTGATCACAACAACCATGTTACTTTGGCTAATGTAGTTCAATCAGTAGTAACGATAGCACTAAGCACAGACTGAACTATTAATTTGTCACCTTTAACTATACGTGCACAATTTATATTTATATAACAGAATCTAAGACAAATCAGAAAACTATATACAGTAAATATCCACTCAATAGAGCATTTTTACCCTAATGGGAAAAAATTTAAAAGGAATAAGAGAAAAAATACAGAGAAACAAAAGAAGAGAAAGAGGTTAGAAGCAGGACTGAAGGACAAAAGACCATTACTCAACTCTTAGGAAACTGATAAAGAAGACAGCAGAGAGAGAAGGAAGGAAGGAAGAAACAAAAACAAGAACAAAACAAAACTAAACTAAACTAAAAATGATGGTGACATTCAGAAGAAACAAAAACAAAAGATGGTAATAATTTTTAAAAGAGGAGAAATCCCACATGTGATTTTTAAAAATTTCTCCATGATCTCAAGCCTGTGGTTATCTCCTGAAGTCTACAGTTTTGTGGTGGTATTCAATTCACAGCCTGACTCTAGTCTTACTGATAGACTAAGAAGGCCATATCTGTACTGGGTAATCCCAACAAGCCTACGGTAGGATTAGGGCAGGATGCCAGTTCTGGTACTTAGCAATCCACAGAAGGTCAGGCTAGTCTTGGCCTCTGGTTATGAAATTGGGGCCTGAGCTATTCAGCTTATAACTCTTTGGATGTCTTTTGTTGGCCGGGCCATGGCTCCCTGACTCTGGACATCTCCGGTAGTTGCCCCTCACCAGTCACTGTGGGCTTTTAGCACTGGGAGCTCTGAGATGAAGCTCACCCAGGGCTGCTTTGAGGCCCAGGTTCATTTGGTCCCCCACTAAAATGGCATCTAACCCAGCACTGCCTCCAGGGGACGCTGCTTTAGCTCTACATGGGTACAATTATCTAGACCTACAACACCTTGCTTCTCCCCACCTCAACATTTAAAAACCTCCAATTTTAAAGGCCTAAAGGGCAATTCATTGATAGACTTGAAGTTCTAAGGAACATTGAAGCAACATATGAAGATAGTTTTGGGGGCTGAGAGAAAGAAGGCTGTTTGCCCACAGAGAGTCAGGTATGAGTCTCCACACTACTACTACCCAGCTGGTAACCTAGTATAAGGTCCATTTCCCACCTCTGTTTCCTGGTAAAAGTGGGATAACAATGGCCCTTCCTGTGTTTATTGGTAAGGTTAAATGATACTTGACACATAGCAAACAAAACATAATGTTGCTATCATTCATCACATAGAACCAGTTGAGTCTCTGGTTTAATAATCGGTTGAATTGTCAAACATGAATGAAACTCAGGCCACACAGTCCAAGATCAAGAAGAGCTCGACTACAGAAAGTAGTTACAAGGGCACCATTTATATTTTGTAACCTTAATTTTTTTCTCCTTCCCTCTTTGTTGATGTATTAGTCATTGAGGCCTCCATTTTTTTATATAAAAGAAAACTTGATTTCAATATTTATCCATGCTGAAGTGTTAATGATAGTTCTTTAATTATCTACACCTTACCAGAGATCAAATTATTTTTTTAAAGGTTAAAGTTATTAAGATGAAATGCATACATCATTAAAAATGTAAGATTTTCAAAACTTTATTCTATGTTAACCTTCTCTTGTATCTTCATAATTAAGACTGTTTCTGTCCTTTTCTTGATGACATCTTGTTAGTTCTCATTCCATTCACATTTCCAATAGGTGCACTTTCTCCAAGTCCACCGTTACCACATGAGTTCCAGCCACTGTCTTCTCATTCAGATTACTATGGGTGTCCAGAAAATTACCTCAGAATCTAACCATGTGAAACAAATATCATGTCCATGAATTCTCTGTTTCAGGAACTCAGACGAGATGGAGCAAGGATGGCTCCTCTCTCCTCCCCAGCATCTGGTCTTAGCTGGAAGATCTAAAAGCTGGATCTCACAGGTGTGTGGCAGTTGATGGTGGCTGCTGTTTGCCAACCTCAGTTCCTCCTTAGAGTGGACCCTTGGGCTCTCTCCACACAGGCTTGTCTGAGCTGCAAGAGAGAGGTACACAAAGACCATCTTGCCATTCACCCCCTGGTTTTGAAAGTCACGCAGTTTCCTCTCCAGGTTCCACCTGTCAGAACCATTGGGTGTCACCTCGGTTCAAGAGGGAACTAGACTCCACTTCTGGACAAAGAGTGACAGAATTCTGAAAACCGTGAGGCTGGAAAGCCTGTGTGAGCACCCTCAGATACAGATCCTGCAACATTTCTTTTTCCTGAATTGCTGTAATGTCTTTCTAACTGGCCTTGCTACTTCTGCTTCTGTACTTCCCTTCAGATGCGATACTCACAGCAACCTGGAAAAGCATGTGACAGTAGACCACTTGGACCCTGTCACTTGGGATAAAGTCCAGCCTTAGGAGATACAGCAGGGATATCCCAGCCCTGCTGCCCCTCTATCTGTTCAGGGCACTGCCCACTCTAAGCCATGCTAATATGGCACAGGCCTCCTTTCAGTTCCTCAGGCAAACAGAGAATATGTTCTCCTACTTCAGCATCTTCCTGGAAATTTCTCTTCTTGACTTATCATGTGGTTTTACTTCCATTGCTTTCTGTTCCCAGCTGTTACTGAGATGAACAGTCCCTGAGTGCTTCCTGCAGCCCTTCCTGAGATCCCGTCACTTGTGACTATATGAAGGATCCTGGAAGACATTATGCTGATTGAAATAGGCCAAGCATGGAGAAGCAAATTTATTTTTTTAACTCCAAGGAGTTGAAACCCAGAGTATGTGCTCTAGACATTCCCAAGTCTTGTTGGTTTTATTTTGAAACAAGGTCTCACTAAATTGCCCAGCTAGCCTGCAACCTGTGATCTGCCTTCCTCAGCCTCCCAAGTAGCTCACATCAATTTTTTTATGTCAGTTATTTGATAAAGTGATTAGATAGGTAGATAAAAAGCAGGCACTTCCTGCTTGTGTTTAACTTCTTGCTTTCATTTAATTGAACTGAATTTCAGACAGTGAATAATATCTTACTATAAAAAGTCCCAAATACTGCATAGACTACGTTTATACTATAAAAGTGTTTGCTGCTTGTCTAAAATTCAAACTGAAGAGATAATTTTGTATTTTTATTTGCTAACTTTGGCAATTCTATGAGATATTAGCTCATATGGCAGCTGTGGCTCTTTTTTGTTGGGAAAAAAGAGCTTGTTTTCTTCACTAAATACACACACACACTAACATGAATTTGGAGATCTTCTCAATAGTTGCTGAAATCCTCTGCCTCAAAATCTCAGAGGCCTCATAAAATTGAGGTTTATTTCTCACTTATGACATGGATGCTCTTGGTTGGTGAGTTTCTTGGGCAGTTTTCTGCTCATAATGAAATCAAAGATCCAGATTCCTCCTACTGAATGATGCTACCACCTTGGGACATTGGTGTCTAGTCACACAAACTGGTAAAAGAGAGGAAGGGGTCATATGGCCCTTCTGTAGGCAGGTCTCTAAGAGTGTCAATCAACCCTGGCCACATTCCACTAGTAAAGTAGAACCGGAACTCCATCCAGACACGGGAGGGCCTGGAAAAGTCATCTTACTGTAGGCTCAGGTTCTGTGCTGACTAAGGTGGGCTGGTAGAATGGAAGGACCCAGGCTCTGGCACCACAGAGCTCTGTTTAAGGCACAACCCCACCTTTTATTGTCCATGAGATTTTAGAAGGTAACTGTTCCTTGTGCCTCAATTCTCTCATTTTCTAAAAGGCCACAGTACCTGCCTTGCACTGCTGCTGTGAGAGTACAGTGTGTGGCACATAGAAGGCACTTAGTGAAGACTTGGTGGAATAGTGCCATTTTTTTTTATCTGTCATTGGAAGTATTCCCTTGGCTATCTGGGTGATGTCAGCATCACAGAACAGTAGTGTCAGATTTTTTTCTATATTAAGGCTTTAAATCTAAAGAACCATCCAATTCATTCAAGGATCAACCAAGTTCAATAACTTGGATGAGATTACATAGCTAAAGCTTTCAGAACACAATTGATTCTCTGCCCTCTTAGTAAACTCATTTTTCCAAATGTCCACACTATAACCCCGAACATTTCCACATTAAAAGATCAGGTTGCCCTTGATCCATCTTTCAAACAGTTGAGAAATTTCCTTTCTTTTCTCTTTTAAATATAAGTAACAACTCTGCCAAGATTGGATTCTTAGTTTTGTTTATTCCAGTTGCCTGAATACAATCTAGTGAAAGAAAACCCAAGTAATTTACTAGCCTTTTTTTTTTTTTTAAGGCTGCAACCATGCTTGCTTTTTCAGTGGAACCAAATACCCTCTCCCATGAGTCTTACTCATTTTTTTTTTCCCCAGCATGCAGGGGACCTTCGACAATCCTACTAAACACTTTACAGATGTAAATTTTGATCAAAAGTGAGCTACTACTGACAATAATCAGTTGGCTTCCACCCTACTTTTTCCCCATTTGCTTTTTTGATATTCTACCTGGTTTCACTTTGCCACGTCAATACAACTTACTAAGGAGACCAAACTGCCCATGACCCACTAGTAACCCCTGAGTTCATGTAGTTATAGATCTAGTGTATCCAACATCTGCATTGCTGTGATTAATTTATCTTTGCCATATTTTTTCAAATTGACTGGGAAGAGTAGGGTCATGGAGAAAGAAGCAACTGGATGACATTAATTTATCAGATTTCCCCTGCTTTCTGACCTATTACAACAGCCTTGGCTGATTTATTCTGTTGACCTTTTTCATCTGTCAGCATCTAAAAATGAGACAGGCTTAAATAAAAATTTCTCTCATAGCACAGGAATAAACAAGAATTTCCCTTTTTCTCTGAATCCAGTGATGAGGTGAAATGCTTCATGGACAAATAACTTTGCAGAATTTCAGACAGATCCTTCAAAATAACCCATAAATATCTGAAACAGGCTCTTCTTTACAAGATACTTTCAGCAAGCAGTAAAATACCAGTCTCAGATCATTGCCTGAGGGCAAATTACAAACTGCCTGTGTTGTCATGCTGTAAAATATATTTTAGATGGTCCTCCCGGGCATATTGGCAAGGAAATATTTTCAAAGCTATATTATAAATGAAATATCTAGGCAGTTGTGATGATTTGTAATCCCACCTCATGGAAGGCTGAGGCCAGCAAATTGCTAAGAATTTGAGGCCAGTCTGGGCTACATAGTGAATTCAAGTCTAAGCTGAACTACAAATTGAGGCCCTGTCTCAAAAAAAGCTAATATTGTATCAGGATGTCAAGGTGGAAAAAAAAAAGGCTAATAAATAAATAATCCCATTCTATAGTAATGCTCAAAACATAAGTTTGATAAATTAAGATGAAGTTTGTGGTTTAGCATGTGTATTTAGAACAAATATTTGAAAGGATATTTCCTCAGGGGAAAAAAAGATCACAGTTGCATTCTATTCTATCTCCAAAGAAGGAAGAGAGAGCATCCTGAGGTATGTGGCTCCATCTGGGTTGAAGTATGCTCAAAATGAGAAGATCATCCAGAGCCACTGAGTTACAAAATCCCCAGGCTACAAAACCAAAGGTTTCCTAGAACAACCCAAGACTCACATTTGACTTTTTCTTCTTAAAGTATCAAGCTGAAGCAGGAAAACCACTACGAGTTTGAGGCCAGCCTGGACTGCATAGTAAGACACTGTTCCAAAAACAAAACAATCAGAGATTTTCACGTGGTGACTCTTGGGGTTGTTTGTTTTGTGGTACTGGAGACTGGAACACAGAATCTTCACACTGAGCTACATTCCCAGCCCTGTTTTATTTTGAGACAAGCTCTCATTAAGGCGCTTAACTTTCCCAAGCTTACCTCAAATTTTCATTCACTTGCGTCAGCCTCCCAGAGCACTGAGATTACAGGTGTGTTTCAGCATAACTGGTTATGTAAATAATTAAAATAATGTAGAAATGTGAACACAGAAAGAAAAATTCACTATTATCACTCTTCCCGGAAATAAACAGGGTTAACAGCTTGGTTTACACATTTCTAGAACTTTCTCTATCTTTTTGAGAAGCATACCACAAAAAACTATGACCATGTTTCAATACTTTGGTTTAGGGATTTACTTTCCTTTTTCTCCTAAGTGTATTTTGGACTTCTTTGCATCCTACTACTTCATAGATTCTCTAATTTTTAACACCTCCACAAGTCCTATTGACTGAGTATAATTGTGGATTTTTTTAAAAAATCAAATTTGATTTAACAGTATTTGGATAACATCTAAAGGTAATTTTGAAGTGTTCAATTTAGGCATATTCTCATTACACAAGTTCATGGTTTTCACTTTTCACCCTGTCTCTCATTCATTTAACCAAGAACTTCTTACAAAATTTTCTCTCCTAAAGGTTGAATTCTGCTAGGTCCTAGGACATGAGTACAGTTAGTGAAAGGTTCTTACCCTAGTACAAAATACTGTACAATTATGGCGGTGATCTAATGTGGTGGAAGGCCAAAGCGGAACACCACTTCCTCCTTCTTCAGCCCTAACTGCAACTCCCCTTCCCATTTACACACAAAGAAAATTCCAATCAGTTCATCATCAATGTCTGCCCCACCGCCACTTCCAATCAGAGGTCATGTAACCCTCCTTCTCTGTTCCAGTCAAAGGAGACAGCCCAACCACCATGGGTTGCGAACTCCTTTCCACATCCTCAATAAACCTGTTCTTTTTTAACTTTTCACTTCTCTATTGTGCCAGATAACTGTAACAGTTAGTTTTGTGACAGAATGACAAGATATATAAGCAAAAGCATCATGCCAAATTTTTTGCTTTTAAGATGCAAAATTGCTTTGTAACTTTTTTTGGGGGGGCGGGGACTGGGTCTCACTAGGTAGTCTAGGTCAGCCTTGACCTTACTGTGTAGTCCACACTGGCCGTAAACTCCATCCTCCTGCCTCAGCCTCCTGAGTGCCACCATTACAGATTTCTTTGTTATTTATTTATTTACTTCTTTAATTTTTCTGAATGGGGTTTCACTATGCATTTCAGGCTGGACTTGAATGCACTTTGTAGCCATGCTGGCCTCAAAATTACAGTAATCATCCTGTATCAAGCCTCCCAAGTACTGGGACTTCAAGCATGTGCCACCATACCCGGCTTCTTTGTAATTTAAAGTTAAGTTTAAACATATCTATTTGTACAACTTTAGGATATGTTGATATAAGGCTCAGATTGGACCTGACTCTCCAGCCCCCAACCTGCTTGCCAGAAACACTCCCTGCACTCAGCAGGGAGCTCAGCTCGTCCATCACACAGCAAGCACAGGATGTCACAAAGAAGATAAGATAGGACAAGGAATTTTTGCATGTCCCTGGACATCTGGGGACATCTAGAGACATCTGAAAATTTACACTGGTCGCTTCAAGGACTCCACCCACTGAGGTTCAAGACAGGCAGAGAACTTTGACCACAGATGTTTACTAAAATCTTCCTGCCTTATGTCCCTTGCTTTCTCTCCATTCCTGTAAAAGGGGCACACTTCTCTTTGTTTCCAACAGAAGATCTTTGCACCTCTGTCTGCCTGCACCCTGGCAAATTCCATGCCTTTACACAAGCCTGGTGACCTCAGCCCATCTCTGCCCCCAACCCTGCCCTGTGTTACAGTTCCTAAAGAAATTAAAAGGATCTTTGCACACTTGTAATCCTAACATTCAGGGGGCTTTAGACAAGAGGATTGCCTCAAATCTGAGGGCAGTCTGTGATACACAGTGAGTTTAAGCACAGGCTGAATGGTATAGTGAGACCGTATCTCAAAACAAAAGGATCGATCACTGCTGCTTGCTAACTTTACTACTGTCTTCTGCCTGCCCTGCTTTCCATGGACTGTTTCTCCCCTGTCATACTCCTCTGTTTGGATCCAGGCAGCTATGGACTTGAAACTTTGGAAACTGTGACCTAAAATAAGCCTTTCCTCCTTTAAAACAAAAAAACAAACAAGCAAAAACCCAGCTCATTTGTGTGAGATGCTTTTCTTACAAGCAGACTTGCTTTTTCTTCTTGGTCTGACTGTAGTCCTGACTGCGCAGTCATTGTCATCAGGGCTAGGAAGGGCAGGTGCTAGAGGGGGCATCCCTTGGTGGTGCTAGCTTTTGGCTAACCGGTTTTTAGCTTCACCATTCTTAGTTCTTTCTGGACCAGACAAGAAGTGGATTGTTTCTTGGGTCACTTCTACCCTACAAAGTGTATCAAGTGCTGCAGCACACTACTCTTCTTCTGATACTAAAGATAAAGATGGAAGCAGTGTCCCAAATTAGTGTACCAACAAAATTGAGGTGTTATAAGCATTTTATCCTTTTGTGAGGAAAATGTGTGTCTAATAATGTTAAAAATGAAGTGGTTCAGGAGTCTACGCCATTCACAGAGTGCGAGGTGTGGGGGAGAACCAGGAGCCTCACCAGGAGGTGATCCCCACCTGGAAAGCAACTCTGTGCATTGGCTGCTCCCAGAGTGGGGACAGCGACACCCAAACCTCTCTAAGCGAGGCAGCACCCTTCCTGGACTGTGTGGAGGAAGAGATCCAGGTCTCACGAGAAAGGGATCCCCACAGGGAAACCATAGCATTTCCATTGTTTTGTTGGGTTGGGTTTTATTCTCTTTTGTTTTGTTTGTTTATGGTAAATCTGATGGCAGGAGCAGCTATTTGAAAGATAACAAGGCATATGGTGGTAGCCATTTTGTATTTACTAGTGGCTTGTTTTGAAGTCCTTTATTGCATTCACTGTTCTAACTTTATTGTTTCAATTCTATTCTGTTGTGTTCAATTTTTACTATGCCTGAAGGTACCTGCAGCTATTTTGAAGACAACAAAAGGCATTATGGTAACTATTGTTGGTTTTGTATGGTTTTGAAGTCTTGTATCACTTGTACTGATTTATTTTTGATTGGTTTTATTCTGTTTTATTTTCCTTCTTTTTATCCTCTTTGAAATAAATTTTTAAATGAAGTGGTTCAAATATTTAGAAAATTCAAGAAAGGATAACAAGTACTATTTTACTATTTATATATTTAAGGCTTTAAGTGTTATCTATCAGACGGTTAAAAATTAAAATTCAAACAATTATGTTTACTATGAATGAAGAGAAATTATGTAAAAAGTTTCAGGGCCTCTTTCAGACTTTTTAAAAACAACTTGATTGAGATGTAATTCACATTCCATACAATTCTCTCACTTAAAATATTCAATTCGGTGATTTCTAGCATATTTATAGTTATGTGCAATTTTCACCTCAATTTTAGAACTTCATCAACACCTCGAAAAGAAATAAAAAAAAGAAGAAACAGCATACTCTAGTTATTATATCTTTATTACCCCCTCTCTACCTACTAAATTATTTTCTGTCTGTATAGACTTGCTTGCTATGTACCTTTCATTTAAATGAACTCTGAAATTTCTGACATTTTTTTTTTTAGCCAGTCAAATTTAGCAGTGGGGGGGGGTGGTATACCAACTTTAGTGACACTAATGTTAATAAGTTCTGATAACCCACTGCCATCGGACCAGCCTGAAACTTGTGACATTTTGAGCCAGGTATTTGGACTTAGCACAGTGTTGTCAAGGTTGCCACGTTGTAAAACATCAGTACTTCCTTCTTTGTTTTGGATAAATAATGTTCCATTGTGTGAATATGGACATCTTGTTTATTCATTCATAAGTTGAATGGATTTGGGTTATTTTCATCTTTTAGTTAAGATCAATGCTGCTTTAGTCTTTTATATAAGTGTGTCTGTGGTCATATATATTTTCATTTCTTTTGAGTGTATACCTAGGAACGGAACTGCTGGATCATATGACAACACTATGTATAAGTAATTGTGTGTAAATTTAATCATCTAGCTAGCTATGCTGGCACTACCTGCAATCCCAGCACTCTAGAGACTGATACAGGTAAATTATAATTTCAAGCCAGCCTGGGCTACATGGCAAATAAGACCCTGTCTCAAAAAAATTTTTTTTAGTTATCTAAAGAACTGCCAGGCTTTTTTCCAAAGCAACTGCATCACTTTGCATTCACTAATATTGTTTCCCTAGCATTGTGTGAGGATCCCCATCTCTCCATAGCCTTGACAGTATTCTTTTGAGACTAGGCATCCTAGTGTCTTCATTACTTTTCTCAGTCCTAAAACAAAATACTCAACAACCAAAGTTAAAAGAGGAAAGGCTTGTTTTGACTTATAGTTTGTAGAGGTTACAGTCCATAGTTGTTTGCTCCAAGGCAGGGTGGCATGGCAGAAGAGCGTCACAGAGGAGAAACATTTGCTGGCAGGGTAGGAGGAGGCAGCAAATGAAGCAGCAGCAGCAAGACTTCCTTTCCCTTTTATTCCATCCAGGCTACAAGCCTTTGGGGTAGTGCCAAAGGGCTCACGGTGAGCCTTTTATTATCCACACCAAAACAATGCTAAGCTAATTTAGGGGCTGGGAATATACCTCAATGGCACAGGTAAACATGAAGTTCTGATTTCAATTCCCAGTACCAAAACAAAACAAAGCTAATTTAGTTATCATACACTTTTAATCCCAGTATCAGGCACCCTAGACCCAGCTACCTCCAAAAGCCCCACATATGAATGCTCAGGGCTTTGAGGGAACATGTGTCTATAAACCGTAACAGTGAGTAGGGAGTAATAGCTCTTTGTGGCTTTAACTGGCATTTCCCTAATGATCGGTGATGCTGAACATCTTTTTATTTGCTCATTGGCCTTCTAAATACTTTTTAGAGAAATGTTTATGTAGACACTTGGCCTCTTATTTAATTTATTTACTTTGAGACAGGGTCTCTCTCTGTAGTTCAGCCTGTCCTTGAACTCACTATGTAGCCCAGTTTGGCCTTGAAAATTTGCTAAATAAAGCTGTTAGCTGGGTATGGTGGCACACACCTATCATTCCAATATTCTGGAAGGCTGAGGGAGGAGGATGGCAAGTTTAAGTCTGGCCTGGGCAACTTAGTGACATGGCAAGATCCTGTCTCACAATGCAAAATAAAAAGTCCTGGGGATGTAGGTAAGCACAAATGTTGTGGGTTCAATCCCCACTCAATCAATTAATCAATTAATTTGAAAAACTGTTAAACTTAGCTTCTGCTAAATTCAGACCAGGAAGTCACATTTGATAACTCATGCCCCCATTAAAAAACATATCCAAGCCTGGCACTGTAGCCTATAATCATAGCTACATAGGAGGCTGATGCATTAGAATTGTAAATTGGAGACCAGTTTGGGCAACTTAGTAAGATCTGATTTCAAAATTTCAAAAAAAGTTTAAAAAGCTAATATATATAGACATAGATATTATATAGATATTAGCTATGTAATTTTCTATCTCTATATAATTCTATCTCTATATAATTTTCTATATAAATATACACTGTTACCATAGAAATAACTTAGTTTTATTCTGTTGAGGCTACTTTGTATTTAGGAAAAATAATATCTCTACTAACTGGTTTATTACTAAAGATCAGTTATTGAACATTGGATTTAGAGTTTAAAAAAAAACTTTTTGGAAGGCTTAGGTAGGAAGTTCAAAAGTTCAAGGGAGGTTCTGGATTAGATAGTAAGACTGGGTCTCACAAACAAACAAAAACATAAAAATAATTCTTAAGAATGACTTCTGCCAGGTGTAGTGGTGCATGCCTGTAACCCGAGCACTCAAAAGACTGAGACAGGAGGACTACTTTGAGTTCAAGCCATCCTAGACTGCGCTGTGAGTTAAAGGCAAGCCTGGAATACGCAGTGAGACCCTGTCTTAAAAAATTACACAAACATATCCTGCCGCTCACCAACTGTTTACTTTGACCAAATCCCAGTCTGATTCAGATTCTTTATCTGTACAATGGGTTTAGAAATACCTACTTAGTGCTATTTTATATAGTAATTACAAAGATTAAATGATCCCATATGCCTAACTTGTCCTTCGCCAAAGCAGAATTTCAAAGTAGTAGTTTGAATTTGATTTGCATCAGACAACCTGGTAAAAAGGAACCTTGGAACACAAAAAGGTGACATTGTATTAACAAAAGAGCTAGGGGGAGTTTTAGGCTTATTCAGCAATATTAGAGTGGGGAGCTGCCACTGAGGAAAGAAACGACAAAAATATCAGGGTAAGTGGGGTTTGAGGGCTGAGAACAGATCAGCCTGACATCACAAGACTGAATGGCTTCTAATTAGGGGCAGTCACAGCCTGAGACCTCACTGTGCTGATATCCAGCCAAGCCAACTGCAGCTAATAAGAACTTCCCAGGATGCATTGTATTTACATTGGGAAGCCCACAGCCTATGATGCTTCATGATTCTCCCCATGTCTGAGGGGTTTTTGGAGAGTTTTGGACAAGATATCTATGTGTGAAGACTTGGTAAATCTAAATGTGGGCCAGATCTTGCCAACTTCCCAGCTTTCTGTCACAGGTAGCCATGGACCTACATGGACCCTGGTACCCATAGACCTCTCACACACCACATAAGTGCTCTGCAAAATGGAAATTAATCTTATTTCTATCTAGCAGTGTCAGCAAAGAAAAAAATCTACTTTCTATCTATTTTATCCACACAACAATGGCATCTTTGTTCTTGTCCAGTAAATGTGTGGCCTCCAGGGATGCTGCCCAGGCCTATGTTGTTCAGGCGGGGAACATGCAGTCCTTTGATAATATCCCTTTATCCCAGCCTCTAAAGCATACAAACATGCTGACAATGAGTGCACCATCAAGGGTGATTCAACAATAGGTAGGCACTGAGAGAGGGAGTAATTTGGACACAGGATTTTCTGACCTTTGAGTAGTAAAAATGAGACTAAGCCAAAGGAAATGAGCACTTAGGCAAAGCTTTAGTTTTGGGGGTTTATTTCCAGGATGGGGTGGACAGTGCTGATACAGATCAGACTGGCCCATTATCGGGGCGGGGGGGGGGAGCCAGCTTTTTATTGGGTTGCTAGGGTGAGCCACGATCTGGTTGGTCATTATCTTAGTTCTTATTCTGCTATGTGGCTCCTTATTGCTTGAAGGGGCAATGAGATGATGCCCTACTGAGGGGGGTGGTAAGACATAGAGTGATTGCTCCCACTTTGGGTGTGGGGTGATCTGATCATGGGATGATCTGTTTGCAAGATTCTACTGTTCATGGAGTCCAAGGTGACAGCAGGTTTAGAGCAATGACTAGACACTTCTAGCCTCTGCTCCAGAGTTTGGAACAGGATTTGTAAAAGCTGACAATTGAATGTCCTCAAAAATCTTTTGAAAATACATGTAGCTACTTTTATCTTGGTGGCTTCAGTTTTGAAGGGGGATGAGACAGCATAGGGCTTAAGGCCCTGGACGTTTTCCATCTTTCTGTATGTGACTGAGGTCAGAGGTTGGAGACTAAGACATGTGGTTTATTCAGCCTTTGTCCCCATGGGGGACCCTAACCATCTCAGGGAAATGGTTCAGGGACACTTAAAGGACCTACTCCATCAGTACAGCTTGTGGCTTTCTGACCTGACACTGTAGGATGTAGAAGTGGGCAAAGGACTCTGAACATCCAGATCTATTTTGTTAGATTGCTGGCTTTTATTTAATTTGCTTTGATTCTTTTAATGTGATGTTTCTCTTGTTGACCTCAGAATATAGGTTAGCACTGTTTGAACTACAGGAATATGTTGGAAAAACACACTTAGGGAAATTCTGAAAGCATTTTCTAAGCACTTCCACTCTTCGTTCCTCCAAAACAATAGGCTAGCATTAGTTCACTGATCAACATTTATTACACCCAGTCTGTTCCCATCAGGAAATGCAGTTTAGAAACACAATGCTGAGCTCATGGAGCTTCAAACTAGTTGGAGAAATGAAACATCAATACTGCATTGCAACAAAGGGTTCACTAGCCTCACCAAAGTTACAACCTATCATAGGACATCAGGCACATCCACTCATTCAGAAATACCCTCAGCTGGCCTGGAAAATGGACTGCCTTGAATACAAACAGAAGTGATAGGAAAAGGGTGTCATTAGGCAAACTACAGAATATAGAGACCATAATTCTGTCTGCTCAGCAGCCCTCTCTCACCTCTTATTAATCTGGCTATGATTTCTCTTGCCTTCAAGCAAATGGATGAGATGGACAGCATGGTATAAATGCTGATTTCTTCCTCGTCTGAACCTGGATCAGACTCAAGCTAGACCAGTTACTGTCCTTGCTGTTATCCTGTCCTAGGAGCAGAGACAGAATGAAATTTGGATTTTTGGTGTTGGAGCTCTGAGGCCTACAACGGGCTAGTGAGAAGCCAGCTTTGGGAGGGTACTCTGGCCCAAGGCTCCTGAGTTCAGGTATATTGCTCTACTAGTGGTTGGGTTTCAGGAGCTATAGGGTCACTCCTGATCTCAAACTCATCGCAGTCCTCTTGCTTCAGTCCCCCTAGTGCTGAGGTTACAGGCATGTGTCATACCATCCAGCCAACATCAAAGTTTATTATATGAAAGAAACCTTGCTTGCTGCTCACAGGTAATCTCTGAAGAAGACAGAAAAGGTGGCTACTCCACAGAAAGTGTCATCTAACAAAGGATATATTATGAGGCCTCCAAGGAATGTGTCATTCATCATTCATGGATTTTTTTCCCCCAGAAGGGCATACAGCACAAAATGTGCTTAGAAATGTGTTATATTCCCCTGCTAGGTGGAAATCTTATGGAAATGCACTATAATGAGGATATAATGAAACTTAGGATAAATTTTGCCAGATTTAGCACCATGTTTACTTGAACCAGTCTCATCTAATTTGCCCACTCATACCATTTTTTTACCTCAAGGAAGACAGTGGCTTGCTCCTCAAATGACAGTCTGATTCGCCTTGTCCTCTTCAAAAGTTATGGCGCTCCACTCATTTTCTCTCAGTCTAATACCTGAAATTCTTACCAGTGTCTCCTGTCTCTTAACCACAAATGGCCCTCTCTTGATTTCTTTCTGATAATCAAGATAGAGTTGTGGCTTTAGAAGTCGAGATATGGATGTCACTATACCCTTGTCCACCTTATTGGCTGGCAAGCTAAGACCTCTGCCAAGTGGTTTCTCATTCTCTCCAAATTTATTTGCCATAAATTTGCTTCATGTCCTCTCTAAAGTCAAAGCTAACTTTCTCATGACAAAATTCCACTCACTAAGGTCACTCTACCTTTGCCATAGAGTGAAGGGAAGAATTTCACTGTTTTGATAAATTCTTAATGGGTCCTGAGCTCTTCAGAGTCTTACCTCTCACCCTCTCTCCATAGCTCACTCCTTATATAATCTACATTTATCACCCCCAGTAGGACTTTTTCTCTCCTTTCCTCCAGTATGATTTGTAAACCTTTCTTAAACTCATTGCTCATTGGGAAACTTCTTCTACTATCTGAATATATATTTGTCCTTTTCATGTCCACCATGTGATGTATGATCTCAAATTGTTAAACTCTCAAAGTGTGTGTATCCTCAAGCTCCAAGGGTTCATTTGGATTGGAAAAACACATGTAGATTGTATGGTTCAATATTTTCATCTTCAGACCTCAGAACATGTTAGACGGCTTGGCTTAGGCCACACATCTAATGATAAGGTTTAAAAGGACATGGCCAGGACTCCTGACATGTAACTTAGTGTTCTATATTCATTTTCTGGGACTTTTGTAATAGTTTTACCATTTTTGAGTAGCCTAGAAAATCAAAAATTTATTCTCTCACAATTCTAGAGGCTGGAAGTCTGAAGGTAAGGTGTCAGAAGGCTCTGGAGAAGGATTCTTCCTTGCTTTTTCCAGCTGTTTGTTCCAGGTAATTTTCTTCCCTGAAGCCAGTCACTCTTACCTCTACTTTATCTTCATAGTGGCAGAGGGAGATCTATAATATATGTAATAAATAGGAGTAGAATAATGTCAAGTGTGCTCTTTACTATGTTAGTATCACACGCACACATACACACATACATTTTGCATTTATGTGGTATATTCTTGGAGAGAAGAAACACAGTAGGGAGAGGCCTAGGTAGAAAAAACTTATCCTACGTTTCACTTTATAGTCTTAAGTATTATTTGACTTTAAAAAAAAAACTATGTATATCACTTTTTAAATAAAAAGAAATAAATCAGGCATGACGATACATGCTTATAATCCCAGCACTCTGAAAGGCTGAGGCAGAAGGATCACAAATCTGAGCCAAGTCTGGGCAATTTAGTAAAACCCTATCTAAAAATAAAAAGGGACTGGGGATGTTGCTAATTGTGAAGGCCCTAGGTTTAATTCCCTGGTATTAAAAAAGAGGAAGAATAAAAATCCACAATATCTATAATCTTGACATCTTAAGGCTGAACGCTGCAATATAAGCATTCTAATGCTGTAGAAATGTCCTGTAAGTCAAAGGTGACCTCTCCTGCGAGGCGTGGTGGCTCACACCTGTAATCCCAGCACTCAGGAGGCTGAGGTGGGAGGATCCTTTGGAGTTCTTGACCAGCCTGGGCTACAAAGTGAGCTCAAGGGCAGCCTGAACTGCATAGCGAGACCCCGTCTGAAAAAAGACCAAAACCAAACCAAAAAAGGTGTCCTCTCCTGCTAACCAGGCTAAGCAGCAGAGTTACTCGGGGTGGTTTCATATGTCACAGAAAGGGAGAGGGAAGTCCTTGTGTGATACAGGAAGTCCAGGTGTCTCCCACAGAAGAACAAATGCCAAGTGACTCAATATGCAAATAAAGCTGGCTGAACAAGAGTCTAATCTTCAGAGTGGTTTTCCTGGGCCGCACTTGGACACGAAGAGGGGCTGGTTCATGTACTGAAAGTCAAGGACCTCAGAGTCACATCCCAGAACATTTCTAGTCTGTTGGTACTGAGGTGAGCCAGCCCCTGGAGTACTAGATCCCTGAGAACTCCATCATGTGACAGCACTGGAAACGTAGAGTTGTATTAGATGAATGGTAGGGAGCTCATGGCACATACTGGAAGGTGGTAATTCTCAAATTATGCTATATTTACAAACAACATAGCTCCTCATGTCAGTGGTTTGGGAATTAGCAACAGTGATATAAATGGCCGAGTTCATAAGACAAAGGGTAAGAAAAAGGCATGGAAAGAGTGAGAATAAGAGACAGTATAGGGAAAAGGTCAAGAGAGGAAACAGAGTCACCTAAATAATCCAGGATGAGCTAGGTGGACACTGACCCATCCTCTATTCTCCTAGACATCTGTTCTTACCGGTGACTATTGTTTAAATGCTTTTGTGAACAATACATATTGCTTAAAATAATAAAAAAAAATTTTTTTTTAAAGTCCACAGGCATCATGGCTAAAAAAATTCAATGCATATATTTAACTTGCAATTTGGCTGCTTTTTTGCTGTGCCAGCCAACAAGACAATAAGTAAAGTACACCATGTCATCAAGCTAAACCTGTCAAATCAGCTTCCCTCACAAAAACAAAGCACTCTGACAGCTGTGCAGTGTGAATATACTGATGGCTTTGCAGTGAGCACTGTTTTTCTGGAACAATAGGGCTAAAAATTGAAGATCTCCTCTGGGTCTAAATGACAACCTTCAAAGCATAGAGCCAGGCTTCACAAAAACTCACACAAAACTCCATGAGAAGAGACATTTACTTTAATAAGAGGTCACACGTAATGGCTCTAAACTTTCTTAGCTATATATTTGCTCTTGTGTATATAGGGAGGAACCAAGGAGGTTTCAAAACCCATCCTACTCTTACTCTAAATTCAGCAGTTCTAAATCAGCCTTAGGACAAACATCTGTGATGATAAGCTCCTCTGAATGAGAAAGTGGCCAGGATGAAGTGCCTCCAACTTCAGTCCACAGATTGTCATATCCAACAAGCTTCAACATTTGTTGTTGGCACTTACAAGGCCTTTGTCAGTCCTTTCTGGGTAATTTTTTTTTTTTTTAATTTAAGGTAGGCCCCAGAAGTGCTTCACCATTGAGCTACATCCCCAGTTCTTTTAAAAAAATCTTTTTGTTTTGTAACAGGGTCTCACTAAGTTACCCATTTGAGATTCAAACTTCAGATCTACCTGCCTCAGCCCCTTCAGGGCTGGATATAGGCTTACACCACCATGCCCAGTTGGAAGGAAGCCTCTTTTTACTAGGTGCTCAGCTGGGAAGCCAGGGACGCCCCTCTGCTCATAAGAAAGCAGAAGAGCCAGGGAGGTTTCCTGGAATTTCCCTTTGCCAGGATCTCATAGCCAGGATGGTTGGGATGAATGAGCTGTCAACTTTTACATGTGTCATGTGCCACTCAAGTTTTCCTTGCTTTGAGGGGGCATCTTTTCTCTCTGTGCCTGGAGAGCTAGGAACAGGGCCTTTCTGGTTAGCCTCTCCATAGTCAACACCCACATTTCGGTGGTGATGGAGGTAAGCATCGGAGAAGCTCAAGCCCCGTTCCCTCCCAGTCCAACCTCTGGTCACCCAGGTCACCGCAAATCCTCAGAAGTACTTGCTCCCATTGGGTCATGATCTTTTCTGGAACCCCAAAGCTTGAATGCGTTTAAGTGCATTTTGCAATAAATAGACCGTGTTTTTGAATTTTACAATAAGTGTATTGTATAAATGTCATTCTGATTCTCATTTGTTTCGCTCACCAGTTTTCAACTTTCTCTACATTGCTACAGAGAAGTTTAATCTTTCTGATTGTTGCAAGAAGTGTCCTTGTACATCACATTTGATTTATCTGTTTTTTAGAAGGGACAAGTGAGTTATTCTTTGTCCCCATGTATTACAATTTGATGGACATTTTCTGTATCTTTTTGTATAGCAGAAAACAATTTGGATATATATGTGGGAATAAAATGCTGGAATATGGGGTTTACACATATTTAATTTATTAAACACCACCAAATTTCTTTAATTTATTAAACACCACAAAATTTCTTTCTAAAGGCTATTGGAATGAAAATTTCTCAGAGCCCTTAATATATTTGTTGGCATTGAGATGTTCCCTAGGGAATGTATAACATGCCTCACTTTTCAAACTTGTATGACTTTAGGACACTGTCCTTGAAACACATCCTCAGGCTTTAGTAAGCACAGAAGACTCTAGAAATATTGATGTAGATTCAACAGGAGGAGTGGTGCACTGTTTTTTGATGAAAGCCATGCTTTTTTTCCTAAGTGTGAAGAATGTTAGAGTGTGTTCAGTGTAAGGACAAAAGGGTCCAGGACTCAAAACTATGACTATTCCAGTAAAACAGTAGAATACCAGGACTAACATTCATTTCTGAAAAACAGATAACATCATTTTGGTATAAAGAAGCAGGCTGACTGGGTGTGGTGGCCATGTTTGTAATTCCCTCACTCAGGAGGCTGAGGCAAGAGGATCACTGTGAGTTCAAGGCTAGCCTAGGCTACATAGTGAATTCAAGGCCAGCCTGAAGTACTAGCAAGACCCTGTCTCAAAAAAATAAAGATAAAAGCGAGAAAGAAAGAAAGAAAAAAAGAAAGAAAGAGAGAGAAAGAAAAAAAGAAAAAAACTGATTTTTGAACTTATAAATGCCTGGTTCCCTGGCCATTTTTACTTTTTACTTTGAGACAAATTTGCCCAGGCTGGGCTCAATCCTGTGATCCTCCTGGCTCAGTCTCTTAGAATGCTGGGAATATAGGTGTGTGCTACCAGTGTGGTTTAAGTGAAGGTTTCAAAGTGACCTAAGAAACACCAGGCCTTGGGATCATTATAGTCTTTAGGATGCTTCAAAGAGATAAAACAGAGCAGTCAGTTGTCATAGCTTTTTGATGAAAGCCATGCTTTTTTTCCTAAGTGTGAAGAATGTTAGAGTGTGTTCAGTGTAAGGACAAAAGGGTCCAGGACTGTAGTGATGAACCAACAGCACATGCACTACAGCAGGCTGTTTATATCTGGAGAACTAAAAGACTTGCCATTGCTGATCTAGAACACACCTGCACTGTGCTTATCAGTTCTTCTGGGAATCAGAACACCTGTCTGACCTGTTCTGTTGTTATTCACCAGCTCTACCCATTGCCACCAACTCTTTAGATTTCTATTTTTTTTCTTGTTTGTTTTTTGCAGTATTGTGGGTTAAAGCCAGGATCTTCTTGGTTGTAAGCTACATGCCAAGCCCTTTTTTACTTTTTGTTTTGAGAAAGGTTCTTGCTAAATTGCTGAGGCTGGGCCTGAACATGAAATCCTTTTTCCTCAGACTGGCCTAGTTCTCATATATAAAGCATCCACAAAGCTGTCACTAGTCACAAATTCATAAACGATTTTTACCATGCGTATTATTTTCTATTTGCATGTATATCATTATGTGCTGATTTCATTTCTCTATATTCAGTAATTCAATAAAAGTTGTAATCCCTACAAGTCACTGGTAATGGTCTTTTTTTTTTTTTTACTTGCTGGTGGTAGTGTTTTAATTTTTTTGAGACAGTCTGGCTTTGTAGTGCAGTCTGGCCTTGAACTCACTACGTAGCCCAGGCTGGCCTCAAACTCACAGCGATCTTCCTGCCTAAACCTCCCAAGTGCTGGAAAACAGGCAAGCACCATCATACCAAGTGAAAATGGTCTTTATGATACCCAGTTTCTAACCACGCATGGTGGAACATCTCTATAATCTCAGCAGTCTGGGAGGCTGAGGAAGTAGGACTGTAAATTCAAATCCAGCATGAGCAGTGAAATGACTTAATGTGATACCGTTGTCTCAAAAAAATAAAAAAGGGACCCGCGGATACAGCTCAGCAGCATTAGTGCCTTCCTTGCAAGTGCAAGGTCCTGGATTTGAGTCCAGATACAAAATAAATAAAAACAAAATAAAAATGGGCTGGGTATGAGAGAATCGACTCCCCGTTTGTAATGTAACCCCCCCGAGCTATAGAACAGAGCAGTAAGGAATGTTTCACTCCCTAAATCCTCCTTGAGATATCGGGGCAGGACAGGAAGGAATGCATCTGCTAGTCATTAACCACAAGATGATCTGTCCTCTGTAAAGATAAAGATAAGTAAAGGAATGTGCTAGATTAGACCAGGACTCTCAGTCTCCATGGTTACTCAGCCCTAGATCCCTCGAATCAGCATCTGCCAAGTCCTGCGCCGTTCAAAATTAACCAATGCGATCTGCTTCTGTAAACCCGCTTGCTTCCCGCTTGTGCCCTTAAAAACCCTGCACAGATTCCCCTCGAGGCCCTCCGCACTCGTTTGCCTGGAGGACCCCATGCGCATGGAAATAAACTTTTTTCCCTCACCAAGAGTTGAGTCCTTGGGGTCTCTTTCCCTGCGGCGTCTGCCCTAACAGGTATAGCTCAGGACAAAGACCCCTGAGTTTAATCTCCAGTAGCACACACACGCACACACAAGACCTGAAGCAAATATTTCAAAATGTTAAGGTTGGTGTGGTGGCGCATGCCTGTAATCCCAGCGCTGGGGAGGCTGAGGCAGGTGAATTGCAGTGAGTCTGAGGACAGACTGGGCTCCATAGTGAGTTCAACATCAGCCTGAACTACATATTGAGACACTGTCAAAAAGAAAAAGAGAAAAAAAATCCAGTTTCTTTCTTCTTTTCTTTTGGTTTCTTTTCTTTTTTGGTGTGTGTGTGTGGGGGGGGATACTGGGATTCAAACTCTGTGCTTGCCAGGTAGGTGCTGTCACTGAGCTAAATCCTCCACCCCCTTTCTCCTCTTTATCTAAGTTTTAGGACTATTGGACTGTTATGAACTCAGTCCTTTCTCATTCTATTGTCCATATATATGCTTTCTTAATCATTTAGGAGTCTGATAGACTCTCTGTCTTCTTTCTGTGCACTATATTTTTGCACACAATTCTGAGAGCTCATAGACCATTTAGAGGCTATTGTAATAATCCTTAAGTAGGAATAGTATTTATTTAGTACTTATTATAAACTATATGGTAAGAAAAAAATAAAGATGAATGATGTAGTGTTCTACTATTGAGAGGTATACAACTCAGAGTACAAACTTATGCTTCCAACACGGGAGGGTTAAGGGTTCAGAGAAGGCTGATAGAAGGTACTATGGGAACCCAGAATAGAGGAATTTCATCCAGATAGGGAAGTAAATAAGATCCTTGCAAGATTTGACCTCTACCAGGAGACTTCAAGCAAATAGGAGAAAGCAAGGCAAGTAGGATGACAGGCTGCATGTGAAAGTTCCAGACAAAGAGAAAAGAACGCCCAGAAGGGAAACAGCGTGGTGATTTCCTGGAACACAAAAATATTTGGTGTATCTGTGCCAGTAGTTTGTTGGCTCCGCCCCATTCCTGTTTTCCTTTCTACTGGGGGAGGGAGCTGAGAGCCTACAAGTCACTTTGCCAGCTGGCTTGTGACCAGATTCCGCCAGTGGAAAGCTCTGGGGGAAGACTGCCACAGCAGGCAGAAGCCATATTCCCAACATTGGTAGCATCTCTACTGGTGCAGCGGCAGCAGCCAGGGAGTGGGGAATCTCTGGGTTCTACCAGCAGCTGTGGCAAGCAGTCGCTTCAGCAGCTTCAAGAGCAGAGTGGCTTTGGCAACGACAAGAACGTGGTGGACGCCTTCTACTCCATGAGCCTCAGCAGCACAATAGTTGTTGTGTAATGTCATAGCCCAGTGCTGACTAATTTTGCTTTGCCGCCACCCTAGTTTCATGCAGCTCTGAATCTCTGCATAACATTATTATTATTTTTGCTCCTCCAGCTTTTCAACAGATTTGAAGTTGATTTTCTCTATTATGATGCATCTGTTTAAAATGCCTAAAGTGACTTCTTTCTCACTGGGCACCAATATAGCAATCAGAAAATGTGATGAGGAGTTGCCTTCTGGTGAGAGATTTGGTTAAAGAAGTAATTCAGGGTCAGATCATTCAAGCTTATATCAGGCATTGGGATTCAATCAAAAACAATGGAGACTTTTTAAAGACAGTCAATTCTGTGACTTTTGATTTGATAAAGATCACTTGGAGGTAGATATGGGTGCATATCTGTAATTCTAACATTTTGAAAGGTTGAGGCAGGAGGATTATAAGTTGGGGGACAGCCTGGAAAACTTAGCAAGATTTTTTTTTCCCCCAGAGACAAGATCTTGCTTAGTACAAAGACCCTGGATTTAATCTCCCTTGAACTTACTATATAGCGCAGGCGGGCCTTAAACTCAAGATGATCCTCCTGCCTCAGCCTCCAAATTCTGGTATCACCAAACCCAGCTAGCAAGACTTTTTTTATTTTTTATTTTTTTACTTTAAATAGAAAAAAATAAGAAATTACAGTAAAACAGAATTTCAAAACAGGCCAGTAGAAGAGTAACAACAATCAGCTCATTGCATATTGTTATATTCACAATAATTGTTTAGAGTATAAGATATAGGCATGAAACATTGTCCAGAAAATTATTACCACAAAACTTTCCCCTCAATGAGCCAAGAGAAACCAGCTGTATGACTATCTTAACTGTCTTGTGTGTGTATATATATATTTTTTTTTTTTTCCTTTTCCCTTCCTTCCTTTCCCCTTTTTTCCTTCACAGTTTTTTCGTTTTAACAGTTTCTCCCCTATTCATAATATATTATGCATTTTGGATCTTATTTACTCTTTAAGATTCTCACACCAGTGAGACAATATAATGTTTACACATGCATCTGATTTATTTCATTGACAAGTATGGTCTCAACTTGTATCTATTTACTTAAAAAAAGTTTAAAGTTTATCTTTTTGTAGTTGAGTAGTGTTCCATTATATATTTTAAAAACTCCACATTTTTTTTTATCCATTCCTCGGTTGATGGGCATTTGAGGTGTTTCCAAGATCTAGCTATTAAAAATTGTGCTGCTGTAAACACAGGTGCAAATATAGCTCTGTAATTTGATGTTTTTAATCCTTCTGGAAAGATACTCAGAAAGGCTGGGTCAAAAGGGATCTCCAATCGTAGTTTTTAAAGAAATCTCCATACTGATTTCCACAGTGGTTGTATCAGTCTACACTCCCACCAATAGTGCAAAAGAGTTCCTTTTTTTTTCCCACAGCCCCAACAACATTTGTTATTGGTTGATTTCTTGATGACAGTCATTCTTTCTGGTGTGAGATGGAATCTCAGTGTTGTTTTAATGTGCATCTCTCAAATAACCAATGATGTTGAACATTTTTTCATATATTTATTTGCATTTGTATTCCTTTTTCTGAGAAGTGTGTGTTTGTCTCAGATGCCCATTTTTGGATTGGATCTGTGAATTTTGGGGGCCTGATTTTTTTCAATTCTTTATATGTTTTAGATATGTTTTTTGTTTGAGGGACAACTGGCTATAATTTTTTCCCACTCTGCAGGCCGTCTTTTCACTGTGTTGGTGATTTCTGTTGTTGTGCTAAAGCTTTTTCCTTTTCTCTTTTTTTGTCTTTTTCATTTTTTATTGGTACCAGGGATCGAACTCACCACCGCACACTTGCAAGGCAGGTGCTTATGCCGCTGAGCTAAATCCCCAGCCCCCTGTGCTAAAGCTTTTTAACAAGGCGAGATCTCATTTGTTGATTCTTTGTTGTATTTCCCATGTGGTATGAGTTTCGTTCATGAAGTCTCTGCCTACATATTTGCCTTTGAGATTTCTACCTACTTTCTTTTCCAGTATATTTAGTGTTTTTCTTGGTACCAGGGATTGAACTCAAGACTGCCTGCTTGCAAGGCAGGTGCTTATGCCACAGAGGTAAATCCCCAACCCCTTCAGCACCATTTATTTATTTTTATTTTTTATTTTTTTTTTTTTTTTTGGTCTTTTTCCTTTTTATCAGTACTGGGGATCGAACTCATGCACCATTTATTAAAGAGACTTTTTTTTTGTCTTTTTCGTTTTTATCGGTACCAGGGATCGAACTCACGGCTGCCTGCTTGCAAGGCAGGCGTTTATGCTGCTGAGCTAAATCCCCAGCCCCAAGAGACTTTCTTCCAGTGAATGTTTGGCTCCTTTGTTTAAGAAAATGTGGTTTTCTGTTCGTAGTTGCATCATCTTCTATCTATTCCACCAGTCCTCAGGTCTGTTTTATTGCCAACATCATGCTGATTTTTTTAATAGAAACTTTGTAGTATAATTTCAGGTCAGGGATTGTGATGCCCCCTGACTTTCATCTGTTGCCCAGAATTGCTTTTGCTACTCTAGTTCTCTTCTGATTCCAAATAAAGTTTAGAAATGTTTTCTTTAGTTCTGTGAGATATGCTAGTGGTATTTTGATTGGGATTGCATTAAGTCTGTACAGCAGTTCCTGGCAAGCAAGATCTCGTCCAAAAAGAAAAAAGGTGAGAGATGCTCAGTACAAAAAAGCCCTGGGCTCAATCCATACTGCCAATAAATAAATAAATAAGTAAATAAACAAACAAATATCACCTGGGCTATAACAGGTTAGAGCCACCTGAATTGAATGAAGTATCCAATTAGGATGCTGCTATAGTGATCTAGGAAAGAATTTGTGATCTATAGTAGGGCAATGGTAGTGAGGTTGAAGAAAAGAGACTGAAAGAATTATTTTCTTCTTGTGGTACTGGGGTATTGAATCCATATTGCTCCACCACTGAACTGTACCCTCAATATCTCTATTCTTTTTAAACTCTTCCATTTTGACACAGGTTCTTGCCTAGTTGCAAGGACAAGACTTATATTTACAATTCTCCTGCCTCAGCATCCCTGAGTGCTGGGATTACAGGTGTGTGCCACTGTGCCCAGTTTGACTGGAAGGACTTTTATGAGGTGGGATGACTAGAATTTAATGAGCTATTGTGGCAGATTAAAGAAGGCTACAAATTCATTGATATCCTTCTCATTGAGAGACCTGTTCTGTGACTCCTCCTCTGAATTTGGGTGTAAACACATTGACACAGAACATGATAGAAATGAAATTATACCAGTTTCTGGGCCCAGGCTTTAAGAAACAGGAGGCTTCTGTTTCTTGGAACATGCACTGTTAGAATACAATAATTCTACTTTGAGAAGGGCAACTCAAAAGGAAAGGCTGCATACAAAGACCTTCTCTAATTGACAGTCCTACCTAAATTCCTAGCCGACAGTGGTCAGCTAGTAGCTGGGTGAGTGTGCCATCTGGGATGTCCAATCCATTTGAGTCATCAGATGATTGTATCCTCACCTACTGAATAAAACTATGCGACAAATTTAGTGACTCCCACCCAGCTGACCCATTCAGTCCTCAGACCCATAAGAGATAATGTTGTCTCAAGACAAGATTTTTTTTTAAAAACTATTACATTTTGGGATGGTTTATTATACAGCACAGACATAAAAAGTGAGAAAAGGCAGACTTCTTGTTTGGGTAGAGGATGAAATCAATTACTGCTGAAATGAAGACTGGGAACAGATGAACGGTTTGTATGCTTTGCAGGTGGTGGTGATAGTGATGGGTAAATGATGCACCTGACAAGGAGATATATATATAGTTTTGGAACTACATTAAAAATACTATGGTAGCCTATTATTAGTTTCTCTAAAGCATTAGCTATCTAGGTTTTAATCAACCTTTTTTTTTTTTTAAGGCAAGCCCTCATTATATAGTTCAGGGTGGCCTTGAACTCACAATATAGCCTGGGCTGGCCTTGAACTTGCAATCATTCTCCTATGTCAGCCTCCTGAGAGTTGAGATTACCAGCATGAGGTTCCATGATCAGCTAAACAGATTACTATTTTATAAATCCCTAAGACCTTTTAAAAATTGCATTTCTTAAAAGTATCAGGAGAAAATGGTACTGGCATCACCACCTTTAATCTTATTAGGGCTCTGTTCCCATGTTTTCTATTAATTCTTCAAATATTTGCTTATCATATACCAAGTGCTCAGCACTATTCTGTGTGTTAGGGGCATGACTGTGGACAAGACAGAAAATATTCCTAACTTTATGGGGTTTTTATATTCTAATTGGTGGACAAAGAACAAATGAAGAAAATAATTAGCAATCTAGCAAAGCAATGAAGAAGCAGGGTGCTAACATAGAACAGAGAGGAAGTGGAAAGAGCTAGCTGTGTGAAGAGTTGCATGGGGGAAGTGAAGACTGGTAGCTATGGAACCAAGAAGAGTACTCAGGCCCTTGGTTGGTCAACATCTGATCAGATTCCAGGAACTGAAAGACCAGCAGGCTTGAAGTTAAATGATCAAGAAGCAAAACTATGTAAGACAAAGTTGGGGAGATACACAGAGGCTAGATTAAACAATCCCTAGTAGGCCATATGAAGGCATTTGCATTTTATTCTAAATGTGAAATATATGCAGAAATATGGACATGATCTGATTCACATTTCAAGAAGCTAATGGACAGATAAGAGGCATGAAAACCTGTTGGGAAACTTGCAGTGGTCCAGCAGCAAGGAATTTGTCTTAGACTAAGTTTCCTTGTAATTTTCTCTTCTTATATTCAATCTTTTTTTTATTTGTTTCTTTCTTACTATTTTTTTAAGAGACAAGATGTTGCTTTGTAGTTCAGTGTGGCCTTGAACTCACTATATAACCCAAACTAGCATCAAAGTCATGGTGATCCTCCTGCTTCAGTCTCCTTAATCTCTTTAATCTCCAGTGCTGGGAGTATAGATATGAGTCACAATTCCCAATTTAATCGTTTCCTTTGTAAAGTACAGGCGGAGGCTTACTAAAAAAGATGAGCCTGTAATTATTCATAGGCACCCCAATGGTAAATAAGATTCTTATGTACTGGGGCTTTTTGTAAAGATGTGAAATATTTTCAAAATTGATTTTTTTGAACTCTTCTTACCAGTTTACTTCCTCTAAACCAAAGGTTTCACTCTAATGGGAACTAAGTACATCTGGCCTTAACAAGCCACTGAACCAATTAGTGGCTTTAAAGCCACTTATCATAAACAGTGTTTGTTGGCTACAAGACCCTTAGCAACTGGAATAGTTAGGGCTAAAAATTGCAAGACCAAAAGCTGGTACAGGGTAGGCATGGTGGTACATACCTGTAATCCTAGCACCCAGAGGCAGAGAATCATCAGGAGTTTGAGGCTGGCCTGGGCTACACAGTGAGTTCATGACCAGTCTGAACCACATAGCAAGACTGTTTCAAAACAAACCAAAACACAAAACCAGGTACAGAGTTTTGGATGAACTGTCGATTGATTAGTTCAGATTTTTCATTTTGGTTTTTGCTCATCTGCAGGGCCATAGGACCTATAAACTTCAGAGTAAGGAAGGATTACTAACTTTAAAATCAGTTCCCTTATCTCAATGCATTTAAGTTTTTTGGTAATTCTATCTCAATATTGACAAAATATTCTTCTGTTTAAATACAGCATCATCATTCAGCAGATCTGATTAAAATCTTCAGTATTCAGAAGCTACTGGCCAAATGTGAAGGAAGGCTCTTGTTTATGCTGTTTTTAAAGAATGGGTATTTCTTGTTGGTTCAAAAATACAGTTATCACAACTATTGGCTATTTGAAGATAGCAGGACTATCTTAAAAATGATTCAACTTCTTTACCAATAGCAAATTCAGTTATACCTATTATATAATTAGATTCAATAAACTTTGCACTTGATATTGGTCTTATGGAAATTTTTATTTATTTAGCTCATACAGGATTTTGCTATATAGTTCAGGCTGGCCTTGAACTTGTAACCCTCCTGCCTCAGCACCCTCAGTGCTGGGACTACAAGTGTGCAGCACCATAATCAGCTTAATTTTTTTTCAAAGTTAGGCAACTTTTATGTTTTCATTCTTCCAACTAAAATGAGATTGATACACACAGACAGTTATATAGAATTAAAACTTTTGGGAGGTCAAAATACAATGCACAAAAATTGAAATGCACTTTGTGTGTTCATGAATCAAGGCAGTTATAAGTAAACACAAGTCCAACGATGTGTAAGTCCTATTAGTGATAGTCTTTGGAGTATGTTGGAAATCGAAGACCACAGTATGCTGCAAAGCAAGCTGATCTACATTTCAATTTTGTGGTTAGTCTGGTGTCATAGTCATAGTCAACGGGGACCTTTTTAAAATAAATGTAAAGATTGGGAAACCTTTGAACAATTAAGCTTAACATTGGTCAGGATGCTTAACACTGCTTAAAGCTGCTGGCCATTCCTGAAACACATCATATGTTACCCTTCCCTAAGCAATTTTTAAAATGTCTTTGGTGGCCATGTCTAAAAAATTGACAGTACCAATCAGTTTTTACTTAAGTTCTCTCTAGTGTTAAGTCAGGAAAAGCGAACCATTCAATTTTGTTTAGTGACCTGCACAGATTCCTAACTTGAACTAAGAGCTGCATGATGCGCCATTGTTTTTGCTATCCACTAATATTTGCATCCATTTGTTGGAGGGTGGCCTCTACCCGTTTGAATCCTTGAGTAGCTGAATTAGCTCCAAATTTTTTTTTTAGCTTCAAATTTAAAGAATTCCCAACTTATGAGTCTCCAGGAACTGCAGTCCTCATCTCCAGCAATCTCTCCTCAGTGGAAATGAATTCTTCCTCATCTACTTAAAAGATAGGTACCAATTTTAGTTACTGACCATGCTGACATCTGAATAAAGATAGTGTTTCGGGAACTTCTAGGGAAAGCTATTAGGCCAGAGGGAGCCAGACCAAATAACAAGATCCAAACTAATAATGAGATAGAACAGAGTGAGTTCTTCACATGTCCAGTGTAGACCCTTGGGGCTGGAAAGGAAGGCCACCTGGTGGTATTTAAGTAAGGGTCAGGTCTGTCTGCTTGCCCATGAATATGCATAGCTCCTAAACAAAGTAATCTAGATAGACTTTCCATAACCTAACAGCAATTAGGCTACTGATCAGAAAGGTGAGTGCTATGTCTAGCAAGTCATAGGTAGAAAAATACTGATATTTAAAATTTCGAGAATAACTTTCCACTTATCCTTTGGGGTTTCTGGGTGTTTCTTGTTAGGAGCGTATAAAGGTACTGGCACTGCTGGAATATTTTCCCGACTTTTGGCATTAGCTCACAGATTCAGCAATCTGTGTGGTTTCCGAGAGATCACAGGACTCTGTTAAAGCTATCCAAAGATTATTGTTCTATGGAATTCCCTGTGTGAAATGTTGCAGGGATGTCCCATGAAAGAAACACATTCTCCAGTAGTTTCTTACCAAGCATCAGCTTTCCTATCTGGAAAACCTTCTGTTCAACCAGAAAACATACAAACTATTATAAACACATACTGGAAACTTAAGGGTAGCAACTGAATGAAGTCTGTCTGTAAATGTTAAAAGTGACCATCAGATGGTAGAAGGTGCCCAACATGTTATTTTTTTGTCTTTTCAGGATTATGGGTTTGGTAAACCAAATGATAATTATAAACCATTCCAGCAATTTGGAAGTTATTTCACCATTATGTTTTGATCATTGGACCCATGTTAATCACATGTGTGAGCAAATAATAGCAATGGCAAGCACAGAGATTCTTAAACTTGCTTCTGGTGTTCTCTCAGAAGCAGCAGAAGCATTATAGAGTATGCTGTTTCATCCAGTGGTTTGTAGAGGCCAAGAAGTTTGGGAGACTTGAAGGGACAACTCATAGGACTACTCTACTAAATACAGAATTTAAATTGTTTGATATTTTAAGAGGCCTTCAAGAGTCAAAAACTTCATGGCAACAGGACAACATAACAATTGTTCTGTTCGAGAAAAGTGTTGGGAGTATGTTACATGTAGTTGTTTGGGAGACCATCTGTATCTGCTTAATGATCTCCGAAAGTGACAGGTAGTTCATGTTGAATATACTATACATAACTCATAATTTGCCTCACAACTTATTGAGCCAAATGATAACAAGATGGATCATATGTCAATTAATGAATTGGCAAGGCCCTTAAAATCTGGAATTCCAAATGATGTTATAAATGGGTAAAAGCTCTTCCACCCTTGTTTTGCATTATTTTTCCAGATGAAGTAACTGCAATACCAAACATTACGTCATATCCAAATTTGTAAAATGATGCAATTTGTGCAGACTTTTTTTGTTGTTGTTGGGTACGGGGTGGGTTTGAAACCTGGTCTTTAATATAGTTCAGGCTGGCCTTGAACTACTGCCTCAGCCTCCCAAGTAAGGTTACAGGTGTGCATCAGCACGCCCACTGATCTATTTCTTGAGGTGAAGTAACTACTAAGGTGGTGCTAGTTTCAGAGACTTTGGGGGCATATCAGCTTTTGACTCCTGTAGCTGTCAAGGTATCATACAATCCACTGACTAAAAACACCATTCCAGGAGTTACTTTACTGAGTCTTGCATACTGTATCAGGTTTGCTAACCTTTTAGTTTCCTTCTGGTATCTTTCACTGGACCAATTCCAGACTCCTAAGTCTCTGGTTTTTGTATAAACTGCAGGAAAGTAACTGGAAAATCAGAGTTGTAGGACTGATCTTTCCCCATTCTCTCATGATACGGTTTATGGCTGCCTATTTTTCCTGACATTTTGGTTGCTGCTGGAAATGTTCTTGATACATTTTTGAGCCAAGAATGCTTCAGTGTTTCTAGATGAGTTCTGTAACCTGGAATTGTTCATCCTTATTTTGCCTGTAAAACTGTATAAAGGATCAGTTAACCTTGAGAAAAACTTTAGGGACTGAATTTAAGTCTTTCAGAAATTTCCTTAGCTTCTCTTGGTCCCTCCCTTGAAGAATTTTACTTATTTATTTACTTTACTTTTTGATACTGGGGGGGACTCAAACTCATGACCTCAACCTTACCAGGCAAGTGCTTGAGCAGCTAAATTAAATCCCATCTACCTTGAAGAATTTTTAGAAAGGTCATTAACATATTCTTCCAGTTTTTCCATTCTTTTCCTGGGATCTTTGTTTCCCCCCTCTGGTACTTGAAAATTAACCTAAAGCCTTTGCACTGAGCTATCCCTCCAATCTCCATTTTTTTTTTTTTTTTTTTGAGACATAGTCTTGCTAAGTCACTATACTGCTCAGGTTGGGTTTAAATTTGTGATCTGCCTGGCTCAGTCTCCTGAATAATGGGATTACTGGCATGTAACACTATACCTAGATACGCCAACAATTTTGACAGATAAACGTAGCTGGTGTCCCAGAAAGTAGAGGTCTAGACTTTAGAACTGTTGAATAGGTTGTAATTAAGAATCCAAAAAAAAAAAAAGAAAAAAAAAGTTGATAATACTGTTAAAACCAATTTAAACTATGAACCCAGTTAGAAGCCTTTTGACTGAAGCCAACTCGGGGGGGGGGGAAATAAGAAAAAATAAATAAAGTTTGTTCAGATATGCTGAGAGCTCAGAATACAAAATGAGTGCAACTTAGCGTCCAAAATACACACTTATTGGACCTCCGGTTGCTGGAGCGATCATGGGGTCTAAATGGCTTTGATGGGTTTCTAGAGCTGTGGCTTGACGTTCAAAAGAAAAAAAAAAAATAGGAAAACTGAAGGGTTAAATTTAACGTTTATTTAAACAAGAAATAGAACCAGGCAGTATTTTAGACCAAAAATGTTCCAGAATACCCCCACCTACAATGTGTGAGCAGTATAGCTAGAAAAACAGGAACTGTCCAAAGATTACCTGAATAGTGCAATTCAGCATTTGCCTTATTTGGAACGCTTTGGCAGCGTTCAATTTGTGATTGGTTGAGGTTTAGTTGCTTGGTTACCAGGTATACCCTTCAATTAGGGTACTATCTACAGCACTTGCATTATCAAAGTAGGACGCAGTTCACTATATGTGGAGGCCACTTCGGGCCGTATTTTACTGTTCAACTAGGACACCAGTTTAGGCCAAATTTTTTAACAAAACCAAACAAGTATGACACAGGCCGCTAATTATCACAATGTCTGAGCGCTTCCCAATCCCAGTCAGCCCCGCCTCGCACGGAGCAGCAGGGGTCAGGCTGCCGCCGGAGACAACACTCCCAGCCCCCAAGAGGCGCCCGACCGGCGCTCCTCACCCACGTGGCCCCGCACGCAGCAGAAGGCGCACACCCGTTCAAAGTCCAAGGGCAGCGGTCGGGCCCTGGGGTTTTGGGCTTTGTGAGTTCCTGCTCAACCAGCAAGAATCATGAAAAGCAGAAGCTAGGTCTCAGCCTCCGTGCCACTTCTCTCGCAGTATTCGATGTCCTACTCGCGCGCCGCCGCCCAGACCACGGTGGCAGAGAACTGGCGGGAGCCGGAAGTCAAGATGGCGACGTCCCGCCTTCCTCTCGCGAGTGACGAGAAAGAAAGAAGGTTGGACAAGGGAATGGGCTAGCCAGTGAGAAGACGGGAAGCGCGTGACTGGCGGCTATTTTAGCCTCTCTGCAGGCCCCGCCCCGGCCGCGAAGGCTCTGTGGGCAGCGCGCCGCACCCTCCCAGCTCTTCCCTCCCTCCCCTCCCTGCTCTGCTCTTCTCTTCCCGTCTGAGGTGGCTGCGGGCCTCGCCTCCTCATCAGCTCCATTTTATCTCGCCTTTGGTCTTCCCTTTTCCCTCGGGTCCGAGGACGTCCAGAGCATCTTCCCGCCTCCCTAGGGTGGCTGCAGAGCCCCGGCGCTTTCTCCTCTCTCGGACCTTAGTCCTCGCCCTGCCCAGTCATGAATGAGGAATACGACGTGATCGTGCTGGGCACCGGCCTGACGGTGAGCTACTGGCGGCGAGAGGATACGGGCGGCTTCAAGGGAGAGGGACGCTCATGTGTGCTGGCCCCGGGTGGGGAGCGCCTCTCGCTTCTTGTCGCTCAGCCTTCCCACCTGTCTCCCCCCTCCACGCGAGGACGCGGTGGGCGCACCCCCACCCCAGGCACTGGAATGCTCTGCACCCGAAATCCTCCGGCCTGTGGTTGCATCTGCTCGGGGGCTGTGTTTCATAGGCTGCCTTGCTGTAACCGAAGGAGTAGTGGCTGATGGAGATGGCCTGGTTGGAAGGCGCCTAGCGAGCTGGGTGGCACGGGTGGCCTCGGCCTCGGAAACTCAGGTCGTGCGTCCGTGAAGCCAGTCAGTTGGCCAAGTAAAAGCAAGAGAGTAAAGAAAGCTGCAGCCTCTTGTAGGATTGAAGAGGGAAGGAATTAAAAATAAGCCAGCCGTAGCGTGCAGATGCTTCTCTTTTGAGTCGATGACCTCTCCCGATTGGAAGCGGAGCAGCTCTGGGCGGGGGGTGGGGGGGAGGGAGGGTGTAACCGCTCACAGTTGCATTTCCTATTTAGCTAGTATCACTGCTACTAGCCAGTCTGGCTGCCAAAGCCAGGTTGAAGGTTTCCTGTCAAGTCACTAGATAATCATTGCTTTGTAATTGGTGGTTTAAGTTTTTGGAGAAAAGGAAGAGATTGGTTTTCCTATAAAATCCTCCTCTAAGCCTCATTGACTCCTTTAAACAACCCTCTCATCGCACTTACTGAGCATTTGCAGATTTGAAAATGAGTTTTCTCAAAACTTGTCTGTTCAAATGCTTTGGCACCAGACTTTGCCATCTTTTCCTTTGGTTTGTTCTCAGCTCCTACTGTCTCTTGTAGATTCTTTCCCTTAAGAAATGGATTGGTGATTGTTAGAGGCCAAGATCTTTGTACTACCAGATTCCCTTCAGGGACTTAGAAGCTAGATCAATAACCTGAAGAATGCTTTCGTAATAGACGAATACAAGGCATCTCTAATAACATTGTACATGTGTTCTCTGGTATCTGTCTGGTTATAGAAATCTTTAGATAATGTTCTGCAAACAATGCAGGCAAGTTTTGTATTTTGTACTTTTTCTTGCATTTTTAATACGAGGAATGTTCATCTTGCAAAAGAATTTAGTTTTTAGGGAGAACCATTGATTATCAGTGTTTTGGAAAATGTGAAATTCCACTGTGCTAGGTAATGAATATAGATGTAAATAATGCAAATTCTATATAATTTGACTTAGTCACAATATAAACCACCACATCAAATTGAAATGCATTTTTGAAATGCATTATAATTATCAGGATCAAATTAACTTTTTTTAGATAACACTCTGAAATAACTTTTAAATTTCTCTAGACAAGAGAAAATCAGTAAGGTTTTATTAAATTTTTTTGAAGGAAAGATCTGTTTATATTTTGTGATGATTGGAGAATACGCATCTCTACATTATGTTTGAACAGTCCAGAAATAGACATGTGACTGTTCAGGATATAGGAACAAACAGATGTGATTGTTTCTCCTGGAAGACATTAAGTCATTTTGAATATGGGAGATTGGGTTGAATTTTTTAGATGTTAAATCAGGAAGACTATTTGATGCATAGATGCTACTGTATGAATAGGCTTGGCTGCTGTGCTTTAAAGAAAAAAGCTTGATGGCAAACTTAGCTTAGGAGTTTGGTGGAGTTTCCTATTGGAATGGTACTACTGCTGCCAGAGTGTTGTAAGAGCCAGTTTCACTCTTCCTGTGGTTATTTCTGGTCATTCAGATTTGTTTATGAATGAGGTCAGTTAAACATAGATGAATGAGTACAAATCCATCATCAAGCAGGTTTCCACATCTCTAATTCAGAAGCACCATTTTAAAAAATTTTCTCAAATTTTATTTTAAAGAGGGTAAAACGAAACATAATGAAACATAACAAAACAGAACAAAGCAGATCAGAAGAAAACAATGTAAGAGACACCGATTTCAAAGCAAGAAACTTCTATCATATTCTCTTGTTTTTTTCTAAACTGTTGTCCATATCTTGACACACAATGAATTCATACAAAACAAAGTAGTATTAAACTGATTAGAACAGGATGATGAAGGCATTTACCAGACAATAGGGAAGTCAACAATGGCTGCTATAATGTCTCTGGTTCTCTTCAAAATAGCTGTCCATACATTCATGTATGTTGAAATTAATACAAAGCAGACTAAAATCACTCTGAACAAAGAATAATAATATCGGTGGATTTCACAGTATGATGCTATGGAATCAGCACTGGGTACCTTAGTATCCTTTTTTTTTTTCAAAGTATCTGTTCATCTCATCGTGCATTATATAATCGATTCTCATAAACTGTTATATGCCTGTATGAGTCTCTACATGTTTACTTATCCTTTCTGTATTAGAGAGAAAAACAAAGCATAACAAAACAAATTCCTAGAAAAACACGAAACAAAAAAGACATAAATAACAATAGCAAAGAGCCCAAAACACTGACAATATAGGCCTACAGAACAAGATGGTAGGAGCATAACTAGGGTTGTTATTTTACATAATGATCTTCAAAGTTCCTCAGATCACCATACAATAATATGCACAATTGTTCCAATCCTGTAAGTGTTAGCTATTTTGTTCCAAGAACTTATAGAATTTGTAGCACAATCATCTTAGAAGCACCATTTTGTATCAAAGATGGCACAATCTTACTATATAATGACTAAATTAAAATTACAGTTATTTAAATTTTCATTTGGAATGTGAGCTTATTGGTAAGTAGTGGATACTTAAATAGAAATCAGATATCATTTAATAGCCCTGATAACTTTAATTTCAGTGAATCTTCCTAGATTATTTCCTAAGATGTTCTTTTAGCATTATAACAATTCAGGGCAATCACATTATTACCAACATTGATAGTAGTAGTAGTTACAGGATGATGTTGATGAGAAATCTTGGACCCGCATTTTTAATGGTACCCTGACTTAGAGGACTGGAAGTTAAATGATGAGACTACCAAAATTAAAAAAACTGTTGGATTAGAATTAACTTTGAGTGTCCAGAGTGAATATACTAGAAAATCAATGACCTTAATTTTTGGCTGAGATTTAAGAACCTGATAAAGGCATATTCCATATTATATGGTGCCCAATGTGTTTAGTACTTTGAGTACTTGATTTTTTTGTTTGTTTGTTTGTTTGTTTTGTTTTTGAAACAGGCTGTGCAGTTCAGACTGGCCTGAAACTCACATTGATCCTCCTGTCTCAGCCTCCCAGTGCTGGGATTACAGGCACATGGGCTACCACTTCTGTCCTGGTTTTCTGATTTTTTTGTGACAGGGTCTGCTTACTAGGCAGGCCTTGAACTCACTATGTAGTCCAGGTTGTCCTAGAAGTTACAGTAGTCCTCCTGATCTTTGCTTCCCACACGCTGGGATTATAGGCATGTGCTACCATGCCAGGTGGCATTTGTTATTTTTAAAGGAAATGTAGAAAGTGTTGGTGTTTTTTGTGTAGCTTAGTGTTATTTTTTGTATTAAGTCTAAAATAAACTCATATTAGTCCACGAATACTGATAATAACTTTAATAAAGAACAACTAAAATGATTTGGTAAAAAACTATATAGTAAAGTCTTATTTTCTTTGTAGGAAAAAATGAAGTAGTCTTTATAAAGGATTGTTTTAAGGAATCAAGAGTTATCCCTTTAAACTTATCCCGTTATCCTAAGGCCTTTCTAAAAGATATCCCAACTTGTTTAACAAACTAAGGAACTCAACTAATTTACTTGATAACTAAGTTTTCACATCATGAGGATTAATTATTATGTATAATATAATGAAATCATTAAAACCAGTAAGCTTTGTGAGAACTATGATCTTCGTTTAAATAATGTGATACTGATTATTTTGAATTCTTTTTAGATCTCTCCCTACTCCTTTGCTGTTAGGCTGGTAGCTTCTACTTTTCTGTGCTTTTGGTGTGTGTAGTCAGCCACTCATCACATAATTTGCATGTAACTCACCATGTGTCTGGAAATAAATTGTGTTAGAAATAGTATGTTAAAAAATTGAGAGTATCTCCATAGCTGTTTGTGTATTCCAGAGAGGTTTTTTTTTTTTTTTCCTGTTGTTTGTTCTACGCAGTAATTCTAGTAGGGAATTGTGATTAGAAATGTACACTTTGATAATTAACCAGTTTATTCTCAGCATTATATGTTTAAAAATTGTACATTCCAGACATTGTCTTTTTCTTTATTGAGGATATTTTAGTTCAGATACAGGGTTTTGTACTTGATTTAAAAGTACAGTAATGAACTATAATTTAGATTGTTTTGTAGATTTGCTTAGTCTTAGATTTGCTCTGATAATTCTTACTACAGCTGTGTTAGAGTTCAGTATATCAAGACATTAGCAAATAAAAAGGCAAGCCATAGAATGGAAGAAATATTTGCAGTACATTTAACCAAGAAAGAACTTAATGTATCTCCAGAACATACAAAGAACTCTTATAAAGCTGTAAGATGAATCGGAAAGCTCATTTTAAAAATGAGCAAAAAGATACTTTATTAAAAAAAGAGATAACCTAATATGTAATCAACTATTTAAAAAGTAATTGATTGGTTAACTACAAGTACAGATTAAGTAATTAACAAGAATGGCTAAAACTAAAAAGACAACAGTAAGTGTTAAACAACAATTTGGAATGGCAGGGGTGTTTCTACACTGCTGACAAAAGTAAATTGTTCAACTATTTTGGAAAGTGGATTGGTGGTCTAATAGAAATGCATACTTGAAGGACACGTGAAAGTGTTTAAGAGTGTTAAACTGGAAACCATGCTAGTGTCCACTAATAGTAGTATGTGTAAGTAAATCCTAGTGTACCAATGGGATCTGTCCACAGGTTGTATTCATCCTGTGAAGTCCTCTAGAACTTTGTTACCCCGAGTATGGGTTGTGTAGCAATATCTACAACACCTAAAAACAGCAAAAATGGGCTGGGGATTTAGCTCAGCGGCATAAGCTCCTGCCTTGCAAGCAGGCGGTCGTGAGTCCGATCCCTGGTACCGATAAAAAACCGAAAAAGCAAAAAAAAAAAAAAAAAAAAAAAAAAAAAACAGCAAAAATACAGCAGCTTAATCTCCAAACCCGATAGATGAGTCCAAATCTGCATTTTAATATGATCCTTAGACAATTGTTATTTGGAAACACCTCTTTAGATGGGGCTTTCTAAATCTGTCCTGTATAGCTAGCATCCCACCACCTTGGGCCTGTTAGAAATGCAGATTCTCAGGCCCTATCCCAGACTTGCTGACTTACACTCTGGAGACTTTTATCCAACCCCAAAAGTCATGAATGCAGTGTGAGGTTTCAGAGACTGAAAAAGTTTGCAGATGATGCTAAACCAGGAATCACACTTTGAGGTTCTCTGCTTGCAGAAATAGGCATGCTTTCTATAAAGGTCCAGGTAGTAGTTTTTGCAAGACAGATAGTCTTTATCACAACTTTGCAACTCTGCTGTGGTACTCTGAAGCAGCCAAAGATAATATATATATAAATGGACATCATATTTATCAATACAACTTTATTCAATAAAATAGTCTGCAGGTTGGATTTGGCTTGTGTGTTGGGAACCCCTGCTCTATAATAATGAGAATAAATTAGACCTTATAACCATAAATGAGTCTTAAAATAATGTCCAATGAAAGATATCAGATTAAAAAAATACTATATAATTCCATTTATTCAGAGTTCAAAAGCAGAACAAATCTTTGCTATTGGTAGTCATTAGAGTGAAGGGGGATGGTGGAGATTATGATAGGAGTAGGGTGCAGGGAGCTTTCTAGAACATGACATTTTGTTTCTTGAGCCAAATGAAAAATGATGCACACTCCTGTAGTAAAATTTGAAGTTGATGAGCCTTCTGGAACGTAATGTTTTGCTTCTTGAGCCAATTAAACACACTCCTACAGAAAAAGTTGACACTGATGTTAAGTAATTTAAATCACTTAAAAATGCTAACTAAATAGATGCATTATATAGGGAAAATTGAAATTTGTATGAATTTTTTAAAATGAAGATTTTAGAGTCATTTAGACTATTGGAATGAGATTGTATTTCTGTAAAAGTCTTTTGGCAAATTTGGGAAACTAAAGGTTTATAAAGATGTGGGGCTGGGTGTGGTGGCACATGCCTGTAATTCCAGCACTTGAGAAGCTGAGGAAAGAGGATTATGGCAAGCAGCCTGGACTACATAGTGAGTTCAAAGCCAGACTGAATTACATAGGAGACCCTCTCTCAAAAACAACAACAACAACAACAACAACAAAAAAAAAAAAACAGAAAGAAAGAAAAGAAAAGATGGATAGTTTCATTTGTCTTCAGAAAGCGTAGATTATTACAACTCTGCTACAGATCTTATCTCAAAGTAAAACATGAAAAAAAAAGGGGGGGGGGAACGGGGAAGCCTTGAGATAACAGTTTACTGCAAGGGCAGTATCATCAGTGGAAATGTCAGTCTCTAGTATTCTCTAGTTATTTCCCCAAAGAAGTTTTAAATGAATGTGTAGCCTATCTCCATTTCTTCTTATTAATGTGTTCTTAATCCCTTGCCATCCTAAATTGTTATAGTCCCATTTCTATCCTGCTTTATTTACCATTTTCTGTTTGATTATCAGATCATTAATGGTGGTTTTTTTTGTTTGTTTGTTTTTTGAGACAGGATCTCATTTTATAGTAGCTGGCCGTGAACTCACTGTGTAGCCCAGACTGGCCTTTAAATTTGAAGAGATGCTCCTGCCTCAGCTTCTTGAGTGTTAGGATTATAGGTGTGTGCCAACATGGCCGGCCATTAATGGTTATCCTGGATGCTTTTTCATTTTAGAAAGGAACTTGTTGTGTAGTGAGGCTGGTCTTGAGCCTAGCCTGGCCACAAACTTGCAGGAATCCTCCTGCCTCAGTCTCCCAATTTCTGGGATTACAAGTGTATACTATCACACATAGCTTTCTTGCTTCTTTAGGGCTGTAGTTCTCAAACATTTCAGTTTCGGAATCTGTTTATACTTTGAAAAATTGAGGACACTGAAGAACTTTTGTTTATAAGGCTGGTTACAATATTGGAAATCAACAGAAATAAAAATACATTAATTCACTTGAAATAACATAATAAACCCATTACATGTTGACATGAATGACAATTTCATTAAATGTAACTATTTTCTAAAATAAATTTATGAGAACATCGTCATATATTTTCTGCAAATCTCTGTATTGTGTGGCCCTAATAAAAGCCAGATTCTCATATCTGTTTGTCTTCTGTTGTGACATTTGTATAGCTGAATTTTATGAAAAAAAAAATCAGGCTGTAGAGGAAAAGAGATGGAGATTATAATGTATGTTCTTTTATTTTCATAAGACTCAAATGGCAGTTTTGTTTTTGTTTTGGTACTAGGGATTGAACTCATGACCTCATGCTTGCCAGGCAGGTGCTTATGCCGCTGAGCTAAATCCCTGGCCCTCAAATGGCAATTTTTTAAGAAAGTTAATTGCAAATGTAAAACCCAAAAGTACATTAATGTTTTCATCTTCTGATACATTAAATGAAATCCCTTAATTTAGCTTATTCTTTGAATTTCTCTCTTCTCTTTCCAGCGTGATTTTTTTTTTTGGGCAGTAGTGGGGATCGAACTTATGACCTTGCGCTTGCCAGGCAGGCACTTATGCCACTGAGCTAAAATCCCCGACCCTTTATAACATTCCTCTGTCATTTGAAAAATACTGTTTTACTCTGAAAAATGCACTTTCTTGAGGTTGACACATTTTGTTTCATAGTATCAAAAGAATTTTTTAATACTGTCACTGATAATCATCCGAAAAGTCTTTTTTTTGTTGTTGTTGGTACCAGGGGTTGAACTCAGGACTGCCTGCTGGCAAGGCAGGTGCTTATGCTGCTGAGCTATACCCCCAGCCCCATGAAAAGTCTTTTTATTGGGGACTTAACTTGGTGGTAGATGTAAGTTTTCCAGAATTCTAATTTACCTTCAAAAGATTTTTTTCTTTTTAAAAATAGAGTTTTGCTATGTAGTTCAGGTTGGCCTTGAAGTCAATATTCAGCACAAGTTTCATTTAATGTATCAGAATATGCAGCACTCAGTGGTGCTCGTCTTGTCTCTGGTTCTCAAGTGCTGGGATCAGGTGTGTGCTACCATACCTGGTTCCCTTTAGAATTTTGACTTTTATAATTGCAAACAGTGCTGGTTATTTTCCTTTGTGTTCATTTTTTAAAAAAAAATACTTGCCAAACACGTAAGCTTGAATAGTCATAATTTACTCAGTCAGTATTCTTTTAAATAAAAATTAAAAATAAGGGCTAGTTCAGCTTACCAATCAGTGGCACAAAAGATTTTCCTTGAGCTGGAAGTAGTGTCTGTGTACTTCCCATTTTGTCATATAGAATATAAGAGGATGAGTATTGAGGAGAATATGTTTGATGAGGTTAATTTTCAATGCTTCATTAAAGAAAGTACCTGGTAGTAAAGAATATAGTGACTATTAGTGTAGTCTAGAGTCTCTGTCACAGTTTTTTTGTTTGTTTATTTGGTTTTGTTTTTTGTCTTTTTAACGCAGGGTCTCACTATGCAGTTCAGGCTGGCCTTGAGCTCACTTTGTAGCCCAAGCTGGTCTTGAACATGCAGGGATCCTTCTGACTCTACCTCCCAAGTGCTGGGATTACAAGGCATGCACCACCATGCCTTGCTTCTGTCACAGTTTTATCCACCATTAACTTTGTATCATCAATGGAAATGTCAACTTGTATTAAAAAAAAGTGACTCATTCTTGTATTTTAATCTTTGGATCTATGAAGATTCATAGTTTAAGACCATACTTTGAATCATGGTTACTTTAGGGCTTTCTTCATGAATTACATCATACTCCATGGATATAATTGTTAATTACCAAGAAAATGGTTAATGATGAGCTTGTTCTTTTTTTTTTGAAATTCTTTTTTATTAGTACATTTTAGATATATGTAATGAAAACATTCATCATAGAGAATTTGTACCTGTATGTAATACATCTTTTTTTCCCCCTACTTCTCTCCTCCTTTCAGCCCCTTTTCTCTACCTTAACTTAGAAAAGCTTTGTTTCCATTATTTTTTATTTTTAAATTTTTAAAAATTTTGTATTAAAGAGTAAAACCAAACAAATTATAGCAGAATAAAAACCAATCAAAACAAAACAGTGAAAGTGATATAGAACTTCAAAACAGGATAATAGGAAATCAACAATGGTTATCACAATACCTGTTGTAATTTTCAAAACTGCTGCCCATACCAACAGACATAAAAAAATCAAACAAGACAGAACAGAATAAAACCAATCAAAACAGAATATGTAATAAAACAAAACAAAATAGAACTATTTTGGAATTCAAAAATAAGACAGAGGGAAATCCCCTGTAGTTGCTATATTGCATATTGCTATCTAAATAGATGCTCAGACTACTGGCTTTTGGCCTGCAAAGTCAATCAAACTTTACAAGCATTAAGTTGCTTTTGTACCTCAGTAGCTATTCAACGCAGCCTGTGTTCCTCCAAATCAGCCTGTTTCTTATGGGTTGGGTTTTTGTCTCCCAGCCCACATACCAGCTGGCTCACAAGAAGGGTGAATTGGCTTCTTGTTTCTCCTCTTGCAGGCTTGTTCTTTTTTGTTTAAGAAGCAATTCTAAATGTCCTGTAGGACTTTCCTTCTTTTAAAAATACTTATTTTTTTCACTGTAGGAATGTATCCTGTCAGGTATAATGTCAGTGAATGGAAAGAAAGTTCTTCACATGGATCAAAATCCATATTATGGAGGAGAAAGTGCATCTATAACACCACTGGAAGATGTAAGTATTAGTAAAAATTAGCATGCCTCTTATAATTTGAGAGTATGTGCCTGTGAATCTCCAGTTTATTCCTAAGAGATGGTTTAATTTGTTTGAATAGGGTATCTGGCCAAGTGGGGTGGTAAATGCCTATAATCCTAGCACTTGGGAGGCTGAAGCAGAAGGATCACTTGCAAGTTTGAGGCCGGCCTGGGCTACAAAGTGAATTTAAAGCCTGCCTGAACATAATGAAATTCTGTCTTAAAAAAAAAAAAAAAAAAACAATCTGGAGCATCAAAATTTCTTAGGGTTGAGGCTGGGGTTTGTAAAATTTAAATTATGACCTTTGTTACCATCTAGTACTTATTATCCAAGTTAATAGAATATAGACAAGAAAGGATGGTAGGAATGTCTAATGTGCTGGGGACAGTGCCAGTGCATTCCATATGATCTTATTCTCTCAGTCACTCAAAGATGTATTTTTATCTCCAGTTTTCAGATTATAAAAGTATCTCTGTGGTGTTAGAATCTCAGAGATAGATCGAAAACTTATATTATACAATTTGAAGCTTAGTTTATTTTGCCATATGGTTCTTTTTATTTTTTTTTGAGACAGTGTTTTGCCTCAGGTGTAATTACACACCCAGCATGAGGCATTTTTAAGGTGTGTCTTACTATTATTCCTCTGTGGGCCTTGTAGAATATCCATCTGTATAGATATGAGGCTGTACTGTGTTTGTAAGATAATATGTACTATCAGAGACTTTTTTAGATTTAGGAAGTTTTTTTTCTGTATTTAGTAATACTGAAAAAGTAAAATAATGCTAGCAGTGTATCAAAAATCTTACATCAGAATTCCTCATTTAACGTTTTTGGTTTTTTGAGATAGAATGTTATGTAGCTGGCCTTGAACTCACTAGATATCCCAAACTAGTCTTGAACTCAAGGTGATCCTCTTGCTATAGCCCCTCCAGTGCCAGGATTATAGGCATGTGCTATTTACTATACGTGGTTTAACATTTGGAAATATTTGCTTCACCTTCATATCTTCCTTTTTTTGAATGGTACAGGTGATTGAACCCAGGGCCTTTGTACATACCTGTAGCTGTGTGTATCTATCTATAGCTCTATTTGTTGAGACAGGATCTTGTTAAGTCGCTGAATTGCCCAGGCCTGGATTGAATGTGCAGTCCTCTTTTAGCCTCTCAGAACTGGGATTACAAGTGTATGCCATATGCCTGGCTTCCTGTCTTATTTTTTGGTTGGTGTTTTTATTGATTTTGAACAGTTGTAAGTAGCTTAGACATTTGATATACAGAGACTACCCAAAAAATGTACACACACTTCAGGAAAAGAAAAACTTGTATAAATATTGTAATACTAATTTATTAAGACATGAGATTAGTATAATTACCTTTGGCCTCTACAAGTGCTCAAAGTAGTGGCCATGAGCTTCTAGACATTAGTACAGCAATGTTTCTTTGTCTGAAGTGTTAACATTTTTTTGGGTGGACTCCATATTTCAGCACTCATCCATTAAAATAGCATTCTCTTGTATAAACACAATACTATTATATTTATGAAAATTGATGATAATACCAGTGAATATATATACTATATTCAGATTTCCCAGTAGTTCTTCAAATGTTTTATATAACTGATTAGTCTACTTTAAAAAATTTTATTCAAGCACTTAGCCTTATAAGTGTGAGGTCGTGAGTTTGATCCCTGGTATCAAAAACAAAACAAAACAAAATAACAGCAACAAAAATTTTTAAAACAATATAGGGTGTTGAACGCTGGGCCTTCTTGTTAAGCTACAGCACAAGAACTTATTCTTCCTCTTTTTTTTTTTTTTTTTTTGAGACGGGATCTCACTAAGTTGCTAAGTTGCCCATGATAGGCTCAGATTTATGATTCTGTTGCCTCAGCCTGCCAGTAGCATTTTGTTTTTAAAACTAGGAGTAGCTAAAATTAGCCATAATTCAGTTTTAGTGTATCTCCTTATTCTCTTAATCCACAGAAGTCTCCCTACTTTCTTTTGAGAAGTCTGCTAGGTTATAAGTAACTCTTATTACTTCAAACTAAATCATGTTAGGGGCCACATAGTATCAAGATATACTATCATTAATGATGATTTTGATCCCTGCTTCTGGTGGTGACCACTAGATCTCTTTGTTTGTAAGCATGTGCTGGTACTGTGCCTTCAATACTTGGTACGTTTATTAGCTGATCTTGCTTTCTTTATGGCCTCTGTGTGTGTGTGTGTGTGTGTGTGTGTGTGTGTGTGTGTGTGTGCGCGCGCGCGCGCGCATATTCAGAGTCTCATGAACTTTTACTGAGTATCTACTAGTTCTGCTTATATTCTGCTTCACCTGAACAAAAGGATTCATGGATTTAATACTCTCAAACTTTAAATTCCAAGCTTCTAAGCTTAACTCACAGAAATTATAAATTGATTCCTACCAGGGGCTGAGGATTTAGCTCAGCGGCATAAGCACCTGCCTTGCAAGCAGGCAGTCGTGAGTTCGATCCCCGGTACCGATAAAATAAAAAGAAAAAGACAAAAAAATTGATTCCTACCATGAAAACAAAAACAAAATAAAACCACCCTGCAAGAAATGAAACACCAGATGATGGATATGTTTAATATTTGATAGTAAAGTTACCAGGGTGTGTACATATAACCAAACTCATCAAAGTGTATAAAATGTGTGCAGTTTATCATGTATCATTTGGGGAAGGTTTCAGTTAGGGTCTCTCTGTGTAGTTTAGAATGGTATTGAACTCACCAGATAGTTCAGCCTGGGCTCGCTTTCAGAGGTCCTCCCACCTCAGCCTGGCACGTGCTGGGATTACAAGTATGCACCACCATGCCTCTCTTGTGTATCAGTTATACCTCTGTAAAGCTTAAAAAATGATCATTAGAACGAATTTTAGTTATCTTTTCTGACTTGAAGAATTTAAAATGTATAACCCTTTACATAAGTTACAGAAGCAAAATTAAGCCTTTGTTAGCATTTTATTTAGGGGAGAATGGGGAGTTTAATTTATAGCTGTTTGATTTCTCCACATTATAAGGGATGAATTTGCAGGACTAGTGTGTCATTAATAGTTTTGTACTTTTGCATTTCTGCAAGTAAAAAAACAAAACAAAACAAATTTTGCAGTGTTTTCTATTTCTAAGTTAAGTAATATTTACACATTTATTGAACATTGGAAAATTTTATTTGATAAAAAATGAAGTGCCCTTATCTTTTACCTCATGTGGTAGTGTTTAACATGATCAAACCACATAATCAGAAAGACAGTTTTATATTATAATGTGAAATGTTAAGTTTTGTTTCATTATGGGTATTTTTGTTTTGCTTTTAGTTATACAAAAGATTTAAATTACCAGGAGTACCTCCAGCATCAATGGGGAGAGGAAGAGACTGGAATGTTGACTTAATTCCCAAGTTCCTGATGGCTAATGGTAAAAATTCTAACTTAATTTTAATTATGATAGTACATTGAATCAGATTTGGAAAATAGAAACCTCTCTTAGCAGAGAATATTATTCTGAGTATGAGGAAGTGGGCTTGGTTGAAGAGAGTCTAGAGTTTGGTAAGAATGGAAGGAAAAGGATATGACTTATTAGTAAATGACTCTGGAAAAACAAAATTCTAGCTAGTACAATACAAACCCAAGTTGTGAACATTTTATAAATATCAGTGGTTTTCGTTTTTTTGAGTTTGGGGCTCTATGATGTGTGATACGTGTCAAAATTGTAAATATTTGTAACAGATTTTCCTCTTGATTCTTTGGTGATAATCTTAAATTACTAGACCTGTATAAATAGTCATTTGAGTGTTTTTTTAGTTTTTATGTTTTTAAAACTTTTCATCATACTTTTCTCATTTTAGAGTAGTATAAAATATAATTTTATTTTAATATAATTTATTTAGGTTTTTGAGGTAGGATCTCACTATGTAGCATATGCTGGCCTTGAACTCTTTTCTATAGCCCAGGCTGGCCTTGCACTCATGGTGATTCTCCTACCTCAACCTCGGACTGCTGGGCTTGCAGTCATGTGTCACTGTGCCTGGCTGAAGTATCTTTGTATGTTACTATGATATTTTTTTTCTGAGATGACATGAAGATGCTAAGTTTTGCTTATAGATGTGTTTGTATTTCATGAAGTAAAATGTGTGCTACTTTTCCCTTTTTAAAAAATTTATATTCAATAGTTTAAACAAAACACTATGTGGAGATTTTCTGAAATTTAAAATTGAATTGTTTTGAGGTAAAGTATAAGCAAAAATTGCTATTATCTGAGTATAGGTAGTAAAATAATTTTCTTAAGATTAGAAAACAGTTAATTACAAAGGAAAAACTTTGCAATCTCACAATCTTTTGATTGTGACACAATCACAATCTTTTCTGATTATGGTTAATAGTTTGTAATTTGATGGATTACATTTTTTTAGGGGATTCCTGTTAATGTAGTATGCTTTTTGGTGAATATATTTTGAATATTTTTGCTGTGTTGCTTGTGTCTAGAAGTGAATTTTAGGGATAAAAGCTATGATTGATTGATCGATTGATTATTTAAAGTACTGGGAATTGAACCCAACACCTTTTCACTGAGCAACATCCTTAAACCTTTCATTTTTCATTATAAGACAGGTCCTCACTAAGTTGCTAAATTGCTTAGGTTGGGCTTGAACTTGGAATCCTTCTGCTTCAACCTCCCAGAGAGCTGGGATTATGGGGGTGTGCTGCCACATTTGACTAGCAGTGGTCGCAGTGTCCCCACGTCTCTCTTGCTGGGGGTTGAATCTAGAGCTTCATGTATTCTAGGTAAATACTGTACTGGTAGCTAAATCCTCAGCCTATCAATCAAAAATATTTTTCTTTTTATTGTTACATTTTTTTTCACCAGTAATAGTACCCTTTTCCCAGTTTTCTTCAATTTTTGTCATATTGAAAGGTAAAATCTGGACTTTTAAAATTCCTATTTGTTAGAGGATGAAATGAGTTTTAGCTATCTACCTCCTTTCCTAGTTTTTACTGAATTGTCCTGTTTGATACTTGGCACATTTTCTGTTGAAGTTTTTCTGTATTGATATGAAAAAATTCTTTATAAGTCAGGTTATTACCCCTTTTAAAGATATGTTGAAAATATCTTGTTTGTGATTTGCCTTATGACTTTTTTCTGTACAAAATGCTTTTAATTTTCATATCATATAGGTTGATTTTTTTTTTTTCCTTTATATGCTTAGACATTTTCTTTCCGCCTCCAGGTTATAAGAGTACTAATATTTTCAGGGCTGGAGTGCAGCTTAGTGCATAAAGCACTTGCTTGCATGGTCTTGGGTTCAATCCCTAGCACGAGGTGGGAGGGCTGATACTTTCTTTTAGTGGTTTTACTGTTTCAGTTTTTTGCCATATAAAATAACTTGCTCATTTTATCATGTAAGCAGATTCACCTATTTTATGAAATTCATCTACTTTATTATATTATTGGTTGAAAACTAGAGATTAAAATTCATTTTTTCAAAATGGCCAGTCACTTTCCTTCAGCACCATTTATCTTTTCCATTTTGACTAGAACTTTTTTCACATATTCAGTTTTTATAAATTATACTTTTGTAGGTAAGTTTGTATTGTTCCCTGATTTGGGAACTGGTTCATATAATTGTACAAGTCCATTAACATCTGTCTATAAAAATCTCCCCTTATCACTGTATTTCTTGTTAGAAGAGTTTTTAAATGTTTACCTACCTACTGTGTGTATCCTTTCCAATCAGCTTTAAGATAATTTTCATTTTACAAAGGAGGTTGTTGCTTTTGGTGTGAGAATTCTTAGGCTTATATGAAGATAATACTTCTAATTACAGGCCTGGCTCTTTATCTGATGTTGGTGTTCACTTTCATGAACATAAATTGGCTTGAAAACATATTTTTCAGTTGCCTCTCTTTGAAATATAATAGCAACTATAAAGCAATCTAAACCCATTTGTAATACTACTATAATTCTCGACCTTATACCTCTAAGAATTATTTCATAGCTTCTGAAAACCACGTTAAAGAGTTACTGATCTTGAAGTTGTAACATTAAAAATACTTCTAAACATGCGAAAAATATACATTCCATTTGTGCATTTAAAATAAACCTTTAGAGGTTTTTTTTTTTTGTGTGTGTGTATTGTTAGACATTGTTAAAGAATTGGGGAGCCATTAGTGACCCATAAAAGCACATTTATTTTTGTAGTACTGGGGACTGAACTCAGGGCCTGTTAAGCTATATCTTCAGTTGTTTTAATTTTTAAAACTTTTGTGACAGTCTCAATAAATTGGCCAGACCAGTCTTAAACTTGCAGTTCTCCAGACTCATTCTCCTGAGATCAAAGGCATATGCTATCATGCCTGGACTTATTTTGCTGCTTTTTATTGATAGTAAGGTTTTTTTTTTTTTTTTTTTTTTTGAGACAGGGTCTCACTTTGTACTTCTGGCTGGCCTCGAACTCACAACAATCTTCCTGCCTCAGGCACCCCCCCTCCCCAAGACCAGTGGTACTAAGATTTAAGTAATGGTTTGAATTATATGACTTTTCTAGGTCAGCTGGTCAAGATGCTGCTCTATACAGAAGTTACTCGATACATGGATTTCAAAGTAATTGAAGGGAGCTTTGTCTACAAGGGAGGAAAAATCTACAAGGTTCCTTCTACTGAAGCAGAAGCCCTGGCATCTAGTAAGTAATTCCATTTTCTCAGAATAATAGATTTGATAGTGGAAAGGGATCTCAGAAATCTATCCATCTGGTAAACTAATATTTATTGAATGTCTGTTGTGTGATAGACCCTTTTCTAGGCAGTTGATGAATATATCAGTAAATTTTTATATAACATACAATTTAGGAGAGGAGAAGAAAGATAAAAAAGAAACCATAACCTACTAGTAGAAATATTGATTAACTGGAAGAGTAAGTGGAAGGTTGAAGTTTATATCTGTTCATCTGTATTTTTTAGTGTTAAAAAACAGTGAACTGGTTAACACTTTGTAAGTGATCAATAGTGTAATCAGCTTTTGTTGATGATAATTTGTTTTGATATTTTAAGCTTCTTTTCTCATTATATGCTATAGTATATCTTAGTGTTTAGAAGAGGAAAAGGAAGCATGTTCACAGTTTCAGGCATTTGGCTAAATGTAAATCAGATTCATCAAAGGAGAAATGTTGAGATTAATGTATTCATAGATAATGTTTTTTTAGTCCTGTTTACTTTGTGTATTAGAGACTAATTCAACTTACATTTAAGTAAATCCTAGTTATAATTACTTGTAATTGTAAGATAAAATTGATGATCTTACAACTGACCTGTTTTAATTATGAGGGTTTAAAGTCTTGTAAACCTGGAAACTGCATTGTCAGTTTCTATGTCTTACCTTTTACTTTGATTCTAGGAGTTTGAGTTAATGATACACATAAACTTTCTTCTCACTCATACATTTTTTCTTCATTGACCTATTGTGAGTGTGTGCTTTTTGAAAAATTCCTTTGTAGGCTTAATGGGACTGTTTGAAAAACGTCGCTTCAGAAAGTTCCTAGTGTATGTTGCCAACTTTGATGAAAAAGACCCTAGAACTTTTGAGGGCATTGATCCTAAGAAGACCACAATGCGAGATCTGTATAAGAAATTTGACTTGGGCCAAGATGTTATAGATTTTACTGGTCATTCTCTTGCACTGTACCGAACTGATGAGTAAGTCTTTCATGTTTTTAGATTTATATTTTTATTGGAACTCTGTGTTTCCCGGTTCTCCAAAGAGGAAATTTTTTTTTTTTTTTAAATTTTATTTAAAAGGAAAAAGAGAATAAACAAAACAAAACAAAGCAGTGTAAGGGTACAATACAGAACTACCAAAAAAAAACAAAACAGTAAGAAATCACCAGTTAATAGATTACACATTATCGTCTTAGAGATAGTTGCTCAAGTCACAGTATCAAAGCATACAAAGTGAACATTCAAGCAGAGAGACTGCAAACAGTTGTCTTCAATGATCCAACCAAAAACATTAATATGGTCAGCTATTTAACACCCCTGAACACACTTGCAGTTGTATCCTTTAGAGCACTTTTTTTCCCTCTCTTTTTTACAACAAAATTTACGCATTTTGGGTTTTATTACTCCTTAGTTCTTACTACTTTTTTTTGGAAGAGAATAAAGTCAAATAGAGCAAAACAAAGCTGTCAGTCAAAACCAAGGATAAACATAGTACATGATGTAAGAACAGAGTACAAGATTATTAACAATGGTTACAATAATGTCTCTTGCTTCCTTAAAAAGAATTGTCTATCTCATTAGGTATTATAAAGTTGAACAAAACAGTGGAGAACAAGACCAATAAAACTTAAACATTGTAAACATTACAGGACTTCCAAAGGAGATAATAGTCAAACCAGAAGGGGCATCTTAGTGAATCTTATTGCCTTCAAAGTAGTTGCCTATACCCCCAAACTTGATACAGAATGGAACGGAGTCTAATCAGTCAAAACAAGATAGTGGGAGTATTGCAGGACTTCAAAACAAGTTAATAGGAAATCAAAAAAAGTTACTATAGTATATCCTGCTAATTTTTTTAAATTTTTCCCCTTAATTTAAAAAAAACATAAAAAATACAAAGTGGAAATTCTTATTTAGCCAATTCAATATAGCCATGTTGTACTATGAAAGATTAAGTTCTAGTTTAAACTTAGCACTAAGTCTTTTAAGTAGGTAAGAAGGTAATGAATTGAAATCACTTCAGAAAATGACTTCCAGTTGAGCAAGAAAGAAAACTAATACCCATTTTTTTTTTAACATACATTTCCTTTTTTCCAGCTACTTAGATCAGCCATGTCTTGAAACCATTGATAGAATTAAACTTTACAGTGAGTCTTTGGCGAGATATGGCAAAAGCCCGTACCTTTATCCACTCTATGGCCTTGGAGAACTGCCACAAGGATTTGCCAGGTAAGAGCCTACGTTTAACCCATTAGCTTTGACTGTCTTGATCCTGAGCTTCATCTTTAACACAGGCACGTAAGCTGTGGTTTGACTAAGATGTGGTTTGCCTCTGAGTTGAAAAGATAAAATTTATGCACAGTGTAGCAAAGATCTTATGTTAAAAAAAAAAGTTTCAGTGTTAGCTACCCACATGAATGCGAAATGTCATGTGTCTATGGTTTTAATTTGCATTTTCTGCTAACTAATGTTAATCACTTTTCATGTGTTTATTGGCCATTTGTACAGTTTTGTGCTGTCACTGTATTTTGCGCATTGCTAAAGGTTTGGGCTTTTTGTTTTTGGAATTTGTTATATTATGGTGTCAAGTCAGTTGTCAGATTATGAATTACAGATTTTTTTCCCCAGTCTGATTTATCTTTTCATAAGAAGTTGTACATTTTGATAAAATTCAGTGTATCAAAATTATATCTTTATGCTTAATGCTTTAGGATCCTATCTAAAGGTACAATGATACTCTCTTGTCTTCTTCTAGAAGTTTTATAATTGTACCTTTGTGTTTAAATATATAATTCTTCTTGAAATAATCTTGTATGTGGGAGTGAGGTAAGGCTTGAGATTCTCTCCTCCCATCTTCATTCTAGTATTTAACTACTCTAGCAATTTAAAGAAAATACATTCTTTTCCAGATAGACTTCTTGTGGGGAAATAAGGTAGATATATCCACTGTGGGACCCACTTTTACTCCAGTGATTAGTTCATATTTTCTATCTTGATTATTGGTTTTGGTATAAATCTTGAAATTAGGTGCTAAAACTCCTCCTTCCAGTTAGATTCTCTTTCAGATTTGTTTTGACTATTATAGGTCCTTAACATTTATATTTACATATATATATATATACATATATATATATATATTAAGAATCTGGTTGTTAATTTCTATAAAAATGCTTGCTGAGATTTTGATTGGGATTGGGTTAAATCTGTCAATTTGGAGAAATTTTTCAGTACAATAATAGTTTTCTGATCCATGAATGTGTTGCGTTGCTCTCCATGTATGAGAGGTTAATAAAAATATGGTGAATGTAAAAAAAAAATGGTGAATATTAATAACATATTGTCAATAATTCTCAAGATACACTTTTCTCGTTGCTTTTGCAATTCATCTTCTACTTTATTTTTTAATTTAAATATGTACTGCATTTGTTTTTTTGTCTACAGTGCTTTGTGATGCATCTGTGTTTTTCATAGAATTTAATCATTTCAACAATTGAACAACTCAAACTTGTTTGAGTTTGTTCATGTGCTTTTTTTTTTTCTTTATTTGTATGTGTATGTATGTATTTATTTGTTAGTTTTTTGAGACAAGATCTCATTATACAGTTTAGGCTAGTCTTAAACTCACTGTGTAGCCCAGGGTGGCCTTGAATTTATGGGATGATCCTCTTGCCTCAGCCTTCCAAGTGCTGGAATTCCAGGCATCCCAGGGTGCATTACCACATCTACCTTAATTTTTTTTTTTTTTTTTTTGTCTTTTTCATTTTTTTATCGGTACCAGGGATCGAACTCACGACTGCCTGCTTGCAAGGCAGGCGCTTATGCCGCTAAGCTAAATCCTCAGCCCCCCATCTACCTTAATTTTATGTTAATTTGTAGTACAGTCTGGAGGGAGAGGAGAGAACAAGGAGAGAAATGGAAAGTAAAAAACATTAAGATGTAATATCAGTATGTATATGTGCCAGTTCCTTACGATGAATGTTGTACTGTATCTCAGAAACATTATAAAAAGAAATAAAATTGATTTATGGTTATTAACTTTGTATCTTGTGATATTATGCTTTTTCTACTGGTTCATTTTTTTCTAGTTCTATGGATTTTTTAGAATTTTTCACATTTATAGTCCTGCAATCTGTGAATAGCAAGATTAGAATCTTCCTTTATAGTCTTTATGTTTCCTTTTTTTTTTTCATACCGGGAATCGAGCTCACCACCTCTCACTTGCCAAGTAGGCCACTTATGCCACTAAGCTAAACCCCAAGTCCCCTTATATATTTCTTGAACTGCGTAGGGTTTATGAAAAAATGTTGAAGGGGTAAGAATGGGCATTCTTACCTTGTTCCCAGCCTTAGGGAGGAAGAAATTTTTTTGTACTTTTTGTTTTATATAGTTTTATGGTTTTGTTAAATTCTTTCAGTTCTATTTATAGAGTGCTGAGCGTTTTAAATCATTATTATTTATGAATGGGAATTGACAAGTTAATCATGCAGATTTTTTTGTCTGCTGTTGATATAATGAATTACACAGTTGACTTTTGAACATTCAAATATCCCTATATGGCCAGGATAAGCTTCTCATCCATGATGTATTTCTTTTTCTTTCTTTTTTTTTTTTTGATGTATTTTCTTAATGTTGGATTTAATTTATATTTTTTGTGTGGGTAGATGTATTTTTGTGTCACCATTTATAATAGTCCGTGGTTTATTTCTACAGTGACATTTTGTATCAAGCCTTGATAATCTTATAAAATGAATTGGAAATATCCTTGTTTTCTAGAAGTTTTTAAAGATTATTATTTTTCTTAAGTGTTGCATAGAATATATCGGTGAATCCATTAGGCCTAGACTTTGCAGCAAGTTAATTTTCTTTCAGTAGGATCAAGATTCTTCACATGTACTGTTTCTTACTACGGTTTTCATCTGTGTTTTTCATAGAATTTAAATCGTTTGAAATAAGTTCTTGAATTTGTTGATACAAAATTATGCTCCGTATTTCTTTATTACTTTTAGTGAGTTTAAGATCAGAAATGATATTCCTACCTTCATTTTTGTGAGTGTAATTTATATTTTCTGTGTTCTCACTGGAATCTAATTAATTAATTTTATTAATCTTTTTAAAGTACCAATGTTTTAGCTTGACTAATTTTCTTTCTACCTTTCATTCTGTTCTTTCTTAATTTCTCTTTAATTTTTTTCTTTTGTGTTTGCATTTCTTTTTTTTTTTTTTTTAGCTTTTTAAGGTTTAAATACATTTGATTTTGTACATGTTATATAATATAATGTTGTAAAGGTTTAGTTTCCCTGTAAATCTGTGCTGTCTGTTGTGATTAGTATCTTTCTTGTGACTTTTTTTCTTTGACCTTTGGATTATTGGGAAGGATATTAATTCATAAACATTTGGAGATTTTTCTAAATATTTTATTGTTACTGGTATCTAATTTCCATTATGGTCAAAGAACAATCTTATCTTCAGAATTAATTTTCTGGCTCAGTGTATGATCTTATTGAATATGCCTTTCAACGGAAAGTGTTGTGGTTTTTTTGTTTTTTTTGAGACAGTATCTCATTGTGTGGCCCGCTCTATCCTTGAACTAACTCACTTTGTAGCCTAGGCTGATCTTAAGCTCATGGCAGTCCTCCTGCCTCTACCTCCTGAGTGCTGGAATTATAGGCAGAACCTTGTGCCTCTCCTTTAAAATGACTCCTGAAGACAGCATATAATTGAATCTTGCTTTTGCACCCATTATGACAAATGTTGATATTTTGGAATATTTGATCCAATTATTATTTAACACAATTATACATAAATTTTTCTTTTTACATTAAACAGTTTAAAGACATGAACAGAAGTATAGTTCACTGGTAGAGTACTTGCATAGCATGTAGGAGTCAATCCCCAATACTTAAAGAAATGCAAGTAGCTATTAATATTTATGCATGTATGTTCCATTTTATTGTTCTGTATTTCACCTTGTAAATGCTTGTTTATATCTGGTATCATTTTTCTTCAGCTTCCCTTCTGCATTCTGTAGTATAGTTCTAGTAGTAATGATTTCTCTCAGGTTTTGTCTGAGAATGTTTCACTTTCACTTTTGAAGAACTTTTGCTGGCTGGAGATTGTTTCCTTTTAGCACTCTGAAGCTGCTTTTCCTTTCATAGTGCCTCCTTTGATTTGAGTAAGTTAGCTGTCATTTGTATCAGTAGTTGTTGCCACGTGTATAGTGTGTTTTTGTCCCCTGGCTGTGTTTAGGCCTTAAAGATTTTCTTTGGTATGGCTGTTTCACTAGGATTTGCCAGATAGTTTTTTTGAAGGGGCCGGGGAGGTTATTGATCTATCTGTAGACTGGAGTGTTACTTCAAACACTTTTTGTTAAATGTAGAATTTAACAGTCCTATCTTCAGGTACTTGGGCTTTTCCCATTGTTTCTGGAACACCAGTCACTTGTATGTTGGTACTTTATTCTTTAGGTACTTTATTTTTCATTCTCTTTTTCTCCTTCATATTGGATAATAGTTATTTTATTCATTTGTCTTCAAGTTCATTGTCTTCTTTTTCTGCTTTTTCCATAGACTGATAAGTCCATTCAATGACTTTTAAAAAATATTTTAGATCTTAAATTTTCATCTTTTTTATAGCTCTCATTTTTATGATTCTGTATTAAACTTACTTTGATTCTGTTTGTAACAGGAGTCCTTGTTCTTGAACATACCATTGAATATTAATAGCTACCTTTTAGCTCATATATTTGAACATCTGGGTAACCTGGGCATCTACCAATTGCTTTTTCTGTTTATGCTGTCACATTTACTGTTGTTTTCACATGTCTAGTAATTTTGAATTATATACAGGGCATATGAATTGGTAGAGTTGTTGGGTTCTTCTTCTGAAAAGTTGATCTTTTTAAAGAGAATAAAAGTAACAAAACAGTTTCAAAATAGGCTAATAGAGTAACAATAAGTAATACAACATGTATTGTTATCTTCATAGTAGTTACTCAGAGTACAAGGTATAAGTATGAAATATTGTCCAAACAATATTAGCACAAACCTTTCTTTTCAGTGAACTAAGAGAAACTAGCTCTATAATGATCTTGTGTATATTTTATAATAGATATTGTGAATTGGGAAGAAACTGTTCAAAAGAAAAGAGAAAGTATGATGGGAAAAGGGAAAGTAAGGAAGGGAAAAGGAAAAAAGTTGATGTGTGTGTGTGTGTGTGTGTGTGTGTGTGTGTGCGCGCGCGCGCGCGTGCGCGCGCCTAATCAGGCAGTTAAATTGTTGACTGTTAACCTTGTAGAGGCTTGATTTTATATTTCATGCTGGGTATATAGCTCAGTGGCACAGTGCCTGCTTGACAAGTGCAAGGTCCTGGGTTTGATTCTCAGTACCAAAAAATATATATACTTTGTTAGAGTGGGTCTTTTTGGTTTGGCTGAAAAATTAAATACTAAGCTGTGGTCTTTCTGGGATTACCAAACTCCATTATGATGATTTTAAACTTTAAACTTATTTTTCCTATGGCCAGCAGTACTAATCTCGGTTCCCCCCTTCTACTTTTTAAAGCTGTTGAGTTTTCTAGATCCCTTGGAATCTAACTCACATATGAGCACTTTTCAAGCTAGTTAAGATTTGGGATTTTATTACAGATTTGTTGATCCTTCCTTTGTAGTGCTTCCTTCTGTAGGCTTTTTCCTGCAGTTTTTCTCCTTTGACAGCCTCAAATTCTGTCTTACAGTTCCTCAAATCTGTAAGAGCTCCAGCTTTCTGTTTCTGTTCTAGCTGTCCAAATTACAAAGACTGAGTAGTTCCCCTAGGGAAAAACTACATGTTCATGCAAGGATCTCAACCAATGGCTTCCCTTTGAGGTTTGTGTTCTTTTTCTGCCTGCTATAGGTATTCTCCAGTGTCTTCTGATAATGCTTTCCCTTGCATTGGTAGTGAACCCAGGGCTTTGCACATGCTAGGCAAGTACTCTACCATTGAACTATATCCCTAGCCCCTTCTCCTTGAGACAGGGTCTTGCTAAATTGCCCAGGCTGGTCTTGAACTTGCCTTTTGCCTCAGCTGGGATCATTGGAATGTGTCATTATATTCAATAAGGCAGTGTTTTTATGTCCAAAGTTTATTTATATGAGCAATTAGGCCAGTCAACTTAAGTGATTCCTCCATTATTCGTCAGTGCTATTTTTAATGATCTATTCTTAACTGGGTGTAGGGTGTCAGTTCATGTTTTTTAGAATTTTTACTTTTTTTATTTTTATTTTTGTTGCCAGGGATTGAACTCACAACCTCGTGCTCGCTTACCAGGCAGATGCTTACTCTGCTGAGCTAAATCCCCGGCCTCTCAGTTCATGTTTTTACTCTGTTTCATACAGTAATTTATGCTTTTACTTAAGCTAACATCCTTTACAAGGAAGCTGAGCAATTATATTTACATATGTGTTACAAATAATTAACTCTAAGAAGGGAGACTAGCAATTGAAAAGTTAATATAATTGAAATTTTAAAAATTTTCTAGGCTAAGTGCTATTTATGGTGGTACCTACATGTTGAATAAACCAATTGAAGAAATAATTGTGCAGAATGGAAAAGTGGTTGGTGTAAAATCTGAAGGAGAGGTAAGTAACTTTTACAGTTTAAAAATACTGTATTCTTGTGGAGAAAATTGTATTATCTACTAAGTACTTTTCTGGTGTGGATATTGGTGATACATTAGACTATATAATTTTCTTATGGTTTGTGTTGACCATAATAAAGGACTTTAAAAGAAACAAAGCTGTGCTTTAAAAGAAACAAAGCTCTTAAATATTCTTATATGTCAGTCATTGCTTTGCTTAGGTCTAAAATTTGCAGCATTTTGGATGAGCTTTAAATGGTAAGTATTCCATAATTTGAATTGTGTGTGTTGGTGCCTGTCTTCAAATTTTTAACCTTAGCTTTATTTGGATCACTTATAATTTATTAGGTGAAATCAGTTGGAATTCTGAGCTGTGTTTCTCAGATTTGAATCACATATTGTGCAACTCTAATTCCTCAGTCCAAAGAGACTTTTTCTTAGGTGATGATACTGATGTTTGCTATTAAAAAAGCATTCCTTGTTCTTTCCCCTTATCAGTATACAACTGAATCTTTCTGTCATTTCACATAGCTGTACTGTCCTTAATAGTTCTGTACTAGAGAATATACTCCAAAATACTGCCTTCAGTATTTATGCCTAAAATACTAAAAGTTAAAGCTTGAGCTGAATGGGACTGTAGGAACCTTTTTTTTTGGTACAGTGAATCAAACTCATGCTAGGCAGGTGCTATGCCATTGAGCTATATCCTTAGCCCTATGGGAACCTTTTGGATGGTATATATTTTCATTTATTTAGATTCCATCAGAAATGAAGATTTGAGATCAAATTTTAGTGGCTCATATGAGGAGGTAATGAGAGACAAAATACAGGATTGGCCTAAGGAAGAAAGTCTTAATAATAATTTTGAGGACAGTGTTTAAAATTTTGTTTATCCCTCACAATGATGCTAAGAAGCAAATCTTTGTTAGGTCTTGTGTAAAATGAGGCTTAGATTAAGAAACATCCAAAGAGGCACACAACTGACTGAGTGGCCCTGGTGGACTGGAATCAGTGTTGTTGGTGTTCTGTGTCCATAGTCATTGTTTATAAGACACCTTATACCTTATAAGGCATGGGATTTAGTCCGTGTTGGAAGATGTTGTCTTTGTACATTTTATCTTCCAAAATGTTATTTAATTGGGTATTTACAGTTTGAGTATATATTTCATGCAACTTCTTTGTATTCTTTCACCTTGACTTCATCATACTTTGCTTGGCTTGTCTACTCTAAATGAAATACTACAAAACCAGAAATGTAAGGAATCAGATTTAGACATGATCATTATAAGATTTTATTATGACATACTGCTGAGTTCCATCAGTAAAACTAGCACCATTTTACCATCTGGAGCCAAAACACTTCATTACTAGACCTCCTTAGTATTTAAAGTCATTTTGTGGATAATTTATAAAAATAACTGGGCATAGTGGCACATACTTGTAATCTCAGCTACTTGAGAGGGTGATGCAGGAAGTTCTAGGATCTGAGCCCAGCCCAGGCAACTTGGTCAGACTGTCTCAAGAATAAAAATTAAAAAGGTTGAGGTCGTATTGTTCAGTGTTTGCTGGGTTCAATCCCCAGTACCTTTAAAAAAAAAAAAAAGTATGTATAAAGGTTAGTGAAAATTATTACTAAAAATTACCAATACAGAAAGTTTGAACATTGACCCTTTTTTAGAGCAAGGTTAGTTTGGATGTAAGACTTTTAAAAAATTAAAAAATACTGACATAAGTTGTTTTGGTAAAGTTAGGGTATATCCAGATCCATGAGGATCTTATGCTTCCCTTCAGTTGCAGAATTATATTGCTTATTCCTAAATTCTTGAGTTTAAGAATGTTTGTCTTAGACGTTGTCATTTGAGGACCCATCGTCTTAGATGCAGTTGTTTGATGAACCTCACTATTGCTGTTTAGTGTGCTGCTGTTAAAATTGCAGTTGTTCTCTCATCTAATTTATAATTGGGAACATGTTCCTGTGTTAATTTTTTTCTTTTTTCTAGTAATAGGAAAAAATGAAAAATTCTAATTTCTCATGTTCATTGAAAACTAAAACTGGACTATAAAAATCTTTGTAGTAAAGAATGCTTTACAGGGGCTGGGGATTTAGCTCAGCGGCATAAGCACCTGCCTTGCAAGCAGGCAGTTGTGAGTTCGATCCCTGGTACCGATAAAAAAGAAAAAGACAAAAAAAAAAAAAAAAGAATGCTTTACAGTGCATTAGAAAATGGAAGGATGGCATTTATTTACTGGTACTATATCATCAGACATAGTATAATTGAATATATCAATATATAACAGTATTGATAGAAACAGAACTTTATAGATAGTGTTAAATTGTAAAAACAGGTAGTAATCAAACCAGACTGGGTATCGTGAATCTTGTCATTTTCAGTATAGTTGTCTATACTCAGATTTGATACTGTCAATTATAATAGTTTTGAATAAAATCTGTTGATAACAAACAGCAATTAAACCAGATTTAACTAAGATCAGTCATGATATAATAGTGTGACTTATTACAGGGCTCCCGATTAAGTTAATAGGAAATTAAAGATGATTTCTGTGCTATATCCTGACATTTTTGGGATGGCTGTCTGTGCCCTGAGATCTAGTGCTTGCAGATAAACTGGGATGGAATAAGCAGAGCGGTGTGAGTAATACGGGTTTTGATTCCTGATACACTGTTAATAATATTTTCTGCTGTCTTTTTTAAGACTATTCTTTTCCTTTCTCTCCCCCCGGGAATACTGTGCATTTTTGGGTCTCACCAACACCCTTGGTTTTAAATTGGGGGGGCCAACCTGCTATTTACCTAAATGGTTCCGAAACTTCTCCCTCCTGGACTTGATCTCTAGTTGTATTCCTTTACCTATTAAAGCCTCTCTTTCCCACCTAACCTCAGTTACTAGTCTAGTTGCCCCTTTTACTCTCTGGTTCCCTGTCATATAGAGCATTGTTTTCTCATATTTGATTTTTGGTCCATAAGCACTTTTTTAGGTTAATTATATTTCCTATAAAGAGCATTTTGGTGGACCCTACCTCCTGATCTACCTCCTGCCTGTGATTCTCTATTTTTAATTTAATGTATCAAGGCCATCTGTATTAGAGATGATAGCCAATCTTCTCTGCCTCATTTCTGTTGTGCTCTTTTTCTGTCATTAGTTGTCTGTTTGTCTTCTTCATTTCACTTTCTGCTCCATTCATTGAGGCTTCTCTGCCCCTGTTCCTGGAATCCTAGTGCTTTTCTTTCTCTTTAGAATGTCCTGCAGTATTCTCCGTAGAGTTGGATTGGTGGTTACAAATTCTCCCAGTTCCTCTTTGTCTTGGGAGCATCTTATTTCTCCATTAATTTCTAGAGATAGTTTTGCAGGGTACATCAATCTGGGCTGGAGGTTATTTTCTTTCAGGATTTGGAATACTTCACTCCAGGCTTGTCTTTATTTGATGATTTGTGTCAAGAAGTCTGCAGTAATTCTGATGGGCTTTCCCTTGTAAGTAATCTTGTTTCTTGTCTCTGGCAGCTTTCAATATTGTTTTTATATTGGATTTCTGGGATCTTGATTATTATATGCCTCTGTTTTGGTTGTAGGTGGCTGGTGTTCTGTACGCCTCATAAAACTGAATATCTTTTCCTTTTCCTATGTTTGGGAAGTTTTCCTTAATTATTTCTGTGAATAGCCTTTGTGGTTCCTTTGTTGATCCTCTTGTTATCTTCTAGCCTTTGTATTGTTACTGCTTGTTTTCTTGTTATTTTTAAGAAATTTTTCCTTTCATGATCCCACATTGCAAACCTGTCCTCCAGTTTGGAGAATCTATTCTTAGTTTCTTTCAAGCAGTTTTGCCAGCTTTCAATGGAGTTTTTAATTTCCTGATAATCTCTTTGAACCTGCTTCATGTACTCTTATGTTTTCTTCATATTCTTCAAACAATTCCCCCTTTTTGTTCGTCCATTCTTCCATCTGTGTCTTCTTGAGAGGTGCTTAGCATTTCTTTTATTAATTTATTTATATCTTGCTTTACTTGGTTAAGTATTTCACTTTTGAACTCATCTATGAGGTCCGGAATATATGTCTTTTATGTCCACTGATGCTGTGCCTGATATTGTATGCTTGCTGTCCTCAGTCTCCTTTGTATTTACCTTTCCTGGATCAATGTTCTCAGGGTGGGGGGCTGGGGACTTTTTCTTGTTGCTTCTGCTTCTCATATTTTTTGTTTCTTCCATACAGGTGTATACAGAAGCCCCAGTTTCTTTCTTTGTTGGTTATGATTCTTCTTCTGAAGTGCGCTGGCTAGATGGTCCTGCCTACTGCAGTGCGCTGTGTAGGTGCAAACAAGGGCAGTGTATGCTGGCCCCTCCCCTCTGGGTCATCAACCTGCTGAGGCCTTCACTGCATGCGTGTACGCTGGACATAGGGAACTGATTTGGGATAACCTATTGGATCTCAGCCAGGGGCGTGACCCAGGCCAAGCGCTGAAGTCACTGCTACTCCTTGTTCTCGCCAGTCTGCCCAGTCCCAGAATGTCGTCTGTTGGAGCCCCTTTTAATGTGGAATGGTTTTATTCCTGTCACTCACCACAGGTTGATGCAGGTTCCCCCAGCTCAGCTCTCTGTTCGGCTTGCCAACCCCCAACCCCCAACCTCAGTGTGACTGTGTTCCCAGTGGTTCTAACCACACGAGTATGAGTGCTACAGTGGGGAGCACTGAGCTTTTAGCTGTTCCCAATAGTAGCACCAGGACTGTATGTTTAATTGGTTCTTCCCATCTTAGTTTCTTTCTAGATCGAGAATATTTATCTCCCTCTGTTTGGGACTCTCCACACTGTTATTTTGAAATCTAAGTTGACTCTCAGGGAGCCTCTGTAGCCTGCTGTTATCTATCCGCCATCTTTACCAGAACTCTGACAATCTGATTTTTTAAAGTGCTTTATTGCAGGTTTTTCTTTCATTTTCTTTGCTTTGCATAGCTGTCCTTTCAGAGCTTTGCTGTGAAAGATGTTATAATACATTTATCTTGCAGCTAAAATTTTACTTATAAAACTGCCTTGAAATGATGGTATTGGTGGCTTCATAATGTTAGTAGTACATACTGTTTTTCTAGGACATGCACCTATGACAGTCCTTATAGATAGTATTTCATTTAGAGCCAGGATTTGAATTCTGAGCAGTCCAGTTCTAAACCATACACTTCTGAATACTAAGCAACATCCATGGCGCGTTTAGGAGGATTATTGGTAAAGTTAGCATTGATTTGTTTATTTATTTTCCTGGTGTGGTACTGAGCTATACCTCCAGCCGCCTTTTCAAAATTCTATTGAAGGGGAAATAGCATTACTTTTTTTCAGTGTTTAGGTTTGAACGTAGGGCCTTGCAGATGCTACCATTGAGGGATAGGTCTTGCCCAGTATAAACAGTATCATTCCCCCCCAAATTTAAAAAGTGGGAATAAAGCACATATAACATTCATCATCTTAACCATTTTAAGTGTATAGTTCATTGGATTTAAGTGTTTAGTTCATCATTGGATATAGGTCACTGGATATTTATTTACTTATCTATTTTTGTTTTTTTAAGATAAGATCTTGCTATGTAGTTCGAGCTGTCCTTGAACTCAGGCTGGCCTTAAACTTGTGGGGATCCTTTTGCTTCAGCCTCCCTTGTGGGATTACAGGCATGCACAGTTTATTGGTTTTAAATACATGTATAATACACATTAGCACCACTGTGCATCTCTAGACCTTTTTCATAAAGCCAAACTTCCTCCCAGTCCCTGCCACCATCGTTCTCTTTTTGGTCTCTATGGTTTTAACTGCTCTTAAGTATTTCATATAAGTAGAATCAAATAGTATGTGTCTTTATGTGAATAGATTATTTCACTTAATACATCTTCAAGGTTTACATGTGTTATAGCGTGTTAGAAGTTTCTTCCATGGCTGAATAAATACTCCACTGTAGGTATAAACCATGTTTTGCATATTCACTTTATCAGTGGACAGCTGGTTTGTTTCTACATTTTAGCTGTCAGGAATAATGCTGTAGTATGAGATTGGTATATGAATAAATAACCTTTAAGACTCCGTTTTTGGGGGGATATATTCTTGGGAGTATGACAGTTCCATTTTTAATCTTTTGAGAAACTACCATACGTTTTTGACAGTCGTTATTCATTCCCATCAACAGCACGTGATTTCTCCATGATTACCAACATTAATTTTGTTGTATTGATAGTAAACATCGTAAAGGGCTTGAGGAGTTACTTCATTGTAGTCTGATTTGCATTTTGTTGATGGGATGTTGAGCATCTTTCATGTGCTGTTGGCAGTTTGTGTATGTTTTTGGAGAAAAGTTTGTTCAACTTTTTTGCTCAGCTTTGAATCTGGTTAGTTTTCATTGAGGTTTAATTCTTAACTCTGGACTGATGCCTCTCATATTGGTTTTTTTTTTTTTTTTTTTTTTCAGATATTTTTCTCCAATTCTGTGTGTTGTATTTCTACCCTGTTGGTAGTGTTTCGGACTTCAGTTTGTCGGTTATTTTTGTTGGCTGTGGCTTTGATGTGTATGAAATCAGTACAAATCCAGTACCAGGATTTCTTCTAAGAGTTTTAGTTCTTTGACTCATTCACTTTATTTAGGTGTATGATGCTAGATAAGGCTTCGTTCTTTTCCATGTGAATAACAATTTGCCCAGCACTATTTGTTGAAAACATTGTCTTTTTCCCAGAGTGATCTTGGCACCTTTGTCAGAAATCACTTGACTATAAATGTAAATGTTTATCTCTGGATTTTTTTTTTTTGTTCTAGTGGTCTTTAGGCCAGTATCCTGTTGATTATTTAATGAGTCTTCCTGTTCTTTCAGGATTGTTTGGTTATTACTGAATTAAGGTCCTAATGACTGCATGTATATTTTAAGGTGCATTTAACACTATTTACTTTTAATCTATGAGCATGGGATGTATTACCACATATATATGTGTTGAGTCTTTATGTTTCACTACAGATTGCTCGTTGTAAGCAGCTCATCTGTGACCCAAGTTATGTAAAGGATCGGGTAGAAAAAGTGGGGCAGGTAATTAGAGTTATATGTATCCTCAGCCACCCCATCAAGAATACCAACGATGCCAATTCCTGTCAGATAATTATTCCACAGAACCAAGTCAATCGAAAATCAGGTGAGCTTTGAAGACCAGATTGTTGGTGGAATTTTGTTACATTGCTTCATTTTACTCCAAATTCCTAACTTTACATGTAGTATCACACTGAAAGTACTTTTGTTTTTACATGTGGGAAACAAAATATGGGTCCTTCTGGCATCTAGAAGCATCCTGCACCATTGTGTTTAAATAGACTTGAGAACCTCAACATCCATCACTTTTAATGTCGGTTGCCCCCTCAGCAGGTGAACTGTAGAGATTTATGTTTCCTAGATGAACAGATTCCATTGTGTTTTTGAGCTAATGATACATAGTTGCTTCGGTAGCATTACTTGTGAAATTAGTTTTTTGATTTTAAATCAAACAGTAATTTTTTGATTCAGATCCTGTTTGGTCCTAAATTGTAACTAATTTGTGTTTTAATCAGCTTTGAACCATTGTGTTCCCATCTTCCTTTTAGCTAGAAGCCCTATATTTTATTTAAAATTTAACTTAAAACGGGCTTATCTGCTTTAAACAAGTAAGAGCTATCTGCATGAAAAAGTGATAATTAATAAAGGAATTCAGACCTAATGTTTCATTAGTTCCAAGCAGGCCCCAGATCTGTGAAATATCTTTTTAAAAAGGTCTTTCTTTATTTTTTTTAATTTTTATTTTAATATATTTGAAATTATGTTCTTAGAATGGTTGTATATAGACCAGGTTGATATCAGGAATTTATTCAAATTCAAAAATAGTTTTGCTGAACTGCAGTTTTTAATTGCTTTAATAAGAGGAAATTTTATGTGTGTCTGTATGTGTGTGTGTATATATATATTTTTTTGGAGATAGGGTCTCACTGTGTAGTCCAGGCTGGCCTTTAACTCACTGTGTAGGCTTGGCTGGCCTCAAACTCAAGACCATCCTCTTGCCTCAGCCTCGCGAGTGCTGGGATTGCAGGTGTACACCAACATGGTTAGCTAGAAATCAATTAATGATAAATCCTTTCTTTGCTGTTTAAAACCTTTCCAAATACAAGTCCAGGGTAAAAGAAAATTCAAGTCTTAATATGGTTTGGCAGATTTTTCAGTGCATTACTACAGAGCTGGGATGAGATTTCATTCAGTTCACAGTAATATAAATTCTTAATCTCTTAATAGGTGAGAAGAAATTCCACTTACTAAATGGTTTACATACTTTACTATGACCCTTGCCTCTATACATAACTTTAGAGTAACATAACTAGCAACTCAACGAAACATGTAGCAACTCAATGAAATATGGTGAAATGTGAGTGCACCTACTTTCTTGTTTATGAACTCTGGGCTGTGAACTGCTGTTTCTTGCTTCTAGATATCTATGTTTGCATGATCTCCTCTGCACACAATGTGGCAGCACAAGGGAAGTACATTGCCATTGTTAGTACAACTGTGGAAACCAAGGAACCTGAGAAAGAAATCAGACCAGCTTTGGAGCTGTTGGAACCAATTGAACAGAAGTGAGTGTTGTATGTCAATTAAAGTACAAACTCAAGTCTTGATTGTGGCCTTGGCGGGGGGCGTGCATAGGAGAACCAGGAAGCTGGTTGGTGTCTGCTGTGTGGATGTCCTTGTAGTGTCTCACCTCTACTTGTTTTAGTCAGTTTTCTCATTGCTGGGACACAGTTCCTGACATCTGCAACTTAAAAGGTAGAGAGGTTTATTTGCACTCATGGGTTTTATGGGTTTCCATCCATAGTCAGCTGGCTTCAAGGCCTGAATGGCATGCTGGAAGGGCCTAGTGGAGGAAAGTGTTCAAGTGACCTTTAGAAAATAGAGGAAGATAGGCCTTTCCATGTTACACCTGTAGTGATCCACCTTTATTAGCAAATCAGCTGTTGCACATCCATGATCCAGTCACTTTCAAAAGCCCTACCCCTGAGTGAACACATGAGAGTTCCTGATCTAAACCATAACACTACTGGTACTAGTCTTAGCTTTGGATTGTAGAACTTCAGGCAAAGCAGTGACTGGCCATGGGGCCAACTAACCTGCCAATATAATTCTTTTTTCCCCTATAGATTTGTTAGCATCAGTGACCTCCTTGTACCAAAAGATTTGGGAACAGACAGCCAGGTGAGTATGGTGATTCCAAAAGAACAGTATTGTGCTTTATAAAGAAATATTTCTAAATAGTCTTTTAAGTTTTGCTTTCTTTATTCCTAGATCTTTATTTCCCGTGCATATGATGCTACAACTCACTTTGAGACAACCTGTGATGACATTAAAGACATCTATAAAAGGATGACAGGATCTGAGTTTGACTTTGAGGAAATGAAGCGCAAGAAAAATGACATCTATGGGGAAGACTAACAACAGTAAATGTTAATATCTAATTAGGACAAATTTAAAATTTGGCAAATAATACATATTGTATGAAATCAGTATTGTAAGGCCTGCTTTTGTAATCACAATGGAGATTGAAGAGCGCTGTACCAGTGAATACTCCCCTTCATCTTTCTAATCTTGCATATTAACTTTTCATGGAATGGCTATTCAGATTGACTGGTTACCATTTTGTTCAATTTAACCAAGCTGGCTTTTGTCTAGTGAAGTAAGTTTTAAAAAGGTTGTGTTACCAATACAGAGAACTTGATACAGTATTTGTATCTTTTAATCAGTGTAGACTTTGCAGTTTTATGCTTCTGCTGCTCAAGAGATGGATCCATACAATGTGTGCCATCTTGACATTAAGGAGATTCTAAATTGAATATTCCTTTCTTTGGGACAGCATCTTGTAAGTTTTCCCTGTATGTATTTTGTGTTACATCAAATGATTATGGGCAGGGCCCAAATAGTACAGCCACAAGTTTGGTTCATGTGGACAGACTTCTAACCAAATTCCACACTACAGGGAGTGTTTAGAGCAAGCCAGGATGTATTGCTTTAACTTAGGAAAACTGAGAGAAGGGGAAAGGAACTTATCTATAAAGCAGGTAAAATGTAGAACCATCTTTTGTATCCCAGGTGCGGCTTCTTCAATGGACCAAGCTGCAATGCAGTATTGATTTGACAGAGCCTCTACTTCAATGATGTCTGTCTAAAATGGCTCCACATGATTTCTGTACTGCAAAATAAAGCCAAACTCTGGAAACCACTGCTATGTACGGTTCTGTTTGTATCATGAGGGCCACAGCACAGTTGTTGTGCATTGCATTGGAGAGCTGTGACGCCAGAGCCCGATACACACAAGACCCGGGAGTGTGTACAGCTTCAGATTTGGATGTGGCAGAGCAGTTGGTCCCTGCCCTCCAATGTCACTGTGAGAAGACCCACATTTTATTCTTGACAGAACATGAATGCTAAGACACTTGTTGGTTAAGTGTGTGTGGTATTGTGAATTCAACTCAGCCTTCACACTGAGTATCTCAAGTAGTTTTCTGTTTTGAGACGGGGACTTGCTAAATTGACCAGACTAGGCTTGAGGTTGCCCCTCTTGCCCGAGCCACCCAAAGTGCTAGGATTATAGGTGTGTGCCATCATGTTTGGCCTGTATTTGGTAATCTCAGCAGTGGCGTACAGCAAATAAGTCTTGCATAAAAATAAGTTATTGCCATGAATAAATGCTGTTTATAGCAGTGATTATAAATGAACTTTTCAGGTGCAGTAACCTGAAACCTCAGTAACTAAGTGCTTTAAATGATAAACTAGGTTTTTGCTGGTACTGTGTTTCTCCTTGATAGTGCTAAGCCTATATGTAACTGTTTACCATTTTAAAATATATTAAGTATGAAGGTGAAGCAGAAGATCTAGAGTAGGGTGATGATAATTTAGTTTGTTATTCTGATAGTCTAACTCAGTTCCTCAGCTTCCAGTAGAGACGTTTTGAGGCACATCCTTTGTTGTGGAGCTCTCTGGTGCACTGCACAAACCAACAGCGTCTCTCTATAGTGACAACCCAGAATGCCTAGGTACCAGATGACAAACACTGCTTTATCTACATGAGAATATTGAAAGTTCCTTTAATTCCTATAATAATTCTAATTGTGAACTTTAATGCCGGCAATGGAATTAATAAGTGAAAAGCAAAAAAGATACATTTTCATATTCCTCAGCATACTTAACAGACTTCATGTGCCATCCCTGAGGAGCTCAAAGATGATGAAGGTGCAATTCTCTGAGGAAGTTTACAGTGGACACAGGCTGATTCATTAAAAAAGCTGTGTGGAAATGGGAAAGAATAAATAGTCTTCGGGTAAACATTTGAGGTATAACTAAGCATCAGGCAGACAGAGATAGGCAGTAGGTGCTTATGTTTTTCTTAGTAATATCTCAAAGGAATTTATCAGACACAGTGATAGTCCCCTTTCTTATCCTTATTTTAGGGAAAATAATGTTAGTGAAATGTGTCAGTCAGTGGTCCTTCTCTTGACAAGTACAGTAAAACTGGCACTTCTGTTAAGCAGGATAAGAATAACAGAAAACAGTTATATGGCTGCATACCCTTGTAGAAAGGGTACTTGAAATTTCGTCTGTTGCTGGCTACTCTGAATTTGAAAGGGAAAGAACACTGGAGGCATATGATGCAAGTCAGTGGTAGCTAGATCAACAGAAGCCATGCCAAAGGGCACTGTATGACAGGAGTCCTGGAAACTAGTTCATCCTAAAATTGCTAAGACATTTCATACAGTTTGAGTTTTGCTCTAAAAATCACTGGAGAAAACTATTTTTAGTTGTCTTTATTAAAAAACAACAACAAATCAGTTATAAAAAACTGCTGCTCCAAATAGATACTATGCATCGTTTATAAATGGTTTTGTTTTAAAGATTACCGTAGAAATTCCAATATCATAAATAAAAGATTATTTTTGAATGGTTGATTTTAGTGTAGTATTAAGAACTAAGTGGAAAAGTTTATAAATGCGTATTGTTTACAAAAGAGTGTAGTGTTGCTTGTTTAACAGCAAATAAAACCATTTTTTAAAAATTACAGTTCTTTACAAGTGGTAAAACTGAAAATACCATACAACATGCATTTCACAGGCTTTTTTGATATTAACATGCAAAAACAAAGCTACTTATTAAAATACTTATTTGTGTTCTGACTACATGTTACCAAATTCTTGTTCAGTTTATAGCTTTGAATTCATGATGTTTCAAATAAAAATGAATCGTATTCAACACTGCAGCCCAAGTCTAATGGCAATTAACTGCCACTATAAAGTTAGACATTCTAGCAAAATCTAAAAAGTGGAGGAAAAATTTCCGAGTCGTAGAACATTGAGTTTTCAAATACGAGGAAGCTGTTTGCATCTTTTTTTTTAATAGAAAGGAGGAAAATACTGTTGGTGGTATCCTCCCTGTGTAGATAAGCTGCAGCTAAATTACCTGTATAAACACAAAATTGGGAAGACAAAATGAATAAACGTTTTACAATAGGATTCTATATCTAATGGGGCAAACTTTCATGCATAGTATTAAGGTCATACTGTCCTGGCAAGCCAGGTTAAAAAGCAACCTACTTTGAATTACTACTGATAATTTCATTAGTAATAATTAAAGAAGCTAACAGTATTTCTGTGCCTAAAAGAGGATAAAATATATAGCATGATGCATATTGTGAACAGCAGTTGTTGAACAACTGTTTGCCACAGATACACCTAAGTGGTGCCAACAGCTCCCACTGAATGGGAGTAACACAAGAAGTGTTCTTACCAATAGCTGCTTCTAAATGGAGCTGCTACTTGTTGTATATTCTCAATGAAGTGATTTGTATCTGTAGCAAGGATTCCATTATTTCCAAAGACTTCACTGGAGATATAGTTATCTGTAAGGAAAATTTTTTTTGGTTTGCAAAATGTTATTCACATGTTTTCTAAAGTAACAGTATTCCTTAAGGAAAAAAATCTTATCTAGAGCTCTTCATTAATGTGTAAGGTGAGGAAGAGAAGAAAACCTGTGGCTCAAACGACTTGGGAGCTGCTGCATCCATAGTCATGGTGGAAGAAACTGACCACTCTTGTAGTTTAGGTAAACTTTTTAAAAAGCCTGGTTAAGATTAACAGAAAACATGAAAAATAAGAAAGTACTTATAAGAGCTGATGAAACTTCTTACAGCACTATTAAATACACAAGTAACCGCCACTGTTAACTAGTAACTACATATAGCTGGCCAGTCCCCTCCGGTTTTGTGTGCATTTGTCAAAACACAGCCTGTTAAGTTTGTTTCTGGTTGCCAGCTGTGGGGTTTTAGGAATTCAGTGACTACTCTGAAGGACACTTCTAGAGCACTGAAATTTAGACAAAACTCAGTTGTGAATTTACCTGTTAGGAAGACAGCAAATCTGGCATCAACATGCTGAATCTGTAGGTTTATCAAACATTTCAAAACTTCTGCTTTTGTTTGTGACCGAGAGTCACAATGGTGATACGGAAGCAATTCAATGATATTTGCACTCTGATATGATCTCAGTATTAAGTTCTTTTTATGAGCAACTGAATCCATTCTGTGGAAAAATAGGAATATTAAGGACCCAGACTCAAATTCAGTGTAACTCTGACCCATTTATGTATTTCTTACTACATCTTAATTTTCACGTCTTATTTCAAGCGACTTTTTCTTGACTTTTAAGTTTGTATCGAAACACTCAAATTTATAAAAGACCTACTCTTTTCTTCGTAATATTTTTCATGAAACACCTGGCCTCCTTAGTGTCACTGTGCTGTCAATACTGATACTCATTCCAAAGCAAAGAAGTATGACACATTTACCTACTGTCACTTCAAACCATGTGGCTTGGCAAGTCTTAGACTTTTATTTTTGCATCAAGTATTTGTTTAGTAATAATAGATTTCTTAGAGACATCTATACAGCCAGGTGGGGTAATGCATACAGTAATCCCAGCACTTGGAAGGCTAAGGCAAGAGAATCACTATGAGTTCAAGGGCATCCTGGGCTACATCAATGAACTCAAGGCCAGCCTGAACAACACAGTGAGATCCTCTCTCAAAAACAAATATCTACACTTGGGTCCTATAATCAGATAAACACCAACCTCATTAAACTTAGGCACCAGCCATAATTTTCTTAGTTCCTCTCCTCCCTCAAAATCCTGTCAGTACTTTTTCTTCCTTTGTAGGGAAATGCACCCTGAATTGTAATGCAGTTTATATTTACCAATTTATAATTGCTATGGTATCTCAGAGGTTTAATGCAGTTCTCTAGTCTTTATTTTAGTAGTACTGGAAAACTGAACCCAAACCCTTTGCATTGAGCTATGTCCCTAGTCCTTTTTAAAAACAGGTTCTCATTAAATCACTAAGCTGTTAAGACTCGGTTGGGATTTATGGTATTTTTGCCTCAGCTTCCTAGAGTGATGGCTGTACTTCTCTAGTTATAACTGAAACTGAAATTTTTCCTAAAGTGCTGGTTAACAAGATTTTTTTTTTCTCTTGCAGATAGGGTCTCTTATGTAGCCCACGCTGGCCTCAAACTCATGGCAGTCTTCCTGCCTCAGCCTCCCAAGTGCTGGGATCACAGGCATGCACTATCACACACAGCCTGGTCTTCTGAATTTCTGGTCACACTCTCTGGCCTGCTTAAGCATTTACACCCTCTACTCTTACCTTCCTACCAGTGAAAACTGTGCTGTCTTTTCTCTGTTAACTACCCTGCAAGGGAAAGCTTTTCCTGAAATTTTGTTCTTTACCACTGAGTCACATTTTTAACCCCTTTGTTTGCTCTTTTTTTTTTTTTTTTTTTTTTTAACTTTTTATCGGTACCAGGAATCGAACTCACGACCACCTGCTTGCAAGGCAGGTGCTTATGCCGCTGAGCTAAATCCCCAGCCCCTTTAACCCCTTTTAGAAAGGGTTTTCGAGACAGGGTCTTGCTAAGTTGCTCCAGCTAGCCCTTTGGCCATCCTGCCTCATCCTTCTGAGTTGCTGAGATTACAGGTGTGTATCTGCCCTCCTTTGTTCCTTTAAAGGACAATCATACATTATCTTAAGATTTTAGCTATATTTGCTTCCAGATTGTTGGAGAAAGTAATGTGGTAAATGGGTAAATAACTGTCTTTAGAGGTAAACATTTTGGGCTTGAGGACCAGATTCAAAATTACTTGTTTGAGCATAGTCACGTTTATTGTTTTCTAGGTGCTTCAACTTCCGTATTATGAAAGGAGAACTCAGTATCTACCACCTGGGGACAAAGTCGGGTGAGATGGCCAATGTAAAATATCAGTGCCTGACGTTTTCACCAGTTAATGGCTTGTCTAATCTATAACCTTTTCAAGACTGCCAATGAGCCCAGGCTCCTTTCCCAGTCTTCTTTCTGGCCAGGGAAAACTTGGAGGTATTCCTTTGATTAGGAAAGAACCCCTACCAGCCCTAGTTCTCCTTAGTCAAAGAATCAAAATTTTCTTTTAAAAACCACTCCTTAAAGATTACTCTTACAGTAGGGCTTACAGGTGTTAAGAACTGAATGTTACCTAATAAATACTTTTCACAAGTTCACACACACAAAAATCACTCCTTTAGATGTAAAGAAGTTTGTCTATTTGTAGTCTCTTATTTAAGGGTAAAACTGAATTAAGGCCAGATTCTAGCTTTTTCCACTCTTTTAACCAATTTATATATAAATATTAAAACCTCCTACTACTTTCAGTCTTGTAGTTCAATATTTTTTTTTATAATTCATTGGTATATCCTGAAACTTAAGTATATGAATGTTTTATAATTCCGAAGTTTGACTGATTCCTATTATTACAGAGAAGTGCTTGGCTCAGTTATTGTTATAGTTTCCTTCTTGGATGCATTGGTACAAGAAGAAAACACAAAATTTAACCAGGAGACCTATTTAGTGATGAAGGTGACTTCCATTCCAGCATCGTTCATCTGCCTGTAGCACTTGCAGTGAAATTAGCCTAATGCATGTAAAGCATGAGGACAATTTCAATCCATACCCCCACACAAAGTTCTTACCTTACATTTTCCTTTAGTTTTTTATTTTCTCTGTAGTGAAGCAACCACTTCCATCTTCCATTTCTATTTAGTTTTTCCAGGATTTTGACAATTTCCTTCAGCTGAGCTATAGAATTAAATTTATTAAGAGATGCTTTAGAGTTTTTGTTGGCTGATGCAAAGTCCAATAATAGTTTGTAAAAAATAAGTTCCATTGTTGAGCATATTACCATCACTGCCGCTTAGATGTGACTGGGTAGCAGAAACTCTTACAAAGGCACAACCTGTGGCCCCTCAACTCAGTCCTACCTGCTCACACTATGGTCAGAAAACTGTAGGGATAACGGTGTGGTGGTTACCAGTAGTTAAAGTGCTGACTGCATAGGCTGTGTGATGTGTGATCGAACAGAAATGGAGTCCAGGACAGTGTAGAAAAGGTAGTTACGGCTTCTAAATGTAAAATCTATAAATACTTTTAATTCCAGTTTCCAAGGAAAATTCATGAAGGTTAAGGTAGATCATTCTTCTGATCCAAAATGCCTTCCACACTGAGTTCTAATGTGATCAGAGTTAGGGCATATTTGTATTATACATAAAAACGCTTGTACCTAAAGAAGCAAATTCTATGTGAGTGTTCAAGATGATTAAACACTGACTGTTGGTAATAATTTTTTTAGATGTCTATATCAACAAGATGGCAAGGACAATGCCATTAAAAATGGAGAACAGCTAATTCTTTTTTTTTTTTTTTTTTTTTTTTTGGTACAGGAATTGAACACAGGGCCTTGAGCTTGCCAGGCAGGTGTTGTGCAGCTAAGCTACATCCCTGCCCCTAAACAGCTAATTCTAAGCAAAAAATGTAGGATGTGGCTGACTTGGTTTGGCAAGTGAATTGAGTTAAATATGAAAATCTCTCCTTCAAATCTGTGCAGCCATACTGAGATGGAAAGAATAGAAGCAGGTTTGGTGATGAAGGTAAGATAATCAGTTAAAAGAGGTTAAGAGACCACTATTATGAGAAAAAAAGTGCTTAGTACAGCAGCTGACAGACACAAAGTCTTCAATGTGTAGTAGCTTGTATTCTTTAGAAATGGTTTTTTTTTTAATCAAATATAGTGGGATCACATGATCAGAAGAAATTGACCTCACAAGATTGCAATGAAATAAGAATAGAAAATGAAAGACCAACCTAATGTTATAGTTTCTAATATTTTGTCATCTGATACCACAAAGCCCCCTGTGCAAAACAGCTCTTGATGTGTGTCACTCAGAACATCTTCAGGGTTGTCTACTCCGGCAAAGATGACACCAGGGAGGCGCTTCAGCCTCAGCAGAGAAGGAATCTGTTAGACATAAAGGGACCCCATGAAGTCATGTGCATTTATTGATGGATTACGAAGCTTTAGAACAGCTAAACATGCCTTTAACCTAAGCTACTACCTGGTATCTTGGCCAGGCATAGAATATTTCTCAGTTCATCATCTGTGGTTACAAATGTCAAAATTAATTTTTTGAAAATTCCCAGAGGCGAGAAATAATGATTTATGAGGGAAGAATGCATCTGAAGTTTTGGGCTCCTATAAGGAAACCATCCAGGACACAAACAGCATCACTTCTCCTCCAGACTCATGTCATAGCCTGGCAACAGCAACAAAATAATGTACCTAGCCCATATCCATAAGCTGGATCTTCTTGGGATAAGCAATTATTTTATCAATTACTAAGAGAATTTCATATGCCCTTTGTGTGTGGAGCTTTTGCACTAAGCTACAACCCCAGTCTTTATTTTTTAGTTTGAGACAGAGTATCTCTGTGTCACTAGGTTGCCTAGGCAGCTTGATGATTTGTGACCCTCCTGCTCAGTCTCCCAGATTGCTGGAATTGGTGTTTGCCACCATGCCTACCTCTCACAAGTCCAACATTTTAAAACACTATTTCTTATTGTTACACAGGGAGTGATTCACTGCAAGTGAGAAAATTTAGTAATCTCTAATCTCTTTGGATAGTTCTGTCAGTTAATATGAGCATATCTGACGGTGCAATGGCCTCATATATTTGCCATGCGTGCAAGCTCCTTCCCTACACAGAGAGGCAGGGGACAGATTTGATACTGCAGAACAACTTCAGTGCCTGAAACATGCATCTTTGTAAGAAGAATATCTGCAAACTTACCTGATGCAAATGTGAAGATATGTCTTCATTTCTGATGATGACTACTAGAGTATCATCCATTCTGTGAAAAGCCTGACAGAAATGCTGAGGTTCAATTTCTGTATGGCCTCCTTTCCTCAGAATGTTCTGAAAGATTTATAAGCGGTCATTACCAACAGGAAGATACTGTACTTATAGTTTATTAAAAGTAATGCATCAAAAAAGCATATCCTATTCACTAAATAATATCCTAACAAGGCAACATAAATAGTATACATACATACATACATAGTTTTATACATTAAAAATGATTCTCAATTACAATTAACTGGATTCAGAAGTTTATTTCAAAAGTAATGTATATCTTGAAAGTTTATAAAATATCAAAAGCTGATTCTTAAAACAAAGCTAATCTTTCTTCAAGTATCTTCAGGGATACTATATATTTACATTTAAAATACTTCTATTGAGGCCAGCCTGGGCTACATCATTGAGTACAAGGCTAAGCTATACTACAAAGCAAGACCCTGTCTCAAAAAGCAAAACAAAACAAAAAACAAAGCATGAAACCTTTAGTCATAACATTTCCAGAACTTTAAAAAATACTTATGCATTTCTTTATCACTAATGAGGACTGGTTTTAGAAAATCAACAGTTCTTTGGTAAGATAGGTGATATAGTTGAAACTGCATGTGGTTACAAAGGACTGCTGTGATAGTTCACTCCTATTACCCCAAACAGCTCTCCAACATGAAGCTTTCCCAGGAATATTTAATTGTGTAATCCATGCATTAACTCAACTGCGCCTTCCTGTGTGACTTTGTGCTGTTTCTATCTCAAGGATTCTTGGTTTCCATAGCCTCAACTATACCCAAAACACAGTCCAACCATCGTTTATTTCAGGTATGAAAAAAATATTACTATGACCCATTTGCCTAGGATCTTCAACAAAATAGTTTTTTCAAATCCATTTTATTTCAAAAAGAAAAAAAAATCAAAACACAGCAATCAGGGGGCAACAGTGGTATACACACTGCATATTACCATCCCCAAATCAGTCACCCAGAGCACAAGACATCTGTATTCAAATGTGCGAACAATACCAGCACAAACTTTTCAATGAACTCAGAGAAATCAATAGCATAACTATCTTAACTATCTTGTATATATGCATACACACACACAGACACACACACACACACAGTTTCTTTCAGCTTGTCATCCTAGTGAGACAATATGATGTCAAACAAGTTTTAGTTATCTGATTATCAAAATGGATCCCATGATTTTCAAGAAATTTGTACAAAATTTCTCTGACAAAGAGTCCAATGAAATATCTTAATATAAATCTTCAGCCATCACTTGTTTTACTAATAAACCATTAGAATGAATAATTTTTCATCAAATCCTGGGATGTTCTGGGTTGTGTACTTTAATTTCAATAGTACTAATGAACCTTGAAGATCTGACTCATTTTTCTTATAAACAGGCAGGCCTACCATTCCACCACCAATTTATGATGTTTCAGGACTCTCCAGGACAGAATAATTACTAACAATGTTTTTGAGCTCTTAGAAACTTTTTGCTCTTGACAGTGTGCCAAGTGGGAGTTAAGCAAAATCCCACAGCAAGTCTACCTGCAAGGACTTACCATGCAGCATATCCTTTGTAGTTACTGTCACCAGAGGTGCTGACATGGTGACATATGGGATAGAACTAGTGAGGCATTTAGACCAGTGCACCTCATGACTAGCTCTGCATCATTTCCTTAGATCGAATGACCTCCTGAACCAGGCTAATCACCTCAAAACATGGCAGAATGCCAGCAGCACAATACTCACAAGAGCTTTACATTGATTTGTATGATTCCTTTATCAGTGTTTTTTTTGTTTTGTTTTGTTTTGTTCCATTAGACTATAAGGAGCATCAAAACAAAATGGCAGTATTTTTTTCCTACCCAGTCAATGGACAAAAGTGCTATTGTCCAAAAGATACTGTCAGCTGCCAGGGTTGGCAGACAGAGCAGCTGGCATGCTTGGGGCCCATCTTTAGGCGAGGGCCTCAGGCACTGATTACATATGGGGATGTAGAAGTGGAAGAAGTCAACATAATCAGGACAAGAGGATTCATCTTTCTTATAGAAAAAAGTTTCATCCATGAAAAGGAAGGCTAGCAATATATACTATGTCATGTATCATGGCTCTCTGTGCTGAGAGGAACTAGTAATAGTGACACTTAAGTGGCATCTGGAGAAGGGTTAACCCATTCTCCAGACTTTAGGTCTACGTGCTGTTCCTCACTAGAAAGACTCATAGTTCCTTGCAGAAATGGCTAACTCCAATGCTTGGGCAAGAAAAATACAAGAGAAGCCTGGAACACTGTGTTGCACTACAAAGTAAGAAAGTACTTAAAGAATTATGGAGACATCAAAAGGACACAAAAGCCAGCTCAATGTCACTCTCATTGGCTGGGTCTGGGACAATTTCAGGGTTAAAAAAAGGAAGAACAGATAGCAATTCTTTGAGTGTAACACAGACCATGGTCCACACTAATAAAAGTAAGCAAATGAATGAATGAATGAGAGTGGACAAAGTCTACCCTGTGATAAAATGCCAATTAACAAATGTAAAATGATAGAATTAAAATACTACCACATCTCAATCAACAATCATAGTAACTGATTCAGATCAGAATCATCAACAGATGTTAAATCAGGTGGGTAAAATTCTGAAGAACTGTATTATTACCTAGTCTCAAGAATTTCACTTGTTAATTACTATGAACTAAAAACATATTTATTAAATAAACTTTACACTGGGAACCTGACAGATGATCTTAACCAAGTAAATATCAACACATCACTAAGGGGACGAATAGACATCAGGTGCCTCATAATAAAAGGTTCCAAGTGACCAGAGTATCACCTCTCATCTAAAATGTACAAATAATAAGGAAATAGCATATCAGCACTAACTAAGGAAAGTTCTATAAAATAACCAGCCTTACAGTCTTTAAAACTGTCATCATCAGAAAAGTGGTGGGAAAGAAACTATTTCAGATTGAAGACATGACCATAGTGAAATTTGTGAAATTTTATCTTATTGGATTAATATTAACTTCCTGATATTTATGGTTGCACTGTGGTTATATAGATTTGTATCCTGTACATTCCTCTTGGTTATATAGATTTATATAGGTTTGTGGTGTTCTTCAAATACATATTGCCCTTTTGATTATATAGATTTATACAGATTTGTGTTGCCCTTCAAATACAGGAATCTAGTAAACTCTGAGAAGATAAAATAAAAAAGCTAATGGCACATCAAAATAAGATTCTTTATATTGATTTATATGATTCCGTTGTACAGGATACAAATCTAAAAAACACCTCTAACCAAAATCATTTCTGTGATTCCTTCTGGCTTTTCCAAAGTCAGGACTGTACTCACAAGAATATGAGGTGTTCTAATAATCAAATACAAAATAATATATCCTTAGCAAAACGAATGATCTGTACCGCTACAGGAACACAGGCAATTCATTTTTCCAAAAAAAAATCTGTATATTAGTAGTGGAAATACACTTATATTTATACTTGATTACAAGTATGCCTATACTAATAAATTTCTGTGATAGTTATTGCACTAATTCTGGAATATCATATAAATATTCAAACATAGTAAAAATGGGGATCCTTACAGAAAAAAATTGGTATGCAGTTAAAGACTGAGCTGTGAAACTTAAATACCACCTCATACCATTTTATTTTGAAGCTCAAACTTTTGTAACTTCTAAAATAAACTATAAGCCAGGTGTGGTGGTGCATGCTTGTAATCCCAGCACTCAGGAGGCTGAAGCAGGAGGATTATTACAAGCTTGAGGCCAGCCTGGGCTACAAAGTGAGCTCAAGGTCTGCCTGAACTAGAGACTCTGTCTCAAAACAAAACATTATAATTAGAAGGTAATCATGATAATATAAAATGCAAGAGTAAGCTGGCACTTTACCTTTGTTCTTGAAAAGAATGTTTTGTCTTCCGTTTCAACAAGATAAAAGAAGAAAGGACTCTTACAAGTCCCTTTCAGAACACTATTTAGCTTGGTATGCAAACTGGCACACAAGTCTGTAATTATGTCTTCATAGGAGGTGGTCTGTCTTGGAAAAGATGGATACATCTCTTGGGATATGGCTTCTTCAGAAGTCCTGTCTAACTCTTCATCCTGGAAATCAGCATGGCTGCTGTTCATCATCACCTTATTGAACTCGGCATATTCATTAAGAATGAGGGAAACATCATTCCGAAATTCTTTCGAAGTACTGTTGTACCTCAGTTTGTTGAGGTGGAATGAAATAGTCTGATTACTTTGAGAATCTGCAAGATTTCTATTATGACTACATCTTTCCTTCCAAAATGAGGAAGAGCTATCCACATCACTGGGTGCATGGCCACTTCTGTACTCACTCTGCTCTCTGGTATCAGAATGTAAGACTGTTACCAGAATGGGGCTTCTGTTCCTGTATGTAGGACTCAGAACTGGGGGCTTAGGCATTTCTGTCAAATGGAAATCTCCCAATGAAATTTGCAGAGGTGAGTCAGATTGTCGAGAACCTTCCATCCTGAATAACTGTTTTAACCTATATATAAAACGCAGGTACTCCAGGTCTAAAGTGTTCTGAGTGAGGTTATCTGCCACCTGCCAAGTGCTTGTCCAGGAGCTGAGCAGGCCACAGTTTACAGTGAAACTAGGGTCCCTTCTCACCCTATGCAAAGTTCTTGTCATGTCTTTGAATTCTCTTGTTACAGTAAAGTTAGTGTAAATCCTGGGGATACCGTAAAGATCTTGGATTTGGACACAATGTGGCACGCACTTATCTGCTTGCTTTAATCCAGTGGCCCAGTTTCTTGGAAGAATGCTTGTCTCCAGCCCTTCAACTTCATTAGAATAGTTGCAAGCTTCATTATCACTGTTGTGAAAGCTACCGAGAGAGTCACAGTCATCTTTCACAGCTTGTTCATTTTTGCCAGTATAACTACTTTTCAAAATGCTGGAAATCTCCATATCTAATCTGGGATTTCTAAAATTATCGAGGGAGTCTTCATCAGAATCTCCAGAAAATGGGTCATGGTGCATGTCATAATTCACACTCACAGCTACACTTTTGCCCAGGATTTTAGAATCTGCCTCATCCTTCTGCCCTTCATTAGTGCTCTTTTGGTCTATACATTCTTTAGAAACTTCATAAACAAGATGGTCAAAAGATTCTGGAACAAAGGTAGCAGAAGATTCTTCACTGATGCTTTCATTGGTGTGTACAGTACTATTGTAAGGACATGCATCCATGGGCAAAATCTCACCACTCAACGGCTCTTTTTTTTCACACACAGATGTGCCCGACTGTGTCTGAACTGATTCTTGTTTGCTTTTGGTAGAAGCTCCGGAGCTGGACTGAAGGTTGACAGCACCCAGATCTGTACCTTCTTCATGTAATTCAGCTTCAGTTCTACTATTCCCAAGCAAATTAGCCATTCTGATGACTGATATTTCCTGTGTCTGAAAGCCTCGTTCTATACTTTCTGGTCTTGCACACTGTGTGAATATATCACTATCTGAAGCAGAACAAAACTCTGGGGTCTCTGGTTGCACGTGTATCTGTGTAACATCAGTTTCATCAACAGGAACAGAGTTCATAAACTTAACCTGAATATAACTGCCACTATCTGTTTTCAAGTCACTATCATAGACGTTTTCCTTTATGCTTTCAGGGCTGTCCTGTTCTTTTAATGGTATATTCATTATGCCACTTACAGCAGTTTTAGAAACTGTGTCAGCCAAAGACTTATTTTCAATAGTCTTTGTAGAACTAAATGGGAGTTCGTTGGACTCTGAAACAAGATGTTTAAAGCCCAAATTTTTATTCTCTATACTAACTGGCTGCAAGGGATTTCCTGATTTTACCAGTTTTTCAATAGATGGCTTGAAGTTATTTCCATAATTGGCAGCTAAGGCAGCTTTGCTTAACTCTGGGTCATAGTACTGCACCTCTTCTGAGAAAGAGAAACCTTCACCATGCTCACTTGGGGCAATTTCCTCAGTTGTTTTACCAGAGAATATTAGTCTATCTTTTTTTGCTGGATGACTAGTTAATATCAGAGGCATTTTAGCAGACAGCTGAATTTGCTGTAGCTGAATTTCTTGTCCCTCTAGATGGGTGGTAGGACCAACAAAAGAATTTTCTTTTTCTGTTACAGCAGAATCATCTGACTCAATCTGGGAGAATTTGTTAGTTTTCTCACACTGTGCAGCATAAAGTTTTAAACTACCTGGAGACACAGCCTGAAATGACTGTGTTTCTTCAATTGGTACTGGGGAATCAAGACTAGAAGCTGGTGATACGTCTTCAATTAAAGAATTAAAGGGAAAGTCAGACGTAACATTGATTTCCTCCCCAATCTCTAGAGTACAATTTGGTTTAGAAAGTATGAAAGTAATTGGTTGTGAACTATCACTTTTTCTCTCCCTGTTTCCTAGTGGTTCTTTTGACAATGTAGAATAAGCTGACACAGAACTAGCTGAAATCACTTCTCTTTTTTCTATGAGGGTCACTTCTTCTGGCTCAACTATTTCTTTAGCTATATTCTGAAGTTCTAAATTTGCCCCTGGAGACTCCTGAAGTTGCTCTGTTTCATTAGCTGGTACTCTTTCTCTGGGACTTGCAGGTGGAGATATTGTTAAAGTTAGGTCAATATCAGAATTTTCCTCTTGTAACTCCAGGCTGACCTCCTGCCCATTCATTGGCAAATTGATTGACATGGCAAACACTGAACTAAATGATTCAAAATTCATATTTTCACAGCTTAAATTTCTCTTGCTATTCTTCCTTAGTTCTAAAGACTTATCTGATATATTATTTTTTGGTGGGACACAATCATAAGAATTCCTTTTTCCTAAAGAGGCAGAGGCTGATGGTGAGACTTCAACCTGTGATGGCTCTATAATCCCTTCTGAAGATATGCTTGAGAGATTTTGAGTCTGTAGGCAGACATCTTGAGTGTGTTTCATTTCTTCACTGGGTAATGGATAACTAGAAGGTTTAACTAATGATAATTCCTCCATTATCAATGCTTTATCAGAGGATGGTGATGAGATGGGAAGAGGTATCTCTTTCTGTAAAGAAAGCAGTTTATCATCAAGTGTCTCTCTTTTTCCAGAAGAGGCAGAAAGGTACTTAGTGTTTTTCTGTCCTGATACTGCTAGAGATGGAATGTCCTTAACACCGTTAGTTTGTGCCTCTTCCAATGCAGATACAGGATGTCTAACATTCACAGCAGATGATGCTTGTTTAATCGGTTCGATACTAAAGGCCACAGGTTTCTCAGCTCCATTTACTTCTGTATGTACTGGTACACAGGCATTTTTTTCTAAAGTGAAAGTAACTGGTTCTAGATTAATCATCATATAGTCCGTATTATCATCTGTTCTTTCCAAGGAGGACTGACCTTCATTGTGTATAGGGCTGCTATGCTGGATAAGGTCCTTTACAACATTTGTATTTGTATGTAAAATATCAGCTCTGCTTTCAAGATGGCTGTAAACAGACTTTCCACACATCTCTGACTGACTGTTGGCCTCAACATAAGTTCTGGTGAATGTAGCTTGTGTGCCAGTGTCATTATAAGAAACCATTCTTTTGCTGTCAAGTGGCTGAAAGGTTTTATCTTCATCAGAAATAAAAGGTCCATTAGTTTGAGTATTTCCAGTAACAGAAAGCACAAGATTAGAAGCTTCTAGTTTATCTGCAGATTTTTGTTTAGCTTTCTCTCCAATTACCTAAATGAGAAAAGTAAACAAATCAAAAAATATCAGCGTCAAGAAGATCGTAAGAGCAGAAAAGATAAAATCCAATTTTAGTCAGTGTTCATTCTGACTCCTCTACTTTGTAGGAATACCACAGGGTAGAGATGAATCAAATCGCTCTCTGTTCTGAGGCATTAACTCAGGGGCTCACACATGCTAAGTAAGCACTCTACTACTGAGCTGCAAACCCAGCCTGCAATTTTTCTTCTGTAAAAGTATAAACAGATTAGAAACCAGGTGTGGTGGGGCACAACTGCAATCAATTTGTTAATAAGATTACAAAATAACTTAAATCCAAGAATAAATTTTTAAAAACACATGAGTTTTCAATTATTATAAGTACGATGGTATTTGTAAATTTTCCAAAAGACAGAGTAAATTAAGGTCCTCAACTCTTACCTATCTTCTCTGCTTTAAAACTGAGATACTTTTCATTTGAATAACTCTCATTCCACAAAGCAACAGAAAATTTATTAATATAGTTTGCAATCATAAATTAAACTAAAAGAACTTTAAATAGCAGCAGCAGAATTTAGTCTACATATTAGCAGAAATACCTCAAGACAATGTGATAATCTGATAAACACTTTTGTTTTATTTAAAACATCCAGCCTAGTCCTGTCTAGAATATAATAAAATGGCAACCACACAATTCACCATACCTCTACAATGTTCGGAACATGTTTTAACTCTTTGTTAAAAACATTTCTGTTTCTGCTGCATGTGGTGGTGTCAGCCTATAATACCAACACTAATTGTAAGTTTAAAACCAGCCTCAACTTAGTGAGACCCTGTCTCAAAACAAAAACAAAAACAAAAACGCTGAAGAATTAGCTTAGTGTGGAATCCCCACAAAAATGAAGCTACCATAGTGGGCTCCCAGATCATCTGAGCCCTGTGATCATTTTCTACTCCTCTTTTTTTTTTTTATTTAGGATGGCAAGTAAAGTACCTGCAGACAATTAGAACAACACTTCTATGAAAACTAAACTTTTGGCATGAAAATCCTCTAGCTGTAGAGTTCACTTTCTCAACATAAAACAATGTCTTGGGCTTCAAATGTGATTTTACATTTAAAAAAACGAAATTTCTTCAAATATAACGCTAGCATTTATAGTATTCAATCATACCTCATTATTACAAGAATAGATAAAATTCTGGCTCTCTGTATGACACACTGTTGCAAATATTTCCTTCTGTTCATTCTGTACACAGAGTTCCAATCCTCTGGAAGATGGTACTTTAATGAAAGGTAGGAAGCCATTAGGGCCATGGAAGGATACTTCGTCAGCACGACCTCTGGACATTCCATTAGGCTCCAACAGAGGCTCTACTGAACACCTTTCCACACTGGAGGATTCCTCAATTTCGTTGAGTTCAAAACATTCTAATGTGCTATTTAGAGACACATATTTTGCTGGGTTGCTGTGTTCTACCACTTTTCGGGATGACTGTATGACTTTGTTCTGATTTTTGTGAAACAGAGCTACCCACATATGAATCACAAGCTTTGTTTCTTCCATATTTTCAGGCAAATTAATGTCCCAGGGCCTGAAATTTTAAAGAACACATGAAAGTTAAAATGGCTGTTTTAGTTGATAATTACAAACTTATGAACTAGTTTCAGTACTCACTTTGTATTAAATAGTACAGATAGGAGACAATGAGTAAGAAAAGATGACGTAAAAATAACTATGAAGTCTAACCCATTCCATCCATTTATTATTTTAACCCAGCCCTTAAGCTTAACCACTTCTTTTTCAAATCACAAAACTGGCGTGAGAGAACTATGATCTGAATAATTGATTCCTAGTCTAGCATTTGTCTTTTATACCTATCAACGCTTTGCAGACAGAACACTAATATGCGAATAACTGTTACATCAACTACCTAAATCCTCATCACTTTCATTCTTCTGACTGTAGCCAACTCACTTGTTTTCCATTATTTTTGTGTCTCTCTTCTAATAGTTGGAGAAGGCTTAAAGAGTACAATATTACTCTAGGCAATCGAGCAGAATTACACTATGATTACAGTCCCAATAATATCTTGAAACCATAATGGGAGATACAGAGCATTTCTGGCCTCTGACAGATAAAAGGATAGTAGACAGTTTGAAGTGGGATGAGTGCAGATTAAACTAAATTAGAAAGGATTAAGGCTAAGGAAATAATTAGCCTACCAGTGTACATGTGAAACTAAGGATATATGAACATGTATAAAGAAAGAAGTCTGCAAGACCTGCAAAGTCCGTTAGTCACATGTGAAACAGTTCACAGTAGGTAATTATTTATCATTCCATAATTTCATCATGCTAGTACTTCTTGCTCGTAGTGATGGTTTGATGGGCCAGCCACTGTAAAAAAGTCTAAGACAGGTAAACGCCTCATCACATTTACAACCATGCTTAACAAGGTTACCCACAGACTGTCATCCTCCTTTGACATCGCACTGGAATCTGTTAGAAAGGTGGACTCTCAGAGCTTACTTTAGACTAACTGCACCAGGATGTTTAGTTTTAATGAGTTCCCTAGAAAAGCTGCACACATGGTAAAGACTGAGAAGCACTCATTAGTTACATAATTTGCCCAGGGTCATAAAAGGTAATAAAATGGGTCAGCCTACACGTTAGACTAGACTTCTTAGAGTGGCCTGAATACTAAAGCCTGTGATATTAACCATTCTGCTATTATTGACTCAACCTCAGTTTCTCTATTTTTTTGAGACAGGGTCTAACTTTGTAGTTCAAGCAAGCCTTGAACTCTTGGCAACTGTCCTGCCTCAGTATCCCAAGCACTGGAATTTTAGGCATGCACCACTATGCCTGGCTAGCCTTAATTTCTTCTTATGGAAGACTTAAACACCCTTCTATAAAACCATTTTCTCCTATCAATCTGATCAATTTAATAAGATAAAAGTAATTTTTAAATGTTTCTCTCAGAATTCAATCTTAGAATTAAATACATAAAATAATTACTGCTATGCCGTTTTACATTAAGATCTCATCTAAAACAATTCAAAGACCATGAGTGTTAATAAAAGAGCATTACAAAATGAAAAGCCTTTTGTAAGGCTAAAGTTATCTTTTTTTTTTTTTGTCTTTTTCGAGACGGGGTCTCACTATGCAGTTGAGGCTGGCCTTGAGCTCACTTTGTAGCCCAGGCTGGTCTCGAACTCTCAACGATCCTCCCACCTCAGCCTCCCGAGTGCTGGGATTACAGGCGTGAGCCACCATGCCCAGCTCGCTAAAGTGATCTTTAAAAAGCTGTCCTCTGATCACTGTCAGTGGCAAACCTTTTATTCTCAAATGTTAATAAACACATTTACTTAATATTAATACCAAATTACTGGTTTTATACAGAACACTTCTACTTCTCCAAAATATGACACAAGTTTCCCATCTTGCAATGTAAATCTCAACAGAAAAGTTACATCCACTTTCATCAAATTTCACTCCTACTTACCCATGCAGTGCTCTTACAACAGTTTTCTCCAGTGGGTTGTTGGAGTATCTGCTATCCAAATTGAATGCATATCCTGTTTCACATTTGAAAGTGACCTTAACGGACCCATCACAGCTAACTACAGTATGGGAGCAAAATACATTTTTCAGGTTGGAAGATATAAATCGACCTCTGCGCTTTACCCATGAATCCTCAGAAAACTTTTGTAGAGGGGAGGGGTTTTGCAAGTGCCGAAATGGCATGACTTTCCCCACTGGAGTTCCAGTGTCAGGGCCTTTTGTTCCATTCTTGGCAAAAGTAGGGCCTGGTAACCCTCTCTGCAGTAGATGTTTCTTTGAATGTTCTCCAAGGAGCAGGGCATATGAATGTTCCACAATAATAAGAGAGATTTGGCTTGCACCTGAAGGTTCTAATGTTTCCTTATGGAGTATTGACTGGGCATTAGCAGGTGTCTTATTACAAGGAACCAAGTTCTCTTCCTGACTAACAGTTAAGTCTGACTCTGAATTACTTTTCTGATCACAGGATGATTTAGGGAATAGTACACCTTTTGGATTTTTAAGTCCCCTATGATATTCATGGTCAGAAGTACCATACACTGAACCTTCTCTGGATAATGAAACATCATTTTGTGGCAATTCAGAGGAGCAGGGAAGGTTTTTAGCTTCACATAATGGTGTGGAAGAGGCAGCAGAGCTTAATGCTAGATCAGCTAACATATTTAGGGCCTGGGAGTCACAGGTGATAATGGAGTTTTCAGGAAGATCTTTTTGAGTCACTGTAGTACTTTGTGGTTGAGCTGTATTTATACTAATTCCATCTTTTTGACCATCTGATGAAATTTCTGATTGAAGCTGTAAAGCAGTTTCTTCTTTGCCTTCAGTATAAAAGAAAAAAATGAAAAGATATAACACTATTCATAAAATTCTCTTTCATATTACATCTTAGTGAAAATTAACAGATACACATTCAAGAAAGATCTCAATATATTACACAGATTATATACTAGAATTTTATTAATGGATATGTGTATTTATTATAAAGTACAGATGTAGAAATAAATCTTAAGGGATTTATACACTAATTTTAAAAAGATGTCACCATTCAAAATGCATGCATTGAACTATATGTAAGGCACACTATTAAGTGAAGAAATATACATAGAGGGAAAAAAATCAAAGGAAAATGAGTTTCCTACTATCAGGGAGTTTACAATCTAGTAAAGACATAAGCAGGTAGCAGTTGGAAGTATGTATGAATTAGTTAACTAACATACTTTCTCAGAAATCACTTCCTTTAATAAGTGATAAGAAAAGTCACCTAAATTTAAAACAGCAATTTAAAAAAATACATTGTGCTTAAATTATAACATGTAATGATACAAAAAATTAGGAGTTTTGAGTATCCAGAATTACCAGTTGACGTTTTATGTTTTAAAATGTTTCTTTTGGTACTGAAAATATTACCCTTTTACTCTGTCCACAAGAGTAAATTTGGTAATTTTTCTGTAGATAATGAAATCTTTCAGTTTGGCCTTAAATTTACATTCTCCAAGGGGCTGGGGATTTAGCTCAGCGGCATAAGCACCTGCCTTGCAAGCAGGCGGTCATGAGTTCGATCCCTGGTACCAATAAAAAGTTAAAAAAAAAAAAAAAGTTTAAATTTACATTCTCCAGTAATTTGCTTACCTAGTTTCAGGATATTACATTAATTCTCATTTTGTTTTGTTGTTGTTTTTTGCTTTTTTGAAAAAAGGTAAAAAAAAAAAATAGAGTTCAAGGACTGGCCTTGAATTCATGGTGATCCTCTTGCCTCAGCCTCCCAAGTGCTGGGATGACAGGCTTATTAATTCTTCTTAAATGCCATTATTATTAAGAATAAAGTTTATAATTATACTAGGCAATGATTCCCTGTTGCAAGTGAATGGATAGACAGAAAACTCAACTGTGCTCCTCTCAATAATTATTTGTAGTAAGACTGAAACGAATTGATAGCCTGCTAGAAAAAACTAGTACATTTAAAGAAAAGAAGAAAACTAGTCTATTACACCATCATTAGAATGAAAAGGGTATATAGGAGCATAAAATTAATCAACCACTGTCTAGTTTTTGTTGAAAATAGTAAAATCCAAAAGGATTTGTGGAAAAAAGGAGTTCAAAACAGAGACAGCTGCCCCATGGGTATACTGGATACACCCTGTCACACACACACACACACACACACACACACACACCCGCCCATCCCATAGTGGGGATCAGTCCCAGAACCTTGGGCATCCTAGGCAAAAGCTCTACCACTGAGGTACATTCTCAGCCGTTAATATTTTCTATTTTGTTTTGGTTTTCATTTTGAGACAAGATCTTGCTGTGTAGTTACGACTGGTCTTGTATTCCCTATGCAGTCCAGAATAGCCTTGAATGAAGATCTTCCTCACTCAGCCTCCCAAGCGCTGGGATTAAATATGTGCCTTACCATGCCCAGAAGAAATAAATAATTTATTTTATGATACATGCTTGCTGATACTAGTTTCACTTTATCTCTGTTAACATTAGGGCTTTCATATACTTACCTGTTAACTTACAAGCTATTTAACTATGAAATATATTGTATTGAAGAAGAATAGTAGTTTAATAAACATGTATAGTCTCAAGTAATTTTTGACTTGTAACAGATAATCAAACAAAAATATGACAATGATACTCTAAGACAGTGTCAAATAAATAAGACAATGCCAAATGAATTCTATAAAGTTTTTATGTTTAATAAAAATTTAAGTTTTTTAAAATAAAAATTTAAAGTTTGTGAATAAAAAGTTCAAACTTTAAAAAGGATAGAAAGTTACTAGTTTGAGAAAAATAAAATTGACTCCAAAATTCTCACTTGATTCTGACAATCAAAACTCAAAATCTTTTAATCAGTACTTTGCAAATTAAAGCCAGCAAGGCCATGTTCCACCTGTCTTAATATGTTCCTAGTGGGCCACACATGCATGAATCAGATAGCTTGTACCATTGGCAGTACATGTATGACTATCCCAGGCGTTGGCATGGGACAGTACTGCATGCACCACTAATAGTTCAATACACCCAACAGGACAATCATGCACATATTACCAGTGGTTCAAGACAGGAGGGCTGTTTTAAACTCTGATATCTCAAGTATAAGAAATAAAATGGATTAGTACAGGTAATTGAGAAATGGAAAAAAAATCAAGAGATTACTTAAAAGGCTGTTTCTTAAAAATTTAACTTGCATGTGGTTGCATATATATAGATATTATAGTACAATCAACCTACTTTTGAACATGCATTTTGAAAAATTAATTTTTCTGGGCTCACTTTTGTGCCAATATCCAATGGCATAATTCCTCAATAAATTTGTCAAAGAATATTAAAGCTAATTCAATACAAAGAATTCAAACAACATTGCTATAATACACTATATATCTATTCCCATGTTTATAAACTGTAAAGGGAGGACCAAGCCACATCAAACAATTAGCATAAAGTAAATTCTATAATGTCCTCAAATACCCAAAAGAAAACGAGCATAAGGTCAGAGAATAAGGAATAAGGAGATGCTTCTATGTGGAGACAGATCTAGCTGCACAGAACCTGGACGGGCAGAAAAGAATTATACCACAGTAAAAATACATTATATTGTACCTGGAGCAGACAAACTGACCAAATGAAAAGAAACATGTTGGGAAAATACTAAGAGCTAAATATGGACACATGGGTAAGACCAAAGCATACATTCCCCTTAGAAGGTAGGAGATTGCAAATTTAATATGGAAGTGAAAACTATATCACTATGAGCTTCTAAGGAAAATCTTTGGTTATAAAACATTAAAGGAATTTAAGAAACAAGTTCACCCATCATTCCACCTCACCAACAAAACAGTTTTTCTCTAAATCTCTACTATCTGTGAAATCATTTTGGGAAACAAAACAACATATGCACAACAACAGGACTTAACAGCACAGATACAGTGTCATTTATACTTCACAGTCTGGAAGAAGAATCACATCACACACAGAAAAGTTAAGAAGGGAAGCGGACCCAGACCTAGGAGTAGAGGTCGTGTGTGTGTCCAGCTGCATAAAGGTGAAGTCTGAGGTGACAGCAGAAGGTTTTAGAAAAGAAGCTATGTCTAAAAGCCTGAGATACAGCAGTAGTCAGTTTTTTGTTCATATCACTAAACTTTATTATTCTCTTAAAGTCAGAAATGTAAAATAACTTCTAAAATGAATAGCTTTATAGTCAAATACAAAGTTCTGGATTAGTGACAGTTCTGAGCAATGTTCACAATCCCTCAAGACTAAGAGCCTCTTACTTTTTATAACTAATTATGATTCAGAAAAATACTGCCACACACTACCTACTCATACAGTTAGTCATAAATACAACCTTTTATACTATTAACTCTTTTAAAAATTCATGTTTGGAATTTATACAAATTAAAAAGTATTTGGTGAAAAACCCAGTCTTTGTACTTTCCTATTTGTCTACAATAGGAAATCAAGTTATTTACGTCAGGCAGGGTTTGAACGAAAGAAAACAGAATGAATTACTGATACATTTCAGCTGCTCTCATTTAAAAACATATCTTCAGTCTCTATCAGATCTGTATGCTAGTGTTTACATTGACAGGAAGAGTGTTTCTTACCAGCGTGCAGCTGCTTTTTGATTCTGGGATTCTTACTGCTCTTTATTGTATTTACTCTCTTTTTTTGTGAAGATTTCTTCATAGATGACTTAGCCCCTCGAACAGTTTTGACTGGCGATTTCTCTCGTCTCCTGGATGTTTTAGCATTTGTTGCCACAGGAACCTCTTTAGAAACAGGAACGTCTTGGTTTTTCCTATTCAGTTTGGTTTTCTGTACCAACTGTGCAGTCAGCACCTCCGCACCTTACATAGAAAGACACCATTTTTAAGGGGTAGGGGCTCAGGTATTTTTCAACATAGTTTTTGTCTTTATTTCTTTTGTTTTGGGGGGCAACTGTGTAAGGGACAATAAATTATAAATTCTGGGGTATCACTAAAAGATTTTCGTTTTGCTTTTTTTTAAAAATTAAGTTAAGGCCAGATGTGGTGGTGCATGCCTGTCACTCCATTACTTGGGAGTCTGAGGCAGGAGGATCTCTGTGAGTCCAATGGCAGCCTCGGCTACAAAGTGAATTCAAAGCCAGCCTGAATTGCATGAGACGCTGTCTCAAAAAGACAAAAAAGAGTTAGGAGTCAAATGTCCTCACATAAACATAAATATAGGAACTTGTTAGGGCCTGCTTATATTTTTGGGGGGGGTACTGGGAATCGAACTCAAGATTTTATACTTTTGTTATTGAGCTAGATCTCTGGCCTTCTACTTGTAGTTTTATCAGGTGAAGAAGAAAAATATCATAATAATATAAAAACCACAACCTAACTTTGTAAAAGCCTGTAAACCTTTTCTGACTGATGTCCCAGGTAAAACTAAACACGCTAGCTCACTGCCCTGAGAGATAGAAAATTGCATTTAAACAAAAAGCAACACAGCCCCTGTAAGACTACATGGTTAAAACTATAATTGCCCTATAGAACAGAGACTAGTTGCTCACAAAGTCACATTATGTAATTTACTAGTCATTAACATCTCAATTTTAATACCATCTGAAAATGAATTAAAAAATAAAAAATTTCAGAGAAAGACTGAGGAGTCTGCACCTGGTTTTATTTGCTTCAAATTTACCACTTTACAAAATAGAAATCACCCTTCTTACAAGATAACTGCTTTGCTTTTTATATGGAATTAAGAAAACAGCTAAAGGCAGAGGTAAGTAGGCAGGAAAACAATACCATTAGCTTAACCACTACCCAATAAAGTGTCAATTTTTGGAGCTAAAATATGGATACATTTTTCTCGTTGGCTTTTCATAAATTTGGTTGTTTCCACCAATAAAATTTAGCCCCAAAGATGTATAATTATACATGAATGTTGGTAAATATTTTAAAATTATACAAAAACCACTATTTCTCTTTCAGAATACTAACTATGATATTAAACAGCATAAGATACTGATGAGCGTCAGAGATATTTTGGAAAACAGACACATTTCATTTCATTCTTTTGAAGGGGTTAAAGAAAGGAATGGTTTTAAAGAAAGCTTCCAGAATGTCTTAAAATTCCAGATTTCTCTAGCTCTGTTTTCCTCCCCATGAAATTATCATAGGAATCAAGCAGCATATTGGTTTTAAAGGTAAGACTTATTACACTCTAGTTACGTTTTCTAAAATTTTCAGCTCAGGGAAAAGGCAAAAATACAAACAGGAAAAATGGTTAATACTAAATTAAAACAAAACAAAAAGATTAGATAACCAAAACCTATTTGCACAAACAAGAAAGGAAGATCTCTCATAAACTGAGGTCCTAGGCTACGAGAGTTGGGGGGTGGGTAGTATTCTAGATGTGTAACTAAATGCCATCTTTCTCTTTTTTTTCCTTTTTATCGGTACCGGGAATTGAACTCACGACTGCCTGCTTGCAAAGCAGACGCTTATGCCGCTGAGCTAAATCCTCAGCCCCCTAAATGCCATCTTTTAATCATGTAATAATCCAGTGTAGGGTGGGATTGTAAAATGAATGTTTCACAGCCACCATTTTTTCTTAATTTAAACAGACCAGAAAACATCAGATTATATTACACAGAGAGAGGAAAAAACTTTGAAATTTCTGTTTCAGTCAGGTATGAACCTATGTGTACTAGATATAAAATATCTGTATTTTATACCTGAATATTCAGTAATTTAAAACACTTTGGAAACAGTAAGAATGTATGTTGAATTAGAGACAAGTTAATATCCTCAAGTAAACTGGTTTATGCAAAATAGAAGCTCAGTATGGTTGGCCTGGAATATACTTATAAACAGATGTACAGTCTGATTCCATGCTTTCTACTGTCATACTTTCCACCAGCCTCCTAAACACACATATACCACACCACTTTTCAAACCACAGCAGGGCATTAATTATTATTTGTTAAAACACAGGGTAAAATCTCAATTATTTGGAATCCTGTGCATCAGCATATCCTATGAGTTTCTCTTCTAGAGACTAGCATTTTCAAATTCAAAACAGCATAGATGGGTGGGCAAACTTTCTCTTAGGGGCCAGAAAGTGCGTATTTTCAGCTTTGAAGGCCATGTGGTAGTCTCTTCATCACAACTATTGAACTGCCAATGTTGAGTGAGAGAAGCCAAAGCCAAACATACCTGTGTTAATCATACACAGGTATGATTAACTGTTTAGTTCTCTACCCTTTTAGAGAAAACACACTAAATACAATTTGAGAATATGGCGTGGCATGCTGACTGAAGTACATTTGTCAAAATACTTAATGACTCTGGAATCTGATTTTATCAACTTTCCAGGAGCATCAAAACTTCTGTGGAACTTTTTCACTATATTCCATTTCAGTAGGTTGGTCTTTTCTTTTTTTTGAGACAGGGTCTCTCTATGTAGTGCAGGCTGGCCTCGAACTCACGGCAATTCTCCTGCCTCAGCCTCCCAAGTGCTTAAGATTCAGTTGATGTTGTTTTTCTTTAGTGCTGGGAACTGAACCTAAGCCTTTGCACTAAGCCCTTTTACTGTTTTTACTTTGAAATAAGGTCTTTCTAAGTTGTGCAGGCTGGGCTGGAACTTGAAACCCTCCTGCTTCAGCTTCCCAGATATAATCTCTCTGATACATACAGTCCCAGACTACTTTAGTGTTACGGGTTCAGGTACTTCCTCTTTTATGGGTGTTTAGGCTGTCAGCTATCACCCTCTGCTGCCACTGTCATATGCCTGCTTTTAGAAGATTCCCTTCTTCCACCTCAGTCTGTCAGAGGATAGCCCAAAAAAATAGATGGCCATCTTTCTGAGAATGAAACGTAAGTATGTGATAGTCTGAGAATACAGGATTTTCATGGGCAGGCTTTTGCAATGTCTTAGTTTATTGTATCTCATAGTGTTCTACAGTTATCTAGGTCAGTACTTCTCAAGCACCTGCAGGAACATACTTCTGCTAGACAGATATGATGGTGTTTGTAACAAACTTCTAATACTCTGCCATGTTCCAGTCCACTTAAACTCAGACAGGTACCGGCTTTGAATACAACAGATACTATTTTTTTTGTCTTTTTCCTTTTTATCGGTACTGGGGATCGAACTCACAACTGCCTGCTTGCAAGGCAGGTGCTTATGCCGCTGAGCTAAATCCCCACCCCCAACAGGTACTATTGTAATAATCTGTATAAGTTGTACGTACCTCTCTTTCTTTTCTGAGGAAACTGTCCTTTAACTAACTTCAGAGTTGGTGGAGAATGTGATCTGCTGTCTGTTGCAGGTGTTCTTTTGGCAAATGGGTGGCACAGGTTCACTCTTTTGCTGGGCACTACAGAAAGCATGGCGGCCTTTCTCTTTGGCTGTACTCTCAGATTTGACGCTGCTTTAAACATTTCTTCAAAATTCTTTTCTGTTTCAGTTTCTTTTTTTACTTCTGCCTCTGAATCAAGAAATTCAGGATCTGGAGTCATAACTAAAGAAAATCCAGCATCACAAATTCCATCTGAAATATAAGGAGATGGAAGATGCTCTGCTAACAAATCCAAAGCAGTAGCTACTTCCAAAGTATAACCAGTAGGATCTGAAAAATAAGACTTCAACTGAGTTACAGACTCTATAGCACACTTTTCAGGTGAAGGAACCAAGTCAAAACTATTAGACAGTGTCCCAAAAAATGTGGTATCTTTCTTTCCATCCTGAGCAGCAGTCAATGAAAGGCTTTTGTCCACCTTGTACAGTTCTTGGAAATTACGTTTTACTAATATGTTTGGATGAGTTTCTTCTTCAGGAAGTACTTTTTTTGCTTCCAGAAGGGCAGAATTAAGAGCAGGTAAAATGGGAACCACCTTCCATGAGATGTCATCTTCAATTTTCAAAACTTTCACCTCTAAAATAGATATCACATATATTAGAGGCCAAAGTTTCTTTGATAAAACATGTAAGGAAAGATAGAATAGTTAGATATGCTAAGAGATTAATGATAACCAAACAACAACTAACACACTTATGAGTATATTTGACAGATTCATGACAGGGGTGTAATTCGTATGTCTCGCTTCTACAATTTGAACTGCTAGGGTCATATATATGACTATCTCATTGGGTGGCTTTTTAAAAATTTTATTAGTAAAAAAAGGATACAAGCAATTATATCCGTTTGTACCACCAGGGGTACAAGCCACCCAACGAGACAGTCATACACATGGTTCAAACTGGGGGAGGGGCAGTGTTCACAAATATGTAACTTCACATATTTGAAATTACATGCACACACTGAACTGAAACAGAGTCACCGGACATGCAATTACTAAGAACAAATAAACTAAATTCTAGCTCCAGCTTTATCTCACTTGATCAGAAACCCAGTAGTTAATCAATGGTCCTTTATAGCAGCAACATTTAGCACAGATTTGCTTTCCTATTTTACTTATTGCCTTATTTGTTTTATTAGTACCCATACAACTCTCTTCAAATTCACTTTAGAAGTGATAATGCAAGTCAACTAAATTGACTTACAGGGTTTTTTTCCTAGATTCTTTTTATTTCATTTTAAAGAGAACAAAAGAAAACAGAATGAAACAAAGCAAATCAGAACAGGAAAATGCAAGCAACCCAGTGCTTCACAACAAAACAACAGGACATCAACAGTAGCTAACATAATGTTTCTTTTCTTTGAAATAGTTGAGCATACCTTCACACACAATATCAAACATAACAATATAGTAAAAAAACATTCAAAGGAATGGAAGCATTTACAGGACTTCAAAACCAAATAACAGGAAATGAATAATGGCTGCTATAATACCTCATTTTCCTAAAAAAATTTGTCAATAACATCACACATAATTAAATCAAATAAAACACAACAGAATAGAACCAATCAAAACAGAAGAACAAAAGCATGGTAGGACTTCAAAACAAGATGATAGCAAATCAGCAATAGCTACCATGTCTTGTTTTCTTCAAAATAGTGTTCATACCATCTCATGTAATAAAATCAAACAAAACAAAATAAAATCAGACCAATGAATGAAAGCATTATAAGACTTCAAAACAATAACAGGAAACCATGATTACCATAATATTTCCCATTATATTCAACATAGCTGCCCTTATCATCTGAAAGTATAAAATCTAACAAAAGAACAAAGCCAAACCTAATAAAATTGTGTAAACAATGCAAGAGTTCAAGATAAGACAATAAGAAATTGACGGTAGTTTCCACCTTTCCTTCCCTTTGCTCTTTTTTAAAAAATTTTATTTAAAGGAAGACTAAAAACAGAAAATGGGTAGAAATAATACATACTTTCAAAGAAAGAATAAACAGTAAGAAATCACTATTTGATATCAATCACTATTGATATTTACATATTATCCTCTTACAAATAGTTATTCAAGATACAAAAGTGTAGCATATAAAGTGGGGTTTCAAATAGCGAGACTGCAACCAGTTCTGTTCAACAAAATCTTAGTAATATGGTTATCAATCCTATACACTTATACATGTAGTTATTCATATCTTCATTTATGCTGAGACTGAACAAACCCAAGCAGGCTATAAGCACTCTGAGCAAAGAATAACAGTATTTCTGGGTTTCACATTATGATACTCCTGGGTCAGCACTGGGTACTGTAGTGTCTCTTTTTCTTCAAAGTATTTGTTCATTTCACTATGCGTTATAAGATCAGTTCTCATGAATCAACTAAATTGAAAGGCCCTAAATAATCTTCAAACCTCACCGAAACATTTGTTAGTTCCATCACCTTTTCTAGAAAATGGAATAAAAAAATTTTAAATTAGCTAAATCAACTAGTCTATTTAACCTTCTCTTCTAGCTCACTCTTTGAATGCTATTTCTTAAGCAAATCAGTAACTGAAATGAAGCAGCAAGAGAAAACAAGAACAGGTCAGGTTTTTGTGAACTTGTGAAAATTTGAGTTATCAGTAATATACACTGACAGATAAAATAGACTGCCAGTACTTAGTAAATGGAATGGGAATTATTCCGTTCTTTTAAAAGGGAAAGCACCTGCAGAATTATAAAACATCACGTCAGTCCTAGTTAAATAACTACTACTGTAGCAAGTATTAGTTAAAGGAAAGGAAGGGCAAATAAGAACAAGCAAGGACATGTGGTTAGTTGTTAAAATAAAAGTTTCTTTCTTTGTAGTTCATTTTTTAGACACAAGAAGTGAAGAAGGTATAAAATATAAAGTCTTTATGTATATAAAAAAAGCACACAGTTAACAATAAAGTAGCACTTTCTAGGAAACTGCATTACTGCAAGAAGGAACTTGGTAACACAGTATTATTTCTAACAGACCACTACAAAATCTTTATAATTTTTTAAGTTGGTTAAACAGAATATTACTCAAAGTAAAACAGTAACTTAAGCTTTAAACCTATGGATGACCCTAAGTAAAAAATATCTTAATGAGCCTCAAGAACAAATGAAAAATAAAACATTCCAATATTTATTCAAATAAGAGTTCTTGGTGTGTACTGGGTACAGGTAGTAAAGGTTCTTATCCAAGGGGCAATTTACATTTAAAAACAACGATGTCAGAAATATTATCGAGAGGTACTGTAAGATAAAGTAGCTAAAGTCAGCAATGGTGTCAGATGTGTAACCCTGGGCAAATTTAAGTCTCTGTTTAGCTTTTTTTAAGCCCGCTAAATCAATTACACCTTTTATAATACCTAACATAATTCAAATAAGCCAGTGTGTTACTACAAATGCTAATGTTTTGCTTACTTCAAGGAAGTGATACCCAAGGAAGTACAGCTCTTGGTCTTGAATAACTTAATACGATTTAAAAAATCATTTTTAGCTAATCATTCTGGTGCACGCTTGTAGACTCAAATACTTGAAAGGATAAGGTGAGAGAATCCTTAAGTCCAAGAATTCAAGATTAGCCTGGGCAGCATAGTGAGATCTTTCTCACCACTGTCCCCCTTTAAAAAAAGCAACTTTAAGAAATTCCCTACATTGGCTGTAGCCTTATAAATACCAGGGTAAGATTACGTTTAAATACGTACCATATTGGCTGGAGATACAGCTTAGTAACTGAACACTTGTATAACATGCACCACAAAATATAGAACAAAAAACACACAGTATGTTACAGAACATGGAGAATTTCCTCTTGTGATAATAGGTAGACACTAAACAATTTATTGATAATAAATCTAAGGATTCTAGTTGAAGTTATCAAAAAAATGATTTTGATTGCGGCCTCTCCAGGGGGAGAACCACTAGTGGCTCCTGAGATCTGCGCCATGTTGCAATTTACAACGCTGGTAAACCAAGCAATCAGCCTGCCTCCCTGCTATGCAATAGTGAGCCTACTGGTACACAGGCTGAGAGTGAATCATCTCACTTCCCCTAGCCCCTTTCTCCTGCCCCCCCAACCCCCATTAGCAAATGGGAACCAGAGATCTGAGCATCTCTTGGGAGGCTGACCATAGCAAATAAGGGGGGTTTCCTTCTACCATCTCTTTGAAGGCAAATATTTTTATTACTGTTTTGCTCTATTCTGATTAATGGTACTGCTCTATTCAATATTCTGTTTTGATAATTTCTATAATGTTCTGTATTTCATTTTATTTTGATATATGTGATTGAAAGAACACCTATTGTGAAAATAATGAGATATACTGTGATACCTATTACTCTTATCCCGGTAACCTTCTGTGAAGTTCTGTATCAATTTCACTACACTGTCTCCGTTGGCTTTATTCTATCTTGTTCTGTTGCATTTTACTACCTTCAAAATAAAAATTTTTTAAAACAAAGTGATTTTGAAACTACAACCTGATAGACATAAATAAACCAAGTACTGGTTCTCTACCTTTCTGATTGTTATCCTTCCCTAAGGGCTTTTTTTAGACATAATTTCCCCCTAACTGCCCTGCAAATATTAATACCACAGCTATACTGCATATCTGTTTAGGTACTACACAAATATTTTTTAACTGTAAGAGCTCAGTTTTGGACCGTTGCGGGGCAGTACCCCCAGAATACACGAGACAAATACGGAGATCGACAGTACAGACAGATAGAAGTAAGCATGTCTATGAAGACCCTGAGTCACACCTATTGTATAGGCTATGGGTAAAGCATACCTTGGTTACTACTGTTCAGCAACAAACAGATTCAATTTTGGACAAGCTCAATTTGGGGAACCTGGAGATAATCAAGATAGGAATGACAGCAGACACTGAAAACATGGGCCTGAGGTTCAGAGGAAACAGTAAGCCTTTAAAGACGGTCAAGAGGAGTTAAGTCTGTAGTAAAAGGGCAAAGAGTCACGTGTCACTACAATGATGAGTCGGATGGGGACCAAAAACAGACCAGGTGAACTGGGTGCTACTGTATTCTCACCTGTTGCCAGGAGTGAATGGAATAAATGTAACACATTTAGACTCCACTTTTCATCTCCAATAGCTATACAAAATGAGAATCAAAAGAAGAAGGGTTATTGCTTGTGATCTTATAAAATAAAAGTAAATAAACTGAAAGAAAAATTTCCCTAAAGTTAGCTGTCCTTACCTGGCTCTGGTATTAAGGCTGATGATGAAAGTAAAATGAGAAACCCTCGATCTTTTAAGCATTTGATGATTGCCTTAAACATGAAAGAAAGAAGGATTAATAACTTTGTCTACTATACTCTTTTGTGTATTCTGAGCGCAAGCAAAAGTTCTTGAAACATTTATAGGAGTGATGAGAATTTTGTCCCCAGTATCAGGAACCATAAATTCCTTAGCTGAAATAATGTTGGCCACATTCTGGCTAAACACAGTAACTAGAACAGCAAAGGTTAGTTTTAGAATACTGTTCAACTATATAACAGGTCAATGAGAACAGATTTATTTCATTTTTTTCCCCAATGAGACAGTTTAAATTTTCTTTCTTTTTTCTTTTTTTGGAGTTTTTCCTTTTTATCGGTACCAGGGATCGAACTCACGACTGCCTGCTTGCAAGGCGGTGCTTATGCCGCTGAGCTAAACCCCCAGCCCCAACAGTTTACATTTTCAATCACCACCAAAAACCAATACAGGTAATGCCAGCACTTGGGAGGCTGAAGCACGAGGATTGCTATGAGGCCTGCCTAGGCTATATTGCTAGACTCTGTCTCAGAAAATAAGGGGAAAAAAAGAGTCAATATGTTACCATGCAGCCATTAATGCGAGATGAATCAGGCCTATAAATACTGTATTTTACTTTGTTTACAGTGCTAAGGAATGAACCCAGGGCTTCACACAAACTAGGCAGGCAATCTACCACTGAGATACATTCTCAGTTCTAAGTAGCACATTAAACTCATGTTTACATAAAAATTTTTGCAGAATTATGGAACTAGAAAGACTAGATGATATCAACTTCCCCCAAATTCTCTCTATATCATCCTGAGAGATTAAAAAACTAGAGTAATCAATTTTAAAGGCAACAAAAAAATGTAGACATAAGTAAATTCTACCAGTCTTCAATGGAATCCAGAGCTCCAATTTTAATGTTTTTAGCAAGTAAGAGAATTTGTCCCCAGGAACACAGGGAAGTTATCTAAAAGCTATCATTCTAAATCATTAAGTTGAAAGTTCTTTTTTTCCACTGTTCAACATTTCAAAAACCTATATACCCATAACAAAGATGAAACCCAATGTTCTTACACTAATTTTAAGGTAATAATTACACAAAAGTGTACCTGAGACACAAAAGTGAGCTGAGATATAAGGCAGATAAAAACATGTTAAGTCAATAAATATTATGTGAACACATCAATAAAAATTAAGTAATGAAAATCATTTCAGCAATCTAAAATAATTCCATCCAGGCTTGTGATACAGCTCAGGGGTACAGAACCTGCCTGGCAAGTGTGAGGTCCTCAGTTTGATTCCTGGTAACTGCCTCCCCCCAAAAAAATCCCAAATAAAATAATTCCATCCACATACAGCCAACTAATACTTTGAAATCAGTTTCTTCTCAATTCAAGAAAAAAATTATGTTTCAATGAATGTTTCTTGCTGGGCATGGTGCTGCATGCATGTAATCTCAGCACTTAGGAAGCTGAGGCAGGAAGACTGCCATGAGTTTGAGGCTGAAAGATTGCCATGAGTTTGAGGCCAACCTGGGTTGAGTGAGTTTGAGACCGGTTGAATTACATAGCAAGATTTTGTCTCAACAAACCAAACTTTAGAAAAATTCTTACCACTTCCTCATTTTTAATGTAGTCTATTAATTTGTCTACTTCTTTCCCTTGTTTGTTTGACAGTTCTGCCTCATACAAATTGAAGCACAAATCTTGGAAACAGACTGTAAAGAAAATAAGAAAAACATTTGTTTTTTTCAATATTTTTTATTTTTATAACTATTCACTTATTTATGTTACAAAAATGAAAGAACTAGCACTACTACTCAAAAACTTTTATGATTTAATGTTCTCAGTTATAAAACTGCTTAATAAAAAGTTACTGATAACTGGGCATGGTGGTGCATGTCTGTAATCCCAGCACTCAGGAGGCTGAGGGAGAAGGATCATGGCAAATTGGAGACCAGCCTGGGCTACAAAGTGAGCTCAAAGCCAGCCTGAACTGCATAGCAGAAACCCTGTCTCAAAAACAAAACAAAACAAAAAAATTACGGGGTTCTTTTGTTGTTGTTTGTAATTTTGAGACAGGATCTCGCTATGTAGTTTAGGCTGGTCTTGAATTTATTAGGTAGCCCAGGTTGTCCTTGAGCTTGTAGTGATCCTCCTGCTTTAGTTTCCCAAGGGCTGGGGTTACAAATGTGCACCACCATGCTCATCTGTGAATTATTTTTAAATAATGCTCTCACCTACCCTGACACAGCCATAGCATTAACAAGACAAATACTACATAAACATCAATGCTCTATGAAGTAACCTAAATGAGCAAAAAGTTTTCTTTTCATATTTGATTTAAAAGTACATAAATATAAATAGTAACAAAAATGCTTTTATTCTTGAGAAGAATGGTTGTGAGTTTGTTTTTGTATCTCTTAGTATTCTCTATTAAACCTAGTCTTTCCTCTTAAAATTACAGTCCAGTTTCTTCTCAGCTTCCAAGGAAATGAATATGGCAACTCTAGAACTTTCTCAAAAGACCCTTTTAAGAAGTATTTATGATGAAACAAGTGTACACATGTGTAAATGTTTAGAAGACAAGCAGAAAGTAGAACAAAGCCCATGCAATGTAATATTTTATTTCAACAAACCTCTTTCCTCCAAGTAAATCTGTCTCCTAAAAGCAGCTTCTGGCAGTTTTTTTTTCAAAGATGACACTTGCATTACATACTTAAAATCTAGTTTGTGTGGTCTAAAAAACAAAACAATATGACGTGGTGTAATAAATATTGAAATTGTATCTATAGTTTTATAATTTTTATTTTTCTAAGGTAAATGCAAATAAAAGTATAATTACCACAAAAGTCCTTAAATTAACAGACAGCAGGTTAAATATCATGCATACTTGTAACATTATAGATTTTCATACGTATGACCCATAGGTATAGTCTGAAAATATGCCCAGATTTTCTGAGTATTATGTATCTTTGGTATAACCAAAATATCCAGATGTGTCAAAGAATCATAGAATGAGTGAAAATTCTTGGTAAAACTGGCTTATGCCATATAAGGAACTGTATCTTTTGAATTATATCCTGTTGTGTCTAGATGTGCCCCCAAAGCTTGTGTCAAGATGTCCTCCCAAAGTCTTATGTGGTCATACAACTTTTTTGGTGGTGAATTCAGTGTGCGATGCTGGGATTAAGGGTGTGTGACCAGTAAATCAATCCCTGATTGTTCTAGCATAGGTTTGTCTAGGATTAAAGGTGAGTGTCTTCCCTAGGGCAGTAACCTGCATTCATACAAGCAACAGAAAAAGTCTTGTCTCCCTTCCTTGTTGCTTTTACTGTCTTCTGACCACAATGCACTGCTCTCCTCTGTGAAGCCACCCTGCACTGGAGTCAGACCATTATTGACTAAAACCTTTACAAACTCTGAGTTATATAAACCTTCCATCTTTCAACTGTGGGCGTCAGGTATTTTGTCTCAGCAATGAAAGAAAAGTAACAATGACATATCCCAATTACTTTTTCCTTTTCTAAAACTTATTTTGAAATACTTTTTGACTGGAAAATTTGTAAAAACAGTATAAAGGACTTTTTATATGCTTTTATCCAGATCCCTAAGTATATGTGCTTTGTTATTAATTTTTTCTCTACATTAACTTTTCTGATTCTTTTAAGAGTAAGATGCAAACCTGAGGCCTATTTACCCCAAATATTTCTTCAACAAAAGGAGAAATTTTCTTGCACAAGGCTAAAGCAAACAGTAAAATCAAGGAATTCATAGTGCTATAGTACCATTACTTAATAGACCTTCTTCAAATTTTGTCAAATATCTCACTAGGATTCTTCACAGCAAAAGAAAATAATTTCCTAAGCATTCAGTTACCGTATTTATTTAGTCTCCTTTTATCTGGGATAGCTTCTTAGTCTTTATTTTTAAAGACCTTGCTATTTTAAAGAATGCAGATCATTCTATAGAATGCCTTTGTATTTGGGTAAGTCTAATGTTTCTGTCTGATTAGGTTAGCAGCCACATCACAGACAGAAGTGCCACTGTGCCACTGTGCCATTCTCTATGCAGAAAGCACATGACACTGACTGTGTTAATGGCCAAGTTAATTTAACCACTTGAAATGAGATTTACCAGTTTTCTCCACAGGTAAGTCAACTTTTCCCTTTGTGATTAACAAGCAAGTTGTATGGATATATGCAAATATCATCCAAGTCTGACAACTGCTTGTTGATTACTGTATTCCATCAGTTTTTCAACATTTAGTAGTTGTACTTTACAGTGAGGAAGAATTCCTCTTTCTCTTTTACTTATTTACAGAATTCTTTACTAGGTGGGCTGCAATGCCCCCACTGCCTTTTCTTTAAGAGGGTCAACAGAAAGTAAATAAATTCTGATACTATGCTTGTTTTTGCTTAATAGTTAAACTAAACTATGTCTTCCTTTTAATGGTCTTGGGTACAAAAGTACAACTCCCTGAACAAAAATGTTCAGAGATGGCTCTCACAGCTCCCCAGGAAAAAATGTATCATGATAATTTATTATAGTGTAAATAGATGCAACATTATACTTTAACATTTTTGTAAGAGAATGATACAGAAATTAGGAAGTTGGATATTGCAAATCTTAATGAACTCACTAACAGAATCCAGTTGCTATAATCTGTTATATTTGGGCAAATCTGGTTTGTTTTAGGAGAAAGTTAGAATTCAAATATCAAATAATTTAATTTATCCTGAGAGATCATCTGCCTGTAAACAGATTGGAAATTAGGTCTCCCATGTTATAGCCTTGTGTTCTACACATCTACTCAAATGTATTCTGTCTAAAATCAAGTCTAACTGCTATTGTACCCTAATACCATCCACCACGACCTCAAAAAGAGAATTTAAAACAAAAACAAAAACATAAACTAGTGGTTGGGGATACCTACCTTTTAGCGATAGTCTGCTTTCTTAGACTTCACAAGGCCCTGGGTTAGACAACTAGCACTGGATAAAAAGTAACTGTAAAATAAGCATCAGGAAGGATACTTACAACTGTGCTGGAATTCCTGTACCATAATTGGACCACAAAGTTATATCACATAGCACACAATCTTGAATAGTTAATTTTCCTTTCCATGGAGAGATGAGAACTTTAAGAAATAAAGATGAAAGAATTTGAAACATTATTTGTGAAAGAAATAGTTACTAAAAATAAACACCCCCACACAAAGAATCCATAAAATAATTTCTTACCATTTTTATTGTCGTCAAGTCTGGAAAAGAAAAAAAAGTGCATTTTTATAAGAGCAAATGAAACAAACTCAGTTAAAGAGAGTATGTGCATAGAATTACTCACATGCTTTTATGAGCTGGTGTTGCCATCTTCTTAGGTTCCCTGTTCTGAAAAGCTATAATTATATAAGGTCAGATCTGGCTGAGTCACAGAATAACAGTGCTGCTTGAAAGTTCATAGAGGTAATACTAAAAGAAAAAAAGTAAATACTGTTGTCACTATGAATTGCATACATGTCAAGTTTATCTCAACCCCACTCACCCTGAAATTTAACACACTGAATTCAGAAACATAGCTTGGATATTATTTATTCACAGATGATTATACCTGACTTAGTTCAAAGGCACAAAAAAGCTCATCTTGTGAGAAACTTTATTAGTATCTGTAGGCGTATGGCCATTCAAGCCAGAAGAGGACCTAGTGTAGTTAGCTATATAATTGTGACATCAACTTGACTTTTCCCTGGAATAAAAATATTAAAGACTAATCAGATATCTTCAAATAACAAAACTTTTTAAAGTAACCCAAGGAGGATGTAAATGTCTTTTCACCAGCAACTATAGTTAAAAATTATACTTGTTAGAAAAAAAAACATAAAAAAGAAACATTTATAAAAAAGAAAAAAAGAATTTTACTTTTTAGAAACAGAATATTCTTAAGGCCAACAGTAGTTTTAATTATCTAGAAAACCCTTAAAATTGTATTAACAAATCATGTTTGAGCATCTTTCTGAGGCTTTTACCATAAAAGGTACAGATAACTACTCTAAACTTAAGAGAATCACTTCTATTTTGAGGGAGAAATGTTGGGAACTGAACCCAGGGCCTTGCTTATGCTAGGTAAATCATGCTTTCCAACTGAGGTATCACCTCATCCCTTAAGAAAACCACGTCCTCAGCAGAAACATTATGTAGCCACCAACTTTTATGATGTACTCATTGAACGGCTATTCATTAACCACAGCAGAAAAGATGACAAACTCAAACATTTTAAAAGATGAATTTCCAAACTGAAGCATTAGAAGTTGCGAATATACCAGAACCCAGTAAGCCAGCAAGGAGCAAGCATGTAGAAAAGTGCTTTATGAGCAGTTGGCCTTAATCACTGAAAAGTCAATTGTTTTCCCTCTTAGACTTCTCATTATTAAAGGTTAAAGTCAAGTTTACCATATGAAATATCAAACACCAAGTGATTTAAAAAGCTAGTTGAATAACATTGACATAAGGCAATGGTAAGAAGCCAAAGAATGCAAACAGCACTATGGTTATTGTTTGCATCAACAGGCCTTTCTGTGGCAGAACCACAGTACTTATCACAGGGTAGACAAAGATTAAACAAGGACTATACATGTAAGCAGTGTTACATTCTCTACAGTTCTTGGGAGGTAAATTTTTAAATATAGGGGCTAGGGATTTAGCTCAGCAGCACAAATGCCTGCCTGGCAAGTAGCACAAGGTCATGAGTTCTATCCGTGGTACCAAAAAAAAATTTTTTTAAAATATAGAATTCATACTCTTAAAAAAAAATACTGTGAATTTGTAACAAAAGAACTTAGGATGGTAGGGAAGCACCAGGCCTGGTGATGCATGCCTGTAATTCCAGTACTTGGGAGGCAGACGTGGTAGGATCTCTGCAAATTCAAGGCCAGTCTGGGCTACACAGTGAGTTCAGGACAGCCTGATTCACATAGTGAGACTGTGTCTCAAAAAGACAAACAAACAAAACAAATGAAAAAAAAAAAAGAGAAAGCTAAACCAATACAAGAAAGCAAAACAAGACCATAGAAATGTCCCCAAAAAGCAAAGCACATCAACCTCTAAAATGAGTTTCCCTACTATTTGTGTAAGAATTCTACCCTGTGCTACTTAGAATATTTACAAGTTTATAAGATCAGTAGTACTAGATGTCACACAATGCTGTGAACAAGGTCTGGATATCTTTAAGATTAAGAAAAATAAAACACACAATTTAAATTGAACAATGTATTTCATTCTCTAAAATCACCTTTTATGACTATAGTCATATTTTACAAGCACTATTAGTTTTTCTATTTCATGTTTAAAAGGTGATTCTGCCAGCCACGAGAGAAAGGAAGACCTCAGTGAATATACTTACTATTATTTTGAAATCTCTTCTGTTAGTATGTTCATTAAATGAATGAAAGTTTTGGTTTTAAAGAACAGAAGAATTAGTCTTGCCTTCCCTGAGTTTAAATAGGTGTCACAAATAAGTACAGAATCTACAGAGAGTATCACAGGCAGTTAACCTTCAGTTTTTTCAAAGAAAATAACAGAAAAGTACAACTTGGCTTTACCTTAATTAAGGACTACAACAGAACCGTATTTCCCATGATGCTATGGTCTTGGATGAAGACAGTCCAAGTATTTACCTATAAAATTATAAAATACAGATTTATTTTTTTAAAAGACTATACAGATAAGTAACACTATATACAGTCTAAATAAAACTATTTAGAAATCAAATTTGATATTACTTTTCAAAGAATTGTGATATTCTATATTATATTTGTGATATTCTAAAGGTGTGGAAACTTTGAAGTTAAGAACCTGTTTGACAACCAGTTTTCCAGTTGAGTACTACAACTAAATATGATAAAAAGTATCTCATTCATAGAAAAATCCTAAATACATCTTCATTTTTTCTTTGCACACTTATTCAGCCTATGATAATCTGACTCTCAAGTTACTCTTCGTGAAAAAAGTAGTAAGCATTTTGATTCAGTAATATGCACTGCGAGTTTACTATATGGCAAGTTCTATGCTAGACAGCAGTGATGCAAAATAAAACAAGGTCCCTGCCTTCAACAAATTTATTTGGCTAGACTGCAAATTTTATCACGAAGGGTTATACATGTTTTGTTTGCCACTGTTGCCATATCATGGCTCAAAATGTAGTAGGTACTTAAATATTCGTCAAACATGTTGTATTTGAGAGCACACAGAAAAAGCATTACTAAACTCAAGAATGCAATATATATAAAGAATTACTGGGATTCGCGTGCTGCAGGGAGGAGAACAAGAATTTAGCCACTTCCTGTGAGTCAGCACCATGTGTGGGCTGTGGGGACAACCAGATGCCAGCCCCTTCTAGCGTGCAGGCTCAGAGCCAAGAGCAGCCAGAATCACCCCATCCTCACTCCAGAGAGCAACTGGCTCATCCAGAAAAACACAGGCTGAGATGATAGCTATTGAAATAAAATACAACTTAATGCTTGTAGTATTTAGTGTTTTATTGGCTTTGCAGACCTCAAGCCAGTAATTTGATCATCTATTCAGAGGATAACAACATGCAGTATAGCATCTATGGGGGATCTCCTTCTGAAGGTGGTAGCCACGTTACCATTGTTAATTCCTATTATCTTTTTTTTATTTAAAGAGAAAGAAACAAAAAAATGGAGAAAAAAAGGGTAAAAATAATACAGAATTACAGAAAAATAAACAGTAAGAAATCACCAGTTGATAACTTACATATTGTCATCTTAGAAGTAGTTGTTCAGGTTACAAAATTAAAGTATGTAAAGTGACATTCAAATAGTGACACTGCCAACAGTTCTGTTCAATGATCCAACAAAAACTTAATAATATAGTTATCAGTCCTACACACTTGTTTTTTATCTTAAAGAGGGTAAGATTAAACATATCAAAACAATAAAACAATTCAAAAAGAAACAGTTTAAAGAAATACAGATTTCAAAGCAAGTCCACTGGAGATCTTCACTGTCCGTCTTACTGTCTCTAGTTTTCTTCCAAATAGTTGCCCCCATCCTCGCACACATTGAATACATACTGCATATTATAGAACTAATCAAATCAATACAGGATGATGAAAACTTTTTAGGTCTTCAAGATCTGACATTGGGGAAGACAATAATGACTACCACAGTGTTTCTCATTCTCTTCGTAGTAGCTGTCCTTATATTTACGTATACTGAAATTGAACTTAAGAGACTAGACTAATATCACTCTGAACAGTGAATGATAGTATTGCTAGATTTTATATCATAATGTTACAGAATTAGCATTGGGTTTCTTAGTGTCTCTTCTTCTTTAGAGTATCTGTTGATTATATTTTGCATTATATAATCTGTTCCTGTAAACAGTTTAAAAAATTCTTCCCATGTGTGAATTTCTACATGTATATCCTCCCTGTATTATAGGGAAAAACAAATCATAACAAGAGAGCAAAACAAATTCCTAGAAAAACATGCAATGAAAAAGACACGTAAGACCACAATATTAGGTGATCTACCATAGTTACTATGCTTTCTCTTGTTATTTTCAATAGACTTGTCCACATCATCAGGCCTAAGATAGTTAAGCATGGTATTACATAGCTATTTTTATAAAAATACAACTTTGAAAACATTATAGGACTTGAGAGCAGTTAATAATAAAAATCGGTATGGATATCTTTTATATCTTGTCATCTTCAGAGTAGTTAACTCTACTTGTAGACTTGATACTATGAAGCATACCAAATTCGAATAAAATCAGCCAAGGCAAAACTGTGGTCTAACAAATCAGATTCAAATAACATCAGTCAAATAAGATCAGTCAAGACAATGTAAGTAATACAGGATTTCAGTTTAAGTTAATAGGAAATTAAGAATAGTTACAATGGTGTAACCTGCTATTTTTGGGTTAGATATCTGTGCCCTCAAATCTGATATGAGTGGACAGACTAGAACAAAATAAATTCAAACTAAACAGAGTGATAAGACTACTGTGACTTTTAAATCCTGATACACTACTAACAATGACCTCTACTTTTTTTTTTAGTGTATCAAGGCTATCTATATTAAAGATTATAGCTTACTGTCTCTGTCTGCTACTCCACTTTACTGCTATAATTTGTCCACCTTACTCCCTCATTCCACTGTCCCTTCATTGAGGCCTCTCTGCCACTGTTGCTGAAATTCTGGTATCCCTTCCTCTCTCTCTCTGGAATGTCCTTCAGCACTCTCTGTAGGGTTGGGTTGGAAGCCATGAACTCCCACAGTTCCTCCTTGTCTTGGAAACATCTTATTTCTCCATTAATTTTGAGACAGAGTTTTTCTGGGTACATCAGTTTTGGCTGCAAATTACTTTCTTTCAGGGCTTGGATAATTTCTCCACAGGCTCTTCTGAATTTGAGAGTTTGTGTTGATAAGTCTGTTGTTATGTTGATAATTTTCCCGTTGTAGGTAATCTGCTTGTTTTCCCTGGCTGCTTTTAGTATTCTGTTCTTTTGGTAGATTTCTGGAATCTTGATTATTATGTCTGGGTGTAGATCTGTTTTGGTTGTAGGTGGCTGGGGTTCTGTATGCCTCATTTATCTTTTCTTTTTCCTATGTTTGGGAAGTTTTCCTTTAATATATCTGTGAATATTCTTTGTAGTTCATTTTTGGTTATTCCTGCTTCCTCGTTCAGGAGCTTTATTCTTAAGTTATGTAACCTCTTGTCATCTTCTAGCCTTTGAATTGTTTCTTTCGGGTTCCTCGTTATTTTTAAGAGGTCTTCATATATCATAAATCTTTCCTCAAGTTTCAAAAGGCTAACTTTAGTTTCTGTCAAGGCATTTTGCCAGTTTTCAATGGCGTTTTTAGTGTTCTGGTATTCTCTTTGGATCTGTTTCATGTATTCTAGGTTATGTTTAAATTCTTCATCAGAAGCCTGTGGGGATTTAGTTCAGCAGCATAAGCGCCTGCCTTGCAAGCAGGCAGTCGCGAGTTTGATCCCCGGTACCAATAAAAAGGAAAAAAGACAAAAAAAAAATTCTTTATCAGAGGTTTCTCTTTCTTTTCTGATTTCCTCCGTTCTTCCATCTGTGTTCTCTTGGTCTTGGGAGGGGCTTATCATTTCTTTAATTAATCTCTCTATATCTTGCCTCACTTGGATCAGAAGTACAGTTTTAAATTCGTCTATGACGTCATGAAGGTATTTCTTTATATTGGCTGATGCTGTGTCTAGTATTGGATGGTTACTGTGCTGGTTCTCTTCTGTATTTACTTCTCGCTGGAGATTTTTTTTTAATTTCTATCTATTGTCATGTTTCTGGTTTCTTTCAGACTGGTGTGTCCTGGGGGTCTCTGGCCCTCTCTGTATTGCTCAGGGTCTTTCTGAAGTGTGCCGTCTGGAGTTTTTGCTGCCCTCCCCAATTTGCTGTTATCTGAGGTAGGCAGCAGCACAAGGATGGTGCAGGCTAGCCTCCAGCCTCTATGCTAGTCAATCCACAAGTTAGGCTGTACCTTGTGGACATCACAGAATTGCGACCATTTTGTATCTGCTTATTGGGTCCCAACCAGAGGCGTGGTTCAGCCCCAGCAGTTCCCGCCAGTTCTCTCTGCGCCAGGAGCGGCTGACTGATGTAACCTCGGCACAGGGCTATGTCCAAATCCAAGTTGTCCTCTACCAGACCTCTCTGTGCCAGGGGCGACTACCTGATGTCATCGTGGTGCTGGGCTCTGCCCAACTCCAAGACGTCCTCCACTAGTCGTCTCTGTGTCACTGACGCTGGGCTCTGCCCAATTCCAAGATGTCCTCCAGCCAGCGACAGCAGCCGCGGGACCCAGTCCCTAGTACTCACCGGGACTCAATGCAGATCTTCCTCTTGGGTCCACTGCACACTGCGTCGCGTGTCTTCACTGCATTCCTACCACAGAGTGGATCGATCAGAAAACTGCACGTTGTCTGGCTTCGGAGCCCCAGAGCCTCTTGCAGTCTCCTCCAGCACAGCCAGGTGGCTTTGGCTTCTTCGAGGGGGCCCCAGGTCTTAATTTCCAGCAGTCACCGAGAGCCAATACAGCTTTTGGATCCACTGCTCACTGTGCCGTGTTCTCCCGTTAAGGATCTGGAATTCTTAGACTCCCGTTTTCGGCAGCCGCAGTCAGCACGACCTTAGATCCTCTGGGCATGCCTGGTACAGCGCGAAACGGGGCTCAGTGAGCACACTGGGCTTCAGCTCTCCACCCGTGCTTTTCCTTCCTCTTCCTAGTTTTATTTTTCCCTTTGGTTGCCGCCTTGGTTAATAAGAATCATTATCCATTAGCCTGGCCCTCTCCGTGTTGTCATATTCTAGCATCTGATCTGATTTCTCTGCAAAGACTGCACCCAGCTTCCTAGCAAGCTGCCATTTTCTGCTCCGATCCTGTTATTTTGTTTTGAAGACCTGTAGCATTTTCATTGTTTTGTTTGGTTTCATTTTATTCTGTTTTATCTGATGGCATGGGCAGCTATTTCGAAGATAACAAGATATATTATGATAGCTATTTTGGATTTACTATTATCTTGTTTTGAAGTCCTGTATTGTGTTCATTGTTTTGTTTTTTACTGGTTCTATTCTGTTTTGTTTGATTTTTTACTATGTCTGATGGTATGGGCAGCTATTTTGAAGACAAGAAGAATTTGGTAGCCATTTTGCTATCTTATCTTATTTTGAAACCATATATCACTTATACTGTTTTGTTTTGATTGGCTCTGCTGTTTTATTTTGCTTGATTTTATTCTTTAAAATAAAAAAATTTTAAAAACTATTGAAATGAAGTAATGTAATTGTATTTGGGTGAGGTTTTTTTGTTTGTATTTTGTTTTTATTTTTTCTTTGAGGGGAATGAATTCCAAACTAGGGAAATAAATGAAGAAAAGTATTGAAACATAAAAGATCATGACTTCTTTGGTACACAAAGAGGGCTACAATGATGGGCACAGGGCAGAAAGTAGGGAAGGCTGAGGCTGAAAAGGAGGGTTGATAAGTAAATATCTTCCTAAGACTTGCCCCAAAACTTTAGTCTGTAGGCAAATGAGAATCATCACAGTTTAAGCATTAGATTGTCCATTATAGTGGAAAAATTAAAAGCAAAAAGACTAAATTGAAAAACTACTTGTGACAGCCGAACAGAGATTCCTAACAAGGTAGCAGCAGTGAAAGAATGAAAAGGAGAGACTTAAAAGATATTCCTCAACTGAAGCATCTCTTTTGAGGTATAAAAAAACAATTAGTAAGAAAGCCTTAACACAAGGAGAACGTGTCATAAAACTGTGACTAGAAGCTTGGGTTCCAGTTAGACATTAAGTGATTCAAGTGTGGAAGGGTGGTCTGGTTCACAGCACATAGACCATAGGATTCTCAAGAAGATTGAAGAAGAAGAATATACTTTTAAAAGTAAACTCACACTATATGAAATATTACTATCATACACAGAACTATATAGTTCTGTACATGTTAGCTGTAAAATATATAGTCAACATTGTTACTCTATTAAAACTGTGTTTATGAAGGATGTGCCTTTGTCAGGATCAATCCAGCTTTTGCTTTCACCACTTACTGAAGTCACCCATTCAAACATTAGCAATATAATCATGATTATGATTATAGCAGTGCACACACAAAAAATGTTCTTTTTGTTGTTGTTTTTAGGACAAGACCTCACTATCCATTTTGAGCTGCCTTTGAACTCACTACGTAAGCTCAGGTTGACCTCAAACTCAGTCAGCCTCCTGTCTCGGCCTCCCGTGTGCTAGGATTACATTAGGTCATCACCATGCCTGGCTTGAAAATGTCCTTACGTTTTGAGATGAAAACTGAAGTGTTTAATTGTAATTTACTTTTAGACTCTTTAGAAAAAATAATGCAAAACACCACGTCAAACTTAGGTGTTAGGCATATTTATGTTCTACTTTTTCTATACATCTGAATTTTCACAATGAAAGACTGGAATGAAAAAGTAAGAAGAAAAAAGGTTTTATGAAGTATTTTTGGAACTATAATCAATCACCCTTACAATGTCCTTTAGAAGGATACAAGCTGAATGTTTTACTTTTTTTTAAATAAATAATCTTTTTTACTTTTTAAAAATAAATAATCTTTAAAATTGGGCATAGTGGTGCATACCTGTAATCCCAGCACTGGAAGGATGAGGCAGGAGAATCACAAATTCAACCTGTACAACTTACCAAGAACCTGTTTCTTAAAAAAAGTGTGTATGTATGTATGTGGTGGAGTTCAGTGAGAAGGCAACTGTGGATTCAATTTATGGGTAGGCAAAAAAGAAAAAAAAAACTCATAACAACAAAAATATTTTATTTTTTGTTTTGCATAGTTACCTCATGACCTGGTGGTTTCATTGCTAGTTCGTTAACACCTAAGAGAACTGAAACCATATACCCACACAAAAACTAACACATGAAAGTTCATAGCAACATTAATAGCCTCAACATGGAAACAACCCAAATGTCCATCAAATGTTAAATAGATAGAAGAAAATGTGGAATAACTATATATTATTCAACCACAAAATGGAATGAAGTACAAATACAGGCTAAAACATAGGTGCATCTCAAAGGTATTACACAAAATATTAAATGACATCATTCACCATCGACAAATACTGTCTAGTTTCCATTTCATGAATGTCCACAACAAGAAATCTACAGAGACAAAAAGTGGACTAATGGTTTGCCTAGGGCTAGTGATAGTGGGGAATGCGAAGTCACTATTAATTGCCATGGGATTTCTTTTTTTGGGTGATGAAAATGGTCTAAAATTGATTATGGTGAGGGTTGAACAATTCTGAGAATTTACTAAATATAAAAATGGGCAAAAACCAAAGCAAAACCATACAATATATCATTTAAAGTAGGTGAATTCTATGTAATATGAATTATATCTTAATGAAAGCATTTTTTAAAAAATACAAATCTAGTAATGAGGTCCAATAATCCTTGTCAACCCTGATTTCTATAATCCTAAACATCCCTCGTCTTTGAGCAGTGCCAGGCCCTCACACATTAGTCAAGCACTCTATCACTGAGGTGAATCACCAACCCTTTTCAAAAAACTTGTGAGAAAAAGTCTCACTAAGTGGTCCAGGAAGAATTCACATTTGTAATTCCTGCCTCAGCCTCTCAAGCAGCTAGACAGCATGTACCACTTCCCCCAGCCAAATATCCCTCTTCTTGAGGTGTTTCTGCTTTTGAGTGGAACTTTACTTCCCACTTTTCTATCCAATAAACTACTCTTGCTTATTCTTCCTTCTGTATACCCACAATCTCCCATTAATAATCCAAAAGAGTGGTTCTTGGCTACCTTCTCCTTCTGTACCATCCCATGTAGCAATAATGCACTGTACTGGCTTTGACTCGTGCCCCTGTCTCAGACCCAGTTCTGATCCCTTTGCTGACTACTGTCACCATCTGCAGGCTATTTCAGAAACACTTACGAGAAGCTCATTATTTCTCAAATGTAACTTATAAAAAGAAGCTCTGTCCATTTACTAAGTGTCTTTACTGTCCATTTACTAGGTAAAAGGTCCTGGGCTGACCCCTTTACAAAATCTCAATGTTTTATTAATCTATTTTACAAATGAGAAGGCCGAACATTAAAAATCTAGTGTTAATCTGTCGCTAACTTACCTCTTAACTCACCACACTCACCAGTGTTCTGCTTTTTTCCCTTGCTTCTTCTACTCGCATGACTAAAGTATACATCTGAAACTTCTTGTACCCCTAGCATTCCACAGTTGCTATGTTTCATCAGTTCTATCTCTTTTGTGTTCTTACTGTCATTATGACAGTTTAGAAGGGATGCTCAATATTAAATAAGCTCTAGGCACTCGAAATGTTTTAAGCTTTAGATTAAAAAACATCTATAAATATGTTTAAAGTTCTGACTCAAGATGAGGATATATTTGACATTAATGAAACAGGCTTTTAATACAGATATCTTATAAAATTAACTAACCCTCATTTCATCTTGTAAAAGGTTTGTTTTTCTAACTGACTTACCTTTAGCTGAATTATCCACAGTGATGAAAGCACTGCTGCCAACACAGTCTACGATGACGTAACAATGCTGCCTTTAAAGAAAAGATACATTTTTATTATCAGTTTTGGGAGAGACCAGGAAAGAGCGGTATACAGTCTATAAGCTATACTATACAAAATTTCTTCACTGCATGTATTCATGGCACAAAGTTTATAAACAAAAACTGTGTTTCAATTAATGGTCCTAAGTTTTCCATAAAATCTCGCCATTTCTGTTAACAAAAATGTCACCAGCAAACCATTAAACAACATTATTCTTGAAGGTATCTTTTCTAGTTATAGCTTTATGATCACTAAATTAAAAAAAATGTTTTTAACATAAGCCCCTAGGACATCTTAGCTGGATTTAGATGATTAAGGCAAAAGGAGTTAAATTGTCTAGTTTATACAAACTATACTATATAAACCTTCTATGGTTAGTAATAATTATTCTCTAAGTGAACCTGCCCTTGTGCTTTATAAACCACTATAAGTATTACTTCTGAATTACTTCAGGTTTTGAAGACACTATCCCTGATATTGTTTAAATTTTATCCTGGAAGCCATATACATCTTTGGAAACAAACCTATATGCAGTAGTTTCTTTCTCCTCCAATTTACGTACAGAGAATAATACAAATATTCAATCTTCAAACACAGACGTGAAACAATTAAAATTGACCAGAATGTTGGAAGTAGTCATCTTATCCTCAAAACTACGTAATTTAAACTTGAAAATCCTCTACAGTAACAAAATAAATATGTAAACGATGAGAAATGTCAATTCACTCCTTTAAAGAGTGACTTTTTTAACCCCCCAAACCTGTACTAATCCAAATATCAACACAACTTACAATATATTTTGAAAATAAAGAGAATCTATGAGAAGTTGTAAAAATCAAATCTTTTTGTATAAAAATCACTAATTTTCTATAACCTAATTCCCTTATCTGACTCACTTTCAAACAGAAGAAATTCATAAATTTTTTTGAAGTTCTTCTTGAGCATAGTTACTTGCTTGTTCTTGGTAAAAGTTTTGTACTGCATAAAGAGCTAATAATCAAATGCTTAAACATAATTTTTCTTGGAAATTAACTTCCTAAATGTAATTTTGGACTCCTGCTAAAATAGTAATTTAAATGTACCGTTTTCCTATTCCCTAAAACACATTACATTCTTAGTGACCACATCAAAAGATCTTTGATCTCATTTCAAAAATGATAGCTAAGTATTAAGCTTATGTACCAAAAATGAAGGGCCTTTTGTCTTTTAAAACTAAAATAAAGCTCACACAGTGTGAACCAAGCACCTCACCTCATTTAAGAAAGTATCATTTTTCACAAAAGTCACTATATTAAAATCCAAGCTCAGATGCAGAATCCAAGAAAGAGGTACAGAGAATTGAAACTGTCCTCTTAAAGAATCTACTCAAGGACACTGTCTCAAAACTGTAAAATACAAACAAAATTAACGTCATTGTTTAAGAAAACTCAAAAACAAGGTTAAGAAGCGCACACAATGAATATTACTCAGTGTGTCATCTATTCCTTTTCCATATAAGAAATTAATGATGTATTACCAGCCACCACTGTGTGTGTGCCATCTTAATGAATTTTAGATGACTTCTCATGTGAAGAAAACAACCTAAGTAAATTACAGCTGAAGGGAATTACTTTTAACACAGGAGCTAATGTGTACCCTGACATGCCCATATACTGCTTGCTTTAAAACTGCACAGTATGCTGTAATCCAGTTGGCCAAAGGCAGATACTACTGTAATATCAAGGTGAAAGTCAACAACTGGTTAGAGATTTCTGCTTTTTATTTATTTTTATTGTACACCATGTTCTGATAAACTTGCTCTACTCATCTTTCCATCAAATTCCCGTAAGTCTGTTAGATTCCTTTTATGAGGCTTAGCACTGCCTACTTGCCAAACACAAGAAAAACCATTCTGTCTCTGGGTTCTCCACCAGCCAAGAGGTGTCTCCTGAGCTTCATGTCTCATACATTTTTGTATTTACAATTTTTTTCATTTTACAAAATTATATGAAAGTGTTTTTTAAAAATCATATACGTTTGCTATCTCCAGAGATAATGCATGACTTGTTGGAAAGGCATTTAGTATACTTGATTTGTACATTCATTCTAAGGTTTACTTTTGCTCAGTTTCTCCAGCGCTATGCCAGGTGTGGTGGCAAGTTTATAATTCCAGCACTTGGGAGGCTAAGGCAAGAGGACTGCTATGACTCTGAGGACAGCCTGGGCTACGGACTGAGTTCAAGGCCAGCCTGAACTACAAAGTGAGACTCAATCACAAAAACAAAAAACAAACAAAACAAAACAGTGTTGTAAAAAAAAAAAAAAAATGGTGTAATAGTACATGCTTGCAGTCCCAGGTAGTTGGTAGGCCAAAGCAAGATTACTTGAGTTTGGTGCCAACCAGGGACCCCCATCTCAAAGAAAAAAAAATAAAGATATTCTGAATATCTCAAAAGATTTAAATATAAAACATCAGTAGTAATGGTAAAAATATATTTTTCTAAATATGTACACTCTAAGGTTCAGTCTCAAACCCACAGTGATACTTCTGCCTTAGGTTCCTGAATACTGGGTTACAGAATACATCACCTACCACACCTGGCTTATTCATAATCCATAATTTTCATACAATATACCCTGATTTATGAGTTTAATTAATATACTTCATAAATGAATAGAATAGCCTTGTGTCTTTTTTGAGCAATACTTATTCAATATTATCAAAGTATCAATAAAGAGGTGACTACTCCACAAAGAAAACTAGAACGCTTAAGGGGATATCTTAATAAGTGCCTGTGTGTAAAATATTCAGAGTAAGACGAGGGTAGAAATACATATGAACACAATATACGATACATATACACACCACATACATACACATACACGTCCATTTCACAGTGAAAACATTAAAGATAACCAAAAGTGTTATTAATAGTAAACACCAAAAACAAAGTAAATCTATATATACTGATGATAACTACTATAGGTCATTCTTATTCTGCAAATTATTATGCTGGGCTTTGGTACATGGCTCCTGTTTGTTGGGATTTGCTGTTTCCCACAAGATCTAGAGAGAAGCAGTCCTGAATCACAAAACAAAAAGGTGAAAACCACCAAGTCATGCCATGAAGGACTACTCTTAAGGGGTTTGCGCAAACAAAAACAGAAACAAACCATGAGAAAATGGGGCAATAAAATGCCCCCCAAAACTCACAACTCCCCCAAAGCAGATCCAAGGGGCACCAATGGGGGGGAGGTGGTCAAATTATACAAAATAATAAAAGAAGAAACAGAGAAACAAACTCAAAGATGATATAGCTAACAAGAGTGTTCTACCCTACTTCAACAACATTCTTCTCAGCAACACACAAAACATTCTTCAAAATGGTACACATACTAGCCCATTATGCTTAAATAAATACAAAAGAATTGAAATTACCCCACATGTACTGACCCTTCTTGATGAAATAAAACTGGAAATACATTGCAAAGGAAAATACAGAAATTTTACATAACATGATGATTAAGTAATACACTCCTGAATGATCAATGGGTTACAGAAGAAATTAAACAGCTCTAAGATCAAATGACAATACTACAACGTATCAGAACCTGTGAGAGATAATGAAAGCAGTCCTAAGAAGGAAGTTTATGGCTGTGAATGCTCACATTAGAAAAACAGAACAAGCCAAATAAATAACCTAATGATTTACCCTGAAGTACTAGAAAAACAATTTGATCCTACTGAAGTCCAAAGCTAATATAAGGAAAACAGTTACAAAGATGAGATCAGAAATTAATGAAACAAAAACAAAAAAATTTATAAAGAATCAACTAATCAAAGAGCTGGTTCTTTGAAAGCATAAACAAAATTGACAAGTCTTTGTCAAGGATCATATAATTTTCAGGGGAAAACCATATCATAATTAAATTGTGGTATGTGCAAACAACTCTGTGTCTCCAGTCACACAGAGGCCTCAAAAGTCCCATGATACTGTGATACCCCAGGGCAAGATGACATCAGCTGAAGACATCCTGGTTCCCTGAGAACTGTAGAGTAATAAGAAAAAAGGTTTCATCTGGAAGAAAGGACAAACTTCTTATAAACTTTTCTCATTCTACAATCTTCACCAACATAAGATCTTTATCAGTATAAGATCACTATTACCCTCTGAATCATCCAATACTCGATTATTTTGTGTACCCAATAAATAGTGGCTAGCTCAAGTGTCTTTGTCTCTGCCCATCCCGAGGCACTGACTATCTCAGCCCACCTGTCATGCATTACTAAGGTTGTTTCTGCCTTTAATTTCATCCTTGTGTTGTTGTCCCTCATACAGGCCAGATCTTCCTATAGTCCTTAGCCAAACTTAACGAAAGAAGGGAAGAGCGAGCCATATTAATGCAATTAGAAGTTTAAAAGGCAAAATCACAACAAACCCTGCCAAATTCAGAAGATTACTAATAATTACTATGAAAACCCATACTCCAATAAACTGGAGACTCTACAAGAAATGGATAGATTCTTAGACATATACAAATTACCAAAACTGAACAGTCCAGTAACAAGAAAGAAAATGGAGGCAGTAATTAAAAACCTACCAACTAAGAAAAGCACAAGACTGGATGGATTCACCAATGAATTCTACAAGAACTTCAGGGAAGATGTAACACTAATTCTGCTCAAACTTTTTAATGAAATTTAAAGGCAAGTAATATCAAATTCATTCCTGAAACCAGATAAAAACTCAACTGAAGACCTAGGGATGTAACATAGCTCAGCGGCACAGCACCTGCCTGGCAAGTGTGAGGTCTCCAGTTCAATTCCTGGTACAAAACAAAACAAAATAACTGGAAAGTACTCAACTGAAAATGAGTATTACAGGGCCAGGGATTTAGCTCAGCGGTGTAAGTGCCTGCCTGGCAAATGTGAGATTGTGAGTTCAATCCCCGGTACAAAAAAAAAAAGAAAAGAAAAGAAAGCTACAGGCCAATTTCTTTAAGAAACATAAATGTGAAAGATATTGCCACATGTCAGGGATTTAACTCAGTGGCATAAGCACCTCCCTGGCAAGCATGAAGTCAAGTTCAATCCCTGGCACCAAAAAAAAAAAAAAAAAAAAAAAAAAATTGCTACACGAAATGCAAACATTAAAAAGATTATGTATCATGACCAAGTAGGCTCCATTCCAAAGATGCAAGCATAGTTCAGTTTGTGAATCACTAAATGTAAAACATCACTTACACAGGACAAGCATCATATCATTTCAATAGATACAGAAAAAGCCTTTGACAAAATCTAACATCCATTCATGATAAAAACCCTGAAGAAAACAGGCACATAAGTACCTAATCTAAATCTAAGCCATTTATGACAAACTAACAGTAAACACCATTATTAGTACATATTTGCCGAACATACTGTTTATATTCCTTGTGTGGAGTTGGTACATGTACATAACATATCTTAATTCCTTTTTCATCATCTTTCCCTCTTCCTCCATCACTAGGTCCCTTTCCCATTTGAGACAGGTTTATCTCTCTACTTCCTATTTTCTACCTTTTACTTCGCTCTTTATTTGTAATTTGGCTTTCTCATATAAGAAAAGCCATGTTATATTTAAACAGTGTGTCTAATTTAGTTCACTTAATATTATGGTCTCAAGGTGCATCCATTTTCCCACAAATGACTTGTGACTTGTTTAAATGTCCCAAAACCTTATTGCATGTATGGAGGTAGCTGAATCTAGTATTTGTGATTAGTTTGTTGTCTAGTGCTGGGATTGGCAGTGTGAGTGCTGCACCCACCCAGGGGCAGGGAACCAGCATATTATATAGGAGAGAGGAGGCATGTCTTTCCTTTTTAGCCCAGTTGGCTCTTGCCGCGTGTCTCTGCTATGAATAGCTGCCCGTCAGCCATGCCACCTTGTGCCTTGGAGCCAGCTGAACATGGACTAAAAGCTGCAAAAAACTGTAAGCTAACAAACATTTCCTTCTCCTAACTTTGGACATCAGGTATTTTGTCTCCACAATGAGAAAAAAATAACTAAGACATAACTCAAGTTTTTCTTTATGGCAGAACAATACCCCCTCGTGTATAAGTACCACATTTTCTTTATTCATTCATCTGCTGATGAACATATAGGCTGTTTCCAAAATTTAGCACATATATAATAAAAAATATAATACAATATAATATAAAATATACAGTGATACCTGTAAGTCTTTCAGGAAGATACCTAGAAGAATAGCTGGGTAAAATGGAATCTCTACTTTTAGTTTTTTGAGAAATTTTGTAGTGATTTTTATAATGGTTGTACTACTTTATATTCCCTAATCACTAGTTTATATTCCCTAACAATATAGAAGGATTTCTTTTCCCCCACAGCTTTCCCAACATTTGTTACCTGATTTCTTGATGATGGCCACTCTTTCTGAGAGTAAGATGGAATCTCAGTACTGTTTTAATTTGCATTTCTCTTAATATTCAGAGGTGGTGAACATTTCTTCATTATTTATTGGTCATCTACACTACTTCAATAAGCCATGTTTTGGTTGTGCCTTTTACCTTGGATAGTTTTTTTACTTCATTATAGATATTATTCCTCTGTTTGAGGAATAGCTATCAGTTCTTTTCCCATTCTGTAGGTTTTCTTTTCACTCTGCTGGCTCTTTTGCTGTGAAGAATCTTTTTAATTTGATATGATCCCATTTGTTGATTGCTGGTACTATTTCCTGTGCAACTAGGGTTCTGTTCAGAAAGTCCTTGCTTCTGCCTATGATTTAAAGTTTTATCAGTTTTATTGTCCAGCAGGTTAAGTGTTTCTGTTTCAACATTTAGCTATTTGATCCACTCTGATTTTAGTTTAGTACATGGTGAGAAACATGGGTCCAGATTCAATCTTTCGCATATGGATAGCCAGTTTTCCCAACACCACTTATTAAAGAGATTAACTTTCCTCCAAAGTATGTTTTTGTCTTCTTTGTTAAAGATCAAACAGTTGAATATGCTTGGGGGTTGGGGATTGAAATGCATCCTCTATTCTGTTCCATTGATCCTCCTGTTTCTGTGCCAGTACCATGCTGCTTTTAATACAACTTGTAATACAACATGTAGCTTGTAATATAACTTGACCCCCAGAGTAGTAATGTCTCCTGCTTTGCTCCTGTTACCCAAGATGACTTTTGCTGTTTTGGGTCTCTTCTGATTCCACATGAACTTTAGGATTATTTTCTCCCATTCTGTGAAGAATACTCTTGCTATTCTAATTGGAATTGCATTAAATCTATATATCATTTTGGAAGCATGGTTATTTAGACTACACTGGCTCTTCCTATCCAGGAACAGGGATCTCTTCATTTTCTGATGCCCTTTTATAGAGTACTATGTTATAGTTTTTGTTGTAGAGGCCATTCATTTCCTCAGGCTAATTCCTAAATATTTCATTTTTTTGGTGCTACTGAATTTTTCTAATTTCTCAGCATTGTTGGTGTATAGGAATACTGTGGATTTTTGTGTGTTGATTTTGCATCCTGCTATATAGCTGAATTTACTGGTTCTAGTAGTCATGGTAGAAGGAACAACAGCAATAACAAATCAGAATTTAAAACATTAGACCCCTCCAAAATAAGAGACTCAATCAAAACATGAAGTGAAATGAATAGATACCTCATAGAGGTAGTAGTACAACAGAGCGATAAATATATGCCATTCTTATTTATTTATTTAATTTTTTTGCACTGGGGATCAAACTCGGGCAATAAATACATGAAGAAAAGTATAACATCAACGGTCATGAAATAAATGCAAATTAAAACGACACTGAAATTACATCTCCAGAAGAATGCCTATTATCAACAAGTGAAACTTAACAACTCCTGGCAAGTTTGGAGGATAAAAGGAACACTTTTATATTGTTGGTGGGAGTGTAAGATAGTATAACCACTTGGGAAATCAGTATGGAGAGTCTGCAAAAAAAAAACTAAAACTAGAAATTCCATTTTACCCAGCTAGTCTCCTTTGGTATCTTCCTGAAAGAAGGACATTATATTTAAGGCCAGGAATCAGCAGCACAAGTGCCTGCCTGGCAAGCACAAGGTCATGAGTTTGATCCCCAGTACCAAATAAGGAAAAAAGAAAGACTTTATAATTCAGTGATACATCAATATGCATGTTTCTAGCTGCAGAACTCATGATAGCTAGATCCTCGAGTTGTCCACATGCCCATCAACAGATGAATGGATAAAGAAAATGTGGTAATTATATACAATGAAAGTAATGGTCAGTTATGAAGAAAGATAAACTTGAGTCATTTGTAGGAAAGTGGATGTACCTTGAAACCAGAATGTTAAGTGAAATAAATCAAATATTGCAGCTTCTCTTATATGAGAAACTCAAATTACCAATAATTTAAAGAGCAAAACAAAAGACAGATATAACTAAATTAGGAGATAGATCCTTTGCAAATGGGAAGAGAAACTAGAGGTGGAGGGAGGGTAAAAAAAGGGAGGGAAGAGGGAAGTAAAATGACTTAGGATGTACCTGGACGATCTCATCATGATGAATGCAATCCTATGAAGTTGTATTTATTAGCAAGGAAGCTATTGGTAACAATGGCTAATATTTGTTAGGTGATTATACACCAGATATCATTTGCCAATCACCTTCAACTTCAGCGTTGCTCTGGAATAATTCTGTTACTTAATAAAATATTAGCATAAATTTTAGACATTTATTTAATGAAAAATAACCTTCCCCAAGTCCATATGCTTCTCTATCATATTCTCCTATAGTACATCACTGTTTGTTATATCAATACTTAAATCTCACTAATTATATATATAATGACTGAGTCATACTTAGTAATCAAGTTCCTTTCCTATACTGTTTCATTTTTGTGAAGTTAAAATGCCCTCCACTTAAATTTCAGTTACCAATCATTATATTTCAGCTTGAAATTCTTCTAGAACACTAAGAATATTCTCTAGACAGAAAAAGATAAAGGTTTTGGTTTGATTGGAGCATTTCTTTCTTTTTAGAAGCATCTATATTCCCCATCAGCAGTCTATGCCTGTAAATGCCACTGTCTAGTTTTTATATTTTTGAAGTATATTAAAATACAACATTAAGCTAGATTCAACACAATCTGTTTGCAGAAACTGATGACCTGATTCTAAAACTTAACACAAGAATTCAAAGGATTCAAAATAGTCAAAACAATTTTGAAAAAGAACAAAAATAATCCTATTTTATTTCAAGCATTACAAAATAGTCAAAATAAAGTAACATTAATGAAAAGATAATGTATTTCTTGTCAATAGACAAGAAAATACAGAAGGACAGCTTACTTCTTGTTGGTTTACCTGTCCTCAGCATTCTGAAATCTGCCCACAAGTCATTATTGCTATATCTCCTTTCTACCTTCTCAAATACTGATTTCACTTGTTTTCTTACTCTTCTTCATCTTTGTAGGTTTATATAATTATTTTTCTGTAATACTAGAAAGATTTTTGAGGGAATAATTAGAAATGTTAAAATGGAAGTATTTACTTGACCTCAGTTTAATTTTCTCAATTAAAAAATGTGCCCCTACCCCGGGATCGGCATGTAATTCAGTAGTAGAAGAATACTTGTCTAACATGCACAAAGCCCTGAATTTTTATCCCTAGCACCATTCACACACACACACACACACACACACACACACACTACTGGGGCTGACTGATAAAGCATGACCTTAGCATGTGAAAGGGCCCTGGCTTGTCTTAGCACATGAAAACACACACACATCCCAATTACAGTATTTATTTTTTACTTTATAATATTTTAATTCATATAATTATGAATACTCCATTTTGCATTTGTATCTACTAAAGACTTAATTACATACCAAATTCTCAATCTATACTTGATTACTTTAAAAAGAACTAACTTTCATTGTATATATTCAGTAACCCATTTATTCAAACAATACAATCTACAGATCTTCAATATTTTCTCAAAGGACTTTGCCTTTTCTTTCAGAGTACTTATCATTATTTGTAATTACTTAGCTAATATCTTTTTCCTTAATAAATCAAGCTCCAAGGCATGAATCATATCTGTTTTGTTTACCACTGATTACTTAGAATTTAGCTCAATACTAATATATTTTGTTTAATAAACATATTTTTGGCAACTAAATGAAAAAATATTTTTGTTTTGAAACTAAGAAAAAAGATAAAGCTTTCCAATTCATACAATCAAACTTCAACACCAAACTTGACAAACTATAAAAAGGAATATATAGACCTATCTTTTGTGAATACTGACAATAAAATTGTAAATATACCCACTGGCAAAGATAACCCATCAAGGCATTACAATAACAGAGATCAGTTAGGAATCATTCTAAGAATACAAGAAATGGGTCAATAAACAGTAAGTCTATAAATTTTACTAATCATATTAATAAGTCAAAGAAATCACAAAGGAGTGTGCTCGTATGGGAGGAGAAATCACAGCCATAAGTTAGACCATCAAAATGTTACTAACCAATTCCTTCCCAGTTGATATGACACATATTTTGTCCCTGCACAGTATTTTTTATTTATGCATGTTATTTTTACTGTACTTAATCTGAAAAAGAGATGCTTCCAAAGAAAGTTGCTTACTTAGTAACAGAGAAAAATGGCCTACCTTAAGATTTTCAGAAAAGAGAAATCAAGATATATTATGTATAGGTACAAATTCTCTTTGCCGGGGATTTAGCTCAGTGCCATAAGCACCTGCCTGGCAAGTGTGAGGTTGTGAGCTTGATCCCTAGTACCAAAACAAAACAAAACAAAAAAACTTTATAATGAATATGATCATTATGTATATCAAAAGTGTACTGGTCAGGTGTGATGCTGCACACCTGCAATCCTAGCCCTCATCAAGCTGAGGCAGGAGGAACTGCTGTGAGTTTGAGGCCACCTTGGGCCACATAGCAGAGTTCAAGGCCATTCTGAACTACACAGTGAGACTGTCTTCAAAAAAAAAAAAAGTGTACCAATAAAATTAATTTTAAAAAAAGATTAAGGAAACTTTTGAGAAGATGAGAGAGTGGTGAGCAGCAGAGAAAGTGTCTCTCTGAGATTGGTATCCAGATGCTGAACTATAATAATGTGAGAAAAAGGGAAATGGGTCCCCAGGACGCAGGAAGTAGCTAAAGTGAGAACTGAAGCCCATATGGACAGCAAAGAGAGGTTTTAAGGAAGGACAAGGTGGTGGCAGGTGGCGCTTTCTCCCTTAGCTGACTCACTGCGTAGGAGGGCAGCTCAAACTTGCAGCTACCTGGACTGCGGGCGACCTCAGAGGCCTCTACAGAGAAATGCACCAATGGAACAGAGCAGTGCATGCAGTGGCTGGTGAGTTATTTGGGTTCAGATGTATAGCCATCTTGGAGAGGGGCCAACAGTACTCAGATTTCAAAATAAGTGTGGGCCAGTTCCATTTAGTGACCCTGGTGTCAGGGCTGCTGAGGCTGCTGAGTTCCAGCCAGCAAGAAGTTCCAGTCAGCAAGAGTCAAGCTGGCAGGAGACACAGCCTCACAGCCAGAAACCAGCCTGAACTTCAGTGGAATTAAAGGTGTAGGCTTGTTGGGATTATCTGCTTCCCGCCATAAATCAATGGCTGGCTCTTTGGGATTAATCAACACATATCTGGACTATGTCTGCCACCTTGTCTATCAGTGACAGCAGAGACACACCTTCAAGTGGATTTTTTGTATTTTCTTCTTTTTTTTGTTTTGTTTTTTTCTTGCTTGTTGTTTTTAAGTGAGCATGCTTTCTAGTTTTTTTTGTTGTACTTTTGTTCTTATTTTTATTTCTTCCAGTTCTTTTCCCCTTGTCATCTTCAACAGTTTCCCCAAGTTTGAGCAATCTTCTTTTGTCCTCCAGACTTGCTTTGATCTCTCCCTCGTCTTCCATTTCTCTATTTCCCCCTCACCAACACACACACCTTTTAAATTTTCTCTCCTGTGGGTAAAATCACCATATATCCTGTATTCAATTTTTAGATTCGTTTTAGATTTTGTTATATAACCAAAAATCTAGTTCTTAGGTAACAAATTAATAGTTGGGAAATTAATAGTTACCACAGTTTGTGTTTCTAGATTGTGTTTGATTCTACTATTTTTACTGACTGTACCACTTCAGTCAAAGAGACTGTTATAATCCGTTTTTCTTCCTGATATACCAACATTGAGACTGCCTAAGGGTCATAAATACTATGGCCAGTGCCATAGAATCAAGAGCTGGGCCAAGTAGGCCACCACTTCTCATCCCCAATAAATAGAAGAGGTAGGATCTTGCAACAGAGACTCAAAATCTAAAAGCCAGCTATACCTGGAAGACATCTCTGAAAGTAGTCATTCCATAAGTGTTTTAAATACTAGCAATAAAGTTATATGCCATAAACAGTTCATAAACATCAAACTAGGGATTAAACTAAAAACTAACTAACTAACTAAATAAATAAATAAATAAAGACACTTAAACAAGATGCAATTGCAGACTTCCAACTCACCATAGGCAAAATCAGAGGACAATGAGGTGAAACATTTCAAAAGTCATCACCTGACTCTCAGAAGTGGTAACAGTGAAAGTAACAAAGCTCATGAACAAGGATCTAGACAAAAAATCAAATCAGAAATAATTTCTCAGATTATACAGATAGTGACCACAATGAAAGAAGTGCTTAGTGACTGTAGAGCAGATACATAAACAAATAAATAAATAGAGGAGCTTAGGAAACTGGGGTCCATGAGTGCTAACAGGAAAGAAATGGAATCTATGAAGCAGATTCAAAAAGATCTTCAGGGATTAAAATTTCACTGAAAGTATACACAGCAGAATGAGCCAATGTGAGGACAGAATTTCAGATACAGAGGACAGGACTGTGGTAATGATCATGAAAAGAAAGATTTCTTAATACCAAGGTACCACAGGAAATCAATCCAGTGGCTGCTAGATGATGCAAAGAATGATGAAAGACTGATTGGAATCAATGAAACAGCAGGATAATGCAAATAACATTTTAAAAAAAAACTGTTCACAGAAGTAATGGCAGAAAACTTTCCTGGCAGGGAAAAAAAATTCACATACAGGTAAGTGAGGTATACACAACTCCATTAGCCATGATCAAAAACAAACTAACTAACAAAATCTACACCAAGTCATATAATAGTCAAGATTACAAAAATTCAACAGAAGACCACAATATTAAAAGCTGTTAGACACAGATGAGAAACTCTATGGATGTATTCAATTTGGTAAAGCTTTCAGCACACACAGTGACTGTAAAGCAAATGAAAGAACACATAGTAAGGAGAAAGCATACATGTGTAACCAACATAGTAAAGCCGTCACCAAACACAGTCATTGTAAAAGACAGGAAAGTACTCACTGGGGAGAAACCCTATGTATGTAACCAAAATGGGAAAGCTTTCAGCACACACAGTGATTGTAAGAGTCATGAAAGAACTCACATTGACAAAAAAAATCCTAAGTGTGTAACCAACGGGGAAAGTCCTTTAGCTCACACAGTGTTTGCAAAAGGAATCAAACTACTCACACTGGGGAGAGACCCTATATATGTAACCAATGTGGAAAAGTGTTTAGCTTACACAGTCATTATAAAAAACAAGAAAGAACTCACACTGGAGAGAAACCCTGTTTATGTAACCAACATGGGAAAGCTTTCAGCACACAGTCATCACTAAAAATACGAAAGAACTCACACTGAGGAGGAACCCTAAATATGTAACCACTCTTGGAAATCCTTCATCAAACAGTCATTGTAAAAGACATCAAAGTACTCACAGTGGGTAGAAACACTACCTATGTAAACAATGTGAGAAAGCTTTCAACATACACATTAGTTGTCAAAAACATGAAAGAACTCACTCTGGGAGAAACCCTATGTATGAAAGCTATGTGGGAAAGGTTTCAGCAGAGGTTCAGCAAAGGTTTCACATTAGTTGTCAAAAACATGAAAGAACTCACTCTGGGAGAAACCCTATGTATGAAAGCTATGTGGGAAAGGTTTCAGCAGACATTGCCAAACAAATGAAAGTTCTCAAAGGGTACAAAGGTCAGGTATTCAAATAGTCTGAAAACGAATAAACTATATAAATGTACTGCAAAATTTCAGAAGGAAATCTATATGAACAATGGACAAAAGCCTTTAGTAATTCAGTAATCATCACAGACTTAACGCAAATGAAGTGTGTGAATATATAAGGTAACTTGCACAAACATTAAACCACAGTGGAAAGAATGTTTTATAATCAATATAAAGAATCTTTCAATACATAGCTATCACTATATAAATGAAGAAGATGTAATGAAGAAAATCTGAAAACATACAAGCAATAGAGAAAAGGTTTTACGTTTTTCAATGCATTCAAGTGTATGAAAGAATTCACATGTGATTAATGTGGTGAACCCTTCAATTTTTCCACTTACTTTGAAATAGATGAAAAAATTCATACTAAACAGAAGTCCTATGAGGATAATTTTAGAAAGCATTTTGTGATTCCAGTAACCTCAGAAAACATGCATGCACACACATATAAAGAGTGAGTATAAGTACAGGATTTGAATTGTCCTTACTTCCATGTGACCTTACATGTAAACATGGCAATTCACTGTGGAGAAATGCGTATCAATGTACACTTTTTGGGGTATCTCTAGTCATCTTAGTTTCTTTCATATTACAAGTGAACAGAGTTCTGTAAGAAGCCATTAATAAAAGCAATACACACATATCTTCATCTGTCATACATAGAATAATGCATATTAAGTTCCTGTGAATGTACAATGTTCTCAGTTACACTTTGAATTTGAAGAGCCTTTGAACACGTCTCATGTAGTGCAAACATATACAAGTATATCATGTAAGAATGTGATGTCTATTATTTCTTTATAAAATACAGAAACAGAACAGATATCCAAATTAGAAACACAATAAACTCACTGTTAAGGTAGATCTCTGGATTACATATTTGTAAACTGACTTTTGAGAATACATATTGTACTTACATAAATGCATATGTTATTGTAAGCAACAGTGTGTCATTTCATATTGGTTTTACTGAAATCAGGCCATTATTTATTTGTTTTATACTATGATAGATCTATTACTTACTTTATATATATTATTTACATGGTAAGAGGTACAGATGTTTTGGGGTTCTTTGTTTTTAGTAATTGTGGGTAATGGGACCCTAAAATTGAATTTTGTTGATTTTTCTCATTTTTTACTACCTCCTATTTAAATTGTTTGTGCATGTAGTCCATCTTTATAAAAAAATTTGATATGGAAATGTTTTATGCTTATAATGTATATTTTATATTGTTTACTACATGTTTTTACATGCAGTTCAGCTGTTTTCAACCAACTTACAGTTTGGTTAATATGTTTTCCATGTTTGAGGATGGTATCTATGTATTTCCCAACATATTACAGATGATACACAGTATATGATTATGCTATACTTGGTATCAGTCATCACATTCATATGCATACAATTTCACATATGTTTACCACAAAAAAATTTAGACACACTGCCATATATTTAGGTGATAATTTTTCTGTCAGTCATCCAACTAAACAAAATATACTTTTTGTAGGATGATATTTTTTTTCTCAGATAGAACGCAATTATAGTGACTAATCTCTTCAAACACTATAAATGATGAAACAGTTTGTCATTAAAAACATTCACTTTTTTTCTAAGAAAAACAAAAAAGCTATTAGAGAAAAGAAACAAATCACCTGTAAAGGAACACCCATCAGAATTACAGCATACTTCTCAGCAAAACACTCAAGTTAAGGAGAACTTGAAGTATTTCAAGCCCTAAAAGAAAACAACTTCCAACCCAGATTGATGTACTCTACAAAACTATCTTTCAAAACTCATGGAGAACGTGTCCCATAAGTTCCAGTGTGTTGTATTGGTCTTATCATTTAATTGTAGAAACTATCTAATACCTTTAATTTCACGTGAAATTAATTTTACCCTCCATGATAAAAAAAACACTTGAGGAAATTCAGGTACACTAAGCAGCACTCCAAAATGTTCTATAGGACATTCTTGAAGGAGATACTAAGGAACACAACACCAGAAACCCCAAAAGAATGAATCAAAAGGCAAAGTGAACAATTAAATTGAGGGGGGGAAAAAGAGGAACCAACATCAAGAAAATAAAATTAAAGGATAAGCCAACACGTATCAGTCATAATAACAATCAATGTAAACAGTCTCAATTCACCAATCCAAAGAAACAAACCAGCAGAATGGGTAAAGAAGCAAGATCCAACAATATGCTGCATATAAGAAACACATTTAATTGAAAAGAAATCCATAGACTATAGGTCAAAAGATGGAAAACAATAGTCCACGTTACAAGAACTGGAAAAAAGCAGGAGTGGCTATTTTATTTGCAGATAAAATGGATTTCAAGCCAGGACAGGTTAACAGACATAAAAAAGGTCAATAAACCCTTGGAAAGGGAACAATACAAGAAGAGGAGGAAACTATCATATATGCACCAAATAGCAGTGTACCCATCTACATAAAACAAGTATTAACAGACATGAAATATCAAATAAGCACTAATACAACTGTTTGGGGAAACTCAATATCTACTGTAACAGGCAGACAGATCAGTTGGACAAAAAGTCAGCAACAAAGTACCAGAACTCAACCAAATGTTTGCACAAACAGACTTTATAGGTGTCTACAGAGTATTCTACCTCATGGCACCAGAACACTCATTCTCAGTTGCACATGGGACAATCTCCACAACAGATCACATCCTAGATCACTGAAAATACTTCAGTAAATGCAAAGGATCTGAAATTATCCCGTGCATATTATCAGACCATAGTGCAGTGACATTGGAAATAAATGGCAAAAGAAATCACAAGAACTTCATATACTCATCAAAATTAAAAGCACCTTCCTGAACACTCATGGGTCACACGTGAAATTAAAGGTATTAGATAGTTTCTACAATTAAATGATAAGACCAATACAACACACTGGAACTTATGGGACACAATGAAAGTAGTCCTACAAGGGAAATTTAGTGATGAATTCCCACATCAGAAAAACAGAAGGAGCTCAAATAACCTAATGGTGAACCTCAAGCTTCTAGGAAATGACAAACAAGTCAAGCCTAAAGCTCATACAAGGGAGGAAATTATAAAGATCAGAGTAGAAATTAATGCAATGGAGACTAAGGAAATAATACAGTGAATCAAAGAGCTGGTTCTTTATTTTTTTTATTTAAAAAGGAAAAAAAGAAAGGAAATAAAAAAACAAAGCAGTAAAAGGGTACAAATAATACAGAATTTCAAGAAAAAAATACAGTAAGAGATCACTAGTTAATAGGTTACATATTGTCATCTTAGAAACAGTTGTCCAAATTATAAAATTAAAGCATATAAAGTGTACATTCATACAATGAGATTGCAGACAGTGCCATTCAATGATCTAACAAAAAGAGCTGGTTCTTTGAAAGATTAAATAAAATTGACAGATCTTTAGCCAATCTTATCAAAAAAGAAAAGACTCCAATCCATGCAATTTAGGATGAAAGGGTAAAATCATAACAGATCCTGCAGAAATCCAGAAGATCATCAATATCTACTTTAAGAACCTATATTCTAGTAAGATGGAAAACACAGAAGACATAGACAAATTCCTGGATGCATATGAATTATCAAAGCTGAATCAAGAAATAAAAATTATAAGTAAACCAACGTCAGTCAATGAAACTGAAGATGTAATTAAAAACCCACCAACAAAGAAAAGCCCTGATGGATTCACTGCTGAATTATACAAGAAACTTAGGGAAGACTTAATGCTACTGCATCTCAAGCTTTGTAATAAAACTGAATGGGAAATAATAGTACCAAATTCATTCTTAGAAGCAAGCACTACTATAATACCAAAACTTGAGCAGGATGCAAACAAAATAAAATAAAATGAGAGAGAGAGAGAGAGAGAGAGAGAGAGAGAGAGAGAGAGAGAGAGAGCGCAACAGAGAGCGAGAGAGAGAGACCACTACAGGCTAATCTCCTTAATGAACAGAGAAACAAAAACCCTCAAGACAGTACTGGTAAACAGAATGCAGCAAGTCATCAAGATTATGAACCATGACCGATGAGGATTCATCTCAGGGATGCAGAGATGGTTCGACACACACATACAAATCAATAAATGTAATGCACCATACTGACAAAGGCAAGGACAAAATTCACATGATCATGCAGAAAAAGAGTCTGACAAAGTCCAACACCCAAGTGTGATAAAAACCCTCTATAACAAACCAAAAGCCAACATCATAATAAATGGATAAAATCTAAACGCTTTCACTCTAAAATCAGGAACAACACAAAGATGTCCACTATCACCACTCTTATTCAATACAGTTCTTGTAACATTAGCCAGAGCAATCAGACAAGAGAAATCAATAAAAGAAACTAGGATACAAAAAGAAGCTGTTAAATTACCATCATTTGTGTTAACACGATACTCTACATAGACAACTGCAAAAACTCTACCAAAAGATTTCTAGCTTTAATAACCAAAGTAGCTGTATGCAAAGTCAATACTCAAAAATCAACAGCATTTCTGTATAACAAACTCACTGAGAGAATTAGAGAAACCACATCTTTCATAATAGCATACGAAAAAATGAAATACCTAGGAATCACTCTAATGAAGGAAGTAGAAGACCCCAAAATTGAAAACTACAGTACCCTGAAAAATGAAATCCAAGAGGCTATCAGTAAATGGAATGATATCCCTTGTTGGTGGGCTGGAAGCAATAACATAGTGAAAATGGGTATACTTCAAAATTGTTATACAGATTCAATGCAATTCCAATCAAAATTCTATTAACATATCTCACAGAATTAGAGAAAACAATCCTAAAAATCATTTGGAACTAGACGAAATCTAGACTAGCAAAAGCAATTCTGGGCAACAAAGGCAAGGAAAGGGGCATCACAACACTTGATTTGACATTATACTTCAAAGCTACTGTGATAAAAACAGCACGGTACTGGTTTAAGAAAAAAGACCTGAAGATGGATGTAAATAGTAGAAACAACACTAAGCACTCTCAATTACTTTATCTTTGACAAAGAAACAAACAACCTCACTAGAAGAAAGCCTCTTTAATAAATGGTGGTGGAAAAACTGGCTTTCCACATGCCGGAGATTAAAACTAGATCCATATCTTTCACCATGCGCTAAACTAAAATCAAAATGAATCAAAGTTCTAAATATTAAAACAGAACACTAAGTTGGCTGTAAGACAGAATACACAGAACTCTTGAAGACACAGCTGTAGGGAAAGACTTTCTGAACAAACCACTATAGTACAGAAAATATCACAAAGAATCAACAACAGGGATCTCATCTTATTAAAAGGTTTTGCACAGCAAACAAGAAACCCCAAGTGAAATGATAACCTACAATGTGAGAAAAAATTTTATGAGCTGCCCCTCAGACAAAGGAGTAATATCTAGAGTATATAAAGAGCTCAAAAAATCAAACCCTCAAAATTTAAAGACTCAATCTAAAAATGGGCATCTGCAATGAATACACTCCTCAGATGAACAAGCAGAAACACCAAGAAAATACGTGAAATTGAACATCACTGGTTATTTGAGATGAATAAGCTAAAACCACAGCACTCTGGAAGCTGTTGCCCATGTGATCTGTGTTTGAGGCCAGCCTGGTCTACAAAGGGAGCTCAAGCCAGCCTGAACCTCATAGCAAAACCCTGTCTTTAAAAAAACAAGTAAAAAATTCAACCAATAACAAATGTTGGCAGGGCTGTGGGGAAAAAGGAATTTTTTTCCACTGCTGGTAGGCATGTAGATTAGTTCAAGCACTGTGGAAATCAATGTGGAGATTCCTCAGAAAACTGAAACTAGAGGTTCCTTGTGACCCAGCTACCTTCTTGGTATCTTTCCAAAAGAATTAAGAATTAAAAGCTTCATACCACAATGATAATTACACCCCATATTTAAAGCAGCACAGTTTGTAATGGCCAACTCTTGAAAACAGCCCAAATTCCTATCAGTTGATGGATTGGTAATGAAGATATGTTATTTTTATACAATGGAATATTACTCTACCATAAAGATGGATAAGCTTGAGATACTTCTAGCTAAATGGATGCACCAACTATACACAAGTGAAATAAATCAGACACACATGTTCAAATATTGTATGGTTTCTCTGGTATGAGAAATTGAAAGTGTAAATAAGGACCAAAATGTAGGATATTGAGAAACTGCAAGAAAATGTTCAACTCAGAAGGGAAAATAGGGAGTGGGGTGATGGAGGAAAGAGGGGCCAAGAGAAAAAGAATAGAGGGAAAAGATGAAAACAGAGCTTCTATAAATAGAGAGGGGAGGAGAAGCGATAGGAAGGTGAGAGGAATGGGGAAAAAAGAAGGCAGGTCACCACAGGTACAAACTCCCTATGATGAACATTATCATTATGTATATTTAAAATGTACCAATAAAATAATAAGTTAATAAGGGACATTTGGCAGAAAGAAAAACATTACAAAAGAGAAGCACTGAGCATTTATAACAAGCTTTAAAGAACATAGACCACAATTTCAGGTATGGTCATCTTCTACATAACATTTATCAGTATCTGACATTTTTCTTGTTTGTCCATCTTCCTACCCTTAGAATATGAGCTTCATGAATGTGGAGCATTATCTTTTTCAATGCTGCACTCTCACTGCTCAGAGCAATGGCAGGGAGACCTGGGGCTGGCTTCTCCTCACTTCACAGTGTGTGCAGGAGAGGGCTGTGCCTCTGCCCAGCCAGCTCCCGCTTAGGCCCCTTCTGGTTGGCAGAGGTCAGCAAGCCAGGGCCAAACCCCCAGGCAGGCAGGGGAAGGCCCCTCAGGAGGGCTCAGGCAAAGTCAGCACAGTTTGAAAGTCAATGAGGCCAGCCAGGGTACCACCTCAGTATCTGTGGATCTCACCCTGTAGAGCCATGGCTTGGAGGCCTGGCAGCCCCCACATAATGGCTGGTGCTGCAGAGGACTGCCAAGAGCTCAGGGTCATGAGATGAAAAAAATGCAGTCACAGTTTTGAGGACCATACTGCAAGCTCTATGCCCCTCAGCTGGGGATTTCTGGGATGTCCCACTAATATTGCTAGGAGAATGGTTTCAGTGTTATTTTATAAGCATCACCCCAAGATCCAATATTCCCCTCTGCTATTGAAGACTGAATTCTTTAAAAAAAAATTCTCCTCCCAGGAAAGGCTCTTATGAAGTCATTAAGCTGTCCATGCTGGTCTCCAACTTGCAATCCTTCTGCCTCATCCCCTCAGAGGGCTGGGATTGTAGGCATATATCACCACTTCGGCCAAGATCCAATTTCTTAAGCATCCTGCCTGTAGCTACTCAGTACAAAAAGGATGTTGGATTGCAAATCCCACAATGAATGTGATATCCATGCTCTTTTCATGGTACTGACTTAAAATCACTATTTTCTACTGTCTTTATGTATCCATGCAGGCTACCATTTCACAGTTTTATTTTGAATTTACAAAAAATAAAAGACTTCAATATGGTTTTGAGTACCTCAGATACCTTCAAGAGAGACTGCTAACAGCTGAGTACTGAAATAGGGCTGTGTACTCTTTTATCCCACTAAATAATGAAGCTCTAATAAAACTCACCAAATCAAATGGGCATGGGAGGTAAACTACCTGGCCCCGATTCAAGTGCATTTTTACTTCTGACTCATTAACACTATGTTTTAATTAAACAGCCTAAGATAGCCCAATGCATTCCCTAGATGAAAATCTAATTAATAGGTACATGAATCGCCATTATTGCATTATTATACATAATATAAACAGGATAATTTGAACTCATATAGCAGATTATTCAAATTTATAAAGAATTACATCAGTGACATGCCATTTCAAATAGCAAATTTAGTTAGGGTATTTTAGTTTATCTTAGTAGAGAAACACGTTTAATTTTATTTTTATTATTATTACTATTTTTATGGTGCTGGGAATAGAACCCAGGTACATGCAAGACAAGAACTCTACCACTGAGCTATAGATCCAGCCCTACAAATGTCTTTTTAAAAAAAACTAACATATTTTGTAGATTATAGCTACTGAATAAAATGAATTATACCTATATACTATGATTTTTTCATGTACCTACAACTTGCTTATTTTTGGCTTAATATTCAAATTCTAAAGACTGTTTTAATATTTTCAAAATCCAATGTACTGTAAAAAAATTTCTGACTATTAAACTGATGTTTATAATCCTAGATTTATCAATTTTCTTAATATGTTGTGCAAAAAAAGGCCAACAAATTCTTTGCAGACCATTTTCTTTCCATTCAAGATTTTATTTCTATTACATTTATTTTTATACTTTTTATATTAAAGATTTTTACTGGAATCGTGTCAAATTTATAAGGTGATTTTGAAAGAAAAATTACTAACCATTGTTCTGACTTATCAAACTGGGTGTATGAATTTTCTTTCACATTAAACTATCAACCTTCAGTAAAATGATTGCATCAAACTCATTACATTTTTAAAAATATTATTCTATGGTTTTGTCCCTTTTATTAGAAAATCCTAAGAATAAACTGTCCTCAGTAGCAATTACATTTTAAGACCCATCTTTGGATTCCTATATTATGATGATGGAACAAAGATAATTTTTTATTGCTACTACTCTAATTATATCCCATCTCAAATGGTGTTGGGCACAGATAAATATGAGATGTTCACATGAGTGAAGCAGGTGTCTCAACTGAACAACCTAGGCTTCAGGAGTTCAGATCTTTTTTTTTTTTTAATTTTTATTTTGAAAGTATACAACAGAACAAGTCAGAATAAAGCCAACTAAGATCATACAGTGAAATTGGTACAGAACTTCACAGCAGGTTACCGGGATAACAGTAATAGGTATTACAGTATATTTTGTTATCTTTGTAATAGTTGTTCTTTCAATCCCGTATATCAAAATGAGATGAAATATAGAACACTATAGAACTTATCAAAACAGAATATTGAATAGAGCAGTACCATTAATCAGAAAAGAGCAAAACAGTAATAAAAATATTTGCCTTCAAAGAAATGGTAGAAGGAAACCCCCCTTATTTGCTATGGTCAGCCTCCCAGGAGATGCTCAGATTTCTGGTTCCCACTTGCTAATGGGCAGGGAGGAGGAGGAGGAGGATATGGGAAGTGTGATAATTGACTCTAGGCCATGTAGCAGTAGGTTCACTATTGCTAAGCAGGGAGGCAGAATGGTCATTTGTTTTCACAGTGTCCTCAGTTCCAACATGGTGTGGATCTCAGGAGACACTGCTGTCTCCCCCTGGAAGGGCTGCAGTCTGCTACCCTGCCTCCGCTTACCAGGGAGGGGAGGTGCTGGCTTGGCTTCCCAGAGTCCTAAGTTCCAACATGGCGTGGATCTCAGGAGACACTGCTAGTTCTCCCCCTGGAAGGGCTGCAGTCAGGAGTTCGGGTCTTAAATGCTCCTTCTCCTAATGAGGGAGCAGGTGTACAGCAAAGGTTCTAAACTGGTTCTATTTCACAGTGCCAATAGAAAATACACAATCAGCAAGGGATTTAGTTTTCTAATTAAATATTATTAACTCTTATTAAAAGAAACCAGAAAAGTACATCCCAAACACATCTCTTATGATAAAAGCAAAATTAAAAAAAGAACACAATTTAAAAATAAATGCAATCAAGTTAACCAATAAAAACAAAGGATTTTTTAAAAAAGACTAATAAGAAGTAAGTTATCTTTTAGGAAGTAAAACCTAGAAAAATGGAAAACATAATAGTGGAAACAAGAGGATATAAACACAAATACAGAGAAAATATTTCTAAGTAATAAAGTATCTGAGACAATTTACACCAATACATTTGAAAATTATAAAAATATCTTTTACCTATTTTGGTCTAAATGGAAAAAACATTTAAATAAATCAGTAATGAAGAAAAAACAAAGACTAGTCAAGTTCACAGAGCAACAGACTAAAAAAAAAAAAATCCAATAATCCTTTTACTATAGTTAAAAAACTGGTACACTCACACAGGAAAAACTGTGTGCCCTATATACTTATTTGTGAATTTCTGGGGCATACAGATATGTAGAGAACAAATATGGTATAGTAAAAAATAGGGTAAGGAAGAATATAAAAATACATATATACTCAAAGCACTAAAAGGAAAACAAAGTACTAAAGAGAAACAAGAAAGGTGGGGAATGAATTGGATAGGTACAGGGAAGAAACTTAAAATTTATCAACTTGTATATAATGAGTTTAAAAATTTCTACAAATTAGGGGAAAAAGCATCCAAAAGAAAAAGTATAAAATATATAATGAAATACAAAAGGAAAGAGTGAACTTGCCAAAAACATAAAATGATACTCAATTTGTCTTAGGCAGAGAAATGCAGTTTATTATCACAATAGCATATTATTTTACTATCAACATGCTAGCAAAATTTTAAAAGTTGGACAATATTACATATAGGGAAAACAGAGAGGTTTTACTCACTGTTGCTGAAAGTTAATAAGAACTACCATTTTGGAAATGTCAGCATTTATTACCCTTTCAGTGGACCCAGTAATTCCACTACCAATATGCCAGTGAAAGTACTGATTATATGCACTTGGAGCTATGTACAAAAATGTTTACAGCACCATTATTTATAACAACCTAATAATGGAAATAATCAACCTAAATAGAGAATGTAATTTTTACAGTAGATTATACTTCAATGCAAATGAACAAACTATACAGCAAAGGTTCACAAAGAAAATGCTAATATATGTGATTTTTTTAATGTTATGTAATGGAATGTGTCATGATTTAGAAAATCTACATAATTCAATGAACCAATATTTTACAAAAGATCAATAAAGAGCAAAAGAACAATTTGAAGGGCAAGACAGACCTTGGATCGTAATGTAACAGAATATGAGAAGTTAATTTATGGTTTCAAATCCTACTTTGCAGCTAATGTTTAAGAAACTGTTAGTATAAAAAGTGAGAAATAGCAACATAACTACCAATAAAGGTTATTGAAAATACTTTTTCCAACTACTTAGTTAAGTGTGGCCACATTTTTGCCCCTATCTTCAGCCAAAACAACATACTGCAACAGATTGAACCCCAAAGTAGAACTTTAGTGATTAAAAGAGACATTAAAGGTCCTTATAAAACTGTAAAACAAAGTCATTTTTGTCACTAATATTTTGGAGTGGATAATTACATAATGGCTTTTTAAAATGTGCCAATAAATGTAAGTATATACAGTATACTTAAAATTGGTAAGTTCTACCATGTAATATGATATTTATCAGTAGAATAATCCACATAAATGCAAGATCTTCAGGTCCTCAATAATTTTCAAAAATGTAAAGAAATCTTGAGACCAAAAAGTTTCTAAACTGCTGAACCATAGGCATGTGCTTCAACATAGGTGACTCTCAGAAACAACGTTTAACAAAAATAATTCACAGCATACACAGGATGATTCTAGTTGAAGTGCCAAAACAGGTGAAAATAAACAACACACTGATTAATGTGTATCAGTGATAAAATTGTACAAAGAAGGTAAGAGAATAACAATAATAACATAAAATTAATAATACCCCATGGTGATGGGGTAAAGAATATTTTCCTTAGAGATATGCTTTTTTAATAGAGTACAAAAAAAGAATGCATATACCTATTTCAACCTATTACCTTATTTCACAAAAAATTTAAAGGTACAGAAAGAAATATCTATTCTTCAAAACTCAAAAGAATGTCTCATCTTATCAAATTAATCTATAAACTCAATGCAATCATAAAATTTCAACAAGATTTTCTATGTAACTTGAAAACACAGTTCTAAATTTCATCCAGGAGAAAAATGCAAACGAACCAAAGCATTTTTCAAAAGAAAGTACCAAAATATACATTACGGGTAAAATATTTACAAAATACAGTGTTAGCAAATAGAAGTTGAAAATCACAATCATCTGAGGGTATTTAGCACATTATCCAGCATTTTCCTAAAGACTCACTTCTACAGAAATACTGTCATGGGCACCGAAAGCATGTTTATGATAGAAAAAAATTCGCTGCAGCATTGTTATAAGAAATCTTGAAAATAAGGGTTGAGGATATAGCTTAGCAACGTAAGTACCTGCCCAGCAAGCACGAGGTCGTGAGTTCAATCCATGAAAAACAAAAAACAAACAAACAAAAAAACGGGCTTCTCTAAGAAACCTTGAAAATAAACATCCACCAAAAGAGAAAAGAAAAATATATGCAATAGTTAACAAATAGTAGGCAAGTTTTTAGGCACTTTTCAGATTTTAATTCATTTGTTTGGGCCAGAGGAGATATGATGGATCTCTTTCTAAAGAGAATTAATTATATTTAGGCAAATGCAATGAACACATATTTAAAAACCTGTACTTCCTTGATAATTACAATAATTGGACAACTTAATCACATTTTTTTCCTGCCTTATGGTAATTATTGATGTTGTGGAACTGAATGCTACAAGGCAGTTTTCCGACAGACGAGTATTCTTATGAAGGAACATTTGCTTTGTTATAAACCATCTAGGTAGGATTACCACCAGCATCAGATTCACAAATAACAACTATTGAACAATCCCCGCTTTCCCTTTTAATGCTTTCTCAAGAGAATACTGCAGGTCCCCAGATCACTCATATTATTATACAGCAAGACAATGTACTTGTACAACACTTAAATTGAGCAAACATTTTCATTAACTTTATTCTAATTTTACCTGATTAAGAGAAACAGAAAAATAATGTTTTATTCAAATTTATGGATTTCGAACTGACAAGTTAAGATTAACAGAAATGCGAAAATTTCAAATTACCTTCATGTTTTGAGGTTCATTAGCCATTTTTTACCAAAAGTACTGGTTGGTGCTGTCTTTGTACAAATTGCTGGGTTGCCCGGACCAACTAACTTACTGAAATGTTTGTCATACATTACTCAGTTTGCTGCCAAGTGACCTTCCCTATGAGTAGACTTACTTTACTTTTCAAAAGGTCGCACAATGACCTGTTCTCTGCAAAAAGAAATGTGTGTACCGGGCTTAAGAACGCTTAGGAACTGATTTTCTAACGAGTCCAGTTCCAACAAGGAAACATATCCCTGAAGAGGATGAAGCTGCACTCCGGCAGGAGAAGCAAAGAAAAATTTAAACTGTTACGTGTTTTCTGCCTCAAAATGAGGAAAGACGAATTTCGAAGCCCTGTACAGATCTGCACTACGGTTAAAACTTCGATACTGGCGAAACTTAGACTGTAGAACGTAGAACCCTCTAAGGAACCACCAAACAGAAAGGACAGGGAGCCACGCCTCCCCTCCCACCACCTTGGGAGAGCGGCGAACAGCTGGGAAGCACGTACGCCTGCACCCCGACGCGGCTGCGAAGCCCCGGGCGCCCCTACAAGCAGAGCAGCTCCGAGGTGCGCTCAGCCTGGGCACCGGCTTGCTCCCTCGCAGTGTACGCGTCCAGGACGCCCCGGCACTGGAGGGGAGTTTACCTGTCACTACGGACTGCAGATTGCCGCGCAGTTGCTTCCCTTGCTCTTCCAGGCTGCGGGCTTTTCATTCCCCGACTAGGCGGCCAGGTGGCAATTAAGTGCCTAAGACAGGCGCCGTCGGGGCCTCCCCGGCGGCAGCCCCTCCCCGCGACACCCCCTCCCTAGCGAACGCCGCGCTGCACGCCTCGCGCCCGGCCCTGCATCCCATCTCACCTTAGAGACCCAGGCGACAAAGAGCCAGAGACGCACAGCTGCCAGAACGAACGTGTCTACTTTTTTGCCGCCTACCGCTGGCAACCGGAAGTAAAACCTCGCGGCCAAAGTAGGGAAAAAAAGTGCGTGAGGGGGAAGGGCAGAAAAGAAAGAAAGTGAAAACTGAACGGCGGGGTCCCCCAGGAGACACCAATCACGAGAGAGAACCCATTGCGCAGGCGCGAGCCTCCATTGACATCCACGCGGCGCTCACTTTTTCTCACAGCGCAGGCGCGAGGTCACAGCCCACTCGTAGTGCGCTGAGGAGCCCTGCACCTGAGACTTCTCGCGGGACTGACACTCGGCCGGAAGTGGAAGATGCTTACAGGAAGAGGCGGGTGATTGTGGCGTGTCGTAATGTTGCGGAGTTGGTGTGTCTTTCGTTTTTCCTGCTGTGAGTTCCTTCTCCTTAGGTGCCAGGACATCTTCTGAGTTTGGTCTGGCTCAAAAGCAACGTTTCCGAAATTTCGCTCTTGCATTACTTATTTATTTATTTTTATTTAAAGAAAAAAGACAAAGCAAAAAGATAGAAGTAATACAGAATTTCAAAGAAAAATATTAACATTAAGAGATTACTAGTTGATAAATTACGTGTTGACCTCTTTCATTTATTAAAAGCTAGTTCTGTTAGTATCTGCTAAAACAGCTTTATGTGGAGAGCACGAAGGTGACCATAAATAACATTCCAAGTCTGTACTTAAATGGGATAAACATCAGTGAGATAACTAAGGACAGCTACTACAGAGATCATGCATCGCATTGGGAATGTTAAAAAGGTTTAAGACACAGAAGTGGGGTTTGTCTCTGTGCCCAGGTGCGGTACTAGACTGATAGCACAGTTCTGAACAAGTTTGACAAGAACCTTTCCTATAATAGAATTTATCCTAGAGGTGCGTAACAAACACCATCACAATAAAATAGATGTTCGGGTAATATATGCTGTTAAACTGGAAGTAAGTAGATGGGGGTTGGGGCTTGAGGCAGTGCAGAAGGGGCAGAACTACAAGATCTCAATGAAAAGTGGACATTAAAGGTCAGAACCCAAAGACTGAACAAACCAGAATCTGGGGCGCATGCTTGTAATCCCAGTGCTTGGGAGGCTAATGGAGGATCTCAACAAGTTTGAGGCCAGCTTGGACAACAGCACACACAAAACTAATGAAGTTTTGAAAACTGGAGGAAGAACTTTACAAGCGGAAGGCGAACCAAGTGTGAAAGCCCAGAGAAAAAGTGAAACTGAAATCTGAAATCTGGTTAAGACATGAATTTTGCTGTAATAGTAGAAAATGAAATAGAGCTGTATGACATGTGTATGTAACCAGTTTGTAAAGTTTCATGATTTACAGCAAATATTCATAAAACCACCAACCACTACTTCCAGACCATGTTGAAATTTAGTTGCCATTGCAATAGTATTAAGAGGTGGGATCTTTAAAACTTGGTTAGATCATTAGGGCTCTTGTCTCATAAAGGGGTTAATGTCATTATTGCATGGAATAGATTACTTATGACAGGAGAATTCCTAATAAAAGGATGCAGTTTGGCTTGATTTTCACACTCTTTGTGGATGCTTGCTTGCCTGCCCCTCTATTAAATTGTAAGGCAGCATAAAGATCCTCACCAGATGCAACCACTGGATGTTGGATTTTCGTAGACTCCATAACCATAAACCAAATAAACTTTTTAATTGTTTTTTAGTTTCCCAGTCTGTGGTATTCTTTTATAGCAGCAGAAAATAGACAAAGATACCACCCTTTCCTACACCAAACCTAATCACTAATTCGTACATAGTGGTAATCTCTTACATTCAAAAACAGGCTTGACACCTAAATATGCATCCTAGAACTTTATCATTTACTTGCTTATGAGTTGAACTCTAAATAGTTCTCTATTATGAATCTCGTGTTTTTGGGTGTTCCTGTTATTTCACTGTTATTGCTGTATATGTAGTTGTGGTATAGTTTGTTTTGCCTCTGATGAACATTTGGATTGTTTCCAGTTCTTTGTTATTATGAATGCTGCTACTGAACTTTCTTGCTCATGTCTCCTCATGCCCATGTGCAGTTCTTTTGTTGGGTGTATAAGTGGAGTAGTAGAATGCTGAACATGATAATTTGGATTTTTGTTTCTGTAGTATTTGTAACCCCTACACTATTGGCCTTCTTTGCTGATATTGGGCCTGTTTAAGTAAATTATTTTGGTTGAAAGAATATCAGACATTATACAAGAGTCTTAGTGTATTTGTGTAGTTTGATTTGGCTTGTTCTGAAGTAATTCACATGAGGAGAACATGTCTCATGTAACAGTTTCCCTTTCAGCCTTGATCTCCAGAGCAAATCTTTGTGGAGCTGATGTGATGCCAACTTACAGCCCAACTCATGTTAGATTAACAGAACTCTAGATTTCCTGAAGATTGATGAGCCTGAGAATTAGTGCTGTTATAAGCCACTGAACATGGGGCAGTTTATTTTGCAGCATTATATAGGCAATAAGGAAGGCATATGTTCAAGTTTAGTAGATAAGGAAAAACTTTTTGAAAGTTAGATTTATCAAGTTTCAGTCAGGGTTTACTAGAGGAAACAGGTATAACAACACATGATATACAATTGTATAAGAAATTACAAGATTGGCTTACAGTGGTCAGCCACACAGTAGAATGAGGGAGCGTGCGGAGGGTGTCTGCATGCTAGAGGCCGAAGAGTCTGGCCCAAGGGCTAGAGCTTGCTGCAGTGTCCTGTGCAAATCTGTATCAGAAGGTTGATGGGTCTATGATGGAGGGCTGGAGAGTCTACAACAAAGGTTGAAGAGTCCCAGGCAGAGCCAGTCTGCCAGAAGCCAGGAGATGACGACGTCCAGCTGAAAATGACTGGAACTCCTCACAAGAAGCAGCAATCAGTCCCTCCTCTCTTGTCTATTTTATGTATACAAGATGTTCCAAACTAGGGACCCTAGCCCCCTGCTCACCTTTTCAAATGCTCAACCACTTAGTTAAGCTTTTAGACTTCTCAACTTGACACAACATATAAACTGTAACACAAGTTAAACTTCCACAAGCAGTATATAGGGATTCTAGTTCTTTTACATATTTGATAACACTTTATAATATAGCTACATAGAGAGTACATTACAGTTTGAATTTGCATTGGCTACAACTTTGGCTTTTTCAAATGGATTTTGGTGTGTCTATGGTTTCTTTGTTGTTGTTTTTGGGTTTTTTTGTACCGGGGATCAAACTCACAATCTTGCACTTGCCAGGCACTCGCTTACACCGCTGAGCTATATCCCCAGCTTGTCTAAGTTTTTGAATTTGTGTATAAATTATAGAATAATTTATCATTTTTCTCACCTCAAAAAATGATGGGATTTTGTTTGGCATTGTGGTATTTATTTTAGTCTGGGGAAGAATTAACCTTTATAGTGTCTCGTCAAGTCCATGAGGCCTTAGAAATATAGGTCTTTAAAAATTTAAGCAATATTTACAATTTTCAGTGCACAGGTCTTCCATCCATGCTATTTATTTATTTATATTTTTAATTTCTTTATTGATGCTGTTCTTAATGGTTCTTAGACAAGGGTTTTTAATATATAATACCAATTTTTCATATTAATCTTAGATCTTGCAATTTACTAAACTCATATCTAGGAGTTGTTTGTGTTTGCAATTTTAGGCTTTTATAAGACAAATCATTAGCATTAAGGCTTCTGATAAAATGTTGAATATAAGTGGTAGGATCAAACAACCTTGTCTTAACCTCAATCTAAGGGGAAAACATTTACTTTCTCACTATTAAGCATAATATTAGCTTTGGTGAGTTAAGATACTAAGTGCATTTTTCTTTTTGTTTAAGAATATTGTGTGACTTGTACTATTATAAAATGTTTCTAGATAGAGAAAAAATGAATTGTTCTAAGTATGTGAAGTTGTGGATGTTATTTGATTACAGTAATCATTTCATAATGTATATGTGTCTCAAAACATACTTTTAAATATTATCAATATGTCAATTGTATTCAATAAAATGTAAACAAATAGTAATAAAACATGCAATTTTTAAAAAGTATTAAGTTACCAGTGGTGTTTTGTACACTTTTTCAGATTAGGAATTTTCCTTCTTTTCCTAGTTTTAGAGAGCTTTGTTCATAAGTGGGTGTTGAATTTGGTCATTTTTTGAATCCACTAAATTATATATATTATTTTAGTCTATTACTATGATGAAATAGATCTATTGATTTTTTTTTGAGACAGAGGCTCACTTTATAGTTCAGGCTGACCTTGAACTTGTAGCAGTTCTGCCTCAGCTTCCCAAATGCTGGGATTATAGGTGAGCACCACCATGCCTGACACATTAATTGATTTTTAAATGTTACACCAATATTGAGTTCCTAGGATAAACTAAATTTAGTCAAAATGTATTATTTTTCTCATATAATTAGCTCACTTACAAGTGAAGCTATGAGGACCTGTATTTTTCTTTATAGGAAGGTTTGTAAATCCAAATTTCATTTTTTCTTCTTTTCCTTCCCTTTCCCTTCTCTTCATTTTCTTTCTTTTTCTTTCCCTTCTCATTTTTTAAATTTTCCTTTCCTTTTTTTCTCTTCCTTCTTGTCCTCTTCTTCTTTGTACTGGTAATGGAACCTAAGGCCTTCACACTGAGTTATATTCCCAGCTTATTTTTTATTTTTGAGTAAGGATCTTAGTCACCAAATTACTCATACTGGCCTCAATCTTTCAGTCCTCCTGAATCAGCCTCTCAATGTGCTGGGATTGCAGGCATGCACCACCACACCCATGTCACATTTTCTTTAATAGGTTTAGAGCTATAAAGTATATGTATTTCAGAGAAAGAGAATCCTACAGCTATCACTGGCATACTGGGGTGGTGGAGGGATTTGGGGGGAGCAAAGCCAGAAACTTAACACTGTTCATAGAGGAATTGTACAAACTCCAACAATTTATTATTGCAACTATTCAATTTCCATCTGGAAACTTTGAAGCATGCAAAGAAATAAGGAAGTATAACCCTCACACTGGGGAAAAAGCTGGTCACCACCAAGAGTGACCAGATGTCACCTTTCATAGATTAGCATTTCAGAATATTTTAAATATATTCAGAAAACTAAGGAAAACATGATAATAAGTAAAGGAAGATATGTGACCTAATGTTGCATCAAATAATATCAAATTTTTAAATAGAAAATGTGAAATCTAAGGTACAGCCATTGAAGTAACGTAACAGTAAAGATATTCAGAAGTAGATTCAAACTGGTAGAATTACTGAACTTTATTTTAGTAATACTAGGGATTGAAACCAGGGAACACAGGCTGGGGATTTAGCTCAGCAGTATAAGTGCCTGCACGGTGAGTGCAAGATCGTAAGTTTGATCCCCAGTCTACGGCCATACCACCCTGAACGCGCCCGATCTCGTCTGATCTCGGAAGCTAAGCAGGGTCGGGCCTGGTTAGTACTTGGATGGGAGCCCAGGAAACACTAAACTATATGTACAGTGATAATACCAAAAAGACAAAGGGTAGTATAAAATATTCAAAAAATAATGACTGAAAACTTCCCTGACATTAAAAAACATTTTACTTATCCAAAGAGCTCAAAAACAGCCAAATAATATAAACAAAAAGATACACAGGAAGTTTTCAGAAGATGGCGGCTTGATAGGTAGCAGAGTAGAGAGCCTCTCAGAAAAACAACTCAGACGCTAGAATTTAACAACATGGAGAAGACCAGACGAAAGGAGTGGGATTCTCACGAGCCAGGAAGATACTGAGGAAAAAGAAAAAGAAAAGAAAAGGAAGGAATGAAAAACGTGGATGAAAGGCTAGAACCGCATTCACTGCACATCCCATGCAGTACTGGGTGTGTCTTGGAGTCAGATGAACACGGTTGTGCTCAAGTCGTGGCTGCAGAAATCAGGAGTTGATGAGTCCAGGGCCCTTGGCGAGAGGATGTGGCGCAACAGAGAGCAGAACCAATATGGAGAGTTGCATTAATCCACAGTGAGTGCTAGGAATTGGGTCCTGCAGTGGGGGTGACCAGCTGGGTGAAATACCAGAGTTGGACAAGATGGGCCTGAACCTAGAACCCAGGTGGCATCAGTCATCTGCCCCTGGCTCAAACAGGACTGGTGGAATCTGCTTGTGCTGGGTCACACCCCTGATTGGGACCCAATAGTCAGGGACGAAAGTGTCCCGAACCTGTGACATCTGCACAGCACAGACTAACGTGCTGAAGGCATTTGCCATTGACTGGCTCAGAGGAGAAGGGCCAGCCTGCACCTCAGATAACAGTAAACTGGAGAAGGCATTAAGCTCCCAGCCAGCACGCTTCAGAAAAACCATAGGCAATATGGAAGGGGCCTGAGACCTTCACCATACACCTGTCTGAAAGAAACCAGAAACATGACAAGAGAAAGAAACAAGAAAAAGTCTCCAGCCACTGACCCAGGGAAAGTAAGTCTAGGAGAGGTAAATACAGAAGATATCCAGGGCAGCAATCACACAATATTGGCCACAACATCAGTGGAAATAAAGAAATACTTTTGTACCTCACAGACAAACTTAAAACTGAAATTCTAATTCAAGTGAGGCAAGATTAAAAAGATTAATAAAAGAAATACTAAGCCCCTCTCAAGAAGACACAGATGGAAGAATGAAGACAGAAAAAGAAGAGAAACCTTTGATGAAGAATATAAACAAAATCTAGAATACATGAAACAGATCCAAAGAGATTACCAGGAAATTAAAACTCCATTGAAAGCCAGCAAAATTCCTTGACAGAAACTAAAGTTAGACTTTCAAAACTTGAAGATAGGTTTGCAATGTGTGATCATGAAAGAAAAGATCTCTTAAAAATAACAAGGGACCAGGAAGTAACAATACAAAGGCTAGAAGATGACAAGAGGATCTCTAACTTAATAAAAAATGAGCGAAGAAGCAGGAATAAATACAGATAAATTACAAGAAGTAAATAAGGAAAACTTCCTAGCCATAGGAAAAGGAAATGATATCCAGATAAATGAGGCCTACAGAACTACAGCCAACTACAACCAAAATAGGTCTACACCCAGACATATAATAATCAAGATTCCAGAAATTCACCACAAAATGAATATTAAAAGTGGTCAGAGAAAAGAAACAGGTCACCTATAAAGGAAAACCCATCAAAATAACAACAGACTTCTTAACACAAACTATCAAATCAAGAAAAGCTTGGAGTGAAGTAGTCCAAGCCCTAAAAGAAAATAACCTCCAACCCAGATTGATGTACCCTGAAAAACTATCTCTTAAAATTAATAAAGAAACAAGATGTTTCCATAAAAAGGGGAACTGTGGGAGTTTGTGATCACCAATCCAACCCTACAAAATATACTGAAGGATGAGAGAGAGAGAGAGAGAGAGAGAGAGAGAGAGAGAGAGAGAGATACCAGGATTCCAGCAACAGTGACAGAGAGGCCTCAATGAATGGGGCAGACAGTGGAATGAAAGAGAAAAGTAGACAATTAATAGCAGAAAAATAGAATAGCAGAGATGAGGCAGAGAAGGGTGGCTATAATCTCCAATATAGATTGGCTTGATACACTAACAAAAAGAAACAAGCAGATTAGATCAGGAGATAGGGCCCATCAAGATGCTCTGAATAGGAAATATACTTACCCTGAAAGAGGGTTAATAAACCGAAAATCAAAGATGAGAAAGCAATGCTGTATGTGAAAGGGGACCAGAGAGAAATAGAGATGACTTGTCCAGCAGCTGCAGATAGGTTGGAAAGTCATGACACCTTTGTGCAGTGGAGAACTACTCAGCTATAGGGAAGGAAAACCTTGAGGCTTTAGTAAGTAAAGGAATACAGCTCAAGATCAAGTTCAGGGGTAAAAAGGTTCAGTACCACTTAGATAGATAACAGGTTGCCCCCCAATCTAAAAACTAAAGGAGTTAGTGGGACCCAAAATATACAAAGCACCCTGAGAAAGGGAAAAGGGAGGAACTGTCTAAAAAAGGAAAGCAGAGGACATTGTTAATAGTGTATCAGGATTTAAAAGCCACATTAGTCTTATCACTGTTCAGTTTGATTTTATTCTGTTCCAGTCTGCCTACTCATACTACATTTGAAGGCACAAACAACTATCCCAAAAATAGCAGGATATACTATGGTAACTATCCTTAATTTCCTATTAACTTAAACTGAAGCCCTGTATTACTTACATTGTCTTACTATGACTGATCTTATTTGAATCTGGTTTGTTAGATTGCTGTTTTGTCTTGACTGATTTTATTCGAATTTGGTATGCTTGATAGTATCAAGTCTAAGAATAGAGGCATCTACTCTGAAGATGACAAGATACAATAAGATACCCATTCCAGTTTGATTATCAACTGCTTTTGAAGTCCTACAATGTCTTCAATGTTGTGTTTTTATTAATATTGCTATGTTCAATTATATTATGCCTGATGATGTAGACAATTCCATTGAAAATAACAAGGGACAGCATAGTAACTACTTTAGATCACCTAGTATTGTGGTTTTATATGTTTTTTCATTTTTTGTTTTTCTAGAAATTTGTATTGTTGTCTTGTTTTGATCTGTTTTTCCCTATAATACAGAAAGGATAGGTATACATGTAGAGGTTCACACATGTATAGAACTTCTAAACAGTTTATTAAAATAGATTATATAATGCACAATGTAATGAGCAGATAGTCTGAAGAAGACACACCAAGATACTCAGTGCTAATTCTATAGAATTATGATATAAAATCTAGCAATACTATTATTCTCTGTTCAGAGTGATATTAGTGTATTTTCTTTTGTTGAATTTCAACATATGTAAAGATATGGACAGCTATTTTGAAGAGAACAAGAGACATTATGGCAGCCATTGTTGAGTCCCCTATTGTCTGGTCTTGAAAACCTAAAATGACTTCATCATCCTGTTCTGATCAGTTTAGTACTATATTGTTCAGTATGTATTCACGTGTATGAAGATATGGACAACTAGAAGAAAACAAGAGACAATATGGTAGACAGTGAAGATCTCCAGTGGTCCTGCTTTGAAATCTGTGCTTCTTAGCTTCTTAAATTGTTTTCTTATGATCTGTTTTGTTCTGTTTGATTTTACCCTCTTTAAAATAAAAAAAATTTAAAAAGATACACAGATATATCATGATAAAAATATTGAAGGTCAAAGACAGGGACAAAATCTTGAAAATAACAAAAATGAGTTGTCACAAAGGAACTTTAATAAGATTAACAATTGCCTTAGCAGCAGAAACAACAGAAGATAGGTTGTGGATGACTATTGAAAAACTTATGGGGAAAAGCTGGCTCTCAAGGATCCTATATCCAGCAAGCTATCTTTCAAAAACGAAAATGCATTAAAGACTGACTCAGAGAAACAATAATGGAATTTGTTGCTAGCATATCTGCCTTAAAGAAGAAAAATAACCAAAAATGGTTTTAAGATTGTATGTGTCACCTGATGGCAATTTGAATCCACATAAAGAACATCTATAAAATGTAAAAATGCACATTTCCTTCCTTTTTCATATAAATAATTTAAAAATCAGGCAAATGAAATAATACATGTAATATACTTGACTAATACAAAGGAAGTAGGTGAGAACAAATCTATGTTTGGCTAAGAACATGATTATCTGGAACTATATACATGTAGCATTTCTGTATATCATCTGAATTAAATTAATATGAATCCAAAACTTAACTTATAAATTAAGATGTCTCTACTAAGACCTAGAGGGACACATGGAAGCACACACACACAAATCTTCAAAAAGGCAGTGAAGAATTCATGAAAAAGTCATAAATTCATGAAAAATGAAAGGGCTATGTTATAAAATGCTTTATAACTTCATTTATTTGTTTGTTTATTTATTTAGGTATTGAAGATGGAATTCACAACCTCACACTTGCCAGGCAGGCATTGCGCCACTGAGCTATATTCCAGGCCCTCTGAAATTCTTCATTTATCAATTTTAGGCAAAATTTCCTTAGAGTTATAATTCAGTGAATTTCAATCATAAAATGTAAAACATTTATAATGAGAACTAATTTGCTTTAGAGAATACTTTTACATATAAATTCCCCTTCTATGTTCCTAATATAATCACTTTTGATATGTATAATCACAGCTAAGACACAGAAACAATTTTTATGTTTTTGTTTTCCACAGAATTATCACTTGTCTACTTTTTTCTGCATACTAAATAAATAAATAAATAAATAAAACATCTATTCAGGCACAGTGGAAACACTTGGGAGGCTGAGGCAAGGGGAATGCCATGAGTTCAAAGCCAGCCTGGGCTACAAAAAAAACAAAAAAAAACAAAAAAACCCTAACCCTAAATTCCCTAATACACACACATAGAATTACATTAGGAGAATGAGGGGCAAAAATCTGTGTATAAAAATGTGAGTATAGCCCCTGTGTGCCTGCCACCATCCAGACCCTTCTTTCAGGTAACCAGCATGGGCAAGGAGAAACAGCCAGACCCACCCCTGCCCATATGCCACCATTGTGAAGCTTACTTCCCTCAGGTAGCCAGTACAGGTAAGGAGGAACAACCAGATATGCCCTGTGTGCCCTCAGGCTGCCATTGGAGATGTTTGGTACCCACAGGCAACCGGCATCGTCCTGGCTGTAAGAATCAGATAAACATGCCCTATGTGCCTGCCACCATCAGGGAAGTCCCAGTGCAGCCACACAGCCAGAAAGAAGAAACAGTCCCACCACAAAGCACCCATGGCCATCCAGGAAGCATCAGTGTAGCTACACAGGTCTGGGGAAGCCGACCCTATGCCCCACTGCCTCTCTGGGAACCTGGTTTCAGAGAAATGCAGATCTGGACCATTCCCCTACACTGTGGAGGGGGAGCCAACATGGGAAGTGCCTGGGACCCCACAACCAGCTTGTTGGGAGGAAACCAGGAGAATGTCAAAATGAAGGCACAAGAGGCAATCTCAGATCTCCAGCCCACACAGGACAAGTCTAGGAGGTGTAGACATGGAAGAAAATGGAAGACACATAACTGAAATCTCTGAAAGGATAGCAGCTCTTGGAAAGAAACAACTTCATGAGGCTGTAATCAGATCAGAAATAATATCTCAACTAAAAGAAGAAATCACAAACTTAATGAATTGCTGAGTATAGGGAGCGGCTCAGAATGGCAGCTGCTGCCCTGCCCCTCCCACCTGAGGGCATTTTGTGTGTCAGTCTACATTTCCCATGATCCTCCCCTTGCCTACAATGTGCATGAGGTAAGCAACTTCCCGCTTCAGCCTACATTTCCCATGATCCTCATGTCTGCCTACATTACCCATAATCCTCTCCTGCTTACTTATATCCGGATGTGACAATTACCTGTCAGATAACACTCTATGCCCTCTTCCTGCGCCATTGGCTGTCGATGTCCGCTCCCGGCCGGCAGGAAGGACACACGACAAAGTCTGGCAGTGGACAACCTTTTCTTTTATTTTTCTTCTCTGTATAGCCTGCCCTGGGATCGCTCCCAGCCGAAGCCTCCTCTGGTCCGCTCCCCGCGGCTCCTTTTGGGCTTTTATTTTCGGGCTTCTTTTTCCCCCCCAGGGGTGGCACCAGTATATATACGGATACAGTGTCCAATCATGTTAAAGTAAGCAAGGCAAGCTGATTGGCTAACATCATCAGTTGCCAGGCAGACTATATTGTTGAGCGGGTTGCTTACGCGGTAAGCAGGAAACTAACGTGCTCGATGGGAGGGGTAATCTATCTCAGGCTTTACTCTTTATTACAGGCCTCACGTCCGCCAAGTGAGGCGACCGGGCTCGGGGCTGCGGCTCCCAACATCTCCCCCTTTTTTATTTTTTATGAATGTGCGCATCGTAGCCCTTTTTGGACTGGGTGCAGAGGCTTATGCCCTATGCGTAGGCCCACCGTAGGTCCTTGGCTTAGACCCTGGTCGGCCGTCTCATGGTCTGTCAAGGCCCTGAGGCCCTCGTCCTTTTTCTAGGGCCAGGCACAAACTGGACGGAACCTGGATGTACACAAGCTTGCACTCATTTCCTCTCTGTAAAGAAATCCCCTCGGAGAGAAATTTAGACCTGGGCAGCATCTAACAGTCTAGCGGCTTACGTGCAGGATGGGGTAGGGCCTGGCTTAGGTTGAGTCGCACCGGGGGAGTACGCTCTTACCCGTCATTGACTCTCTTACCCAGCTATGTCATAATTTTTTAGAGGAGGAGTGTGGGAAGCTCACCGTCCCTAGACTCGGTCGTAGGCTAGGCGAGCGAGCCATGTATATGCCTGAGGATCTTCTTGTCTATTTTGGGCTACCGCTATTTTTATTTATCTTGTTGGTTGGTCTGTGATGGATCTCTGGTAGGGCAGGTCTGATCTTTAGTCGAGGGCTTTGTCGCCCGTGTCAGTCTCTCCGGTACCCACAGTGGTTCTCGTCCCGATTCCTGTGGGAAAACACAAACCGCGCCTCGGTTCTAGCTGACCACTGGATCCGGGCCCATCTATTGTCTTGTCAGGACATCTTTTCACTTCACCCACCCTTTATGGTTGGGGGAAGGGTTGCAGTGCTCCACGGCTGGGGAGCAATTATCATTATTTAAATTTAAAAAATTGTGTGTGAATAGTGCCATGGATAATCGTGCCTTTGGGGCCAGGCCTTGGCCTACTCCCCCTTTTTGTTTTTGTAAAATTTTCTTGAGGCTTTTATGAGCCCTCTCAATGATTTTTTGACCTTGGGGATTGTATGGGATACCATGTTTTAATTGAACCTCTATCATTTTGTAGAACTCATTGAAGGCTTTGCCTATATAGGCTGGTCCATTATCAGTTTTTAATATTTTTGGTTTGCCCCATGCGGCCCAAGCCGCCAGGCAATGATTGATCACATTAGACACTTTTTTATCTGTTTCTGCTGCTGTAAATATGACGTGAGAACAGGTGTCTGTGGAAACATGAACATATTTAAGAGTCCCAAACTCCTGTATATGTGTGATGTCCATCTGCCAAACATCACCAGGGATCAAACCTCGAGGGTTTACTCCCATCGATATGGCAGGTTTGTATGTGGCACAGGAGTCACATAGTCACACGATATTTCGTGTATCTGCTCTGGAAACATGGAAATGGTTTGTTAGTGTCCTGGCATTGACATGAAACTTATCATGGAAGGCACGGGCTCGCTCGATTGGTGTTAGTAAGGTAAAAATCCATAACGGGCGAGTGGCAGTATCAGCAGCCGCATTCCCCTGTGCCATAGGCCCTGGCAGGGATGTATGTGCTCTTATGTGGGTGGTGAAGACCTTATGGTGTCTGTTCTGAAGCAATGTCTGGATAGACAGGAACAGCCCAGCCACTGTGGAAGTGGATCTAATTAAACCGGCAGTCTCAAGCACTTGCATAGCATTGACCACATACCTAGAATCGGAGACAATATTAATGGCTTCTGAGAACCGTTTAAGAATCATTTTAACGATCTGCAGTTTTACCACCTGAGGCTGATCAGGTTTAAATTGTATGGTAACCGGGGGCTTGCCTAGGATCACATAGGCGCCTATCCCCGTCTTGGAGCCATCTGTGTATATTGTAGTTGTTGGGACTAATGGCTCAGAGGCAGTAACCTTTGGAAAAATTATAGGGTGCTGAGTGACAAATGACAAGATAGGGTCTTTAGGGTATTGATTGTTTATATCCCCATGGAAAACACATCTCAGAATGGCCCATGTATCTATGCAGGCAGCCAGGGTCTTGATCTGGCTGGCGGTATAGGGTATTCGGATGGCTTGTGGTCCTGAGCCAAAATGTTGGACAGCTCTATCATGCACTTTAAGGGCCAATGAAGCGACTGCCTCCGGGTAATGCTCTATGACTTTTGCAGGTGAGACCTTAGGGTGTATCCACAGTAATGGTCTTTTCTGCCAAATCACCGCTGTGGGCTGTAGACTAGTCTGTAGCAAACAGACATCAAAGGGTCGCCCTGGTTCAATTCTGTGTAAGGTAGCCCCACCTAAGGCTTTTTTTACTCTCTGTAAGGCAGCTCTTGCCTCAGGAGTGAGCCTCCTGTGGGAGGCTATATCTGGGTCTCCCTTCAGAAGGTCGAACAGGGGTTTGAGATCTGAATTTGGTATATGTAAATATGGCCTAATCTAATTAATGTCTCCCAATAGCTTTTGCATGTCATTTAGGGTCCTAACGCCATCCGTCCTAATGATGACCTTCTGTATAAGTCTGGAGGCGACACTGAGGTCCACACCTGCTGACCCAGGGGTGGCCCTTGTTGAAGGCTGCCATCCTGAGCTGTCCTGTCTCTGGGGCGGGGGCCCGCCTGTGAAGGGGGCCCCCTCTGGCCGTTTTTTGGCCCTCTAGCATCTCGTCCACAAATACGGTTGCCCTGAGCATCAAAGACCGACCTACACTCCTCAGCTTTGTGTGATCCCCTTTTGCATCGCCCACAAACATATAGTTCTTTATTCCTAGGGCGAGGCCTAGCATCTGCATTGTTTGGGCAATGACGTTTAATGTGTCCTGGCTCCCCGCAGGCAAAACACCCTTTAGCCTTACATTCCCCTTCTAACCCGCAAGGTCCCCTCTGCTGTACAGCCGCGGCCAGGAGAGCAGCCACTCCCGAGTTGGAGAGCGGCCCCCCTATCTCTCTACATATCCTAATCCAGGCGTTGAGGTCCTTGTTTTTATGAGGAGCTATCGCTGCCTTGCACTCCTTTGTGATCAGTCCCCGTACGGGCCACCAAATGTCGATGTCCGCTCCCGGCCGGCAGGAAGGACACACGACAAAGTCTGGCAGTGGACAACCTTTTCTTTTATTTTTCTTCTCTGTATAGCCTGCCCTGAGATCGCTCCCAGCCGAAGCCTCCTCTGGTCCGCTCCCCGCGGCTCCTTTTGGGCTTTTATTTTCGGGCTTCTTTTTCCCCCCCAGGGGTGGCACCAGTATATATACGGATACAGTGTCCAATCATGTTAAAGTAAGCAAGGCAAGCTGATTGGCTAACATCATCAGTTGCCAGGCAGACTATATTGTTGAGCGGGTTGCTTACGCGGTAAGCAGAAAACTAACGTGCTCGATGGGAGGGGTAATCTATCTCAGGCTTTACTCTTTATTACAGGCCTCACGTCCGCCAAGTGAGGCGACCGGGCTCGGGGCTGCGGCTCCCAACAATTGGCCCGCCTTCACCCTATATAAGTTGTAGCCATTTTTAAAAACAAACCAGGCTTGAATGGAATCCACCAAGCCTCCGCCTGTCTTTTCTCTTGCCCAGCCCCCGTCTCCATCCCCTCTGCAGGTGAAGGCCCACGGACTGATCCGCACGGATCAAGTGGAGCCCAACATGGGGCAGACCTGGCACGAGGGATAATGACGCGGGACCGTTCATGGGAGTAAAGCACTGGCCAGCGTGACTGTTTCAGGACTTCATTCCTGTGATCTGTGCAGATGGCCACCTTACATCTCGCCTGACACATCCAGAATTGTGCTAAACCAAACCAATCTGCTAGGTGTTTCTTTTCAAGTTGACAGCACAATCAACTGTCACAACCACGTAAACCACAAAGACCTACTGAGATGATAGGTAAAAGTAAATGGAAATTAAAAATAGTGGAAGAAAAAAGGCATGCCAAATGAGGCCTAAACACTAACCATGAGGACAGAAGCTATAGTTTTCCACATCAGTGTTGTTTTTCAGAATTCTCCTTTGGGATAATCCCAGCACACAGGAGTCTGAAAAGCAGGAAGATTGCCTCAAGTTCAAGGGCAGCCTGGGCTACATGGTCAGTTCCAGAACACTCTGAACTCCATCTCAAATACAAACAAAAAATCCCCCTTTGAGAAGCCATTGGGAACCATTTGTGAGCTAACCCACAAATATGTATGGAAAGAAATGAATTACATAGACATATACTAACAAAGTTTAAGAAGAAAACTTGAAAAAATAATTCCAATGATTAACTAGTAAATTAACTTCCTAAACAAGACACAACATTCTTTAAAGGAAAGCAATACAATCCCAACACTCAATAATGTAACATCTACAATGTTCTGCATTAAAAAAAACAGTAGACATAGAAAGAAGCAGCAAAATGTTACCTACAATGATGATTTCAATACAACTGTCTAAAAATAGAGAAGTGGTAAATAAAGATTTTAAATTATCACTGAAAACATGTTCATAGATTTAAAGGAAAGTATGAAATAATGATCACAGAGATGCATACTATAAAAGAAGGAGATAGAACACATTTTGTTGGGAGCCGCGGCCGAGCCCGGTCGCCTTAGTGACCCCTCCCATCGAGTGTGCTAAGATGGCGCTTATCTCCTGCTTCCTGCTTGGTAAACAACCCGCTCTGTAAGATAGTCTGCCTAGCAACAACTGATGTTAGCCAATCAGCCCGCATCGCGCGCTTTGAACTGATTGGCCACTGTTACCCTATAAAAGTGAGTGCCTCTCCCGCCACGAGAGAGAAGCACAGAGAGAGATAGAGGAAGTCCACCGGTGAGAAAGGACTGGTGGCAGAGCAGAGGCCTCGCGCGGCCCACGCGGAGACAAATAAAGACAAGGTTGCACACCGTCAGAATTTGTCGTGTGTTCTTCCTGCCGGCCGGGAGCGACACCGACAACATTTCAAGAAATAATGGCTAAGGCTGACCTCCATGGCACATGCCTATAATGCACTCAAGGAGGGTGAAGCAGAAGGATTTCAAGTTCAAGCCCCAGTGGGGCAACTTACTACACATTGAGACCCTATCTTGCATGGGGTGGAGGGAACACTTGTGATCCCAGCACTCAGAAGGCTGAGGTTGCATTTGAGGCTAGCCTGGGCTACACAGTGAGTTCAAGGATAGTCTGAAATACATAGTTAAACCCTGTCTCAAAAAACCAAGTAAACAAATAAACAAAGAAACAAACACTGTATTTGATGGGGACTGGCCTGTGTAAGGGTTAGATTCTTGACCACAGTGCTCTGAAGACAAGACAACACCATAGCTGAGGACATGAAAAACACAGGATCTCACTATTCCAGAGCAGTAACTGCCAAGCTAAGGGATAAGACAGCTCTCTCAATTAGGAAGATTTATTGCTTAGAATGTCTTTGATCCTTTGTTTCACAAGACCTACTCAGTTTCGCACCTCTATCTTAGCTTTCCCTTCACTTTCCCTCATGCCCCTGAGCTGGTTTGAATTCCAGTAAATAAGGGCAATCCAGAGAAGTCTTTGTCTTTCCTCCAAGTGTTCTGCCCTTCCTTGACCCCTCCAGACCATATTTGCATTGTCTTTATTTAATTTTTCCTGTAAGCTCGTCCCTAAGATCTGGAGCCTGATCAACTCCTGATAATAATTTGTTCCCAAAATATTTGCTCTAGAAAGAACACTGAAGGAAATCCCTCAAGACTGGAGTGAAATGAAAGAATACATGACAATAACCTGAATCCACGTGAAGAGATAATAGGTACCAATAAGTACAATTACATAAGTGTATATAAAATACAGTGCAAATATAGTTTTGTTTGCAATTCTTTTTCCCACTATTTAAAAGATAACTGCTTATAGCAATAATTATAAAACTATCTTAATGGACTTATAATGTATAAAGATATTGATATATATTTCATATAATACTAATAGTACAAAAGAAAGAAGGAAGGAGCCAGGTATGGTGGTGCATGTGTATAATCTCAGCACTTGGGAAGCTGAGGAGGATTGCTATGTTTGAGACCAGTATGGCCTATACATACTGAATATAAGACCAGCCTGAATGACATAGTCAGACCCTATCTCAAAAAAAAAAAAAAATGGAGGTGAGAAGGAAACAATTCCATTAGAGCAAAGTTGCATATACTTCTGCAGTTGGGTTTGTGTTAATTAGGCTTATATTAATCAGAAATAGATTGTTTTAAATTAAGTTAAAGTTATGCATTAGCTTTCTCATTGTTAGAACAAAATGCCTGGCACCTGCAACTTAAAGGAGAAGTTTATTTTGGCTTCAGTTCATGGTTGGCTAGCTCCATGGCAGTTCAAGGAGCATGGCAGAGGAAAAAGTATTCAACTCATGACAACCAGGAAATAGAAAAAGAAAAATCTGGGAACAAACATACACCCTACAAGTTCATACTTCTAATAGCATATCTATCTACTGAACTCATCAATGGATCCACTGATAAGTGTAGCGCGCCCATGACCCAATCGCCTTTCAAACACACAAGACTTTGAGGGAACATTTTATAACCGATATTAATTATAATCCGCAGAGAAATTTTTAAAATCTACAAAAATCTAAAACATATAGTAAAACAAATAAGAGAAAAATTTAAATGGCACATTGAAATATTTAGCATACAAGAAGGCAGTAGTGGAAAGAGGAACAAAAGTAAGCCTCACAGAGAAATAATAGCAAATGGTAACTATAAGGATTACCTTATCAGTAAGTACAATAAACACAACTAGATCAAACACTGTAATCAAAAGGTAGAGACTTGGCAGAGTGGATTTGACAAACATGAGCTACAGAATAGAACCATGTCTCAAAATAATACATACATACATACATGCATACATGATTTAATATTATAGTGTTTATAAGAGACACTTTGATCAAATAACACATATAGATTGAAAGTAAAAAGATAGGAAAAAGAATGATGCAAAAACAGGGACTATATGATTATTGAAGAGGAAAAGAGAGTTAACTTGTTAGAGTTGACTGCAACTAGCCACTCCTCTGAACAGATTTGTCTTCCTGTCTTCCACCAATGACAGGTACACAGTTCATATATGTAGCGGACTCCCATTATCTCAAGCACTCGTTTCCTGTAACCTCTGGGAGTTTTTACTAGTAGAATGCAACATATATGATATAGTTTTCTTTTAGGCTAGTCAGTAATAATGAACTAAGATGTAACCAATCAATAATGGCCAAATACTCTGCTTTTGTACTTGTTGATTGCAAATATAAACCTTAGGGTACCAAAGACCAGGGCCTGACATTTGTTAGGTTAATGCCTGTCAATGTTAAAAAATCTGCCTCTAAGCCCTAGGTGATGTTTTAGTGTTTCTGTTTGCCATTGCACTATCAGACAAAATAGATGATAAGACAAAAATTGTTAATTGAGACAAAGAAGTGAATTTTCTTGTGACAAAAGTGTCAGCTCTCAAGAAACTATGGACTTTCCTGGAAGCTGGCAGAATGGTGAGCAGCAGAGAAACCATCTTTCCACTATTTGGAATTTACACTCTGGATCTCAGACATTTTGAATTCAGACACTGGAATAAAGCAATATGAGGAAGAGAAAGAAGAGGGAAGTGGCTCCCCAAGACCCAGAAATAATCTGAAGCAAGAATTAGAGCCCACAGGGAGGGTGAAGAAAGGGGCAGGAATGCAGATGTGGGAGGTGGCATGCAGGGCTTACTGCCTGAGCCCCGCCTCTTATGGTTGGAGGGGCAACCTGAACCTGCAGAAGGGCAGTGACTACTTGAGGCCTCCACAGAGAAATGCACCAATGGAATGGAGCAGTGGGTGCTGTGTACTGTAGTGGCTGGTGAATTATTCAGGTTCAGGTACCAGGCCAGGTTGATTGGCTGGTAGCCATTTTGGAAAGGAGCCAACAGAGTTAGACCTCACAGCAGCTCCAGGTTTGCTCCATCTAGCAGCTGCAAATGTCAGAGTGAGGCGCAACTGAGTTCAAGCTAGCAGGAGGTCAAAGAGCCATGTTCAAAAGCAGAAGGTATTCAGAATGTTGCAAGCTAAAATCTTGGGTCCATCTCATAGCTAGAAACCAAAAGCAGCCTGAACTTTACTGAAACTACGGGCCCAGGTTTGCTGGTTTTATTTACCACCAGCATAATTCTACTGCTGGTTTGCTGGGATCAGTCAATACAGATCTAGGCTGTGTCTGCTGGCTCTGTCAACCAATGACAGCAGAGACAGACCCTGAAGTGAACATTTTTTCCTGCTTTTTCTAGTGTCTTTGCCTTGTATTTTTTATTTTAAAATAAAATTCTTCTATTTTTGTTCTTGTTTTGATATGAATATATTGTTTCTAGTTTTTTAGTTTTTGTTTTGGTCTGTTCTTGTTTTTTCTTTCTTTCCCTCCTTTTTTCTTCATCAGTTCCCAAAGCTTGAGTAACCTTCCTGTGTCCAACAACCTTGCTTCTAATCCCTTTCTCTTCTTCTATTTATCTATTTTCCCCCTATTCCCTTTTAAAATTTCTCCCCTAAGGGTAAAAATCATCAACTGAGGTGATATTTGCTGTAAACATTTTTCTGGTTTATTTTACATTTGTGTGTAAGACTACAAGTTCTGTTCATATAGTTAAAGGTGGCAAATTAATAATTACCACAGTTTGTCAGTTTCTAAGGTGTGTTTAATGCTATTGCACTATTTTAGCCAAGTGACATAATTCCTCTCATCAGTTCCCCTTCCTTGTTTGCCTACACAGAGATTGCCTGAGGGTCATAAATAATATTATGGGCCAGTGCTAAAGAACTTGGACTTAGTAGATGTCTATCGAGTGTTCCCCCCACAAGATCACGATATACATTCTTTTCAACTATACTTGGAATGTTCTCCAAAATAGACCACATACTGGTTCATAGAACATGCTTAAGTAAATGCAAAGGAATTCAAATTATCCCATGTATATTATCAAACCACATTACAATGGAAAAAGAAACCACAAAAACTTCATAAACACATGAAACTCCTCTGAACAACCAATAGGTCATAGATGAAATTAAAGAAGAAATCAGAGTTTCTACAAGTAAACAATGCCAGTACAACATACCAAATATCATGTGATTTCACCAGTATGAATATTGAAAGTATAAATAAGGATCAAAATGTATAACAAATATGAAATAAGAAGAAAATCTTCAGTGGAAAGGGAACTAGGGAGAGGGGAAGGGGAAAGGAAGATCAGGAAAAGGAAAAATGAAAAATGGAAACAAAGCTTTTGTAAATAAGAAGGGGAAGGGAGGAGATAGGAAACAAGAGAATCAAGATACAGCATGTACAGGCACAGATCCCATATGATTAATGTCAGCATTATGTATACCTAAAATGCATCAATAAAATTAATTTTAAAGAAGTTATGTGCTAAACAATATACCAACAAAAGTACATGAAGCAAAAACTGACAGAATTGAAGGCAGAAAGAGACAATTCAAAATTGCTAGAGACCTTATTATCCCATGTTCAGCAATAGAGAAAACAACTAAAGGGAAAATCAGCAAGGAAATGGAAGGCTTCATACTATCAACCACTGAGACTTGATAAATCTAGGGGCCTATCTATCTGAGACAGCAGAATGCACATTCTTCTCACATGCATATGAAATATTCTTCAGGGTAGGCTTTAATGCTATCTTATTAAAAAACTTCAAAAATGGAAATGAATTTAAAACACAAACTATTTTCTCCAACCGCAGTGAAATAAAACCAAAAACAGAAGGAAATTTGGGAAATACACAAGTATGTGGAAATTAACCCATGCCTATGGGCCAAGGAAGAAATACAAAGTAAATTAGAAAATACTCAGAAAGAATAAAAGCAAAAAGACAGCATTTTGAATTTTACAGGATTGTGGAGGGGAGTTTATAGTTGTAATCATCTGTATTGAAAAAGAAGAAAGATCTCAAATACATTACCTAACATGTCATTTTAACAAACTAGAAAAATAAGAGCAATGTAAACCTGAACTAAGAACAGAAATAACCTGATTAGAGTACAGAAAGCTAATAGAAAAAAATCAGGAAAGCAATGGGTTGGTTCTTGGAAGATTAGCAAAATTGACAAACTTTTAGCTAGAATGACACAGAAAAAAGGGATGACTTAGAGTACTACTCTCAGAAGTTATGGTGGGAACATCATTACCAACTTCACTGAAAGCAAAGGGGTTTGAAAGAATATTATGAAGAACTCATGGCAACCAACTGGTTAACCTGGATGAAATGGAGAAATTCCTAAAAAGGTATGGACTACCAAAACTAACCCAGGAAGAAACAGAACCGGGGCATTTTGTTGCACACTTATGACCACAATACTGGAGACAGATGCAGGCAGATTGCAAATTCATCCCAGCCTGAACAATTCACCAATGTAGTTGAGACATCTTATCTCCAAACAAAAAAAATTTTTTTAAGGCTGGGGATGTAGTTTAGTGCAAAACTCTTGAGTCCAATCTCCAGTACTAGAAAAGAAAGGAAGGAAGGAAGGAAGGAAGGAAGAAAGGAAGGAAGGAAGGAAGGAGGGAGGGAAGGAAGGAAAGGAAGGAAGGAAAGGAAGGAAGGAAGGAAGGAAGGAAGGAAGGAAGGAAGGAAGGAAGAGAGAAAGAAAATCTGAATAAAACTATTGTGAAGTGGAGATTAGCATAGTAATTCAAAACTTCACACAAGGAAAACTCCAGGTTCAGATGGCTTCACTGGTTAATCTCACAAACATTTAAAGAATGGTGTTTAACATCAATGCTTCATAAACTCTTTCAAAAATATAAGATGAAGGCTGGGGATTTAACTCAGTGACATAAGCCCCTGCCTGGTATGCACAAGGTCGTGAGTTTGATCCCTAGTACCCAAAAAAAAAAAAAAAAAAAAAAAAAAAAAAAAAAAAAAAAAGAGGTGATAACTCTAAAATCATTCTGAGTCCATTGATACTTAGTAAATGTAACAAGAAAACTACAGACTAACATTTTTTAATGAATGTGCATGCAAAAAAAACCTCAAAACAAAAATACCAGCAAACTGAAACCAGTGACATATAAAAAGATAAAAAGATGAAACACTGTAAACAAATGTCATTCATCCCAGGAATTTCAGGTGTTTTAACATTTGAAACTAATCTCTGTAATATAGTACCCAAACTCCATGGTCATCACAAGGGATTAAAAAAATGTATCTGACGAAACAGCATCTTCTTATGACTAACAAAACCAGCAATAGGAAGGAAGTTCCTCAGACTAATAGAGATATTAATGCCATACTTACTGGTGAAATACAGAATTTTTTCCCGTAAGATAAAGAAAAAAACAGAATGTCTACATGAAATGGTTAGGCAATGGTTGGCTATTCAAGAAATGAAAATGAGCTGGGCATGGTGGCTGCATATCTATAACCTCAGCACTCAAGAAGCAAAGGCAGGGGAACTGCAGTGAGTTTGAGGTCAGCCTGGGATACATAGAGTTCAAGATTGGCCTACAGAGAACTACATAATGAGACGCTGTCTCAGAACAAAGCAAAGCAAAGCAAAACAAAACAGATACAAATTAAAACAACAGTAAGATTACATCTGCCTCCAGAAATAATGGGTATCTTTAAGAAAATACTATAAAGGGTGTGGTGGAAAAGAAACATTTCTACATTGTTGGTGGGAATGTTAATTGGCACAACCATTATAGAAACCTATATAGAGATTCCTCAAAGAACTAAAAGGAAATTCCATTTGTCCCAGTGACTTTCTTTCTAATTATTTTCCTGAAAGAGTTAAAGACATTATATTACATAATAACGATGTGTTTTAATTCTTTTCTTGTTGGTGACACAAAATACCCAGACCCATAAGTTGAAGGAGGAAAAGTTTATTTTGAGCTCACATTTTCGAGAGGTTTCAGTCCATGATTGATGGGTGCGAGACAGTGTGTCATGGCAGAGGGGCATGGCAGAAAAGGAACAATCCATTGCAGAGCAAGTAGGAGGCAAGAAGCAGAATGAGAGAGAGAAAGTGAGAGACAGATAGACAAACAGAGAGAGGGAGACAGAGAAAAGAGACAGACAGACTGGGGGGGAGAGAGAGAGAGAGAGAGAGAGAGAGATTAGGCAAGAAAATGGATCCAGATACATGGCAGTTTGGACAGAAAGAAGTAATTTTAATTTCCTTATTTGTAGAAAATACAATATGTACTGGCAATCATAATGAGGACACACATACAAACACACATACTCAGAACTAATAAATGAGTTCAACACAGTTGTAGGATATAAAATGAATATATAAAAATCATTTATTGATTGTATTTCTATACTTGGACTGAAAGATCCAAAATAAATTGAAGAAAATAATTTAATTTACAACATTAAAATAGAATACTTAGGAATTAATGTAACAAAAGATTTAGAAGATGTGTACTGTGTGCTGAAAACTACAAAACATTTGAAATAAATTAGAAAATAAAAAATAAATGGTAAGTCATTTTATGCTTATAGACCAGAAGATTTAATAATTAAGAAGGCAATACTTCTTCCTAATCTAGTTTTAATGCATTCTCTATGAAAATTTCAATTTTTCTTCAGAAATTAAAACCTAATTTTAAAATTCATGTTAATACAAAGGGTTCAGAATAGTCAAAAGAGTCTTATAAAAGGAAAACAAAATTAAAAGACTTGCATTTCCTGATTTCAAAATTTACTACAAAATATAGTAATCAATAAAGCATTGAGCAGGTATGGGCATAGATATAAAACCAACAGAATAGAATTAGGATTCCAGAAATAAACTCTTGATTTTATGGTAAAATAATTTTTCACAAGGATGCAGAGACAAGTTAATTTGGAAGTAACATTACTCTGTTCAAATCAGTGTTACTAAAACAAACGATTAAATAAATGAAAAAATGAATTTGAAACTCTTTCAAGATATATCATGTATAGGTACAAATTTCCTGTATGAATGTTAGCATGATATATATCTAAAGTATGCCAATAAAACTAACTTAAAAAAGAAACTCTACCTCACATCATATACAGAAATTAAGTCAAATCATGGATCTGAATGTGTATAAAACTCTTAGAAAAAACACAGGAGTAAATATTCACAACATTGCATTAGGCAATACTTGATTAGATATAACAAAACTACTAATGACAAGAGAAGGCAGGAAAAGCAAAGGAAAAAAGAGATAAAGAAGGACATTTAACAACGATCAAAGTGTTAATACAAAAGATACAGTCTTAGCCATACATACCATTTACTAAAAGAGCTTTACATAACACAAAATCTGAGAACTGCAAAAGAAAAACAAAAATCGACACTAACATCTGTAAATTGACCTTTCTTTGTCAAAAACTAGTGAAGTAGAAAGAAAATAAGCAAGATATACAAAATTTGAACATTGTCAAACAATGTGACCTAATTGAAGTTTATTGGAACTTTACTGTCAATGACTAACAGATACATATTCTATTAATGTATACATAAAATGCTTGATACACTAGATCATATGCTGCATCATAATATAAACATTAATAAATTTTAAAGAATTGAAAGAGTATATTTCAAATACATTGTATATGAAATATAAAATCAATAACAAACTACTTGGAAATTTTCCAAATGCAGGAGAACCTTGATCTGTGTGTAATTTGTTCTGCAAACATGCTGCAAGATAAGCAAAATTTCTAACACAGTTTAATTTTATAAACAAGTAATGTCTTGCAATATAAGTAATATATGATACTGAATGATATGCCATCACAACTGATCTCCTCTGGGTCTCTGTCTATCTGTCTGTCTGTCTGTCTGTCTCTCTCTCTCTCTCTCTCTCTCTCTCTCTCTCACACACACACACACACACACACACACACACACACACACCATGGGATTGTGGATGAATGCTTCCCAACAGCAAGAGGTTATAGAGGAGATTTCAGCTGCAGAGGAGGACAAAAAAGGCAGAGGAATTCCCTCACTTCAAATGAGAGTAGGAAATGTGTAAAATATGGGAAATAGTGCAAAATTTTGTATAAAAGCACCACCCAAATAAGGTTGTAGTAGTGAAATGATGAATCTGTATAACAACAAGGCAAGGTCACATTTCTGAGAAAGTCCCCAAATTAGGCAAAAGCAAGTGTCATTGTTAAAGTTACCTGAAAGATTTCATTGAGCTAATAGATACCAGTGATTCCATTAGCAATAGTGACAGTCATTCTACACAATAACCTTTCTTTCTCTTGTCTCCCTTACCAGCCATGAAGATTTTCAAAGGTAAGTGTAGGTTAAGTTTTCTTTATATAACTTTGTATTATATTACAGTATTATAATCATTTTGGGTTGTGGAACAAATCATCTGAGTTTCCATTATTTGTTATGGGGAGTTTGCTTCAATACACAAGTGCTTTGATTACAAGCATGTTTTTAAAAAAATTATGCTCCAAAGTTTTACTGCACAGTAAGTCCTCAATTTATGAACATTCAAGTTGTGCACTTTCACAGATGTGCCAGGTAACATTCACTTTGCCAGCTTACAATTCTTCCAGAACAGGACTCATTCATAAGTTGGAGAGTTACTGTATTTTGAAATTAAACTATGCACATCTACATAAGCCCTTGGTTGAAGAAGAGATTGTAGAGATACTATAAAATATTTGGTACTGAAAGAAAATGAAATCATAACATCAAATTTGTGTTATGCTGCCTGTTATGGGTAGATCATAAATATTCCCTCAAAGCTCACAGCCTAGGTAATTGGATCATGAGCTAGGTAACTGAGCTCATGAGTGGGTTAATTTATTTATGGATTCATAGTTTGATGGGCTATTGGGAGGTGATGGAAATTTCAGGAGGTGGGGCCTAACTTGAAGGAAGAAGACCATGATTGGTGTGCCCTCAAAGGGTGTATTTTGTTCCTGACTTTCTTCTCTCCTCTCATCTCTTCCAATTTCCTTCTTTGTTGCCATGAATGGAGCAATTTCCCATCGCCAAGTTGTTCCATGTAAAACTTTGTCAACAGGCCTAAAAACAGCAGCTAGGCTATGTGATAATGGACTGACATTTCTGAAAACAAAAATTAAAGCTTTGCTCTTTTAAGCTGATTTTCTCAGGTGCTTTTATCATGGTGATGAAAAGTTAATACAGCTAAAGCAGTAATCAGAGGAAAATTCATAGCTCTATTCATTTAATCTACACTTCATTATTTGGCTAAGTAACAGAAGATGCTGGTGTCCTTTGCCATGAAGCTACCCACACATGTAGCTGAGGACTTTGGGAAGCTTTTGGAAACTAGAGATCCACTGTGAGCTAGCTGCTGCTTATGTTAGAAAATATATATGCTTGAAGTAAGAAATATATTGCATCAGAAACCCTAGGAAGCCTAGTCAGGATCATGGTCCTTTCTTAGTCAGTCACTTTCTTTGCACTTGAGAAAGGGCTTCATGACATGCTTCAGGTAATGAAATTTCTTTGAGGTGAAGGGTATCTGAACTGTTGTGGCACTTACCCCCACCTCTGACATACATTTTTTTCAATCATCAGATCCTATCAATTTAATGCCACTAAAATAATGTACTACAGTAATGAACTGTTGAGTGGAAAAGCAGTCAAGATTGCTGCAGAGTAAATTATGACATAGGTTAGAGTGTTGAAGACAGTGCAGGTGAATTGCTGCCCCTGCCAGCTAAAAGCAAATTGTTTCTCAGAGTCTTCATTAATAAGTGAAAGACAGAGAAAGCAGTCATCATGTAAGTAGCTGGATAACATCAGTAAAAGAATTTCCAAAACAGAAGTGGCAACTGGAATTATCCCTGATTAAGTTGATGATAAACCCATTGGCTTTCTCCAGCTCCATCTGTCTTCTGCATGGGTCAAACATGTGAACTGAGTAGAGATGTCAGAGGAATCACTGTTTCCCATTTTTAATGTTCTTGATAGTGGCACTAATCTCTGCAATCCCTTCAAGAATGAGAGATTAGTCTTTCCCATTTTACTAAATAGAAGCAGTGTTGGTGGCTTCCACTGAGCTTTTCCTACCTCGTAGCCTTCCCTCCATGCTTTATGGAATCCATGTAGGGACTCTGTCAATTGCTAGTGTGCCTACTAAAATTATTAATTCTGGAAGTGAAGAAGTAACTACAGGATTCAGGGGCCCACAGAGTCCATGTTAAATGGACCTGAGTCAAATTCCATGATTTTCTCTATCAGCCTGTATTCTAACTGACAGAATTTCTAACTTTCTATAAATTAGTGTCAGTTTTGGACCAGAAACTGGTAATTCTTAAACATTTTGAATATTTTCCCTCCTTCATTCCATAGTAAATGTACAACCTATCCATCAGAGTCTTGGGAAATTTAGAGGTAGGTTACAATATAAACTCTGTGTATTGTCAAATGGACTTGGTTTTGTAAGGATTGGTTTCTAAGGATAATACACCTTAATTCAAGAAACTCTTGGTATGTAAACTGGTTCAAAACTGGCGACTGGATAAGAGGCTTACATCCCTAATACAGTGATTTAAGACAGATTACTCTTCATAAGACCTCAAATTTTTCTGCTTGTGCAAATCAAGTAAGACTTCACTTGGCTTCCTGTGGATTTCAGGTTGGGTACCCCATAATCTGCTAGTTAGGACCAAAAATCTGAGGACAGAGCATTTTGATTACTGTATTAGTTCTGCTGCCCAGGATGCTAGTCCTGTGTCATCTTTAGCAGTTAGATGCCACCAGTTTGCCCCTGTCACCATGTTATTCTATCATTTCCAATGAATCTAGGGAGCCCAGCTTAATTAAGTTCTGGGAGCCCTGAATTTAGGGCAGGGTTTCTTTTGCCATAATTGGCATAGAGACAAAAGCCCCTCCATGCATGTGCTGCTCAAAGTGAAGGGATGTTTTTAAAACTCTTCTGAGTCAAAGTTAGGGGGAAGTGGGCAAGTTTGAGATAATAAACAACCTCTCAAATCCTAGGATGTCTTCCACCAACATATACCAAGCAAGCTCTGGCATTTCAGCTGTAGAATTATGCCTGACTCTTGGAGCCATCACATTGAACTTAGAATCTCTCTGTGGTAAACTCAATGAAAACCTTGAGTCCTGATCTACTGCTCCTTTGATTCATTCCTATTCTTCAGATTTCTGCCTAGGTAAATTAGTGAAAGTCTTAATTCTTTTAGCATGTGTTATACTTCCCTATTCCTCAAATGACTTTGTAACTGTGGTATGTCTTGTCTGGTTAGAGATCTAGAAACAATAAGACATAGTAGGGGTAGGTTCTATTACCTCATAAGGACATTATAGGTTTTTTAGATAAGAAAATTATCTCAGTAAGCACAGGATGAATTCTTACTATTGCAAAGAAGGCTTGACAGAATTTAGAGATATAGGGTCTCCAGTTCTGTAGGAATCTACCCATCTTGAATTGCATTTTTGGTTCACTCCCTTTCAATTAATATCGTAACTGTGCCATAAGAGACTCCACAAGGTGAAGAATACTATCTGTATTGTTTTAGTCACCTGTAACATTATATTTTAGGTTTAGTTTTCAGAAACTTTGATTCTATGGTTACAAGAAATGATAATTTTGGGCTGGGGATTTAGCTCAGTGGCATAAGCGCCTGCTTTGCATGAGTGCAGTCATGCATTCGATCCCTGGTACCAATAAAAAATGATAATTTCCTTTATGGTAGTCACATCAGATTTCTGACCCTTTGCCTAAGCTTTGAGCTGGATAAAACCCTAACTTTTTTCCCCTTTAAATTCTTCCATGCAGTTGAAAGTAACCAATACATTCCTTTATAAGCTTTAGTCTCACTAAAACTTTTCTATGCTAGCAAATAGTTGATCACTCCAGCCTTCTTTTTTGGTGTCTACAAGTGCTAATTTTAGTAACTGCTTTGCCACTGCATTATCAGACTTCATGTGTTCTACTTGTTTCCAGTAACAGTGCCACTATGTTATGCTTCTCTGCCATAGGCCGCAAAGCAGTGCGGCCAACCAATCATCCTGTTCATTGCAACAAATTCCAACTAGATAAGCAACTTAGCAGAAAACATAAAAGAAATACATGTGTATATATATTTACATATGTATGTATATGTGTGGGTTCTTAGTGGGATATAAATATTGAATGAAAGGAAAATACTTTCAGGGAATCTATACAAAACTTGAAGTAGGCTGGGGATATAACTTAGTAGCATGCGTGAGGCCCTGGACTCAACCCCCAGTTACACACACACACACACACACACACACACACACACACTACTCCAGCACTTCTCCAACTTTAAAAAGCTTTTCTCTAACAAAATATTGAAAGGAAGCAACAGAATAAAACATTACAACATAAACAAAAAACAAGGACTTGCTTTTTAATATATTTAGCAAGATATTTAGCAAGTACTTGGATAACACAAGCATATAAATGTATGTATATATATGTACATATGTATATGAATGCACTCACTTTATGGTCTATACTCAGATCTAGACAATACATTTTTCAAGGAAGGAATATTGGAGAAAATACAACCATACAAAGAGGCATTGGCATGGGGAAAGCATAACATCCTATGGCAAATATATCAACAAAAATCTATTATGCTTATTAAAAATGCAGAAAACTTGTAGGAAAAATACAAGAAAGACAATACAGAAAGAGAATAGCAAAGACACATTGCTAATAGGTTTGAAAGGTCACCTTTGGACCTGGGGCTTTGAATTCCCAGGAGTTTTGGATTTCAAGCCTCCTAAATCCAGTGCCTGTTGACCCAGTTAAAACTAGACTGAGACTACAGGATAGGCTTTGCTTGGAGTGACAGATCAAACTACAGACTTTTCCTAGTCCTTACCTATTTCCAGACCAGATGACCCTGATATTTTTATTTTCTAAACCAAACTTCTACACTCAAGTTCAGTACAGGTCTGAGTGAGTGAATCTTGTGAGGTGGATGCAGCCAATTTTGGCAAGATTAAAATTTTTAAAGTTTGGAAGCTTATTTGTTGTTGATTTGGAATCATTTCACTAATAGCCTCTTCATTTCTGCCAGGTCCTGTGCCAGCTTCTGTCTGCTAAGACTTAGGAGAACATCGGATTGAAAACTGTACTTAAGGAGAAGCTATTTTTCTTTAATCGATTTGAACGTCTTAAAATTTTTGACTTCTCTGGAAAGACACAGACACAAGTTTTAGAAACACAAGTTCTGGTCGAAACCACTTCTTCAGCAATTAGGCTTCGAGGGACTCAGGTGCCTTCTGGAATACCATTCATGCAAAGCAACTGGCCCTATTTTGTACATAGACACACGTTTTGTTCACCAAACGTGACTTTCGCAGGACACGCGGACACATGAACTACTTTGCATATGAACACATAAATCAGTACTTTGCAAATGGGCACGTTTTGCACAAGCACATACTTTGCATAGGGACACAGACACATTTTGCACACGGACTCGTGCTTGCACAGGACATATTTCTGCACAGGTCAACACACTTAGGCATAAACGCACGTTTTGTACACAGACGTATGCTTCCGGCAGCCCGCAACCGGGGCACCGCGTCCGGAGCGCAGGAACTACAACTCCCGGCGTGCGGCCACCTCCGGCGGACGCTGGCTTCTGACAGGCTGCCCCGCCCAGGTCCTGGCGCCGCCCGCCCGGTCTCGGCACCAGTTCCAGTGTCGCGAGTAGCCGGGCGGCGAGGCGGAGGTGCCCGGCCGGGGAGCCGCATGGAGCCGCGGGCGGCGGACAGCTGCTTCCTGGGCGACGTGGGTATGTGCTGGACGCCACCAGCGCGGGGCAGGGGACGGGGAGCAGGGACCCCAGGAGTTGCTTTTGGGGACGGTAGAAACATATCTGATGGCCTTCATCCTGGAGATGGGGGACGCGCCCTGCTTCGAGCTGGTTGTCTGGGACGGTTGGGTGGCAGGTCGCGGGTGGAGCAGGGGCCTAGTAATTCCGAACATCTCTGACTCGCTGTCTGGTCCGGCTGGCACCTGGCATCTGACGCGCGCATTGCAGGGCTGCTCAGCTATGTGCTGCACCTGGTGTGGAGGTTCAGAATCGCTGAGTGCAGCGCACTAGGGAAGATGCAGGCACAGGACCGGGTGCACTAAGGCACACAAACGGGAAAAGGCTTAAGTGATGAGTTTAGCTAGCTACTTGTGGACATAGCCAGGCAGAGGCATTTTAAATGATCTTGCAAAACAACCTCCTTGAAAATGATCAAAGGTACGAACAAGCGTTTATTCACTTGGCCTTCCGCCCCAGGCTGGCACAAGACTTTGACCCTGACCCCGAGAGTATGATCTCTAGTCAGTGGACTCAATGGAATATTCAAGCAGCAGCTTCTCATTGAAGCCTATTTAAACACACATTTTATTTTGTTCAGATTAAAAGGGTCAAAATGGTATGGAGTCACTTCTGAGCAAGTTTTCTGCATGGTTTATTAAAGAATGTGTCTAGAGAAGAAAAATGCTTCTGCATTAATGAATGAGCCATTTCTGGGGCTCTTGGGTATTTTTGAACTTGCCGTTTTTTATTTAATGTACCTCACCAATAATTTGGTCCGCTGACATTTCATTTCCAGACCTAGAGAATACACACAATGTGTTGGATGGAAAATACAAATGCAGTCCTAGCAAAAGTGGAGCCTCCAATAGGAGCTTTAACTCGTTTTGACATTCTGACCCCAATTTTTATTTATGTATTTTTCTATACTGGAGATTGAGCCCAGGATCTTCTCAATGAGTTATATTCCTAGCAATTTATTTTTATTTTTATTTTTATTTTGAGACAGCGTCTTGCTAGGTCAACTAGGTTGCTCAGGTTGGGCTCAAAGGTGTGATCATACTGCCTCAGCCTCCTGGAGCATTAGGATGACCTCATAATTTGTATCTGTAGTATACTCTAATCAAAGCATGTAGATTTTCCATTTTTAATATAAGACCTCACAGAAGTAATAATTACAGAGTCTTAGAATGTGGCCTTTTCAGTAAGCATAAAGGATTTAAGAAGTCACATGCATGCGCTCCAGCTCCCCAAATTTTCCCGAACATAGTCTATTACTGCTATCTTCCAGTGCACTGATTTTTTTGTTTGTTTACATGGATTTATTCTTCCTCTCCCTCTTACTCTTAATTTAATGAGATGTTTGGGGAGGAAGGCAGAGAAGATCTAAGGTGTTTAATTGGGAATGTCTTCAAGTTCCAACATTCATTACATCTGTACAGAATTTTAAAAAGGAGACCCAATCAGGTGATAATCCAGAGCATTTTCTAAGGAATAGAAAGATACCGTGAAGTTATCCTAAAACAGGAATTCAAAGAAGATTTTTTAAAAGTTTATTTTTTTCAAAGAAGATTTTTGACAAATAAATAAAAAACTTCCAGGCATGGTGGCACAGCATGCGGCTAATCCAAATACCCAGGAGGATTCTGAGGCCCACAGATTGCATTCAGTTCAAGGCCAGCCTGCACTACATAGTGAGACCCTGCTTCAAAAAACCAACTCCCCACACCAAAAATAGAAAGAAACAAAACAAAACAGAAAAACCTATGGAGAGCCCAAAAAAGTATCAAAGGTACCTTTGGTAATAGTTACAGACTGTACTTTTTAAAGGCAAAACATTATACATCACTTTCTGATTATCTTCATAAAATGGCCCTGTGAAACATTACCTCTCATTTTAGGGAAACTAAAGCATAGATGGTTTAAAATGAAAACCTTCCCTTATTTCCTCTCAGGGAGACTAGGAAGAAAAACATAAGAGCTCATGTTTCTGCAAGGCAAAGCTCAGTTGTGCTATACTTTGTGCTTGGTACTTGGAAACCAGGGGAAGGCGTTTCTCCACTTTTTGGTCATCAGTATTTTTGGATGGGTAAAGGAAGGAAGGAGTCAAGGGAGATTGTTGGGTGATTACAGAGGACAGGGGAGGAAATTAAGGTTGGAATTTAAGGAGTCTAATTCTGTGTGTTTTCGGCAAGATCTTCCATGGAAGGAGTCATCCATCATTCATTAAATGGCCTCTTTTCTGTTTATTGGTTCTCTTGTACTTCTTAGGCAATGCACTTTTAATTCTTTCCTTTTTCTTTTTCTTACTCATGTGGAGTTTTGACTCTTTTGTCCCTCTAAGAAGTCAAACATTTTATATTTAATTTTTTACATCATCCTATGCATAACATTGTATGCCCTTTGACCTCAAATTAACTGGCAAAGAGTATTTGGGGATTCATAATTGTCTTGGTTACTTTTTTCTCGTTGTTGAGACAAAATACCTGATGCTCAAAATTAGGGAAGGAAAGGTTTACTTAGCTTATAGTTTTTTGAAATTTCTTTTTTTATTTAAAAAATATATAAAAAAGGGGAAAGATTAAGATGAAAGAGGACATAACAGCACAGGTCAGAACAGAACAATTTAAGCAACATAGTGTTTCACCACAGGATAACCCGACATAACAGTAGTTACCATAGTGTCTCTTTCCTTGAAATATTTGATTACGCCTTCGTATACTATCAAACATAACAAGACAGTGTAAAACCATTCAAGAAGGTAAAAGTATTACAGGGTATTTAGAACCAATTAACAGAAAACAAACAATGGTTTCTTGACTATAAAAAATTTTGTTTATACTATCACATATAATAAAATCCAACAGGATACAACATGATAAAACCAGTGGAGACAGAAGAACAAAAGCTTGATAGGACTTCAAAACAAGCTGATATTAAGTAGCACTAGCTATTATGTCTTGTTTTCTTCAAAATAACTGTTCATACCATCACAGACAATAAAATCAAACACCCCAGAATAAAACCATTCCAATTAATGAATGAAAACATTATAAGGCTTCAAAACAATATAATAGGGAATCATTATTATCACATACTTTTATGTATTCTTACCGTTTCTTACACTAGGGAAACTATTTGGTATTTATACATGTGAGTTTGATTTATTTCACTTATGAGTATGGTCTCAAGCTGTACCCATTTATTTATAAATATCTCATTGTGATCATTTTTATAGCTGAGTAGTACTGCATTGTATAAAAATACCACAACTTATTTATCCATTCCTCAGTTGATGGAAGCTTAGGTTGTTTCCAAGATCTGGCTATTACAAATTGTGCTGCTGTATACAAGGGTGCACATATATCATTGTGGTATGATGTTTTCAGTTCTTCTGGGAATATGCCTAGAAGTGGAATAGCTGGATCAAATGGGACTTCCAATCCCAGCTTTTTAAGAAATCTCCAAACTGACTCCACAATGGTTGCGTCAGTCTACATTCCCACCAACAGTGCAGGAGAGTTCCTTTGTCTTCACAGCCTCTCCAGCAATGGTTGTTGGTTTTCTTGATCCTGGCCATTCTTTCAGGAGTGAGATGGAATCTCAGTGTGGTTTTAATTTCTCTAATGAGTAATGATGATGAACATTTTTTTCATGTATTTATTTGTCCTTTGTATTTCTTCATCTGAGAAACATGTATTCATCTCAGATGCCCATTTTTGAATTTTTCTGATTTTTAAAAATTCTCTATATGTTTTAGACAGAAGTCCTTTGTCCGAGGGACAGTTCATCAATATTTTTTCCCAGTTGTGGGTTTTCTTTTCACTATGCTGGAGATTTCTTTTGACATGCAGAAACTTTTTAATAAGAGGTGATCTCAGTTATTGATTCTGGGAAGTATTTCCCGTGCGGTTTGAGTCCTGTTAATGAATTCTCTACCTACCCCTATGTCTTCAAGATTTTTACCCAATTTGTCTTTCAATAAATTTAGTGTTTCTGTTTTAATATTCAAATCTTTGATTTTAATTTAGTGCATGGTGATAGGCATGGGTCTAGTTTTAGTTTTCGGCATATGAAGAGACAGTTTTTCCAGCACCATTTATTAAAGAGACTGTCCTTCTTCCAGTGAACCTTGTCTTTATCAAAGACAAGGTGGTTGAGTGTGTTTGTAGTTATGGTTGTATCTTCTAATCTATTCCATTGATCTTCAGCTCTGTTTTGATTCCACTACCATGTTGATTTTACTAAAGTTGCTTTATAGCATAACTTCAAGTCAGGGATTGTGATGCCTTCTGCCTTGCCTTTGCTACTTAGAACTGTCTTTGCTATTCTAAGTCCTTTCTGGTTCCAAATAAATTTTAGGATTGATTTCTCTAGATTGATGAGGTATGTTAATTATATTTTTATTGGTATTGCATTGAATCTGTATAACAGTTTTGGGAGAATGGCCATTTTCACAATATTTTTTCTTCCTATCCATGAACAAGGGATTGTCCTTCCATTTTCTGAGATCCTCTTCAATTTCTTTTTTCAGTGTATTATAATTTTCTCTACATAGATCTTTCACTTCTTTCATGAGACTAATTCCTAAATATTTCATTTTTTTGGTTGCTAGTGTGAAGGGTGTGGCTTCTCTTATTTCTCTCTCTGTGATTTTGTTGTTAGTGTATAGAAATGCTATTGATTTTTGAATATTGATTTTGTATCCAGCTACATTGCTGAATTTATTTATTATATCTAGGAGTCTTTCAATGGAGTTTTGGGAGTCTTCTATGTAGAGTGTTATGTCATCTGCAAATAATGATAATTTAACTTCCTCTTTTCTTATCTTTACCCCTTTTATTTCTCTCTCTTGTCTAATTGCTCTGGCTAGTATTTCCAGTACTATACTAAATAGGAGTGGTGATAAGGGACATCCTTGTCTTGTGCCTGATTTTAAGGTAAAGGCCTTCAGTTTTTAGCCATTTATTATGATACTGGCTATTGGTTTGTCATACATGGCCTTTATTATATTGAGGTAAAGACCATCTATTCCAATTTTCTGTAAGGTTCTTATCATGAATGAATGTTGGGCCTTATCAAAAGCTTTTTCTGCATCTATAGAAATGATCGTGTGATTCTTACTTTTGGCTTTATTGATATGGTGGATTACATTTACTGATTTATGTATGTTGAACCATCCCTGAATGCCTGGGATGAATCCCACTTGGTCATGGTGTATAATCTTCTTGATGATTTGCTGTATTCTATTTGCCAATATTTTATTGAGGATTTTTGCATCTGTGTTCATTAAGGAGATTAGCCTGTAATTTTCTTTTTTCGTTGGGTCTTTCTCAGGTTTTGGTACTAGAGTAATATTTGCTTCCAGGAATGACTTAGGAAGGATTGCTTCCTTTTCAACTTCGTTGAAGAGTTTGAGGAGTGTCGGCATTAAGTCTTCTTTGTATTTCTTGTAGAATTCCGCAGTGAATCCGTCTGGGCCTGGGCTCTTCTTTGTATGTAAGGACTTAATTACATTTTCAATTTCATTAATAGAAATTGGGTTATTCAGCAGTTTTACATCTTCTTGACCTAGCTTTGGTACTTCATATGTTTCTAGGAATCTGTCTATTTCTTCTGTGTTATCAAACCTATGAGAGTAGTGGTTTTTGAAACACGTGTTGATGATCTTCTGTATTACTACAGAGTCTGTAGTGATTTCGCCTTTTTCATTCCTTATTGCATGAATTTGAGCTTTTTTTTTGGGGTCTTTTTCCTTTTTATTGGTACCAGGGATCGATCTCACGACTGCCTTCTTCTAAGGCAAGCTCATATGCCACTGAGCTAAATCCCCAGCCCCAAATTTGAGCTTTTTCTTCCCTTTTTAAAATAAAGTTGGCTAGGGGCTTATCACTTTTGTTTATTGTTTCAAAGAACCAACTCTTTGATTCATTGATTCTTTGGATTGTTTTCTTAGTCTCTATTGCATTAATTTCTGCTTCATTTTTATAATTTCGTCCCTTTTTTTGGCTTTGGGCTTGACTTGCTCTTCTTTTTCTAGATGTTTGAGGTGTAGCATCAGTTTGTTTATTTGTATTTGTTCTGTTTTCCTGATGTGGGAACTCAGTGCAATAAATTTTCCTCTGAGGAGAACTTTCATTGCATCCCATAGATTCCGGTAAGTTGTATTTGTATTTTTGTTTGCTTGTAGGTATTGTTTAATTTCCCCTGTAAGCCACTGATTACTCAAGAGTGTGTTATTCAGTTTTCATGTGTTTGTGGGATTTTTGCAGTATCTTTTATCATTAATTTCTAATTTCATGGCGCTATGATCCGATAACATGCATGGGACAATTTCAACTCTTTTGCATATATTACGTATGTTCTGTGGGCTAATATATGGTCTATTTTAGAGAATGTCCCATGTATTGCTGAGAAGAATGTGTATTCTGATGTTGTTGGATGGAACACTCTGCATATGTCTATCAAGTCCATTCGTTCACAGGTGTGATTCAGTTCTTTATTTTCTGTCTGGTTGATCTGTCCCTTGGTGTCAATAGTTTGTTAAGGTCTCCTGTTATAATTGTGTTATTGCTAATTTGGTTTTTCATTTCTGTTAATACTTACTTTATATAACTGGGTGCTCTGGAATTTGGTGCATATATATTTAAGATTGTTATCTCTTCCTCTTGAACTTTTCCCCTAACCAATATGTAATGACTCTTCTTTATCTCTTCTGATCATTATTGGTTTAAAGTTCACATTATCTGCAAACAGAATAGCTACCCCCGCTTTTTGGGGGGGGGTTTCCTGTTGCATGTAGTATTGTTTTCCATCCTTTAACTTTCAGTATGTGACTATCCTTTTGGGTTAGAAGGGTTTCTTGTAGATAGCATATGGTTGGATGTTGTTTCTTGATCCATTCTGCCAGTCTGTTTCTTTTAATTGGTGCATTGAGACCATTTACATTAATTAACTGTTGTATGTTGGTTTATTGTTGACATGTTATCTTGCTGTTGTTGCATCTTTATCTTTCCATTCTGTTTAATTGTCTGCTTTGCTTAGTGGTTTTTTCCTAAGTGTATCTAATCTGTCTTTCAGTATTCTTTGCAGGGTTGACTTGGTGATCATGAAATTCTTCAGCTGTTCTTTGTCATGGAAGTATCTTATTTCTCCATTGATTTTGAAGGACAGTTTTGCGGGGTACATCAGTCTAGGTTGAAAATCATTTTCCTTTAGGATTTGACTTTATTGTTTGTGCTGAGAAGTCTGCTGTGATTCTGATAGGTTTTCCTTTATGGGTGATCTGTCTTTTTTCTCTGACAGCTTTTAATATTCAATTCTAATGTTGGATTTCTGGGATGGCGATTATTATATGTCTGGATGTAGTTTTATTTTGGTTATGGCTATTTGGAGTTCTACATGCTTCACTAATCCTGATGTCAGTTTCCATTCTCATGTTTGGGAAATTTTCAGCTATTACTTTATATCCTCTTGACATCCTTTATATTGTCCCCTTCTTTTTCATTTATCCCTATCAATCGTATGTTGTTTTTCTTTGCATCATCTTGCAGCTGTTGAATTGTTATTTCCTGAATCCTTGTTATTTTTAAAAGATCTTTCCTTTCCTGTTTACTACTGCAATCTTGTCTTCAAGATCTGAAATTCTATCTTCACTGTCATTGAGGTGGTTTTTACAACTTTCAATGGAATTTTTTATTTCCTGTATATCTCTGTGCATCTGCTTTATGTATTCTGTTTGTTTCTTATATTGTTCATCCAGGAATTCTACTTTTTTGTTTATTTACTCCAATTTTTTAACTGTGTCTTCTTTAGATATGTTCAGCATTTCTTTCACTTCTTTTATCATTTCTTCTTTTGCTTGGGAGATTATTTCTAGTTTGAATTCCTTTAGCGCTTCCTGGAATTGCTTTTTTATTTCAGTAGCTATTATGTCAGTTATTTCAGGTGTATGGCATGTATTTTCTGTGTTCATGGCTCCTAGGGTTTCTTGGGATGGGCTGGATGTTTGCGATTGTACTGTGGTCTTTCGTTTTGTCATTTACCTATATTTCCGTGTTTCAAGTGTTATTCCAAGGCTTCCCCAGGGCCTGTTGGAAATCCTCTTTTATGCCCTCAGCTCCTGGGACTCTGGCCGCTCAGTTCCCCAGAGTGAGAGAGGATCACTGGGGGTGGAGCAGGCAGCCCCAAGCCCTATGGTGCAGGTTGAGTGTGGCAGGAAGCTGTGAAGTTCCTTGGCTGGTGAGAGCAATGATCCCAAGCTCCCTGGTTCAGGGGATGGTGTGGGGACACTCATCATAGGCTGCTCAGCCTCGGGAACTGAGGGCGCGGGGAGGTCAGGGACCCCAGAGTCCACCAAGCATGGCAGGGAGTGGGGCAGTTGTTGCAGGCGAGCTCAAGACCCGCTGAGCTGGTTCAATGCAGCAGGAAGCTGCAAAGTTATTTGGGCCTCAGTGAGGATCCCAAACTCCCTAGTTTTGGGGGATGGTATGGGGACACTCACCGCAGGCTGCTCAGCCTCCGGAACTGAGGGTGCCAGCAGGCCAGGGACCCCAGAGTCCACCAAGCATGGCAGGGAGCCGGGCAGTTTTTCTATTTTGAGATTTTATTCTATACTCCGCTGGCTCCAAGGCAGGGTGGCGTGGCTGAGCATGGACTGAAACCTCTAAAAAACTGTAAGCTAAAGAAACCTTTCCTTCTCTAATTTTGGGCATCAAGTATTTTGTCTCAACAACGAGAAAAAAGTAACCAAAACAGAATTTGATAGCACAGGAGTGGAGTTGTCGCTGTGACTTTTCCTGACCGTGTGTTTCAAGAGCCTTTGGAAATGGTTTGTGGGAAGAGTTTGGCAAAGTTCAGAGGTGTCACCTAAAAGAGTAGCGCTGGAATGCCTTAGGCTGTTCTGCATGTGAGATTCTGGTCAGAGGTCAGAAGATCAGAAGGCTGATAGAAATCCTGCCCATAAAGACCAGACTATGGAGGATTCTGCTGGAAAGAAGGACAATATAGGGTGCTGGACTCCAGATGATGTGTGTTATGGGTTGGCTGAAAATTTTTCTGCATTTTGCTCATGTCCAGAGACCTTGCCTAAAACTAAGATTAAGGGTGGCAGACTGATTACTCTGGCAGAAGAAATGTCAAGGCAGTTGAATGTTGAGGTGGTGGCGGCTATTGTTGTGGGCTTTTAGCCAGATTTGTGTTATAAATCAAGAGCAAAGAGCCCATCAGAGTGATTTTTTGTTGTTGTTGTTGTTTTCATACTGGAGATTGAACTCATGACCTCACACTTGCCAGGCAGGCACTTAAGCCACTGAGCTAAATCTCCAGCCCAGCAGAGTGATTTAAAACATTTGAGTTTAGACGGATAGCTGTGGACTGTAAAGACAGAGCTGAGATCTTAATTGCTGAGAAGGCACAGCAAAATAAAAAAGATGGCCTCAGGGCAGTACAGGAAGCAGTGGGTCTCCACACTTTGTAGCCCAAAACTGCAAAAGTGAAAGATTTTGCTTGGAGGAGACTTGAGTCTTGGACTTTTTCACAATGTGAAACTTTTAAGATTTTGGCAACTCGGGACTAAATGTCTTTTGCATAAATAATGTATATATGTGTTTGTGGAACTGCGGGTGAAATGTTATCATTTATGTTTGGATGGCCCCCCCAAGCCTCATGCAGTCATGGAGGTGGCTGAATCTAGCATTTATGACTGGTTTGTTGTCCAGTGCAGGGATTAGATTAGTGATGTGAGTGCTGCACCCTCCCAGGTATACTACATAAGGAAGGGAAAGAGACATGCTTTCTCCTTTTTACCTTGTTTGCTCTTGTTGCTTGCTGCCACCATGAAAGGTTGCCCCTTAGCCACACCACCCTGCTTTGGAGCCAACTGAGTATGGACTGAAACTGTAAGCTAAATAAACCTTTCCTTCCCTAATTTTGGGCATCAGGTATTTTGTCTCAGTGATGAGAAAAAAGTAAGACAATAATTAAAACATTTAAAAAGACATGCTTTTTGTTAGAGTTGGGCTGGTGCTGAGAGAGGTGCACTTTGGGTCATAGTTGGAGTCAAGTAAGGTCCATCAGGGTGAGCCGTGACAGCTGTATGAAGGATGGCTGTCTGAGAGTCCTGTGCTCTGCAGTGGGCAAGACTGGGCCAGCTCCATCCTCCCTCAAAGAGCAGAAATGACTAAGTGGAGTGAATGCTGGAAAACTGGGAGCAGGGTTATAAAAATAAATAAACTCAATCTCCAATTTACTGTTTTTCCTGGTGTAAATACTCCTACTATGGCTGTCTGGCCAGCAGAATTTCTTTTGTTGTTGTTGTTGTTTGTTTGTTTCTTTTGTACTGGAGATCAAACTCATGACATTGCACTTGTCTGGCAGGCACTCATGCTGCTGAGCTAAATCCCTGGCCCAGGCCAACAGAATTTCTGCGTTTAGCAGTGAGCTCTGAGGAGCTGACCATGGTTTACCATGTATTAAGGACATAGGGCTCAGTTTCTGAGGACCACAGGACTGAGCAGGTAAGCCAAGCAGGGACTTGGTTGACCACTGGTGACTAAGAAAAGAGAGGAGTTACTGGATCTTTGAGAACCAGGTAGTGCCTGTTATGGAACAAAGACAGAGAGAACTACATAAGTACTACAAATAGGACTCACAGAAATAGTAAAAATGATAATGATCCTGTGATAGTCACAGCATTTGTCACTAAACATTTACAAAAATAGATAATGTCTGGGCATTCGTTGGTCTTTTCTCAGCCATCCTGTGGGGTAGACATAGGTATAAATATCTCCATTTTACAAAGGAGGAGACCAGGACTTCTAGAGGGTAGATTTTTCAAGGTGGCAGAGCTAGTTGTAAGTCAGAGAGAGAAAGAGGAAGAAACAGGAAGAGGAGAAGGGGAAAGCCAAGAAGGAAAAAGTGAAACTCACCTGTTGGTTTGGAGATCACAGAAAGCAGGGCAGGTGGGCCACACACTGGAGGCTTCCTGAGGAGTAGACATTCCACCAGGTCTTAGTACATGAGGAGGAATTTACTAACTTGGCTGGAATAGAGTGGGATGAGACAAGGGAGTGCAGAGGGTGGGCATTCCAAGCAAAGAAAGAAAGCATACATAGCCTGGAAGCATGAGACCATGAGACAGTCTGGACTGTATGCATTTCAGTATCGTTGTAGATAGGTGGATAAGGAGACTAAAAACAGAGGCTGGGACCATAGCATGGCAGGTTGCATACCCTGCATGCAGTTTTATCCTGCAGAAAGGAGCTCCAGAAAGGTTCCTCATGACTGACTTGTGATTTAGCTGTATAAGAGGGAGAGGATGGGATGATGGAAGATCAGTTATTTGGCAAGAACTGAGGTGCAGAACTCAAGTCTCAGTGACAGTGTGCTGAACATTTCAGGGTCTCAGATGTCCTCCAAGGGAGAAGGTGCTGGGGATCAGAAAGACAGGCATTTATCATAACTGGGGTCCAGGTGCAGGACCTGAAAATAACTTGAAGTCAGGCCTAGCTGGTCACTTTATTAATTGACCACATTTCCTGTGCTCACCCTTCTGAGGTTCAGAGATAAATTGAAGGATCATATCTACCTGTTGTACTTTCCCTTACCTCTTACTGGGGTGCCAATCTCTGTGGTCTGGCTGCTTGTCTTTACATAGAGAATGGCTCATTCTGTTTATTGTGCCCTTTGATGGTCAGAAATGTCACGTCTCTCCCTCTCTCCTTCCCATCCTTCCTTTTTTTTTCCTTCCCTCACATTTGCTGCTTTTGAACTCTACCTCATTTGTTGCTGCTAAGACAACTGCAGCTGATATTTGTTCACTAGAAGATATGGTTATTGTCTTAGTTGCTTTCTCATTGCTAGGGCAAAATATGTGACATTCACAAGTTAAAGGAGGAAAGGCAGATGGTAAAGGAGCATGGAGGAGAAAAAGTCCACGCATGGCAGATGAGAAGCAGCTGCAGCCTCTTTCTCTTTGTATTCTCTGCAAGCTCCAAGTGTATTGGTTGGTGCCATCCACACCCAGGTTGGGGTTTCTGTTTTCAGTAAATCCATTCAGCCACAGCCAGAACTATGCTTAAGCAATCAGTGAGCTGACCCAGTATCAGACAGTCTTAATCCAGTGCCACACACTCATGACCCAGCCAAGTCCCAAGTCCCCACCTATGAGTGCATGAGACTTGGGGGGGGGGGGACATCTAGATATAAGCTATAACAGTTACCAATATTTTGGCTTCCTTTCAAGACTGAATATAGAAAGAATTAGATTTAGAGTTTTTAAAAAATTCTATGCCTAGACTTTATAAATCATTTTAGTAATTCAATTATTCATGCATGCATACAATAATTTAGCAAGCAGGTGGACATGAGCACTCTGATTAAGCCACAGACCATGCTAGGTACTAGGAACACAGATGGATAAGCAAAGTTTAATTTGGACAGCCATGGCTTTACCTCTGTGATGCTTCTCTACCATCTTTGGGATCTTGCTCCTAAGTTCCCATTACCTGAAATGTTCTTCCACTGTCACAGTTACCTTGTTGTTTTGGATCATTTCTGTGTTTGCCTTGCCTCTGGTTGTTAACTTTTTGTTGCTGAGTTCATTCATCTTTGCACCTGGGAGTGGAGAATGCTGACTCTGTCTAGATGTGTTGCTGAATGGATGTGTGGCAGGAGGCACACTTGCCATATGGGCCCTGCTCTACGGACTTTTCTGGCCTGGTCTTCCTGAACTGCTCTTTGCTTTTTTTTCTGCAAGACTCAGGGATCACTCTGCTCCCCCCTGTTTTTTTAAGCTGCAACCCTCCTCCTACCATAGGGTTTTGGTGCCCCCACATTGACCTTCAAGGGATACACAGCCACTTTTCATTGCCACCCAATACCGTTTGTGAGACTACTGTTCATTTCTGCTGGGCTGGGCACCATCTTGAGATGGTACAGTATGGAGAGGAATAGGTGTGAAATTGTAATGATGAGCTACAGGTGGGTTCACAGAGATGTGCTAGGTCCACATCACACACACCTACCAGTTTAGACTCCACTACCCAAATGATGGGAATCATTCAAGTATTTTAATAGGCATATTGGGGTGAATTATATGATTGTGTATTGCAACTTGGGTGTTCTCAAGGGAACTTGGAGTCTTATGTGTGTTCATTTGCCCTGAATGGAAATGTCAAGGTCTTAGCACAGCACTGTTTCTTCTGCAGGTTTCTGGGTGGAGCGCACTCCTGTGCATGAGGCTGCCCAGCGAGGTGAGAGCTTGCAGCTCCAGCAGTTGATCGAGAGTGGTGCCTGTGTTAACCAGGTCACAGTAGATTCCATCACACCATTGCATGCGGCCAGTCTGCAGGGCCAGACACAGTGCGTGCAACTGCTGCTAGCAGCTGGAGCTCAGGTGAGTGACCCTGCAGGAAAGACTCCTTCCGGCTTGAATGCATCTGCAGGAAAGGATGAGGCTGACTGGAGAGACCTCTAGGAGGAGGAAATGACTTGGGATTTGCCTTCTGTGATGTGCTAATACACTGATAGACTGAACATCTTATGATAGATTAAAGAGAAAAGGCAGGAAGACTGTAGCAGGATAGAATGTGCTGGAAGTTGAAAGGTAGCACATTGATGGCCAGAAAGCATTCATAGACCGAACAGGCCTTTTTGTTTTTATTTGTTTTGTTTTTGAGACAAGGTGTTGCTGTGTAGTCCTTGCTGGCCTTGAACTCATTATGTATGAGTTTCTAAGTAAAATTTTCCAGAATGGGGAGCTACCTTTTCCCCAGCCTGTGATTTGGGACAGCACAAGAGGCATGCTAAGCAGGCTTCCACATGCCTTATAGCTCAAGCTTGAGTTAAGACCCATTTTAGACCTTGTCTCCCCCAGCTTGCAAATTCAGGGTCTCCTTTCCTGCTCTGTGCTTTTTAGATTTAGGTGGTGGTAAGGCTGACACTGAGCTGATCTGCCCTGAGATAAGAACCCCAAATGGAACACCTGTACTTGGGAGGCTGAAGGGGACCTTGCCCAGCTGTGTGTTTTTCTCTTTGAACTGCCTTGCCTAGCTGGTGTCTCAGTAAATAAGAGCAAAACGGCTCTTCAGAGAAGTGTCTTTTCAAAGGTGAATCTGCAGGAAGATGAGAAAGCGAGTTACACGATGTCTATCTCATCCTTTGACATTTGTTTCTTCTCCCCCTACCCAGGTGGATGCCCGCAACATTGATGGCAGTACCCCTCTCTGCGATGCCTGTGCCTCAGGCAGCATCGAGTGTGTGAAACTCTTGCTCGCCTATGGGGCGAAAGTCAATCCCCCATTATACACAGCATCTCCACTTCATGAGGCCTGCATGAGTGGTGAGTCAATGTGTTATTAAAGGCCATCAAAATGATTCAGGTTCAAAGCTCTCAGAGTCTGAAGTAGGTAGGATGGTGGCTTAGGAAGGGCTCATTCAAAATGTCTGGGGAAACATCCATAGAAATTGGTACAATGGTGAATTACAAGGTCTCAAAAACAAGTCAGGTTGGAGCTGGGAGAGATGCCACTGACCAAAAGAGATTAGCCAGAAGCAGGGACCCCTAGGAAGAGGAAAGAGTGACTGTGTGGTGGTCATACTATCCAGATGAGCCTGGCCAGCAACCAGTTGTGATATGGAGCTGGACTTCAGGTCTGGAGGTGGAAACTGATTAGCTACCAACAACCAAGAAGTAACTATGTGATAAGAGAATGTGTGAGGAAAAGAAAGCACAAGGCCCTGAACCTTGATCCAAAGCTCCACTGAAGACGCAGGAAGAAAAGCCAGGAAAAAGGTGGGAAAGGCACTGGGGTGACCTGCACAGCAAGAAGGCTTGGCCAGGGGGCTGGAGTGGGATGCCTGCAGTTGTGCGTCATTCCCATGGGCTGGACATTCCCCAGAAACAGTACAGAGACAGCCTTAGATCGGGGAGTGGTCAACAGAGTCTTCCCAGCTGTTCCCACAGACGTCACAAACCTTTTGTCCGCACCACAAGAGGCAGCTGTATCCCTTTTCTCTGGCTGCCTGGTGGCCAGGAGTGATCCCATGCCTCAGGGGAAAAGAGAACCATCTACTGGCTTCCCGGGGTCTGTGTAGGCTCAAACTGTTCCTTAGGTTGGGACATGAACTGTTTTCCCTGTTCCTTACTGCCAGACACAGGGCAACCTGTTCCAGCTGCCATTTGTCATGCTTATTATTTCTAATGTACATATCCATGAATGTTTACATGCTTTTCCATTTATTTTAAGGGAGTTCTGAATGTGTGAGGCTTCTTATAGATGTTGGTGCCAATCTGGAAGCCCATGATTGCCACTTCGGGACCCCTCTGCATGTTGCCTGTGCAAGGGAACATCTGGACTGTGTCAAAGTGCTGCTCAATGCAGGTGGGTGGTTGTTTACCTGATCTGGTGTTTACTTGCATGGGTGCCTCCCCTCTTCTGTGGCAGGCAAAGACTCACAGATCGGGGTTTAAAGCTGGCTCCTTGATTTGCCTGGGAACCTTTGACCTCAGTTTCTGAATCTTATAAAACTGGAAAAGTAGAAACTATTTTGTAGGGTTATTGAGAAGATCCTTAATGTTTCCACAATGCCTGGTATATAGTTGCTGCTCAATAAATGTGGATGGCTATTTTTAGAGGACACTGGCAACTATCCATAATACCTGCATGATGATTTCCTGTGCAAACCCAAGAAAGATGAGGGTATAGTGGGAATATCAGCAGCAGTTAGGAGAATGGAGCACTTGGAATCCAGCCATTGTCAAGGAGTGTGGAAAAGGCTGAGTACAGAAGGCAGGAAATGGTCTGTACATGTTCATCACAGAGACAGTCTTTTCTTCTGCGTGTTTCTGATCCTCCATGGACTGATTCCATGAGTGTGGAACCTATGGGAGGGCTGACTGTGATTAAGAAACCATTTACAACGAAGTGAACAATGAAGGTCATTTCTTGGTTCAGTTGACTTCAAAGATGAGAAGTCGAGCAGATTTAGAGTCAGTTTAACTTGATGGTTCAGTGGTGTCACTAAGACCTCCATTCCTTTGAACTTTCAATTCTGTTTTCTTCAGAGTTAGGTACTTAAGATGGCGGACTTTTTAAGGCTCGGGTGGCTTCTTCAGAAGAGTGAAACTGACCTTCTAGACAGTGTCTGGCATATCTCCCCTGTTGTTCCATCTACCCAGTCTGTGGGTGCCACACCTTAGTTTAACCAGATTCTTTTGGCTCCAGGTTTCTGATTGGCTCAATCCCGAATTACTCAGACCAGTTACTGTGGTAGGGAGGGAGTCTGAACCAGTCAGGACCCACACCTGGATCCATTCCACCCAGCGCCCCAATTCTGTGTTGTCAGGTAGCGGCTACATAGTGGGGAGAACTGGAAAGGAACAGGCAGACAACTGAAATGTCCATTATAGCTTTTAAAAAGATCACCCAATAGTTTTTAAAGGGAGTTTCCATCTAACTGGGCAGTTAAAGGTGATTAGGCCTTTTGGGGAAATCTTTCATGGTATTGTCAGTTTCAGCCTGATGCTTTGTTATGAGAGGTTGTCAGCTCTGAGTGTAATCCCCAGTGGCCATCTTAATCTTGTCAATGGTATTTTTTAAAAGACCTTATTGGCTCAAGTGTATTATTATTATTTTAGAAATTATTTTTTTAGCCCAGGATTTAGCTCAGCGGCATAAGTGCTTGCCTTGTAAGTGCAAGGTTGTGAGTTCAATCCCCAGTACTGGAAAAAAAAAAAAAAGTAATTATTTTTTTTTTACTGTGAAATATTTCAAACTTTCAAACCTAAACAGAAGTAGAGAGAAGAGGTAGCAGGCATACCCATATGTACTAACAAGTGGACTTTTTTTGGTTTTGTTTTGTTTTTGAGACAGGGTCTCACTGTGTAGTTCAGGCTGGGTTCGAACTTACAGCAATCCTCCTGCCTTGGCCTCCTGAATGCTGGGGTTACAAGCATGTACCATCATGCGCAGCCCACAAATGGATTTTTATAAATAGTGATTCTGAATTATTGAGGTTGAGTCACAGGCCACTTGGAAAAGCTAGAAAAAGATGTGTTTCCTCTAGAGGAAGTGTGCACCTGTGGTGTGATGTTTCTAACTGCTGCTCGTGATTCCTGCCTCCCCCTTTATTCACCTTCTATCATTATTTTAACACTCAATCAACAAGTTGGGAAAAGATGCCACTGTGTACCCTGGGAAGGCCACTTTGAAAGAGTGACCACCCAAGGCCTTGTCTCATGATAGTAAACAAGAAATGGAGGGAGGACTTCTAGAGCTTTTGCCAGCTTCTGTGTTTCCCTCTGACCTTAAGAGAGTGGCTTTGCTTGGCTTACACCTCTTCCTCCATTGTCAAAACAGGTGGTGACTTTCTTTCCTGGTTGGCAGGAATGTTGCCAGAATTAATAATGTGATTGAAAGCTATCTGGACTTTAGAGTCTGTCCATGTTTCAATCTATTTTTCATTATAAATCTAAGGTTAGTGTTAAAATTTACATTTGCATTATGACTGCAATACTATAAGAATTACTTATCCCAAAGGCAAGTATTGGAAGAAAACTCTGGATGTGAACCAGTGGTTGGATTGTGGGGAAACCATTTCTTTTATTTAACGTATTACTTTTAAATATATATTTTGTGATTCCTTTTGCCAAATTAAATAATTAGGTGATCTAGCCTTTTTCTAGAGTGAGAGTTGCTTTCCTGACCTGAGTTCTGAATTTTAGTTGAGGGAAATCAAAGTGCTTTTCTTCACGTCTGTGACTGAGTTGAAGGGCCTGTATTTCCAGGCTCGTACTGTGAGCACTGTCATGAACATAGTTCTTGTGTTCCTTTAGGAACATAAAAATTTTTCAAGTAGAAAGCAAAATTTTCAAATATTTTTTGAGCAGTAGGACTAATATAACAGACTTCTACCTGCTAATTTCCCCCTCACTTATCTTTCTAAAATTACTTCCAAGTAGTGGCATGCTGCTGGCATATTTTATGTCGTGGTTTGTGTCAGTTATTGGGGAGATACTTTATTGATGTTGGGCTATTTTCTAAGCTCTTTAAAATACTTCTATCTCCTTTTATAGTCCCTGTATGTACTTAAAAGCAGACTAAAGAAATGAGTATTTTTTTCAAATTCTGAAGCCCCAGGTGATCTCATTGTATGGACTGTGATAACTAATTGTGTCCTGAGAATGATATTTTACACGAATAGATTTTCTCAAACTCTTAAATTTTTTTTAATGCTTTGAAAAGTACTGTATTTAGCTACTCATTTTGTTTTTCATCTTTCTGAATATCCCAGAAAGATTAGAAAGGCAAAGCTGAACTCAGTTAACCTTATGGGAACATTACATATTTTCCCTTTGTTTTACTCATTTTGTAAAAGAACTTTTATATGTAAGGGATATCCATTCTTTCATTCAGCCTGTACTTTTGGAGCCTAGTGTGCCCACAGTAGGAAGAAGCTTTCTTTGTGTGTCAGTGTCTTCGAACAGGCAGGGACACTTAGATGGCTCAATTGGAGCATCCAGAAATCTGAGGATCTCTGAAAGCAGACTGCACAGGATTCCAGAAGTGAGTTTGAACCGCAACGAAGCTTTCTGTTTTATTTTTCTTCTTTTTGGTTCTGACGTTATACTTCTTTATTATTACCCAATCCTTTCTCATAAAGAAATAAAAAAAAATTATCACTCTGGGCCTTTGAACAATGTCTTGAAAAACTACAGCAGCAGCATCTGTGTGTCTTGAGTTTGTCTTCTGGATGGGGATTGCTTTTGCATGCTGTACCGAACAAAGATGTGAGCCTGTTTTTCCCTGGTTCTAAGTTCCGGTCTTGGTGACATGTGTTCTCCCTTCTGGACCTCTAGGGGCCAATGTAAATGCAGCAAAACTTCACGAGACAGCCCTTCATCATGCGGCCAAGGTGAAGAATGTAGATCTCATTGAGATGCTGATTGAGTTTGGAGGCAACATCTATGCCCGAGACAACAGGGGGAAGAAGCCGTCAGATTACACGTGGAGCAGCAGTGCCCCCGCCAAGTGCTTTGAGTACTATGAAAGTGAGCTTGGTCTGCAGATATTCTCTGTGTCAGCCACCAGACACCTCCATCCTTCAGCTAGGCCCCCTGGTTTGCTGGTTCCTCCCCAGTTTCCGACGATAGCGCTATGTTTAGTCTTGGGCTACTGTCTTTGTCCGCTACGGTGTTCATTTGAGCATTTTGTCCATAGGTGATGTTTTGTGCAGGTCACCAGTTCATGGGTTTCCTGTGGCCTGTGCATCATGGGTGCAAGTGGGGCCGGGAGCAGCAAGAGCCAGCTACTAGCACCTTCCCTGGCACACATTTGGCTGAATGATTGACACATGAGCCTTACTAGCTGCAGAATAGTTTTTGGCTGACATACCTTTGTGCCAAATGATAACATTATGGCTTAAAAAATAAACAAAAAGCAAATAAAAAAATCCCACCAAAGCAGAAACAAACCAAATCCCCTCCCCGAAACTGAAAACTCACAAAATGAAATCTGTGGCTATTATCTGAATTCTATTTTCTGATCTTTCTTCCTTAGTCCTTAGCTGTCCTTTCTGACACCTTCCAGAGGAGGCCTGCTGGTGCATCTTAATCTCAGAGCAAAGAGAGGCTTTTCCTATTCTATCTTAGTGCAATTAGATTGTAGGATATGCTCTTTCCTAAAATTTGTCAGACCTCACAAAATTCCTTTTCTTCCTTTTTCCTTTTTTCCAGAGACACCTCTGACCTTGTCACAGCTCTGCAGGGTAAGCCTGAGGAAAGCCACTGGTGTTCGAGGACTGGAGAAAATTGCCAAGTTAAACATCCCTCCCCGGCTCATCGATTACCTTTCCTACAACTAAGCTGCAGGCGGGTGGCCGGGTGGGCTGGCCACTAGGCAGCTGCTGTCCTTGTGCCCATCCTTGGCTGCAGGGGATTCTGACTGTTTGCCGTTATTACTATAGATAGAACAATGCTCCTATGAATCCCTTTTGGTTGTTCTCTTTAGTTTTCTCTCCTGAATTCTGGATAAGATCTCCAAAGCCTCAGTGAGGCTGGCATCTCAGGTCACAGTCATGGGTATGATCCTGTACTGGTCTTCCAGAATCGATGTTCTTACTCTAGGGTGGGCCACTTGTCCAGTTTTCCTTTTTTCACCATCCTCCCTCAAAGGTACTCTCAAGACAGAAGACTCAAGGACCATGAGGGGGAGGCCACATGGGCTGGGGGCTTAGGGCACTGATGTTTTTTCATGTCTGGGTATCATGGCATAGAAGCACCAGGTCTTAGGTTCCTCACTCTGTTGCTTGGGATGTCCACTCCCATGACATTATCTTGGCACCTGGACACTATTTCTAGGGCAGCATTTGACACTTTCCAAGATCTACCTATGCCCAGGTATATACATCACTCAGGGTGTTAGTGGGAGAAGACACAGGCTTTGTGTCTCCACAAATAATAGTGTTTTTAAAGAAATTTGTCTTCAGTGTTAGATATCAACTTGTGAAACATGGATGTAAGATAAAGAACCTTTTAGAGGATGGTATGGGCTGCAACACTAAAGGTTTTTAATGAGCCATACAAACAATAGATAATGTGAAAGCTGTTTGCGTATATTCTTGTAGGTAGTCATTTCCAATGTAGAGGGCTGTTAGGGAACTGTTTAGAGATTGTTTTTTTCTGTTTCTATAGTTGCCAAATGAATTTGTCCCACACCGTTATTTGCTAACTAAGCTGTAAGTCCAATAAAAGATGTTGGTAGCACCCAGCAGGTACTAGCACTTGTGTATTCATTCCTTTTTCAGGTGCTTGTGGAGCCTCTAATGTGCCAGGCAAAGATCCAGGGCTGGGAACTGATAGGAACGAGGCTCATTAACCACAGCAGGAAAACAAAGTGTTTTTCAGTCTTTCCCAGTAGTAGTAGAAACAAATCTTTCTGTTATAAGCTAGGAATGGAAGTATTAGTATATTCAGATGGCATTTATCTAAAATTCTCTATTTTAATTTTTAAAAATTTGCATACAGCAGGGAGTACCAGAGGATTTTGCATATAATTTCAGGTATGTTTGGTTCTGGGGAAATGGAGAAGGCAGCATTTGTGAACACGCATGGGAGTTATCCCTGTCCTGAAGCCAGGGTCCCAGTGTGGGGACAGGGTCATCCCAGATCCTGCCAGGCCTCCCTGAGCCTCTCATCCACAGGGAGTGTGGGGGACAAAATGATGCTGAGTGCACCAAGCTGATGCTGTTGGTGCCACCTGCAGGAGCATCTCCCTGTGTGGTTTCTTGGGGGGTTACTTGGGTGGGGTGAAGAATTTCATGGCAGTTGTCTTGGATGTTCATACTGCCAGCGTTTTAGCCTTTGTTGGAATGGGGCTTCATATTACCATGAACAAGGCCACTTTCCTTCTGTTAGACATGAGTCCTGATAAATCAATGTTTGTGCATGTATTAATACAATTTAAAATAATCTCTCATTTTTGCAACAGAAATTGGCCTCTAGCAATGAAATCTGGTAACAGTTCTATACAATACAGTCAGAACCCTATACTCCTAATAATCAATAAAAGTGGTTAAATAAAGTTCATGTTTGTGTGCAAGTGATACTTTTAAGAGCTAAAATACTGGCATAAGCTCCATCCTGTGGGAGTGAAGGGGTACTCTTTGTATAAAGGATGAGATGACAAGGTTTAACTCTTTTTACTTAATCAGGACCATGTTAATAGCTAAGTCTTTCTGTACCTCTGAGCCTGGATTGACCTGCAAAGCCGAGATATCAAGTCTGACTCAGATCATGAAAAGGATCTTGACCAACCACTGTCCACTCCTTTATCCCACAAATAAAGAAATGAGCCCCAGCTAGCCTCACAGATTTTGGTGAGATTGAATTAGGTAATTAAAAATGCTTTGGAAAGTAGAAAGCACTCTCCAAGTAGAAAAGTTACATGATTATGATTGCTCTGTGGTTTTGTCAATGTTGGTAGATTTTACAGCTATGTAAACTATTCTGTCTTAGGATCAGTATCACATCTTTCAGGAATACCATTGTCAGATGACTGCTCAGTTTACATTTTGAAAATCAATATAAATGTTCAGATGAATTAGTCACATTTTAATATAAATCACTCTAAAAAATATAAAAGCAGATAAAAAAGCTACTAAACCTTATCTATGTATAGCATGAATCCATTCGTATAGATTTAAATGCAAAACATTTAGATGCCTAAGCATCTAAAATACCTATGTTTGCAATAAATGCATACTCCTATCATTCCCGTTACTTCTCTCAGAAGTAAAGAGGGATACATGATTAGGGGAAGGAATGAAAAGAACTTTGATTTAGGCAATATTTTCCACCTGAAAGACTGATATGAATTAAATTTGATGAAATGTTAATTTATGTTGGGAGGCTAATAGAAAATGGGATTCATATTTTAATGAAAATTTAATGAACCAAGGAAAAACAAGGGGCAAGTATATATTTTTTAAAAAACAAAAGAGAGAGAGAGAGAGAGAGATATGTGATTTAAAAACTGGATTCTGTTTAAAAGTACTTTTTGGCTTCCATTGTTCCTGAGGCTGTGGTTTGGGTCACACGTAGTTTTTGCATCTGCTCTTCTTACATAGACTGCACCTTAAAAGCCTTTGGTTGTGCTGCTTGGATCACATTTGCCCTCCTCTCTTCTGAAGGAATATGCTGGATAAAATGCCTTCATTAATCAACCTCTCTTATTCTAGTATAGCTCACCCTCTAGATAATAATGACCTTTCTATACATGGTTCTGGACAAAGTCCTCAGCTTTGAATCCTACCCTTTGAAGATAGCAAAATAATGCCTCTAGAGAAGGGACCATTGTGCAATTGTACCAGCTTCCAGGCTGGCCTGATCCTCCCCAGGAGGGAGGCATGGGGCAGTGAGGGATAAGGAAAGGGGCACCGTGGAGTCTTTGCAACAGCTGTTCATCTCTAGGCTCCCTGTGGTCTCCCAGGAAGGAGTGGAGTCTCATCTCTTCCTGTACCACAGAAATACTACCCACACTACCCATGCTTCTTGATGAGTATGCAGAGTTTGGAGCTCATTTGGGAAAAAAAGAATTCCTCTGCATGTCTGTTTCCTCCCCTGGGTTCCTTTGTTAGAAGGACTGCTCCTGCTTTCTTCCCAGAGGCAACACCCTTTCCTCCTAAGCAGTTGCTGGCCTTGATTCACCAAAGTGAGCAAAAACTGGCTCTGAGAACAAAGCTCTTCAGCTCCATCATATTGAGAACAGCTGAGCTGTCCTATAGGCGGAGACGGTGCCACAAAGGCGCTGGCAGGCTGTGGACTGTGCCCCACCCTCTGGGCAGCTCGTTCTCCTTGGAATGGCCTAGAAAATATTTCCAGACCTTGGTGTCTTTGGATTTTCTCTTTTCTCCATGATGGTATTGCATGGCATTGACAGCTAGGCCAGGTTACATTACTATGAAAGTCCTGTGATCTCTGGCGATTTGAATAGAGATGTCTTAAGTTGATCCATTCTAAACAGTGTGACTTTCCAAAGCCTAATATCTCCAGACTAGGAATACAAGAAGAAAAGATTCATGAAAGACTCCCGCCTCCCTTCTCTCACTCTCTTTCTTTTAAATAAATGTTTATTTCCCAGCAGCTGCTTTCCAGGTGTGTGGTTCTTATGCACACAGATTTTTAAGCTGGGGACAATTTGCTCTTGAACTCTGAGCCAAGATGTGGCTTTAATTTGTCCATCTTTATGCCAACTAATCATCAAAGACAATTTCCACTACCTATTTATGTTAATTTGAATCCTGAAGCTCATTCTGCTGTATTGGAAGCAGAGGTCTGAGATGAGAAGGAAAGTTCACTCATTCCTTGGCCCATTTTTCTCCTTATCCCTCCTCATTCTTCTCTTTTTTTCCTTTCTTTTTTTTTTATACCTGTTGTTTCAGGCCAAAATAAAAAGAAACATAAAGTACTGGTGTGATGGCACACAAGGACTCTGCTCAGGGATGCAGAGAAAACTGTTAGCAGCCACATTCTGCCTAGGAATTATAAAGAAGCCCAAAGACTGAAGAAATATGATTGATTCTTCTCAAGATTAAACACAATACAGTTTAAGATATGTACTGATTTTTTTTTAATTTGTAGAGAATAGAGCTGAGTGTGGTGCCTCATGCTTGTAATCCCAGCACTCAGGAGGCTGAGGTGGGAGGGTCATTGCGAGTTTGAGACCAGCCTGGGCTACAAAGTGAGCTCAAGGCCAGCCTGAACCGCATAGCGAGACCCTGTCTCAAAAAAGACCAAAAAAAAAAAAAAAAAAAAAAAAAAAAAAAAAAAAAAAAAAATTTTGTAGAGAATAAAAAGAAAAAACAACACAGAATAAAGCAAATCAACCAGAATAATGCAAGTGATACAGAACTTCAAAACAAGACAACAGGGAACCAACAATAGCTACCATAATGTCGCTCATTTCCTTCTGTATAGCTGTTCATATCATTGCACACAATAAAATCAAACAACACAAAATCAATCAAAACAAAAGAATGAAAGCATTACAGGACTTCAAAACAAGATAATAGGAAATCAACAATGGCTACCATAATATCTTTTATTTTCATCCAAATAGCTGCCCATTTCTTCATGCATAATAAAATCAAACAATACAGAACACAAACCCAATTAAAACAAAAGAGTGAAAGCATTAATGCATGCTGATTTAAAGTAGAATTAGGGCCATGAAAGTTTCATATAAATATTGAGGGTGCTTCTATTACTTGAAAGGGCTGTGAAAGTTTCTATAAGTGAATTATTCCCCAAATGTGACTTCAAAATATAAGGGGTTCCTTCTCCTTAACACAGGTGTACTCCCAGGACTACTGTGCAGCATTAGAAAGGTCAGTTTGGGTAGAGAATGGGAAATGAATGTGAGAAAATAGACGAGACAGCAGAAAATAAGTTTCCCTAGTTATGAGGCAAAAGTTAGATGAGAAAAGAAAATTGAAATGGGTGTTAGCAATTTGACTCAACATATGTTAGACACAATTTGGATTAATTTCCAGCAACATGATGCCTTGGAGTGGGTTGAGAGAAAGGGATTCTATAGGGTATATCTTGCAAGTTTTATTGTCATAATTCAATAAGGCAGGTTCTATGAATAAATTTAGGACCTTCACTTGTTAAGCAATAATGTTCCTTAAAATTTGACATTTATTAAATTTGGTAATAGTACCTAGTAATTGCTATTGGTAGTAGTACATGGTAAGTGCTAGTAAGTGCAGGAAAGTGGTTAGGATGGGTAAAGGGCCTTAAGGTTATATTGACCTGATGTGTCGCACAGTCTGATATATCAGTGAGGAAATTTGAAGTAGGCATGGAACTTTCTGAATCCATCTAATCATCTACAGTATTCCAGTTGTTCTTAAGTTTTGGGCATATATCTGTGTCACTTGGAAAGCTTGCTGAAATGAAAACTGCTGGGCTTCACCCCCAGAGATTCTAGTGAACAAGTCTCAGGGGAGACCCAGAAATTTGCATTGCTAGTAGTTTCTAGGCAGTGCTGGTGGAGGATAGAGAGGAGACATACTTGGAGAACCACTTTTTTTTTTTTTTTTTTTTTTTAAGCTTTGAGCTTTTTTTAAATTTTATTTAAGGAGAAAAGAAAAAAAAAAGCAGAGAAAGGGTACAAGTTATACAGATTTGCAGAAAAAAAATGAACAGTAGGAAATCACTAGTTAATGGATTACATATTGTCATCTTAGAAATAATTGTTCAAGTCACAAAATTAAAGCTTGTAAAGTGGACATTCCATCAATGATACTGCAAACAGTTCTGTTCAATGATCCAATAAAACTCTGTGATATCATATTCTATCTTATACACTTAAATATACATGCAGTTATATAGTTTAGAGCACTTTCTTTTCCTCTCTTTTGTACAATGACTATTACACATTTTGGGTTTCATTGCTCTCACGGGAGAACCACTTTTTTAATTCACTGCATTTTCCCCTGTACCATCTTCTTTCATTTTAGTTTCTTTACTCATCTTAATCAAAGAGCCTTAAAGTTTGAGCCCTTGCTCAAATCTTATACTCTTTGAAGTTTGGAGTCAGAGGTGAGATCCCTTCTCTATTGTGGTCCCTGCACTCTGATCCTGAAGATGCTGTCCCTGGAAATGTGCTTTACAAATGTTAGCTGCACAAGCTCTTACTGTGTACTCTTTTCTGCTGCCCCTTATTAAACCTCAGCTGTAACCAAGTATTTGAACCATGATAAGTGAACCCTATAATGTATGTTCTTTGTGTCCATGAATGACTGTTGGGTACCTCAGACCAGGTGTAATTATTTTCCTCACCATGTTTTGAACAGTGGAGTAAATGATTGATGAAGAGACCTGGAAATGTTAGCTAAATCTCTCATTTGGATGAATAAGGACAATCCACCTTGAATTGTGTTACTGTTGTATATAGGTATTTTTATATTTCCAAGCAAATAAAAATTCTTTGTAAAGTTTTGCCCTCGAGCAACTTCATGATATAAACAAGGGAGCTAACTCCACTTCCCACATGGAAAAAATGAGAAGTGCAAGAATACACAGTAACCTAGAGAAAACATCCTCCCCATCAGATGGTCACCTGCAGACAGGGGCGACTCCACATACTGGGACACTTCCTTATTCGGGAAGCCATATTTGATAGGGTAGGGACAGTTTATCTCCTTCCTGGGAATACTTGGGCATGAGTTCTTGGCTGCAGGCTATTTTCTCAGTAGGTTCTTTTGCCCAAACTGGGACATCTGGATCTCCTAGGAAATCAGAGGTGTTCTGAGGTGGGTCTCTGAGGAAAAGTTACCTAGGGTCAGGACTGCTTCACACAGTACTCAAGAATCTACAGGTGAAGTATGAACCCAGCTCATATATCCAGGGCTTTCAACATGGCCATGACATCATCCCTATAAGGCTGAAGACAGAAACTGTGAATACTCTGTCTCTCTCTCAACTCTCATCATCATTCTTATCTATTATCTCTTTATTATCTATAGTCTATCACCAATCATCTGTTTAATCCATCCATCCATGCATCCACTACCTATCATCTATCTGTGTATTATTTGACAGGCATGTATTGAATGTCTAATACATAGTTTTAAACTGGGTCATGGGAAGGGACATACACAGGTCTTAACTTCCCAATAACACTTTCCTGTTAAAGAGGTGATAAAAGATAAGTGGACAATATCAACATTAACCTTAACAAAAATCAGAATGGAGTAAATGTCATACAAGTGGGAAAACTGCTTAAGAATTTGTTAGTTTTTTAAAAAAATGTATATATCTGGAGATACATTATGGGGAACAGGACTTTAAGTGAACTTTGAACCTTTGGCCAGAGAATGACATAAACCAAAATACATGTTTTGAAAGATCAGTCATGTTGAGGTATGTGGTAAATATGAACAGCCGCAGAAACTGGAGGTTGGGAGCTAAACAGGCCTCATTTACTACAGTTCATTTGCTTGTTTTTTGTTTTTGTTTGGAGGCATTGGCTTCCTAAACAATATAAGGTTTCACTTATTAGCAAAGAAATAGTAGTGTCCCATACCAGAAGCACAACTTTTTTTTTTTTAATTTAAGGAGAAAAGAAAAAAAAACAGTGAAGGGATACAAGTTATACAGATTTACAGAAGAAAAAAATGCGCAGTAGGAAATCACTAGTTAATGGATTACATATTGCCATCTTAGAAATAATTGTTCAAGTCACAAAATTAAAGCTTGTAGAGTGGACATTCCAACAATGATACTGCAAACAGTTCTGTTCAATGATCCAATAAAACTCTGTGATATCATTTTCTATCTTATACACTTAAATATACATGCAGTTATATAGTTTAGAGCACTTTCTTTTCCTCTCTTTTGTACAATGACTATTACACATTTTGGGTTTCATTGCTCCCACGGTTCTTATTGCTTTTTTGGATGAGAGTAAAACCAAATGTGACATAACAGAACAGAATCGGTCAAGTCAAAAGGGTGGACATAATAGATAATATGAAAACATAATACAAGGTGATCAACAATGGTTACCATAATGCCTCCCGCTATCTCTAATAGAATTGCCTATATCATTAGTTGTAATACAATTGAACAAAACAGTAAAGAACAAAACCGACAAAACCAAAACATTGGAGACATTGTAGGTCTTCAAAAGTAGATAAAAGTCAACGAGAATGGGCGTTATAATGAATCTCATTATCTTCTCAGCTGATGCTTAAACTTTCGAACCTGATACTATCCAGTAAAACAGAATAGAGGAACCTCAGTCAAAAACAAGATGGTGAGAGTAATACAGGGCTTCAAATCGAGATAATAGAAAGTCAAAGTGGGTTACTATATTATATCCTGCTATTTTTTCCCTTTAATTAAATGGATAAAAATGAAAAAGTAAATAATGGAGTGGAGATTGAGAAAAAAAGAGGGCATAACAGCGAAACAGGGCAGATCAAAACATAACCATTTAAGCAGAATAGTGTTTCACCACCAGATAATTCCGACCCAAAAGTAGTTACCATATTGACTCTTTCCTTGAAGTCCTTGAGTACAACTTCGTATACTGTAGCATTAAGTATATCAAAACAATGTAAAACCATTTAAGAGAATGACAGCATTATAGAGTATTTATAATCGACTAACAGAAAATGAACAATGGTTTCTGTATAATCTCCTTGTCTTTAAAAGGTTTTTGCTTATACTATCGTACATAATAAAATCCAAAAAGATACAACCTGTTTAGACCATTGGAGACAGAAGAACAAAAGCTAGATGAGACTTCAAAACAAGATGGTACTAAATCAGTATTACCTATTAAGATGTCATTTTCTCCAAAATAGCTGTTCCTATCATCCAATCTTCTCTGTCTCATTTCTGTTGAGCTCTTTTTCTGTCAGTAGCTGTCAGTTTGTCTTCTTCATTTTGTTCTCTGCTCCATTCGTTGTGGCCTCCCCACCACTATTTCTGGGTTCTTTGTATTTTTCTTTTTTTAGAATATCCTGCAATACTTTCTGTAGGGTTGAATTGGTGGTTGCAAATTCCCCCAGTTCCTCTTTATCCTGGAAGCACCTCGTTTTTCCATCAATTTCCAGGGACAGTTGTGCAGGATATCCTCTTTTCTTTTTTAGTCCTTAATTCATCAACTCCTAGAACATTACATTGCAGGAAACAACTCCATAAAGATGCCTTATTTGCTTGTTTCTGGTTAACTTTAACTTCACTATTAAATCCTTAGAAAAGCATATACTCATCACAATCTGAGTGTACAAAACAGTGAGGATTTTCAATTCTTGTGTTTTAAAAAAATTCAAATCTTTCAGCTATTGTCATGAATAGATTTCCAGGTATGGAACAAAAGAGTAGGGGGAATCCTCTTATATACTGCTCATGCAGCAATAATTGCTAGCATCTTTAGAAGAGTAGAGAGGAGAGGGCTATGTGGCTTCTGGGTATGTATGGTGGGTAACCAATAATCTGTCCTATTCATTCGAGGACTTGAGAAAGTGGTTTCTGGGACACCCTCTGATCATCTATTTCAATGCTCCCTTATGGAAAAGTGTTTTATGAGAAGTCAAGGCTTCCGTTCAAAGTTCAGGCTTTGCTCTGTTTTCCTTGAGTCTAAACCACGAGGCCAAAACCTTGAAGACGCCCTTCCAAGTTATGCCTCCTCATGTTAGAATGGATGTCTGCAGATAGTGTTCAGGTTCCATTGGCAAGCTCCTTAAGTACTTGCTGAATGAGGGACATGATGAAGAGTGGCTTTTAGAGGACCTGGCCACTCCCACCTCATGGGAGGGAGTCTGCTGGTCCCCAAAAGTCTTGCTGAGCACACTTGGCTCCTGTACACACTTTGCACCCAGGAAATAGCCTCAGTCTATCCGTAAACCTTTTGTTCCCATTTCTCAGACAGACACTGAATTATGATGTGGCTGTCCGGAGAGCCCCAGAGTAGGTGGTAGGTAGAGACCTGTGTAAATACCAAGAGTTTCAAAGGCTACATAATTGGTATAGACAATTCTGGGGTTACTGGGTAAAATTTTCTTATCAGTGTTTTAAGCCTGGAGTCTAACTTTTAGCTACAGAGTGGAGTCAATGGGTGAATAAGTAATTATGCAGGGCAGCAAGGACATCTGGCTGAGAGCTGGCCCTTGTGAGTCAGGAGAGCTAAAGAAGAGTCAAAGAGGTTGATGTCTCAAGCCAGAGAGTCAACAAAGCTTGAGATAGAGAGGAGCACCACTGATATCAGAGACCTGGATCTTTGGGCTTCCTGAATCCTCTACAAGGTTTCACTGCAAACTTGCTGCTCATGGCTGGGGTCCTCCCATAGCTGGATGTGGAGAAATTTTATGTATGTGTAGGTATTATTATAATAGCGTCTATTTCTTGAGTATATACTATGTGTTATGCCTTCCTCCCAATGACTGCATTGGGGGAATGCTGCTCTCTTTCATGATTTACAGAAAGTTCTAGAAGTTAAATCACAAGTGCAAGACTCTATTTCAAAGAAGAAATGATGTGTGGGGAAGAAATGGTGTGCTTGGCATCTATTTTTCCCTTACTGCTTCATGCACATGGAGATGCCTAGAGGGTCCTCCTGTCCTTGAGTTTCGGTGTCCTTGAGTACGGTGGAGTATGCCTACCTGTAATGCCAGCTACTCAGGAGGCTGAGGCAGAAAGATCATAATTTCACGGGCAACATGGGCAACTTAGCAAGATCCTGCTCAAAATAAAAAGACCTGTGGATGTAGTTCAGTTTTACAGTGCTTCCTTGGCATCCTAGATCCGCAAAACAACAAAAAAGAGCTTTCTGGACGCACAGTTGGTTAAGGGCTTTATTATGACATAGCGGGCCTGAGCTGGGTATCTCTGCTTTCATAGATTTTCCCACACTAAAAATTTCAATTATTCATTGAAAATAAAGTTTGTGTTATTGTCTCTTTTTTTTTAAGATTTTATTTAAGAGGAAAAAGAGAAAAACACAAAACAAAACAAAGCGATGTAAGGTTACACATAATACAGAACTACAAAAAAAAAAAAAACGTAACAGTAAGAAATCACCTGTTAATAGATTACATATTATCATCTTGGAAATAGGTGCTCAAATCACAGTATCAGAGAATACAAAGTGGACATTCAAACAGAGAGACTGCAAACAGCTATGTTCAATGATCCAAAAACATTAATATAGTCAGCTATTTAACACCCCTAAACACACTTGCTGTTATATCCGTTAGAGCTCTTTTTTTTTTCCTCCCTCTCTTTTTTACAACAAAATTTACACATTTTGGATTTTATTACTCCTTAGTTCTTATTACTTTTGGGGGGGGAGAGAATAAAGTCAAATATGGCAAAACAAAGCTGTCAGTCAAAACCAAGGATAGACATAGCACATGATGTAGAACAGAGTACAAGGTTATCAACAATGGTTATCAACGTTGTCTCTTGTTTCCTTAAAAAAAATTGTCTATCTCATTAGATATTATAAAGTTGGACAAAACAGTAGAGAACAAGATCAATAAAACTGAGGCATTGTAAACATTACAGGACTTCCAAAGGAGACAATAGTCAAACCAGAATGGGCTTCTTAGTGAATCTTATTGCCTTCAAAGTAGTTGCCTATACCCTCAAACTTGATACTATCGCACAGAATGGAACAGAGTCTAATCAGTCAAAACAAGATCGTGGGAGTATTACAGGACTTCAAAACAAGTTAATAGGAAATCAAAAAGAGTTACTAATATATATCCTAATTTTTTTAATTTTTCCCCTTAATTAAAATAAACATAAGAAATAACTAAATAATTTTTTTAAAGAATAAGGGAGAGATTGAGTTAAAACAGGACATAACAATATAACAATAGAGGTCAAAGCATGACTGTTTCAGCAACCTCGTGCTTCATCACCAAATAACCCGACTTAATAGTAGTTACCATAGTGTCTTTTTCCTTGAAATATTTGGATAAAACTTCATATACTATAGCTTCAAATATTTCCATATCAAGAAGCCCAGAATAAAGCCTTTCTAATTAATGAGTGAAAACTTTATAAGGCTTCAAGGCCACATAATGGAGAATCATGATTACCACGTATTTTTATATATTTGAATCATTACTTACTAGGGAAACTTCGGTATTCACACATGCGAGATTGATTTATTTCACTTATGAGTATGGTCTCAAGCTGCGCCCATTTATTGATAAATATCTCAATGTGATCCTTCTTTATAGCTGAATAATACTCCATTGTATAGAAATACCACAACTTTTTTATCCATTCCTCAGTTGATGGACACTTGGGTTGTTTCCAAGATCTGGAGATTACAAATTGTGCTGCTATAAACATAGGTGCACATATATCACTGTGGTATGATGCTTTCAGTTCTTCTGGGAATATGCCTAGAAGTAGAATAGCTGGAATAAATGGGATTTCCAATCCCAACTTTTTGAGAAATCTCCAGACAGACCTCCACAAAGGCTGTACCAGTCTACACTCCCACCAACAGTGCAGGAGAGTTCCTTTTTCCCCACAGCCTCTCCAGCATTTGTTGTTGGTTTTCTTGATCCTGGCCATTCTTTCAGGAGTGAGATGGTATCTCAGTGTGGTTTTAATTTGCATTTCTCTAATGACCAATGATGATGAGCATTTTTTCATGTATTTATTTGCCATTTGCATTTCTTCATCTGAGAATTGCGTATTCATCTCAGATGCCCATTTTTGGATTGGATCTTTGAATTTTGGAGGTCTGAGTTTTTTAAATTCTTTATATGTTTTAGACAAGAGTCCCTTGTCTGAGAGAGAGTTCACTAAAATCTTTTCCCAGTTTGTGGGTTTTCTTTTCACTATGCTGGAGATTTCTTTTGACATGCAGAAACTTTTTAATAAGAAGTGGTCCCAGTTATTGATTCTGGGAAGTATTTCTCATGCGGTTTGAGTCCTGTTCATGAATTCTCTACCTACTCCTATGTCTCCAAGGTTTCTACCCAATTTGTCTTCCAATAGATTTAGTGTTTCTGTTTTAATATTCAGATCTTTGACCCATTTAGATTTTAATTTAGTACATGGTGATAGACATGGGTCTAGCTTTAGTTTTCGGCAAATGGAGAGCCATTTTTTCCAGCACCATTTATTAAAGAGACTGTCGTTCTTCCAGTGAACCTGCTTGGCTCCTTTATCAAAGATAAGGTGGTTGAGTGTGTTTGTATTTGTGGTTGTATCTTCTAATCTATTCCATTGATCTTCAGCACTGTTTTGATTCCAATACCATGTTGATTTTACTACTGTTGCTTTGTAGTATAATTTCAAGTCAGGGATTGTGATGCCTCCTGCTTTGTCTTTGCTGCTTAGAATTGCCTTTGCGATTCTAGGTCTCTTCTGGTTCCAGATGAAATTTAGGAGTGATTTCTCTAGATCTATAAGGTATGTTGATGGTATTTCTATTGGGATTGCATTGAATCTGTATAACAGTTTTGGGAGAATGGCCATCTTCACAATGTTTGTTCTTCCTATCCATGAGCAAGGGATGTCTTTCCATTTTCTGAGATCATCTTCAATTTCCTTTTTTAGTGTATTATAGTTTTCACTGTATAAGTCTTTCACTTCTTTCATGAGAGTAATTCCTAAATATTTCATTTTTTTGCTTCCTAATGTGAATAGTCCAGTTTCTCTTATTTCCCTCTCTGTGATTTTGTTGTTCGTGTCTAGGAATGCTATTGATTTCTGAGTATTGATTTTGTATCCAGCCACATTACTGAATTTATTTATTGTATCTAAGAGTCTTTCAATGGAGTTTAGGGGGTCTTCTATGTAGAGTATCATGTCATCTGCAAACAATGATAACTTAACTTCTTCTTTTCCTATCTTTACCCCTTTTATTTCTCTTTCTTGCCTAATTGCTCTGGCTAGTACTTCCAGTACTATATTAAATAGGAGTGGTGATAAAGGACATCCTTGTCTTGTGCCTGATTTTAAAGTAAAGGCTTTCAATTTTTGGCCATTTAGTATGATGCTGGCTGTTAGTTTGTCATAAATGGCCTTTATTATATTGAGGTAAAGACCATCTATTCCAATTTTCTGTAAAGTTTTTATCATGAATAAATGTTGGACCTTATCGAAGGCTTTTTCTGCATCTATAGAAATGATCATGTGATTCTTATTTTTGGCTTTATTGATATGGTGGATTACATTTATTGATTTGCGTATGTTGAACCATCCTTGCATTCCTGGGATGAATCCCACTTGGTCATGGTGTATAACCTTCTTGATGATTTGCTGCATCCTATTTGCCAATATTTTATTGAGGATTTTTGCATCTATGTTCATTAGGGAGATCGGTCTATAGTTGTCTTTTTTAGTTGGGTCTTTCTCAGGTTTTGGTACTAGAGTAATATTTGCTTCCAGGAATGACTTAGGAAGGATTGCTTACCTTTCAATTTCATTGAATAGTTTGAGGAGTGTCAGCATTAGGTCTTCTTTGTATTTCTTGTAGAATTCTGCAGTGAATCCATCTGGGCCTGGGCTCTTCTTGGTGGGTAAGGACTTAATTACATTTTCAATTTCAGTAACAGAGATTGGGTTATTCAACAGTTTTACATCCTCTTGATCTAGCTTTGGCACTTCATATGCTTCTAAGAATCTGTCTATTTCTTCTGTGTTATCAAACTTTTGAGAGTAGAGGTTTTCGAAATAGGTGTTGATGATCTTCTGTATTTCCATTGGGTCTTTAGTGATTTCTCCTTTTTCATTTCTTATTGCATGAATTTGAGCTTTTTCTTGCCTTTTTAAAATAAGGTTGGCTAGGGGCTTATCGATTTTATTTATTCTTTCAAAGAACCAACTCTTTGAATCATTGATTCTTTGGATTGTTTTCTTAGTCTCTATTGCATTGATTTCTGCTCTGATTTTTATAATTTCCTCTCTTCTTTTGGCTTTGGGCTTGACTTGCTCTTCTTTTTCTAGCTGTTTGAGGTGTAGCATCAAGTTATTTATTTGTATTCATTCTGTTTTCCTGATGTGGGAACTCAGTGGAATAAATTTTCCTCTCAGGACAGCTTTCATTGCATCCCACAGATTCCGGTAAGTTGTATCTGCATTTTCATTTTCTTTTAGGTATTGTTTAATTTCTTCTTTAATTTCTTCTGTGACCCACTGATTACTCAAGAGTGTGTTATTCAGTTTCCATGTGTTTGTGGGATTTTTGCAGTATCTTTTATCATTAATTTCTAATTTCAGAGCGCTATGATCCGATAACATGCAAGGGATGATTTCAGCTCTTTTGCACTTGTTTAAATATGTTCTGTGAGCTAATATATGGTCTATTTTAGAAAATGATCCATGTACTGCTGAGAAGAATGTGTATTCTGATGTTGTTGGGTGGAACATTCTGTATATGTCTATCAAACCCATTTGTTCACAGGTATGATTCAGTTTTGTTATTTCTTTGCTCATTTTCTGTCTGGTTGATCTGTCTCTTGGTGTCAATGGTGTATTAAGGTCTCCTGTTGCAATTGTGTTACTGGTAATTTGAGTTTTCATTTCTGTTAATAATTGTTTTATATAACTGGGTGCTCTGGAGTTTGGTGCGTATATATTTAAGATAGTTATCTCTTCCTCTTGGAGTTTTCCCCTTACGAGTATGTAGTGACCTTCTTTATCCTTTACGGTCATTGTTGGTTTAAAGTTCACGTTGTCTGCAAACAGAATGGCTACTCCTGCCTTTTTTTGGATTCCTGTTGCATGAAGAATTGTTTTCCTCCTTTGACTTTCAGTCTGTGAGTATCCTTCTGGGTTAGATGGGTTTCCTGTAAACAGCATATAGTTGGATTTTGTTTCTTGATCCATTCTGCTAGTCTGTTTCTTTTGATTGGTGCATTGAGACTAATTACATTAATGGTTATTACTGTTAAATGCTGGTTAATTGTAGGAATGTTATCTCTCTGCTGTTGCATCTTTATCTTTCTGTTCTGTTTAATTATTTGCTTTGCTTAGTGGTTTTTTCCTTTGTGTATCTAAACTGTCTTTCAATATTTTTTGCAGGGTTGGTTTGGTGTTCATGAAGTTCTTCAGCTGTTCTTTGTCATGGAAGTATCGTATTTCACCATCTATTTTGAATGATAGTTTTGCAGGATATATCAGTCTAGGTTGGAAATCATTTTGCTTTAGGATCTGGAATACTTCACTCCATGCTCTTCTTGACTTTATTGTTTGTGCTGAGAAGTCTGCTGTGATTCTGATAGGTTTTCCTTTATAAGTGATCTGTCTTTTCTCTCTGACAGCTTTTAATAATCTATTCTTGTGTTGGATTTCTGGGATGGTGATTATTATATGTCTGGGTGTAGTTTTATTTTGGTTATGACTATTTGGAGTTCTATATGCTTCACTGATCCTGATGTCAGTTTCTGATCTCATGCTTGGGAAATTTTCAGCTATTACTTCTTTAAATATCCTCTTGATATCCTTTATGTTGTCTCCTTCTTTTTCATTAATCCCTATCATGCTTATGTCATTCTTCTTTGCATCGTCTTGCAGTTGTTGAATTGTTGTTTCCTGATTCCTTGTTATTTTTAAAAGATCTTTCCTTTCCTGTTCACTAGCTGCAATCCTGTCTTCAAGGTCTGAAATTCTATCTTCACTTTCATTAAGGCGGTTTTTACAACTTTCAGTGGAGTTTTTTATTTCCTGTATATCTCTGTGCATCTGCATTATGTATTCTGTTTGTTTCTTATATTGCTCGTCTAGGGATTCTATCTTTTTGTTTAGTTCCTCCAATTTTTTATTTGTGTTTTCTTTAGATATATGTAGAATCTCTTTCATTTCTTTTATCATTTCTTCTTTTATCTGGGAGATTATTTCGAGTTTGAATTTCTTTAAAGCTTCCTGGAGTTGCTTGTCAATTTCAGTAGCTATTGTGTCTGATATATGAGGTGGATGGGATATATTTTCTTCTAAATACATTCCTCCTAGGGTTTCCTGAGATGGGCTGGAGGTTTGAGGTTGTAATTTGGTCTTTCGTTTTGTCATTTTCCTATATTTCTGTGTTTCAAGTGTTATTTGAAAGCTTCCTCAGGATCTGTTGAAAATCTCCTCCTATGTTTGCAGCTACTGAGACTCTGGCACCACACTACCCCAAGCCATTGGGCCTGCAGAACCAATGGCCCTCCTCTGCTTGTTCAGAACTCCGCAGTTCCAGACAAGCTGGGCCTCAGGGACACTGTGCGCCCACCTGCCCCTTGGAAGCTCCACAGCTCTTCAATCGCAGCTGGGTTAGGGTACTCACCACAGGCCTCGGTGCCTCAGGAGCCTGTGATCCCTCCCTGCTTGCAGAGATATCCACAGTCCTCCAGACAAAGGAAGGCATGGCAGCAAAACAGGCTGGGCTCGGGGGATAGTGTGGGCCCGCCCACCCGTCGGAAGCTCAGCAGACCTCCAAGTGCAGCCAGGATGGGGAGGCGGATGTAGTGGTCTCTAACCCGCTGCTCCACTTCACTGCACCCAGAAGCCTGGGGGGTCCGGAACAGTCTGAGATTTGGGCAGAGTGTGCTGAGCACTCACCACAGGCCGAGGTGCCTCAGGAACCTGCGATCCCTCCCTGCTTGCAGAGATATTCAGTCCTCCAGACAAAGGAAGGGGCTTCTGCAGGCACTCCAGATCCGCCCAGCTCCTCCTCGTATTGTCTCTTTTTTAAGTGTGGGAATGTATTTGGCTTATGTCTTGTAGTGAGTGACTAATGATATACAGTGTAATAACTATTGTCATTACTGTGTAATAACTATTTTTCATAAAATAAAAATTTAATTAATTGTTGTCAATCATAGTTATCCTGCTGTGGTATAGAATATTAGGAGTTTCTTCTCCTAAATCCAGTGGCACCCACTTTCAATAATTGAGGTTAATTTTGTTTTTGAGACAACACCTCACTAAGCAACCCAGCTGCCCTCAAACTCTCCATCTTTCTGCTGTGGCCTCCCTAGTTCAGGATTATAGGTGTGCACTGTTATGCCCTTTTAATGCCACCAATATGCTTCTTTACTTGGGATCCTCTGTATGTCTTAGTTTTCACGAATCACCAGGGAATCACTTTAAAATACTTGCTAGCCACCAGTTGGGCACAAATTTATGCCTTTGAGTCATTGATACACAGAATTCCTCGATAGCATTGGTCTGTATCTTGTTGGGGGAAGGAGCAGAGGCGTAGGCAGGGGCCACGCTCAGGCCAGGCTGCCCACGCCTGGTTTACACCCAGTGTGCAATTTAGATGGTTTGCCACATGGGAGCACTAATGCACCAGGCTGTTGCTGAGGAGGGCGACCTGTATAAGCCAGGTCTGGTGTGGCTGTGAAGAGTGTCTCTCAGCCTTGAAAACTCAACTTAGTCCCAGGAAAAGTGATTTAGAGGTGGATTTAGGCTCTATGCTACATGGAGGAGCTGGGAGCTGGGGGTTCTAAGGGAGCATTGCCTCTATCTGAAATACTAAAGGGTTGGACAAGAAGGATCTGTAAAATGCTTTTTGCTTTCCAAACTTTTTAAAAATTCTAGTTTAAATTTCATATTGCTTCTAGCTTTATAGAGATGTAATTGACAAATAAAAATGTGATGTTTTGATATATGTGCATTTTGTAAATGATCACCATGATCAAAGTGAGTAACATACTCATTGTCCACATAGTTGTGCTTTTTTGTTTTGTTTTTTTGTTTTGGTGTGAGTACTGAGAACACTGAAACAGATTTCCAGTGTGCAATATAGTGCCATTAACTATGTTACCATGCTGTCTTCAGATCTCAAAGGTTCACTCATCTGCTTTCCTGAAATGTGGTGCCTTTGGTCAATTTGGATTTTACAACTACAAAGCTTCTGTTGCACAACACTGTTGCATTCTGATACCTGGCCAGCCTTTCTCTTTGCTGGATGACCTTAGGCAAGCTGCTCTCCTCTCAGGATTTTTTTTTTTTCCTTTTGTTAGCTCTGTTCTTTTAATAGGCAGTGTATTCTGGGGATTAGAGAGGAAAGCTAACTTTGCTGGCTAAGAAATGTCTGCCTGAGGGCTGTCTCAGGGCTTCATGGCTAGGCATAGGTTACCAGGTGACCTCAACACCTAGAGACTGGAACTTTCTACCATCCTGTTCCTGAGGCCTGGAAGAGTTTTGGTGCGAAAAGAAAATCCAGGAAATAGAGCTCTAAGTAATTTCCTGGTTACTTACAAAATTCTGATTCATTCCGGACAATAATTCTCAGGTGGCCTGGTTCAAACTCATCTGTCACAAGCCACTTTGACTAGTGGCTTTCAGTGAAAGTGTTTCTGTAGAAATGCTGATGATTCTCTTGAATTTAAACATATGTGTCTAAACAGTAGTGCAGATTGTCAGCTGGGTGCTGACTGGGAATGCAGAGTTCTAGGCCTTCCAGCTCCTGGATTGATTTTATATGTCTGGATTGGGGCTGAGACACTGACATTCTTTTAATCCTCTGTCCCCCAGGAGAAATTTCTATAATGCTATAGAAATGTGTTGAAGGAATGAATCAGCTTCATAGTGGGAGACCCCACTGCCACCTGTAAGTCTTTTTGATTACTTCTTTTTGTTTTAAGTCATACCTTGGTACCTAGGAATTCTGAGAAGAGGGTTTAAAAATATAAATTTTTTGGAGCTGGTGTTTTCCTGTCTTCTGTTTAATCTGGCTGTGGCTGTTGGAAAGCTGGTGGTGGCGATGCATTCCCTAGAATCCCTCAGTTGCCAGACTGTGCCACCCTGGCTGTTCTTGAACATCAGCTGGAAAAGCAATCAAGAGCAGGATCGTGTGGTTGCCACAAAGCGTGGCCAGAACCTAAATTCTGCTTTTCATGTGTTTTAAATAAAATAAGAAACAATGAGTTCAGAGTGATTGAAATGCTGAGTTCAGTGTAATTCAGAGCACAAATCAAAAACTGTTCTCAACTAGTCTCTTCTCCAGGATCCAGAGCTTCCCTTTCTCTTTTCTCCTAGCCCTCTGGCTCACCTACCATCTAAATAAGCCACTTTCACTGATCCTGGGTCTCTATGGCCCATGACCATCCAGCTCTCTGTCCCTGAGGCCAGCGCACCCAGTCTGAGGGCTCCCTCTTGGCTCTAGCCTCCTCCCCAGGACACCAACTGCTTCCCCTATGGCTGGCCCATTCTCTATCAAAACCAGTCATAACAAGTTCACAGAAAAAGAAAGGCGGGGTGGGATGTGTGTAAGGGGGATAAAATTCTGTATTTTGGCCTCAAAACAAACGCAGAAACAGATTTGCTCCAAACCACACAAAACAATGATGAGACTGTCTCTCATGCATGGCTGTGGGGCTCTGTTCCAGAAAGGGTCCAAACTGGGTGGAGCCTAGGAAAGGGGGTGAAAGGGTTGAAAGTTTAGCCTCCAGCAAAACCTTCCCCTGAAGTGGCAAAGGGAGGAAATGGCTGTCTGGTTGAGCAGGCTGCCTCTCTTTGGGGCTGATTGTCAGACCTGCCTTCACCGTGTCCTGCTCCCCTCCTCCCCTTCCTTCGCCTTCAGGCTAATGGCCTCTGCTGGGAGGGCCTGGCTTGAGGTTTTCCTGTTAACTCTTTCCACACTTCATACTCTGCCTGTGTAGGTTCGCCCTTTCCTTCCAGCTTGGGGCAAAGCCAGGCTTCCTGGCCCCAAGTCCTGGCTTACTCGTTTCCTTCTAGATAGAATTTCTTTCCATTTACTCCTGTGTCTTCTCCAGTCACAATTGTGTTTGGTCAGTTTCTCGAAGCTAGGATCTGTGAGACTCCTAATTCTGAAGAGCTCGCTAATCTCAGCACAATGCTGGAAAGCCCAGGAGGTTAGGGCAGTAGCTGCACTGAGACTGTCTTTTATGGTAGATGTGGAAAGTTTTACTCATTCATTCATTCGTTTGTTCATTTACTCAGTCATCCTTTCGGGACTGAAAGGGGCCCTACGCTGTTCCAGTCTCCTTCTGTGAGTTGACAGGTGGGCTGTTCCAGACAGCTGGCTGGAGATAGAATGGGGCTCTGTGTATGGGGCTCTGGCGGCAGCTCTGAGCTGCCGCTCAGCCAAACTGCAAAACCACAAGGAGAAGCACAGGGCTGGATCTTTGACCCTCAGCCAGCCAGCCAGCCGAGGCTGCAGCTGTTTCTGATTACCTGCTGCCTTGCCTGAAGGGCTGGGTGTCCTTTCTCCAAAGAGGAAATGCTGATGCCTCCCACAACTTGGGGACAAAAAGTACAGGCCTGTGGTAATGATATAGGGGAACGAAACTCCCAACTTACTATGTCCAGTACAAGTTCATGTTCTCTAAAATAGATGAATGAATTTTAGGAACAGCAGAGGTTAAGAGTAGAATATATTTATTGAGAGAAACAAAGCTTCTGTCTGACAGAGAGACAGAAGGGGTCCCGAGTGGGTTGCAAGGATTCTGTCTTTTCCAGGGACTTTTATAGAGTAAAATCATGGGGCGAGATGGGTTCGAGGTGGAGAAAACTGGGAACTCACAAGGCAGATGGGCACAAGGGGGGACAGAACTATAGTTAGCCAATAAGATTAATAGTTCAGGTAAAATTGATTAAATTGGGGACAAATGGGGAAGTGAGTCATGTAGAAAGCAGGCATTCTTAGAGAGCCTAGAGGGTTGAATGGTAACTCCAGGCTTCCTCAGGGTGGTAGGGAACTATTTAGAATATCAGTCCTTAGGCTATCTATGCCTTTGATCTTTTGTCTTAAGGCCTGGCCCATAGCGGGAGTTATCTGTCTCCCCCACAGTTGCAAAGTATCTGGGCTTCTGCACTGGCTCCTTTGAGCACCTAGCCCTGTCTCACTGCCGATAGTATTTCTAAACAACTCAGCTGCCTGCAACAGTTTCACGGAGCCAGCCAAGGCCCTGCCTCAAGGCCTGGGCCCAGTGAGCCGCTCCTTCGCCGCTTGTCCCCCTGAAACCTTGGCTCCAGAGGGCTACTCCAGGGACTCAGGCCAATGGTTCCCCCATTTCTCTCCAGAATCTGATTTCTCAGCATGAGCTGCTTTTCAAGACTCCGTCTGGAACCAACTCTCTCCTTGCGGTGCTTGTCCTAAGATATGGGTCACCATCCCACCTGACCCTTTCAAAAGCAATGAGATCTTGGCCAAATTACTCAACCCTCTGAGGAACTGTTTCTTCATCAGAAAAGTAGAGATAATTGTACCTCCTGCCTCCAAAAATTTTTAAAGCTTATGATTATTATTTGATTCTCCAAAAATGATTTCAAAGAAAAATGCCAATGTAATGTATGTAAAACACTAGAATCAATCCCTCACGTATTACAATACTACATTATCACTTTATGTCTTCAGAAAATCACTGAGTGAGATGTTACTCTGATCTCTAGTTTGTTAACAAAGGAACCAAGCCCCACCCAGTTAGGAAGCACACTCTAGGTGCCTACCTGTGAAGTGTTGTGTCCCCGGATTCCCACTGGAGTGGTCACACCAAAACCTAAGCTTTTCCCCCCTACCTCCCATGAGGGAGAGATGGTCACATATGGCCACCACCTGCTTTGAGAGCAAGGTGGCTTTACCTTCTAAATGGAATGCTGAGTCTTGGCCTGGACTCACTGCCACATTTGGATGATGACCTGATGAGGTCAATCCATGGAGTGCTACACTAGGAAAATAGCTGCTTATATGCAGGACAAGGACCTTGCTCAGAAGCACAGCATCCTTGAGGCTTTCAGGATTTTTTCTCTGGCTCTAGCCAGACATTTTGAAGTATGTCCTTGCTTGAAAGTTTTGGAGTTCATAGGTTTCTCTTTGTGCTTCAGAAATGCCTTCCACAGGATGTGGTGGCAATCTTTCTGCCTCTGGTTTTGCCATACTCCATTAAAACCTTGCTAAGAACACTTGGTCCTAAATTCCTTTGCATTGTGTAGAAAGCCTTGCCCACTTGCCTGCCTGTCCCTATTTACCTGTGTAGCCTCATCTTTTCCGGCCCTCCTGTTGCCAACCAACATGAAGAAGTCAGTCTTCCCTGACTTTGATCTTGGCCAGCAAATCCCCTGGTTTCTACTGTAGAATCAGTAACCTGCTCATATGATTCAAATGTCCACCCTCCTCCACCTGCCCCAGTGGCTCCTTAGGTCAGGAGTCTTCATTAAGCCTCTTCCTATCCCTATCCCCATCAAAAATTATAGAATGTCACACAGAGATGGCTGGATCATAGAGAGGATTGAAAATAAAGATGAAAAAGAATTTATTACCCATCACCAAGAAAATTAGCAGGAGAGGCGAAATGGAAGCCTAGTCCGGTGGCATCCAGAGTAGAGTGAAGGAGCCCAGGAGCTCCTCATTCACAGCCACTGAGTATAGTGAGAAACCAGAGAAAGGAAACCACAGGTAGCTGAAGCTGACAAAGGATCCCAGAAGCCTGAGCTGTGGTACTCCCCAGTAGTACATTTCCTACAGGGGAAACCTGCCTTCTCCTTCCTTCCTGGATTCGTATATCCAGACAGAGTGAGGAATGTCTATATATGAAAAACTACACTAAACTAAACACATGTGGCTTGAAGTCCCCAGACACACTTTATTACAGTTATTGGAAGAATTAAATGATTGGTGAGGACCACATAATTTTAAACTCTCCTCATGTGGTCAGGCTTGCATCTGGTCCCAAGAGGAGAAACCCAAGAGCATGAGAAGACCAGAGGGCAAGTACGTGGAAATTTGGCAAGATCATGCAGACTGCTGTTGGTGGCTGCAGCCAGACAGGAAAACTGAGATGGTGTGAGCAGAAATGGCTAGAAGGAGAAAGCTTTTCCAAGAAATTATGAAGGGATCTTCTTCCAAGAAGATGGGGGCCTCTGTAGACATGATCTCATTGCTCCCCATGTGATCCCCTTGCAGTCAAGAGCCAGGGGTCTAACATGAAGTTCAAAGAAAACTCAAACTTAGCTGATTTTCCTAATGAGGCCTGGCTCTGAAGAGGAGGGACCAGAAAGTCACTCTGACAACTGGTCTGATGGCAGAGTTTCCTTAAGATTTGGGGATCTGTAGAAAATACTTGAATACCCACAGACTAAAAAGATAAAGGGGGTAGGCCTTTAAAGGGAATTGCTTCATTCCATTCCAATGGGGAAGTTTTCAACTTGCTTTGGGAGGAGAAGAGAAATTAAGATGTAGTGCAGTGGATGGAAATGCAAGGATTTCCAGAGAGATACTACATCATAAACACTTTGCTAGATCTTGATCTGGACCATATCAGCAGATGGAAGGCAGACCTGTGCTCATTACATGTACTACACTAGGGTCATGGAGAATTTGGCAGTTGTAGGGTAGTGTGGGAAGGCTGGATTCAGCTGTTGTTACTAGTCAGTTCCCATCTATTGGGTACCAACTATATACAGGCACTGTGATGAGTGATTTAGAGGCATCATCTTGCTTAATCTTTATGACAGCCTGGAGGATGTCTTGTAGCACTGCCCATTCACTGCCCAAGCACCATGTGAGACAAAGGCCAGTGACATTCTTTGAGCAAATGATTGACAACAGTGAGCAGTGCAAACTAAAAGGAGGTATAAGTCATGGAATAAGACTAATTATTAATTAAGTTAGTGTGAGAGATCAAAGGTAAGGCCTCATGTACACTGCCACGTGCTGTATACTGAGCTGCACTCCCACCCAGAAGAAAAGTAATTTGACAGTAGTCACTGAATATATGGACAAGGGAAAACCCTAGGACCCCAGTGGTGAAGATCCTCGGAGTCCAGGCCTCTATATGTCTGATAACCCAGGCTGGACAGGCTGTGGTTTTGAGTGTTCCTGTGGTTTGCTGCTGGACAGATTTGAAAATAGAGACAAAAATACTTATTACAGGACTGAGATTGTAACTCAGTGTGATATCAGGTTTTGCATTGTTGAGTCTCTTTCTGTAGGAAGTTTCTAGGCTCTTTCTGTACTGAAAAAGAATTGGTCAAGATAAGCACAAACAGTAGGAAAGTGTTATTAAAGATAAGAAAAGAAACAGATACTGAAGAGTGATTTTGGGCCAAATAAAAGAAGGAAAAGAAAGGAAGCCTACAGCCTGAGGAGGTACCACTATGCAAGGGAGAACACAGTGGCCAAAAACTCAGTGTGGACTGTCCCTTTTGTACTGCGCCCTCCTGAGGCTGCTATCAGGTCTAGGCCATTCTGTTGAAAACCTGCTTGAGTCTTCGCAAGGAGTCCACCTGCAGGGACTTGGGAACTGTTCTGCTCATGTATTCTGGGATCTTGTCACATCTTTCTCTGCCAGTTTTAGCCATGCTCCACCTTCCTGTCTCAATTAATGAAGTGGTAAAGTAAATGTCTAGTATGTGCAAGAATCTGAGTTCCATCCACAGTGATGCAATAAAAAAATACAGAAGTTGTCAGGAGAATAAAATAATGTATAAACTTGCTTAGCACAGTTCTGTCTAGAGTTATTATTGAGTAAATTATTATTTACTGAACTTTACTGCAGTGCTGGGTCTAGTAAAGCCAGTTTAACTATTGTTGTTTCTTTGTAAGTAGGTCACTTTGTTGTTTGTTGTTGTTCTTTTTTTTTTGGACCAGGAATCAAACTCACAACCTTGCACTTGCCAGGCAGGTGCTTACACCACTGAGCGAAATCCCTGGCCCCTGTTCTTGTTTTTTTGTTTGTTTGTTTTAATGTTATTGTTGTTGAATCGTTCATGCTTTGAGGAGAAATGTGGTTTCTTCCTAAAAGTTCAGGCTATGCTTCAAAATTTTTCTACTTAAGTGCAAAATACCTTGTATGGAAATCTGAGGCTTTTTTAGCACAGAAGTTCATGTTTTTGAGAGAAAATAGGCATATTTAAGTAGATAAAATTTGGATAAAACCTGGTGACTATGGTTACTGAATGACACTAGAGTAAGTGATTGAATACTTGAGGAACTCCTCGAAGTGCTTTGGAAAAACAGAGTAGGTCTTCAGACCAAACATTAACAAGACAAGAAGGTATAGCTAAAGTATCACAACCAAGAAGAACAAAAACCAGCTGTAATTAGGGTCCTATGGATACAGGGGAATGAAACTCCCCACCTATGATATGTCCGGTATCAGAGTTTTCTGGTGCAATAGAAAAGTGAAAAATAAAAAATAAGAAAAGAATGGGTTTATTGAGGGTGTGGAAAGGAGCACACAACCCATGGCAGCTGGGCTGTCTCCTTCAACGACTGGATATAGAAATGCAGAGGGTTATATGACCTCTGATCAGAAGTGGCACACGGAGTGCACATTGATGACGTGGGGGAACTGCTTGGAATTTTCTTTGTGCGCAAACAAGAAAGGGAGTTGCAATTAGGGTTGAAAAAGAATCAGGAAGTGGTAAGCATTCCTGCTTTGGCCTTCTGCCATGTTAGACCACCGCCATAATTGTACAGTAATTTATACTAGGGTAAGAACCTTTCACCTAGTACAAGTTCATGCTCTCTAAAACCAAAGAATGAATTTTAGAAACAATAGAGGTTAAGAGCAGAATATATATATGTGCATATATATATATATATATATATATATATGCATCAAGGATTGAATTCATAACTTCATGCTTGTCAGGTGCTTATGCCCCTGAGCTAAATCCTCAGGCCCTAGAACATATTTATTAAGTGAAAGAAAGCTTCTGTCTGACAAAGAGAGACAGAAGGGGTCCCAAATGGGTTGCCAAAGACTCTGTCTTTTCTAGGGACTTTTATGGAGGAAAACCATGAGGTGAGACAGGTCCAACATTGGGAAAATGGGAACTCGCAAGACAGATGGGCATAAGATGGGAGAGAACAATGGTCAACCAACAAGCTTAATTGTTCAAGCAAAATTGACCAAATCAGGGACAAATGAGGAAGCAAGTCATGCAGTAAGCAAGCATTCTTATGAGCAGTGACTCTTCCTGAAGGGGTTTGGGATGGTGGTTCTTGACTACCTCAAGGTGATCCATACCTATTTAGAATATCAATCCCTTATGTTTGTTCTTAAGGTGTGGAGGACACAGTGGGAGGTATCTGTGTCCTCCAATGTCACAAGACCTCTGGTCCTCTGTGCTGATTCCTTTGAAGCCTTAGCCCTGTCTGACTGCCTATAATATTTCTAACTAGTTCAGCTACCTGTAATATTACTTGAATCTCATTTCAGAATGGTAAGTATTTGTTAACATAATTAAGATTCTGTAGTTTATATTGGATTATTATAAGACAGCACTGATTGAATTCAAGCTTTGATTGTTTAATCTGAGGTCTGTAAAGCTTCAGCATTTTATCCTTCATAGATATTATGAAAGTAGCACTTTTACCCATACCAAAGACCATCCTTAATGTCTGCATGATTAATATAACCAAGTTACAACCTCTGCTAATCATTTTCCTTTGCTTCCAAGGCTGCAAAGCAGAAATCCCTACATTTGGCATAGTTGGGGAAAGGGAAGAAATCAATTTTTCTGTCTCTATTAATTGTGGAGCTCTGTGTCTAAGACACAAGAAAGAATATGACATTTTCCAGTGCTGCTGGACAAGAAAGAATATGACATTTTCCAGCTCCATCTCAATCTCTTTGGTGTCAATCTAAAGAAACTTGAGAAAGCTGTGAGTTGGAGAGAAGCACTTGGCTCGGCCAGGGTGTGTGTAGCTAAATTACAGGTGGAGACCAAGTACTACAGGGAAAAAGGCACCATCAGCCACTCCTTTGGAAAAGTCCTCTTCTGTTCCTACCCCTGGTATTTATTTTGGCCCCAAGCAGCAGGCTCCTCTGGGGAAAGAGGAACCTAGTGGAACAGAGGCAGGGAGGAGGCAGTTGAAAACCACAGGGTTAGTGATGAGTTGGTACAAAACACACCTAAACAAAATACTGGCTTTAGGGTGGGTCAGGTATTTCTAGACTGTTCCATGATTATCAAGGCCAGTGTGCAGAGCTAAACACACCCAAACTCCCGGTTCCTGGCAGGCTGCAATTTCCTGAAAAACCTTCCACAAAGTGGTTCCAGTGCTTTAGCTTAAAAGCTATAATATATACCTTCTCCTGCCACCGTAACACAAGCAACAGTTTTGAAGTTGATGAATTTGATGACCAACAAGGCTTCTGAAAGACTGGTGGAGATTTTTGTTTACCTGTGAGAGATGAATGCCTCATTGCATTGGCATTTGTTGGACCTGCATCCTTCTTTTGTCCCCGAGGATGTCCATCTAAGTACTCACATTGGTGGTACAGTACATCCCTCTCCTCTAACTTCCAATTCTTCATAGAAACTGGGCTCACCTGTAATAGAACAAGGAAGAAACTATGTGATCACAACCTAAGCTGGAGATGTGACACATTTTGCCTGCAAGGAGGAGGAGAGAAATGGAATACAGAGCCGGAGGGACATCAGGGTCAGAATTATGGCCAAGTGAAGACACTGTGAGTGGCCGAAGAATGTTGTTCTGGGACCTAGAAAGGCAAACCTCGAGGTGTTGGCCTGGCTTATAAACATGGCTTTTCCCATGTTGCCTACTTGTTTGCCTTACTTATCAGCAGGGTAAGGATCTACCTGTTTTCCAGCTTATTAGGCCCCTCATACATGCTTAAGCTTTGGACCCGAGGACTATAAATAAGTAAAAAGTCAATAGTTCCATTGCTATAGTTTGGATCTTTAATATCTCTAATTGGCCCAGTGCTACAGATGTAATGCCCACTGTGGTGCTGTTTGGGAGATGGTAGAACCTCTAGGAGGTGGGGCATAATGGAAAGCTTTTAGGTCATTGAAGGTATGCCGTTGAAGGGGACTGTAGGACTCCACCCTCTGCTCTTCTCTTTCATTTCATGGCCATGAACTGAGATGTTTTCCTCCACCACTTTTTCCCACCTTGCTACCTTGCTACAGGCTCAAAGCAACCAGAAAATTGATCATGGATTGGTACCTTTACAATTGTGAGCAAAACTAAGAACTTAGGAATCCAAATAAATTTTTTGTTTTTATATTTCTAATTATTTCAGAAATCATAGTGTTGGAAAACCAACTAACACATGCTACTTTGATGCTTCTCTCTTCCATCAAATAAACAAGTAAACAAAAACCCTCAGAAAGACCTTGATTGTCAATAAGGAAAGCTTTCCCTTGGCTAATGGAAAAACTACCAGAATTGAGGAGATTGTAAAAACAAACCTCTCTGCTTCATGACTCTAAGTATTATCACTTGATATTGCTTAGTTTATGGACTTTAATAAGGAGTGGACAAAAATGCTAGGACTGAGTTAGACTGAGTTCAGAAACATCTCAGAACTCAACCTCCTTAACTTTCAAGCTTTGTGTAAGGTGTCAGACATTTCCAGGCCAATCCTGATCTAATTTTGACCATTTTCAGAAGTTTGACTGCAAGATCAGCCACACCATAAGTTACGTCTTATGCTTGGGACTTGATGCTGAGACAGTTGTTTCTAGGTGACCAGTAATCTGTGGCTGGTGAGGACCAGGTCAAGAAAAGAAGTCACAAACATAATTTTAACACAGCAGTTCTGTTTAGGTACACTGATCCCCCTTATCTAGCTGTGCCTTCAGGTTTCCAAATAAGCCCCAAAGCAACAAGATTTTCTGGGATTGGCCAACTCTTTGGACTGTTAACGTGTGAAAAAAGAAGTAGACATGGACTCAGTTTCTCCATTCAGTTTCTCTTTTCCTCTCCCCATTGACTTTCAGTGCGACTTTAAGCCAAATTTGCAGCTCCTGGCTGGGCCTCAGCTTTTACCTTGAGAGTTAAGGAATGGTTTACTTGTCTTTGTATACTCAGAGTATTGTAGTTAAGAGTTCATATCAGGGAAGCCAGCATGACAAGCTCCTCCAGAAGAACCAACAGCTCCAAAAGAACCAACAACTCCAAACAACAGCACCACTAAGGGAACCCACAAAGCTACTTTTCCTCTCCGGATCTCCTTTTCAGGCTGGGAAGTTTCCTCAGGTGGGCCATCTACACTCAGCATCAAGTTGATTCAGTTTAGGTTGACCACAGTTTTTTAATCCACCACACAGGGCCTAGCATAAATCTAGCACAAAACAGTTTCTCAAATTGGTGAGTGAAGAATCAATGAGGGTGGGAAATAACAGAAAGAGAGAAGGGAAAAAAGGATGAGGAAGTTACCTGTAGCAATCTTGCAGGTAAGAATGTAAAGATGGGAAGACAGGTTAGTGATTTAGCTGGAGAAGATGGAAAATCCATTGCTTCCATTTTTCTGATGTTCTCTGAAAACCTCATGGACTCTCTCTGTGGTCTTTCCTGGCTTTATAAGGTCAAGAGAGAAGGAATTACTTAGAGATATGAGAGTCTTTCCAGTTTTGACATCTGACTCTTTCCAGTTGTCAGATGTTAAGACTAAGGAAGGAAAATGAAGCTTTCAGACCCATCTTGTTCTTCCTTTTCAGAGATGCAGGCCTGGACAGCTGTGCACAGTCTAAATGCTGGCAAGACACAGAGAAATTAGTCATTCATTCTTCATGGCATAAAAGCTGCCCTCCAAGAACTCTTATTAGACACATACACAGAGATGCAAGATACGATCAAAACATAGAGTGGATATTTAAATAAAAAATTATTACACTAAGAAACATTGCCATTAGTCCTCAAAAAATCTCCCCCTCACTTTGAACACACCTTGTTCTTACCACTCTCTGAAGTGGTTCTGGGAGTTCTCTTTGATGAGTGTTTTTAATTGCATTGTCACAGCTGTCTTGATGTCCTGAATCAGTTCAATGCGTTTATGTTTCATGATCATTTATTTTTGGGAAGGGTCAGAGGTTGCATGGTGCCACACCACCATGGCACTGTGGATGCACCACTGTGGATAAAGGTCCACAATGGATAAAGGTCCACAACGGATGTGAACACAGCACAATGTTTTTATTTGAAAAAATTTCCATAAACATTTTTGAATCAATTCAGGACACTGAGGCAGCCATGAAAAGACATGAAAGAGGACTTACAGAGATGCTTAGCAAGTGACAAGAAAGATGAGTTAAATGTGTTCAAAGCAAGGAAGGGTATTTTGAAAGGGACTAATGGCAACATGTCTTTTACTGTAATAAAATTTTGATTTAAATACTCATTGTCTTTCTTTTATCACACTGCATACAGAAGACTGTGGACCTGGCACACCAACAACAGATCTGATGATGCAAAGCTTGCGCATTCACCTTTTATCCTGCTCACGATCTGGAATGGTAAGAAGAGATGCAGATGAGGCTTGCAGAGCTGTTTAGTCCCTATTCTGTTGCTAAGTGACTGGCAATAAAGATTTGGATTGTCTAGTGGCTCTAACACTAGTGAGCAGAGATAAAGACTATGAAAGTCTGCAGATGTTCCAATTAATGATGTGCCTGAGAGGCTGGAACAAGATTAAGAACTTAGAGGCTCACATGAAACTGTTTGATAGTTAAATTGGTTCTACCCTCTTATAAAAGTATCATTCACTTAAGAAGTGTTCAGTGTACTCTCAGTACAATGTGTCAAGTCTAGGCTGGGTGCTGAGATAAAGGAGCAAGGGGGGGGGGTCTGCTGAGGAGCATCAGCTTCCTCCCCTGCCCACAGCTGTACATTAAACCCAAACCTTTCCCCGGGGTTTCTGTGTCTTTGTATTTTTTTTTTTTTTTTTGTATTTTTTGTATTTGTATTTTTTGTATTTTTACCAGTACCAGGGATTGAACCGACGACCACACACTTGCAAGGCAGGCGCTTATGCCGCTGAGCTAAATCCCCAGCCCCCCTGTGTCTTTAGTTCTTTGACAAATAATGTTTCCAAATACTCAAATTATAATGTCCCAAAAAGGAGAAGGCTTGCTACCTAATTTAGACCTATCAGAGCTGTATCGACAGTTCTTAGTGGTTATCTGGGGGTAGTGTCTCATTAGGTCTGAAAACATCATAGTGAAATATACTAATGAAGTGTTAATGAACTTAGGAGATGCAATTCAGGTTGCACAAGCTATCAGTGCAAACCCAGGGTCATCTAGTTGTCAGAAGATGTCCTGAATGGTGAAGAGTCAGTTCTTCCGCTGTCACTGAGGCACTGAGGAGCAAGACAGAGCTAAGCAAAGTCTTGCTGCCTCCTAAAAAGGGCAGTGGCTAAAGGATAGGTTCTCGTCTTCATTCTATTGCTAACTGGCTAGAGAGGAGTCCCTGGTTTTCTTTTCTGGACTTTGGCTCTCTCTTCTTTAAATAGAAAATCCACATTCCTTTCTTTCACCTTTCCAAAGATGAATGATAACAGGTGAACAATGTGCACAGCTTCCCAGGAAAATGGGAAACTGAGATATGTCTCAATGTCCCCAACCTGGAGGTCCTGCATAACTATTAAATACATCAATTAAACCAGAAAGCCCTCTCGAGCACTTTATTTTCCTTAGGTTTGAACTCCTGAACTGCAAAACAAGACTTGTGTGACAGCTCCTGACTGTGTGCTCACCTCTCATAACTCTGAGGACACCATGGAGACTGCTGATGGCCATGGCTGTTGAACTTGTGCTTGAGGGTCTTTCATGAATTAACTGTGTTCACAGTGATGAGCTAAGCAGCCCCTCTCATCTGTCTTCATAGCTCTAATAGCACCAAATAGCTCAATAGGGGAACATAAAATTTCTTGATGGGGGACAGAGCTAAATCAGCAAGCATTCCAAAGGCCTGGATATGAGGCAAGGTACACAGTAACTCATGGAGTGCACAAAGAAATAGAGAAGTTCTGAATGGTTGAAGACATGCATTGCATCTCCTAGAAAATGGAACACCTCTTCCCAGCTTCCTATCTGAGCCCTAGAGGCAGCCAGCAACAAACTCTAGGCTTGAAACCCAGGTCGTTTTTCACTCTAATCCTCAAATTTCCCTCAGGGATCTCAGAAGTGACAAATTGAAGGACCTGGTGGTTTTATAGTCTTCATTCCTCTAGTTTCTTAAGTCCTGGAGGTAATGGGAGAAAGTTAGACTGACTAATTTATTGTTTGAAGCAGGCCCTTTGAAGAGTACCGTAATGGTGTGAGGATGGCGGGAAAGACTGGTCATCTTCGCTGCGGTGGTGATTTGAGTGGGGAGCCAGCTCTGCTGTCAGTCCTCCCAGGCTTCAGTTTCCTTACTTGCCCAATGCTGTAATTTTCACATGATACTTCCCACCTTTAGTTACCTAATAAATGTCAATTGCTTTACAGCAAATAGTGTATCTCATGGAGGGGGACAATTCCTGGACTTTAAAATATCTTCTAAAAGACAGGACTTTTAAGATGGACTTAACAATGAAGTAACCAAGAAACACTGTTAATATGTGAGGGCTGGTGGTATTTCACTGCACAGATGACTGGCGCTTTGACAGGGAAATGTGGGGACTTGCTTCTCCTTGTCTCTATCCTTAATATCCTTGATGAAGAGTAATTTCTCATGCTCTCATTCCTGTAAATTTTCTCCTATTTCTCTAATATACTAGTACATGCATCCAGAGCAAACCAAGCAAAAACAAATTTAACAAAACTGTAAATGATCTAAGTCCAAGACGGACTTTTCTCTGTTCCAACCTGGAGGGCTCATGTAGCACAGTCGTCTTCCCAGCACTCACAGCCTTCCCGTGTAACTGCAAGAAATTCGAAAGTTCTGAGTGTTTGACAACACGTATTGGATCTCCTGAAAGATGAAGCACCTCTTAATGAAAGGTTGCCTTTCATTAAAACTCTTCTTGCAGATTCAAGGCTGCCATCTACCGTTGGTCCTTCTAACACCATCAGAGCTTCTTCTTGGAGGTTTCTCTTAGGTTCCTTCCTTCCTTTCTCTCTGGCCTCTATTTGGCCTTCCTCAGACCAAACTATGATTCCTGGCTCCCACCTGGTTTTTCTGTTTCCAGTTCCTCTGCTTCTCAGAATCTTTTGCATCACGCTGCCTGACAATTTTCTTGAAATGTCTCTATGTGTCACCCATTCTGCTCAGGAATCTATATGGTGTTCTCAGGGTACTAAGGATGTTGTGGAGACACATGGGGTTGTTTTGATGGGAATTTTGGAGGCTCCTACCCACTGGCTCCAGGTTTTCTAGACAGGAAGAGTTGGTGTGACAATCTAGTTGGAAGAGAGGGACTAGGACTTGTCTTGAAATGTATTTCTATGGCACTTTATAGCAATAAATCCATAAAAATTGTGGGGAGCAGCTGAGCTGAAGATCAATCACACATGCAGGGCTAGAGTAAGGTCAACTCAATTACACAGAGTATCTCAGGGGTGCTGGACATACAAGTTGTTAGGTCCTTTCTCCCACTAGGAGAGGGGTTTCACTTGTTTTCAACCTCTTGCTGATTGTATAAACAAATACACTGCAGTTGTTGGGCAATTCCTTTTCTCCATTGGGAGAGAGGGATCAACCTGACCTCAGCTTTCTGTATTCTGGCTCTTGTGTTCATTTCTTCGTCTTCCACCATTCTCCCTCTGGGGAATTTCAAGAATTGTGCTAGATGCTGCATACCATTACACACATTCCTATGGTGATCTTATTAGAGTGTTTTACAGGTCAGCAACAGAAAATCAATGTCTAATTGGTATAAACTACAAGCGGCTTGTCAGCCCAGACAGCTCAGTCATCATAAAGTAAGCTGATTTCCCCAAATTCTGAGTTTTTCCGGATTGCAGGGGATTTATCTGTGATTCAGCCCCAGCCTCCCTATGGTCAGTTCTGACTCAAGGGCTCTGCCCATGGTGATGATGTGGCTGCTTACATCCTTGTTTAAATGTAGGAGGACAGAATCAAATCTTGAGTTTCCTCCCAAATATATTAGTCTAGATTTCTCATCTATTACTGAGCTGCACTTGCAAGAAGAAGTCACTATAGACGACCAAGGTGTCTTCCCGGAGCCTGGGATCTTTGTTAGTCCTACCCATATCCCAGGCCAATGCAGAATGAATAGAGATGGGACTGGTGCCCAGTAGCTACCACAAAACTGAGAAAATCACATCAAAGAGTAATAACATCAAAGGATGGCTCAGGTGAGTGAGTTGTTGTTGAAGATATATGAGTGTGGCAGTGCTTACACCATGTTTCCTGTCTTGCCCACAAAAGCCGTATTTCTGGGCACGAAGGTGCCCAAGAAGAGGGGAAAATTTGTGAGATAGTTGGTGTAGGATGGACTTCTCAGAAAAACCCATTTTTTTTCTTTGAAAAAGAAGAAACAGTGGTTCTAGAAGGACATCTCAGAATCAGATTTGAATTCAAAGGCAGCAGGTAGGTGTCTATCATGTCTAAAGAAAAGAAGGAAGGGGGCCCTTGGCAGTTGAACCAAGTCTGTGCCCTGACCTGGGGTGCTGGTCAGTGATATCCAGGTCTTGCCCTCCAAAATGGATGGTTCACCTTCTCCTTGTGCATATGTCTACCTCTTTCCTAATGCAGGGTTTGAAGTTCTGTTTTTGCATGTTAGCCCTAGCTCAACTGATCACAGGAGAGATGAAGATATCTGCTTGCCTCAGTTTCCTCTGAGAAGCCATAACAAAAACTGGATACCAACCTTAATCTTGAGAACCAAACTGAAAAGTTGTTTTCCGCAGAGCTCAGTGTTGGTTCTTTTTTTTTTTTTTTTTAACAGTGAGCGTCAGGGAAACCCCGCCTGCCCAGTTTGTGAATATGTGTGGCTGTTGCAGGCAGCTGAGCTAGTTAGAAATATAGGCAGTCAGACAGGGCTAGGCCCTTGAAGAAACTGGCACAGAGGACCAGATGTCTGATGACCCTGGAGGAGACACACACTCTTGCTGTAGGCCATATTTTGGGACAGACGGCAAAACAAATATAACCACATCCTGAAGTATAATCCTTAGGGATTAAATCCACTTTGAGGAGTCACCATTCCAATCCTTAGGGAGGCGTCACTGCTCTCTTAAGAATGCCCACCTTCTATGTGACTTGCTTCCCCATTTGTTTCCAATTTAATGTTTTACCTGTGCTATTACTCTTATTGATTGACGATAGCTCTGTCCCACCTCATGCCTGTCTACCTGGCAGGTTCCCAGTTTTCCCCAACTTTAGACCCACCTTACCTCATGGTTGTACTCTATAAAAATTGTGAGAAAATACAGGATCTTTGCCAAACCCACTCAGGACCCCTTCTGTCTCTCTTTCAGACCGAAGCTTTCCTTCAATAAATATTTCTGCTCTTAACCTGTGTTGTTCCTAAAATTCATTCTTCAATTTTAGAGAACATGAACTTGCTCCAGATAGAATAAGTTGGGAGTTTCCTTACCCTATATCATCACCTCTCCATTTTTTGCTGCCTTTGGGCAGGAAATTACAGGTGGCACCTGTGTTCCACATCTAGTCCAACCTCCTCTCCCTTGTTGGTAAGCCCACACCATCCACTTAAACTGAAGGAACAATATGATGGCTCCAGCTGTCATGAGTTCCTTTATAGTTGTTACTGCACCCAGGCCTATGTGTACTGGTAAGCATTTGTCAAGTGGGCAACTGTAGCATTAGAGGAGTTCACACACCTTGGCTGCTGAGCCTGGGTCATGTGGCCCAATTTGGTTTGGTAGATCTCAAGTTTGATAGCAATGGAAGTGCTATAGTTGTAGGTCTCCCCAGCTTCACACCAAGCTTCAGCACCCCACCATGGCACCCCACTATTCCATGTCAGAAGACATCATTGTTAAAAATTACTTAAAGTTGAAATAGGATTGATTCAGGAAGAATACATCAGACACTTGTAGAACCTGAAGAGATTTTAGAGATTCTCTGATCCCATCCTTCAAGTTTGTAGAAAAGGAGACTGAGACCCAGAGAGGGACAAGATATACCTCCAAAAAATATTAGAAGGTGATTGAAATCAAACTGGAATTCTTGAAATTTTCATCTGGTCTCCAATCCTACGCTTTGTTTTATAAAGACATCATATAAGTGGATAAGCAATATTTCAAGGAGTTTATGGCTCAAATAATGTGCATTATTAACTGTTTTTTCTATTACCTATCTGCTATTTTTCTCTTAAATTACTTATGCTTTGATTTTCTCATATAAGAAAGATCATGTAATATTTGTTTGTAGTTTGATTTATTTCTCTTATCATAATTAACTTTTTTCAGTCTTGAAAACCACAGTGAAAGAAACCCAAACAACATTATCCCTCCCTAATATTGGGCTTTCTTGTCACAAAGCAATGATTTCTCATCTCTTAAGGTAACCTACAGTCAGAAGGATCATCTAGACCTGGCTAGCACAGTGCTAGCGTGTGGCAATTAGTTTGCATACCTGTGGGTCTACCCAGGTCTTTCGATGCTTTAGGAAAATGTGCTGGGTTATGAGAGAAAAAAAAACAGCTAAATGAAGATATTAATACTGGCCAACAAGGATATTTTGGAGTAACTTTGAAATCAGCAGGGCCTAAGGTAGGACACTGTGAGGACAGAAGGGACAACAAGAGAACAATGAGGATCTTCATAGGGCTGCTCCACCAGGTCTATGCTAGCTAACTTGGTGGCATGATATTTTTTGTTTGTGTGTTTTGGAGATCAGGAGCCTGACCTTCCCACTTCCTTTGTTCCTTAAGCTGTGTTGACTCTGTGGATTTGTTTTGAAGCTGAGCTTTATTTTTAGGTGGAGCTATGTGCTACTTAATAGGTTTTACAAGGAATGGCGTTCAGTTGGTTGATGCTTGTTTTAAAAATTAATGTGTTTCTTTCAACTGAGTTTTGGGAATCAAGCTACCTCAGGGGTGTTACTTAGATCTCATAGTGGTCCCTCATAGAAGTCTCTTCAGGCCTCAGTTTTCACATCACACTCCAGGCCTTCCTGAAAAGAATCTTGCTACCTAGAGCATGGGAATTCTTCAAGACAAGACCAGTGGAACTGAGTCTAACCCCGAGGCACATGGGTAGTTCCTAGCAGGAAGTATAAACTTTGTTTTGTTTTCCATGAATTTGCTAATTACCTGTAATATGCATCCCATGTGTGATCCACATCCTTGGAATCTGAGTACTATACTATGCAACATCCTTGAGTTACAGGTGGAAAGATAACATTTGTCTTCTGAGGTCTGAGGGCAGACTTTTTTCCTGATTTGAGAAATTAAACACCATCACTTGTATGGGACAATGGGAAGGAAATTGTCCCTTATAAAAGAAGGTAAATCAAATCTATAGAGGCCTTTAAGGTGATCCCAGAAAGCTCTCACCCTCTTCCCACCATGTAAAGAAAAAAAGAAGTCAGTGGCATGCAACCAGGAAGAGGGTCCTGCCAGAATCTGACCACAGTGGTGCCCTGTGGGGATTTATGAACTCCAGAACTGTAAGGGATAGGTAGTTATTGTTTATAAGACACCTAGTATATGTTTTATTTTTTTTTACAGTGTCTTGGAACTGATCAAGGTCCTTGGAGGCCCTGTTTTTATTGTTTTTTAATCTAATCAAATTCCTGACTTAGTAATTTAGAATGCAGAAAATATGTCTTCTGCAGGAAATGATTATTCAGTAGGGAAGAACTCCAATGGCCTTAGGAGTCTGCTGTTCACTATGTTGACAGAAGCCCATTACTCTTAGAATATTTCTAAAGCAACACATACACTATAAAACTGTATCAGAATTTTATTTTTTCTCACATCACTAATTCAGGAAGGCTATTTTTATCTCGCACGGGGGAAAAATAAGAAATAAGGTCAAATTAGGGAAGAGTTTCAGTCTCCCTTTGGTTAGTCTGGCTAAGTGGACAGATATCATCAATCTCTTTTTTTTTTTAATTTTAAAGAGAAAAAAACAGAAAAATTGAGAAGCAAACAAGTGAAAAACAACAACAACTAAAGCAAAATGTGTCATTGATCTTGTTGATATATTGTCAGTTGTATACACAGGCACACATCTGTGTGTGTGTGCATGTACTGTTCATAAGAGCCCCCTGTGGTGCTACCAGATTTTCTATCCTTCTGGATGCCAAGATGAATAATCCCCCAAATGCCTCAGCAAACATGGAAACTCTAACACATCCTGCACCTGCGGTCTTCAGCGACTCCACAAGTGTTTGGAACCTGTGCACTGAAGCATTTCCACATGTGGAAGCTGACAACATGAGTTGTTTTCTCTGTCCAATCCATTGGTAGTTATCTAATCTCCATTCACCTTCTTTAACAAGACCTTGAACAGATTCCAGATCTACCTGATTGTTCTTGGTAGTGGTGATTTTCCAGTTTAAACCTATGGCGTAGACCTAACGCAAAGCTCTTTACCTCCCTGGCACACCCTTTTCTTCATGAGGTCACCATGAACATTTGGCAAGAGCTCAGCTGGCACACACACGTTGTGCTGCCCCAAACACATGCCTGTGCCTTTCCTTTTGAATTCTATGCACCAACAATATAAGCAGCACCCTTCAGAACAGCAATCTTAGGTTCTTGAAAAAAATGCTTTGTACAAAATTAAAACCAAGTCAGGGAACAAAGCACCTTATAAAATCATAGGAAAAATTTTCAACTTTCAAGATCTAGGGCCTCTTTATATAGTGTTATTCAAAAATCTATCCTTCTACAGGCCCCAAAGACAATGTGAACTGCATGCCTTATGTCCTCAAGTATTATCTGTGTTAAAATCGCTTTATCATACTCCTAAAATACCCAACACATAATAACAGTAGGGAAATCATATATGTAGTAGTGTATACGTAGATAGTGTTAAGTGGTTTTGTTTTTGAATATTAAAGATGAGTCCTAAATGGAGGATTTTTTTTTTTTTTACCTAAAACTCATTTGAAATTAAGACATGGAGAAAGTGCATGTTACAAAAATGTCTTCTGTGTGTGAGTTCTCTGGATGGAGAACACAAAAGGCAGGAATGTGGCAATGGGAAGACTTGAACACAAAGGTCATGGCTTTGAAATTCATTTGGGTCACTTGGTTTAACTTTGTTCCATAACCATAGATGGCACCTTCAATGTTCTGAAGATGTGTGTCCTTCATTCAAGAATAAGAAGAGGAGAGAGAGTGCATAATAGCCTTAAAACAAATCTGTCTCACTGTTAGAAAAGGGTGGGTCTCACTGTTCACACTAATGTGACCAGGGGCCACTGACATGTCTTTGGCATGCAGAAGGATGGTCTTTTTGACATACGGTCACAGGTAAAGGTAAGTTAAATAATTTTCTCAGTGCTAAAGAAGAGTATCAGGTTTCCTTTTTCCTTTTCTGACATGTGTCATTGACTTATGGGGATTCAAGCTTATCATCATACTTTTTTTGTCTTTTTGAGACAGGGTCTCTCTATGCAGTTCACGCTGGCCTTGAGCTCACTTTGTAGCCTAGGCTGGTCTCGAACTTCCAATGATCCTCCTGCCTCAGCCTCCCGAGTGCTGGGATTACAGGCGTGAGCCACCACACTCAGCTATCATTATTTTATAATTCACTGCAAATTTCAACTCATCAGACCCCAGAAACTAAGGTGTTGTGTGAATGTAGTGCTTGCAACTTTCAGGAATTAGACTTTTTGAATTAGCTTTTCCAAGGTTCAAAATTATGTCATTCATGAGAGTAGCTCTGGAGAAAGGCCTTTGAGAAGATATGAAATGTTTAGTCACTTCATTGAGTCTAGATTTTTTCCAGAATGGTTGAGTTTTCATGACTAAACCCACATGCTAAGAGCCCCAAGAACAATGAATAGACTTCCTGTAAATATCTCCCCAAAGGGGACAACCCTAAGTTACTTGATCTGTGTGGAGGATAAGGCAAGATAAGGCTTTAAGCTCACTCAGGGCTTAAAGCAGAGCCCCAGTGTGTGAGTCTCATTCTTTCTGGTGAGGGGTGGTGTTAAGAGATCATTTGGCTGGGGCTTGAATTAGCATAGAGTCCATAGAATAATGTAGGTCAGATCCAGTGAGACCCTTTGAGAAGAGCTGAGATCAGGAAAGTCAAAAGCAGGGGATCAAATTCAAAAAGTGCCAGAAGTCACCCATGGTTAGAGAGACAGCCAGACACTCCAGGGTAGATAGATGAAGATGGGATCTAGAGAGAGCAGACTAGGAACAAATGAGGGTGCTTGAACAGGCTTGCAATGGCTTTAGGAATTCCAGGCCCAAGTTATTAGGCAGATGCTGTAAGGCAGCGTTAGGACTTTGGGTCCTCGTCCCTGAAAGTAAGTCCCTCACCAAGAAGAATTTCAGCTTCCCTTCTGAGACACATAGGCTTGTTCTGTTTCATTTGCCTTTCCCAAGAAGAGAGATAGCTTGTCAGTAACAGCTCTTTCATTCAGAACTGAAAATATTATCTTGGTAATGACTCAATAAATGTACTGATTTTGTTGAGCGAGAATGGGGACAGTGGGGACATTTCTCCTTTTCCATAGACAAGAAAGCAGAGGAGTTTGGCCTGCTAACCACCTATTAAGGGAACGTATGTAGGACATCTATGACTTATTAGCCTTTACAGTAACATGTGACAAACAGAACCATTTCTGGTGGCCCAGGGGTTCTTGGGAGAAGTGTCTTAATGTAGACCCTTTTTGCTAACCCCAAAGTCCTTTTCAGATGCCTTGATTTAGCTCCAGTCTGTATTGTGGCTTTTCTCTTTTATTTCAGCTATCCATATTTCCATTTGTTGTCTGATTCTTTTAGAATTTGGAAGTTTACAACATTCTTCTATGGTTCATTTATCATCTTAAACCTTCATAATTCATACTAACAAATTCAAGGAAATATGCAAGTCTAGACTGTGATGGAGGGTGACTGAAAAATGAACTCTTCCTCCTCTGTTTCAACACCTTCTCCCATGGCCTTTCTAATGTTACTCCCTTCTCCCTCTTCTCTCTTTCTCCAAGATGATAAAATAAAATAAAAGGTGAAACATAAAACTAAAATTAGACCGAGGTGACCAACAATTCTGCTTTGGGCAGTGGAAACATAAACCATACTCACATTTCTATTTTTCCCAGGGTCTTAAGAACAGCCTTGGCTATTTGGGCAGTTGGCTATTCCTGGGTACATTTCAGAAATAACTCCTGTTTATTTATTATTGGGTATTTATAACAGTGTTTCAGAGTAAGTTTCCAATAACCATCAAAAGAGCGTGGGCTCCAGCAATAGCTGGGGGTGGGAGTGGAGGGGCCAAAAGAGGGCAAAACAGCATCACTGCTAGGAATCACAACCCCCCTCCCTTAGCATTTCTGCTTGTTGAGGCCACAATGTGGGGGTGGCTTACTGAAAAACAAGGCTCTCAACTTTATTTCCTTGAGAGTCTTCCCTGAAAGGGCGTCAGAGCTTAAATCAGATTACTTCTCACATTTGATAGACTATATGCAAAATGTGTACACACACGCACACACGCACACACACACACACACACACACACACACACACACACAGTCACTCTGAGCTCAGACAGAGGTTAGTGGTGACATTTTTGAAGGCATGAAAGGATGATGAATTCCTGAGCAATCATCCATAGACCTGAGTGGGCCAGGAATGCTGACAGCTCCCTGAGCTGACATCATCTTCCCCTCTGAACCCTGGGAGGAGCCCTCTGACCCCCAGGTCTTAGGGCAGTTATTTTTAGTCGCAGACTCCTCCTGTGGCATTCTCCCAGGGTGCTCAGGGAGCCAAGACTTCTCTGGTAAGCACTAGCCTCTGTCTCTGCTAGAGAAAGAAGCAGAAACCTGAAGAAGTTTTAAGGATGAAGTGTTTTGGCACACATCTGGTCCAGCATCTTCATTTGGCACATTCGGCCAGAGAGGCTGAATGGCTTGCTCAAGGTCAGATGGCCAGTTGTAAATCTACCCTCCTGACTTCTCATCCCTCATTTTTGCTGTTCTTTGTCTATTTCAGTGGTTTTCAAAGAAATTGGTCTAAGGACCCCTGAGACTCTGAAAACTTATTGACCATCCCTATGAGCCATTTTTTATATGTGTCATATCTTTCAATGTAAACTGTATGAAAGGCTGAATCTGAGAAATTTTTAAAATTCCATTTAATACATTAAAAAATAAAAAATTAATTGCACATTAATGTATAATATTTTATGGCAAGTAGTTGTATTTTTGAGCACTAAAATGTCATTGAAAAGGGTAGCATGATTTTGTATTTTGCAAATTATTTCCTGAGGAGACAGTGGGGCTGTCTTATTTTCTTCAACATACAATCAGTTGGAAAGTCACATGTCACACAGCCTGTGGAGACTCTAGTATTAGTGAATGAAAGAGCAACTTGCTGTTATAGGATTATTGTGAAAGGATCTGGGACACCCCAGCTGTCCTTGTGTCCCATTTTTGAAACCACTGATCTATTGAACATTTGTATTTGTGCCACCTACAACACTCTTTTACTCAGGACTCACTGAAGCACTGTAGGTGTTAAGCTGGGAGTTTAAAAACAAATAGCAAATGTAAATGTTAACCCAAAAAGCCAGTGGCAAGCCAGGCATGGTGGTGCATGCTTGTAATCCCAGAACTTGGGAGGCTGAAGCAGGAGAGCTGCCTCAAGTTCAAGGCCAGACTGGCCTACATAATAGGTTCAAAATCAGCTGAACCACATAGTGGAGACCCTGTATCAAAAAACCAAAAACCTAAACCAAGCAAAGCAAAACAAAACACAAACCTCAATGGCAAAACAAGTAGGACTTTATTTTCCTACAATTATTTCATGTCAAACTCATATTCTACCAGGTTGGTAAGAAACTCAAGCTCAGTCCTTCTCAGGCTTGTGCTAAAGAATGTGGCACAATCTTGGGGTCTCCTAGAGGGTGGAAGCTTTGAAGGTCACCATAACCCCATGTGACCCTTTATGCTCCATCTTCTTGAAAGCAGTTGCAATACCTCTTGTCCTGTCTAATGGGCACATCAGCCCTGTGTTTCCATGGCAGATTCAAGGTAGGACACTTGTCCTTGCGTCCATCTGTCCCCTCCAGGATCTGGCTTTCTCTTTTTTAGAGAGCTGAGAATGAGCTCAGATTCTTCTACTTCTGTTCCATCCCATAAACTACAATCTTCTCTTCCTTGCTCATTCTTTCTTTCTTTCTTTCTTTTCTTTTTGTTGTTTTCTTTCAGACCAGAAGAATCTTTTGTTAGGGAAATTTCCTTCTTCCTTCAGGGTTTTCAAGAAAGTCTAGGTTTGCTCATTCCACCTCCCTAATTTTCCTGAGGGCTTATGGTTTTAGACTTTTAAAAAAGTCAGAAAAAATGTGCAGACCATTTCTGCTTCCCACCCTGCCTCATGCCTCCTCTGAGATTTAAATGACTTAATAATAAATGTGCCTGGCACACACATCAGTACCCAATAAATTTGCTATTTATGTCCTTGCTATTTTTACTTGGAGATATTGAGACACAAAGTTTGAAGAAAAGGAAATGGGAATGTTCAGAAAAAGAAAAATCACTGAGATGTGATTGTATCACCTTCCACAGGTGCGATGACAATGACAGCTGGATTCTCTTTTGATGGCTGGGTCTACCTCTCAGTGCTAAAGTTCAGAGAAGCATCTCCAAGTTCGTCTTTCTTCCTTAGCCATTCACTTTTCTTAGACTATACCATATATTGCAGTTATGGACACCTATTCTTAAGATGCTCCCCAGCAGGGCCAGATGGTGGGATGCATCTTCTGGGAGAGGCACCAGCAGCAGTCTTTGGAAGGGAAGTCCCTTAGTTCAAGTTTCTGCATATCCCTGAGTCTCCTCTGACATGGCTTTACTGAAGCTGGCCCTGTCCCCGGGGATAGGCCAATGGATTTTCCTTCCCAGCTCCTCTGAGACCTCCTGCAGTGACTCACTTGCCACCCCAGGAGTTTGCAGCCGCTTTTGTGTGGTACTTTCTGGGAAACACTTACCTGGTGGGCTAATGAAACCAGGCCATCTCTGTGAGACACACAGACCATGGCAGGTGAACAGACCATGGCACACATATCTTACAGACAGTTGGTAATGGTTCATGGAATGATGGAGTAAAGCTGAGCATCCCCTAGATGCTTATATCCTCTATAGGACATAATTACAGTTGCTGCTTTCTCTCCTAAGGTGCCTGGAGCTGATGCAGCAGATCTTTCTTCAACAAAGCTCCAGGTTTGTTGAGCCCTTTAGTCCCTCTGCCCACCCTCGTGGGACTGCTACCACTTGCAGTTCACACACACATGTGACTGTGTGCACACATGCGTGGTGGCCATGGCCTTTTGCATACATAGGCACCCAACAGAGAGAAAGAAGGACATAGCATGAGAAAATTTTCTCTCTCTCCTACAAGGATGTCAAGCCTTGGGGGTAAATCTAGAAGATACATGATAACCAGATAAATAGTTAAGATTTTTTTAAAAATGGGAAACCCTCCTTGCACATTTCCTTTAGAATATGATCTTTATGGCAGCTGAGCTATGTTGAACTCCCTTGTGAATTGGGCTGGGAGGTCTTTTGTGTGTGGATCAGAAGTGGGGTCCTGATTGGACCCTATGTCTGGACACCACTTTCTCTTCAATCTGGTAGTGTTATCCTTTGGTTTCCCTGGAGCAGAATTGGGAGATGGGCCAGGTTTGTTGCAGAGAAGCAAGATTAGGGACAGTCAGAGCCTGGACTTCCTGTAGAGGCCACACTACCTGTGGGGGCTTGCATCAAGAAGCCATGATATATTATAATTTGTTGAAAAAACTCAGAGTTGCCTGTTCTTGAGCAGAGTCAGGGGAGGTGAATGAGAGGTGAGTCAAAAATGCCTTAGAGGAGGAAATGAGTTAACTTTTTGTGGGCATGTTCATCAGTTACTTGCTGAAAATAAAAGAGAAGAGGAAAGACAATTTGTAAAGTTCTGATTGCAATCATCTCTTTTTGTCTGGGCTTGATGGAATATTACAGCCAGTGAACCTCAAGTGGCCTGAAGCCTGGGGGCTGGGCTGCTTTGGCCAAATCAAGGCCATTCTGTGAGATTCACGGGTCCCTGCAAGAGCAAAGGCTGATCTTCACGTGCTGTCTCCTGTTCACACTATATAACCAGCTTCAGCTTGTCTCCTGATGGGTCTACTTTGAAGGCTTTGCTTGTTGCTGAGGAGCTAGAGAGCTCACCATGTCAAACAGCAGCTCCTTAGATTCCTTCACCATGAGACTTTGTGGTTGGGAACCCAGCTTCAGGCTGCTGCCCAGGAATTCTTTCTATCACACTTTTGGTGGTGCTTGATCACTCTGCACCACTATAAATATGTGTCCTACAGAGTCAGGGAGTGATGGGAACTCAGATAACCTAAACCTGTGATCTGACAGAAAGGAAACTGAGCATCCATCTTCATGACACATGCAAGGGCATGGAGCAAATTTGGGCAAGGGAACTAGGACAAAAATCCAGATTTCTTGTTTGGCTGGTCCAATGTGTTTTATAAATATCTCTATGAGGTTAATCCACAGCTAGTAATTTTTTCACATGCAGTTATTAAAAATAATAACAATAATATTATGCTTACTTCTATCACTTTAGAGTTCCAGGTCTCAGTTTTCTAAAGTTTACAGAGTTAGACTTAAACATCGCCAAACTTTCTGACACAAGACGTTTCTGATGTCCATAGGGTATTCAGAGTTTGAAGGACTGACTTGTCTCTGCAGCCTAGAATCTATATTTTTTTCCTCCTCTATTCTCACTGAACAGAAAGTTTCAGCTCTGCACAGTCTGTGAACTCTTTTGCAGCAACAAGATTGTCATCTTTTTGTTTCATGCTCATACATCCATAGTACAAAGGGCTGTAATTGTGGTTCTGAGACCCATATCCAAGCAATAAAAATGAATTCCTCATGATGGTCTGTAACACTGTAAATGGATCCAGTGTCTAGCTTCAATGGGATCAGGGAAATCGCTACCAGATGACTGTAGCATTCATAGAGATAGTCTCTCCAACCTTCCAACTGGAGCAGTTTCTGGTGGCAGCCCGTCCCCGACATGTGCAGCACAGACGAGGGTTATTTACAGGACTCCCAGAACACAGCCAGGCTCAAGGTATAACAGCAGGGGCTGCGTGCGTGATGGCTGAGGTCATGCAGTTATTCATTTCAAGCTGTAAAGACATTTGGTTTTTAAAACCCCAGTGACTCCACTGGGATTGGTTTTCAGGGAAGAAAAACAGCCTCAAGTTCTTTTCCTGTCCAAGCAGCAGTGGGCTCACACTGACATCACCAGCCCGTTTTAACCCTTTGGGGCTGGGAAAGTTCTTAATTCTGGTTACTTTCTCTGGGTGAATTTTGCATTTTGGAGGTAGATAGTGTGGGCCACAGTGATTTACTGCAAACTCACAAGGTGTTTGGCAGATATATACTCGAACTAGAAATCGCAAGGCAGGCGTTTTAAGAAATCACAAAAGGGCTTGGACACAGACATGTTAGAACTTTGTAAGAGGTCTTTGAGTCAAGCATAATGGCACATACCTATAATCCCAGGAGTAAGGGAGGCTGAAACAGGAGGATTACAAGTTTGAGCCCCATCTGGGCAATTTAGTGAGACCCTGTTTTAAAGAAAACAAAAATTTAAATGACTAGGGTTGTTGCTCATTGTGAAGGCCCTGAGTTCAATACCTATCATTGCAAACAAAATAAAACAACAAAACACAACATGAAGAAGAAATAAGAGAAAGAAGAAAAGGAAGAAGAGGAAAAAGAGGAGAAGGAGGAAGAGGAGGAGGAAGACAAAGCCAGATTGTGGAATCACTCTTTTGTCTGTGTGGTAAACACACACACAGGGGGGCTTGACTATCTCTAAACCTTTCTCCAACTCTGTGCATGCCTGCAAGCCATTTAATTGTGTGTGTTAGATGATTATTTGCAATCTACAGACTGCTACTTTTTATGGCAACCATTTCTCTGTGTCAGGGGCCAGCTCTGGGTGTATGGGACCATTTTTTCTTCAGTGCTCCAAGGCCTTGTGCCTCCTAAGCCAGCTAACTCCCAGCACAACAGGCCTATTTTCATACACTCTCCTGGCCAAGTGTGTAGACTGCTCTTGAACAACAGAGGGTAAACAAGAGATACGGAGGTTATAAAAAGCATCTGAAATGTGTGCCTGTATATCATTACCCAGAGGGCATCACAGGCATGAAGCACTGACAAGCAAGGGAAGCAGTGGTGGTAAGGTAGATCCTTGTGTTGGGGCCGGAGATGGTTCGCAGAGGGCTTAGCTTTCTTTGTACAAATGCATCCAGTCAATGATAAATCCATGGCGTCATGTGATAAATGATGATTATCATTCCTACAGGAAAACTCCTTTCAATCCAGAGTCATCTTTTTCTTCAAGCCACTATTAAACTGGTGTGACAGTAGCCTGATGTAATACAAATATACCCCCAAACCAATACTACTGTTATTTACCAAGGTACAATTTAACAAAAATCACATTTATTCTTAGAAAAAAAGGATGATAAGATGTCACTGAAGATGAGAATGTATATGATTTTTTTTCCTTTTACTTATTTGTTCTTTCTAAATTTCCTACCTCAAGCTTCAATAAATTATTTAGCTAATGAGAAAGGCATTTATCACTTTTAGTTGGTAAATTAGGGATGAGAGAGCTGAGGGGTTCCTGATGGTGGACCTTCTCCCTCCCCACCACCATGAGATCCTATTGTCACTGAGAACATGCTCTCCAATGACAGATGCTGATGATGAGGGCAATGCTAGCTCCATTCTTCCTCCCTTTTTGTTCTGATTTGAGTAATTTTATGTGCTCCTCTTCCAAAAGCAAGATAATTCTTGATTTATGATATTCATATCAGTATCTCATATACAACTCCATTATTCTGTCCTTTGAAACATTTAGATTTTTTCGCTTTGTGGCTCCAATGACTCCTTTTCCCCTTCGCTGGCACTGAACTATACTATTTCTTGTACCCTTCTCTTCACATTTCTGGTCCATTTGTCATCCATGACCCTAAATCTTTAAGAATGATGTCACTTTTCCTTTAAGTTAGTTCTCATGGCTTTAGTGCATCATTCAACTTTGAGAAATAAATGCAAAATTTAGCTGTATTTGAACTGCACAGATAGCACCACACCTAAATTCTGAGACTAAGACAAAGACTTCAACCATCTGGGGTGAAGTTTGCCAAATATGATAAGGAAAAAAAGATTTCTGAATATCAGGAGTAGAATCCCCTTGTGCAGGTACATATGTAAGGAAAGGACGCAAAAGCATGATTGTCATGGGTCATCTGGCTGCATTGGCCTCCTGGATGGTTGAGGAGAAGCTGTTGCAGGTGTGCCCTGGAGGGAACCCTAAGAACCTACACTGATCCCAGGCACTCTATGTCCTCTGTACTTTCTAGGGTTCCTCTATGCCCCTGGAGATGTGAGGACAAAAGAGAATGAGAGGGGTTCTTTCTAAAGCACAACCAAAAAGAATATGGCCTGTGATCCTGTGGCCAGTGCTGTTAAGTTCCATCCATAGAACTCCTAGCAGTGCCAGCACCTGGTGCTTGGAGTTTAAGTCTGTGTACCCAGTCCAGCCTGAGTTTCTACCACACTCCCAGGGTATGTTTGCCATGATGGTTGTGTGCATGCGTGTGTGCGTGCATGCGTTTGTGGGTGTGCATGTGTATGTGTGTATGTGAGTGCTTGCACAGAAGCCACACAGGGGCTGGCCCAGCCTCCTCTTAGCTGCTGGCCCCTCTTGGGCTCATTCATCTCCCACAGCTGTCGGGAGAAGAACAACAGGTGAAAGCAGGCCCAGCTCATTGTTCCCAGGAAGCCTTTAGTTACGCCTGCCACCCCCATCCGCTGGCCAGCAGACCTCCAGCTTCGATGGCGTCCTGGTGGGAAGCCAGCTCTTGCAGCCACATGGACAGGAAAAGCCATTTATCCAGACCCAACCCTTGAAATTTCCCTGAGTTTGTGCCTGGGAACCCGCCTTTACGTCCCTCAAGGGGCTCCATGAGTTACAGGGACAGGTGCAGCAGTCCCTCTGGGAGCTCAGCCTTTGGCCCTGATGGCTGTGGGGTCAAGTGAGCACATTCCACATCCAGGACCGTAGTCTCTGTCACCCTGCATTGAGCACTGAGCATTTCAGGAACATTTGTCAGCCACATCTCCCAAATCTCCTTCAGGCCCCTGAGAGTGGTATCATCTCCCTCCTGAGTTAGTTCTAATGGCCTAGCTTGGTGCTTCACATATATTAAGCTTTGAGACATAAATGCCAACTTTGGTTGTATTTTAATTACACAGATAGCACCATGTCTAAACTTTTAGACTCTAAATTCTTGGTGAGAACCCAGCTCTTGGAGCCACAAGGGCTTCAAATCATCTGAATGGGTTTATCATGTGTGCTGTACCAAGAGAACGACTTGTGAATGTCGTTCTCTGGTACGTTCTCATCTGCTCAACAAACATGCAGAAGAAATAAAAGGTGGGCAAGGGAAGTAAACTGGAAATAATGCCATGGTGAGGAGTTTAGTCCTCCGATTTCCTACCCTTCTTTTTTCCTCCTGCAGCCTTGATTGGCCTCTCCCACCTCTATAGGAGAGCGAGGGCTGTTAGGTACGCTCTTCTGATCTGGGTGCCCACATATTCTGCCTTTTTGTCCTTGAATTTCTTTTCTATGTGGGATGGGACTGAGGATATCTTGAGGAAGATAATGAGGACAAACAGAGACACAGAGTCATAGATAATTAGTACAGTGACATCTGAGATCTGGAGTACATTTTAGGGCTGTTACTGAGTGGCCTTGGTCTCCACATCTTGAGAATAACAGGAAATCTTAGAAAGCTGGGGGGTACCTAATTAAAGGACAACAAATTAAAGGTTAAAGTCAAAATTTTGACTCCTGTCAACAAGGCCTGGTGTTGGTTGCAATAGGAGGAGAGCAAGGCCTCTTCCATGTGTGCGGATTCTAGGGAAAGAAGCCAGAGCTCCCCAAGGAAAGAATGGGAGGTTTCCATGGATTTGGATGGGCTGAGCTGGGAGCCTGCCTGGATGGTGATAGTTTTCTTTTCCTATCCCTGGAGGGGTTTTTCCATGCGGTGGTAGTACCCCAGCTCTGCCCTGTGCAAGAAAGTGGGCAGTGAGATGATACGAGTGTTTGAACTCCTGGCATCAGCCTTACTTTTGTGAAACCTTTCAGAAAGATGCCATTAATTAGGTTACTGCAACTATCAGAGAGGGATTATTAGTAACCTTTGCTTGATCAAATTTTCTAGTCTGGAAATTGTAGGATCACTATCTTCTTCCCCTCTCTTCCCTCGATTTCTCTGCCTCATGGCCTGATCAGTGCCCTGAAGGTGATTTTCTACCTGAAATCTATCCTACACCACATCAAGACTGGGCTTTGGAAAATATCACTTGGCATTCTCTTCCTTCAGCTCCCCTTCCTAAATTTCCTCCTAAACCCCTGACAATACCTTCTGCTCCCAGGATTAAAAATTAATGTTTCTTGAGCTTTACAGCTGTCTCTAACACCTCATGATTCCTCCAACACACCCTTATAGAATTCAGGCATCCTCTGGATACCTGCCTCAGTTTCCCATGTACCATACCTGCTTCCACCCTTGAACCTCTGCTTCTACCTTCTCATGCTGCAGGGATGCTCTCACAGTTTGTATATGCTCCAGATCCTCCATGAAGTCAACCTCCCCTAAAAATACTTTGGCCACTGTGGCATTCGCCTTCCTGAGACTTGTTCAAACTCTGTTATTATAGCAATACCCTTTTGCCGCTGCTTCTTCTTGCTTCTTCTTCTTCTTCTTTTCCTCCTCCTCCTCATCTTCTTCTTCTTCTCTTCCTCCTCCTCCTGCTCTTTTTCCTCCTTTTCTTTTTCTTTCTTTCTTTTTTTTTTTTGGTACCAGGGATTGAACTCACCACCTCCCACTTGCCAGGTAGGTGCTTAAATCACTGAACTAAATCCCCAGCCCCATCTCTTCCTCCTTTTTTTCCTCCTCCTCTTCCTCCTTATTCGTTTTGAGCAAGGTCTCACTATGTAGTGTAGGCTGGCCTTGAACACAAATCTTCCCACCTCAGTCTCCTGAGTGCTGGAATTGCAGGCGTGTGTCATCATACCTGGCACTTGGTTGCTTCTTCCCGTTACACTGCAACGTCATTAACATTTTTCCTCACATATGAATGTTCCTTGCTTTAAGATGTTGCCAAGGCCCAACAAATCCATTGTAAGCTGAAAGTAACACAAGATAAAATGTACTCGGTACTCTAACCTACTGAACATCATGTTTTAGCTACACAGCACATTAGAGTGTGGATTTTCACACCATTGGTTATGTGATTAACCAGAAGCTGTGGTTTGCTGTCAGTGCCCAGCATTGCCAAAGAGTATTATACCAGATAGCTCTAGCCTAAGAAAAGTTCAAAATTTAAATTTTGAAGCATGGTATATTGGTTGATTGTGTTTAACTTGGGACATATAGAAGCTCAACTAAATGGGTTTAGCTACTCTGCACCCAAGGATGTAGAAGACACACCTTAGGGTGGCTCCCCACCTGGAGGTATAGAAGGGAAGGAGGAAGGAGGAATGCATTCCATTCTTGGGAGAAGCTCTAGTCTTTGCCTTGGTTTGGACCTTGTCTCCTGGCTTCCAGTGTAGACTCTTCAGCTTTCCAGCATAGACTCTTCAGCCTTTCATCATAGAGCCTTCGGTCTTCTGTTGCAGACCCATCAGCCTGTTGGTGTGGTCTTGCATGAGACACTAGGGTGAACTCCAGACCTTGGATTGAATCATTTGGCCTCCAGTGTGTAGACATCCTCTGCACGCTTCCTCATCAGACTCTGTGGCTGAACGTTGTAAGCCAATCTTGTTTCTTTTATATCTGTATATCTCATGTTATATCTGTTTTCTTTTGTAAAACCCTGACTAATACAAATTTGGGTACCAGGAGTGGTCCTAGAGAAACAGAATTATAATAATGGCATTCTTTAGTGACATTAGAGGTTCCTGGAGTTGGTTCTGCAATTTGGTGAGACCTGAAGACACCAAGGTCTCCCCTTCTACTTTTGTGGAGTATACTCATAATCCTTGGCATGAACTGTTTAATATTCCTCATAGATCCATTTGATTATCCTAATTCACCACTTGTGAGATGTCAGAAATTCAGTGACTCTATACAAAAAAAAATTTGAATATCTTTAGCAGAGTAGACAATATAATGATGCTGGATTGTTGGTCTTAGCCTTGTTGGACAAACTAATAAAGGAAAAATCCCAGTTCCAAAAACAGACAAGAGATTTAAAAGTTTCTCAGTGTGTCATGAGTGAAAATCTCCTCTCTTTTAGCTGCAAGGGTGAGGTTGCAGAAACCCAAACACAGTCCTTCATAATTTGATTGACTGAACTACAATGTAAATTTAATGCTCAGCCTCAAAGGGTATTTAAAGCAAAGGTGAGGGCACTGGTCAGAAAAGAATGAGATGCCATGAATTGGGATGGAGATGTATGGGAGGATCCTGAGGACATTGAAGATACTGAGTTTCTGGATGCTAATGAAGTTATTTTGCCAGAGGGAGAGATTCCCCTACCTGAAGTGGCAGAGGCAACATCACCTCCACCCCCTGCTGTGTTGGAGTCTCCTAGTATACATCTGGAAACTAATCCTGTGTTGACTAAACAGGATTATGCTGATGCTCCTCAAGACCCACCCTCAACACCTGTTTTTGCCTCCAGGCCCATAACCAGCCTCAAATTGCAAAAAGCTCCTAAAGGTGAGATACATAGTGTGACCCATGAAGAGGTCTGCTATACTCCCAAAGAGCCTTTTGAGTTTTCCAGCTCTTATAGGCAGAGGCCTAATGAGCAAGCATGAGACTGGATTTTACGAGTGTGGGATAATGGTGGAAAAAACATCCATCTGGGTCAGGCTGAATCTGTTGACATGGTCCCACTAAGTAGGGATTCTGAATTTAATATCATAGTTAGTGGAGTGAAGAAAGGTGTTAACAGCTTATGTGGATGGTTGGCAGAGGTATGGATCAAAAGATGGCCCACTGTGAATGAGTTAGAGATGCCTGATATTCCATGGTTTACTATTGATGAGGGGATTCAGAGGCTCCGGGAAATGGGAATGCTGGAGTGGATCTGTCAAGTTCAACCTAATTCAGACAAAATAACAAGTGGTCCAGAGCCTTCAGGAATGAAGGTATGGGTCACTCCACCAGGAAAAGAACCTGCTGAGGTGCTTGCTGAAGGCCAAGGGAGTACAGAATGAGTAGTTGAAGAAGTAAGTTTTAAATACCAGCTACGACCCTGTGATCAGTTACAGAAAAGAGGATTACAATTAATATTTCTCCCCAAATATGGTTTTAGTGTAACATAATGTTAGACTTAATGTGTTTTTTTGGGAATTGTTAAACTTGTATTATAATGTTAAGGTTATAAACTGATAGGAGTAAGCATCAACCAAAGAAAAGTTACATTGTGTATTCTGGTAGGGGAATTATTGTGTTTCCGTTTGTACAAAGGACAGTTATAACATGTTAGGTGCAATTACATGCATGTCTGTGTAACTGGAACTAGTTTAAAGAAATGTGTCTAGCTGCCAAATTGACAAGGCGTGGATTGTAGTGGTTGATTGACTGTGTTCAACTTGAGACATTTAGAAGCTCAACTAAATGGATTTAGCAACTCTGCACACAGGATGTAAAAGACACACCCTAGGGTGGCTCATCGCCTGGAGGTATAAAAGGGAAGGAGGAAGGATGCATGCATTCCATTCTTGGGAGAAGCTCGAGTCTTTGCCTTGGTTTGGACTTCATCTCCTGGATTCCAGTGTAGACTCTTCCAGCTTTCATCATAGAGAGTTTGGTCTTCTGCAAAGACCCATCAGCCTGCTGGTGTGGTCTTGCATGAGACACTAGGGTGAACTCCAGACCTTGGATTGAATCCTTCGGCCTCCAGTGTGTAGACACCCTCTGCATGCTTCCTCATCAGACTCTGTGTCTGGCCATTGTAAGCCAATCTTGTTGTTTCCTATACATCTGTATATCTTGTGTTATATCTGTTCTCTCTAGTAAAACCCTAACTAGTACACATGGTTTCTACTGAATGTGTAGAAACATTCACAACACCATAAAGTTGAAAAATCACAAGTCAAATGATTGTAGGTTGGTGACCATTTGTAATCTGTCTAGCTACATAATCCAGTTTTATTTTATTGTGGAGCCACCATACCTGGCTCCACTTTTTTAAAGGATAAAGTTGAACATATTTTAGGTATGTGATAAATAGTTTATTACTATATATTAGCAGAATAGAAGACATATAACAGCTACTCAAGACATAGGGATACTGCTCCCTATGGAATACTGTGACAAGGAATCTCTATAAATAAACAGCAGGGCCAAGTAGTTGGTATCACCTCAGGCTTCAGCCAATGGAAGGAAACAATCCTTAAGTGCCACAAATGGGGGTGGACTGGATCCATATGTGTCTTTCATACACATCTCAGTCCTGCGTGCATAGTAGACTCTGTCTACTTGGAGACTGAGCTCATCTGCTGCCAGCAAGTCACTCCTGGCACCTTCTCCTAGCGAAGCTCTCTAGTGCAAGGAGGTGTCCTGCGGCTCCTTTGAATCAGGGAAGCTTCCAGCTATAGCCCTTGCTAAAGGCCTCCCATGAAATTCTACCCATTTTGCCTTCTACTTCTTTGTGTTGTGCCTTGTTCCTCTGGGTCCCAGTTCTGGGGAAATCATTTTTGTCCTGAACTTCCATCTTCATCATCTCCCTAATCCAAGTGTCTCTGAGGGTCACCAAGAAAGCACATGGAACCATTGTTGCTGCCCAATAAGTGGACTTCAAATAGCTTTGCCTAAGCCCCCTGGGGACATTCAGTCTCCCTGGCTCCTGTTCCCCCAGTGCTGGGCCGCACAGTCCCAGCTGTGCCCAGGAAGATGCTGTCAGTCAGTGCCCTGGAGTGGGTGCCTATTTTTAGGTAGCCTTTATCCAGAGCAGCTACCTTCCTGAGGAGTCCCTGGGTTTACATGCACTGCATGTCCCTGGGTTTTCTGTTTGTTTCTTTCTTTTCTTTTTGCAATTCTAGAGACTGAATCTAAAGCCTTATACTCTACCATTAAGCTACATCCCCAGCCCTCCCCTTAAGGAAAGGTAGGGTCAGCTGGGGTCATCCTGGAATTGCTTCTAGCAGAGGAGGCAAATTGGGAATGATACGAGAATGGTCACCCCAGGAGAGGATGCATTTGCTAACATTGGTACCCTTGGAGAGGAGATGGGGCAGGACTGCGACTGATGACCACAGTGTTCTGTTCGTGGATCCTGCTTTTATTCCTACTCCAGAGAGATTCTACAGGTCTGGGACTATAGTGAGGCATCAGGTGCCTCAGGCTCCAAATTCTAAGAGGCTCTCCCAGGGTTAGGCTCCCGTCTCAGGGTTAGGTTCTCAGTCTCTTCCCTATCACACTCTACATGTGTGATCTGACTGAGAGCAGTGTGCTAAAGTGAAAAGTGCTAGGAACTGAAGTCAGAGTGAGTGCTGTCCAGTAGATCAGTTGTTGAGTTCCAAGTTCTTTACAGTTGTAAAAATGTGCATTATAAAAACTACCCAGCAATATTGAAGGGTTACTGTGAAAACAACATCATGCCAACTGGAGCAGTATTTGGAGAACATGGGGTGTTTGTATTACCTGCAGGTGCCCTCTGTCTTCTGGAAGGCGAGTCAAAGACAGTCCACTCCAAAAAGCAGCATCTTCCTAGCTAATGGTGCACCATATTTATTTGTTTTTCTGGGGCTGTTACATCTCATTCTCACCCCCTAGCCTTGGAGGACAGGTAGGAGAAGCTCCTAAGTCCAAGGTAGGACTTCCTAATGGGGCTGGCAGCTGGCCTATTCTTTAGTGCAGACCTTGCTCTAGTTAACAGTGAGGGCCTCTCAAAACAAATCTCTTTTGTGAATGATAAAATTTGACCTCCCTACAGGAGTGAGGAATAAACAACAGCCAAGACTGGAGACCAGAAAACCCTGTCTGCCAGGCATGGCCCGTGTGAGGCTTCTACTGACATCAAGCCTGTGACATTCCTGAGGAGAGTGGTTGCAAACCCCCTTGAGGTGTTCCTGGCCACTCTTCCTTCTGTCACCAACACAGGCAGGGACAAGAAAGTTGCTAACACTGCAACTTAAAGCCAGACAACCCAGTGCCAGGAAGTGTTCTCTTACAGCTCAGCATCTCCAGGAGAGGTCACTAACAAAAGAGACAGGGCGACTCCCTAAGCTTCAGGCTCTGGCAGAAACACTCTGGGCATCTGGGGGCTTTTCGGCTTGCCTTTCATGTGCAGAGCTGGGAGCCTAGAAGAAACTGTGCTTGCTGCCAAATTTCCTCAAAGAACAATGAGAGTGAAGATGCTGGTTTGCAGTTCAGGAAGCTGGAAGGGGTGTGGTGGCAGGTCACGGCAAGGTCACTGCAGAGAAGCTGCCTCCCTGGACAGCAAGCATTCTGAGACTATGCCCTGTCCCAGCACAGGTTCCTTGCAGGCTCCTTGAGTGGCCTTTCTTGTTCCTAGGATATTTGGGCAAATTGTAGGAAGCAGGGGCTCTTGCAGAGAAGAAATGTAGGTTTTCATGAGGGATTTGGAGGTAAATGATGCTTTGAGGGCATTGTGGCTACTGTTAATTGTTATCAACATTATCACAATGCATTTGTAGATTGTCCCTGGCATTCACTGTAAGATGTTCCATGAAGACACGTGATTTCTGCCTTCTAGAATCTGCTAAAAGTGTTCAGTCTGTCTGGAAAGTGCCAATAAGTGAGGCTGAGTGAAAGGCAACCCAGTGGCTTAAAGACATGGACTTATACTCATTACTTCATCTGGATCCTGACTTTACTTACTAGCTATGTACTGTGCCTCAGTTTCTCCCTCTGAACATCGGGACAAGGATAATAGCATCTTCTCTATGGAACTGTTATGAAGATTAAATGAGACACTGTTAGTACAGTCTTTAGGAGGCTATCTGAATCACATATTTCTAGTACTTGCAAAATAATATGGAAATAAAATTCAAAATGTGGGTTAGAACAAATGGGAAGAGGCCAATTTACATTTTAAGATGAGGTTTGGCAGTTTTCAATGCAGATTTTGGCTTTTATATACAGTTTTCACTGCTTCAAATGTGTTTTGGCTTTGTAGAATTGGAGAAGAGATGTAATTCTGAAATGCAGGGACCATCATAAAGCTTTTGAAGACTCTGAGGTTTCCTGCCTGACAGCTACTTTCCTAGAGACAGTGCCAGTTATAAAGTATTGTGCAAATTGCTTCTCTGACAAGTCTGGGTAGATAAGGAAGGTTCCAGGCCATCCTGAGATCAATACTACTGCGTTAATGAGGAGAAATTAAGATGGTAGAAACTTGGCTAAGGTTCCAAAGCATGATGGCTTTTGAGGCAGTGAGTTGGGCTGCCTGCCAACAAAGCTTCTAAGATTTGAACCTAAGTGATATTTTTCTGCCCTCGACAGTATGTATTTATAGAACACTGTATTCTCATTAGGCAGTGCCCTCTCTATTCCCTCCAAAACCCAGTGGGAAAGAACAATTGCACAGCTAAGGAAAATCATTTGGGTGCTGTTTTCCCATGACTACTGTATAAGGTGGTGTGGAGTTGGTGGTAGAAAGAAGTGTTTTCCCAGCAACCACAGGTCCTCAGAGATCTGGGTTCCTGAGGATCAGCCACAGGAGGGACAGGTCTCTCCTTAGTAGGTCCTTCCAAGTGTCACAGGAGGAGCTTGGGTGACTGTATCTTCAGATTGTCCAAGACAGGAATTTTGGTCCCTCTTATATCTGTAGGGAGTGGCCAGGCACTACTTGACATATCAGGGGTCATTAGGGGATTAATGGCTCAACAATAGAGCTTGGACATTCAGGCTGGGGGCTTTCAGGGAGAAAAAGCACATGAACCTCTTGAAATCACACAGATCTGTCACTGTGGAGTAGCACACACTGTAAGTATTTGACTCTCCTAAGTGCTTCACATAGAAACACTGCCTCAATTGTCATCAAAATCTTAGAAGGAGGTAGTCTGAGTGCTTCCACTGAATCAGTGAGGTGACTGACACCCAGAGCAGTCAAGTAACTTCCTCAAAGGACATGCAGCTTGTAAATACTGGAATCAGGATTCACACCCAGTTGGTTTGAAAACCAGTTGTGTTTCTGATGGACATTTGCTCTCCCTTAAAGCTGTGGGTCATCTGCAGATCTGGTTAGCATGTTTCCATTTAAGTCACTGGCTAAAAACAACAAATGAAGAAGCAGGATGGGCAGAGACATTGTAGTTGCTGTTATTTGATCAGCCTCAGATCCATCCCCTGAGGACTCATCCAGCCCAACTGCCCCAAAACTTGTGATGGGGAAGTTCCATAGTCCCCATTCCTTCACTTCCTCACTCTCAGCTAATGGCTTCTGTGTCCCTCTCCTCACCTTTCCTCCCAGATCCTGTTACCTCTCCTTATTTGGGCTGTGTATGTGTATGTATGAGTGTGTGTGTGGATGTGTGTGTGATGTCTTTGAGGACAGGTCCTGAAACCAGAGCTGTTTGGCCAGCATTCCACCTATTGTCCTCTAAGCTGGCCACACAGAACAAACCTGCCTGAGATTCTTATTACAATGCCTGCTTTGGGAGACCAGGGACCAGCTGCAACAGTTGCCAGGGCAACCAGTGGAGCAGAAAAGGGAAATAAAAGAGCCTGGAAGCTCTTGACCAGTCTTCAGGAGTCAAGAAGTTGAAGGGAGGGCTGGAAGTCCACCGTGAGAGAAGCTTGCTATTCAGGAGCCATTGTTCCAAATGTCAGCTGTGAATCCCTCCTGCCACTCAGTGGGCCTGCTGCACTCCCAGCACAGCACCCTGCTGTGTGCCACCAACCTGTGCCTTCTGTGTGCTCTTTCATCAGGGAACCACTTGTCCTTATGAAGCCTTTTCCATTTTGTGTAATCCCTACTCATACTCTGATTTTCTTCAATTCCTTCCGCCCTTTTGCTCATCCTTGGCTGAGACCTTTTTCCCTCTATATTCAATTTTGTGAGATCCTAGCGTCATTATACTGAAAAAGGACACAAATAAAGTAAAGTAAAATAGAAATAAGGCCTATGATGGGATCTGATGTGGCCCATTGAACAGATCCAGGACCTCAAACTCCAAAGGGCAAAGGCAGGATCTGACTTGGGTCCTTGGGCAGTGGTTTTGGTAATCCACTATGATAGCTCCTTCTCCAGTTACTCATTGGATAACTTCTGTTGCCACAACCTTGAGAATCACTGGGGGTCATTTTTCCTTCAAAGATTTTGAGACTCATGGCCCAGATTTTTCTTTTCTCCACAGGATCTCTTACTAGCCTTGTATAGAGAAGCAGAATCTCAGGAAATAACTTCCTACAATGCCTAACCCCAACTCCTTGCTCTCTAAGGGGAGTCCTCTATTCTTTTTATATGCTCTCCTAACTCACTAACTCAAGCTCAAGCTTCTTATAGGCAATTTCTGTTTCATTTACACCAAACCTGCAGGCAAATCCCTTAAAGTTGCAATAATTTCTTGTCTTGTTAACGTTATGTTTCTCATAGTACCCTGATCAGGAGAATCATATGTTTAAGAATGTAGGTTCCTGAGCTATACCTCACATCTACTGAATAAAAAACTGGGGAGGTTGTTTGGGGTCTGTTTCGAAAAAATGGCCCCAAAATGATACTCACATTGGGCAGGTGTGAGGAACCTAGGTTCAGGGGTGCCTCTCCGTTCTCAGTTTTAGCTCTGTGTATCATCCTCTCTGGCCTTAAGTGCACATTTTCAGCTGTAAACTGCCTTGGCCAGGGAGGCCCTAGGGAAGTCACAACTGGTCTCACATTGATACTGCTGGGTCTCCTTGAGCCTTCACAATGTGGTCAGACCCAAGGTCATCCCCTTGTGTTGTTGGCCTGCTGTGCTTTGGATATTGTGCCTGTGTCTATGGGTTCACAGAAGCTTGGACCTCAGAAGGCATAGATAGGAAAACTTTAGCCATGTGCTGACTACCAGATGTCACACATCTCCTGGCTGTAGGAGCTGGGTAGGAGATAGAGGTGACAACAGCTTTGATACAGCTGCCACCTTTCTATGGATTAGCCTTGTGAGCACTCAATATATTGGCTTTTTATGGCACTGCGTCATCACAATGAGATGGCCCACGAGATGACCCTATCTGTGATGTCCCAGGACATCAGTGCCCTTATCTGTAAAACATGGATCACAACTGACTTTACATGGTTCCTGTGAAAATTAAATGTGGAAAATATTCAGTAGAGTGCTTTGCAGATACAGATCTCAACACATGTCAATTTTCTTTCTGTTCATTTCCCCTTTTCCTGTTTAGGAGGAGGCTGATTCATTATACCTTTGTTACACTGCTTTCTTCTGATTACACTGAAATGCTTCTGCGAAAAGGTCAAGTTAAAAAATCAATTTACTTCTATGTATTTGTACCAAACTGGGAACTGATGTTTAAAAAAACAATTCTGGAGGGCCCTGCTCAGCAACCTCAAGCAGCCAGGGTGCCTTGGTGCACCCTTTGGGTCTTTGTAGGGCCTTGCCCAGCAACCCCAGGCAGCCAAGAGCATCTATGGACCATGTAGTGTGAGCTTAAGGCCTGCACAACATATTCCACCTAGCTGTGCAGCCTTGCTCTGCTGCTTAGAACCTGGTAGAGCCCCGTCAACCCCAAGCAGCTGGAGAGCCTTGGTGTACTATGTGGCATGAGCTCAAGGCCTACACAACATACTCTGCCTAGCCTTGCACCTTTAGAGGCCACTTGGGACTTAGTGGGGCCCACCTAGTGAGCCCAGTCAGCTGAGGAGCTTTGATGCACTGTGTAGGGCATGCTGAAGGTCCACTCAGCATACTCTTCCCATTCTGGAAGTCCCTGAGTGTTTCCAGGGGTCTGGTAAAGCCTGCCTAAGCACCTCCACTCAGCTGGGGAAACACCCTCCAGTACAGACAGCCATCCTCAACACAGGAAACAACTGAGACTTTGCATTCAGGTGCCCCAGGAAAATACAGAAAATGTCAAAATGAAACAGCAAAATGTAATCTCAAACCTCTAGCCCATCCCCAACAAGCCTAGCAGACATGGACATAGAAGAAAGTGTAAGCCACACACCTGAAACTTCTGAAATGACAACAATTGAAGTAAAGAAACAACTCCATGAAGCTGTAAAGTAAGTAAGATCAGAAATAATCTCCCAGGTAAAACAAGAAATGATAAACATAGTGAAAGAAATGCTGAACACATCTAAAGAAGACATAGTTAAAAAAATAGAGGATCACTGCAAAATGATGGAACCCCTGAATGAACAGTATAAGAAAGAATTAGAATGCATGAAACAGATTCAAAGAGATATCCAGGAAATCAAAAACTCTATTGAAAGCTGGCAAAACCACTTGAATGAATGTGCAGATAGACTTTCAGACCTGGAAAACAAGACTAAAGCTAGTGAACAACAAAGGAAAGATTTTTTAAAAAATAACAAATCATCAGGAAATAATAATTCAACAGTTACAAGATGATGCAAAGAAAACAATATAAGATTGACAGGTATAATGAAAAAGAAGATGACAGCACAAATTATATAAAGACTATTTACAGAAGTAATAGCAGAAAATTTCCCAAACACAGGAAGGGAAACTGACATACAGATAAGTGAAACATACAAAACTCCAATTAGCCACACCCAGACATATAATAATTGACATTCCAGAAATTCAACATAAGAACAGAATATTAAAAACTGGTAGAGAGTGGGGCTGGGGATTTAGCTCAGCGGCATAAGCACCTGCCTTGCAAGCAGGCAGTCGTGAGTTTGATCCCTGGTACCGATAAAAAGTAAAAAGACAAAAAAAAAAAAAAAAAAAAAAAAAACTGGTAGAGAAAATAAATAAATCACCTATAAAGGAAAGTCTATCAGAATCATGGTGGGCTTCTCAGCACAATCAAGTCAAGAAGAGCATGGAGTGAAATATTTCAAATCCTAAAGCAAAAAGACTTCCAACCCAGACTAATGTACTCTGAAAAACTATCCTTCAGAATCAATGGAGAAATAAGATACTTCCATGACAAAGAACAGCTGAAGAGCTTCATGACCACCAAAACAACCGTGCAAAGAATTTGAAGGGTATTCTAGAAAGACATAAAAATAACTAAGACTTCAAGAACACCACCACCACCAACAACAAAAAAACCACCAGGGAGAGCAAACAATTAAACAGAAGGGAAAGAACCAACAGTAGAGGACTTCTGGGAGAGCATGGCGAATAGATAACAGCAGCTACTGAGGCTCTCTGAGATAGCCAGCTTAGATTCTGGGAATGGTGTGGTGTGAGGAGTCCTAAGCAAGGTGAGATACCCTGCCGACCCAGGAACAAACTAAGCTGAGAGAAACCAACTGGAAATGCAATCCCAGTGCTACAACTAGAACAGCTAAAGTCTCAGTGCCAAAGCTGGAATCTGTGCCTCTGGAAACTGCGGTTTGAATTTGCTGCCGCCGCCGCTGTATCTGAATCGGTACAGCAGGGATAGAGATGCAAAACCTCTGAGAGCAGGAATTGGCAAACCAAATTGAGAGCGGAGCTGGCAGGGAGCTCTGCATCGACCTGCAGTGAGTGAGAGGAATGGGGACCCTTCCATAGACTAGGAGGCTCCATCAGAGGACATTCTGGGACTGGGCAGACTAGTGAGAATAGGACGCTGCAGTGACTTCAGTCACATATTCCCCTCTCAAGTGGGATTGGTGGGGAGCACTTGGCCTGGGTGATGCCGTGGACTAAGACCCAGTAGGCTAGCCCAAACCAGGTCCCTGTGCCTGGCAATGCACGCTAATACAGTGAAGCCTTCAGCAGGTTGACTGACCTGGAGGGGCAGGCCCAGCATAGGCTGCCCAGGTCTGTGTCTTCCTAGTACACTGCAGTGGGCAGGAACACCTAGCCGGTGTGATTCAAACATATGGTAAACAACAAAGAAAGAAACTGGGCCTCCTATATACGCTTGTATGGAAAGAACAAAAAGTATGGGAAGAGGGAGCAACAAGAAAGGGTCCTCAGTCCCCAATCCTGATAACACTGATCCAAGAAAGGTAAATACAAAGGAGAATGAGGACAAAAAACATGCAATATCAGGCACGGCACCAATAGACATAAAGTGATATCTCCGGGACCTCATAGACGAGTTCAAAAGTGAAGTATTTAACCAAGTAAAGCAAGATATAAGTAGAATAGTTAAAGAAATGCTAAGCACCTCCCAAGAAAAAACAGGTGGTGAATGGAAGAACAGAAAAAAAGAGGAGAATTGTTTGATGGAGAAAATAGAGAAAACATAGAATACATGAAGCAGGTTCAAAGAGATTACCAGGAAACTAAAAACCCTATTGAAAGCTAGCATAACAGCTTGAAAGAAACTAAGAATAGATTATCTGAACTGGAGGGCAGATTTGTAATATGGGAGCATGAAATGAAAAGCTTCTTAAAAATAACAAAAAAACAAACAGCAATAATACAAAGACTAGAAGATTATAAGAGGATCTATAACTTAAGAATTAAGAACATAAAAGAAGAAGTAGGGACACAAACAAATGGACTACAAAAGCTATTCACAGAAATAATCCAGGACAATTTCCCTAATTTAGCAAAAGTTAAAGATACTCAGATGTATGAGGCATACAGGACCCCAGCCACCTACAACCCAAACAGAGCTACACCCAGGCATATAATAATCAAAATTCCAGAAATCCAATATAAGAACAGAATATTAAAAGCCAACAGAGACAAGAAACAGATCACTTACAAGGGAACACCCATCAGAATTACAGCAGACTTCTCAGCACAAACCATCAAATCACGAAGAACATGGGGGGAAATAATTCAAGCTTTGAAAGATAATAACCTCCAGCCAAGATTGATATATCCTGCACAACTATCCCTGGAAATTGATGGAAAAACAAGGTGCTTCCAGGATAAAGAGGAACTAGGGGAATTTGTAACCACCAATTCAACTCTACAGAGAATACTGCAGGATATTCTAAAAAAGGAAAATACCAAGATTCCAGAAATAATGGCAGAGAGGTCACAATGAATGGAGCAGAAAGCGAAATAAAGAAGACAAACTGACAACAAACAAAGAAAAAGAGCTCAACAGAAATGAGGCAGAGAAGATCAGATGGTAGGAACAGCTATTTTGGAGAAAACAAGACATCATAATAGCTAGTGCTGATTTAGTATCATCTTGTTTTGAAGTCCCATCAAGCTTGTATTCTTCTGTCTCCATTGGTCTTAACAGGTTGTATCTTATTGAATTTTATTATATGTGATAATATAAGCAAAAACTTTTATAGACAAAGATATTATACAGAAATCATGGCTTATTTTCTGTTAGCTGGTTCTAAATACCCTGTAATAATGTCATTCTCTTGAATGGTTTTACAGTGTCTTGATATGTTTGGTGCTACAGTATACGAAGTTATATTCAAAGATTTCAAGGAAAGAGTCACTATGGTAACTACTTTTATGTCAGGATATCTTGAGGTGAAACACTATTTTGCTTAAATGGTTATGTTTTGACCTGTACTGTTCTGTTGTTATGCCCTCTTTTCTCTCAATCCCCTTTTTGTCTTTTTAAAAAATTATTTACTTCTTTATTTTTATCTTTTTAATTAAGGGAAAAATAAATTTTAAAAATAGCAGGATGCATTATAGTAACCCACTTTGATTTCCTATTAACTTGATTTGAAACCCTGTATTGCCCTCACCATCTTGCTTTGACTGATTTTCCTCTATTCTGCTTTGCTATCTAGTACCAAGTTTGAAAGTATAGGCAACAACTGTAAAGACAATAAGATTCATTATGACGCCTATTCTGGTTGACTATTATCTTCTTTTAAAGTCCTGTAAAGTCTCTAATGTTTTGGTTGCATTCTCTACCATTTTGTTCAATTTTATTATAACTGATGATATAGGCAATTCTTCTTAAGATAGCAAGAGGCAGTATGGTAACCATTGTTGATCACCTTGTATTTTGTTTTTACATTATCTATTATGTCCACCCTTTTGATTTGACTGACTCTGTTCTGATATGTTGCATTTGGTTTTACTCTCTTCAAAAAAAGTAATAAGAACTGTGGAAGTAATAAAACCCAAGATATGTAATTGTCATTGTACAAAAGAAAAGAAAAGAAGGTGCTCTAAAGGTTATAACTGCATATATGTTTAAGTGTATAAGATGGATAACCATATTACTGAGTTTTTTTGGATCATTGAACAAAACTGTTTGCACTCTCACTGTTTGAAAGTCCACTTTATATGCTTTAATTTTGTAACTTGAAGAACTATTTCTAAGATGAGAATATGTAATCTATTAACTAGTGATTTCTTACTGTTTATTTTTTAAATTTTGTATTACTTGTATCCTTTTTCTGTTTTTTTCTTTTTCTCCTTAAATAAAAAAAAAACATGTCTGGCAATGGTCCTATAGTAACAATATATGAAGAATTACAACTTATAACCAAAACATAACCCAATTAGATTTCTTTTATATATTTATTTGAGTCTTACTGTATGTTCACTGCTTCTCTAACATAACCCGATTAGAAATCGATGGTGCACTTGTATAACTTCTTCACAAAAGAATATATTCAATTGGCCGATAAGCACATGAAAAAAAAATGCTCAGCATCATTACTCATGAAAGCAATTGCATTAAAATCATAATGCAATACCATTTTACCTACTAGACTGGCTAAAATTAAAATGACTTACAAAATCAAGTGCTGTAAGTGAATCAACCTGAATTTTCATATGTAGCTGATAAGAGTATAAAACTGTGTTATCACTTTGGAACTTCATTATTATGTTAAATAGATAGTGCTGTACGACACAGTGATACTACTACTAGATATCTAGTAAAGGGAAATGGAAACAAATGTTTACAAAAAGTATGTGAAAGAATATTCATAGCAGCTTTATTCACAGGCAATTAAAAACTGGAAGCATTACAAATTCCATCAGAAAGAGAATGGATAAATAGATTTTGGTGTATTCATATAATGGAATATTATATATGATAAAAGGGATCAACTACTGATACATGCAATGACATAGATAATTAACCCTTAAATGTTAGGTTTTGCAAAAGAAAAGACCTACGAAGAGCATATATATGTGTTTGATTTCATTTATATGAAGCTCCTATTCAGGCAAAGCTAATCTGTAGTGATGGGAATAAATACACAACTGCCTCTGGGTAAAGGCTTGAATAGCAAGGTATGTAAGGAAAATCCAATAACAGAGATATACTATGTATTTTAGAATTTTATACTATGTGTTTTGGGTTACATAGATATACTCGTTTATCAAAAAATCATTGAGTTGTACAATTAACTCAGTTACACTGAAGATTGAAAGTTTTTTTAATTTTTGCATGAAATTCATATATGCTATCTAAAAAACTTTAATGAACAAGAATTTTAAGAGAACATATTTCATTATGCTCCACTGTTATGGGGGTTCCTAAAGTGAATCAGTAGGCACTGAAGGGTTAAAATCTATTCATTCATTGCGTTATCTTAAAGAACTATAAAAAGGTGTGGACCCTACTTAGTAGGTTTGCTTTTTCACAGCAGTGTGGACTGGCAATTCTGCAACCACTTTCTCTTTACTTAGGCTTGAGCTAACAAGAAAATATATAACTATAATGGCAGCCAGGAGTCCCATTTTTGAAGAAAGTAGTTAGAAACATGGAGAGAAAACTAGAATGTAGCTCTGGGGTATTGGATTGTCAGCAGAGGAATTAGTATGCTCTAAGTTTTAGTTGTTTTTACACAGATGTAGGATGAGGATATAATTATAGCCATAGAAATAAATACAAGTATAGGTATGTGCATATGTGTGCATTCCTAGCTCTGACCACTGGAGGACCTGGAACCAAAGAACCATAACAATGAACCTTCTCTCCATATATGAAATGTGATCAAAAGATATGGCGAATATTAAATTTTTAAAAACCTATTACTATTAAAGACACATCACACTAACCCCATAAAATACTCCACCTTGCCTCGAAACATTTATCCCATTGTCCTTGTCACTTTTTGAAACAGCTCTGAAAGTCCTCTTTCTAAAAAAAATGTTTTATTTTTTTTATTTTAAAAAGAATAAACCAAAACAAAACAAAACAGATCAGAGTAAAACAGTGCAAATAATATAGGACTTCAAAACAAGACAACAGGAAATCAACAGTGGCTACCATAATGTCTCTTGTTTCCTTCGAAATAGTTGTCCATACCTTCACATACAATTAGTTAATACAAAACAAAATAGTGCAAAAGCAATCAAAGCAAGAGAATGAGGATCTTACAAGTCTTCAAAACTAGACAATAGGAAATCAATAATGGTTACCATAATGTCTATTTTCTTCAAAATAGCTGTCCATACCTTCACACATATTGAAATCAATTAATTGAAAACATATAAACATATATATATAAACCAATCAAAACCAAGAATAAAAGCATTATTAGACTTCAAAAAAATGATAGGAAATTAGCAATAGCATGATGTCTTGTTTTCTTCAGTGTAGCTGTTCATACCATCACACATACTAAAATCAATTCTTGTAAACTCTTTAGGTAAAGTTCGTATAAACCTATACATGTACATCTATCCTTTCTGTGTTAGAGGGAAAAACAAAACAAAATGCAACAAAGCATAAGAAAAATAAGAAGCAAGGGTCAGATAAATAACTATGGCAGCCAAAAAAAACCCCAACTATGTATGAAACTCCTCTCATGAGTGTCTTTAGTGGTTACAATAATATGGTGAATGCTGTTGCTGAATACTGGCCAGTGGAAAGATGGGCTCAGAGGAGCATTACAGTGGGTCCTCATCTACCTTGTTCACTGGAGGTGGCACTGTGACTTCTGGCTCTTCTCCAAAGTCAAAATGACTATAAAAGGAAAACATTTTTAATTAATTCAGAACATTGAGGCAGCCATGACAGCATGAATAAAGACATTCATGAAATAAAACTTCCAGAAATGCTTCAGAAAGTCATGAGAATGACAGGATAAGTGTGTTTGAAGTGAGGGTGAGCTTTTAGAGGGGGATTAATGGCAGTACATCTTTTACTATACTAAATTTTAAAGATTTACATTTATTATATTTGTTGATCACACTTTGTATACATTTTATGTGTCTGTATGTTTCTCACAATCACAGTAAAGCTATCAAAATCAAGAAATTCAACATTGATATGATACTATTATATAATCTATGGTCTGTATTCAAAGTTCTTTGGCTGTTCCAATAACGATTCCCAGACATAGTTTATGTCTTGGTCCAGGATCCACCCCAGGTCCATACATTGCATTTAGTTGTCATGGCTCTTTAGTCATAGAGGAAATTTAAAACATTTTCTATTTGAGTGGGCTTTTGACTGCTTTTAACCATGCAGGACCCAGAGAAGCAAAGGCCTATGATGTGGGAAGATGGTGCACTTTGTGACTGGCCCTTGAGTCTGTCTCTTGATTCCTCTCTCTGAGTTAGTACTTCAACTGTCAGAGAGTCTCATCCAAGAGTTTCTGCAACTCCCCAGGAGGGCATGGTGGTAGAGATGATTTTTTAAAAATTTTATTTAAAGAAAGGCTAAACAAAACAGAAAATGGGTAGAAATAATACATACATTCGGTGAAAAATAAACAGTAAGAAATCACTAGTTGATGTTGACATACTGTCCTTTCACAAATAGTTGTTCAAGATACAAAAGTGGAGCATATAAAGTGGGAATTCAAACAGTAAGACTGAAAACAGTTCTGTTCAACTATCCAACAAAAACTTAGTAATATGGTTGTCAGTCCTATACACTTAAACATACATGCAGTTATCCATATTTTCATTTATGTTGAAATTAAACAAACTAAAGCAGGCTAAAATCATTCTGAACAAAGAATAATAGTTGCTGGATTTCACATCCTGACACTCTGGGATCAGCACTGGGTACTGTAGTGTCTTTTTTAAAATTTTTATTTAAAGAAAGACTAAACAAAACAGAAAATGAGTAGAAATAATACATACTTTCAAAGAAAAAAATAAATAGTAATAAATCACTAGTTGATGATTATAGATTGTCCTTTTACAAATAGTTATTCAAGATACTAAAGTAGAGCATATAAAGTGGGTATTCAAACAGTGAGACTGCAACCAGTTCTGTTCAACTATCCAACAAGTCTTAGAAATACACTTATCAATCCTATACACTTAAACATACATGCAGTTATCCAGATCTTCAATTATGTTGAGATTGAACAAACCCAAGCAGGCTAATATCACTCTGAACAAAGAATAATACTATTGCTGGGTTTTACATTATGGCACTCCAAGATCAGCACTGGGTACTTTAGTGTCTCTTTTTCTTCCAAGTATCGTTCATTTCATCATGTGCCATAAGATCAGTTCTCATAAACTGTTTATAGATTCTACACATGTATGAATCTTAACATGTATTTGTATCTTTTCTATATTAGAGGGAGAAACAACAAAGCAAGACAAAACGAAACATATTCCTATAAATACATGAAACAAAAAAGACATATAAGACCGTCATACAAGGAGTTCTACCGTAGTTCCTGTGTTGTCTCGTTATCTTCAATAAAATTGGTTATATCATCAGACATAGTATAATTGAATATATCAGTATATAACAGTATTAATAAAAACACAACTTTGTATATAGTATGAAACTTCAAAAACAGGCAGTTATCAAACCAGTATATGTATCGTAGAGTCTTGTCATCTTCAGTGTGGTTGCCTATACTCTCAGACTTGATACTATCAATCATATCAATTTTGCATAAAATCTGTCGATACCAAACAACAATGAAACAAACCAGATTTAACTAAGATCAGTCATGATAAAACGGTATAAGTCATAAAGGGCTCCAGATTAAGTTATTAGGAAATTAAAGATGATTATTGTTCTATATCCTGATGTTTATGGGATAGCTGTCTTTGTGCTCAAATCTAATGCAGGTAGACAAACTGGGACAAAATAAAATCTATTTAAGCAGAGTGGTGTGAGTAATGTGAGTTTTAAATCTTGATACACTATTAACAATATCTTCTGCCATCTTTTTAAAAAGACTCTTCCCTCCCCTTTCACTTCCCCAGGGTACACTGTGCATTTTTGGGTCTGACCAAGACCCTCGATTTTAAATTGGGTGGGGGGCAACCTGCTTTTTGCCTAAGTGGTTCTGAACCTTCTCTCTCCTGGACTTGATCTCTAATTGTATTCTTTTACCTATTAAAGCCTGTCTTTCTAATCTACCCACCAATTGGTCTAGTTGCCCCTATTACTGTCTGGTACTCTGTCACATTGAGCATTGTTTTCTCATATTTGATTTTCAGTCCATGTACTCTTTTTCATGTTAATTACATTTCCTATAAATAGCATGTCGATGGATCCTACTTCCTGATCTACTCCACGTGTAGTTCTTTTTTTTTTTTTAATTTAGTGTATCAAGGCCATCTATATTAGAGATTATAACCAACCTTCTCTGCCTCATTTCTGTTATGTTCCTTTTTGCCATCAGTTGTTTGCTTGTCTTCTTCATTCTGTTTTCTGCTCCATTCATTGAGGCCTCTCTGCCCCTGTTCCTGGAGTCCTAGTACTTTTCTTTCTCTCTAGAATGCTTAGCATTATTCTCTGTAGAGCTGGATTGGTGGTCATGAATTTCCCAAGTTCCTCTTTGTTTTGGAAGCATCTTGTTTCTCCATTAATTTCTAGAGACAGTTTGGCAGGGTATGTCAATCCGGGATGGAGGTTATTTTCTTTCAGGGCTTGGAATATTTTGCTCCAGGCTCTTCTTGACTTGATGGTTTGTGTCGAGAAGTCTGCCATTATTCTGATGGGCCTTCTTTTATAGATTATCTGTTTCTTGTCTCTAACAGCTTTTAATATTCTGTTCTTATATTGAATTTCTGAGATCTTGATTATTATATGCCTAGGGGTAGCTCTGTTTTGGTTGGAGATGGCTGGAGTTCTGTATGCCTCATAGATCTGAATATCATTTCCTTTTCCTATGTTTGGGAAGTTTTCCTTAATTATTTCTGTGAATAGCCTTTGTAATTCCTTTGTTTGTACCCCTGCTTCTTCATTCACATTCTTTTTTTTTTTTTTTTTTTTTTTTGTCTTTTTCCTTTTTATCGGTACCAGGGATCGAACTCATGACTGCCTGCTTGCAAGGCAGGCGCTTATGCCACTGAGCTAAATCCCCAGCCTCTCATTCACATTCTTTATTCTTAAGTTGTAGATCCTCTTGTCATCTTCTAGCCTTTGTATTGTTAGTGCTTGTTTCCTTGTTATTTTTAAAAAGTTTTTCCTTTTATAATCTCACATTGCAAACCTGTCCTCCAGTTTGGATACTATATCCTTAGTTTCTTTCAAGCAGATTTGCCATGTTTCCATAGAGTTTTTAATTTCCTGGTAATCTCTTTCAATCTGCCTCATGTATTCTGTATTTCCTTTATATTCTTCATCAAATGGGTCTCTCCTTTGTTTGAGTTCCTTCCTTCTTTTGTCTGTGTCTTATTGAGGGGTGCTTAGCATTCTCTTTTATTAATCTTCTTATATCTTGCTTTACTTGGCTAAATATTTCACTTTTGAACTCTTCTATAAGGTTCCGAAGACATCTCTTTATGTCCACTGATGCCGTGTCTGATATTACATGTTTGCTGTTTTCATTCTCCTTTGTATTTACCTGTCCTGGGTCAGTGTTCTCAGGGGACTGAGACTTTTGTATTTACCTGTCCTGGGGACTTTTTCTTGTTGCTTCCTCTTCCCATCTTTTTTGTTTCTTCCAGGAGGCCCCAATTTCTTTCTTTGTTGGTTACAATTCTTCTGAAGCAGGCTGGCTAGGTGACCCTTCCCACTGCAGTGTGCTAGTGAGTTGCAAACAAGGGCAGTGTATGCTGGCCCCTCCCCTCCAGATCAGTCAAGCTACTGAGGCCTGCATTGCATTACTGTGTGCCACCTCCCCTCTGGGTCAGTCAAACTTCTGAGGCTTCACTGCGTTAGTGTGTGCCACTGCTGTAGGGAATTGATTTTGGATAACCTATTGGGTCTCAGCCAGGTGGGTGACCCAGGCCTAGCTCACTCCACCAATCCCGTTTGGGAAGGGAATAACTGACTGAAGTCACTGCTGCCCCTTGTACTTGCCAGTCCTGCCCGGTCCCAGGATGTCATCCGCCAGAGCTCCCCTTTCTGTGGAATGGCTCCACTCCTGTCACTCACCACAGGTTGATGTAGGCTCCCCGCCAGCTCAGCTCTCCCTTTGTCTGGCCGACCCCCAACCTCAGTGTGACTGTGCCTCCAGTGAGTCGAAGCGGTGAGACCTCGAATGGCTCGGCAAGTTGCCTGCTGTGACGGGAGCACTGAACCTTTAGCTGTTCCATTAATAGCACTGGGACTGTATGTTTGATTGGTTCTTCTCACCTTAGTTTCTTCTTGGGACAAGAGAATTCATCTCCCTCTGTTCAGGGCTCCCCATGCTATATTATGTTGAATTCTAAGTTGACTATCTCAGGGAGCCTCTGGAGCCAGCTGTTATCTATCTGCCATCTTTGCTCAAATCCCAGTAGAGATGATTGTTATGTGTGAATCCCATTCAGAGCTAAAGGACCTTTAAAATCAAGCATATACTGAAGTAAGTAAGGGGCCAGAGATGCTGGAAGAGTGACAAAGAATAATCAGGGGCACCTGATACTTCAGACCACTGTTATTTAGACATGCACAAATGTTGGTTTCTTGTGATTTGCATTAAATTGCATGTTTTATTGTACATATTTTCCATTTATTTAGGTTGGCTTGCTTGAGATATATATATATATATATCTTCTCTTCTCTTCTCTTCTCTTCTCTTCTCTTCTCTTCTCTTCTCTTCTCTTCTCTTCTCTTCTCTTCTCTTCTCTTCTCAGTGCCTGACTTCTCTTACTCATACTCACAAAGGTAAAGTGGAAACAAATATCTGGAGGGAGGCCAAGAGCAGGGTGGGGTGGGGCAAGGGATGAACTGTGGCCTCTTCAGACAAGAGAGAAACCGACAGACAGACACAAGATAAAAGAGAGATAGGGAGGGAAGGAGTAAATAAATTTGAGGGCAGGCAACAGTACCCAGGAGGGAGACTGGCTTTTGCCTTGAACTGGTCTTGGGTTTGTGCTGAGTTCCACTTCCTGTCCATGCAGGACCCTACTCCTGAGCTTGTTTCTGAGTGACAAAGCAGAGGAACTTCTGGGGAGAGCAGGATTTAGGCTGGAGGCTGGTGCCAGACAGGGATAGCTGTGCCTTTTAACTAGGCCACAAAACAGGCAAGGAAGTCTATGTTTCCTCAGGCAAGGATCAGTACCGGCCACCAGGAGAAATGCTGGCTTGGTGACCTTGTGTGAATCCATTACAGCTCTGCTTAAGCACCTCCAGATTCTCTCTATCCAGTTCCCTCTTTGGGGTCACTATATCCCACTTGCCAAGGCAGGGAGCTGGTTTCTGTTAAGTCCAGAATGCAGTTAATCTAACAATGAGAAACAGGAGTAACTTCCCCTTTAAGGAATTATGCACAGAATCTGTGTATGAATCATTTACCCCACAAGTTTACAAGGGAGTTGAGTAAAAACAATGTCCCAAGGATAAACTCATACCAGAAGAAAATTGAAAAGATGTTTCTTTTAACTTTGGAATGCAGTCAGTTCTCTGTTTGGCTTTTTGAGTGTGACCAACTTGCATGATCATGTAATTGAGAAGTAAGGCTTTCTATTTTGGGTTATTTATGCTTTCCTCCTTACTATACACAAATCATCAAGAATTGTCTTGTTACAGAAGAGCTATCACTTACAAAGCACCCTACTCTGAGTAGGTACTGGAGAGATAGAGGATCTGGCCTTGTTCTCTGGGGGTCCCCATGATGGAGCAGACACCACTATTGTGTAGCAGAAAGTATCAACCCCACCAGCTGATATACTTCAGTTTGTTAATTGCCCAGGTAATATTTCCTGTTCCAGGTCCAGTTGCTCCTGTCTCTTAGAAACTGCTGGTCACTGTGATGCATAACTGGTCTCTATGATGCACATTGTATAAACCAATCCCCAATTGAAAAGTCATTCTGCCTCTGTACTTCCTGTTTACTTATTTCATATAAGCCCTAGACCACTGGAGATTGGGGACTGATATTCTGGGAATGATTCCTATCAGTGTGTGTTACTCAAAAATAAATCTGCTTCCAAATCCTGGGTGTCGTTTTGGTGTTTCTGCTTGCTGTTGCAGTAGTACCTGATGAGGCCAAGGATCGTCTAGCTGTGGGAATAACAGAGGGCTGCTGACTGCCTCCCTTGTACTCACTCTTGTACTCCTGTACACAAAGAGCTCTTCTGATTGGGAAACTGAAGCACAGAAGAGGAAAACACCACACCTAAAGTTACACAACTAGTAAACTAGATTCAAACTGAGCTATAGTCCTACCATAGCCCAGTATAGCATTGTGGGGCTTGGAGTAGGTCAGAGAAAGCTTTCTGAAGCTGGGTGTGCCAGAGAGGGCCATCTGTTGTGTGTGTGTGTGTGTGTGTGTGTGTGTGTGTGTGTGTGTGAGCATGGTGGATAGAGGTTGCACTGGGACTCTTATACCACCAGAGAAGGTTGAACAGGAGCAGAGAATATGCAAGTGTCCACATGGGTTGGCCGAACATCTTGTGGACTTGCCTTTGAAAGTTCTGATATAGCATGTTTATTTATTCCTGTCCATAAAATAGCAGATGCCCTGTGAACCAAAAGGCTGAGCACACTGCACTGTGCCCCGAGGATTCTTGAGAATATGTTCAATGATTAACCAGGTTCTGGGAAGTTGGAACCTTCACAAAAGTAGGTGGTACCCTGATGAGAAGATCCAGCTTGCTAACTTCTCTGTACCAGTGTGTTAGCTTTCCACTGGTATGAAAAAGTACCTGACATCAGCTTAGAAGGAGGAAACTTATTTTGGGTCATGGTTTCAGAGGTTTAAGTACATGGTTGGGGTTCAGGCCCTGTTGTTTTGGGCTTGTAGTAGGACAGAACGTCAAGGTGGAGAGCTCATGATAGAGCAGATCTGCTTACTTCACCATGATTGAGCAACAAAGAAGAGAGGAGGGGTCAGTGTCCCAGTATCCCATTTAAGAGTGTGGTCTAATACCTTTAACTTCTTCCCACTAGGCTCATTTCCTCAGAGTTCCATTACTCCCCAGTAGCGCTATGGGCTGGCAAGCAAGACTTTTGCACTAGGCCTTTGGGGACATTTCAGGTCCAAACCACAGCACTCAGCTGCCTCTTCTGTCACACAAGGTCTCACAGATGGCTAAGAGAATAGTAATACTTAATGAACGAATAACACTTGCCACACAGAGTATTGTCCCTAAGTTCTGCATGATGTCACCCTTACTGTTGCACCAAGATCAGGAGTATTGCACCAGGCTTCTGATCTTATCTAGCTGGGTGTTACCTCCCATAGCTCCATAGCGTCACTCTTCTGTTTAGTATTCCTTGGTCCTTTATGCTATAAGACTGGGACAGGTCCAGAGAAAATCACACTCATTGACCCTGAGAAATGAAATTGTGCTTGTCCCTGGGTTTTGAGCTCATGAAGCCTTAGAACCAGATTCACTCTCCTTTCAGGGTAATACAGCAGGCGTGGACAACCTGGATGCTTTTCCTCTCCTGATTGTTGAATGGCTTATAAATTTATCAGTTACAGCATGCCTTTGGGGAGCAGCTCTCTGTTGTCTTGAGCCTTTTCTAGATCGATTTCAAGGCTGGAGGGAGATGAACAATCTGTAGGTAAATGATCACAGGAAGGCACAGGGAGCTCAGAGACATGGTGATATTCTTACATGTGATAGTCACAGAACCAGCACATCACCCAATGATAGAAGTTTCTGAGGGGCCATACAGGCCAGATTTACCTTCATGAGCAACTTAATGGATCTGATGGGTGACTCCAACCTGGCCTAGGGTCCTCCAATAACAATGTCCACACCAAAAAGCTATTGTGAAAAATTTTCTGAGATAACACATGCAAAACTTTTAGCACTGTTGTTGATGCATGGGAAGATCTCAGTAAGTTGTGTTACATTGCAGCTGCTTCTATATGGGATGAGCTATTGAGCACTCATGTTATGCTCTCCATCTTTCCAACCAGGGATAGCTGACTATGCTGATTCATGTATCTACACATTTCACTGGCATCCAAATCCCTCCTCTTGTGCTTCTTAAATAGCCACATCCATTTTCTAAAATAGCAGTCACATGGCAAAAACCTGAAAGCAAATATTCCCATTTAGAAAAGAGACAAAGTCCATGTTATGAGCCTCAGATTATTCTTTGGCTACACTCTTCACTTGCCCATTTCATGGTTTTTCTTTTCTTACATCTAGTTTCTATTAAGGTTCTGGTCGGCACTGGGTTAAATAAATTTTATGAGAGAGGCTCAGGCTTGTCATTGTGTTTGTCCTCAGAAATGTATTTAATCTCTCTGAACTTTAAATTCCTTATGCTGTAATGCAGGCAGGCACAACAAAACTAATCAGCTCCAGACTCTGTGGGCATCAAAAGGCACGTGAGTAAGTGTTCCATGAGCATGTTCCAAGGCGAAACATAAGGAAGCATTTTAGTGCTTGTCCTGAGAACAGATGAATGGAATCATGGGGAATGCATGTTAGTCCACAGGAGCCAATCAACAGAGATGTAAAGGGTGACCCTTTCTAATGTCAGGCCTGAGCAGAACTTGTGGATTTGAGATCCTGATTGATTTGAGAGCAGCCTAACCCAGAGAGCTGCTGGCTCTTTGCTTACAGACTTACACACATGTTTGTACTTATACATGAGAGATGACAGTGACAGTAAAAAAGAAGTGAGTTGGCTCATGAGTCTCCTTCAAATTTCAGCTGTCCAGGGGAGCAATTTTTTTTTTTTTTGTACCTGGATCCTCTGGGGCTTTGAGAACTTGGGCCCCAACCAAAGCCCACATGAGTTTCGCTTCCTGCAGATCCCAGACAAAGCTAGTGTAAAATATATTGCATTAATAAGTATCAACAAACTTATTTCAAGTGATAAAAAGCATTGATAAATTTGGCTCCCATTCACCCAAGATGAGCCCAGTGCATACGTAGCTCACAGTAGGTGCTCAGACGTATTTGTGGGATATATCTGGCTTCAAAACTCTTTCCCTCTAACTCTACCACCTGAGCAGTGGTGGCTACCAGTGAGCTACCTCCTCCCAGGTCCTGAGAACAAAGGCTGTAATTCAGGAACACAGGATCCGCAAGGACGGGGACTTGTGCTTTTGTACTGGGACCTGGCAGCTCTTTGTTCAAGTATGAAGTATGCACATCCTCATTTAGCAAGCCTGCTGCTCATACTCACAAACAAAGCCTTCTAAAAATGTTTGGGTACACGAGTGAACAAAAATCAAGAAGGCTTAAGTCCTGCCATTATTAATAAATAGAACTTTATATGTAAAGTGTCACATTCTTAAACAGCCCTTGGACTTGATGAGCATTTGAGCCCTGCCCCTGCTGTTCAGTCTCTCTCCTTGTCTCCCAGAATTGCAGAGCCAGTGACAAGTCAAAGGCTCTGCAATTCTGGGAATCTTGATCTTGAGACCCAGACCTCAGGGCTAGGAGATTCTCAGATGGAGACTATGATAAGAGTTTCTCCTATATACCAAGCACTGCCTCTGTTCCACATGCTTTGGTTACCTTAATCCTGCTAATTATGTTGCATGGTAACAGGTGGGATAACTGACATTCAGAGGAATTAGTTGTCTGAGATCACACAGCTGCTAGAATGTAGGTGTCTTATTGTCTTTGTCTGGACCAGAGAGGTGAGAATAACCCCAAATCATCATGATCATCATCATCTTCTTCTTCTTCTTCTTCTTCTTCTTCTTCTTCTTCTTCTTCTTCTTCTTCTTCTTCTTCTTCTTCTTCTTCTTCTCCTCCTCCTCCTCCTCCTCCTCCTCCTCCTCCTCCTCCTCCTCGTCCTCCTCCTCCTCGTCCTCCTCCTCCTCATCCTCCTCCTCCTCCTCCTCCTCCTCCTCCTCCTCCTCCTCCTTCTTCTTCTTCTTCTTCTTCTTCTTCTTCTTCTTTTCTTCTTCTTCTTTTTCTTCTTCTTCTTCTTTTTCTTCTTCTTCTTCTTTTTCTTCTTCTTCTTCTTTTCTTTTCTTTTTTAAAAATATTGACAGCAGAAGTTGAAGAAAGATGATGGGGAGGGAGATCACTGAAGAGTGTCTAGAATTAATGACAGTGTTTAAATTCACATGGACACGCAAGAATCAAATGAACACTCAGATAAATGAAACAGTTTTGCAGATATTTGTTGCAAACCAACAAATCAAGCTTCTACTGCACATTTCCCATGTGCAGGTTATTGGCTGGACAATAGTTCTTCATTCAGGTGAACACTCAACTGATGTTAACTCATAATGAGAGACACAGAGAACTTTCAGGTCCCTTAAAAAGGAGAACCCAGGGCAATTTAACAAATATTTATTACATTCTTACTTTGGGCCAGGCTTGATGCTAAGCCCTGTACCCTCCAAAAATTAAGGCAGGAAAAAAAATTAAGAAAGGCTCTTGGCTCTGGATGATCAATGCCAAATGAAGGGAACTGGCAACATTGAGAATGAAGAATTAGTAGTCAAAGCCCTGAACATTTTGGCTTCCTCGTGACACATGCCCCGGGCCTCCCTGTACTGGGTATGTTCTGTAGTGCAGCTGAGAGCAGCTCTTAAAAATCTTCAAGCCAAGTCTGGGCCCCTTCCAGGCCTGTACTTCCGCCCCACTGTATGTGATACAAAGATCTTGGTGAGCAGGCTCTGTCTCATGCCTCTGCATCCTGTCCTGAGCACCCAGCGGCAACAGGGGAAGTATGCCCAGCTAACTTCAAAGCCCAAGGCCCACCCTTTCCTCCAGGGCCAGCCAGCTGTGTAGTGCTGCCAGGCAGCCTGGAGCTTTGAGATGCCAAGTCTAAGGTTGGTATCAAAACACTGAGGCTTCTCTGTACCTCCCTCCCTCTGCTTTAGAGGCAAAGAGTGTCCTCTTCTAAAAGCAACCTGCCTCCTCCTGCTCCTCACTGGAGGGGGCCTAGAAAACGGTAACTGAGTAGATCTTGACCTCTGATTGTACTTGCCCATCTTTTGAGTATTTTCTTCTCAGTTTTTCAGCTGGGATCCCAAACAGCTATTTGCCTCCCATGGCTTTCTCTATGCCTTTCAAACAATATCCGGGGCCCTTGACTGAGATTCCCAAAGCTGGCTCATCTTCAAATTTGTGGCTTTTAGAAATATCTACTCCTGGTCTCATCCCTAATGAAAAATTAATAGTGGGTCTAGGATTCTCTCTCTCTCTCTCTCTCTCTCTCTCTCTCTTTTTCAGAGCTTCACATGAGCATCATCACTCTGGTTTCAATTTCTGTCTGAGGGGAAGAGCTTCACCGTGTCAGACCGCAGTGCTCTGGGGAAAATGTTTTTAAGAAACTGCCTATAAAGTTCCCCTTTGGGAGACTTGTGGTCATGGTAACATGTTAAAGGACCTTAAACATGATATTCTTTAAACAAAATACTGTTGTTTGAAAATGAGTAACAAGCTCCTTTGAGGAGAAAGTGAATTTTTCCTATGATCACAACAGTCTTTTTACTGGAACTGAATAGGAAGTTTGATTCTAGACCTTTTCTTACTTTCTCCCCCTTTTCCATCATCTTGTACTTGTTCTTCTGAAGGGTGCCACCGGGTCTTAGGGGAAGAGTGACTAGAGAAATGAATGCTGGATACTTCCTTAACCTGTTAATGAGTTCCCGCCTCCTTTGTCAAACAACTCTGTGATCCAAGTTAGCTACTTACTATTTTCATTAAGCTTTCTAATTGGTTAGCATAACATGGAAATGTCAGGTCTTGTGACTTTGTGAAGAAGGGATTGAGGGGAAGCTAGACTACTGATGGAACGTAATTCATTAATATATTCAACCAATCAGTCAACCAACTAACTAATACTTACTGACTACTGTTTTACAGAAAGGTTCAGGGCACTGGCTCAAGATCACACTTCTTTTGGTGAGACCCTGGAGTGCAAATGGATTAGAAGCTGAAGATGTTTGTTATGGTATTAAGTTCAGGAAAAAGGAGAAAATCAATACTCATCATTACTTAAAAGTTGGTTCACATTGGTTAAAATCTCCCTCTAAAGATTCCATTCTAAGGCATCTCAAATGGGCCTATTTTAAAAAGAGGCATCTAATAATATAGTTGTTATGGCTTCTGGAAACAAACCTTCACATTTGCATGCTAGGTTTGCATTTTTGTGCCCAGAAAAGTCATTACACTTCACATACCACAGTGTCATTTGTAATAGGATTGTTATGTGGATTGTGGTGGATTGATAACTGGTGGTCAACTTGTAATACCAGCTGAACTGAATCAGTGTGGTGCCGAGTGTGGATGGCCCACCCAAGGATATTTGCCAAGATAAAAAGGAGAATTGGACAGGAAGAGTTTAGGGTTGGTTTTGTGGCGTTGTTGGTTCTCCTGAAGGAGTTTATAGAGCTTCTTTTCCGATATGAACTGAGCTATTCTAATCATCAGAGCAGCTTGGGACCTTGTTGTTGCTGAGTGTGGCTGTGGTGCACTTTGGGGGTGCTCTGGTCCTTATTTTGAGCATCGCTTCCTGGCTCTGGAGGGGATGATGATGTGCTGTTCAGTCTCCAGGGGAAGCCTGTCAAGCTTCCTGATATGAATTCAGCTGTTCTCATGTCTGAGGAGCTTGGACCTCATGGTTGCTGAGGATGGCTGTGGTGCTTATCGGTGGAGCTCTGGTCCTTACCTTGAATATGCTTCCTGGTTCCAGTCCAGAGCCCTCGACTCTGGCACAGAACCTTCCTCCCAATGGTACCAACTTTCTAGCTTCCACCACTGACCTTTGGACCTTTCCAGTACAGATCAATAAAACAGACTTGCATGAGACATTGTCACAGGCACTAGGCCTCCAGTTGGACTCATGGTGGGCATTGTCTTGGGCTCTAGGTCTTCATCTGGTCTCATGCAGGACATTGCTGTGAGATCCAGGACCTTGGGTCTTAGTGTGTGGACAGGTTTCCTGCACTTTTTGTATTTAACTCTTTGGGTGACTATTATAAAATAATTCTATAAATTATGTGTCCTGGATTGTCTTGTTTTTCCTGCAAACCCTGACTACAATATGGATTAAACAAGGTAAGGCATGTAAAATACTTAGTAAAAGACTTGATATATACTCAAGTTACAATAAACTGTTGCCCAATATCTGCAGAATTTAGGAGGTTTGGAGACCTCTGTGCTAGTCATCAGGTTGTGGAGCTTAGAAGCCAGATCTCTGTGAAGAAAAACATATTTGCTCTTGAGGTCACATGGCTGGGACTGAGGCCAGGCTTTGGCGGCAGCCACTTATCAACTGAGTGACCTTGAGCAAATCACAAATCACTTAACCTCTCAGGGCTCCCATTTCCTCCTCTGTAAAACAAAGATTAAAAGCTCTCTCTTGTTTACTTCACACTTGATTGCAAGGGTAAAATGAAGTAGGTTAAGTGAAAGCCTTGTGAAGGAACTGTAAATGGCCCTTTTCATCCTGCCTTTGAGGGCACTTCAGAGCCAGTACCCCTCCTTTGCAATGGAGCAACAGAGTTGGAAGCTGCCAGGTGGCAGGAGTTGACAGCGACTCAGCTAAGCAGAGGCGAAGAGTTGCGAGAAATACAGCTGCCAGGAGCACTGTTCAATTTTCCTTCCTTCTTCCCTCTGTCCTTCCTTTATTCCTTTTTAATTCACTACTCTTTCTCTTAATTATTTTTGGTTATCCAAGTAATTCTTTCAGATTTTCTCCTTCCTGACTAACCCAGCCTCTCCTGTGGACTCCCTCCAGCCCTGTTCCCAGTCTGGTGCGCTCTGGATATGTGCTTTTCTGTCCTGCAGCTCCTGTGCCACGGGGACACCATCTCAGAGCACACTCAGGAGCAATATACAGGCCATTTGTAGCCAAGGGAATGGGAGTTAGAGGAATGCTGTACCTTTCTAATCCTTGGGCAGACAGTTCTGAAGAAGATCCATCATTTATCCCAAGACAGTCTCAATAGGCCAGGAGGGACCAGCTTGATAGCATATCATCCTATGGCTTCACTTTCTGGTTTGATGTTCTGGTTCACCTCTTGAAAGAAAGTAAGTAGTTTTTGGTTGAAGATATGAAGTATGACCAAAAATTTTGTATAGGTGTAAATAAAAAGTATTACAATAATTTGAATTACTTGCTCTCCTTTCAAACACACTTATTTTTTTTTGCTGCTTTCTGAAGCGTTCTGGCAGTTCTCTTTCATGAGTACTTTTAGTTATGCTGCCATGGCTTCCTCAATGTCCTGAATTGATTCAAAATGTTTAACTCTAATGTCATTTTGACTTTAAGGAAAAGCCAAAAGTTACATGATGCTACATCCAGGCAATAAGTTGGATGAGGACACCCCATATTTTTATGAGCTTATTTTTCGTTTGACAGCACTTGGCAGTAACATTCATTGTATTTTTGATTACACCTCATAAAAACACTCATGAAAGAAGACTCTCAGAACTGCACTAGAAGGTAGAAAGAACAGCGTACCAAGTGTGTTTGAAGTAAGGGGGAGTATTTTGAGGGAGAGTAATGGCAATGTCTTTTACTGTAGTAAATGTTTAAAATTAAACATTCAAGATATATTTTAATCACATCTTATATGTCTTCCCAATTGTGTGGTGGCCACCAGCAATGAACAGGTAAAATTAAGAACAAGAGAAAGAAATCCTGGGGTGTGTCAATATATCTGCATATAATTCAGGAGATGAAAAAATTCCCAAATGGGTATTTTATTTGAAAGTGTAGATACAAGGAAATACTAAACTCTTTACCTAAAACCAAACTGGTATTCCCAAAGTAGGAAGTGTGGTGTGGTAGACAGCTTTGAACATGTCACCCATGATTTTACCTCTTGATATTCATACTCTGGTGTAACTCCTTCCACTTGAGTGTTGGCTGGACCCCGTGATCCTAATGAATAGAATGGAATATTGCTTCTAATTTGAATTGCAAAAAGACTATGGCTTCCCTCATGGACATTCTCTGTTGCTTTCTCACTTATTCACATTCATAAAAGCCAGTTGCCACATTGTTGCTCCCCTGTGGAGGCTTCCTCCTGGCATGACATGGGGGCAGCCTCCAGCTAACAGCCAATGAGGAGCGAAATTTGGGCTCTGGGACCCACAGCCCATGAAGAACTGTATTGTACCAGCAACTGTTGGACTGAACCTAGAACCAGATCCTTCTCTTCATTAGTAATATCTTTAAAAGAGACTGTAGGACCCTGTGACACTTTAATTTCAGCTTTGTGATAGACGCCGAGCTCAGGGACCCAAGGAGGTCAGACCTGCATCATCCCCAACCCACAGACCCTCTGAGATGATAGATATTGCTGCAAAACAACAGATAATTAACACATGTGATGATCTAACCACCACTTGAGGTTTTTAGTCCTTTTAACTGCTGCTGCCAGTGACACCATCCTAGCCCGCAACATGAGCTATGCCCATTGGTCAAAATAAAGACCATTGGCTTTCAAATTTTCCTAATGACTGTAATCATCCCCAAGGACTTAAAATACTGGTACCTAATTCTCATGTAACTGCTCCAGAGAGTCTTAGATAATTGGTAGAGTTCAGTCTGGACATGAGCATTTATAAAGCTTCCCAGGAGATTCTAACAGGTAGTAGTTTGATAATTGTTGCTGAAGACAATAGCTCCTTCTCCTAGTTTCACTTTCCACAACTAAACTAAGCTCAGATTTTCAAAATACTATACTATTGGTCCTTAGGATTCATGGCTTCTGTGTTTGTCAACTCACCTACTTGGTAAAGTTTATTTGTAACCTCAAAGTCAGTATTGTACATGCAAAGCTTCTACGCTTATTCATGGATATGTGTAGAGTGGCAAAAATCTTGAGTCACTTGATATACATTTCTAGCTGAGGCTGAAGAAGGTAACACTCTGCTTTCTTATTTCAGATTCCATTCTGTGACTACTTTTTACATGATCTATTTAGTGTCACTTTTTTTTTTGCATTTTGATGATTTTTTTTTCTTTTTTCCTTTTCAAACTGGCTCTCAGACCTAGTATGAAAGAGCTGCCTAGTGCTCCTGAGTAGAGGGAGAATGTGCCTTACAGCACACAAAGCTTAGTTCAGGCACTGGCAGTGAGCTCTGTGTCAATGAATCAACAAGGTTTAAATAAGGAGCCTTTAAGCAGAAACACACTTACAACAAGGCTATATATTGATTGGTGGGTGAAAATGTAACCAGAGGCTGACAAGAACCTACCCTCTATTTCCCTTAGGAGCAAAGGTTCAGTGTTTGCTGATTCAGTGTTCTTGGCAACTTTAGAGAGCATAACTGCTGTGAATAACAAGAATCAACTGTACTTTGTCTCAGAAATGGGAAGGAAGGGTATAAATACAGAAAATTCAAAAACATAAAACAAATTAAATTTGAGAAGTATTAGCATGTACTATTTACTTAGAAATGTAACCCTTATCCTTTAAATGGTTGGCAAAAGTTCACAGATGTTTTGCCTAGTCTCCTATTATTTTCTTTCTTTTACAATTTGGGAAATATTTTGGCAGTTGGTCAAAACCAAGAGAAACCAGAAATTCCCTCTAAAGTTTACTTTCAGCCTTCCTTCTGATGATTTTATTCTGCTTTTATAGGGAAATATCCTAACAAAGAAATGTGCACAAATCCATACCATTTGCTAAATTTTTACACATATATACAACCATGGAATGATCACCTGGATCAAGGTTTAGAACACATCATTTTAGTTGTGAGAGACACTCCCAACTGTTGAGTGATATAAAGAATGATCTCACCCTTAAGAGAGATATCATCTTCCATACCCAGAGGCATGGCTTTTCTCTTTGTGTGTGTGCACATGTGTGCACATGTGCAGGTGTGTGTGTGTGTGTGTGTGTGTTTGGGTTGTGGTCCTGGGGACAATCAGAACCTCTTGCCTGCTAGGGCAAGTGCATACCACTAAGTCATACTCTGAGCTCTCAGGGTATGAGTTTTCGATTTAGGATGACTAACATGGCCATGTAATAATAAAATATACAGGATAATATTCATATCGTAAAACCAAATAGGTGCATTTATAGGAAAAGAATGATTATTCTCACACACTATAGTGAAAAATAATATTGATATTACATGATTAACTAAATCTTTAAAAACTATTATTTCAGGGATAAAAGTTTTGAACAAGGTAGTATTTCTTATCACTGGGAAAATATTTATAGATAGTTCAACAAAATTTATTTAAATCAATGCTCTTGAAATAATTTTTTGGCTTACAAATGTTTCAATAATATCTCAAGGAATCAGATGTGCCAAGTATGTGTTTCCCACAAGATATAGCAAGGTTTGTGAGATGGTTTTTCATTCATACCTGTCTTCTGCAAATTTTGTGGATTGCTTTATTTCTGAGAAAAATGTCTCACTAGCGTAGTTTGTGATTCTGAGTGTGAGAAACATCTTCAAGGTAGTTTTTGTTATAGGTAGTGTGCAACTTTTTTTAAAGAGAGAGTTTTGGATACTGCATTATGGAGTTTTTGCTATGCAAAGATCTTGAGCAGACCTGGCTTTATCCACGGGCAAATCTGTCTCTAAAAGCAAAATAACCTGCTTTGTCCTCCCAGGGAGATTTTTTTTGCCCTAAGAAATGTTTACAGTTATAGAGTTGCCCTAGTTACAAAAAAACAAATAGAAGAAATACTCATCACTGATACGAGGGAAGTTGAGCTCATCTCCACCCTAATAAAGGCTGATAGGTAAAAACATTTGCATATAGTTTGTTGCTAAGAGGGAGTTTGGAGTGGGGAGGATTACTGTAATGATGACCCATCAATATAATGATAGAAAAAAGAGACTTATTTGGTTTTAAATGAAGTATTCTTAAAAGGAAAGAAGGCAAAAGAAAAGAAGGAGAAAAGCATTATGCACGTCAAAAGAAAAAAATGGAAAAGGAAGCCAGTGATAGTGTTTGAAGTCCTGTTGAGCAAGACATGGAGATTTAGTCTTTACAATGATTGACAATAAGCCAGAAACTGTAACCAGTTGCTGTGAAGATCAAAGTGACTGAACGTGACATGGTGTCCTGAAGCTGGATGAGAAATTGGTTGGTGTGTTTCCCACATCTGTATTAGGGGCTTGGACAATTTTGTTGGAATTGTGTATGTGGTTTTGTGTGTGTGTGTGTGTGTGTGTGTGTGTGTGTGTGTGTGTGTGTTTGAGCACACATGTGCGTGTTTCCATCTTGTGGTTTCCCGGAGATGTGACAAAGCATAGATCATCAATGAGAGATGAGATCTCCTAGATTCTCATGGTCAAAGGCTTCATATTCTGCATCATTTCTTAGGCATAAAGTGTCTGGCATCCTTGCCTTCCAAGCCTTGAAAGTAAAGTGAAAACAATAGATTCTCATGGCCTTGTTTCTGCGCTCTTCTCCCCAGAGGAACTGAGGAGTGGTAAACAGGTGTGGCAAGCAGCCACTAGAGAGGGGTCCAGGGTGGATGAACAAGGCCACAAGCAAGTCATGGATCTTGGGATGGGAAGGTGGAGTGTCCTTGTGAGCATGGAACTATAGGAAGGAGGGTGACTAGTTGACAGCTCAATCACCACTCAAAGATCAGATGCTGGTTCTACCTTAAGGAGCAATGTTAGCAACAGGGTCTCTGAAATCCAGATGAGAAAGTATTGGGGGCTCAATGGAAAGGCAAGCAAGAATGCATGAATCTCACAGAAAATCTCTTCATCCTTGAGGAAACCATCTCAGATACAACTAAATACTAGGTCAAGGTAGGGGCTGGGGATTTAGCTCAGCGGCATAAGCACCTGCCTTGCAAGCAGGCAGTCATGAGTTCGATCCCCGGTACCGATAAAAATGAAAAAGACAAAAAAAAAAAAAAAAAAAATACTAGGTCAAGGTAAGGAAGGATCTGAATTCATCACCTGTCATCATCCTCATAATCCTCTCTAGCACCTTGAAATGTGTCTGGGCTTCTGCCTGTCCCCTCCCACATGTCTCATCCAATTGCTAGCAAAGCCTGTCTGAGTAGCCAATGACTGTGCCCTGAGTCATGTTTCTGCAGGGAGACTCCTTACACCTCAAAGAGATTCAGAAGTCCAGTCATCTTGGACCAGTCTTCTCTCAGGGCAGGACAGAATGTGTGTTTATGGATTAATACGTGTGATGGCGACAGTCAAGAGGACACATTTGTTATCATGCTTAGTGCAGAGCTTCCCAAATGTTCTGGAAAGCTGGGAGGAGGAAGAGGAAGAAGAAAGAAAGGGAGGAGGATCTCTCAGTTCTCGTGGGGGTCTGATGACTGGCAGGTGCCTGTCAATCTAAATTATTAACAGAGGTTCTCCAAAAATAAGATTTAGCCTGGAGTCATGATGAATGGGAATAAGCATTGCATAAACTATGACTGTACTTAAGGAGGTTGAGGCAAGGTAAAGTTTTTAAAGGTAGAATGAGGAGGATTATGTAAGTTATCTTAGAATAATCATTCTTGGTCCTGGGATCAATGACAAGGGTGGCATCAGCCCAAGGTGGGAGATGGGACTGCTGGACAGATGTCCTGTGGAATTGCTCCTTGTGTAAAACAGCAGTAGCTTTTAGGCAAGGCTCTGGCAGAGCTGCTGAAACTTCCTGTTATTAAGCATGAATGGTGCATGAGAGCTCCCCTTTGTAATCTTTGGTTTTATTTATTTGTTGTTAGGATTTTATACAAGTGATTCCATCTTGATTTTGACTATCTTCACGTCTGAAAAGATTGTTCAGCAACTCCATTAAAAGAAGAAGAGAAGACCAAAGAGGCAAGGAAGAAGACAAGAGGAAGAAGAAGGAGGAGCAGGAGGAAAAGGAGAAGAAGACAGGGAAGGGAGACTCATTTATAGACAGAGATCATTCTAGAAACTGTCCACCCAGAAGCATCACCAAAGGCAAAAACAAAAATGAAATTATTATTAATTTAGCATTCATCCTTGGGCTAGGACTCTTTTCCATGCCTTTAAATGTTACATTAAATGTAACAATTCTACAGGTGAGTGGAAGGGATGCCTTATATTTTTTAGAGCTTAACACTTTTCTACATCTCCTGTCCTGGCTCCTCTTATTTCCACTTGGGAGTTATTACATGTTGACTGGAGCTTGGGTGATACAGATTGTTCTTCTGGACTTTCCCCCAAAACTCTAAGCAACCCTCAATACCCTGTTTTTTCTCCAGATGACTAGCTGAGTGAGATGATCACAGTGGGGCCCCAAAGTATGTGGTTCAGTAGAGCCATGGGTAGGGAGGAGCGTGCATTACTGAGCTGGATGGCCACTCAAGAGAACTGCACCACTTGAATGTCATATTCAACTTCATGTGAGGGAGAAACAAACATTTTAGTGCACTGAATTACTAAGATTTAGTATTATTTGTTATAGAGGGAAATTTGACACAGTAGGTGTTATATGCATTTAGCATATGACCAAAATGGCACAGAAAGAATGAAAGGCAAAACAGTGCTTAAATTCAAATTTTCCCCATTTTAGAGTTCACACCGTTTTGAGGTCTCTCAGCTACTATATTCAAGATTCTTTCATTAGTGTTCATTAGAAAGCAACAGAACCATACTGAATTTGGTGTAGGGCCCACTTCCCCCAGGATCCATTGTTTGTGAGTTCAGCTGGCTGTAGTCTGGGACCATGAAGAAGACAGGTGACAGTGTCCTTTTGCTGCTGGGCCATTATTTCTGGAGGACATCCTTATTCCTTTACAGGAACATTCCAGGAGGGGAAAATTCTGAGGACTGATCTGGAGGAAACAGATTGTTGAGGGACAGAAATGTGGGAGAAGTGGAGAATGTTTGATGTTTTTAAGGAAGGGAACATAAAGATAGAACCAGGTCATCTTGGGCAGGTCTTCTCAACTGAGCACATGGTCTATACCAAGCAAGCATCTGGAGGCCTGCATCAAACAATATTCTCAGGATTTGAGTACTTGCTGTGTGCCAGACACAGCGGTAGGGAGAACACTGCAAGATCTCTGAGTTTTGCTTGGGTGACCAGGGAAGTAACCCAGCAATTACAATGCAATGCTATGAATGCTGTCCAAGCTGCCTTTGAAGCCCTCACTGAGGAATGACACTCTACTAGACCTTAGGGTTTAGGAAGTCATCCTGAGGTCACAGAGATATCCCAGGAACCATGGAGGCTTTTTACCCTGCTGAGAGCCAAGTGTGCTAGGGAGGACAGTGAGAGGCAGAGTGGAGAAGTGAGATTGACAGTGTAGCACTGTGTTAGGGCACTGAGGATGACAGTCACTGGAGCTTGCTAGCAGGGATGGTGTGAGCTGGTGGTACCAAGAATGGAGGCTTGCAGAGATTGTCACAGTGAATCCAACTGTGCAGCACTGTGAACTGGGGAAGAGGATGGGGAGAGAGAAGCAGGTAGCATCTCTTCACCCACATCTCTGCTAAGCCCCTATAGGGCTTAGCCTGGGCATGGACCTGACTGAGGCTGCTCTTCTTAACCCATCATCTCTTTCAATCTGTGTGGCACAGAACGGGGGCAGTCTGGCCTGTTCCCCTTAGATAGGCATCCATGCACAAGTGAGGTCATGTCTCTGAATCTCCCTAAGAAATCAAAGGAGAGGTACTTACTGGGCTGGATGCAGAGGTGTCAGGAAACCTTTGGTCCTGGGTGAGGGCTCCGGCACAGGTAGGTGACTGTGGCACTGCGGGGTTGCTCTGGCTTTCAGAATATGGTTCTGACACTTGTTGGAGGGCTTAGCCACTGGAGCCCTTTGAACCACGGGGCTGTCTCAGAACTGTAGAACCTCTTGAGGATGGTAGGAAGAATGAGGGTGTGGAAAGGGGAAGAGGGAAGGAGACTTCTGGCCCAGGTGGAACATGGCTGCGAGCACCTCATCTTTAGAGCTAAACAGTCTTCATGCACTCCTGAGGCTGCCCCAGGCCAGCAGTATCCTTCATGGGAAGCATCCCTGACAGATTTATGAACAAAAGGCCAAGACTGGACCATAAACTGCTACAGAATTACAATGCCTTGGGCTTGTTGGGGGCCTAAAATTCCTTACAACTAAGTCTTCAGATGTTCTTCTGGACTCTGCTGTCTAAGTTCCAGAAGAGAATTCCCATGACACCGTTTTCTCAACATCCCATCTCAACACCCTCCAACAATCTGTTATTTCTGGCATTTTCACTTGGCAGGACACCTCCAGGATGTTGCTCCAATGAGAGGCACTTCAGACCTCGCTGGTGACAGCATCATTTTGCTGACTCAGAGAAGCTGGAGCTATGAACTTCCAACCTGTGTCTAGACCAGAGCAGTGACTGAAAAAGTTTCTGCCATAGGTAGGTCCTAGGGTGGCCCTGACTGAACAGTCTTGGCTGGCTCACTGGTGAGCAGTCAACACTGCTAATTTCAGTGCCAGCTCTGTCTGAATTTGTTGAACTAGGAACATACAACCAGCCAAATCTCACTTATTCTTGTTTAATAGGATGCTGGAAATTGTAAGAAAAAATGAAATAAAAGAGAAATCAAAAATATTGTCATTGAGGTTGAATTTCTTGCTTTAGAAACCTTTCATTTTATTTTTTAAATTTTAAAGATAGTAAACTCCAATAAAACAAAATATAACAAAGCCAATTAAAACAAAGCATCAGGGCCAGGGATTCAGCTCAGTGGCATAAGTGCCTGCCTTGCAAGTGTGCCGTCGTGAGTTTCATCCCGGGCACCAACAAAACAAAACAAACAAACAAACAGCAGCAAAATTTGGTACAGAACTTCAAAGCAGGACACCAGGAAAACAACAATAGCTAACATAGTATATCTTGTTATTTTCACAATAGTTGTCCATTCCATCAGGTATAGCAAAATCAAACCAAAAACTAAACAGAATAAAACCAATCAGAACAGAATATTGAATAAAGGAAAACAAGAACAAAGCAAAAACAGTATTGGATTTCAAAGACAAGCTAGAAGGAAATCCCCCATATTTGCTATATTGCATAGTATCATCCTCCCAAGAGAAGCCCAGGCTGCTGGTCCCAAGCCTACAAAATCAACAAAATAATACAAGCATTTAGTTGCTTTATACACCTTAGTTGCTATCAACTCAGCCTGTCCTCAGAACCCACTGGTTGCTTTTTAAAAATTTTTTATTTTTTGTTTTAAAAAGATTAAGACAAAAGAGGACATAACAGAGGAGATCAGAACAGAACAATGTGAGCAACACAGTACTTCACCAGAAGACAACCCATAATTAACAGTAACTACTATAATGTCTCTTTCTTTGAAATAGTTGAGCATAACTTCATATACAATAGTATCAAACATAACAAAATAGTATAAAACCATTCAAGAGAATGAAAGTATTACAGGGCATTCAGAACCAAATAACAGAAAACGAACAATGGCTACTCTATTATTTCATTTTACATAGAAAATTTGTTTATACTATCATACATAATACAATCCAATAAGATACAACATGATAGAACCAATGGAAACAGAAGAACAAAAGCATGGTAGGACTTCAGAGTAAGATGATATTATAAATCAGCACTGGCTATTATAATGACTTGTTTTCTTCAAAATAGCTGTTCATACCATCACAGATAATAAAATCCAAAAAACCCATTCCACTAATGAAAGCAATCATTATAAGGCTTCAAAGCAATGTAATGGGGAATCATGATTACCATAAACTCTTAATATACTCTTACCATTTCTTACACTAGGGAGACTATATAGTATTTATACATGTGAGTTTGATTTATTTCACTTAAGAGTATGGTCTGAAGTTGCACCCATTTATTTAGAAATATCTCAGTGTGACCATTCTTTATAGCTGAGTAGTACTCCATTACATAAAAATACCACAACTTTTTTACCCATTCTGCAATTGATGGACACTTAGGTTGTTTCCAAGATCTGGCTATTACAAACTGTGCTGCTATATACATGAGTGCACATATATCACTGTGGTATGATGTTTTCAGTTCTTCTGGGAATATGCCTAACAGTGGAATAGCTGGAACACATGGGACTTCCAATCCCAGCTTTTTGACGAATCTCCAGACTGACCTCCACAGTGGTTGTACCAGTTGACACTCTCACCAACAGTGTAGGAGAGTTCCTTTTTCACCACAGTCTCTCCAGTATTTGTTGTTGGTAGTTTTCTTGGTCCTGGCCATTCTTTATGGAGTGAGATGGAATCTCAGTGTTGTTTTAATTTGTATTTCTCTAATGACTAATGATTATAAACATTTTTTCATGTATTTATTTGCTATTTGTATTTCTTCATCTGAGAACTGTGTATTCATCTCAGATGCCCATTTTTGGATTGGGTCCTTGAGTTTCGGGGGTCTGATTTTTTAAAATTCTTTATATGTTTTAGACAGAAGTCCTTTGTCTGAGGGACAGTTCACTAAGATTTTTTCCCGATTTATGGGTTTTCTTTTCACTATACTGGAGATTTCTTTTGACATGCAGAAACTTTTTAATAAGACGTAATCCCAGCTATTGATTCTGGGAAGTAGTTCCCGTGCAGTTTGATTGCTGTTCATGAATTCTCTACCTATCCTTATGTCTTCAAGATTTTTACCTATTTTGTCTTCTAACAGATTTAGTGTTTCTGCTTTAATATTCAGATCTTTGATCCATTTAGATTTTAGTTTAGTACATGATGATAGGCATGAGTCTAGTTTTAGTTTTCGGCATATGGAGAGCCAGTTTTTCAAACACCATTTATTAAAGAGACTGTCATTCTTCCAGTGAACATGTTTGGCCCCTTTATCAGAGATAAGGTGGTTGAGTGTGTTGGTAGTTGTGGTTGTATCTTCTAATCTATTCCATTGATCTTCAGATCTGTTTTTATTCCTGTACCATGTTGACTTTATTACAGTAGTTTTGTAGTATAACTTCAAGTCAGGGATTATGATGTCTCCTGCCTTGATTTTGCTGCTTAGAATTGTCTTTGCTATTCTAGGTCCTTTCTGGTTCCAGATGAATTTTAGGAGTGATTTCTCTAGATCTATGAGGTATGTTGATGGTATTTTCATTGGGATTGCATTGAATCTGAGTAACAGTTTTGGGAGAATGGCCATTTTCACATTTATTCTTCCTATCCATGAACAAGGGATGTCTTTCCATTTTCTGAGATCCTCTTCAATTTCTTTTTTCAGGGTATTATAATTTCCCTTTATAGATCTTTTACTTCATTTGTGAGATTAATTTCTAAGCATTTCATTTTCTTGGATGCTAGTGTAAAGGATGTAGCTTCTCTGATTTCTGTCTCCGTGATTTTCTTGTTAGTGTATAGAAATGCTATTGATTTTTGAATATTGATTTTGTATCCAGCTACATTGCTGAATTTATTTATTATATCTAGGAGTCTTTCAATGGAGGTTTGGGGATCTTCTATGTAGAATATCATGTCATCTGCAAATAATGATAATTTAACTTACTCTTTTCCTATCTTTGACTCTTTTATTTCTCTCTCTTGTTTAATTGCCCTGGCTAGTATTTACAGTACTATATTGAATAGGAGCGGTTGCTTATGGGGAGAAAGGGAAGTTAATTTTTAGCCCACATGCTGGGAGACTCACGGGAGGTGCTATCTGACTTTTCTCTTCCTGAAATCCCCATGGCTTGTGGCTTGTGAGGCTTACCAGCAAGGCTGGCTAGTTGGCTTCTTGTTGGGTCTTTCCAGTCCCAGTATTCCAGCAACCTTTTTTAGGTTTTTGATTGCCTTCAACTTTTTAATGGAAAATGTTACAAATTTACAAAAGGAAATACAATATGGTAATAAAAGCCACTACTTACCATCATAATATACCATCATCATTGACCAGTATCTATTCAGAACAAACCTATTTTAACTATGTTTTCTTATCCCCCTATACTATTTTTAAACAAATCCAGACTTCATATCTTTTCTTAAAGATAGCAGTCTAGGGCCATGAAGGTGGTGACGACAATATTATTTTGTTGCCACGTGAAGCATTATCTTTTCAGGGCCTTGTTATTCCTTTGCAGAAACATTCTGGTAGGCAGGAAGTTTGAGGAATGAGTTGGATTATACATCTCTTTGAAGGACAAAGATATAGGGAGTGACTTTTAAAAAATTCATGTGTGATCCTGATCAAAGCATTTCTCTAATTACTGGATAAGGAGGAAATTAAGTTATGTTCTTTTTCTACAAGTTTGAAAAGAAAAAGGAGATATAGATATTGGCAGTTGATATTCAATAATTGCACAAGAATAAATTGAGACTGGGATCTGAAATAGCCTTATCTATTCTTTTCTGGCTGTTACGAGGAATTTGTGTTTGGATAGGGGGAACAATGAGAGGGAAGTTTTGTGTATCAGTTCCTAGGGTAGCGATGGAGAGTAGCAAGCCAGCTGATCGATTTCTGGAGATATATATATATATATATATATATATATATATATAGCTACTAGGTATTGAATCCAGACTTTTTGTACTGAGCTATATTCTCAGTCATTTTTATTTTTATTATTTTGAGACAGGAATCTTGCTTAACTGCCTAGACTGTTCTTAGATTTTCAATCTCCTTTCCTTAGCTTTACAAGCCACCAGAATAATAGATGTGTGCCACTATGCCCAGCCCCATAAATAAGTTTCTTTTGTTTATTTTTGAGACAGGTTTCACTATGTAACCCGGCCTCAAACTTGTGATGAACCTCTTGCTTCAGCATCCTGGGATTATAGATGTGCACCACACGCCTGGCTTCCCAAAAAAGATTTTTGAACCCCATGTGAAAAAGTTGTAGGTAAAAGCTCAACTAAACAGTGAGTGATGCATGAGTCCCTGAGGGTGAGACAGCATGCACACCCATATGGCCCCCAGAGGTTTGGGTTTTGAGAATCTTGGGAGACAAGAGATTGTGATTTTCTTACACCAATGGGAATGGCCATGGAGAGAGGCAATGAAGGAACAAGAGAACAAAAATATTGCCTGCACTTTTCTGCTAGGAGCTGACATACTGATTTAAAAACACCTTTAAGACATTTCCAAGATACACTTTCCCTAGAAGAAATGAGGTAGTTAAATTTCTTTCCAGCCCTGAGAACTAACTGTGCTGAACTGAGATCCAGAGTGGAGATAAAATCAGGTAGAGGCAGAACAAAGACGTGGTGATTGTGGTCAGGATCAACCGGCGGGCATCCTGCCTGGCTTTCCATCCTCCCTTTGCTATTTTGAACTCTTCGAATTTGAAAAGCTAATAAATACTTTCTCATTTGTAAAATAGAAGACACTTTCTTTATGGAGGACTATTTAATTCATGTAAAATGCTTAAAACAATTCTTTTTCCATGTTAGGGACATAATGTACTATCTACTATTATTCTTATTGTTATCACTGGTGGTCCACAGATGACGGTGAAGAGTAGAAGTGTGGTCCACTGGGTAAAGTCCAGCCTACTAAGCAATGGTACCAGTCAGTGCTTGATTACCACTTGTTTTCCATATGTACTTGTTTCCTGTCCAGCTTTTCCTTTCCCAGCACTCACTGCTGGCTGCCTATTGAGACTCTAAACCTTTCCCAAGGGCATCCTGAGAGGTGACATTCTCTACTGAGCATCTCAGTATGCACCCTCAGCAAAAATTCACCCTTTCCTGAATGCTCAAGGCTCTTGTGCTAGTGGTTGACAGATCCCATTGCTCAATGCCGTGCCTTCCCATGTGGCAGGATTATGACTCTTGAAGCCATGAGCTCCATCTTATTTAATTTAGCTACTCCTGAATAGGATGGGCCCTTATGGGCTGCTGGGGATTCAGTGAGAGAAAGACACAGCCATATCTAAAGGTCCAGGGGGAGAAACTGATAAGTAAACAGATAGCATGCAAGGTAATTAGGCCATAATCAGATATTACCAAAGTTCTCTGGGAACCCCAGGGAATGAACTGCTAATTCATTTTCATACCCTCCACAGTGCACACTATCATACCCTAACAGATGCTCAAGGAACCAAAACAAAACACAAAACACGGCTGAATGGAAGAGACAATTAACCGAAGTATACATAATTTGACTCTCTCTTGACTTCTGTGCCTTGTGACCTCCTCTAACACTTCATTCAAGATTTATAGCTCTGAGAAGAGTCCACTTGGCATTCTTTTTCCAGGTCTGGATCAAGAACAATCCTATTGTTACTGGGTTTGTGGGTGTCAGGAACTCCTTTCAGAGACTCTTTTTAGGTTCTTTTTGTTCTGAACAAAGAATTGGACAAAACAAGTGGAAAATGTAGTGAAGTTTTACATATATTAAAGGCAGAAAAAGAAATATGCTCTGCAGGGTGAATGGAGACCAATTTAAAGTAGAAAAAGAAGGATGGTCTACAGAGTGTGAGTGAGCCACTGTGAAAGAGAGAACACAGGCTTATTGGTTGTGATCCTCTTTTTATCTTGAACTCCTCAGGCTGATGTCAGATTTAAATTGTCCTATCAAAAATCTGTTTGAGTTTTTATGAGAAGAACTGAAGATAGCATTTTCTGATGGGATCCAGGTGCAGGGCTTGGGTGCGTGTCTCCTGGATCTCCACCGCTGACAGCTCACACTCATTGACCCAGCTGGCTGGTCATCCCCTAACCTCCTGCCTCACTGTAAAACAGTAGTGAGAAACCTATGGCCTGAGTGGGGTGCTCCAGGCTGTTTGTATCATTGAAAGTTCTAAAAGGTTTGCCAATACTGTTGTAGAGGGAGTGGATGTGATGAACTCTGAATGTAGGATGTGGTCTATATTTTTTCCACTCTTCCTTCTGTGTTTCTGGATCTGTCTTAACTGGGAAAATAGAAACATCATAGTTGTCTGGTTGGACTGGTCCTAAGATGTCCTATATTGGAGCACAGAAGATATTCTTCAGTGTCTTAGCTTAGAGTTGCTCACTATGATGTAACTGACAAGGATGGGAAGACATGAGACTAATGAAAATAAGTCAGTCATGTCCTGACCTTCACCCTTTCTGAGAAAGCAGTCCTATCTGGCCAAGACTGAAGAAAAGCAAGGCTAGAATTAGGATAGTCAGCAAACAAATCTTAACAAGGTGTTTATGAAGTCTTAGTCACTGCTAAAATTTTCTTTGGTCGATAATGCATTTCCATTTTTATAGTTATAACAAAATACTAGTGACTGGGTACTTTATAAAGAAAAGAGGATTATATAGCTCATGCTTTTGGAGGCTGAAGGTCTGAAATCAGGCTTCCCATGTCTCTCTAGCCCCTCATGAGGGACCCTTTGCCTGAATCACAAAGTGTTAGAGAAGCAAAAAGAGAAATTGCCACCTGGGGAACAGGTCAACTGCAAGGGGTGGTTTCAACTTACAATGACAACTCATACTCAAGAGAACAAACTGGGGTTCTTTGAGAACTACATTAGTCCCTTCTGAGCACAGTAACCCCAGTGATCTAATTTCTTTCTGCTAGGTCCCACATCTTAGTTTCTACTACCTCTCAACTTTACCACATGGAGGACCATTTTTCTAGTACATGAAGCCTGGAGAACACTTGAACCATATCTGAACTGTAGCAGTAATGTTATATCCATGATCTTTATGATCTTGATCCCAGTCCATGACACTGTCCATCCCTTGAACTTATCTGAGCCTAGTGATTATGCCACTTATTTATCATATGACATGTTGCTGTGAGGTTGTTATTTTAAAGGTACTAGTAATATTCCATGCTTATAGAGAATATGCTATGTACTAGGATCTTTACAAATAATATTTAATTTTGATGACAAAACTCAGAAGCAAGAACTGTTATTATCCCTACTTTATAGGTGAGGAAATCAATGCTTTAATAGATAGTATATAACTTGCCCAAAGTTAAGCAGCTGGTAACAAGCAGTGAAGCTGGACTTTGAGCTCTCATCAGTCATGAACTAGCAAGTTTGGCTTTCTTATCTCTAGGAACTATAGAGTAAGCTCTTTGAAAGCCAATGTTATAATTCAGTTTTTCTGCTGTGCTCAACACAGCCACTGATTGATTGCCTGCTTGACCCTCAAGATTATTTTAAACAAAATAGAACGTTTCTTTTAAGGTGTCCAAATTCCTTAGAAGAAAATTTCCAACTTGTTTCTAGAGAATCTCTGAGCAATAGAAATCCACTACTTTCCAATCTTGTGGTCATCTCCCCCTCCCAGGACCCCACACTGATCTTTTCTTAACACACACACACACACACACACACACACACACACACACTTAAAAACTAAGAGTAAGAGAAACAGAGGTTCAAATATTTCAAACAAGAACAAAGTGACTGAATCAAAATTTCACAAAAAATGTTGAATTCAATTTTAGTTGGGGCTAGGGGAGAAACTAAATCCTTGAAGCCCTGCCTGTTTTGGTTATGGGTTGATGTTTAAATATTCTTTGCATCCCCACCAAAGATTGCAATTAAATTAGAAAGTGGCCAAAAGGACTTGTTATTTATGTATTTGTGCCTCCTGATTATGCTTGGCTGCTTGCAGCTTTTTTGAGCCACCAGTGAAGGTGTGCTTTATATAGCACCAGAGGGTATGTGTGAAATGTTCTTTGAGTAATGACTGCAAGGTGCTCAGAGAAGACTTGACTTTATTTAGACATTCAATTTCTTCACAGTTTCCTCCCTGAGAGAACTCTTGGCTTCATCTCCAGACACCATGTGTGTGGTAAGTAAAAAGGGGTCTGGATGGGGGAAGGAGGATTGATTGTAGGATCAGGGAATAATAGATTTTTGTTATGAGAGAGATTGCATCATTCATACTTGGAATTCCCATGTGATACAGTTTGATTAAATGTTTATATAGCCCAAGTTACCCTCAGCTACCCAGATAGTTAATGCTCCCCAGGCATTGTTCTTCTCAGGGAAGAGTAAAAGTTATCCAAATCACTTGATCAAAGATAAAAGTTCAGAGATGGCACTGAGAGGTGCATTCTTGCATGAAGAGTTAATACCATAAAATATTTGCTGACGTATTATCTCCAGTTTATGAAACAATACATTAAGCACAGCCAGTGGAAAGGAGAACTACAAAAAATTTGTTCATTTAAAACTATGTATCTGTATAAAATGGAATTATGGCTCAGAATGAGTCTCCCCATAACAAACACTTGGGAGAGAATCACGGATTGTATCATCTGCAATTTACCTGGATCTAAATGTGCAGAAATAAGCAATAATCTTGAGTTTTCAACTACTATATCCTCCATGGTCTCCCCTATTCTGAGATGAGGATTTCTTCATCATTTATAAATACCTTCATCATTTATAAATCAGACACCTTCATCATTTCTAAATTGTGAAATAGACAGACAACTGGTAATTCTACCTTGCTATTACCAGAGAGTGTGCTCCTTGTTTTAAACTCTATTCAGTAAATATCTGGGAGCACTTTCTGTGTTCTGGATGCTCCATCCAGGGCAAATTGGGGATTTGAAGATAAATAGAACTTAATACACTTGAGCTCAAGGTTCTTAGGAGCAGCCCACTTACTGTAAGATCTCCTGAGAGAATGTGACCTCCAGTGATGATGTAGAGGACTCGGTAGAAAATGGCCTTCCCGGTAAACATGCAGGAAAATGTGTGCTCTTCCTGTGATCTGTGGAAGCCCGAGAGTGTGAAGGCAGTCTCTGTCTTGGGTTTTGGTGGGGCAATATCCTTGTCCTACCTTTAAGCACTCACAAGTAGATGGCAGATGACAGGGCTTTCTTTCCCACAGTGGAAGAGACTTGGGGGGCTTGTCATGAGCAGGGGCAACAGTAGAAACCCAACATTCAGGATGATAGCTTAGGAGCAACCAGTGTCTAGCTCTGTCTAGCTTCTGGGATGCCTCAGCCCAGTTTCCTCTGAAGTCAGATCTAAGAAGAAGGATGCAAGACACAGTGGTGAGATTGGCTTTGGGGTACCATCTTCACTCCAGGCAGCTGGTGCTGGCTTCTCTAGGAGGTGCATTTGCATATTGGAAGGCTCTCTGGTGTCCCTATTCCTCACCTCAAGGTCCTCAACACTACAGCATTTCCCAATGGGCTGATGTCCTCTTCTTGCATTCCTTGTTCTTTAGGTCAAATCCTCTACATCAGCAGGATCTGCTTGAACTGCCTCCTTTCCAAATGACTCCTGACCCCTTCTGCAGCATCTACTGAGTACACTGGACACTCAAGACACTCTGAGATACCAAAAGGCAGAAGAGCCATTGGACTGATGCTGGCTGGGTGTCCTGATTCTGCCGGCAGAATCCAGGTCCCAAAGGACCCAACTTCCAGGGTCATGATATGTCCAGTAACCTCCAACACAGCATCAAGAACAGGTCACACATCTCCCAGCCATCAGATCACTGGGGCATGTTGAGATTCTCTTCCTTAGCCTGAGAGTATAGGACTGGGAAAGGAACTCCCTCTAGGGTATCCACTCCTAGACTCTCTCCCAAGAGAAAAGGTACTATAAAACATTTCATGAAGCACCTGAAGCACTGTATGAGTATTTATTTAGGTGACTAAAAAAAGCTCAAGGAGGAAGAGGCTCCTACAAACTGGGATTCCCTTCTGAGATGTTAGGTTGACTTTGCTCCTGAATTGTAACAAGATGATCTCTACCTTCACAAGAAGTTGCCTTTGTTCTATTGTTTGGTGGCTGTTCCACAACTCTTAAGATCTATGTGCCTACAGCGTCCCTTGATCCAGAAAACAGGACACACCAAGGAGATGAAAAGCTTGGCTGAGCTGAGCTCCAAGGGAAATCCTGGTCATTAAAGAGCAAATGTCCCTCCGGAAGGACGCTGAGTTCCTCATAACGCGAAAACCTTCTTTGATGAGAGGTTTTTTTTTTGTTTTGTTTTGTTTTTAATTGGGTACAATGTTAAGGCACAGGGCTTGGAGCCAGGAATATCTGGGTGTCTACAGTGGGCTTCCATACCTTGGCAGCTCAGTAGAAGCCCCCAGAGCATGTGCAGCAGGGCCGGGGCTGGAATCCCCTAAAGAAGGACTTCTTAATTATCAGCCGCCTGCCACACAGGGTAGAGAGCTTCATCACTAAAGATGTTTCAGCAGAGACTGCATAATTACATAGTCAGGACTCCACAGTATCACAATCTTCAAACTCCAAGACCTATTTCTTGTCAGTTCTATTAAACTGAAATCTCCTTCAAGTGTTGGTTTTTATTTCCTTCCTCTCTAGAATCATATGGAAAGAATGTTGTTGCTGACATCCAAGAGGCCTGATGATTTGGACACTCTGACTTGGAAACCCTGATGATTTGGACACTCTGACTCCTATCTAGTCTTGGGTTACCTAGACTTACTGTTTAATTCTTACCTTGTAGGTTAAGTTGAGTTTTGACCTTTTATCTTGGGAATTTATCAGGAACTAAAGATGTCAGAGTTGTACCTGATCAGGGAACCAGGGCTGGAATCCATGCAACCGTTCATTTCCCTCCATTCCGCACTGGGGTGGATTCATGGCTGTGTCTGAATACACCAGAGCTATGGGGAGCAGGCACTTATCCAGCTGAGACTTGAAGTTGTCCAGAATTTTCTATGTATATAGACACTACCATGCTTATTATTCAAATTTTGCTTTATCTCAAAAGCTTGCATTTGAAGGAGGAGGCAAGGACCACTTTTCATCTACAAGTGGTGTGCTTTTGTGGCAGTGCAATTGCTTAAAAAAGTTAAAACCTAAAAGAATGCAGAAAATACATTTGAACATTATCCCCTTGGAGAAAGACAATTTCCATACAAATGTAACTCTTAGGAGTAGACTCCTTAACTCTATAGCACCCTCTGAATTCTTAATCTATTAGATTACCTAGAACAGACTAATCTAGAAAGAAGGGATGCATAACTTGTCCACAAATATGTTGGTTTTCTGTGTGATGAGTGCCAGGTTGGTGGGAGGGGATGTTTAGATCCAAGGTCCAGAGAAATCTCAGGATCATGACCCACCTAGGCTGCAGGGCACTGTAAGAATCTTACTCTTGCATTATTAGTCTGTGCTTCTCAGAGAACTTGGGATGGATGAAAATCTTCTCTTCTCCTCTCTTTCAGCACAGGATATCTGTACTTCTCTGCTCTGCTTTGTAGACTAGCCTGGTCATGAGATTTTTCTCTAGAGGGATGTTAGCTGAGGACAGTAAAAATCCACTGATGCTATCCACATGTCTCATACTGTAGATGAAGGGTCTGGGGCTCAAGACAGGAGAGGAGTTCGTGGTTGTGGGATTGTTAGCACCAGCTTGGATCAGGACTCATTGCCCTTCTGTAGCCAGGCCTGATGGATATCAAGATAGCTCTACTGTTCCAGTGCTACCAGAGGAGAATGTGATGCAAAACACTTTCTGAGAAAGGCCAGAGGGTCTCAGATTTAAAAGGATAAGACAGAGGTGAGGGGAAGGTGGTGTGAAGCTCTAGGTGCTAAGTACTTCCAGTCCAGGGGCTTTTAGGACTGCCAAGAGAGATAAAGTGTAAGCTGTACAATTCTGCTTGCAGTTCAGAGACTGTTTACTTCCTGACTTCTCAAGGATGGGTGGTCTACCCATGGAACCTGTGGTCTGCCCATGGCAGATTTTAGAGACCACAAACTTCCTCAACCTGTACCAAAACATTGTGTGTCTGGGCTTTACTCTGTACCCAGAGTCTAGAGAAAGAGGGATTTTATAGTTCTTACATTCTCAAAGGGGTTAAGGGCCACTATAAATCAACGTCTCTTGGAAACCTTGTGCCCAGACTGGCTGGCTCTTTCCTCCAAGTAACTTCTTTGGCTTGCCCTATACTTCCTCTGCGGTAAGAACAAAAGCTGCACAAGTCTCCAAATTTGGAATTGCTATTCTACTGCTAGATTCCTCATTTGTGTGTCTGTGGGAGGACTCAGGGAGGGAAGAGGGTAAAAGACTATGCATTCCGTGTGTGTGTGTGTGTGTGTGTGTGTGTGTGTGTGTGTGGTGCAGTGACAGTCAGAGCGTGTTTTCTTTCCTCTTCCTTCTTTCTATTTGGACAAGGAACCTCTCTGGTTTGAAGACCTGCATTTACTGTTGCTTCAAAGGCTTTGCTTGTTGCTTTCCGATCTGCATGGCCTTCCAGGGCTTGGCTTTGGCCCTGCATGAGCCAGTAACTTGGGCCAACGACAACAGCGGAAACTGAGACAGCTCTGGAAAAATATTTGTTTAATTAGCAGAAATGATCTGTGATCAGAATCCATGTTTAACTCCCTGGCCTGGTGCCACGCCTGATGAATTTTCCTTCAGAGCTGTTTTTGGTTTTGAACTAAGAAGGTCCAACCTGCATACTGAGGAAGGCAGACACTCAAGTTTGATCAGATCAGGGGTCTTTTCCTGTCAAACACACACTAAGGAAATCATGGTGGGGGTGTGCTGGTTTGTTTCAGCCACCAGGCAATGCCATGAGGACCTGGCTCTGCCACTGTTGTAGTCAGGGGTTATGAGGACAATTAGAATCAGGACATGAAGTTTATAATATTGTTTTATGATGATCACCCAGAGTTAACACAAGAAAATGCAGGAAATTTATCTACAATGCTAAAGACATAGAATATTTAGCCAAGGGCCTGAATCCCACAGCAATGTCCCACGAGTCCAGAGGAAGACCCAGAGCTCATGACAATGCCTCCCATGAGTCCATCTGGAGGTCTAGAGCCCTCAAGAAGGACTCACACCAGTCTTTTTTACGGATCCATGCTGAGAAGGCCTGAAGGTCAGCGGTGGAAGCCAGAAAGTCTATGCCAGCAGGGTGAAGGAGCTGTACTGGTAGGTTGAGGATTCTTCACTGGAGCCGAGAAGTTATACTCACAACAAAGACCAGGGCTGTCCTGAAAAGCACCACAGCCATGCTCAGCAACATGGAGGCCCTACGCTCCTCTGACCACAAGCACAGTCAAGTATATGCCAGGAAGCCAGCATGACGAGTTCATCCTGGAGACCAAGTGGCACATGTCTTCCTCTCCAGATCCAGAAATCAATGCTCGATGTGAGGACCAGAGCTTCTCCAGGAGAAGCTGGAATGGCTCAAACAGCAGCACACAGGAGAACCCACAATGCCTCAATTCTCAACGCACCAACGCTTCAACACATCTCCTTCTCTTTCTCCACATCTCCATTTATGCTGGCAACCTTCCTCAAGTGGAACATCTATGCTCAGCAGCATGGTGATTTAATTCTGCTGGCATTAAGTTGACCACCAGTTTTTAATCCATAACAGTCATCACGGCTAGTTCTTCAGTGAGAGGGAAGGCATGTTGCTTGCTTTGTGATGTGTGTGGGAGCTTGGAAGCAAGTGGCAAGGTGGTCTCAAAGAAATGGCTAGAGGGCAGCTGAACCCCATAAATAAAAGGGCTGTGTAATTTATGTATCTGAATGTGTTGCAGGAAAGGGATCTTAGAGAGCGGCCTCATGGTCTGCAAGAGTCTGCTGGTACACAGTGATAGGGAGCAAACACGTGGCTGGCCCTGTGGAACCACCTCAGTTTGGCTTTATGTCAAAGTGGCCTGTAGAAATCACAAGGATGAATCATGAATCTGCCGAGAGAGGAGACAAGTCCAGACAAACCTGAAGCTGTTTTCAGCCTCGAAGTCAGGATCACTCTGAGGTTACTTGAATCTCCACTGAATGGCCCCTAATCACTCTCTGGCTCTTCAGACTCACCTGGTATCTCTAGAATTCTTTTTAAGACTCTTTTTAAGCTGTCCTTAGGTTCATTGAGACCATTTTGAGTAAGAACACTTTGTGTCACTGAGGAGGTAGATTTGCCAGTTCCAAAGAGACTTTTTTTTTTTTTTTACAGAAAGGAGGGTCTCCTCCAGAAGCCAGGGGCTGTCCAGGTTTCTTTGGGGTGTCTTGAGAGCCTTCTGGTTGCCCCTCCATATCTACCAAGTATCAAAATTCCCTCAGGAGACTGTCCCACATAGGCAATAACTCTGCACTCTGGCTTCTGGTTGACTCAATAAATGGGGAACCCAGAGGGCTCAGAAACAGGAGGCAAGGTGTCAGCATCTACTCCACCCTACACCCCTTCCTTTCTTAGCATTCTTTCCATTTGTTTTCTCCTCTTCTAGGTCTGGTCTGGTCTCTCCCTTCACTTCTCCAGGTCTCTGCATTCAGTATGTGCCAGGCTGCCGGACTCTGTTGGCTTCTCTGAACTCTTTCTCCCTTCATAATTTGCCCCCTTGTTATACTTTCCTAGAATTATCCTGATTAGAGCTGGCATGGTCTCCTGATGGGTTCCTGATTCATGAAGCAGGAAATTGTCTTTTCTGGGCTTTTCTAGACTTTGATAACCTTGTTTTCTGAGCGTAAATCTCCCCCAAGATGTATATCACAGACAAACACATGATGGAAAAGGTTTTTTAAATTTTTTTTTAATCTCCAAACAAAAAAATAAGTCCTAGAGTGCAAAGCTGCTGTCTCATTGCTGGGACAAAATACCCAACATCCAAAGTTAAAGGAGGAAAGGCTTATTTAGCTCAAAGTTTGTAGAGATTTCAGTCCATGACTGGCTGGCTTCAAGGCAGGGTGGCACATGGCACAGAAGCTACAATTTATGGTGGCAGAAGATACTAAATGAAACAAGAGAGGAGAAGTGAGCAATCCTTTCTGTCCCTTATACTGCATGGAGGATACTGGTATTAGGGAATCCAGTCAGTGCTTAATTCTAACATTCTTAATCCTTGTATTGTACTACAAATCAATCATACACTCTATATTCAGCCATCTTTAAAAAACCTCTATGACTGCATGAGACTTTGGGGGGACATCTAGATACAAACCAAAACAGCTGTCTGTGCTTATAATACTAAGGCCTGTGCTTGGCTGGTTGGTCAGGGCTCTGAGATATGCAGTAACCAGGTTGAGTGATCTTGTACTAATGGCTGATCTCAGGGGTGGGTTACGATCCTTCATTAAATACCAGCATTAAATTCTGTCCTCTTGGGGACCTGATTTTGATTATTGTGTTTACTACATTTCAAGTCTTTTATTATCCTATTGATATTTCCACCCTCTGCCCTTAGCTTTAAGTAAAGGGGACCAGGCTGACATTCTGCAGGTGATCAGGAAAAGCTCTAGTGTGCACACAGGATGAAGGACACAGGGTAAGATGCTGGTCTTTCACCATGAATATAAGTTTTATATTTGTGGAGAGTCAGAATCAGAGAGGCAGAGGGCCAGAGTAGGGTGTCCAGTGAATTACAATTTCTGTGAGGATTTCTACAACCCTTGTTTTAGACAGAGGTCTCCGCAGGGAAGACAGAGCGATTTCAGGGAGAAACTTGTCCTTGCATGGTCTCAGGAATGAGGGCTGGTGTGCTGAGTTCAGAGAAGAGGGAAAAATCACAAGAACTAGGTAGCTCAGAAGCTCCAATGGGTAGCTTTGGTTGGTCACTTTGGAGAGACTCTGTAAGTCACTCCTATAGAGATACTTGTACACTTTCAGATAAAAAAAATTAAATAGAAACCCAGATCTTGGGGTTTTGCTGTCTCTGCTCCAGTGAGAACCAGCTAGCCACACTACTTTTCCTGCTACCTGTGACTTTCCAACACTCTCCAACATGCAACTTCCTTGAACCCATTTCAGATACCAGTAATCAGGCACTTCTTCCATGCTGGGGTCCCACATCACTTTCTCCAAGTTTCCAACTTTTTGGCGGGGGGCAGCACCTGGACTGAAACTCAGGACCTCATATTTGCCAGGCAGGTGCCTGAGCTGTATCCCTGATCCTAAGTTTCCAACTTTTAATTATTTTACCCTCTTCCTTTTGTTTCTTTAACCTTGGGGGGGGGTGATGCTTTGTTTTTTAATCCCTTTCAGTTACAAATTAGTGATTTGAGGGACGGGGTGAAACCAGGGAATAGGATCCAGTGTCATTCTATCACTGAGCTTCATCTCCAGCCCTTTGAATGTTTATTTCAAGACAATATCCCACTAAATTGCCCTGTACTGGCTTCAAATCTTTGATCTTCCAGCCTCAGCCTCTGGAGTAGCTTGGATTAAAGAAAGTCTCACTATGTCCAGTACAAGTGAACAATTTTGTACCTATACAGGCATTTGCATGAAGTTTTCTTGACTGGTGTGACTTTGTCTTTTGTCTGAGCTCTGACTCCTGCTTCTGCATCTGTTTGGGGAGAGAGAAAGCTGTGTTGGTATGTGGAGGCAGGAGGTCAGTGTGGAGCAAGCATGTGTGAGGGAAGTAGAGAGATGGCCGAGAGGTGAGGGGACTCTGAGGGCACCCTGAGTCACTTAGCTGACTTGGAAATTTGGTCTGGGACCAAATATACATCTGGGAACCTGGGTGGTGTTGGGGGACAGAGGAATTGGGAAGGCAACTCTCCTGGAGCTGCAGAGTTCTGGGCAACCACTAATATGAGAATTCTCATCTCTGGATCCTTTCTGCTTGGCTAATGTCACTGCAGAGAACCATTTCACCAGGGTACAAAGCCCTGGTGTGTTACCCACACAGGGTTAGGTCTCAATTGCTGAGCTTCTTCAGGGCAGCTGTGTCCCTTCTGCAGGAAAGCAGGGCTAATTGTCTGGTATCTCATCTGCCTGAAAGAGACACCAAAGTGAGTTACCACTAGCCAGGCAGATTTGCCCAGTATCTAAATCCTTCTGCCTTGGAGGTTGAGTCTGGTTCCAAGGGATCCTCAGACTCCTCTGCAAGTAACCTTCTCTCTTGCCTGTTTCTACCAGTTCCTTGGGCAAGCCCAAACCAGTTCCAGCTGGCTAAAGATGCTTGGTTTTGAGCTGGGTCCTTCATGAGGTCTAGAAGCTGCTGGAATAGCAGAGAGAGCCTCCTAGAAACAAGATTAGCATGGCACAAGGCAAGCAGGATGGACTTAACTTATCCCCCCAAATTCTATGTCAAAGTCCTACCCCTAGGACCTTTGGAGACAAGGTCTTTGTGAAGATCATTAAATTAAAATGAGGCCAGGAGGAGAGGCCTCAATCCAATTCCACTGGTGTCTCTACCAGAAGAAATGAAAACATCTAGAGAGAGCCTCTGGATACAGGTGCACAAAGGGACAGTCATAAGAGGAGGCAGCAAGAGAGTGGCTGCTTACAAATCAAGAAGAGAAGCCTCGGAGGAACCCAAGCCTGTTAACCTTTGATCTTAGACTTCTGGGTTCCAGAATCGTAAGAAAATAAGTCTCTGCTGTATATGCCATCCAGTCTATTTTGCTATGGCAGCCCTGGATTACAATTCTTGCTGTCTTCTCCACCTGAGTGCATCCTGCTTTGTGGGTTTTCTATCTGGATTCATTTGCTGTGGCTGCTGTAAGGAATGACCACAAATTTAGAGACTTGAAACAAGTGTACCCTCTTATGGTCCAGAGCGTAGAACTCTCCAATGAAGGCATGGTCAGGACCGCTTCCTTCTGAGGACCTCCGGGAGAATCTGTCCCCTTACCTTGCTTGGCTTCTACAGGGTGCTGGCATTCCTAGGGTCCTGGCCCCTTCTTCACATTTCTCCCCCCACCCCGATTCCTGTGACCCTTGTCTGCCTTTTATAATGATCCTTGTTGTCAAATGAGATCCACCTCTGGATCCTTCATGTAATCACATCATCAAAATTTCTTTTTTCGTGTATGGTCACACATTCCCAGGCTTCTTGGAGGATGCTATTATTTAGCTAATCACAGTCCTGCTCCATTTCTCATCCCATTCCTAACTGTGCAGCCTCAGAAGAAGCTGCCTGGAAAATCAGAAGTCAGCCAGGAAATGCAGCTACTTCCTAGATGTGGGAGCTTGGAGGAGTTACTCAAGCTTTGAGCCTTGACTTCCTCACCTAGAAAATGGGAATAGTGGTACTGCTAATTTAAACTAATTTGGGCCTGAGGACATCTCCATACTTTGCATTTCTGTATAAGGAGCTGCAACCTAACTTAGTATTAAGCTTACTAAAGGCTACCTAGGAGTCTAAATTTATAACAAGTGGCTGAGCCTCAGATAATCAAAGCAGCTAAACTTCAGCCCAACATAGGAGGCATTTAATGTGCCATGTTCAAATAAAGCAAATGGGGAGCTGTAACCAAACAAACTGTTTCTGGGCCTCATTTCCTGTGCCTTGTCTGGTCTATATCTATTTCCGGTTCATAGTGTCCAGCAGCACTCTCTGAGCCTTTTCTGATACTGTTGGTTGACTGATTGGCCAACTGTTTGCTCCATTAAACTCTGTGAAATGTAATCCTTCTAAAGTTTTTCTTTTCTGAGTCATCATGAAAATTCAGTGGAAATTTTATTTTTGCTTGGAAAGAGCTTAGCATAATGTAGAACATACTATGTCATCTGTAAGTGTTGATTGTAACGATGATAGTATTGTCATTGTCTGTTCAGCAGTAAGGCATATGGGAGCCAGTACGGCAGTGCTGCTGTGTGTGTGAGTGTGTGTAAGTATATGTGAATGTGTGCTTTTAACACAGCATGAAATTGGTAGGTTCAGGACAGGATGGCGCCTTTGACAACTACTCACTGCCAAAGATTCTTTCCTATGAGGGAAAGCCACAAGCTACTGGCTCAAGCATATACTGATCTTTCTTCCCTCCCCCTTACTTCTGGGAAATTTATTGATAGGAAGTTGCATTAAGTTGACTTCATTCCTCTGCCCTGACACCCCCATCCACCCTCAGAGTTTACACCCATTATTAGTCACACTGAGTGAATCGGAAGTTGGATACAAGGTGAGATATTACCCTTAGGTAGATCTCTCCACCCCTGGGAGGTGCTTGTGTGTGCTAACTCCCCATGTGTATGAGCATGTGCATACATTTCTATGTGGAGCACATGTGTGTGTGTGTGTGTGTGTGTGTGTGTGTGTGTATGTGTGTGTGTGTGTGTGTGTGTGTGTGTGTGTGTGTGTGTACCTGTATGGAGTATGGGCAAGGAGAAGGGGGCTGAACTTACTTCGGCTCCACTAAAGTGAAACCTGTAGCTTTGTGTGGAGTTGGAGCTGAGGTTCCAGAGTCGGAAGTGCTGGAGCTGGGATTTTCACTGGCTCCTTGTCTTGGTGTGAGTGCGTGGTGGGTATGGGGGTGGAGAGCTGACACTCTGCCTCTAGTAATTAGATCATGACTTCAGGCGTGGCTAATAAACTGCCTGTTGGCAGACTCTGGGCTGGAGGTGGGGCAGGGACAAGCTGGGGCTGGAAGCTCTTTGGGGAGTGAACAGAACCTGATGGTAAGGGCAAAGGTTTTTGAATCAGACGTGACCACAGGCACAGTCCTTGGTGTCAGCTGTCTCGGTTTCCTGATCCAGAAGACGAGACATGGTCTTTACACGCTTAAGAGGAGGATTTGATGAGTGAATGTAGGTTAGCTTCATTAGCTTCTAGAGTGCAAGGCTCAGAGGTGTGTGTGTAGGGGAGGGGTCCCCCGGGCACTTAGAGGGCCATCCATAATACCTGCTCTGTAAGTGCTGGGCACAGTGCCTGCCATACAGTGCTTTCCTGTCCTTCCCATTCCACACTGGCCTCTTCCACCTGCCCCCTCCTCAGTCCGCACACAGACCAGGCCTTGGGGAAGTCTTCCAGAAAGTTGGTTTACCAGGGTGGTTCCAGCCAGGTTCCTGTTTGCCTAAATCGTGAGTGTGAGCCCTTCAAAGGAGCCCAGCAGTCCCACACAGAAAGATGGCTTTTTTTTCCTCACACAGAAGAAGGAGACAGAACAGTTTGCTAAGTCAGGCCCCATTAAATGCACAAAAAGACTCTTTATCCTGGCCTGAAATGGTATAAAAAACACCAGACACGGCAGAAGGGTGTGTGTTTGCTTCCGTGTTCTTAGAGATGTTTGGGTAAGCCTCACCCACTCTTGCTCTTCCTGCAGACCTATGCGTCCCCCACCGTCTAATCCTAACAATTATATCCGGGAGGGGTAGAATGGTCCAGTCAGAAGGGACTTCTGTGATTTTTTGCTCAAAGTACTTTTTGTGTGCATGTGTGCATGTGTGCGTGCGTGTGTGTGTGTGTGTGTGTGAGTGTGGATAGTAGTGGTAGTAATAGTGGTGGTGGTGGTGGTGGTAGTGGTGACTGAAACTGGAGTCTTCACACTGAGCTACATCCTTAGCCTTTGGGAAAAAAGGGTGTGTGTGTTTTTTTTTAGCAGTACCGGGGATCGAACTCACGATCATGTGCCTGCAAGGCAGGCGCTTACGCAGCTGAGCTAAATCCCCAGCCCTCTCCCCCAAAAATGTTTTTAAGATAAGTTCTCACCAAGTTTCTAGGTTGCCCAGGCTGGGCTTGAAATTGATTCTCCTGCCTCAGCCTCCCAGAGACCTGTAATGATATCAAGTTTAACCACTTTTTCAAACAATGACACATAGTATTTAAGTGGTACACGTACTACCTTTCTGTAACATTTCCACATGGTTTATATTATTGGGAGTGGTGCAACTCAGGCTCTTGGTGCAAAGTTCAAACCGCTAGTTACTTGTTGAACAGCCTAGAATCAGGTCACTTGCTTCTCAAATCAGGATTAGCCTGTTGTCACACACCATGATCCTTAGGAATGACTACAGACAAATATGCTTGTTTTTAAGCCTTTTGTAAATAGTACAGAGAGAGCTGTATTGTGATTTATTTGTCCCATAAGGGTTATTGTGACCTCCCTGGCAGGTCACTCTGTGACTGTGCACTTGTGCAGTGTGTACCCTGTGAGACGGAACATGGCAGTCCTGCTTCCAGAGCTAACTGAATACTAATGCCCACAGTCTGGTATAACTGAGCCCAGCTGTGTGGAAAGAAACCAGCAAGTGAGCCAGAAAGAAGTGTCCTTCCCTGCCAGACACATTAGCTGCAGGAGGAGACCTGTGTGTTCTAGGGAGGTTATGGGCATTTGGACGGGGGGAACTGATCCTCGGTAGAACATTTCTGGAGCTAGGAAGCCAGGCCTGGAACTTGTCGTCAGGCATCTGGAGAAGGAAGAGGGTCAGATATTTCTTCCTTGACTCAGCAAGTGACGTGAACATTTATGAGATTTTTCTCCCTCTGGTTACATTTCCTTATCTGTTAGAAACAAACACAGCAGGCCCAGCCCCTACCTGCCTGTAAGGACAGACAGAGCAAAAAAAAGCTCAGTGAGTGTGAAATCACCAAGACATTGTGTGGTATCAGGACTCTGGCTGTGGCATGATACCCAGGCCTTCCTGGGGGAGGGGTGTTCAGATAAAGGAAAAAGTTCTTTGTAATCTAGCAAAGAGATGCCCTTTGCCAGGTTGAGTGCATGAAAATATACCAGCCATCATAACTTTTTTCCTTAACTAGCCCTGAGCTTGAATTCATTTTTTTTAAAATTTTATTTAAGGAGAAAAAAAAAAAACAGAAAAAGGGTACAAGTTATACAGAATTTCAGAAAAAATAAGCAGTAGGAAATCACTAGTTAATTACATATTGTCATCTTAGAAATAGTTGTTCAAGTTACAAAATTAAAACATATAGAGGGGACTTTCAAACAGTGAGACTGCAAACAGTTTTGTTCAATGATCCAACAAAACTCAGTAATATGGTTATCTATCTTATACACTTAAATATATATGCAGTTATATCTTTTAGAGAACTTTCTTTTCCTTTCTTTTGTACAATGACAATTACACATTTTGGGTTTTATTACTCCCACACTTCTTATTACTTTTTTTTTTTTTTTTTAAGAAAGTAAAACCAAATGTGATATACCAGGACAGAGTCTTTTGCTGAAATATAATTAATATGTAATAAACCATATATGTAATATACAGCTGACAATTCGATGTTTCCACATGTGAAACACAGTGACGCTATCATTGAAAATAACATAAGCAGAGGCATCACCCAAGAAGATTTCAGTTGCCCTTTTGTAGTTCCTCCCTTCCTCTTCCTCCCATTCTGCGTCCTAGGCAACCACAGTCAATGTTAATTTAAAGATATTTTCAATTGTTGAAAGTATTGTATCTTCAGATTTTTAAATATGAAAATATAAAAAGGTGTGTCTTGGAATCTATAACATTAGGTTGTCTGAGCATTATAATGAGTGAATGTCTTTAACTTATGACTATATACTGAGAGCCAAAGCCTGGGCAGGATCATAGCATTACCCAGATAAGCTGCTTTGATGTGAGCAGCTTTTGAGTTCCATGTCTTTTGTTCATGTCTTTTGAGTTCCAGGACTCCTACTCATGTGAGCACAAATGAATTTTGTTAACCAAGTTCAGTGAAATCATGGACTTCAGCAATCCTTCAATGAGCTAGTCTGTATGGTAGTGAGAGACAGTCTCAGGACTAAGAGCCCTTCCAGAAAATTTCCCAGATCCCTGAATGTGTATTGGCTGAGGGATGGAAATCAGGGAAACTGAAACATGCCAACAGAAATCCTAGAGATTCATAATACAATTTGGAATTAGGCACCAGGATATAAACTCTGTGAGGGTAGCATTTTGTCTTGTTCTTCCCTGGGGTGCCTGGTATAGGATAGCAATTGGTAAAGATTTCGCTGGGATCAAAGGGTCTTTATGGAGGCAGAAGTAACTCCAGGTGAGGAGGGGTTAAAAAAAAGTCAGTGTTCAAGTAGCATCTGAGCTCATGGTGACTGGGTAAGCGTAAAAGCATTTACCCTTAGGTGCTGGTTTGCAATGACTTGGCCTTGAGTAAAGTCCAGTCAGCCACCACCTGCATAGGAAAGCAATGAGCCCAGTGGAATGCGTACAACTCTGGTCCGCAAGCCCACATCAGAATTCTGTCTCTACCATTCTGCTGTGTGATCTTAGGTATGCTCCCTAACCTCTATAAGCCTCAGGTTTTTAATATGTAAAGTGGGCCTAATAATGGTGCTCCTATACATTTGTTGCAAAAACTACATAAATTCATGTATGATTGACTGGTACAAAGTCAGCATTTGAGAAGTCATATTTGTTATACTTGCATTGAATGTTAAACATAGAGATCTCTCTAAAACATATATCTCTACTCCTTCAAGGATTTGGAAATTTCTGCTCTTCACTTTGATTGGAGCATGGTGGTGGGCCCAGGATGTGAATAACCTAGAGTGCCTGGAGCTAGCCACGTATTCAGTATTGTCTTGGGGATTCACTCATCTCTCACTTGGCACCTTCAGGAAGCCTTGGCTGATTACCACGATCAGGACTGTTAAATGCTGAGATATTTTCCTCCTTTTACTATCATCATGTTTTAACCAACTTACCTCACCATCCATTAGTTTCTCCTACTTCTAAGCCCCTTATACTATGTCAGTTTTAACCACAAAACCTTGCAACTGAGAGTGTAGAGCTTTGTGCTATTTCCTGCTGTGCTTATCTGTACCTGGATGCTCAGTTTGCACACGTTTCTTAAAAGCAGAAATTCTGTCTTGTACTTCTTTATGCCTTGAGTCGCATCTTTAGGATGGTGTTAAGTGGAAGGTAGGGAATCACCCAGCAGTCAAAATCAATCCTGATGGTCAACACACTGTGGGGAGAGCTTAATGACAGAGGGAAGGTACTTGTGTGTTGTGTGGTGAGGCTGCTTTACCTTTCTACTTGAAAAAGCTTTAGTCTGTCCTCTAGGAACGCTAAAAATTGCTATTGCTTTGATTCTGCTATCCTTGCAAAAAGGCCCTCAAGTGACTGAGCCCACCAGTGACTTTACCTAGCTGGCCCCCTTCTTTCGGTGTTCTGGTCATCCATCCACTGGCCAGCACAGTCCTTCTGCCATTCTCCCTTGGCAATGATGTGTTGGGCTCCTGGGAATATGATTGCAGGCTATTCATCAGCCTGTGTTTCTCACTTCTGTACCGCTGTGGTCTGTCCTTAGACTCCTCCCAATCTAAGGAGGAGCAGTCTTCCCACAAAGTTGTTCTTTCTGTCTCACACTAAAAGGGTACCATTACTGGCTACCCACTACTCAAGACCCACCCCGAAAAAGCAAGGACCAGTGAACTATTAGCTGCAGGTGAAGCTCACATAACCCTAGATGCCTCCAGATCTTTGCAGTCCCCTGACAGCATATCTGGCCTGCTCTTTGGTACACTTCTGTTGGAATGATTCGTAAGAAATGCTTCCTGTAAACAAAAACGAACAGCCAGAGAGAAGTCCCAGGGCTCTCTGTTACTGCACAATTCTTAAATTGAACTGGAAGAGAAAATCCATTACACAAAAGGATTTATGGGGAAGAGGAAAGGAGAGAATCTAAAGTAAACAGAGGAGGATCCAGTGACAGGCATGGGGGAGGAACACACACTCAGGAGGGCCAACTCATGCCCACCTCTGCTGGAACAGAAGCTTTTAACACACTGGCTGCTCTTTCCCTGCAGTAGCCATTAAAGTCAGTGCTAGGCATGGTTCTTCCTGGACCAGGGGCTCATCTGGCCACACTGTTTTATATAACTAGGTAGTCCTGGGTGTAGTGGTTTAGGTCACACATACCCTGATGTCATCATGAAACAAGAACAGTATGGGCTTTGGAGTCAGAGAGACCTGGATGCTTTACAGCTTGCTAGCTTCATGGTTTTAAGCAAATTCCTTTGCTTCACTTAATCTCAGTTTTTTCATCTGCAAAATGGGGGCAAAGCCTACCTGGAAGATTGCTATGAAGAATAACATGATATACATACAATACTGAATGAGACAAATCACCTAGCAGCTAATCATATTTAATAAAGTATCTTTATCTCTCATATAAGCCTTAAAGTCTAGTCAAAGGAAGCCAAGTAGAACTCAGGCCTTCTTCAGTGGACATATGCAGCTTCTTGGGGATTGAGAAAGCATCTGATCAGCTTGGTCTGTACAATAGTCCCACCTCTCACCTGGGGTTTTGTGTCTGTTGTGTGGTGGCATCTTGTCTCCAGCCTACAGATTGGATGCTCAGCAACACCTATCAAGACCAAAAGATGATGTCCTGAACAAGACTTACTTCTATCTGGGTGTGCCTACATTGGGGCATCCAGGACAACAGAGTGAAGTAGGAAACAGAGTTTTATCTGACTTTTGCAAAACTGAAAATACCTGGCTCAAGGCCTGGGGGAAGAGCCTAGATCTTCTGGCTCCTTCTATGAATTTTTGTTTGGAAAAGAAGTGGGGTGCTTTGTGAGCTTCACAAGTCCTGATGGAGACCAATGACTGTGGGTCAGACCACTTAAGACTCTCTGGAACACAACTATGTCCTGTGCAATGAGATAATACAGTAGCCAATGTTCACTTTCTATTACTTGGTTTTGAATGCCCTGTCACACTTTCATTCTCTTGAATGGTTTTATACTACTTTGTTATGTTTGATACTATTGTATATGAAGGTATGCTCAACTATTTCAAAGAGACATTATAGTAGCTACTGTTATATCGGGTTGTAAATATACTAATAACATTGAATTTTATTTTTTTAATTTATTTTTGCTTTTTGATATAGGGTCTCGCTATGTAATTCAGACTGGCTTTGAACTCTCTATGGAACCTAGGCTGTCCTGAAAATTATAGTAATCCTCCCAAGTGCTGAAACTACAGACATGCAACATCACACCTGGCTGAATTTTTAATTTAATTTAATTTTTATTTTACGTTATTTTATTTTTTGTTACCGGCAATGAAACTCAGGACCTTGTGCTTGCCAGGCAGGCACTGTGCCACTGAACTATATTTCTGGACCTATGAACATTTAATAGCTTAATTTATAGTAGCCTGGTAGCAAAAAAAAAGGATAAACATTCTTGTACATGTTTTTGAAATATTTTAGCTGCCTAGGAGTGTAATTGCCGCATTCTCTGGAATGGCTGCATCATTTTACATCCCCACCAGTGACCTATGAATGATCCAGTTCCCCCGAGCCTCACCAGCATTTCGTACTATTATCATCGTGTCAGTCATTCTAGGGCTGTGGGGTGAGATTTCACTGTCTTTTAATTTATATTTTTCCTAAGGAATAATGTTCCTATTGATAGAACTCTCCATAAATGGCTCTTTCTCAGATATTTGTGGGAGCCTGTGAGTAGCATTGGACATAACAAATTTGGATTGTTCAGCAAAGTTCCAGCTTCAAATATTCTCCTGTCTCGTGGCTTCCTCAGTACAAGAATACTTATTATACCATATAATTTCATTTTTAGTGTGAAAATACAGATATTAGATTCAAAGATTCAACTGGAAGATGAAAAAAAATTCTTGGATGTCTGCTTTACTAGAAACTTGCCTTTTTGTTAGCCTTGTGATTGTTTCCCGAAACAGGTGATTGGATCAAATTGCCAACAACCTGGCTATCAGTTTTATAAGTCCACGTTCCCCAAGGTTGGAAGAGAATGAGGCCACAGGATGTGTAAGGAAGGCTCGAGAGCTTCTAGGTGACTGGGTTCCCTCCCATATTACTTAACTTTGAGATCTGGCTGTTTATGATTCGCAGGCCACTGCTGAGCTGACTTTATGGGTACTCCCCATGCTCTTCCTGGTAACTCACAGTCTGTCTCTGTGGTCTCTCCCCTTCCTTTGCTTCCTTTGCAATCTGTCTCTTGGTTTTACGAGCGCTTCTTCCACTTACATGGTATTCTCCTCCAAACCCACTCTGTCCTCTGTGGTTGGTGTTTTTTCCTTTCTTCTTTCTTTCTTTTTTTTTTTTTTTTTTTTTTTGAGACAGGGTCTCGCTATGCAGTTCAGGCTGCTCTTGAACTCACTTTGTAGCCCAAACTGACCTCAAACTCACAGCAATCCTCTTGTTTCAGCCTTCTGAATGCTGGGATTACAGGCATGTGCCACCACACCCAGCTTGGTGGTGTCTTTTAAACCAGAAGGGGCACATTTTAAACTTTTCTAATAACGTTTCAAAGGATCATAGGATCTGTCCAGTCAGTGAACTCTTAACCATGCTTCAGGACTCAGTGTAATGCTATCTTTCTCGAAGCTTCTTCTGAATTCTAAATATAGCATTTATTGACAAATAAACATCCTATGCTCACTAGTTGCCCTTTCTCTGTGATCTTAGGTGGACTGAGGCGTATTTATACATCAGACTTATATTTTTATATATTCTTTACCACACAGGACTGTGAACTTGTTGGTTCAAGGACTTCCTGCATTGCTTGACTTTGTTCAGTTGATTTTGTTCAATTCATGATAAACAAATAATGTAAAGCTGATAAATTTTTAAGCCCATTTTTCCTTTACTTAGTTGAACAGATATAAATAGATGTGTAAAAATTTTGAATTACATTTCAGTAAATGTAAAAATTGACAATTTTAAGTGTACAATTCAGTGGTATTAAGTAGACCCTCTCTGTTCTGCAACCTTCACCATTATTCATTTTCAGAACTTTTTATCATCCCAGACAGAAACACTGCACACACTGTACAACAGCCTCATTTATTTCCAACTCTTCTTGTATTACTGGGTTTTGGGATGTTGCAGTTTCCTTCTAGCAGTGACTTCTAGGTACTTTCTGTCCCAAATAAAGAATTGAATGAAACAAACACAAGTGGTGGCGAATTTTCACATACATTAAAAGTAAAGGAAAAAACAGGCTCTACAGAGTGAATTGGACCAAGTAAAAGTAGATTAAAGGTAGCAGAAATAGGCTCTGCAGGGTGAATTTGGGCCAAGTAAAGGAAGGAAAAAAGGAATATATATATATATATCTCCTATAGCACAGGGCAGGCTACCATGAACAGACACAATTACAAACGCTTAATGGTGATTGTCTGTCTTTCATATTTCCCATTTCACCCTGGAAAGGATGGATATTACCAAGAAGTCAACCAAAAACAAGTGCTGTCAGAGTTGTGGGGAAAAGAAACTCTTTTCTACTGATGATGGGAATGTAGACTGGTGCAACCTCTGGGGAAATAAGTGTGGAGATTCTTCAAAAAACTAAAACTACAGGTCCCATTTGACCCAGCTATTCCCCTCTTGTTATTTTCCCAAAAGAATTAAAAGCACCACATCATAGCATTGTATGCATACCCATGTTTATAGAAGCACAGTTTGGAATAGCTAAATCTTGAAAACAACCCAAATGTACATCAACTAATAAATGGCTAAAGAAGATGTGGGGTTTTTATACAACGGAGTATGACTCAGCCATAAAAAGGGCAAAAGAGACATTTATAGGTAAATGGATGGACCTAGAGACCATACTCTTAAGTGAAATAAATAGAACACATGTGTAAATATCATATTGTTTCTCTGATGTGAGAAACCAAAAGTTTGAATAAGGACTAGAACATATACTAATTATGAGATAGGAAGAAAATCCTCAAGGGGAAAAAGGGAGTGGGGAGGGGGAAAAGAAGGAAGAGAAAAGAAAAAAAAAGAAAAAGTGGAAACAAAGATTTTGTACATAAGGATTAGGAATAGGGGTTGAAGGGAGAATAAGTGAATGGGATAAAAGGAGGAATTGAGGTAAGTCATGTATGGGCATAAAGTCCTTATGGTTTAAGTGGTCGTTATGCATATTTAAAGTGTACCCATAAAATTGGTTTTTTAAAATTTTATTTAAGGACAAAAAGAAAAAAACAGAAAAAGGGTGCGTTATACAGAATTTCAAAAAAAAGGTAGGAAATCACTAGTTAATACATTACATATTGTCATCTTAGAAATAGTTGTTCAAGTTACAAAATTAAAGCATATAAAGTGGGCATTCAAACAGACTACAAACAGTTCTGTTCAATGATCCAACAAAAATATGGTTATCTATCTTATACGCTTAAATACACATGCAGTTATATTCCTTAGAGCACTTTCTTTTTCTCTCTTTTTTACGATGACAATTACATGCTTTGGGTTTTATTACTCTCACAGTTCTTATTACTTTTTTTTGAAGCGAATAAAACCTAATGTGACATAATAGAACAGAGTCAGCCAAATCAAAAGGATGGACACAGTATATAATGTAAAAATCAAATACAAGGTGAGCAACAATGGTTACCATAATGTCTCTTGCTACCTTAAAAAGCATTGCCTATATCATCAGTTATAATAAAATTGAACAAAACAGTAAAGAACAAAACCAATAAAACCAAAACATTGGAGACATTACAAGACTTCAAAAGAAGATAATAGTCAAACCAGAATGGGCATCTATGATGAATCTTATTGTCTTCACAGTTGTTGCTTATACTCTCAAACCTGGTACTTCCAAGCAAAACAGAATAGAGTAAAATCAGTGAAAACAAGATGGGTGAGAGCAATACAGGGTTTCAAATCAAGTTAATAGGAAATCAAAGTGGGTTACTATAATATATCCTGCTATTTTTTATTTTTTCCTTAATTAAAAAGATAAAAATAAATAATAAATAATAAAAAAAGAGATTGAGATAAAAGAGGACATAACAAAAAACAGCACATGTCAGAATATAACCATTTAAGCAAAATAGTGTTTCATCACAAGATATCCCAACATAAAAGTAGTTACCATAGTATCTCTTTCCTTGAAATCTTTGAGTATAACTTTGTATACTGCAGCATCAAACATATCAAGACAATGTAAAACCATTCAAGAGAATGACAGTATTACAGTGTATTTAGAACCAACTAACAGAAAATAAACAATGGTTTCTGTATTATCTCCTTGTCTATAAAAGTTTTTGCTTATATTATCACATATAATAAAATCCAATAAGATACAACATGTTAATACTGATGGAGACAGAAGAACAAAAGCTTGATGGGCCTTCAAAACAAGATGATATTAAATCAGCACTAGCTATTATGATGTCTTATTTTCTCCAAAATAGCTGTCCCTACCATCCAACCTTCTCTGCCTCATTTCTGTTGAACTCTTTTCCTGTCATTAGTTGTCAGTTTGTCTTCTTCATTTCGCTTTCTGCTCCATTCATTGTGGCCTCTCTGCCACTGTTTCTGGAATCTTGGCATTGTTCTGTTTTAGAATGTCCTGCAGTATTCTCTGCACAGTTGAATTGGTGGTTGCCAATTCCCCTAGATCCTCTTTATCCTGGAAGTACCTTATTTCTCCATTAATTTCTAGGGACAGTTGTGCAGGATATATCAATCTTGGCTGGAGCTTATTGTCTTTCAAAGCTTGAATTATTTTACTCCACATGCTTCGTGATTTGATGGTTTGTGCCAAGAAGTCTGCTGTAATTCTGATGGGTATTCCCTTGTACGTGATCTGTTTCTTGTCTCTGACAGCTTTTAATATTCTTTTCTTATATTGGATTTCTGGAATTTTGATTATATGCCTGGGTGTAGTTCTGTTTGGGTTGTAGGTGACTGGGGTCCTGTATGCCTCCTAGATCTGAGTATCTTTACCTTTTCCCATATTATGGAAGTTTTCTTTGATTATTTCTGTGAATAGCCTTTGCAGTTCATTTGTTTGTATCCCTGCTTCTTCCTTTACATTCTTAATTCTTAAGTTATAGATCCTCTTATCACCTTCTAGCCTTTGTATTGTTACTGCTTGTTTCCTTGTTGTTTTTAAGAAGTTTTTCCTTTCATGCTCCTACACTACAAATCTGTCCTCCAGTTCAGATAATCTATCCTTAGTTTCTTTCAAGCTGTTATGCTAGCTTTTAATAGAGTTTTTAGTTTCCTGGTAATCTCTTTGAACCTGCTTTATGGAGTCTACATTTTCTCTATTTTCTCCATCAAACAATTCTCCTCTTTTTTTATGTTCTTCCATTCCACCATCTGTTTTTTCTTGGGAGGTTCTTAGCATTTCTTTAACTATTGTACTTATATCTTGCTTTACTTGGTTAAATACTTCACTTTTGAACTCATCTATGAGGTCCCGGAGATATTGCTTTATGTCTATTGGTGCTGTGCCTGATATTGCATGTTTTCTATCCTCATTCTCCTTTGCACTTACCTTTCCTGGATCAGTGTTCTCAGGATTGGGGACTGAGGACCCTTTCTTGTTGCTCCCTCTTCCCATATTTGTTTTCCTTCCATATAAGCACATATAGGAGGCCCAGTTTCTTTCTTTGTCAGTTACAGTTTGTTTGAATCACACAATCTATGTCTTCCTGCCCACTGCAGTGTAATAGGGAGACACAGACCTGGGCAGCCTATGCTGGGCCCGCCCCTCCAGGTCCGTCAACCTGCTGAAGGCTTCACTGCATTAGGGTGCACTGCCAGGCTCAGGGACCTGGTTTGGGCTAGCCTACTGGGTCTTAGTCCGTGGTGTCACCCAGGTCAAGTGCTCCCCACTAATCCCGCTTGAGAAGGGAATATGTGACTGAAGTCACTGCAGCGTCCTGTTCTGACTAGTCTGCCCAGTCCCAGAATGTCCTCTGTTAGAGCCTCCTAATCTATGGAAGGGTTCCCGTTCCTCTCACTCACTGCAGGACAATGCAGGGCTCCCTGCCAGCTCTGCTATCAATTCGGTTTGCCAATTCCCACTCTCAGAGCTTTCACCGATTCAGATGCAGCAGCAGCAGCAGGAAATTCAAGCCATGGTTTCCAGAGATGTGGGTTCCAGCTTCGGCACTGAGACTTTAGCTGTTCCAGTCGTAGCACTAGGATTGCATTTCCAGTTGGTTTCTCTCAGCTTAGTTCATTCCTGGGTCGGCAGGGTACATCTCCCCCTGCTTAGGACTCCCCACACCGCACCATTCCTGGAATCTAAGCTGGCTATCTCAGAGAGCCTCCATAGCTGCTGTTATCTATCCGCCATGTTCTCTTGGAAGATAATCTACATTTCAATGAATAAAATTGATTAATAAAAAATTATTTCCTGTCCTGCAGTCACATTCAGGTTGTCCTATTAAAAACCTGCTGAAGTTCTCATGAGAGGTCCACATACTGGGCTTTGGGAATGGTTCTGTGCATGTGTTGGCAGATTTCACCAGGCCACCTTAGCCACATCCTATCTACTGCCTCTCTTCTTTTGTGTGAAGATCCTGCCTTGCACAAGTCCAGGAAGATACAGTATAAAAAAATATAAATATCATACTTTAGTTATACTTTATACTTTAGTTATAAATTTAAAAAGGAAAGGTGTTGATTTTCACTGTGGTCTCATTTTCATGAACCTCTAAAAGCTGCAATCAGTGGCATCAGTTGTGTTCAAATCAATTTAATTCACCTGGTGTTGATAACTATCTGAATTAATAAAAGCCAAAGCAATGAGATTCCCTTCCTGCAGGTGTTCAGAACCTGGTATGGTGAAGGTCATAGGAGTGTCCCTCCATGCCCTTGGATTAGAAATCATGATTTTAATTATGGTGACAAGATCAAAGGAATTTCCTGCTTCAGTCATCTCAAAGATATATCTGAAAGAAAAAGAAGGACTTTTGTTAGGGAAATGAAATATAGAACTCTTCGATATAAAACAAAATCCCTGTCTTAGGAGAACAACAGTAAGTTTCTGAGTAGAAGATGGGCAATGTAGGTATTGTGCCTCATTTACTCTGCTTTGGTCAGCTATTGCTCTGTGTTTTAGGAATCTGAAAGGCTCAGCTAAGTGAGTGAATGTAGCTCAGGATCTGTGACAGATCAAGAACGTCCCCCAAAGGCCTCATACTCTTCTTGTAGGAGGGACTTTTGGAAGGTGACTGAATGATGGGGGTGATGTAACTGACTCGCTGATTGGAATTGGGTTCTGGTTGGAAGAGGTGGTTCACTGGGCATATGGCCTAATAGCGTATGCCTCCCTCCCAGCTCTTGCCTTCTTTCTCTGCTTTTTGGTTACCATGACCTGAGAAGCTTTCTTCCATCAGGCTCATCCACTGTGGATTCTGCCTTAGAGCCAGCTAAGTCTGGGCTATAACCATGAACCAGAATAGACCTCTCCTCTTTCAAGTTGTAGGTATTGGATGTCCTGTCTCAGGGATGAGACAGTGCTATTGCCTGGAACTGACATCACTTGATTGCTAGTAGTCCATGTCCGAGCTCACTCATGTGGTTGTTGACAACTTTCAGCCACTTGGAGGCTGTTATTTAGCGATCTCCATTTCTCATCACTAGGGACTGTCATAGGCAGCCTGAAGTTCTCTTCAGTAAGGTAACTGGCTTTCCCTGGAGCAAGTGATCTGAGAGAGCGGGGAGGGGAGCCCAAGTTGGAATCTGTAGTCTTTCATAATCTAATCTCAGATGTCATATACTTGTACTTCTGTAACGTTGTGTTTGTCCTGTAGACTAACTCGAGTCCATGTGGAAAGAGACCACCAAAGGGTATGACGAACAGAAGAAAGCTATCATTGCGTACTGTCTTGGAGGCTGTCTTTCAGACTCTAGTTCCTCTTATTCCATCAAATCTGCCTGTATCAAGGACACCAATAACCCACATGTCACTAAATCCAGGACTTATTCTCAGTCCTCATTTTTTAAGACCCACCAGAGCTCTGTTTTCCTGAACACACTCTCTCAGTGCTATGGTTTGAATCACTCTGGCTTTGCTCCTGTTATTCCTCTTAAGAGGTCCTCCTTCCCTTCTAGTTCTTTAACTTTATTCTTCCCCCACAAGCTATCTAGCCCTCTTCTGTGAAGGCATATTTCACTGCCTTGGGCTCCTTCTTTTCTGATCTGGTACATTTATAGTCAGCACTATTTTGCATATTATATGTCCCACACTTTTTTTTATAGTGACAGTTTGTAACCATATGCCATGAAAAATTGGCTTGTTGATGACAGGAACTTCGCTTTGTTCTTCATAGCTCATCAAGGTTGTTCAGTAGAATTTGTTGAATGAGTGATAAACATATTTGTAGGAAGTCAGAAAAAAACCCCAGATAGAATTAAAGAATAAACAAAGTGTGAGGTGAGATCCCCAAACATGTGGTCTCTGTTCCTCTTGAGTTTGAGATACAAGGTATATCCAGGGACTTTCCCCTCAGGGCCACTGCCCATAGCACAAAAGCTAGAGACACAGGACAAACTCCCTCATTGTGGCTTTTCCTTGTACAACTTGGAGATAAAAGGGTCCTTGAAAAGAGCCACAAGAAGGAAAAACAACATATAATAAAGATGTGTCAGGTCTAACAAACTCTTAGGTAGTTCATAAGTAAATGGGGAAAAGGCTGCAGTGAATACTGGGTTGTAGTTGGGGAAAAACGGAAGGACTAGAGAAAGATGGAGAGAATCAAAGTCTAACAAAGATGATAACATAAGGATTCACAGCAAAAAAAAATTTGAGGGGAGTAAGAGAGGGGCAGAGATCTAGGTGTGGAGAAAGGGAAAGAAGGAAAGAAAAGACAGAAGAAGAGAGCAGACACATGGCAAAAAAAAGGTCTTAAAAAGGGTGAAGCCTGGCCAGGTATGGAAGTACACACCTACCACCCCAGGACTCTGGGATGTTGAGGCAGATTGTCAAGCCTAGCCCAGGCAATTTAGCAAAAGTTTGTCTCAAAATAAAAAGTCAAAAAGGGCTGGGATATATCCGTCAGTAAAACACACACACACACACACACACACACACACACACACACCACTCCCACAGAGCGAAGACTAGACAGAAAACAGTGAGAAGACTCACAAAGAGAACTGAAGACAGCAAAAATTAGAAGTAGAAAATACACAGAATAAAAAGCCTGAGAGAAAAAAACCCAAACAGTGGGAAAAATGGGGGAGGACCATAGAAGAAGAAAGGAGGTCAAATTTAAAATTAGAAGAAAAATTTAGTGTCACAGTATCCTTTATTGGCATTTATGAAGAAGCCTGAGTTAAGTGCATGTTTATAATTCTTGGATATAAAGCCAGTGCAACCTCTAGGGCAATTGAGAGATTTACTTTTTCTCCACAGGGAAAAATGTGAGTCAGGGCTACTCAGATAGCCAGGAATGGTTAGACATTCTCAGAATTCAGTCTTGTTGTAGATAAGTATTGACCATGATGAAAATAAAGCTCATCAAGCTCAAGCTTCTGTTTTAGGGCCTTTGGTAGAATCGCCACCAAATCCCTGGAAGGGGCTCATAACTTGTTTATAGAGTCTCTCTCTCTCTCTCTCTCTCTCTCTCTCTCTCTCTCTCTCTGTCTGTCTCTGTCTCTCTCTTCTCTCTCTGAAACTGTAAAACTAACCTATTTTAACTTCAGTGAAGATTGCTGTCCATTTCCTCTCTAACTTAGGGAGTTTGCAGTCACTTTGTACACAGACGCATTATGTGTCCTTATGGAGACATGGATTCATGGATGCTTGTGCCACTTTCTGGTATTATGGCATGAGGGTGTAGAGCTTGTGGAAAGTTTGCCATATGAATGCATCCCATAATAACGGGCCTCAGAGTGGGGTGGGAGTAGTGGAAGAAAAAAGGAGATTTGAAATGTATAGAGCCAGAAGCAGGCCCACGTGTAATTCTTATAATCATCAAATGTAAGCCTGGAAGTGGAGGATCTAGTTCCTATTAAGGCATAATCACAACTGAAGTTTTTGCCTGTCAGGCATATGTACAATAATAGAGTTTATGTAATTATGAATGTATCATATATCTTTTTTCCTCCCTTAAGTCTCAAGGACCAATATTAGAGATATTCTAATTCCAAGATGTGTATTGCATGCCTATGTGTGTGTTCTACACTAGTTACTGAAGGTGAGAGGCGTTCTGCCACCTAATAAACAGCATAGCACCTGGCACGTAGCTCACAGTCAACAAGTAATTGTTACATCGGTGAATAATGACTGAGAAACACGGAATAACTAGCTGATTGTTCATTCTCCAAACACCATCAGTATGGTTTTGTATTTGTTTTGGCAAAGAAGATACAGAAATAAAGAGTCATTGTATATGAGGGAACTGTCAGTTTTTACCTATCACTGGCTTCTTCCAGTGGGCCGATGAAGGGTTAGAAATGAGAATGTTGAGAGGACAGATTACAGCATCACATTTCACTTGCTTTGCTGAATTTCCTATGTTCTAGGCTAGAAAAATCTCTTTTTAGCTGTTCTTTGGAGTTTCTTCACATCTCTGCAGTTTTTCCCCCCGCCCAAGCTGAGGCCTATTTGTTGCAAAACCACTTTGCATGTTTTTGTTCCCTTTTCAGTGGAAACCTCTGTTTGAAGGCAGAACTAAAGTTTCCTCACAAGTTTTGGATTACAAATAAAGTCTTACTCTTTCCCCTGAGACTCATTGGGAATACCATTTTATTTTTTATTTTTTAACTTATGACTGTGCAGAACTTACACTTGTTTGTGTAAGGCTACCAAAACTCCAGAATCAGGAACTAAATATTTCTCTTTAAAATTAGGTAGGTGAATTTAGATCAAGATTTTTATTTGGATAGCCTAGTTCTTGGAAAAGTGGATGGTATCTCCTGGGATAGCCTAGCTCTTGGAAAAGTGGATGGTATCTCCTGGGATAGCCTGAAAAAGCTTTCATGTGTAAGTTCAGGTATTGCCTTGCCCATTGTTAGCCTCAATAGAAAGAAACTTTAGTGAGGACTGCCATTCTCAAGCGTACAAAGGCACTTTTTATTTCATCTAGACAAAGCTCTTATGCAGGTTAAATTATCTTTGGTTTGGTTTCCCATATAGACAGCTCCAAATCTGAGCTGTTGTGAAATTCTTCTTCATATCAAATCAAAATCCTCTCTGTTGATGTTAAAAATAATTTTTGTTTATTTACAACCATTTAATTCTTACTGGAAAAGAACAACTCTACCACTTTCTGCCTAATCTCCCCTGGATGAATTGAAAGGAGTTAACCTAATCACCATGGAGTGTTACCTTTCTCAGGCAACCAAATCATTATCCTTTCATTTGAGTTCTGTTCTTCCTTTTGCTAGTGGTGGGTATGGAGGACAGGGCTCTGGGGGAAGGTTGACAGTCTCCAGCCAGACTGATTTCATAGTCTGGCTTAGTAAGACCTCTTTCCCAACTATATCTCACATCTTGGCTAGAACTGCCACAGAAAAAACTCTGGAGCCTCAAGTTTGCTGTAACCAGGGAGAATCTCGGGACCAGGCACTAGCTCAGCCTAGCCTAGCCAGCCAAAGGTGCTCAATATGGGAAGTAAAGTATTCTTTGGTATACGGGTTCACTCAAGTTCACACTTGATATTCTGGTATCACTAAAATAGTCATCCTCTAATTCTGGTTATGACCTGACAATACCAGCAGTGCTGCCTGGACAAAGAAGCTAACAAAAGAAGAGGCCAAAGATTTGCTTGGTGCAAACCTAACAAAGATCCTTCTATGATTGGTGGTAAAAGATGGTAGGAGGCTCTGATGGAAGCAAAGGCTGTGTGGTGTGGACCATTCCTATGTGTAGCTGTTGCCTGGAACTAAATGTGAAGGTGAGCATGGCTGGTTATATATTTCAATGTATCCCAAAATGAAAACATAGGGCCTCTTGTCCAAAAAATTGAGAATTTCAGAATAACAGCAGTAGAGTCTTAAAGGAAGCATAGGCTCCTCAGAGGATGTGCTACAGGAGAGCAAGGTAGATCTTCAGTTAGGATTCCATTTTTGCTTGCTCTATGCTGCTACTTTATCAATCCTGTGGTTTTGTGGGTACCGATGGCACCCTAGATCTTCAACTAAGCCTGGTTCCAAACTCATGCTTCTATTTGTAAGTTCCATTACCTGAAAACCAGATAATGGAAAAGACTGGAAAAAAGATTTATCATCTTGTCACCTCTCTAGGAAGAATTTCCAGGTACCCACTCTGCCCCTGCAGGATGTTGAACAGTTATCAGTGTCTCCTCCCCTAAGCTTCCTATGTACTTATAATGATTTGCCTTTTGATCTTCTCTGCATTGCTTGTGAGTCTTATTCATCTTTGTGTTCCTTGAACACAAAGTATGCAATCTACATAGAGTATGCAACAATCTTTGTTGAATAAACAACAAATTATTTGAGCACAAGTCTGTTGGGCTACTGGCTTAATTCTTAGAAGTCCTGTATTCAGAACAGAAATTTGTCATCTCCCTGCCCCGGGTGTTGGTCACCCTACTGTGCGGAGGCCAGGCACATATCATCAAGAGATTTGAAAAGCTTCCATATGCCAAGAGCTGATTTACCAGTGTCCCGAGGGATGTGGGAATGTGTCACATAAGAAACTCTGGAGAGAATGAATGCTATTTAGCCTGGAGAAGAGAGAACACAGTATGAGGCATGATGCCATGTACAACTATTCAAAGCGGAATGTGTGTGTGCTCTAGATTCTATCTAGAGAATGTAGAAAGAAGAAGGAAACCATTAGATGAAATCACATTTCAGGACCATGTAAGGAAATTTTTTCTTAGGATAAGAATTATCCAACCATTGGATGATTGGCTCAAACATCCTAAAATTGTCATTTTTTTATTTTAAAGAGAATAAAACCAAGAAAAATAAAACAGAATAAAGCCAATCAAACCAAAACAGTGTAAATGATACAGGACTTCAAAGCAAGATAATAGGAAATCAACAGTGGTTACCATAATGCCTCTTGTTTCCAAAACAGCAACTCATAACTTCAGAAATAATAAAAATCAAACAAAACAGTATAGAATAGAACCAATAAAAACAAAACAAAGAATACAGTAAAGGGCTTCAAAATAAGATAATAATAAATCCAACATGGCTACTATAATATATCTTGTTATCGTTGAAATAACTGCCCATGCCATTGGATATAGTAAAATCAACAAGATAAAACAGAATAAAATCCAAACAAACAAAACAATGAAAATAATACAGGACTTCAAAACAAGATAATAGGGAATTAACAATGGCTAACATCTTCAGAAGGAGATCCCCCATAAGTGCTACATTGCATATTGTTAACCTCTGAATAAGATGATCAGACTATTGGCTTTAGGCCTGCAAAGTCAGTGAAATATTAAATACTACAAGTACTAAGTTGTGTTTTATCTCAATAGCTATCATCGCAGCCTGTGTTTCTCTGGATCAGCTAGCTGTTCACTTACAGGGGTAGGTGGAAGGGGTGGGCACTTGGCTTTTCTTGTCTCCCACCCACCAGAAAAGGCTGGCATCCGGATCTCCCCCCACCAACCCACACATGGTGCCAACTCACAGAGAAGGCTTGGCTTCTTGTTCTCCTCCCCTGCAGTCTGTTAATGGTGCTGACTCATAAGAAAATGCTGGCATCTGAATCTCCCTGCATCCGCCTGTACATGGTGCCGACTCACAGGGAGGGCTTGGCTTCTTGCTGGCTTCTTGTTCTCCTCCTCTGTAGTTTGTAAATGGTTACAAAGCTTATATTGGATGAAATATAAATTACTTAACTTTTGGCTTTTCATCCAAGATGGAAAACTAGGCCAAATAAACTGCATGATGCTGTTTAAATTCAAGATTGTAGAAGTCTTTATTTTTATCACAACCTGATTTTCACCCAACTTTAAGCCCTGTGATAATAATGCCAGTTTACATTTATGTGTGAGAAAGGAATGAACTCACTCAAACTTCTACACATTGTGTGTTGTTCTTCAGATTTAAATGATATTTCCTTGAAAGTGGTAAGGGTGAAAGAGGTCAAGTTATTTTATAGTTGTTAGGCTGGTTCTTATGAGGGCCAGGATTTAAATACTAACTGGAAGTTTAGAGTCTGGAAAGTCACATCAGAATTTGTTAAAAGATTTTTCCAATGTAGTAGGGATCAATCCTTTCCTCCTTCTTTTATACTTGAATCTTTTTTAGAATCTATGATTATGGCTCCCTATGTTGTTTATAAGAAAGCAGAACTAGAAAAGGAGAAAGGACAGTTCTGGACCAAGTCCACAGTCACCCGTCTGAACCTCAGAGTAAGAGACAGGCTTTGAACTCTAAGCTCCCCTTAGAGTGGGTACATTAGCTTGCTGAGGATGTTGTAGCAAAGTACACAAACAGAGTGGCTTATAATACAGAAATGTATTGTCTTTTGCTTCTAAAGCCTGAAAGTCAAAATCAAGGTATTGGTAGAATAGGTTCCTTCTAAATACTGTGATGGAGAATCTGTCCCAAGCTTTTCTCCTTGGACTATAGGATGTCATATTCTCCTTGTATCTGCACATTTTCTTCCTTGGATGTGTGTGTGTCTGTCAAAATTTCTCTTTCTTACAAGGACACCTATCATACTAGATTAGAGATCATTCTAATGACCTCACTTTAACTTAATTAGCTCTGTAAAGATCCTATCTCCAAATACGGTCGTCATTTTGTGTTATTAGTAGCTAGGAGTCTGACACATGAATTTTGGGGAGGCATAAGTCAATCCAAAAACATGGGACATGTGTCTTTCTGGTTTCCCTTTTTCTACATACCTGTGATGTGAGTTTGGGTGGAAAGCAGAGTCCTCTTTCTACTGCAGAAATGATGAAACCCAGATACCTCTCAATTGCTTGACCGGGACTTTTGCCCCATTTTGTCCAGGGAGATGTACTTGCACAGGACTGTGAGTTGATCAGCATCCATTGTCACAAAGACACGGGCTACTGCAGAATTCTCTCCTCTATCACAGGTCAGCAGCTAGGCACCTGCATAACCTTTGGTGCCAGGTTAAGGGAGCCAGTAAGATGACAGATCTAGTGTGAAGGAGGTGATATCTTGACAGTACTAGTCCTGCACCATCCACACATTTCCCAGCATTGATTTTCTTTCTCTAGTTCTTAACTGCCTAGACAAATTGTCCCTTGCAGCTGCACCCCATTTTTGGACCTTACCTTTGGAGATCTCAGTGGATGCCCCCCTTTCAATCCTGACAATCTATGTTAGATTGGCCATACTATTTGTTCTGAGAGCTTTATTTTGGCACAATGACAAAGATGTGAACTTTGGAAATAGGTAGCGGACCAAACTCCAATATATCAATGTATGATCTTCAGGAAGTTATCCAAAGTCTTCTCTTCTTTAAAAGGACCAATAAAAGTAGCTACCACAACATGTTTTGAGGATTCAACAAGTAATGCCACTTGTGATAAATGCATCATGTTATGATGCTATGTTCCAGTGGGAGTTCTACTTCTATTATGGGAGACCTACAGACAAGTCTTACAGGGGCTTTAGGGCAGACTAGTTTAGCTGACTATGGAAGATGAGCATCACCTGTGGGCTGTCAGGGCCATATGTGGTTGACCTGCTGTTGTTGCTTCCTAAATTCTGGGTTCCAGATACAGGTGTGCAGGGCAGTCTAAGGGCCTACAAAATGGCTTGACCCACATAATACTTAGCCGCCCTTCTTCTGTACCAAATTCCTGGCTCCTTGCCTTTTATGGATGTTTCTACATGCTCTAGAAAGAAACAAACAACTTGGAGAGAGTGTTTGCAGGTCATTAGTTGTTTATCTTCTAGTTATGGGAACCCTGCCATTGTTTCAGGTGTTTTTCAGTCTGCATTCCATCTTGCACTCAGCACCCATCCTTGTACCTGGTGGGAGTCCTCAGGGGGAGACTTTTCATAGTGGATCCAGCCCCAGCTCCATTGCCCACCCCAGACCTGCCCAGTGCGGGTCTGAGGACCTGTGGCTATAGAAACACCCACCAGAAAAGCAGGATGATGGGGAGGATGCCAAGTGGTTTGGGCCCAGACCATCTCAGAGACAGTTTTTAGTTTCATCTTGTTATCTTTTGCCTGTGTGTGTGTGTGTGTGTGTGTGTGTGTGTGTGTGTGGTAGAAATACAACTCACATTCTCCAGTGCTTCACTTGGCATGTGGTATTCCCACCCCACACATGAGTCCTGATGTTATATTTCTGCAATGGGAACTAAGGGTTGTTTTTAGCAGGCTGGTTCTGGGAGTCTTTGCATGGGCCACTGCATTTTAAAAGGATAAACAGGAGTCGACAGGGCCAGGCTTTGTTTGATTTAAAATTGGAAACCTGAGAGTTGGAGGCATGCTTTTTATAGTCTGGGCGGGAAGGAGCCCCAAGCCCTGATTTACGAGGGAGCTCAGTGAAAGTACATGAAATCCGAGGTAATATTTATAAATTCCTTCCTCCAAAAGTGGAGGGAATATTTTGTAGAGCTACAGTTAAGCAGCACCTTTTTGGGATTCAGGGAACGTTGTTTCAATCCAGTTTTTCAATAACTGAAAGGAAGATCAAATGTTAGTCAGAGATGAGTGTGCCTCAGAATCTGCGTGCAGGCACAAGGCTGGTTTCTCTCTTGTGTCCTGCACATCAGGGACTTCTTAGTTGCTCCTTCCTACTGCTCTGTCTCCCCCTCCTCACCTCCTATCCCCTTATTTAATGGGCAAGAACCCACCTCTAATTATGATGACCACAATTTGCAAATAAAAATATCTGTCTTGGTGTCTGGGGATAGGACAGGGTCTTTGGAGATCTAGTCAGGGCAGAAGGAAGAAGGGAATAGAAGATAAAGTGTTGCAAGGAGGGGATGTGTACAGGCATAGGTGCGCCCCAGGTAGCCCCGGGTCCTAATAATGTGATGGGATACACTGTCTTGGGTAAACTGAGTCAGAGTTTAGGAGTTTGATGCTGTCAGCCCTGATGTCCATGGCCCTGCCAGCCCTGGTAAGAAGGTTATACATACGCTGTGGGTTTTGGACCCATTAGCAAGGCCAGAGGAGCATCACTTCCCAAGGAAGCACGACCCCAGCAAGGGGGTGGGTGGAGTCAGAGCAGCACCCCAACTGTGTCTCCCTCTGGCTCTGGCATTTCTGGGAGGTGGAAAACTAGGGTTAAAAAAAAGGGAAAGGAAAAATTCAAACAGGAGAAATCCCAGGTTAATTTCTCTAAAGGTTGACCCCTACATCTAGTGGAAGATATCATTACTGGTGGCTCCTGCTAGCCCTGTTAAAGAAAGAAACTGAGCAGGAGGCCTGAGCAGGAGGAATTCAACTTGGCTAGATGGCTATGCTTCCCTGAGAAACGAGGGTTTCTTAAAAATTGTGCTCAGGAGAGAAAATGCCTCTCAGGGAGGGATGACACACATTCAGCTTTACCAAGCGTCCTGCCTTGACCTTGCTGCTTTAGAGTTCCCATGGCAGAATAAAAAGAGAGTCCCACTAATTACACCTCTACCTAGAGGGAGGATCAGAGACTTGTCAGCTCTGGGCTGAGAACAAGTGATGGCCTTTCTGTCTCCCTGCTAGTTCCTGCCCAGACCGAGGCATTCTGTATGAAGGCTTCTAAGGCCTGTGCAATGCAGGCATACGTGCTTCCAGGGAGGAGTGGAAGGTAATAAAAAGGATCTGTTTCACCTAAAATGCTGGGAGGCTGGGAGGGAAATAAAAAAAGACACCTTCATCCACCCCCTTCCCAAAGCATTGGCAGAGTGAGTTGGCCCATATACTTACTTACAAGTTCTTGTTCATCTTATACCTCAACAGAACAGCATTTAATGTTAACCCTCTAGCCAGGTTCTTTTACAAAGGCCAGTAAGACACAGGAAACCTCTATCCTTTCATTCTTGAAAACTTTAGCAGTTAGCCTATGAAAGAAGATGTTGAGATTTGAGTTTGTCCCTGGAGGGTTGTCATGTGCCTTTCAGCAGGTAGCTCTGTAACTCACCACAAAACCTTTGTTTTGGCTCTTCCGCTCCATCTTACCCCATTCCAGAGAGGTGCTGTCTGTTGACCTCTGGACACTGTTCCAGCACTTAAGGGGCTTGTCCCAGGAGGTGTCCATCCAACCCCAACTCTGAGTGGGGAAGTGGGTTAGCTCAGCTAGCCAGGTCTGAATCTCTCCCAGAAAGAAAATTTATACCAAGGTCAGCTCTTACCTGAGAGGCCCCCATCAAGTGTCCCTTGAGCAGCTAGGACGGCATGAGAAAGCTTGCTCCTGTCTCTTCCCTCTCCATGTCTCTTGGGCCATGAAGGGGCAGAAATAACTGGCATGCCACTGAGTCCTTAATCATGGACTCTGTGGAATCCTTAATCATGGAAGGGATCCTTAATCGTGGTAGTAATAGCTGTCATTTAGTAAGCACTTACTGCATGCCAGATGTGTTAAGAATATTGTTCTCAATCCTCACAAATGCTGGAGAGAGGCAATATTATAATCATTACATGGAGGCACAGAGAGCATGAGTGGCTCGGTAGCAGAATGGTCAGATCACAGATTTTCATTCAAATCTCAGCTCTGCCATTGAGTGAGCAACTGTGGGGTCCTGGGCTGATTCTTAAGTTCCCTGGGTCTCAGCTTCCTCGTCTGCAAGATGAAGAATCCAAGTGCAGAAGATTCCCTACAGGAGGGTATTAAAGTCCCTCAGCCTCTGATGGGATCTGACCTCTGGGCAGTGTGGACTGGACTACCCATCTCTGAATTGCGTTGGCACCACAGGTATTGGAAATGTCTCACAGTAAGCACTCTGAGGCTCTCATGATCTTCTAAACACTGACCACTTAACAACATCCAGGGCAGGTGTAAGAGAAATAAAATTAATCAACAGAGCTCCTTTACTGTAATGAATGCAGGCCTTTTAGAAGCTCTACATGCATTTCCAGCTACTCTGTGCTTCCAACATATTCATTATATTCAAAAATATGCAAGACTTACCATATATAGATCTCTCTCTCTCTCTCTCTCTCTCTCTCTCTCTCTCTCTCTCTTTTCCCTCCATATGCATGTTCGAAAAGCACAGAAAGAAAAAATGGAGATTTCTCCCTGATTTATGCTCTGGATTTAGCAGGTTCATTTCAATTAGAATCAGAAACAAGGAAACAGAACAGGAATGTCAGTGTCATATTTATTTCCCTGCAGTTTCCCTCTCCTTTCCATTCGAATTTCCCTCCTAGATGAATATAAACATGTTACAACTGACCCCAGTTTCACTTCCAGCTTCAAAAGATGAATCACAGAGATCTGGCAAAGACATACAGGAGCAAGCAAGAGCTGTGTGGACAGAAGTAATGTTTTTTAGTTGGCCTGACCTCGGTGGTCACTTTTTATCAGAATCCCACTTGCTAAAGCCAAGTTGTCTCTCAAATGTGACAGCAAATGGAGTCTTCAGTCCACGAAGCCCCCAGAATTTTGGCTAGAACTGAGGGTTACAGATTGCTGGTTCTGTGCTTGCACAAGAGGCTCTAAACTGTCACTGGTCCCACTCCTGGTATACAGCAATCGGTGAATCCTTTACAGGTCCTTTGGATCTTTGTTTGCACAGAGATAGCTCACTCTACTTCTACCCCTGAACCATGGAAGAGGCGCAGTTTGCTCAGCATAACAGTGTTCTGCAATGTGCAAGATGAGCAGGCAGGCAGTTGGCAGAAAAATAGATGTGAAAAGTGAGATGCAGAAAGGTGGATTTGAACCCACTTTGCCTGAGAAACAACAGTGCCCAGAGGAAGCTGGGAATGGAGGAGAAACCTGAGTGAGGTTCTTGCTGTGGCACAAGTAACCCCTCCCCAGCCAGGTGGGTGACAGGCAGGAGCAGCCCCTCTTGCACCTCACTTGGACACGAGCATGCGGACAAACTCCTCATAGTTCACTTGCCCATCTCCATCTGTGTCTGCAGTCCGGATCATTTCCTCCACCTCCTCATCACTCAGCTTCTCCCCCAGCCTGGTCATCACATGCCGCAACTCGGCAGCGTTGACATAGCCGTTGCCATCCTTGTCGAACACACGGAAGGCTTCCCGGATCTCCTCCTCGCTGTCTGTGTCTTTCATCTTCCTGGCCATCATGCCCAGGAACTCTGGGAAGTCCACTGTGCCGTTTCCATCCCGGTCGATCTCGTTCACCATGCCCTGGAGCTCAGCCTCTGTGGGATTCTGGCCTAGGGATCGCATGACGGTGCCTAGCTCCTGGGTGGTGATGCAGCCATCTCCGTCCTTGTCAAACAGGGAGAAGGCCTCCTTGAACTCGGCGATTTGCTCCTCGGTCAGCTGGTTGGCCATGCTGGCAGGATGTGACTGGCGTGGTGACAGAGGTGTCTGGGCTGGTGTCTGCTCCTGAGCTCTGGGACAGGCTGGGCTCTTTTTTCTGGCGGTGGAAGGACAGGAGGAGATCTGAGGGGCGGCTGTCTGTCTAGCTTTCTAGCCCCGGCTTGAATTGCTGGAGCTTAAGAAGGAGCAGAGTCCTCCCCCACCTCCAGCCTGGCGGAATTGGACTGCCATCCGCAGACACCCCCGCCCCTGTGGTTGCCTGAAGGCCAGGTCCTGTTTAGACAGGAGTCCAGGAGCAGTAACCAGGCCAGCCTGCTGACTGAGCTGACGCCAATCCCTCTATGTGAAAAGCAGGCAGTTTTCATCTGGACACCCACAGGGCCAGCTCAAGCCACCAGTAATGACATCTTCTGTCTAGGTGTGTGGGTCAACATTTAGAGAAATTAACCTGGAATTCCTCCTTGCACTGGCCACTTTTTTCCTTAGTCTTCCACCTGCCCCCACCCAGTCTCCCTCTCTTTACTCAATAAAATAACCAGCCAGCACCCAATTTTCCCCTTCAGCTGGATTTGTTTATCTATTTATTTATTTTCTCAGAATTAAAAACACATTGTCTTTACTGAAAGGGACTTCATTTCCTAATCTTCTTCTCCAAAGCCTTGGGGACCTAGAGTGTTTTCAGAGAAGGACAAAGGCTTTTTCTTTGCATGAAAGCAGTGTTTTCTTTTCTTCAGAACAGACATAAACAGAGAAGGACTTTTTCCAACCCGTTCACTAGTCAGTCTCTCATTTACAGGAGTTCATTGAGTGACCATGATATGCAGGTATTCCTCAAAGCAGGCCACTTCTGTCCTCAAGAAGTTACATACGTGAACAGAGAAAGCCAAACAAGCTCATTAGAAATTTCTGATAAGTGCTGTGAAGGGAATGAAAGGTAGTGACAGAGAAGTCCATGGGAAGGTCATCTCCTTCATCATCATCAAGGACAATGTATCTACGGAAAGACATTCAAGAGTGACCCTATAGAAGAAGAGGGAAGGATGTGGCTGAGGAACAGACAGGTAACCAGTGTGCAGAAGATGGTGAGAAGGGACAAACAGAAACTTTGCAGGACTTGAGGAGGGATTCTCACTCTATCCTTAGATCTATAACAGGCATCCTGGAAGCTTTCAGCAAAGGCTTGTCTGCACCCTGTGGAGCAGACACATAGCCCGAGAGAGGAGTATCTCCAAGAGGAGATGGGCTTAGAGTAGGATCCCTGGGTGTAACCAGGCACATGAACTCAACTCCTAGCTCCAAGAAACCTGGGGAAATGACCTCCTGGGAGGCAGGAAAGATTGTTTTTTCAGTGAGAATCCAGAAAAATCCAAACTGTAGAGAAATATGAGGCTGGCCCTTCCTTTATTCTGTTGTTGGATGTGGAAGAATGGGGATCAAGGGCCTATGGGGGGTGTATTTATTAGGACCTGGGTTTACTAAGGGGAAAATGTGGTATGATATTTGCTTGAATATTAATTTTCTTTGCTCTCTAAGTTTTCTCTCTTTCCTCACTCAACTATTTATAACACCATTTCTTTCTTCATTCAAATACACAGTAACTCTGCTCTTCCTTGTTCAGAGAGATTTTTTTGGTGGGAACAAAATAGAAGTTACCCACACGAAGGTTTCCACAAAGGCCAGGCTCTTATGGTTGAGGGAGGAGGAAGAAAAAAGCTTTTTGCCTTGGGAGAAACAGCAAGGTTGAAGAATTTCCCACAAGGTGAATCTTTTCCCAGAGAAGAGAGGTGTATAAGCACCAGGATCCAGTGATCAGGAGGCCATATGCAGCCTTGGAAGAGTTCTGGGATTGGTGGGTAGCAGGTTTTTTTCTCTATGTTCCCTCCTCATTGCTGGAGAACCAAACAATAACATAATACAAGGTCCATAGCAGGAGGCAGGAGAACCAGCTTCCCATGGGCAAATGGTCTGAAATCACCCAGAAAACCAGGGGCCAGTGTCACAGACTCCCTATGGCTGAGTCAGTCCCATGATGGTCAAGAACTCAAGGCTGGACAGGACTGCATTCACTCCTCCTGCCCACTTTACCTAGAACCAGGGTAAGAGACGCCTGGTCACTGGTGGATTCTAGGGCATGGCTTGGCTTCAAAACCCAGCTTTTGCTAATGTGTTTTTCAAAAAGCCACATTGAAGAACTCAGTAAGGATATTAAACAGGGTTAGAACACATGAGTCACAAAGGCCTGCCTTGTGATGGCTGGATTGTTGCAATTCACACATTGAGAAACTATGGCAGAGGGAATGTTTCTAATTTTGAGGCTTAATTGTCTCCTAGCAGCCTCTCACCCCATACATCCATTCCCTTCCCTACAGCATTCACACACACACACACACACACACACACACACACACACACACACATTTTGGTTGTGGGAGGGGTCTAAGGTTCCATTTAAACATTTAAAAGTTAAATATGTTGAAATAGTTAAATATTATTATGTATTTAGAACTTTAGAAATAAAGCTGAGCAGAGTAGTTTCAGCTGCCCAAGAGCCCGAGACAGGGAGGATTGAAAATTTGAGGCCAGCCTGGACACTTTAGTAAGATCCTGTCTCAAAATAAAAATTAAAAAGGGCTCGACATATAGTTTGGTGTTGGCGAGCCTCCGGGTTCAATTCCTGTACCCCACCTCCATAAAAAATTACTTGTTCACATAAACAACTTATTTTTTACTTTTAAAAATGCATTTTCCAAGATGAGGAGCAGGGAAAAGCCGGGCATTTTAAAAAGCAGCTCTGAAAAATCTCTTTAATGTCCGACTTTATGGAAGCATATGTTCATCTGCTTCCAATCTGTGGCAAAATGTTTTTTGAAGGGAAAGGAGGGAGCATTTAAGTGGCTTTGAAAGAAAATTGTGGATATTCTTCTTTGATGTTTCATCACAGCTTGACAAGCAGTATTTACTTAGAGGTTAGTTGTAAGTATGGATTTGAGAGCATATCAATTAAGTTTTCATACCGTTCCACTAAAATCCATTGGTCTGTTTTGCACTTTGAATAGATGTTTTTATCCAAATGTAATTACATTTGCAATACCATGCACTGGTCACTTGGAAAATATTGGTTCACTAGTTCTGCAGATTTTTCAGATGTTGAACCATTACATTAAAAAATCAGATTCTTTTATTCAGGTTTCATTTTTCAGCCATATTACCACCAATCCCACTGTAAAAATTTTCTGAGACAGGGTCTCATTATGTAGTTCAGATTGTTCTTGAAGTCACCGTGTAGCCTAGGCTGGCCTCGAACTTCAGATAATCATCCTGCCTCAGTCTCTCAAGTGCTGGGGCTGCAGGCAGGTGCTACCATGTCTGGCCAAAAAAATCATACAGTTTTGGAAAATCCAAAGCTCACAGTGTCAAAAGCAAAATTTCCAACATTCCAATTTTTGTTTGGAATCTCAAATTTTTTTATTGACGACAAACTCTCTGTCGATTGTTTTCTGTGGAGTGACAGACTCACTTTATCCGTCTCTGAGAAACCATCTGCTCAGTGTTACATCTGAGTCCCGTAGTGTCTGTCAGCTGTTATTTCTGATGAAAATAGTATTCTATGGAAAAGCTGGCCTTGCCACTCCTGGACCCAGTGACACATGTGTTTTCCTCCTGACAACCATTGTGCTTAAATATTCCCCAAATACTAATGATGTGCACCCAAAGATTGAAATTTAATAAAATCAATACCCTTATCGCCTCTCTAAGGACATTTTCAGTGAATGTTGCTTTTTAAAAATGAAACAATATGGCAGTGACTATATATACATACAAAACTGTAAAGGAGCCTTGGTTCAGGCCAAGGAGCTAGCAGTTGTCACTGCTTTTAACCTTTATATGCATACACCAATACTTTGAGAAAGGCAAAATGAAAAATAACAAAAAACAACAATTCATTGGGATTTTGTGAAAATAGTTGTGATCTTCCAGAACCACAGGGGATATCCTGCTACCCACAAGATTCATGGATACATTTGAAACCAACTGCTCTGGAGTGCTAGGCAGCACAGATGTGAAATGAATGTAAAATCTTCCAAAATCCTGGAGGTATGAGGTGCTGAAGACTCTGGAACAATGCTAGGACAATGGTGACCTTACAAAGTACGGTACTGAACTCCACATAGATACACATTAAAAGAACCCACATGTATTACTTCCTATGAAGAGACTCAAGGTATTTTACATTTGTCTAAATTGGAGTTATAAATAGCTTTTCTTAAAAAGAATTTGTCAAGCACTTTTGTGATTGTGCCTCTCCCTCTGGGTGCTGTAGAGAGATATGGATCAGAATCTTCTCTGGCCAGTTCCATTCCTGTGACCCTGCTAATATGGGCATGCCAGCTGGTGGCCATGTGATGCTCCTTTTTTTCTCTTGACAAGCCGCCTACTGGCCTAATACTTGCTCATGTACATTCTTTGCTCTAAAGTACAAAAACAAAGTTAATATATATGAATTCAGTTAATAGCTGTGGAGCAATTAGCCTCACCTAGTTTTTTATATCTCTATGTTTCAGATGGCATATGGGTATGAGTCAGGGGTAGATGACTAGCAAGTTAAAAGCTTGAACTGGAATCTAGATCCTCTAATTTCCATACTGTCAATTGGCATTCTATCGTTTTTATTGTCATCACCAACTCGATCTTCAACCTCTTTCTCCTGTAGCCCCAAGAGTGACTGACCAGTATAGTAGTCTTTAGTGCATGAAAGCATGGAGACGTGCTTGTTGGCCAATCATGTCTTTATTCTACATTTTCCACCAAGCCCTTCCTGTATCCACTTGCAACGGAGTACCTACGTTGTGTGCTTAATCAGAATCTCCAAGTTAATGTGACCAAGGGAAATTCTTGGTCTTCTTCCTTACCACATCTGATTCTTCCTCATTCTTCCTCTCTCTTCAAAAACCACTCAGATCACTCAACTGTGCAGAGGAAAACCTAGAGCCACTGAATTCCTCCTTTCCTCTTGTATGTCATACCTGTTCACTCAGTTCTGTGTTGACAATGTGTCTGGATACATCCACTGCACCAAACCACCATCATCTCTGGGGAGAATGATTCAATAACCTCACCGCTGGTTCTTCTTTTTTGTGTTATCATCCATTTCTTGCTTGAAACATCATGATAACATCTCTTTGGATTTGAAGTAAAATCCCTACAGTGGCCATCTTGCCTTCCTTTCCTACCCTCTCTACTGTCATCCCTTCACTAACCTCCATCACTCTGCCCCAGACACCAGCCTACTTTCTGCTCCTTGAACACTTTCACCCTGACCCCCTATTCAGTCTCTTTGCATGATCTGCTCCTTCTTCCTGGGCCCTCAGTCCCCAGTATTCTAGTAGCTCCCTGTCACATCAGTTGAAGACATATGTCACTTTCATATGAGAACTTTCCTAAACGCTTACTTTAAACTGATCCTTTTTTCCACTCCATCACTTATTTCACTCCCTTCTTTTATTTTCTTCATAGTTCATTGCTCTTAACTGTATCTTGCTCACTTCTTTACTTGCTTATTTTTTTATTCCTTCCCATCTAAATTTCATAAGCAGCAGGGCTATTTTTTACTTCCTTTCCTGTCACACACTTGACACAGGACTAGCAGGCATCAATCAATATTTGCTGAATGAATAAGACAGGAAGGTCTCACCATGAAAGAGCATCTTCGGCTCCACTTGCTGGGAAGAATCACTAGAACTTAGAACTTTATCTTTCTTTCTAGTTATGCTACAAAAAACGTGATGTATGCCTCAGACTCTTTTGCCCACGTGCCTATTTTATTCATCTGTTATCTGTCATTTCTTCCCCTGCACTTCTCCAGTTTGTTAGGTGGTTCCCTACAGGGTATGATCTCTCTGTTGGTCTTTGGGAGCAGCTGTTAATACATCATGCCTGTAGACTCCTTCCAGGAGGCTTCTCCTGTTTCTGGTCTCTGTAAGGATGCAAGAAAGTTCTCTTCTCCCATAGATGCTGTCTAGGCCTCTTGAGGCCTGAACTTACCTTCCAACTTCTTTTATAACTTCTATCCTTTTGACACTTTTATCTGCCTCCTTATTATGGTCTCCACCCAGGAGTTGCTAAGAGAGGTCAGGGATAACTGAAATGATAAATGCTGACAGATCTAAGGGTGAGGTGAAGCTTTACTCCTCAGTAAAGAATCCATGAAGACGATTGGAAAAAGAATCCATGCATAAACCTGAATTTGAAAGTTAGGCCAAGAACCCAACCAGTGTCAGTCTGGGGGGACTAGATAAAAAGATGATTTGGGAAATTCAAAACAGAAGGCAGAAAGCAGGTCCTGGGAAGTGGTCCCACTGAGATGCAACATGTGGCATTTTGTCAGGACCTTGGGATATACTACAAAGGGATGAGCACTCCTCAAGTGACTATAGAATCAGCTAAGAAATTAAGTCAACATCTTTGGGTCTCATCCATACTCCACAAAACAGTCTTGCCTACTATTAGTCTTGGGCTGCCTTCTCACCTGACCTGGGCTCTGAGGAGACTTTCAGGTGTTTGATGTTAGTATCAAAATTTTTCAACAATGACTTTCCATCAGGACCACCCTAACAAGTCTTTCAGAAATGACCAGACATGCTTGAGTATGCAGGGAGGACATGCTTATGTTGTTGATCTGGGATTCTTACATTTCACATTCTTACTTCTGAGAACAATGATTCAGACAAACAGACAGAAGAAGTAATTATGAGCTACTAAAGAGCTGATCAAACTTCTATAGAAGTAGCATGGCACCATGCTGTATCCATGGTGTTGAACAGATCTCTGCTGCTTCTAGTTTTCTGAGATGAGGATTGACCAATAGATACTGCTTGCTTTATGTTCCAATTTACATGAATCATGAGCTCACACACACACACACACACACACACACTCACACACACTTTCCTAGTCATTCTTATAGCGATGAGATTATACCTTAACAGATAGGAGGTATTTCTGTGAGAAACACACATCCTTGGCCATCCTGTCCCATCTTCTTATGAAATGCTTTACCAGATTCTCTCCATGACCCAGATCTTTGGATGACTTTTGTGAAGTTTTATGTGAATCATCTATGAAATTATGTGAATTTCTAAAGGGCTGGGTTCTAGGCTGAGATAGAGTTCAAGTCCAGGGAGGAGATCATTGTTCTGGAACAGAGCTGTGACTGGTGAGCTAAAATCTGATAAGTAGCCATTATTTAGGAAATTGGAAAAGAATGGCTTTCTCAGATCTCTTGCCTAACCTCCTACCTTCTCCCTAGCCATAAGGCAGAAGTTGCTTTGCTGGTATATTCCAGGCCTCAGCTGCAGCATGAGGAAATCAGGAGCTGAGGAAACCAAGCAATCAAATTGTGTCCAGATGTTCCAGCGACTCACATTAATCAGGTCTACCTTTTTCTCTAGGAGGCCAGTTTTTGAGCTCACCCTCCGGCTGATCCACCCTGTACCAAAGCTGTTTTCTCAGCACATTGAGTTCTTTAGCTGCCTCTACTGCTGAGATCAGCTCTGACGTCAGTGAATTACAGGGCAGTCTAAGGGGCATGAAGGTTGCCTGTGCTTGATTCCTAAGATCAAGTGTAATTAAATCAGGAATTAATGACCACCCCTAACAAAAGCTAATTAGTAGTAGGTATCATATAGAACAGTCAAATAAGTAAGAATTTATTTGTAGATTTTTTACTTACTAGGAAAAAAGTTATTTTTTTATGGGATATGTGGGATTGAGGTTTCCCAGGTAGCTAGCTTCCTTGTTGTAGGGGGCTGAGTGGAAGCAAGTCAGGAGATTGTAAAGAGAGAGGAGGTGAGGTTGGCTGGGAGGAGTGCGCAATCCTGGAAGGGCTTCATGTTTATGTGCTGGCATTGCAAAGTTGTACGGTATTTTGAAGAAAATAAAAGACAGACAAAAATATTAAATCAGGTAATATTTCTGAGAAGCTAGGGTTATAAGCTAAAATCTCTTTCTGCCAAGATGCATTTGACAGTTGGCTAAGTGGAATCATCTGCACTTTAAGACTCTATAACCAAAGGTGAGATCATTGTCTTTAAGAGAACAAGTTGATCTTTTCTGAAGCATATGGAACTCACTAAAATGAAGAAATTTTGTTCCAAGTTCTGAACCTTTGAAGTTTATGATTGTGATTAAAGCTTTAGCATTTAATTTAGGAAGGTGTGTTCATTTGTGTGCACACATGTGCTCATGTATGTGAAGCTCAGGCATTCATGTGACAATGTGTTGCCTACTAGTATAGTAAGCGTGTGACACATGGAAAAAGTGCAGAGGTTTTGGGCATAAATTCAGCCCCTGGATAAGGAATTTGAAGGAGGCAAAGGGATTTGGCAACGGGGTTTTGCCAGCTCTTACTCTAATCACTAACGCTAGTGTTTTTTGTGGTCTAGTTTTGTTGTGCTGGGGATTGAACCTAGAACCTTGCCCCTTACTCTTATTTTATTTTGAAACAAGATCTCTCTAGGATTCCCAGGCTAACCTTGGCCTTGTGATTCTTCTGCCTCAGCCTTCTGAGTAAGTGGGATTATAAGCATGTGGCATCATGTCCAGTTACCAACCTAATTTTAACCATACTGTTTGAAACTGGAATTCTGTAGAGGTCTTCCAAAAGATGCATAGGGTCATGGGAAGGTGAGGGGCAGGGCCAAAGATGTTCAACCTCCTGCCTCCCCTTCCCACTGTCAAGCAGTCAAGCTCTTCTCTGAGATACCTATACCACGCAACTCTTGTGGTTCAGAGTTCTCATTGATAAAATGGGCCTGATAGTAGTGGCATTGTAGTATAATAGGTCATTAAGACAGAAGGAGGCTCAGAAGAGCAGCTGAGCCTCCATCATAGTAAGAACTCAATGAATATTATCATTTTATACTACAAGAGATGTTTAAGTATTTTATAGTGCAAAATATTTTTATGTGAAAAATGACTTTCTTAGGGCCCCACCCTCAGAACTTAATCTCACCCTAATGGCTTCAGAAAGGACTTGCCTCCAAATAGCATCACATAGAGGTTCAAACTTTAAGGCATGCATTTTATGGAGGACAGAGTCCAGTCCATAGTACCCACATTTCTTTTGGTGTTTCATGCACCCATTTCTTCATTTGTAAGGTGAAGACAGCAGACAGCTTCTGATCTCACCTGTGAAGAAATACAGAGGGGACCGAAAGAGCTCCACCCAAGATTAAGCATTGTACGCTGAGAAGAGGCCAAATTTGGTGATTCAGAGAAATGATACGGCTGGGACATGTGGCAGTTTCTCAGGAGGCAGAATGGGCAGACAATGGGTGCGGTCTTAAAAAAGGCAGTGAAGATGTAGTAGGGCCCAGCACTTGATGAAAAGACAAGGGAATCTGGAGTGCTGAGCTCTGAGATTTTCCCTTCTCAGTTTGGTCAAGAATCACCCTGGGAAATCCTCAGCGGCACAGGGAGCTTTGTGGATGAGGCAGCAGTAAAACACGCTGAAGAATTCGGGTGAAGGCAGTAAGGGGAAGAGGACAAGATTTTCAAAGAAGCTGCTTTCCTTGCCTACTGCAATGCCTAGGTCGAGGTAGTCCTGAGGAAACAAGGGCTGAATGAGGACAAAAAAGAAATCATACACCTCTGCTCTGGGAGAGCGAGGAGCCACCACTGGAGGGTAACCTGTCACGGAGACCTTATCACAAACTTCACTGAGATGGTTCAGACACGGACCTGAAGGCAGTCAGATCCTTGGAGATGAGAAGTTTGGTGTGCATTTCAGATCGATAGAAAAAGTGAATTTTGTTTTGAAAAATAAATCAAAAGAAAAAATTTAAAATACTGTCAGAATTTTCTATTTTAATCACTCATTCTCCTCCCATGCATTCATTATCCATCAGAAGGCAGGCTCAAGGAGACAAGACTCTGGCACCTCTTTATTTAAGCTTTGAGTTTCTCCTCTTATTTTTATCCCAATTCCATATGAGACAGACATGGAAAATGTACAACAGAAGAAGGCCAGCTTTGAGCACTTACGCTGCCTGCCTCACTACCACCCACCATTTTCATTAAACGGTTAGGGAATTGCAAATCTACGAATCCCATATGTGTAAAGCACACCTTTAAGAAGGAATTTTACATGCATATCTGGGAAAAATATTATAGCTCAAAGAAATGAACAACAATGGTGGTGAATCCAAATATTTAAAATTGATTTAGGGGAATCAAGTTGTAAAAAGCTTATTTTCCTGTAAATGATGACAGCTTGGAATGTATTCAGAAAAGGGAAATGGACCCATATAAATCACAGGATTTATGGAGGAGGAAAAGGAGTGTGTAACACATAAAAACAAACATCTATCCTTTCTGACCATGCAGTATGCACAGAATCGAGCCCATTTATGGAGAAGGTTTAGGGTAGGGAGTGAGACAAACTCCCACCCCAAATTAAAGTTACTCAACTATAATAAAAGGGAAGATCAAAAAATAGAAAAGCTTGTCTCTTTTTTCAAACTTCCAGAATGTGGTTCAGATATAGTTTTTAAAAATGCAGTAAGGGGGCTGGGAATTTAGCTCAGCGGCATAAGCACCTGCCTTGCAAGCAAGCAGGCGGTCGTGAGTTTGATCCCTGGTACCGATAAAAATGAAAAAAAAAAAAATGCAGTAAATACTTAAAGAAAGTAAGGTTAAAGAGTTTTAAGACTCAAATCATTATTCCAAATGTTTAACATAGAACACAAACATTAAAAATAAAAGTGAAGAAATTGGAATAAAAATAAGGGGAACAATCAAAACTCAAATCAAGAAGTGCTTAACTAACAAAGGTTAAGTTTTTAAGGATGAGAAAAGGCGAGGAAAAATCAGGAAGTAGTTTGTCACAGGATATTCCAGAAGATAAGAAGACAATGGTAAATTTAAATAAATATGGGCCAATTAAAGTGATGCTGAAAAGATATTATGTTAATAGAGTTCTTGATGAAATTGTCTCCAAGGACTGCCTAGAAATATAGCAACAGCCTTCTGCATACCAAGTGCATTTACCAGGTGACTCAATTTAAATTTCCAGTCACTGACTCTAAAATCAACTCTAAGTGGTTATGTGTGCCAATGTCCCATACTGGGTGGGAGGCAGAGCTGAGAGTGTATTTCCATCTCCTCTGGGCTCATCCTGTGATCTTACCACCACTCCACAGCCACCTCCAACCCCCTGAACTGTGCCAGGGCTTGCTAAAGCCTTTTCATTGAGGTACGCATGACTAACTTTTGATGGCAAGTTGTGCTTCTCTGGCAAGACGTCTCACTGCTGAATCTTAGCTAATCCCTGAGAGGTGTTTTGGCTCTGTTTAGTGGCTCACAGATGAAGCTGAGTTTATCAGACAATGAATGAGTGCTGTGGTGCTGGGTCCTAGAAAATAAGGCAAACATAGGTTCAAATCCCAGATCGTCTGTGAATTTGTTTCGTGGCATTGCTGAGCCCCAGTCACTTCATCTGTAAAATAAGAATGAATAATGAGGACAAGATGAAGCCACACATCAAGCCCTGGCACAGCACCTGGCGCACCGAAAGAGCACGTTAACATCATCTCCCTCTCAGGTCAACAGGGCAGCAGTGGCAGCAAGGTCGCTGTACCAGTCCAGGCAGCCAGGTGTTGTCAGTTTGTTACGGATATTTAAGCAAAAGATAAAGCTGATGGCAGCTGCCACTACGGAACCCTGGTGCAAATGCAGATAGTGCAAAGATATCACAGTCATTTAATCACCGTGAGCTAGTCAGAGCTGGTATGAGGTTCCTGAACAGGGAAAAGTAACTTCCCAAAAGGAGAAGCGGGAAGAAGTTTCTAAAAACTCATAGTTGGCTGGACACAGATGTGGGAAAGATAGGAAAAGCCAGCTATGAAGGCCCCGAAAGGGCTTTGAGAGCCTCGTCCTGTGGGAAAAAGACAGAAGGCACACAACAAAGCACACCAGTAAGACTTCAGAGTTTCTGGACCAGCAGCAACAAGAATGCTTCTGAAAATGTAACCAAGTTAAGGGAAGAGACATGGGTTTAGAGCCTATCACAGAAAAGAGAAAAGGAGAAAAGAGAAAGTCAGAGACTTTAGGATTTGTAAGAAAGTAATACATAGCAGTTGGGAAAATTTTAGTTGTGCATAAAAATGGCAGAAGTATAAATGTTTATGATCATCTGTGCTGCAGGAGGGAGATATCAGAAAAACCTCAAAAAATACCCAAGACAGTAGTGATAAACGCTGGGAACAAAAAGGGTGATGGGGCAGGGGAAGATGGAAGGGTGACCAAGAGCTGCCAGACGTCTGGTTGGGAACAGGAGTCGTACACACATGAAAATGTGCTTACACTCATAAGGCCGCCAGTGTGTGACAGGTGGCACACAAGTCAGGTCGCACATATTTCAACCCCAGCTTCCCTTCTACACCTCAGTACCTCTTCTCTGTGCTTCAGTTCTCAGTCACTAAAGTGTGGTTAACCATAACAGCTGTCTTGGAACTGGCTGCAGGAATAGAAGGAAAGGACATTAAACATGTCCACTTGAAATGAGCACGAGCTTAGATCAGGGACCTCTCACCTGGAACCAACAACCTCCATTTGCTGGGTGCATTTTTCTTGCTGCTGAGTCTGGAGCCCCAATATCAGCTCCAGAGTGCCTATGCACCCAGCCTCCACATGGCTGAGGCATCCTGCTATGTACCTGATTGGGAACCTGGTTGGGTTACTAGATAATTTACTTGACCGCTCAACGCATTATCTGTGGAGAGATCAGCCCTCACTAACAGGATTATAGAGGAAACACCCAGGTCATTGGTCATGGACACTTTCACGCATTCTTTACATGAGGATTCAGCCCTATCATGTTATGAAGATGATATTCTTCCTAGTCTCAAGCCAGGCCACGACACAGACAGGTATATAGAAACTCCACTACAAGATGCAATAAAGGCTGTGAGGTCATGTACAAAGTGCAACAGATAGAAGAGGGGAAGACCAACACATGAGGGAATGGAATTGCTTCCAGGAGGAACTGCCGTCATCTGGATGCACAGACAGAGAAGGAGGCAGAGGATGGGCTGAGGAAGGACTGAAGGTGGACGCTGGGGATCAGTTCCATTACCAGGGAGGTCATGCTGAGTGATACAGAGACAGCAGGTGATGGAGGACTTGAGTTTGAAGGCAGCAGGTGTTTTGGGGGTGGGTGATCTTCCCTCAGGCCCTGGGACACTGCAGGCTCTGCCTGAGCTACTTAGTTTCCTGCTGGGATATATCTTGCCCCTACTTAATTCAATATATGGCCAGATCTGCTTGCAACCCCATACTTGCTGTCTCTCTGCTTCCCTTGGAGAATAATCTTTAAGGGCAGGGTACACTGTGACTTGTCTTACTGTAAACACAGTCTTGCCCAGGGCACAGCTCCATGCCAAATTGGTGTGCCTGGACCTGCTCTGGTCTGGGTGCCCCAGGGGACTGTCAGAGAGTCTCTGCAGAACAGGTTTATCATGGAAAATTCCCAAGACTCCATGAGAGGGACTTTACATGTCCACCTCTCCCATAGAATTGTCATGTGGAGGGGCCTCCTGCTGAGAAGGACTAAGCTGTTGAATCTCCAGGAGTAATGGGGCAACAACGGCTTTGCTGAGGTGCCAGCAGGGTAAGCACTGAGCTGTCCTCTGGGTGCAATGAGAAGGCACTATCTCCTAGGTCTCACTGCTCCCATTTGTTGAAGGCAGTGCCCTCTGTCTCTGCTAGGCTTGGGTCCCCAGGAGCAAGCAGGGAAGAATAAGTACCATCAGGCAAAAATATTGTCTCATTCAACCCTGTCTGCTATTGTAGTTCTTAGGCTTATGAACAGTTTCTGTTTCCTTTCTACCATGACCACACATACTAACATCTTTCTCGTATCAGACCCAAGGATCACTGTCTCCTTGCTTTGTACCCTTTGTATTATAAAGAGTCTTGGAACAGGAGATAATAAATTTATAAGACCTCTGGGGCTGAGCCATCATTTTATTTATTGAAATGGTCAGCTGTCCCAGAGTTTCTCACCTTCTGCTTGGAGGAAAGAAGATAAAGAAGACTGAACTAAACATGATGATGATACCATCAACTTTTTACTTTTATGTGATTTGTTCCACCGGCATTTCTCCATTTAACTTTCACAACAGTCCCTTATAGTATCTAGGCTGAGAATTATTGGTCTCTTTTACAATTGGTAGAGCAAAAACCCAGAGAACTGTTGTTTCTCCGAAGGCCCAAAGAGAGTAGTAAGTCATAGGGCCAACTTAAGAATGAGCTATTCTGCTTCCTGGGCAAGAGATTTTCTCAAGGACCCAGTCCCCTGAAGACCAAGACAGAGTTCTGGCCAGCTCTCATTCTCCCTTTCTCAAGTACTATTGTCATATCTGGGGACAAGACGCATTTTCATTCTTGATCTTTAAACAATGAAAGATTCAAAAGCATCTTCCATCATACCTGGCCTATGAATAGCAGAAGAGGAGGCCATAGAAAATGCTTCTCCTACAGAAGGTCCCATGTTGATGTGGAGGGTAAAAAAAGTAATCTCTACCTCTCCCCCAATTTTCCAGCACTGTTTCTGACTGACTTTTTGGAAAATGCCTTATATCTGAGGTCTACTTTTTCCCCAGAATTTATCCCATGATTCTAGCCACACTGCCTCATTCCAGCAAAGAAGTGTCTGCATCTAATCAGATGAAAAAAAGGCTAATGTGGTCCTAGTTCATAGCCAGGGAACCTGTCCTCACCACTGTTGGCATATGAGACACAGAAACTTGTTTTCTGAAAGTCAAGTGCATGAATTCCAGGTCCTAGGGAATGCAACAAATAATATTATGATTTAAATGCTCTACTCTGGGACTGAAGAGTCAGACAGCTTCCCACACGCCCGTGTAAACCCTAGACATTCTGTGCTTTGCTCCTTCAACAGACCAAGAATTTCCCCATAAGTGAGCATATTTATTTACCCAACATTTTTGAAACTGCCATGATATTCTCAGTGTTTCCCAGGAGAGTTTTTAAAAGGCACAGAACTTGAAACTTAAAAAAAAAATCAACATTTGATCATGTTCCATTAACTTTGAGAAGATAAAAAGATGATTCCTTGCATATCATTAAAATAAAAGGAACAAAAGACTACTGCTGAAACCTTCTTAGGGGGCTCACATGGTAGTGGAGTCTGGGACCATCTTCCCCAACCCTCCTGTCTGATTGGTCTAAATCTCCCAAAAAGACCTACCCTGACTACTCAAGCAAAGCTGTTGGATGCAGTTAGGAAAACTAAATTCCTTTTTTTTTTTTTTTTTTGTACTCAGAATCAAACTCACAACCTTGCATTTGCCAGGCAGGCACTGTGCCCCTGAACTATATCCTTGGTAGAAGAAATTCAATTGTTGTCTTGAGATGAGATGTTTTTCTTTCACAAGACCCCTGGAATGGAAAACCAACATTTTTAGTTTTATTCAGCCAGTTTTATTTATGCCTTTCTTGATTTCATTCTTTCTTAAAAATGAAAGTTTTCTGAGGCATGGAGTTGTGAAAAAAATATAAAGGAACCATTATAAAAAAGGTAGATACTTTAAAACAAAAGCCTTTTAAAATATTTTATTCAAATTCACACACACACACACACACACATCTAGTATGTCTTTAGTTGTGCTGTCGTAGCTGTCTTGATGTCCCAAAGAACAGATTCAAAATGTTTGCCTTTCGGGAAAATCCAGATACTGCAGTGGCAGACCCAGTGAATAAGGTGGATAAGGACACATTGTAATGTTTTCCCAAGCCTGCCTTTCTGCCGGATGACTTAGCCACAACATGAAGTTTGTTTGTTTTGTTTTTAATAACACCTTGTAAAGATAATCTTGAAAGATGACGTTCAGAAGTGCTTCAGAAAGTGGCTAATCGTGTTAGAAGGAAGGGGAAACACTTCAAGGGGCATTAATGGTAAAATGTCTTTTACTATAACATTTTTTATTTAAATACTCACTGTATATTTTAAGAATATATATATATATATATTTTGAGATTATATATATTATACATATATATAAATTACAGTCTTTCGCATCTTGTTCACTTCCTTTCCTGTACCTTCTGAATCACTGTTAACATCCTAAACTTTTCCTCATGATCATGTAATCTCATTTTTAGTGTTAATGTGATATACTGCCCAACTACTTAGAAAAAGCTACATTTGATCTTTCTACCTACAGTGTAAGGTGATATTAACTTTCCTATATGTTTTCCAGTAGATATTTCAGCTAATTCAATTTTTGTCAGTCAGATTGGACATAAAGTCATATTTCATTATTATTTTAATTGTTTCTCTATACTGCCAAACCTATTAGCTACTAGAATTTGTTCTTCTGTGAACTTATTATTCATATCCTTGGTCCATTTGTCTGTTGAATTATTATAGTTTTTAATAACTTAAAGGCACTCTTTGAATATTAAATCTTTCATAATTTATCATTTTCCTTCAGATCTATCATTTTTCTTTCTTTCTAGAATGTTTATGAAAAAGCTTCATTTTTTTCTACAGTCATTCCTTGATATCCCTGGAGGATTCGTCCAGCACCCCCACCTCAAGATACCAAAATCTAGTTGAGCCCGGTGGCGCATGCCAGTAATCCCAGTACTGAAGAGACTGAGGCAGGAGAATTGCTATGAGTTCAAGGCCAGCCTGGGCTGCACAGCGAGACCCTGTCTCAAAAGCCAAAAAAAGAAAAAAAAAAAAATAGATACCAAAATCTGCAGATGCTTTAAGTCCCTCCTATCAATATTTACTTCTATATAACTACTTCTATATATTTACTAATATATAACATTCACCTTTTTGTACAATTTACCTACAATACCTAATACAATGTAAATTTTATGTAAATAGTTGTTATTCTGTATTATTTATAGAACAACAATAAGAAAATCACTGTGCATGAGCAGTACAAATGCAATTCTTTAAAAACATTTTCTATTGGCAATTAGTAGATTCTGTGAATCCAGAGCCCACAAATGAGGAGAGATTATATATATAGTCTAGCATGTCTACCTTTTTCTTTATAACTCCTGGGCTCTCAGAACTGTTTAGACATATTCCTGCTCGCATTTAACTTTGGGCATCCATCTGCTTGTGTTTATTTAGATCTCAGTTCCTCCACATTTTTGTGTATGTGTCACAGCAACCAACAGAGTACTGGTAGTCCCTGCGTTTCTCCAGTGTTTGGGCTCATGGCAATCTCCTTACTTCTGAGTCCAGAAACTTATTTATTTGAAGCTTTGAACACCACTCTCAGAATATTTGATTTATTATGATTTTTAGATGAAAGTTGCTGATTTACAAAGTTGGTTACTTTCTTTTTTCCTGGCAACTTTGGATCCTGCCCTAAATTCTGTGACTAATAGCTGTGAAATAAAGAGGAGTACAGGGCACACTTGAGAGATGACCCAGGGGAGAGTGACAGTGGCCCATGGCCAGCAGGTGGGAAGGATCTCCTAAAAGACTGAAGCAGATCCGGGCTGTTCCAGACACGGCATCAAATCCCATTGAAGTCTGTGCATAATGCTACAGTGTGACAGAACTGAGGGTCACACTGGTCACCTTTCACCACTGGGAGGATCTGCCACCTAATTTGTTTTAAATGATAGGGAACGGAACATATGATCTATACCTGGATAGTCAGAGTTAAATACATAAGGAATCTGGAGAAATTCCTCACTCAAAACACTCCCACAGAAAGTCCTACATGGTTAGAGGACAGATGAACAGGCCTTGCTTGAGTCTGGGACACAGAGCAGTATGCGTCCCACCAGGTTCCCAGGTGTGTCAGTGCTAGGGAAGAGCGGGAAGGACTGCTCTTGCCAACTACCCCGACAAGCCTGGGCAGACTGCGGGCACTGAGTAAACAGCACCTCTCACCAGCCTAAAGGCCTGTCCTTACCTCAAAACACACAGACATAACAATCTCCATGGGAGCAAGGCCTCTACACTTTTCCCAGTGTGCTGTTGATTGCATAGGGATCTACAGGGAACAGTGCTCTCCAACTTCTGAATCCTCATCACAGGCTAACTTCCGGTCAGTTATGTCCCTTTGCCCAGTTCACTGGACACATGGTGTACAACCAAGTGTCAGGCACTTAGGCAGCCTGACTATGGAATCCAGGGGTGGTGGTATGTGTGGCATCGATGAAATAAGAGCTTCTTGATCTTGCTTCAGGCTGGGGATTTGAAATGACCAGATGGGCTACTGTGAGAATACTTACCCTTTGGCAGCTCTGACACACTGAGGGCTCCCTGAAGCCAAGCTCTGAACTGAGTTTCACCCTCAAAATGCTGGGTCTTATAATATCCTTTTGCAATGTAGGACACTCACACCTGGGATGGGAAGCAGCTTGCTGAAGGTTGCACAGGTAGGAAAATGTAACAGCCAGCACTCACCCTACAGCTGCCTGATACCAGTGACTGAACCATGCGTCACTGCCACTGGCGAGAACAGGGAGCTGTGTTTGGGGGGACTAGGACAGGTAGTTGGGAAGCCACTCTCTGTGAAGGCAGCATAGACACTCACCATTTCTACTCCTCATCATTCCTACTCCTGGTTTTGGGGGGGAAATCTTGAAGGCCAGTAAGCTTGTGAGGCTGGTCGCAGTTCTCTCCCATGGATCACGTTGCGAAGAGACACAGTGACTCCACACAGACGCCTTCTCATTGTCCTCAGGGGAGCCAGATCACACCAACACCATGGAGAAGGCTCGGGTGCCAGGTGAAATCAGGTTCCCGCAAGTCATCTGAGCCAAAGGAGTCCCAAACTGGTCTGGGCTCCAGGACCCGTTTGACTGGTTTCTTAGTAGTGTTTCACCCACATTAGCCAAACACTAATGGGAGCTTTGGAGTATGCATTTTATTTCCAGGGGTCAAGATCATGTGAAAACAAAAGTTGCCTTTAGCCATTCCTTCTAAATGCCAGAACAGAAAAATAACCACCCCCACCTTCTCCAACACCATGCATACAACCATACATCGGAACACACATGTCCATTGCATGCACATATTCAACAGGCCCACGTGATGCACACATGAACACATGGCACACAAATATCACTACATATGCACATACAGATATGTATGCACAGATATGTATATATCTATGTACATATACACACACAAACACACATACACATGACAAGCACAAACACTTTCACACAAAGCTATCATTACATGGCAAGTGAGTTCCATGGCTGCAGCCTCTCCTCTCCTACCCTCAGGGACTGGTCCAGCATCCCGGGAGAGGTCTTTCTTCTTTCCCTGACACTTGGGGAGGGTCTTCATCTCTCCTAAATGAAAGGACACCTTCTCCTCATACATAATTGTTCTATCCAGGAAGAGCCTGTATCTTCATGCACATAATAAGCTGAAAGGTAGAAAGGAAGTGATATGTCTTGGGGAAGAGTGTTTGCCTCCTACAAACCTGATCTCTTCTCTCCCCCTTCTAAACACAACTCTGTCTCTCTGTCTCTCTGTCTCTTGCTCTGTCTCAGAATATATTTATTGAGAGAAATAGTTTCTTTCCAAGAAACATAAAGGGGTCCTGAGTGGGTTACCAAAGACATTCCTTTTCTAGGGATTTTATAGAGTAAAACCACAAGGAGAAGAAGGTCAAGTGGGGAAAAATGGGAAATCACAAGGTGGACATGAGGTGGCACAGAACTATGGTGCGCCAATAAGATTACAAGTATAATTGCTCTGGTATAATTGATTAAATCAAGATCAAATGAGGGAGTGAGTCACCTAGCAAGAGGGCACGAATGCAGAACAGGGTCTTTTCCTGTAGAGGGTTGGGCTACTGGCTCCTTCTGACTTCCTCAAAGTGTAGAGTATCAGTTCCTGATGTTTATCCTTAGAAAGTATGTAGGTACATTTGTTTCACCTTTTGTCTTGAAGTCTGGCCCACTCCTTTCTCTACCTTATCAGTAAACTGCATTCTCTTCAATTCAGCTTCAGTTCTTCATAACCCTTAGGACCTCCCTTGTGTCCTTCATATACAGCCAGAGTCACAGCTACAATAGCTGGGGACAGATTTCTTCCCTGCTGTAACTAATCTGCTTCGAGTTTGCTTCTCAAGTCACCCCAGGGGGATGTGTGGACAGGAGTAAGTGGCTGGGCCCCTGACCCTTGGGCTTCTCACTGGATAAATGCTATCCCTTGTTTCTATTGTTATACTGGTAGCCTCACAGGTGGTACAGACAAAATGTACTAGAAAGACAATTGCAACTGCCATGCTCTAGACTGAACTCTGCACCCAGGCGGTTGTGCATTAAGCCATTAGACAATTAAGCTTAACTAGGTTTTGGCAGCAAACGCGTATTACTGCCTTTCTTAACTCCTAGTTTGATTGTGTGAAGCTGCTGTACTCTGGATCACTTATATATGGTTGTTCCTGGTGCCGACTCACAGTGAAAGGGAAAGAGACTCCCATCCTTAGTGAGCAAGAGGCTGGATGAAAAGACAGAAGAAACTACTTCGGTGTCCATGAATGCCCTGAAAAAGTAAGCATGACCTAGGAGAAGAAGTGGGGCCTACATGTGGGTAGAGGATGGAGAGGTAGTCAAAAGTCATGGAAACTTTTCCTGGAGACTCCTTTTCTTCCTCCATACTATAAGAGACACCTAGAAATGATCACTTTCCTATCTCACCATGGGACAGAGCTAGTTGCTTCTCTAAAGTAAGTCCCACTATGCATGGAATGGCATTGATTAAAGCCAGTGTCCAACCACTAATACTCAGGGCCTTGATCTGATAGACTCATCTATAACTTGAAAATGGACCAACATCATTTTTCAATTCAACCAGGAAAGTTGTAAAAAGAAAACAGGGACCTTTAGGAAGATCATTTCTCTTGGTTTACATCAAATGAGAACAAGCTTTTCCTAGAACATGAAGTTTATCACAGAAATGGAATCTTCTGTTGGTTTTGGACTTTATACTTTGATTCTAAGTAATCTTGTTTGCTATGGTGAATGTATCATCCTAATTAATAGTGAGGATATTGAGACATAATGTACTGCATCAATGATGGGACAGGAAGTAGGAACTCAAGACTCCTGATATGGTTTGCAAATTATTATTTAATATCAAAGGAAAATAATAAGACAATACTTATTATACATTTGGATTGTAATCACAGGCCTTGGTGATAAAACAAGAAGAAAAGGAAATTTCAAATGTAGATTGTTATCTTCAAATTTCTTTTAAAAATAAATAAAGGAGCTGGATTGCATCTACTAATTAAGAGCTCCACCCTTCCTGTGGCTCTTACCAAGCAGGGTTCTGATCACCAGATTAGAATGATATACTCCACCCAATATTGGTTTTCAGTTTCATTGAGAAATAGGCTATTTAATATTTATTTGGGCCTCTGTACTTTTCCAGAGTGAAGATGAGATCATCATCCTTCATCATGATGTCTTTATAAAAAGTGTTAGATAAGTGGGATATTTCTTTTTGCATCTTCTTAGCACAGGTAGTGGTCGGGTAGGGAGAGAAAGGGAATCTCTGGAGATCAGGAGTAGACTTACTTGAGAAATGCATTATGGTGATTTCATGGCAAATAACTACTCACAGGCATGGGTTCTACCCCTGGATGGATTTGGCCATAATCATCCTAAGGGCTAAACACTTGTTCTAAACCCTGTGCTCCATATAGCAAGCAGGGATGGGTTTCATTTCAGAAGGCAGTTCAGATGCATGGCCCTTGGAGTTTCCACATGGGGTATGATGCTTAGAGTTAACACTTCATAAAGCCAGAGGGAGGCCAAGGCTTCATCACAGCAGTTCCTTTCTGTACCCTCCTGCCCCTTGAAACCTTGGAGGCTGGTCTTTGATGGCCATTCATTGCCTCTGAGTGTCCAGACAACTCTCAGAAGAGGCTCATACCTCTGTGGTTTTCTCATCTATGATTGAAACACATGCTGCCCATCTCCAAGGACATCAGTACAGACAATCTTAGACTTAGCAATAGAATAAAATAGTAGGAGTCCCTGAGCTGGAGGAATGTACACTTGCAGGGAGATAAAAAGCCCTTTCCTTGCATTTAAAATCACGCCTGTGGTAGGAGCATTTATGTAATCCCAGCACTTGGGAAGCTGAGGCAGAATAGTGAATTCACTGCCAACCTGGGCTATGTAGTGAGTGCCAGTGCCAAAAATCCAAAAACAAACAGCATCTCAGCACTGGCTATGGTTTGGAATGCATCCAAGCTTTTTTGCTTCCTGGAAGCTAAAGGGTCCCCAAAATGAAGTGAACTCCATCCTCTGCTCTAATCTGTTGCCTTCTCTGGACTGGGAATTTGATGAAGCCCCTGGTTGCATCCAGACTGATTCAATACTCCCTTCCATCCACCTGCTCCCACCACCACCCTCAGGGAAATATCAGAGAGCTGGGGGGAAATAGCAAATTCAGCTCTCACTCCTTTGGATTGCATACCCTTCCCTGTGCCTTTCTAGCCTTAGTCACTGCAGAGATGCTGCAGCTTCTTAAACCCTTGGGCTTTGTCAGGATATCTGTGAGAACAAGTTGCAGGGTACCTGTACCCCAGGCCAATGTCCATGCAGGTTGACCTGCCACTGGGGTCAGGAGAGGTTGTTAGGACTATGATCCCATTGCCCCCGTGATGGTGATGACCAGAATTATCCTGTGGGCCCTCCCACTCCAGATCTTGCATTTCTTGTCTGCAGCCTGGTGTGTCCCTCCCTGGGAGGAGGATCTTGCCTGAAGACAGATGAAGGGTGGGGACCCTTTCTCCTCCCTCTAATTGCAGAAAAGAAGGGGGTTCCCCTACTCAAGTAAGACTACCTTAAAGGTCGGCCTTCTGACAGAAGCTGCAGCAGATCCCAGTGGCATCTGTGAGCTCTGAACCACAAGCTCTACCTGTTTAGAAGCAAGCTCAGAAGCTTCACAAGGTTTCAGGAACACAGCCATGGCCAAGGAACTGTCTCCAGAACAAAAGGCTGCATTCAAGGCGGCCTTTGATGAGGCTGACTCAAATAAAGATGGCAAGATCAGCCTGCAGGAGCTGCGTGACGTGGTAAAGAAGCTGGGCAAGAATATCTCAGATGAAGAGCTGAAACAACTAATGAAGGCTGTGGACAAGGATGGTGATGGTAGCATCAGCTTTGAGGAGTTCCTGGAAGCGATGAAAAAGCAGGCGAAGGCCCTGGGCAATGAGGAGATGCGGGCTGCCTTCCAAGCCTTTGATCTGAATGGTGATGGCCACATCAGTGTGGAAGAGCTCAAACAGACCATGACCCAGCTGGGGCAGCATCTTTCTCAGGAGGAGCTGGATGACATGATCCAGATGGCTGATGTGGACAAGGATGGGAAGGTGAACTACGAGGAGTTCATGAAGGTCCTCAGTCAGAAGTGAGGCTTTATCTTGTCCCTGTCTGCCTGACTCTGGGTTGCCAGATTCTAGTGCTCTCTCAGGGACCCTGCTTTTGTGCTGGGGCTATAAGTGGAAAGTCTGGGTTGGTGGATGGGAAATTACCTCATGGATGAGGAAGACTTTGCTCTCTTGGGTCTGGAAGCTGGGTGGTTTGGGGTTACTAATGAGCCCCTCTCTGCCTACTGATTCCCTGGGTGAAAGGTAGCCTCTTCGGTCTGGTCCCTCCTCTTTTTTCCACAATGTAATGAGTGTTCCTTACTTCACAGGGCTGTTGTGATGATCTAAATAAAAGGAATGCAAAGCCCAGATGTGTGCTTCATGTTTGATCAGAAAGCTGAAATTTCAGGAGCCCCTAGCTAGTACATTTAAGATTGCTTAGCACCTCAATCGCTTTTAATGGTCTTGGTGGAAAATCCTGGTTGAGTGGCCCCCACCATCGACCCCTTGCCTCCCTGAATGTCTAAAGAAGAGGATAGGTGAGTGGTAGAACTGGGCAGGTGGGAGTGGAGGAAACACGTGTCTTTGGCCATAGAGTTTGCCTGAGCTGCTGGGTGAAGACCAGGCCAGAGTTTGAGTCCAGGATGGGCAGTATCATCTGTGTACACCAAGAAGGACATTATCTCTGCAACAGCTAGCTATGCTTGAACCCCAAATAAAAAAGAGGGGTGTGTGTCTCAGTCATCTATGTCGGCATGTGTTTCTGTGTATGTCCATGTCTCTGTGTTTGCCTGTATCTCAGTGTCTGTCTCTGTATATGCTTGTGTGTGTCTGTATGTGAGTATATATGTGTATCTTTATATTTCTATGCATGTACATTAATATCTTGTGGCTGTATGTGTGTCTATGTGTATATGCACGTTCCTGTGTGTGTATGTGTGCACATGTGTCTGTATTTGGGATACACAATTTTATAAACATTTTTACAAGGTGGAGTCCTGAAGATAAGACATAATCTTTAGGAATGGAAGACAAATAGTCAATGGGGAAGTGGGCAGGGAGAAGGGCACTATAATGAGCAAAGGATAGGGCCTGCCCCTGGAGGTAGGAGCCACTTGGTACATGCAGAGGGCAGAATCATGAGGGGAGGTGTTTTCAAGGCTGAGAGCAGGTCACTGCTGATCCCTGAGGACCTGCATCCCACAGCTGCCCAGACTTCTTGGCCTTTTTGAGATTCTGATGTTGCTTTCACATCCTCTGTCTGAGGGATGCACACCAGAGAGCAGCTGGAAAAGCAAAGATGATGGAGAAAAAAAGACTAAGATCGCGGTGGCAAGCAGGGTCACTATTTGAACTTGCATTAGAGTAATGCTGTGTGGTTCTGAACTTGAGGCCAATAGCCTGCTTGTCATTTAACAAGCCTGGGCCTCTGCTTCCTTCTCCATAGAATGGGCTTTGCTTTGGTGAGTGAAATGTTAGCTCAAAGAATTAGTGATGCTGTCCTTACCTTGGTCCAGCTGCGACAGCTGTGATTCCAGCCAGAGCAGGGAGAAAAGCAGAACTGGCTCCTCAGAGGAGATATTGAAGAGCACATTGCCTGGTACTCCCACATTCTGCACACCTGTGGTGGGCATGCACCTGTTCACTGAATCTGGTCTTCAGATCGCAAAGCCCAGTCGTGTGAGGGGCTGGCCAGCTTCCCTGAGTACGGGCTAGCATCTGTGAATTTTTCTTTTATTTTCTTCCACTGGTCATTCCAGGATTTTTTGACTCACGCATTATTACCTTGCCCTTCCTGACTCACTCCTCCACGTCTGGCTCCTGGAAAACCCTTCCAGTCTCTAGGAGTGAGGCCCAGGGCTAATAAAAAGTGAAGGAATTAGGGCTGGGGCTGGGGGTGCCTGGGGAGGGCAGAACAGGGGGAGCAAACCCTAATGCTCTCCCTCGGCTCTGAGAGTAGGGAAGAAAGTGGTGAGAAGGACATGGGGCGGGGATGAGGTGAGATAAGGAAATGAGCCAGAAACAGGCATAGATTGACTTTCCAAAGTAGTGAGCTCTTAATGCTGAGCTAGTCCAAGATGAAGTTTTCCAGGATCTGTGTAAAAAAATAAAATAAAATTTAAAAAGAAAAGGGTTTTGTGTTTTTTTTTTTCTAAAATACTGAGAATATGTGCTTTCTGCACTTCCAGGGTCAAGTGCCCTTTCTGGCAGCTATTATCACAGCAGAGGAAGTTTTGGGTTTCTGGGGTTTGGTTTTGTTTCTTCATGCATTTACTCTGCAAAGTGGAGAGTTCCACATATCCTCAAATTTATTTTGGAATGTTACTGATCTGTGAGGTATGAATGTCTGAGAACAACCACACAAGTCTGAGAGCAAAATTTATTTTCTTTGCTTTTAAAAAAATACTTATCCTGCACCTCCCCTGATTTTGAAGTTATATGGCTCTTATGTGAGAATAACAGTCTCCAGGCTCAGGACTGATGTTTCCTCTGAAGTAGGGATATGTCTTTGGTGAAATACAAGGAGGGCCTTTAAGGGATATGATCTGGGTGGCTGTCACATGAATATTAGCTATTTTATGCTCTATAGTTTAGTATGTCTAAGAATATTATATACTAAAAACAATATGTGCACATCACAAAAGACTAGAAATTACAAAGGGACACTTAGAAGAAAATGATCTTCTCTGCTAGGCCACATCTAAAGAGAACAAGTGTCACTAGATGTTTCCCCTGTGAGAAGGCTAATTTGCTCCCCCAACTCTGACTCTAGTAGCTATTGGCTCATTTGGGAAAAATGGGTTTACATCTTCAATTTAGCCATCTAAGCATTCCAAATTCTAGAGTTGAGGAGTTGGGCAAAATCTGGAGAAGTTTGAAGAATGAAATTGATGGCATTTTCTTTAGCAGTATTATGAACAGTAGATATGCACACCTTTCCAGATTTGTTACACTGGTTAACTCTAGGCCCTTGGATTGCAGCTGGAGTTCAGTACTTACTAGCATATGAGGTTGGTCACCAGAATTACAAAAAATGAATGAATGAATGACTAAAAGTTTTTGGTTTTTTTTTTTCAAAGGTGACCAAAGGGCCAAACCTTTGAGAAGAAACACATTGGCACAAAAGTTCTTGATCCTGCAAAGGAAGGTCTTTATCCCACTGTCCCTCACTGTCTTGTTAGCTGACTATGCTAACTGTCTGTGCTGTAGACAGAGAACTATCTGTTGGGTCTTCTATTCCATCAAATCCTAACCATAACTTAGAAATAATAACAGAATCAACTGTTAAGGGAACATGTAAGTAGCTAAGACTGATTTGTTGTAGAGCCATCAGGAGACCAGGACTAGAGATGACTGATTATAAATTTTTATATGCTCAACAAAGAATTCAAGAGCACAAGTGAAGGAGAAAAGAATATAGGACTCCAACTTGCCACTTTGACATAGCAAATTGTTTAGAGCAGTTAGATGAGAAGATGTAGGACAAATTCTCTATCTTCTCATTCTCTGCCCAGAAGTAGGGCACAAACTTCCCTTTATGAGGTGTTTCCCTCTCCTATCCCATACCAGGAAGAGGATAATGACTAAATCACCAGGGACACTGACAAAAGGAGATGGCCTGATATCCCTTAACTAGATGATTCTTATCTTCCATCGGTTCCTCCCATATATTTATCATGCCACAACTTACTGTCCCTAGAAGCCCAAATGTCTTTCCTTTGTCTTAGTACTTTTCCACAATGTATTGTCCTTTGTTAAAGTGATATGCAGTGGTACTTTGATTCACGAACTTAATGCTCCTATTCTGGACACAGAATTTGATTGCAACAAGAATCATGAAAAGAATTCTGCAAGCAGAATCATAGAATTGAGTTTGTGAACTGAGGTACCACTGTATAAGCTCTTCCGCCTAACCACTTCTTTGGATTTTTTTTCTTCTTTTCTGTGACTCTCCTGTACATGTGCAAAGCAAACCTGTTTTTGTTTAATTCACAGATGCCTGTCACTGACACACAGAGGGTAAAGGTATTTCCCTCTCCTACATAAGCACAGTCTGCAACATAAAACATAGAAAGTAAAAACCTCAAATAACTTTCTACTCGACGATTGCGTAAAATTTTTAAAACACAATCCTTTTTCTTTTCTTTCTGCTTCTTAATCCCTTTCTTTCTGCTTCCCTAAGCCTGCCTTCCCTTTCCTCCCTCCCTCACTCCCTTCCTTCCCACTTTCTTTCTTTCTTTGAGGGATTAAAAGCTTTTGCACTGAGCTACATCCCTAGCCCTTTAAAAAGTGTTTTGACTTTGAGGAAAGGTCTTGCTGACTCACCCAGGCTGGGCTTAAATTTGTGATCCTCCTGCCTCAGGCTTTGAAATGCTGGGAATATTGGCACATACCACTACATCTAGCCCTTTTTTTCTCCTTTGCCATCCCTTCATATGTATCTATTTGAAAGTTTTTTCCCTTCCAAAAATAATATCATACATAATGGCTCTATAAACTATTTTTCTACATAATGTTATACTGTGGGGCGTATTTTCTCATAAGAAGTAATAGAGATACACATCACTGCTTTTAGTGGCTATTTAATATTCCCCTAAATGCCTGTGTCCTACCTGTGACCTTCAGGAATGAGGTGAAAATATATATAAATCCCAGACCTGCTACATGTTGTCTATATGACATTTACCTCTCTGAGTCTCAGTTTGCTTACCTGGAAATCAGATGCTAGTACCTCAGTCACTAGATTCCATGAGGCTTGTACTTGATGTGGTACCCGTAGGCAGCATTAGAGATTGTCCCAAGCCTGCTTTTTAGGTAGCCAGACCATGGAGCAGGACCAGCCTAGACCTTTGAAGGGTGCTGTGATGAGTGACCCCTAAAGAGCTATCTGTCTGTGTAGTACTACACAAGGCCCAGCACAGTCCCTGCCATGTAGTGGGTGCTCAGTATGAACTGTGAGTGTCCTTACATGTTCCCCAGCTGCACAACACTGCCTCAAGGATGAGAGTGGACATTGCAGGTGAAGAAAAGAGAATCCTTATGCATTTAAATTCTCTATCTTTGTGCCTAGCAGATATGTATCTTTTTCTGCGGATGCAGTCTGGATTCCTCGCACGAGGACTGCCCCGTCCCTGCAGCTCACCTGGCATCAGGGAGGCCAAATGACTGCCCCAAGTCTATGGGCTTGGCAGCTGGAGCAGGGTAAGGGTAAGTGTATGTTCCCTGAGAAAAAGGCTGTGGGAGAAAACTCTACTGAATTAAAATGAGGGAAGAATCAGTTGAAGGGAAAACTTCCTAAGAGATCATTCTCATTTTTAGGAAATTCTGGCCAACGAAGTAGAAAGACGAAGCCCCCAGACAGCCCGGGAAGATAGAAGATCTGTCTGGAGATGCAGAAGGATGTCAGTTACAGGACCTTTGAGGTCATTCATTTATCACTGAGGAACCATTTCCATCAAGGACTTGATTGGGCCACAAGCAACAAAATAGCAGAAACTTTTCTTTACTATCCCAGGAAATCAAAAAGAAATCTGAAGAGGAAGTAATTTGACCCAGGTCTGAGAGTGAGGTGTTGCAAAGGACCTGGGATGGAATCCAAATGCTCAGAGGGGCCATCCTTGCCCTCTAATAGTACCTAAGGGTCACATGGCCACCTAGATAAGTCCTGGCAGAGAGGAATGGTCAGATCCCACATAGTGCAATGTCTTCTAGAAGCTGGTGATCCTGAATCACACCTGACCCCCTAGGTCACAGAAATGGCTTGCTTCTTGGCTGTGAATCTCCTTGAAGGACCTCAGATGGACATAGAGCCTCCCTACCTGTGTTCAGAATGGACAATGCTCAGGAAACATCATGGGGCCTTTGTGGCTGTAGGTCATTCAGGGAAATCCTATTCTTGGAAATTCATTTCTCTGAAAATTAATTTGCCAAAAGATTAGTTCTATAAAAGGGAAGTATATCTAAATGTAGATAAATAAATAAGTGAAGCAAAGTATTAAGAAATCTATATTAGAGTTGCTATTTTAAGTTACTGAATATTTTTTTAATTTTTATTTATCTAGTTTAAATCTCATTTTATTCAATTTTACTTTGATCTTAATAAGTTATTTTACTTGTGGTCAATTCACCTAAATTTGCACCATAATAATCTACCAGAGACTAAAATTCTCTGGGTTGTTTATTGGTTTATTTTGCTTTTGTACTTTTGGCCTTTGGCTTTGGGGAAGGATACTTTCTGGTTCACTTTAAGATTCAGCCATTGTACGTGTCTCCAATATGAAGGATTTTATAAATTACAAATTGCCAGTTTCCTCCGTTCTAATAGATTTTCAATATAGTTTACTACACTAATATTTGTTTAATTTGCAGGTTATTACCTGAATTAATCAAATGGGTATTTTACTTGTGGTCTTTGATAAATTCTCAGTGTCTGACATATGAATCACATACAAAACTGACATTTAGCTGAGCAGAACTGAACTGTGAATCTACCGGTACTGGCTGGTAAACATAGCTTTCATGAAAACCAAAACTAATTCAATTAAAGCAAAATTTCCCTCAAATCCTCTATGATGTTAGTGAACTGATTTTAGGTGAATTGTTCTCTATACTTCAAATTCCATTCACTAAGTAACAATTTATACCCACTCCTGACAGGTCCAGTGATGCAATCCCTCTATAAAGGTCCATATCCCAGGCCCTCTCCACTGAAACCCTTCTAAAGCAGGGCCTGGCACACTGTGGAATTTTGGTAATCCTTTCCAAGGAAATCACTAGTGGTTCTCTTGCTTGCTCTTTCTCGCTCTCTCCCCAGTTCTTACTAAAGTGCTCCTGCTACAATTCCTGGTGAAAAAGCTTATTCTCTCTCTTTGGAACCCCAAATAAGAAAATAAAACCCACAAAATTTTAAACGAGATTGTAAACTTCTGGAACAAGTTTACTTGAGTACAAAACTCTCCTACTGTGACAGTAGGTGATACAGGGGACTCCTTAACTCACAGGCATTGTCTGGAAACCATGAGATCTTTCATTGTGTTGACAGTGTTACAAGGAGCATTTATACTATTATACTCAACAAGAAGAGGGGAAGCATAGGGTGAGATTGAAGACAGCAAGTTTCTCTCTTATGCCCTATTGTCTAAGAACCATGAAAACAGGTTTTATATAGTTCTAAAATTCCAGTAGGTCATTCCTTCTTGGTTTAAAAATATAGAGATTCTGTAACATGTTCCAGTGGGACAAAGATTTACATGTCAGGCTATGTGGACCAGTTAATAAGATTTCAGATTAATGATAAGTCTTTTACAATTGGGAAGAGGACCAAGAGATGGGGGGAGAGAAATGAGGGGAAGGAAAAGTAAGAAGAATTAAGATATGTTATATACGTATATCAAAATTCCAAGATGGATGTAATCATTATGTACTACAAACATAATATTAAAGTTTTTTAAAAAGATTTCAAACTAATGCTTCTCTTTCCAAATGATTAAAAAGATAAAAACCAGGTTCCCAAATGTTCCAAATTTTCAGGAACAATCTAGATAAAATACTTATTTGCATCTTCTTTGAAAATTAGTCCAATTGTTCAGTTTGGCGATCATAAAATATGGCCGCTATACCCATACTGCACTAGTTCTGTTGCCCTCTAGAGGGAGTAGACATGGCCTTTCTCAGCCTGGTGTGTGCAAAGTGAGGATCTGCCTTGTCCTTCCAGGCTCTGCCCAGCCCACAATGATCTCACCTTGCTCCTCCCGGTCTGCTCTGTGGGTTGATGAGATCTGGGCAAGAGCTCAAATGCTCCTGCAAGTCTCTTCTTGCTTATCCGCAATTGTTTACTATCTCTAAGAGTGTGCAGGGCTCTTTCTCTACGGTGGGTACCTCCACCCTTGGGGTATTAGCACCTATTTTCTGTCTCAGCTCTGCCTCTCCCTCCAGCTCCCACAATTTTGTTATCAGCTGATGATTCTTAGCTCTGGATACACACTGAGATTGGCCTAAACCCCAATCTCCAGAGCTCAGGAGATTTTGAAAAATGCCACCTGGGGGCCCACCCCTGACTCCCCAGTGGGTCTGGGGAGGAGCCCAGGTGTTTTTCAGCTCCCCAGGTGCTCCTGCAGCCAACGTTGGGAAGTCAAGATTAACAACCCTTGCTCTAACTTGTCTCTGGAAAATCTGACATTATCAGGCACTCCCTACACCCAACTGCTCCTCTGCGGCCTGGGGAAGATTGGCAGCCAGTGAGGGGAAGCACTGGGGAGCAAGCGTTCAGCCTCACAGATCTCCACAGGTGGGAGGCTGTGGTTTGAACAAGTCAGTCTGAATCACATCAGGAGCAGATGGTACTGTGTCGGCAGCTGGCCAGCCGATGCCCACTCACCACCTAGAGAACTTTGTTTTGGGCACTTCACCAGTCTCAGTGCTCTGACCTTACCACCCTGTTGAACTCTGATCCAAACAGGTACCAAATCTCAGTGCTCCTGAAGAGCTGTACTTTCCTGCTTGTGGAGCCTGTGGTCATGACCACATGGCAGAGATACTAGCAACAATAATTTGCTCATTCATGGAGTCATTCCACAAGTGTTTTCTTGGGTGTCCTACCTTATTGTGGGTCTGTGAGAATTCAAAAGACATCACACCAACCTCTGTCTTCTGAGTGGGGGGTGAGCCATGGGTATAAAAGACCACATCTTGGGTGTGGTGTGTACCTCATGACGGAGCTGAGGGTTAGGAGAGTGCTCAGCAAAAAGCACAGACTCTGAGGGGGTGGCACCTGAGGCAGATTGTGGAGATGGGGGAAGCTCCCAACAGGTGAGAGAAATTTCTTGGCAAAAGGCACCATGTGAGTAAAAACACATGCCTTTTTGAGGGATTCACACTACCAGGGAGAAAAGTCCCACCAGCCTTGATGGTGAGTCTGAGGTGCTGGGAATTCTCAACCCTGGAGGAGCCATGAGTAGTTATGTGACCATGGACATGCCAGAGATACTCATGTGCCTCAGTTTCCCCAACTGTAAAATGAAGGATAAAAGGCATATCTGTTAGTGTTGTGGGGAGAAAATAAGTGAGGCAGAGAAAGGGTTAGGAATCGTGTTTGTGTGCTAGCAAAAGTGTTTTTTCATGTTTTACCCTTGTTAATCCATTTTCTCTATAAGATCAAATCAGAGAAGGTATATGGCCAGGTTTGAGTTTTGTAAGAAGGTGATTTTTGGGCATAGGGAGAGAAGGTGAGTTTGGGAGTGTAGCACTGGAGTCTGATCACCTAATCTTGAGCTCGGGAGGATCCAAAGGAGGATGAAATCAGTTGGTGGAGCAGGGAAGGGTAAAGAGGTATCGGGGAGCTGGCTCTGGAAATGAGCAATGGGAAAGGCTTCTATGGATGGGACCTGATTTAGTAATCTCCTGAGAGGGAGCTTTGTTGGGTTTTGGAGGATGTGGGAGGGGAACAAGGGAAGAGAGAACAGATACCAGCCTCAAAGGGGCAGAGCTTCGCCTCCATGCCTGCCTTGGGTCAGGTCAGGGGTTACTGGTGTTTTTGTTGCCTGTCAGGAGGAAGGCCAACATCAGAACATCTGGCCTTTTGCCTTGTCAGATGGTGAAAGCACACCAGAATTCTCAGAATTCTGGAGTCCTCCCAGTGCTCAGCCTTTGGTAGGAACAGGACAGAGGGTACTGCCTGTAACCCCTTGGCCTCCCCAGAGAATCTGGGGAGAAGGAAATCCCAGGACTTCCCTGGAGTTTGGTGAGTACCAGCAAAGAGAGGATCAGGGACAGCACATGGTCAGTGGCCAGCCACCCCTGCCCTACCCATTTCTCCAAGCTCAGGGCCCCTGCCTTGGTTGCACAGCCCACCCAAGATGGCCTAAACCCCAATCTCATACCTCACTCTCCCACACAATACACCACCCTTAGTAAGGGAAAGGAGTTTCTGAGACACTGCAAGCAGCCTTCCAGCAGGGAGCTGAGGAAGAGATAAGATAAGGAGCCATCCTGAACATGCAGACACAAAAACCATACCCACTCCTGAGAATGAGCTCACTCTCTTCCCCTCCTCCACTCTCCCTTCTTTTCCTTCCTCTGTTTTCTTCCCTCAGCGAAGATGCACAGCCATAATTACCTGTCCGGAAAAGTGCTAGGCCCTGAAAGTTCAGGATGTGGCCCACTCTGAAAAGCTCCCCATGGGGCAGCTAAGTGCAGCCCAGAGAGCACAGGAGCTGGGTGCCACGGGGAGGCTGTGACCACACAACATTTGGCACTGAGAGTGCCAGGGGGTCAGAGGCTCCTCGACTTCACAATTAGGTCTGAAATCATCCAGTAGCTGTGGAGATCAATTGGATGTTAGGTACTGTGGGCTCAGAGAGTATTGGGGTTTAAGAATAGCCCATTCCCAGCCAGTTTCCCTGGGGAACAGAATGGTACCCTTGAGAAAGGCACCCCACCCATGCTAGTGAAGAGGGACTGGGCTGTCTATAAAACCATCTAATCCTCTTTCTTTCTGCTTTAAGCACCCTCAAACCTTGCCCAGAGCTTTCGATAGAATTCCTGACCTTGTAAATGCTGGACAAGCACTCCACCACTGAGCCACAGCCCAAACCCATCTTCTTTAAAGTCAGAGAAATTCTACTCCAAAATTTCTTTTTCTTTTTTTGTCTTGGGGTCTTGCTATGTATCTCAGTCTGGCCTTGAGTTCATAATGACCCTCCTGCCTCAGCTTCTCAAGTACTGGGATAGCAAATGTGTGGCACTACACCCAGTTGAAATTTCTGTCTTTAAATGTGTCCACTTTTGTGAATGGAATGGGACCAAAAAATGGAAGGAGGAAGGAGATGAGGCAAAGGGGATGTAAAAAGAATTAAGATATATTATATATGTGGACCAACTACTCATGAAAAATGTGAACATTGTGTATTGCAAGCATTAATAAAAATGAAAGTGTAATAAATAAAAGTGTCTGGAGAGACAGGAAAAGATGTGCCTCCTTCCTGGTGTTCACACTGAGCAGCTCAGCTGTAGCCTTCTGGGGACACCCAAAATCTGGAGGAAAAGCAGCCACCTCGTCATGAGGTACAAGTTAGGACCATGGCAAGGGGAGAATGCAGAGGCAGCCCCTGATGCCTGAAGGATTTTGCTTTAGCTCCTTTTTGCTTGGCTTCTTCTTGTCATTCTGATCACAGCATAAATGTCAGCCTCCCAGAGAGGCTAACCAGACCCTCTAATAAAAGCTGTCATCTTGTCACACTCTATCCTAGGACCCTACTTAACTACCTCTAGAGCATCTATCACTCTGACATTTTTCTTATTTGTTTCTATCTCCCTACCTCCACTAGAGCACAAATTCCATGATAGCTAGATGGTATCTGTCTTGCTCACTCACATTATCCCAGCACCAAAGATAACATTTTATAGAGTGGATGAAGAACATGGAGAGCCCCCTTTGTTTTCATTTCTGGGCACTTCACTTCTGGTCTGGGTTCTGTTGAAGGGGAATGACAGGAAGACCCACTATGTGTGGATTTATCAAGAGGGTGTTCAGTCAGAACAGAGGTCCAGAACAATGGTTGCAGAATATTTGAAAAGATGCTGCTTGGGAAAAGGATTTCTATCTGCTCCCCTTGAAGCCTAAAGTGGGAGCCACTGAGACCTGTACTCTTAACTCAGCAGGAAAACAATGTTCCTAAGCTGCAGAGCTAGCTGTCTAAGGATCCATGAAGGAAGGAAGGAATTAGAGGGAGAGACAGTGGAGACTTAGGCCATTCCAAGGGCTATTGGGGTTGGATGAATTCAAATATCTACCCCTCTTCTGAATAAGTGCTTCTATAATCAAGATATCATTTCTGAACATGAGTCTATAGAACCTTGTTTTACTGGAAATTGTGTTTGTGGTTATCCTTAAGACCAAGCAGCTAACCATTTGCAATCATTACACTTTTCCCTAACATAAAGTCTTTTAACTTTATGATTAATGGGTATTGTTAGTTAAAATGGCAGTTGTTCCTTTATAACATATAAAGCCTGCGTAATTGTTTGTCTACAAAACAATATGTTCCACTCTTGCATTTTTTTTTTACTAAAAAATATGAATAGTGTATATTTGGAATGCATGAAATACTACAACACTCCATCAAAAGATAAATAGTCATTTGTAGGTATGAAATTATGAAGGATTTCATTTGCTCGTGTGTGTGTTTTATTTTTCCTTGACAAGCACATACTTTTGTAAAAAGAAAACCAAACCATGAATAATTTAGGGCATTTATTTATATCCAGTGGTGTGTGGCAGAGCTGTCTCTTAGTGCCTCATCAGTTTTCCAGCTGCAATAATATGACCATATTAAATCAAATTAATTAGTAAGATGTTGCTAGCACAATAATGGCCTTGGAGGGAGTATTTGCACCACACAAGGCTGCAAATGCTACAAATCAGGGCTTTTTGTTTCTCCTCCCTAACAAAACTAGTTGTTAAACATTTTCCAGTACACCACTATTAATATCCTGAATCAGTCAACACAAAATGTTTGGGTAGAGTAGAGTATAGTTTTCAAAAATCAGTAAGTAACCCATAAAAGCAATTTTTTCAAGCTTTATTAACTATAGAACTTTATAATCAATGCAATTTCCCCCACACTCTGATTTAAATACTTGATATTTTGCAACAGGTAAATGATTCACTCTTTCCAATACAATTGAAGTTATCTTTAAGAAAATTCAAGATACAGTATCTCTGAAACTACTTACAGCTGGAGTTATCACACTCCAAGTTTTACATTTTCAGAGAATCTGTATGAAATAATTTTTTGTATAGGATAATTTTAATTGTTTTTCGTGGTATTGTGGTAAGTGGTTACACTTCTTTTATACTATCCCTCCCTTTATCTCTCCAATTAAGGCTCCCCACATCTTTACATCCTGTCCACACTGCTCAAAACCTATGCATGTCCTGCTTTGTTTTACACAAGGTCCAATCTGGATTGGGTTGAAAGAACCTAAGGAAGTATGGTGAGACAAAAGAGTTGGGTGGGGATTAGAATGTGATGAGGGGTCTCCAGCTGACTTCACCACAGGAACTTATGACCCAGAGGATTCTGGACCTGGTGTGTTCCAAATAAACATTTTTAATTTAAAGACAGATGATGGCAAACAATCCTAATGACTGAGACAGCCATGTATTTTGCATATTAGGTATGGCATGCAATTTAGGATGAAAAATGGAGGAAAAAAGCAAAAGGAAAGGTCATACAATAGTTAGCCAATATCTGCTTCGACATGACCATATGACTGCAGCTATTGTTATGAGTGAGTTGGTCATGTTAAATGATTGTGCTGCTGTGATTTTGCCCTCATGCCCTCATCCAGGTGAGACAGACAATGCTAGGCACATCCCAAACCCTATACCACGTCTTTCCTCTGTTATTTATCATGTTGACGTGAATGCCAGAACGGTACTGAGTTGAATGTGTTCACCATAAAGATATGTCTAAATGCTAACTCCCCAATCTGTGATTGTGACCTTTTTTATGAATATGCTTTTTATAGCTGTCATTAAACTAAGGATCTTGCATATGGGGAGTGGTCTAAGTCAAATGACTATTGTGTTCAGAGGAAAAGAGCAGAGAAAATAGACTCAGAGATGGAGGGGAAAGGCTGTGTGAAGATGGAGGCAGAGATTGGAGTGATGTTGTCAGTTGAGAAATATCAAGGATTTCTAGCAACGATCAGATGTTGAAGAAGAGGTTTGGGGTGGATATCAGACTTCTGGCTGCCAGAACTGTGAGAGAAGGAATGTGTGTTGTTTTAAGCTTAACAGCTTGTGGGTGTTTATTGCACAGTCACAGGACTCATACCAGAGGATAAAAATTGTCATGTCCTTATAAATGAACGTCCAGGGGTAAGAAGTGCAGTACTCATGGGCATCCTCAGTGCAGAGTGTACAGCACAAGGTCCTCCCTGCCACCTAGGGGCTTGATTGGTCCCTTTCAGGCCCTTGATTAGTGCAATTTAAACCATACAAATAAATCATTACATGTCAGAGTGGTCTATTTGGCAAACAACTCTCAGGAAATAAAAGGGGACCTTGGTAGGGAAAGAACTGAGAAAAGTTGGAGCAGACATTCTCAAATGCCCCCTTAAGGACAGAAATTTCTAAGGCCCCAGAAGTGACTACAAATGAGGCCCTGTAAGCAAGAACCAGGGATTTTTGGCCTGTAATACTGCTTAAATATAACCCTACTTCCTGCTTTTAAGTTAGATATAGTGAGTCTTGAGGCAGATCCTCCTGATTTCTGCTTGGTCTCTTGAGTTGAGAGTCTAGGAATGAACCAGAGCAGGAGACAGACTCTGTCCTGTGGGGTCAATGCAGAGGAAGACTGGGTAGGGTCCTGTGCTTCGTATGGCCCAGGGTGCTGCTCAACACTAAACTGAGATTATTAGAGAAAGAAAGGGCTGGAATCATGGCACTTCAGGGCAGATAATACAAGGGAGAGGTGCCCTACCTCATCGTTAGGTGAGAAAACCCTGGGATGACCACATGAAGCTCAGAATGGCTAGCCGAGCTAGGATTTTAGCAAACTCATGCTCACTTCTTTCACTGTTTTTCTTTCTTCTTTCCCACTTTGGAGGGACTTTGGAGGACTGAGCTGCACAACTTCAGGAAGAGACTGGGCATAAGTTTGGTGGCATCTCACACAGACTGACTGTGGTGGAGGGGAAGGTAAAGAAAGCAGGGGCTGGGGATTTAGCTCAGCGGCATAAACGCCTGCCTTGTAAGTGGCCAGTTGTGAGTTCAATCCCTGGTACTGATAAAAAGGAAAAAGACAAAAAAAAAAAAAAAAAAAGAAAGAAAAGAAAGAAAGCAGCAGAGGCACAGTGTAGGGGGGGGGTTTGATCTTGGCACCGCCTTTTAAGAGAAAGAAAAAGCAATAGAATATGAGAAGGGTGTTTAAGGTGTTTTTATTTGAATAGAAATATCTTGCCTTGGTTCTTGGAAGGGGTCTTTGGTCGTGGCTTATTCATTTGGAAAATGTAGACTGATATGTCTTTGTTTGCAGACTTTATTAAGTTGTTGTGACCCAAAACCACGTTAGGCCTGGTAGACATGATGCAAATGTGAAGGCAGAAGGCGACCGACCGCGGTGTGTGTGCGTCTCCTCCCAGGCTCAGTGTCTGCAGGGCACACAGCATTTGCCTTCATGGGCTTCAGGATCCAGGTCTTGTTCTACTTCCACAGTTTGGGGTGGAGGTAAGCACATCTGTCGGGGCTGCTCTGCTTCCTTCTCTAGTTTTCCATGATGCAGAAGGGGATTTCCTGTCAGGAACCACCATGATATCTGTCCGAGCCAGTGGGAGGGGATTTTGGAAACAGCCCTTATCACTCCTAAAACACAATGCTGGCTTCTTGTTCTGTGGGCTGGCAGTAGTTGGGTTCTTTTGAAGTAGGTACTTTTAGACCAGGGGAGTGTGTGTGTGTGTGTGTGTGTGTGTGTGTGTGTGATATAATTCTTGCAGGAAAGTACATTGAACAGCTGAGAAAGAAACAGAAAAAGAAACACAAAAATAAAATGGTGGCCCTGAGGGGTTGGGGATTTAGCTCAGCGGCATAAGCTCCTGCTTTGTAAGCAGGCAGTCATGAGTTCAATCCCCGGTACCAATAAAAAGGAAAAAGACAAAAAAAAAAAAAAAAAAAATGGTGGCCCTGAAAAAGACCATGGAACTCTTCAAGTCTAGAGTTTATTGCATCTTTGGTCATGTATCCCAGGTGACATCTGAGATGATTTTAGGATTTATATAAGCAAACAGAAAAGGTACAAGCAGACCTTCCTTACTGAGGCAAAAATAACTACACAGAGCTTGTTAATGTCATTTTGTTTATAGTATAATTATTGTGACCATTTCCTTCTATTCTTAGCAAGAGAAGTGGTTTTCCACTTATAACAATGACAGAGTGTTCATTTAAAATGCATTAGGGAAGGGGCTGGGGATTTAGCTCAGCGGCATAAGCGCCTGCCTTGCAAGCAGTCAGTCGTGAGTTCGATCCCTGGTACCGATAAAAATGAAAACCACAAAAAAAAATGCATTAGGAAGTGTAGATTTAAAATATCAAGTATATATGTATATAGTATAAGTATCAAGTATATTTATACATTTAAAAGTACAATACTGTGGTAGTAGTGTTTAAATTAGTGAATTTTGGGGAACATAGATGTAATTCAAATTTCTCATGCCACTGAAGAGCAGATAAAGGCCACAGAAGGGTGGGACAGATCAAAGTCTTCCCAGAGGAAAAAAGCATGATGGAGTCAAGTAGCACAGTTGGGGCTCAAAGACCACCTCCCTTCATCCATTTGAATTTGGGCAACCCAGGGTCAATCCTCCTTTCATTGTTCTGAGAGAAGCAGAAATTAAAATAACAAAGTGGCCTGGGCTTCAGTAACCTATTCTGTACTTGAACTTTAATGTTCATATATGGACTGCTTCTCATGTACATAATTTAATCAGCATGAAGTCTGGGAGGGACATGCATGTTGAAATCTCCCTCAAGGCAACTCGAAATCCTGTCAATCATCTCCAGAAAACCAATGAAAGGCAACTGGGATGATTTATCTGTGAGCTGTTGTTTTTATTACCCTGTCACCTTGACTGTGTCACCTTGACACTTCTGTTCAGATCTGCCCTGAGCACATCTTCCTATTTCTTCAATAATGTGGCTGCTTTTTCTTATATCATAGGATATATACTTGCAATTCTTTGCTCATTGTACACAAATCCTCAAATTTACCTGTCAGATCTACCACATGGTATCAAGTAAAGTGGTTGGGGATGGAAGAGCCATGGAGTCTCCATCTCTAATTCTGGCCTCCTACCTTTGCTCTTGCAAAACTTTCCAGCAAGGAGGGTCACCTCCTGAAGGGACACAGCACCAGTTGTCCCGTCTGGCCCTAGTCATAGAAGGGACTTTCTGCAGATATAATTACAAATCTTCTGATTCAGTTCACCAAAGCTTTCTGGAAATTCTGCTACTTTCTGGAACTTCTGTTTTTGGCCATCAAGATATGCACTGGAGGCCACTCTTTTTCCTGCTACCCAAGAAGAGGCAGAGAAGCAGGGAGACTTGCAGGGATTTGTACACAAACATTTATTGTCCTTTAAGTTCAGGGGAGTTGGATCTGAAAATCAGTTTAAATCTAGGAGGAATCTAGGAAAGAGATCCAGAAATCTCAACAGTACACAAGTTGGCTGGTAAACCTGTAGAGGCACTGAAGCCATGGTTAGGACTAAACACCATCTATAAGTTTTCTTATACCTAAGAAAATCTCTCTAGTCAGAAATGTTATTGGGAGGTATAGGAAAGCCAGTGAGTTTTCCAAAACCTTCTTCTTTTATTTTCCCAGGCCCTTTCCTGCATACACAGAAGCACTGAACCCAGAGGTTAAAGAAGAAAGCAGAGCAAGAGCCAAGAAGGGCTCTGAGACCTGGGTGGTAGAAATCCAGCTCAAGCTTAGAGCAGACGGTGAGGTGGTTTGCTTAGTTTAGGAAAACCCTGGAGACAGCCAGAAAGCACCCTATGAAAGATTACAGAGCCACTCAGGCTGTGAGACAGACACACCTTGAAATGCTGAGCCTAGGACCTCAATAAAGTACAAATTTTCCCAGAGGACCCTGAAGGACTGACAAATGAAGAAACAATGACCATCCCTGGAGACAGGATCCACAGATGACAAGAATCAGTGACTAGAGTTGGTGTTTCCTGAAAGGTCTGCACTCAGTTGGGCAAATTAGCATTTCTAAGGACAGAGTATCTACTGGTCCAACAGGTTGGGGAACCAATCAGCTTGGGAGTGATGAAGTTTGCCTGGGTAGAGGGCACTAAAGGAGGCAAGTACAGGAAAAGGGGCCTTATAGAAGTATTTTCTCTTACAGTTTTAGCCATGCAACTGAGGAACTTCCTTAAATTCAGGTAAATTTGTTTAGTTTCAGTTATTCAGCTCACCATTTCAGTAGATTTCAAACATTTTACCAGTGAAACATATTAGTGTGTGTGTGTGTGTGTTCGTGTGTGTGTGTGTGTGGTACTAGAGACTGAACACAAGCCCTTTACACTGAAGTACATTCGTGGTCCCTTTTATTTGAGACAGGGTCTCACTAGGTTGCTGAAATGCCAACGTTGGGCTTAAATTGTAATTCTGCTGCAGCCTCTTAGAGTACTGGGATAACAGATGTGTGCCATTACGCTCAGCAATGAAACACTTTTGAAGAACAAATCATGTGTAGTGGGCCCAACAAAAAGAGTAGTTAGGGACTGGTGAAAATTTATTCGTAAGATCAGATTTATAAGTTGAAATTTAGAATATGCTGCTGCTTGGTCATTGCCAGGAGAATCATAAAACAAAGTTAATAAATTCATCTGCACAGCTTCTGGCCCTGTGGTGGGCAGAGCCAGCTGCCTGTGACTGCAGCCACTCTGAGCAGAGCACACAGCATTGTGATATCCTATTTGAAGCAAATATTTGAAGCTCGCATTTGATTTTCTGTCCATAGCATCTTGACAGGTAAGCCCTATGTGGCCCCTTCAAGGTCCTTTTGGAAGTGTGATTAGCTGAAGAATCTCTTTGAGGTCTTGAGATGTGAGAGATCTCAATCCCTTTGAGATGTCTGCTGAACATTGTCCAAGCTTCCCCAAGCAAATTTCAATAATACCTAGCCTGTGATTCTGGGTCAGGCCAATCCAACCTTGATGTCAAATTTCAGTGCAAATATCTCTCTGCATCAAAATTTTTGTGATGTAGGAATTGACAGAAGCCTAATTATATCTATGGATGCAAGTTAATGAATGGGAACAAGATGTTGTTTTGGGGAAAAAGGAAATTAAAATTGGTGCTGATGTATGATGACTGCAGGCTCCTACCAGCCACCATGTCCCTGATGTGGTTTTTGAGTCCTTTGAATAAAGGAAGAAGAGGGTGGCTTAGCAAGCAAGGCTGTCATGTGGAATGCCCTGATAAATTTGGGACTCGCTATGTCAATTGTCAGGGCTTTGTCACTGCAGCCACTGACTCATCTTGAGGCTTTTCAAGCCAAGGCCCCCTCTGAGTAGGCCCTTAGAAGGTCCTAAGATGATACTGTTGAATCATTTCCAGGGAAGCTCACTTGTAGAGTAAACACACAGCTAGGTCAGGAGGGAGTTTCTCCCTGGGGCTCCATGGGACTTGCAGGCAAATGTCAATGATCCCTCACTGAGAGGGATCCTTTGAGTCTTCTCACCCAGCCATGTGGCTGCTGCCTGTATACTGAGCAAAATGTTGCCCTGGTGCTAGCCATTGAGGATTGGGAGAATCAGAAACATTCAGGTAGAGGAGGGAAAAGAAGGAGAGAATCAGAAAAGGGGAGGAGGAGGAGAAGATGCAACAGAGCACCACTGAATTCATCTGCAAGGCACAGTGCAGCCAGGGGACAGAGGAACTGAGCTTTGCCCTGTACTCTTTTCTAGGTCTGTCCCTCTGTGGCCAGAAGAGAGATTAAGTAAAACTGGGACATTCCAGGTCAAGGACAGAATACATAGGCCTCAGGCTTCAGACCACATGCAACGCGGGGCCTACTCTTCTGTCTCAAAAAGGCCCCAACAGACAAGGGCTTGTCTTCCTGAAATTTATTTTGAATTTCTTTGTGGTTTGGTCTAAGTCCTAGCATACTGATGAGCTCTTCTGTGTTCTGCCACCAGTACTACAAACCAGCCAAACCTCTAAGACATGAATTTATTATCTTTTGCTGCATAACTACACAAAAACCTAATGGCTTAAAATAATAATCAACTTGGTTATCTCACAGTTTCTCTGGGCATTTTAGCTGAGAGGCTTAGTATGAGCACCTTTCATGAGATACAGTCAAGTAACCAAGGCATGGGGCTGTGTGATTGGGACGCTTGGTAATGTCCCCATCATAGTGTAGGCAGTAGGGTGTTGGTTGTTGTCAAAAGGTCACAATTTTCCCTTCCACATACCTCTCCACAGGGCACTTTAAGTGAGGGATCCTTGAAAGAACAAAGAGGACCTAACCTCAGAAATTATACCTGGTCACGTCCATTGTATTTTATTGGTTCTAAGTGTCCATCCTGACTCACTGAAGGAAGGCTGTGAATCCAGTGAGGCAAAAGCCTTGGAGGTCATCCTGCAGGCTGAGCACTCTGAGATCTAATAGGCTGAGTTTCTGACCAGCTTATTCCTTGAACCATGAGCTCTTTTATCAGGCAGATCTGCAATCACACAGCCTGTAAGGTTCATTCAACAAGCCCATTTTCTGTATTAGGTAAAGTGGTAGGTTTGAGGGACAGAGACATCAACAAACTTGTAAACTAGTGAAGAAAGTGACACTCACCCTGGAGTGTGTTAAGTATCACAGGGGTAGTGTTGTGGTTTAGATCTAAAATGTCCCAAATGTCTCATGTGATTAGAGCTGGGACTTTCAGAAGGCAATTGTATCATGAGATTCTAAATTCCTAGTCAATTAATCCATTGAAAAGATGATAATTTGATGGCATTATTGGAAGTTAATAGAAACTTAATAGTGGGCCTAGTTGCAGATCATGGGTTTGTGACCTTTAGACCCAAATATCTTGTCCCTGGCCCCTTCCTTTCTGGCTCTTTACTCATCTTTCTTCTTCCTGGCTGCCACATCTTTGTGCCATGATGTTTCTGATTTGCCACAGGCCGAAAGCAGTGGATTCAGTTGATTGTGGACTAAAGCCTCTAAAACCATGAGCCAAAATAAGCCTGTCTTCCTTACTTCTGCATGTCAGGTATTTTATCAAAGCAACAGAAAGGTAACTAATTCAGGCAGCAGAAGACCTGAGTGGGCTGAATGGGGACAAATAGAAGGAATTTTGGGCTCCACAGGGATTCAGTGAAGGTTGCCTCAAAAAGTGAGTCTCAACTGGGTGTGGGGGTTGAGTAGGAGGTCACCAGGCTGAGGAAAAGAAGGTAGGGGAGAAGGAAGGTGTCCAGGCAGAGGAACAGAGTGAGCAAGGCAGAGAGCTATTACCATCGGAGGCATTGCCAGAGCTAGGATGCCATTTCTCCACTGGGCTCTGATTCTAGAAACCTCTAAAACCAATAGCAACTTTCTTATCCTTTAAAAGAGCCGTGTTAATTTCACAGCTACTCTTGTTTGTTATGCAAACAAGAAACTCATTAAAAAATCCTGGAGAAAAGAAGGGAAAAGATTGTATGTATATGTATATACACACACGTGTGTGTATGTGTGTATATACGTGTATATATATTTAAGATAAATAACTATACTACTAATCTCTGTTAGTTCATCACAAAGAATAGTTTGTGCTCTCATTGTTCGATTGTTTGATCATTTTTCTTTGTGCCTAAATCTTGTAATCCGAACTTCTAAGATAATGTATATATATAATACATTAACTAGTATTAATTTCCTACTATTTTTTTTGAAATTCTGTTTTTTTGTTTTGTTTTTTAAAGTAAAAAAATTTTTTTAAAAAAGTACTGGAGAGTTTTTGCCATGGAAGACCTGTCTGTCAAGTCAGAACAGCAAAGAATGAGAGGGATAATTTCTGTTTGTGGAAAAGATTGTATCATGCTTCTCTGTTGGAGGCAAACATAACTTCGTAGTTTAGGGACCCCACCCTATTTGCTGTCAGGTGGGTAGGCACCAGCGTGATTATAGGCTGATGTACGATTTTCCTTTGTATTGGAAGAGTACACCACCTGCGGGAACCAGTGGAAGTCTGGAAAACGCACCCAGGGCTGTCCTGTACTGGAGAGCTGAAAGGTTGTTTTGTATTTTCAGCTACACCTGCCATTTCTAACATGCAAATGCACACACCTTTGATGCAATGGAAGAATAACATGCCATTAACTTGTTTATACAAGGCATTTGTGAGCCTGCTCAAGCTTAGCCCTGGGGTCTGCTCCAGTGTTGTCTGTCTAGATTTTGTATTTCCTGAGGGTAGAAACTCTGTTATCCTTCACCTGCAAGTCCTTGCAGAGGGAAGCACTTAGCTTGAGCTTTGGAGACACAAGAGGAAACAGCAGAAGCAAAGTGCTGGTGACCTTCCCCTCCAGCATCTACTTGCTTTTCCCCTCTTGGTCGAGGAGGTCTTGCCCACCCTGCCTCCCCTGCTCCTCTCTCCCTCAGTCCCTCATGACTTGTTCTTTTTTTCCTCTTCCCCAACCATCACAGGACTGTAGGGTGGAAGCTGAGGGCTGAGCTCATAGCTGGAGCTCAGCCATGGTGGAGAAAACCCACATAGGCCTGAGCCTGAGGGCCAGGGATGGGGGAGGCAGGGAGGAGAGTTCTATTGTTAGCAGAGATAAGTGAGTTTTTTTTTTCAGCCTGGCAGCAGTTTCCAGGTGTGGAGAGAGGACTGATGCCAACTTGTCAAGTCTTCAACCAACAGTTGAAGCTTGAATTGCAGAGAGGGAGCTGGAGGGGAAGAGGAGCGCAGCCTCCTGTCCCTCATGATCTCATCACTGTGCACTGAGGAAGCTGCACTGTAACTCTGGGCCTACTGTGTGGTGGACAGAAGAGAGGGCCCTACTTCCTACTCCAGCAGAGGCAGCCCATTCCCTATCCCACCACACAAAGGCAGTGGGGAATCTCCCCCCACCCAGCACAGCTGGAAGCAGGCCAGTTATAGTGCCAGACTCCACTAAGGAGGGACTAAGAGATTAGAAGCATCCTTCTCACCCTCAGTGGGATGTGGCTGCTGAGAGACTGATTTAGGGAACTGTCAGCCTCCTCCCCCTGCCTGGTAGTTCTGCTTGCTGCTTAGAAAGGATGAATTCACATTAATATATTATTACCCAAAGTCCATAGATTCCATGAGAATTCACTTTTGTTGGGCATTCCATGAGTTCTGACAAATGTGCAGTAATACAAAAAGTTCCCAGACAGTATCCAAAGAAGTTTCCACCAAGATAAGGAACCTAAACTCACCCTACCCACAGAATAAGATGCAGGTTTGCTGACTCCCAACAATTTTCAGGGTGAACTAGCTAGAGTTATAAAAGGATTTATCAGGCAGAAATTTAAAAGTATATACTCTAAAAAATAAAGTGTAGGTCCTCAAGGAGGTACATTATGATCTGGCATTAGGTGTATTAGTGAGGTCTTGGGGGTGTCTTCAAGATGGGTGATCTAGGATGTGAATTCCAGTTGTCAGGTTATCCATCTCGTGGGCTATGTTAGAATGCAAACCATTCACATGTATTTGAAGTTGAAATATGGGGCCTACTAATATTGCTTCTTCCTAGAAGATAGAAATCTATGAGAGGAAGAACCATTCACAGGTGAAAAGAAGTGATCAACTCACAAGTAAAAAAGCCCAATGCAGATGAAAGACAATTGTCTGGGCTTATTGCATCTTAGTAGAAGAGAGAAAAAAGATTAAACTGGGCTTGTATCCTGAAGCTGGTTTTATTTTGCAAATTATGATTTTTTTTGGTCTTTCTGACACAGGGTTTCATATGCAGTTCAGGTTGACCTCAAACTCACTTTGTAGCCAAGGCTAGCCTTGATCTGCAGTGATCCTCCTGCCTCAGCCTCCTGGATGCTGAAATTACAAGTGTGCACCAGCACACCCAGCCCATATGATGATTTTCTTTTTATTCTTTCTACCTATCTTTATTATTTATTTATTTCTCAGTACTTACCATGTGTAAGTGAATCACCCAGAATGGCTTTCCCACCCTATACACTCGTGATCTCTGCCTTTTTCCCTTCCCTTCTCAACCCCTGACAATCTTTTTGTATCCATAGTGCTGCTTTTCCTGGAATGTCACATAGTCAAGTCTAAAACTCAAAAAATATCCATGGATTAAAGAGAAAGAGGGGGAAGGAGAGAAATTTTAGTTAAGCCTTTGCTTTCTAGTTTAGAAGAACTGGCTCTCCATAAGAACCTCTTAGTGCAACAGAACAAGCCAGAGCTCAGAAGCATCTTTGTAGTAGTGGGTTCAATCTATTATCTATCCTAGGGGTAAATGTGTTATTCTAACTCACTCCAATGCTTCTGTCAAGCTCTGTGCAGCTCTTCTCCAATTTAAAGTGGAAATGCCCCGTTGTTCAGTTGTGCTAGGAGAAGCAGGATGAGGTCGGCAGCTGTCAACAACATTGCCGACAGCACGAGGCCCCAGCTAAGCTCCACCTGTCTTCTCATTCCATGTGACCAAAGAGATCTGGTTTTAAAACACCACCCTTCTTCTGAAGGTCTCGAGAACATAGTAAGTGGAGAAGACAAAACCAAAGGTGCGCCTTGGTTTTTAGCTTCTCTCTGTTACCTCCTAGCTGTGTGATCTTGGGTAACAGTTTGACATCTCAGAATCTACATTCTGAGACTGCAAAGGGAACAGTGCCCATTCTGCTAACCTCACAGTTCCTGCAAATGAAGCAGTGTTCTGAGAATCAATAGGAATCAAGGGAATGGAAAAAGTCTTGCTTTTGGTGTCTTATGTGAGAATAGTGTTCTGTTCTTAGGGACAGAGTAACCTCAGCCTCTGTAGAGCTGTCCAGAGAAGTGAAGTGACCAATAGAGTATCATCCTAAATTTAGGTAAGGGAAATTGCTGAGACAGAAAGCAATGCTATAAGCCTTCTCTCAGAAGAAACCAGATATACACTTCCTCCCCCATGAGTTTGTGTTCATGATATATGTCTTCCCTTTGTATTTGCTTTGCTTCATTCCTGTAGCCCTGTGTGGATACAAAAATCTGAAGGTGCTCAAGTGCACTATGTAGAATGTATAGTTTTGCATCTAACATATGCATACTGTCCTGTATAATTTGAATCGTAACTAGATTACTTATAATACCTAATAGAATATAAATGCTATTACATAGTTGTTACACTGTATTGCTCAGAGAATAATGACAAGGAAAATAAAGATTAATTTGACTAAATTTTCAGTATAGACACAATTTTTTCCCTGAAGTATTTTAGATCTGCAGTTGGATGCAGACCCCATATACACTGAAGTCATCTCTAAGGTATATCTGAAGAAGCCAGATATCAAGCAAATAAATTAGGACAACTTTGCAGTGTGTTGGTAGCAAAGAGGGAATGTCTAAAGAGAAACAAACAAGACTAGTGTACAGATGTGCTTAATCTCAGATTAGCTACAAGCCAGTTGTGTGATCTTGGGTAAGTCAAAGATTTTCTCCCCGGTATTAGGGATTGAACTCAGGGCCTCACGAATCTCAGGTAAGTACTGTCACTGAGCTATACATCTCCAGCACTTTCAGTGGTGCTGCTCCTCCTTCCTCCTTCTGCTCCTTTTTGATTTTGAAACAGATTCTTGCTAAGTTGCTCAAGTTAGCCTTGAATCTTTTATTCTTCTTCCTTAGTCTCCAGAGCAGTTAGGATTACAGGCATGTGCCTCATGCCAAGCTTGAGTAAGTCATTTGTTGTTTGTGGATTTCAAATTCCTCAACAAGATGAGAAAGACATGATCAGTATAAATGATGCGTATCATTTCCAGGTCCAACTTGACAGATTTGTTCCTCCTTGTCTTGTTCAATGAAGGAGAGAAACAGAAACCCTTTCATCTGCCCCCAGCAGCAGTTACTAAGAAATCTCAATTCTGTAAGATTAGCACAATTCTTTTAATCTAGCTAATTTTGTCTTACTTCAGGATCTACATGACAGAAAAACTATGAGATACGGCAACACTATATTCTTTCTTAAAACAGACATGAGGATCAATGGAACAGAAAACAGCACACAAAAGCAACTCCTAGCATATTCAACTGTTTAATCTTTGATAAAGAAGCCAAAAACATACACTGGAGACAAAAAATCCTCTTTAAGAAATGCTGTTGAGAAAAATAGCTATCCACATTTAGAAGCCTGAATTTAGATCCATATCTCTCACCATATACTAAACTAAAATCAAAATGGATCAAAGTACCAAATGTTAAAACAGAAACATTAATGTGCTAGAAGATTAAACAAATAAAAATCTTGAAGCCATAAGTTTAGGCAAGGACTTTCTGAACAGAACCCTGGTTGCATAGGAAATAGTACTAAGAATTAAAAAATGGAATCATATCAAATTAAAAAGCTTTCTGCACAGTGAAATAAACAACTAACATAGGGGAAATGGGAAAAAATTTCTTGCTAGTAATTCTTCAGAGAATTAATATCTAGAATATATAATGAGTTCAAAAACTACACCTCCCAAAATAAAAGACCTAGTAAAAAATGGGCAGGTGAAATAAAAAGATACTTCACCAAAGCAGATGACCAATAAATGAAGAAATGCTCAACATCACTAGCCATTAGAGAAATGCAAATTAAAATAACACAGAGATTCTACCTTATCCCAGAAAGAATCACCATCATCAAGAAATCAAATAATGATAAATTATGGTGAAGAAGATATGGGGAAAAGGAACATTTCTACATTGTTGGTGGGAATGTAAACTAGTACAACAATCGAAATCAGTTTAGAGATTCCTTACAAAACTAAAAAGAGAAATTCCAGAGAACTTTTGGGAAGATAACAATGGTGAACAGCAACAAAACACCTCTCTGAGATTTGGAGTCCAGATGCTGGGATACAGTGATGTGAGGAAGACAAAAAGGAGGGACTTGGTTCCCTAGTACCCAGCAAGGTTCTGAAGAGACAATTGGAGTAAACAGAGTATACAAAAAGAGGGACATCAAAGCAGAAGAGGAAGGTGACAAGTGGTATTTTCTCCCTGTGTCCCAGCTCGTGGCATGAGAGTAGCAGCTTGAATCTGCAGACACAGTGATTACCGGTGATGCCACAGGCCTCCATGGAGAAATACATCAGTGGAACAGAGTAGTGGACATTACAGACTGCAGTGGCTAGTGAGCAATTCCAGTCCAGTTCACCAGGGCATCCCCAGGAGTCAGTGATTGGCCAGTCACCATTTTGGAAAGGGGCCAGGACTCAGAGCATCAGTGGGTTGGCAACATCTTGGGATACCCAGTGTCAGGTGAGGCACAGCCATGGGAGACAACCAAGTCAGAGAGCTAAGTTCAAACTGGCAGAAGTGACCCAGAATATTGATCAGCTCAGGTCCCAGCCTCACAGCCAGAAAACAGAATTAGCCTGAAATTCAGCAGAGCTAAAAGCACAGGCTCACGTTAGGTTTTATTCTCTCCAAAAAAATAATAAGTATTGTGGGAGTAAAAAAACCCAAAAAGTGTAATTGTTATTAAAAAGAGAGGAAAGGAAGGTGGTCTAAGGGATATAACTGCATGTATGTTTGAGTGTATAGGATGGAAATCCATATTACTGAGCTTTTATTGGATCATTGATCGGCACTGTCTGCAGTCTCATTGTATGAATGTTCACTTTACATGCTTTAATTTTATAATTTGGACAACTATTTCAAAGATGACAATATGTAACCTATTAACTAGTGATATCTTACTGTATTTTTTTTCCTTATTATTTTTACCCTTTTACTGCTTTGTTTTTTAAAATTTTATTTCTTTTTTTCCTCTTTAAAAAAAAAAAAGCACAGGCTTGCTGAGATTATCAACTGCCCCACCGTAATTCTACTGCAGACTTACTGCAGTAAGTAAGTACTGCTGGGATCAACCAACACAAATCTTGGCTCTGTTGCACCCTTTATCTACTAGTGACAGAAGAGACATACCCTGAAGTAGACATTTTTTTTCCTTCCCTTTTTCACTTTTCTTCTTTTTCACAATTGTTCTTGTTTTTTTATGAATGTGAACATTTTTCTAGTTTTTGTTGCTGTTTTGTTCTGTTCTTGTGTTCTGTTTCTTCTTTCTTTTCCTTCCTTCCTATCTTCACCAATTAGCCATGACAAAAAATCCACACCAAGATATGTAATCATCAAGATTCCAGAAATTCAGCATAAGAACAGAATATTAAAAGCTGTTATAGAAAAGAAAAAATCTATACTATAGAGTATACAAAAAGGAAAGCCCATTCAAATCACAGCAGACTTCTCAAGACAAGGAGAGCTGGGGTGAGGTATTTCAAGCCCTAATAGAAAACAATCTCCAACCCAAATTTATGTAACTCACAAAACTATCTTTCAAAATTGATGGAGAAATAATTGACAGGGAGCACCTGAAGAAATTAATGACTACCAAAATATTCAGAGGAATAGAAAAAGATAATTAGGACTACAAGTCTATGAATCCTACCAGAAAGAATCCACCAGGCAAGGCAAGCAACTAAACAGAGAAAGAAAGGGAAATAACAACAGGAAAACAATGTGAAAAGGATAAGTCAATACGTATCAGTAATAATCATCAATATAAATGGTCTCAGTTCATCAACCAAATTAATAGGTTGGAAGAATTCATCAAGAAACAAGATCCAACAATAGGCTGCAGATAAGAAACACGTTTAATTAAAAAGTAAATTCATAGGATAAAAGTCAAAGGAGGGAAAACAATAATCCATGCCACAAGAACCTACAAAAAAGCACAGGAGCAATTCTATTTGCAGACAATAGTTTGCAAAGTTAAGTTTGCAGACTGGTTAAGAGAGACAAAGAAGGTCACTACATATTTGTTAAGGGAACAATCCAATAGGAAGTGATAATAATCATAAATATATATGGAACAAATAAAAGCACACCCAATATGTAAAACAAATTAAATTGACAAATCCTTAGTCAATCTAACCAAAAAAGGAAAGACCCAAATTCATGCAATTAGAAATAAAAATATGAAATCACAACAAATCCTATAGAAATTCAGATATTTTCAATGCCTGTTTCAAGACCCTGTATTCTTTTTTTTTTTTTTTTTTTTTTTGTCTTTTTCATTTTTACTGGTACCAGGGATTGAACTCATGACCGCACCTTCCAAGGCAGGTGCTTATGCTGCTAAGCTAAATCCCCAGCCCCAAGACCCTGTATTCTAATAAGGTATAAAACAGAAGAAATGAACAGATTATTAGATGCATATGAATTTTCAAAGCTGAATCAGGAACATATAAAAATTCTAAATAAACCAAAATTTGTCGATGAAATGGAACATGTAATTAAAAACCTATCAACAAAGAAATTACAGGTCTTGACAACTTCACTGTTGAATTGTACAAGAAATTTATATATTTATTTATTTGGGTACTAGGTATTGAACTCAGGATTTCACACTTGCCAGGTAGGCACTGCACCTCTGAGATAAATCCCCAGCCCCTGTACAAGAAATTTAGAGAATATCTAAGGTCACCATTCTTCAAACTCCTTAATGAAATTGAAATGGAAACCATACTCCCAAACTCATTCCTGGAAGCAAGCATTACACTGATACCAAAACCACAAAAGGATCCAACCAAGAAAGAGAACTACAGGCCAATGTCCCTAATACTTAGATACAAAAATGCTCAGGAAGATACTGACAAACAGAATGCAGCAAATCATTAAGAAGATAATATACCCTGACCAAATAGGGTGATACATCCTGACCAGGAATGTAGGGATGGTTCAATACATGCAAATCAATAAAAGTAATATATCCTATCAACAAAACCAAGGACAAAACCAACATGATCATCTCAACAGATGCAGAAAAAGTATTTGACAAAGACCAACACCCTTTCATGATTAAAAAAAATCCTACAGAAAATCGGTCTAATGCTGAAATGATGTGTGTGAGTGCTACCCTATCCCTGGGGCAGGTAGCCTGCATACAATATAAGACAGGGAAAGAGGCTTGCTCTCTTGCCCCTCCTCTTTTGCCTTTTTTCCCCTTTTGGGCTTGCTGCTTTTGCTATTACTACCTTGAATGGCTGCCTCTCAGCCATGCCACCTTGCCTTGCAGCCAGTTGAGTATGGACTGAAAGCTCCCCAACTATGAATCTTTCCTCCTTTAACCTTTGAGTGTTTGGTATTTTGTCTCAGAAATGAGACAAGTAATTTAAGACAGAATTTGGTACCAGATAAGTGTGGTCACTTCTGTAACTATACCTGACTATGTGGCTCAAGAACATTTGGGAATAGCTTGTGGGGAGTTTGGAAAGGTTGAGAGATGTTGACAGAAAGAGGACAGCTGGAATACCTTAGGCTGTTTTGTATAGGAAATTCTGTTTAGAATGCAAAGACCAGAAGGCTAGTAGAAATCCTGTTGGTGAAGTCCAGGCTCAGAGTCCAGGCTCAGGAGATGTCTGCTGGGAAGGAGGACTGTATTGGTTGTTGGGACTCTAGACAATGTGTGTTATAGCATGGCAAAAAGTTTGTCTACATTTTACTCATGTCAGAGACTTTGCCTGAGACTAAGATTAAGGGCAGTAGACTAATTAAACTGGCAGAAAGAAATTTCAAGGCAGTCAAATGTTCAGGTAGTGGCATAGCTACAGTTGGGAACTTTTAGCCAGATTTATGGTGAGAATCAAGAGCAAAGAACCCAGCAGAATGATTTAAAATGTGGTGAGTCTGGCCAAAATGGAAGCTCCAGTAAGGCTATGGATTGAAAAGATAGAGCAGAGGAAATCTTGACAACTGAGAAGAAACAGTAGAATACAAAAGATGGCCGTAGGGCATCACAAAGCAGCAGTAAATCTCTACCCTTTGCAACCTCAAAACTGCAAAGGTGAAAGACTGCTTTGAGAAGAAAGCTGCAGAGCACCATGTTCTAGAATGTCTACCACTACACTATGTGCCACAATGCCAGCAGCCTAGAGAATTTGTTCCTTGGAATTGTATTCAGAGTGCTCAGCAATCTAGGCACTCAACTCCTATAGCCAAGAAAGAGGAAAGCCTGGCTACTGCTCTAGCTGGCAGCAGATCTTAGCTTCATTCACACCTTGCTGGTCTTAGGTGCATGCAGAACACAAGAGTTCTGAAGTTAAAAAGGCTTTCACCTACATTTCAGAAAATACCCTCAAGGCCAGGCAGTGTGCCCCTTAAAGGCAATGTGTGAAGTTCTGAGTACAAAGTCAAAGGTGCAATGGAAACCTCAGAAGTTTGGAAAAGCCAGGAACATGAATTGTCTGAGGAAAACTGCAAGGAGGGAGCAAAGCAGGTCTAAAAGAGAAGCCCTGGGAGCTACTACCACTACCAATGGAAGTGCCAAAGGGACAGAGCCACACAAGGCTTTTGGAGTTTACAACTTGCCAATAATAATAGTAATAATAAATAAAAAAGAAAATTTTTAATAAAATGATAAACTAAAAAGAAATTTTTTAAAAATTGAATTTAGCCATTTTGTATAAGCAACAAGAAAAAAGTAACCAAGATATCCATGCTTATAGCGGCAGTTTGTAATAGCTAAATCTTGGAAACAGCCCAAATACCCATCATGAGATGAATGCAGAAAGATGTATTTTTTTAACACAATGGCACACCACTCTGCCAAAAAGGACAAATTTAAGACATTTCTAAGTAAATGGATGCACTTTGAGACCATACTCTTAAGTGAAATAAATCAGACACAGATATTTAAATACCACATTGTTTCTCTCATGTGAGAAACCAAAAGTGTAAAGAAGGACCAAAATGTAGGTTGGGAAATAGGAAGAAAATGTTCAAATGGAAAGGGGACAAGAAAAGGGGAAAGGACGAGAACAGAAGACAAAAAATGTAAATAAGAAGGGGAAGAATACCTGGGTGAAGCCGCAGACTAAGACCCAGTAAGCTAGCCCAAACCAGGTCTCAGCACCTGGCAGTGAACCCTAGCAGTGAAGCCTTCAGTAGGTTGACATGGAGGGGCAGTCCCAACATACACTGCCCAGGTCTGTGTCTCCCTAGTAAACTGCAGTGGGCAGGAACACCTAGCTGGTGGATTCAAACAAACTGTAACCCACAAAGAAAGAAACTGGGCCTCCTATATACGTCTGTATGGAAAGAACAAAAAAATATGAGAAGAGGAGGCAACAAGAAAGGGTTCTCGGTCCCCAATCCTGAGAACACTGATCCAGGAAAGGTTAATGCAAAGGAGAATGAGGACAGAAAACATGCAATATCAGACACAGCACCAATAGACATAAAGCGATATCTCCGGAGCCTCATAGACGAGTTCAAAAGTGAAGTATTTAATGAAGTAAAGCAAGATATAAGTAGAATAGTTAGAGAAATGCTAAACACTGCCGAAGAAAAAACAGATGGTGGAATGGAAGAACAGAAAAAAAGGGGAGAATTGTTTGACGGAGAAAATAGAGAAAACATAGAATACGTGAAGCAGGTTCAAAGAGATTACCAGGAAACTAAAAACTCTATTGAAAGCTGGCATAACAGCTTGAAAGAAACTAAGGTAGATTATCTGAACTGGAGGACAGATTTGTAATGTGGGAGCATGAAATGAAAGCCTTCTTAAAAATAACAAGGAAACAAACAGCAATAATACAAAGGCTAGAAGATGATAAGAGGATCTATAACTTAAGAATTAAGAATGTAAAGAAAGAAGTAGGGACACAAACAAATGAACTACAAAGGCTATTCACAGAAATAATCCAGGACAATTTCCCTAATTTAGCAAAACATAAAGATACTCAGATGTATGAGGCATATAGGACCCCAGCCACCTACAACCCAAACAGAACTACACCCAAGCATATAATAATCAAAATTCCAGAAATCAAATATAAGAACAGAATATTAAAAGCCATTAGAGATAACAAACAGATCACTTACAAGGGAACACCCATTAGAATTACAGCAAACTTCTCGGCACAAACCAGAAAATAGACAAGTTCTATTGGTTTGGTTTTATTCTCTTCCCCCACAGTGTGGGGGAAATAATTCAAGCTTTGAAAGATAATAACCTCTAGCCAAGATTAATATATCCTGCACAACTGTCCCTAGAAACAAGGTGCTTCCGTGATAAAGAGGAACTAGGGGAATTGGCAACAACCAATTCAACTCTACAGAGAATACTGCAGGACATTTTAAAACAGAAAAATACCAAGATTCCAGAAACAGTGGCAGAGAGGCCACAATGAATGGAGCGGAAAGCAAAATGAAAAAGACAAACTGACAACTAATGACAGAAAAAGAGCTCAACAGAAATGAGGCAGAGAAGGTTGGTTGGTAGGAACAGCTATTTAGGAGAAAACAAGACATCATAATAGCTAGTGCTGATTTAATATCCTCTTGTATTGAAGTCTCATCAAGCTTTTGTTCTTCTGTCACCATTGGTCTTAACATGTTGTATCTTATTGGATTTTATTATATGTGATAATATAAACAAAAACTTTTATAGACAAGATTACACAGAAACCATTGTTCATTTTCTGTTAATTGCCTTTATACCCTGTAATACTGTCATTCTCTTGAATGGTTTTACATTGTCTTGATGTTTGATACTACAGTATACGAAGTTATACTCAAAGATTTCAAGGAAAGAGACACTATGGTAACTACTTTTATGTCAGGATATCTTGTGGTGAAACACTATTCTGCTTAAATGGTTATGTTCTGACCTGTGCTGTTATGTCTTTTATCTCAATCTCCTTTTTTTATTATTTACTTTTTTATCTTTTTAAGGGAAAAAATAAATAAAAAATAGCAGGATATATTATAGTAACCCACTTTGATTTCCTATTAACTTGATTTGAAACCCTGTATTGCTCTCGCCATCTTGTTTTGACTGATTTTTCTCTATTCTGTTTTGCTTGATAGTACCAAGTTTGAGAGTAGAGGCAACAACTGTGAAGACAGTAAGATTCACTATGACGCCCATTCTGGTTTGACTATTATCTTCTTTTGAAGCCCTGTAATGTCTCCAATGTTTTGGTTTTTATTGGTTTTGTTCTTTACTGTTTTGTTCAATTTTATTATAACTGATGATATAGGCAATTCTTAAGATAGCAAGAGGCATTATGGTAACCATTGTTGATCACCTTGTATGCTGTTTTTACATTATGTATTATGTCCATCCTTTTGATTTGACTCTTTTGTTACATCACATTTGGTTTTATTCTCTTCAAAAAAAGTAGTAAGAACTGTGGGAGTAGTAAAACCCAAAACGTGTAATTGTCATTGTAAAAAATAGGAAAAGAAAGTGCTCTAAAGGATGTAACTGCATGTATATTTAAGTGTATAAGATAGATAACCAGATTACTGAGTTTTGTTGGATCATTGAACAGAACTGTTTGCAGTCTCACTCTTTGAATGTCTACTTTATATGCTTTAATTTTGTAACTTAAACAACTATTTTTAAGATGACAATATGTAATCTATTAACTAGTGATTTCCTACTGTTTATTTTTTCTGAAATTCTGTATAACTTGTACCCTTTTTCTGTTTTTATTTTTTTTCTCCTTAAATAAAATTTTAAAAGCTGGAAAAAAAAAAAAAAGAAGGGGAAGAGTGATTGAAGGGAGGGAAGGAAATTGAGGTAAAAAGAAGAATCAATACATATTATGTACAGGTATGAATTCCCTAGGATATCATCAGTATGTATATCTAAAGTGTACCAATAGAATTAATCTTTAAAATTTCCATTTGACACAGCTATTTCCCTTCTAAGTATCTCCCCAAGTTACAGACATCTTATTACAGTGATGCCTGTATATCCACGCTTATAGCAGCATGACTCATAATGAGTAAATCCAGGAAGCAGCTTATATGTCTATCAGCAGATGAATGGATAAAGAATGATATTTACACACCACGAATTACTACTCTACCATAAAGTTGAGTCATTTGTAGGAAAAACGGATGCACCTTGAAACCACATTAGTGAAATAAATCAGACATGTTTAAATATCACATCATTTTTTACATAAGCAAGCCAAATTATAAAGAGCAAAATAAAATAGGAAGTACGGAGACAGATCTTCCTCTAGTGGGAAAAGGATCAAGAGATGGGAGGGAGGGAAAGGAAGGAATAGGGAATGAGAAAAGCAATTAAGATGTGTTACAGACATGTACCAACCCACACAAAGAACGTAAACCCTATGCTCTGCAAACATGAAAGAAAAAAATAGAAAGGAAAGAAAAAAGAACGGACTGTGAACTAGGCTTTGGTGAAGACTGCGTCAGGCAGAATGAAATTGCTTGTGTGACATCTGCAACTTCTTTGTGTAGTCTTCTCTAATCTCCTGAAGATGTATTTGAGACACTCAGCTGATGTCTGAAAACGTGTGGATAGTATGAATGTTATTTTTTCCTAATTGCTCTGCAGGATTGACAATCTATTTTGTGTTTTATGCCTCTCAGAAGGCAGGGACCTCCTATGTATTGCTACTTTGTGCTCTGTAGCCATTATTCAATCAAGTAGGGGGTTACTTGGACAAAAGCATGCAATACTGAGGCAATTGATCTGATAAGCAAGAACTGAGTGATTAATGTGCAGGTAGCATTTATAGCAACACAGAAATTCTGGACAATGGAATGATTCATGTCCAAGGTGGACAGAGCAGAACAGTGTGTGATTTCATCATCATGCTGCTCAAAACAGCAAGCAATTTTAATGGTTTATTCCTGCAATTTTTGATTTGATATATTTGGACCACAGTCCAATGGAAAACAAAACCATGGGTGTGAAGGGATGGTGTGCTGACCACCTCAGTTCATATGAAATATGGTATCAATGTTTGTGTGTCAGAGATAAAGTTACAGGGAAAAGAAACAATGGTAGAAGCAGATATAGAGGGAAGAGGATGAGGAAAAGGGCCATAGTAACTAAACCAGAGTCAAATTCATCTCATGCTATTGCTAAGTTGCAATAAAGAGAGTAGCAAGTGCGACACTAACTCAGGCAAAAGATGAGCTTCTGTGAGATGACTGCATATGCAGGTGTACTGGTAAGCATTCTTCCTTTACTTTGAAAAGCAAAGGTTGGGATTTGGAGGGAATTTAAGAGATTGAGGAGCTAGAAGCATGCTCAACATATCAGAGTTTTCCTAAGCTCTTCTAAACTTAAGTGAACTTTAAACATATACAAATAGAAGCAAAGAACATAGCTTCAGAATTCTCAAGAGGGCCAATCTTTTATTTCCAACCAGTCCTGGCCCCTAATTTTGAACATGATCCCAGGAATCTATTTTTCTTTTTGGTGCTGGGGACTGAACCCAGGGGCTTATGTGTGCTAAACTGCTTCTCTACTCTTCAGCTACACCCTCAACTCAATTTGATTCACAAATGTTTTAGTCTCTCACCATTTTGTCACTGTCAAATATAAAAGTGAAATAAACTAACTTCAAATATTGGATGTTTTCTTGATTATTTAAAAACTTTGGTTTAGTTGATAGCTCCTAAATCATAGATTCTACACCTTTTTCCATCTGTTTTCTGTTTGGAGTTTGAAGAAACTGTGACATGTTTCCTGGAGATCTGACTCTGGCTTGATTTTTTTTTTTAAGTCACTTCAGGTTGGTCTTGAAATCTCTATATATCCTTGGCTGGCCTTGAACTTACAGTGATCCTCCTGCCTCAGACTCCCAGGAGCTATGATTACATATATGCATCACCACATCGACCTGCTTGACCTTCTTATAGGGCTGCTTGGATTGTATGTACTTCTCTCAAGAGGCAATGGTATCTGCCTGCCTGTGTTGGGTTCTTATTCACAATCAATGTCCAAGTCGATCTGGGTTCCCATGAGTTACAAGATGGTGACTCCTTCAATATCAGAAAGGTTTCTGCTATGCAGAGAATCTTTCCTTACCTATTTGGTTACCTGAGGGATAGTCTGTATAAGAAAAGGTTGGATAAATGCATGATTATTTACCAGTTTTCAAGCAGTAAGGTGGTTCTCTGAGATATTCCAAAAGGGATCAAAAGTTTATTATTTTAAAAAATCATTATGAAGCTATTTTCAAATATATTTGAAGAGTTTAATCCACTGGAGTTTATCCTGATAGGACAATTGTATTATATACTTTTAAATACACACCATGTTCATCATGAGACATCTGTGTAACTAGTTACTAGACAGTGTCACTTCATGTTCAGGATAGGAGCTCAGTTTACTCAGTCCATACTTATCACTTCACAAGTAGCCCATATTCTGGGAAAACAGAAGACAGATGTTTCTGGAGAGAACAAGGATCAAAAAGGAACAGGATTCTGAAGCTAGGACTATGTGATATCAAACGAAGTATTCTATAAAACAGGTATGATTATTTTAAAGAAAACTATATCCAGGCAGTAGAATATGTCTTAAGTATGGCTTAGAGACCCAGACAGAAGTGTATGAGTTTTCACTTATCACTAACAGAGCATGGTTAATTATCAGTGCTTTGAGAATCCACACTGACAAAGCAAATCCTAGTTCTCCAGCAGATTCTTAGAGTTCTGCCCTCTTAGAGGGCAGACCTGAGCAGATCTGAACTTGGGAGTCCACAGAAAGGTTTGGGGAGTAACCCTGAATTTCCTAAGTTGTGCAGATGTGTTAGCATATATGCACATTTTCCTGGCAAAAGGATCCACAGCTTTATTAAGATTCTCAAAATGCTCATGCACTAAATGTGTTTAAATACCAATGGATTTGTGTAATCATTCATCTATCCACAAACCAGTCCTGCAGTTATTTCTGGGGATTGTTCAGACTGTAGAAAAATTCAAAACTCCTCTAGATCCAGTTCTAGACTTCCTCTAGATTTAAGGAAATGCATTTGTTAGGACATTCCTCTCAGGGGAACAAGGTTCTATAGTCAAATGAATATTAGCCTTTATAGATATTCTTTCATGCCCATTTATCTTTTAATGCAGTGCTGGGGACTGAACCCAGGACTTCAGATGCGAGACAAGGGCTCTAATAATGAGCCACACTGCCAGCTATGTCATACCAATTTAAAGACACTCAAGTTTGTGATTATATCATCTGCTTCAAAACCTCAGCACTTCTAAATTAACAAAGACATATTTCCCACCAATCAGTTTCATCTCTAGGGATAGGTAAGCATTTCCAATGAGGCGTATGATGAAAACAAACTATTAGATAGCCATTTTAGGACTTTCTTCATCTTAAGTCATCAAAACTCATAGATGTGAGCCTTAACTAGGCATTTTCTAATGACTGTGAAATCAGTGATTAATATTACAGTTAGCTATGCATCTTCTGAGAATAAATGAGTATTGTCCCAGATCTGCACACTCAGAAAAGCAGTAAGTAACACAAAAGCCGCTGAATACTCAAGAGGGCCAGTGGAGATATTTCTTAATAAATCTCAGGGTGAATTAACGAATTAGTTCAGCACTTTATGTACACACAACCTGAGATGAAACACAGAGCTGAAGACCTTACAAGTAGAGACTATTCTTTGCTGTAAATATACAGTCATACCTACTAGAAGGAGGTTAAGATCAGACTCTTCAGGTCCAATTCTAAAAGGTTAAGGCAATCTGGGAGGATAGATATATGTTCACACTTTTATATCACTTATATGCAGGATATTAGCTAGATGAGTAATGATTAAGTGTTGACCCTAAGAATTCACTGTATTCAAATTAGTAGGAAAGAACATTTGCAAACATAAATATGATCAGCTCTATTTCCCCTTCCCCAAGATCTAGATTCAGTGAAATGGTATGTGTGTGATGATAAGGGGTGAGGCCCAGATACTTTTATTTTTTAAAAAAGCATTCCTGGTGATTATGATGTCCCAAACAGGTCTGAGAACTTCTGGGCTAAGTCATTCAACACTATCAAATATAAATGCTTTTGCTGAATAATATTCATTTCATATACTCTTGTTTGCTCCCATCAGTTAATCAAAGGAAGACAATGGTTTCAGATAAAACATTCTGCTTACAATATCTTGTGAGATAGAACCACTTGCTTCTATAACTTTGAAAACTAATGAAGGTAATTCTAGGGGGAATGTTACTGTATGTTACACTCTCAGAAAGGATTAAAACTATTGCTTTCTGGTGTTACAGACTACACAATCATTGATAGAGTCTATACTTCTGAATTTGAATTTCCAAAGTGAGGAATCTGAGATACCTAAATCAAAATGTGAAACTAATCAGTTAGGATGCTTTGTTAATAACTTTAATATCAGATCCAGAAAGTAGCCAGATGCTCAGCTGTCTTCTGCATATTACTATTTCTTGATACAATATATTTTTAAACAGTTTCACAAAATTCACAAGATTTATTAATTGAATTTTTCTGTTACTCATCAATGAACTTTAAAGATTTGTGATTTTTTAAAAATCTGGCTTAAATTTAATTTGTACTTTTCTGAAAAAAGGAAATTTTACTTTTAATATATATCTGTGACTTTTATAAACTTCTGTGATGCACGTTACTACCTATCTCCTTTGCCACATCAACATGTGTAGGCAGATGCCCCCAAAATATCCACCAGGCAAGAAACCGTTAGGGTGATTATGTGTGTGCTTTTTTTAATTGTATAATTCATTTATACAGAGAAATCACTTGACTGATATATTTACAGTCTTTTCCAATTTTCCATTTCCACTGGCAAATATATTTCACATAATAGTCAATACTGACTTATCACCATTATATAAACTTGGGATAACAAAGGGCTTCAGTCTGCCCTCTCCCCTTTTGGAGTATAATCTCATTTTAATGGAAACATTTTGCAGTAAAGGTTCACCAATCTTATGAATAAATCTACCAAAACTGATCTAATACTGTCAAATTCTGAACACATTTGTTTCTTTTCAAACCTGTTATTTGCAGGTACTATAAACCAAGACAAATAAAATTCACATCCCCTCAAGCTTTCTACAACTTACTACGCACCCTCAAGTTGAGCTTTTCCTATCTTCTTTCACATTCTGGCACAGCCAGACATTTTTACTTGAAGACAAAACCACTTTCTTTGTCCCTCTTTTTTTTTCCTTTTACTTATTACCAGTCAATTACCTTCCCTCTCGCTTTTCAGACAACATTAAAACTTTCAACAAAATTCTTGAAGTGATTTTCTTTCAGTAGTCTAAAGTATACTGAATCATTTCATGTGTTTTCACCACCTTAAAATGCTACACTTTAAAAACTGTAATTTTCTTAACTGGCTCAAAAACAGTATGGCTTGGTTTCACTTGGTAAAGTTAATATGATTTTAAAAACCCACAAATATATATATATATATATACACTCACACACACATACACATTTTAATCAGAAAGAAAAATACTTTTTAAAGACATGCCAATTGAAAAGGCACCAAAGTAAAAAAATAAAAGCAAATACTAAAAACTACTTTACAATAAAAAAATTAAATAATTGGCAGGATAAATGAAAAATGAGGAATGTGCATAAAAAAAAGAGCTTAACATAAAGCATTCCAGTTGATAAAATTGAAAACTTATTAACTTTTATGGTTTGTTTTCCAAGGAAGCTACATTTCACTGTAAATTTTGAAATACTTCAAACATATTTCATGCAAATTTTAGGTGCCAATATAAAAATTTTAAATTCTGCATGCAAGGCTTAACAAAGAATGCTGGTAGAATTCCAGTATTTGAAAAATTCTGAATTTTAGCATATACTGTAAATATCACAATTGATTGTACTGAAAAGTAATGATGAATCTACAATCAGGAAAACTCATTAATCTCATACATATTTCATCTGATTAAAAATATGAGGCTTGCATGTTCTAAATAATCCAAGAAAATATCTTTTTTAAAAGGCCACAATTTAATTGTAATCTGAATACCTTTAGCTGCCATTAAAAAATAAAATAAAATTTAAAAAGAAAGGAAAAACCACCCCAAATCATGAAAATGTTACAACTGGTACAAAGTAATCCTATGATAGTCCCATTATGAGAAAAAAAAAAAAACTGTACACATTTATAAATAGTCTCTTTGCCAGTTAATACACAGAGATTCCTTTACACCAAAGTCTCTTTCCGTCTGCCACTTAACTGCGCTTTGTCCCTTGATCTTCGGAAGCCAGACTGCATTCGATGTCCCTTTACACTCTTGGAGTCTTCTGCTGCCTGTACACCAAAACCACATTCAGATGCATTTTCATCACCTTCTACCTGTGTAACACTGGAAACCATTGAGGCCCTTCTCTGGGCTTGGAGGTTCCCTGCAGAGGGGTTGTTTTCTTCACCCTCTTCATGGAGCTCTGGCAAACCTTGAAGCTCTGATGGACTGGTGGCCTGCTGGAAAGGGGCAATGGCGGTTCGGATACAGTTGAACCACTGCTGCTTATGGAATACATCATTCGCTTGTAGAGTGTGAGACTGGCCTGGAGAGGGATCCTGGAAGCGGACTCTAAAGATATTTTTAGCTGGAAAAAAATTTTGAAAAAAAGGTAGTAAGACTTAAGCAGTGAAGCACCTGATAATTCAAAGTGTACCAAGTATCAGAGAAGGAAATCATTGAATTTTTAGAATTCTTAAAGATTAATACTAAATTCATGTAGTTCTCAGTCTATGTACCATTAAACTATTTAAAAGTGGTATTTTACCTTTGTCTGAGTTGCCAAAAGCCCCTCGAAAGGACCCTCCTACACGCACATCCCCATCCTGCAGGTCCTCTAGTACCAGCTCCTGCACTGGAATTGGCTGCCGGTAGACCTGGTAAGAATGACGCTCATTTCGTGTAACAGGCCGAGTCAAAACCAAGATGTCTTGAAACAGGAAAATGTAAAGTTTCTGGAAAAATTGGAAAACATTCTCTCTCAATGTGGAACTTTGCAAGTGACTGAAATACTGTTAAAAAACAATTTGAAATTAATTTTATAAAATTGATTTCATAAGATTCCCTTTATAAATGACTTAATATTAATTTCAAGACTACATATGTCTTATATGAAAAATTCAATCTCAGATGGTACAAAAAATTTTTTATTGGTGTGTATTATCCAGGTAAGCAACAGTTTAACAGTATGGCATCACAAAGACCTGACTATGAATACTATATTATATACCAGAGTTTTCTAAAAAGTAGCAATTAAAAAATCCAAGCTGGGGGCTGGGGATTTAGCTCATGGGGCTGGGGATTTAGCTCAGCGACATTAGCACCTGCCTTGCAAGCAGGCGGTCATGAGTTCGATCCCCGGTACCGATAAAAATGAAAAAGACAAAAAAAAAAAAAAATCCAAGCTGGTAAAATGTTAATGGTTCCATTTTGTCCACACAAATTTAAGCCTTTATAGAACAATGAAGGTGTGTGATAGAAATCAAAGACATCAGATTTCAAAAAGTTTTCTAGAAACCCCCAGTTTATAATTGGTGTTTCAAAACGCACATAATGGAATGGAAATACCATTCAATGGTTATATTTAGTTCTGCAAGATACTTCTTTTTTTTTTTTTTTTTTTTGTCTTTTTCGTTTTTATCGGTACCAGGGATTGAACTCACGACTGCCTGCTTGCAAGGCAGGCGCTTATGCCGCTGAGCTAAATCCCCAGCCCCCTGCAAGATACTTCTGTAATTAATATTTGTAAAACAAACTTGCTTTCATTTAATCTACTGCAGAAATCTGTTAAGTAGCCCTAAAAACTACTACCTTAATTATACAAAAAAAATTTTCCGGAAGGGTATGCTTTTATAATAAATATTACAGAATTTGGAAAGGAACCCCTACCCAAATGAGTAAGTTTATTTTTAAACTGAAAAAATACCACTAATTTTTCTCTGACACATTTAAGCCATTCTATTTATTCTCCAGTGACAGAAAAATAAATGTTTGCTTTATCAAAGCTGATCAGGTAAAATAAACATCAGTGATCTTTCACTATTTCCTGAATATTTTACAAATCTACTTCATAATGAATGTGTAAAAAGTTTAGCAGTGTGGGAAAAGGAAATCTTATTTCCCACTAGTACTCAAATGTACTCACATGTCCATTTTTGTTTTTTAGCTCTCCATGGCACAGCAGCACTTTACTTGCTTCAATTCTAGGATCCTTTTGCTTCTCATCTAGATACTCCAGCTTGTCGATGTAATACTGGCACTCAGATTCTCCTTTCTTCAGGTTGATATCAGAGAGAACGCTTTGTATTATCAATACCTAAAAATTACCCCAATAAATTGATGAACAACTTCAATATATTAACTTCTGTTTTCTTTCCTACAGGGTAAAGTGTCACATAAAACTGTATAGCTTAAAGGGAGTCTATAAATCAATTCAATCAGTCCTTTCAGTTAACAGATGAAGAAACAGTCTCAGCCAAACTGGGTAAGTTACCCAAAGTCAGAAGCTGCCTAGTGGTATGGGCCAGATTAAAAATTCAGTCCCTTGACTAAACTATCATTATAAAAATTTAAGTGCAACAAAGACACATCTCTTTATTACTTATAATGTGCTATCAGGCATGTAAAAACACTAAAACTATGTTGATTTGGTATATGAAAGATTGAAGTACTCTTCTAAGGTATTCTTAACACATGAACTTAAACAATTGAAAAGTTAGTTATGGATTACTTACTGCTTCCTCCAGAAGTTGCACATCAGGGTGATCTTTTGGAGTATGTCTAAGAATTTCTTTTAACAGTAAAGGGTATTTGACTAGGCGACTTCGAGGAATATCTAAGAAGCTCCAAAGATCTAGTTTTCGACTGAAGGGAGACTCAAGACATCGCTGGAGGAAGTCTTGGACTCTTGGATCCTGTTTCTTTTGATCAAGAAGAGCTTTGGCTGCCAGCTGGTTACTACAGTAGTCTTTATAGGCTTTCAAACCTGGTAACTGAAGAATAAAAAAACAAAAAGTATGGTGCATTCCTGGGATGGCTGAATGCATTAATAACTCTACAAATATGGAATGCTAAAAAACAGTATAGCTATTCTTGAGTTTTAATAAGCTGTGGACATTTTCCTGGAGATGATAATGGGAGAGTTATATTCTGGGCTAATGTGAGAATGCTCTTTTATACAAGCTGCCTAATTTGCTATATTCAACTGAAGACTCACAACTTCTACTTCCTCCAACCTCACTTAGCTGCTAGTCATTTGTGCTACCAGGAAATCTGGGCATTTAACATACTCATCATTAACCCTGACAATACTGATAGGCTTGACTCTTCCTTCACAAAGTTATAAATACAGAAAACATCTTTCATTACTGAATCCTCAGTGTCCAGCATCTAGCAGGCACTCAGATGTTTAAATGAAGGAATGCAACAGACTATTAGCAGCATATGAGGGAATTCCATGTAGAAACATATTTACAAACAGGTTTGTGATAAGCTACTATAATTGAATTTCTTTTAAAGACTATAACTTTTATTATCATCATAAGTTTTGTCTCAATGCCTTATCTGTTTGCAAAATATACTTAGAGGTTAAACTGATCTGATTTCACCACAAACTGTAATATGACAAGTCTGTAAGAAATTAACTAGAGTCAACAACTCAGTGCATACCCAATTCACAAGGATGTGACCAATCTGCTCCACTGTTCCATCAGGCTTAGTTGCTTCTCCTATTCTTGCCAACAAATCTTAAGTACAAAAAAACAGAAAGAACATCAGGTTTATATATAAAATAGGTCAGTATGTTTTTCGTTTAGATTTAAAATTACTTGTTACTGCAATTTAGTTAAGCAGCATATCTGACCTTCATGCAGAGGTATGTAAGCATCCAAATCACCAAATATGTGTGTGAGTTCTTCTTCTGACATGATAGACAACTTTAACATGGGGTCATGATAGGCCTAATCAGAAAGGGAAAGATCAGTCACACAAAGATCAAGCAAAGAAAACATGGTAAGAAACCTGAATGCATTTGACAAACTACACTAAAACTAGCATGAATTTAATAAAAGAAATTAAAGTATATAGTAGTCTCTCAAAGGCTCTATTCATTATACTCATATAAGAAGAAACACGTCTAAACTTCATCTAAAGCACCTATTCACTAGTAGACACTTTCTACTTTCCTATTCTAAATTTTAAGGAATTTACCCTTTAGAACTTGCATAATGTTTATTTTTAAAAACTAGGGCATCTTAGTAAGTGCAAGGTCCTAAGTTCGATTCCCAGTACCAAACAAACAAACTAGGGTCTCTAATAAAAGATTACTTACTGACCTTTCTTGCAAGCTTGAGATCTTCAATTAAATCCTGTTCTCCTCGGGACATTTCATATATTGCCTACAAAATACCCAGCAAACATAAGAGGCCATTCTTTCAAGGAAAATTATGTACAATTGATATTTACATTATTTAACTGCTTTGAAAAACTCTTTTTAAAGTATATAGTTTAAAAATTAATTCAAAATAGGATCTCTAGAAGAGGCTGCCTAATACTTCTGCCTATCAGAGGTGTTTAATTTGATGATTACCACCCCATCACCAAGTATTGCTCATCGTGTTATGAGTTGTTGCTAAAATACAAAAATGAAAGCTCATTTTTCTACAGGAAATTAGTTTCTTAGTCATCTGGAAACCCATTCTTTCAAAAGCAGGAGTCTTGAAACTTGGAAAATGGTATCAGCATACCTCTTGACGTTTGATTTCCCGGGTGGTTAAAGACTCTTTCATATTGATGTCTAACATCTCTGACCACAGCACACTGCTTCTTCTTTTGGCAGGTGTTGGGACTGTCGATCTACTAAATGACTTTTGGGCAGAGGCAGGGGATCTGTGATCACCACGAAGGGTAAACGACTTAAAGAGGTGAGCAAAAGAGAAAAATGAGATATGGAGGCTACAGTTCCTTTTAAAATAATTTTTTAAAATAAAGAAATACAATTTTAAAAAAAGGTCCTAAGAATTTTTCAATGCTTAAAACCATCTTAACATATTTAAAACCATATTTAAATTACTTATAAACACTGTTCTCATAATAATATTCCTTACCAGTATACTGCCCCCCCCCCCAACACACTTAAGTACAGTAATGCAGACAGGGTTTTACAGCTTAAAGAATATAATACATTTCAGGTTTATATAAAAAGTTTTTAAACTACTTTACTTTCCCTTCCCCTCTTTATTACCTGTATTGTTTGACCAAAACGTCTGACTGCTCCATTTCTTACAGGAGAGATTAAGTTTGCCAAAGATGTGACCCGAGCTAGAGGTCGAACTCTTTTATTGCTTGGTTCCTGTTTAAATAAAAAAAAAAAAAAAAAAAAAGTTACATTAAATGTGTTTACATATAATGATTTCATGCAAGTCTGAGCAAAGTTAAGCTCCTTTCACAAAAGCTTTTGTATACTGTAAGATACAGAAACACTAAACTCTGAAAATGAATGTTCTTCACAGTTAAAATAGAACATTACTAAACAACAGCATTAAAAATAAAAAACAGGAGCTGGGGATTTAGCTCAGCGGCATAAGTGCCTCCCTTGCAAGCAGGCAGTCGTGAGTTCCATACCTGGTACCAATAAATAAATAAATAAATAAATAAAATAAAAAACAATATCACTTTGAAAACATAACAAATATTAAACTGGAAAGGAGAAAGACTATCATTAAAACAAAGAAAATAAATTTCTTTTTGGAAAATAAATTTTTTAAAAGCCTTATTATGATGACAAATTTCGTATCTTCTTGAAGCAGAGAATAATGGATTCCATGTATCTATCAGTCAGTTTCATCAGTTTGCTGTATAACAACTTGCTTATCTTTGCCTGTTACTTGTATATTTTAAAGCAAACACCAGATATTATATAATCTTATTAACTATTTCATTTAGAGAAATCTTAAATGACTTGAGTATCCCCCAAAGTAATTAGATTTGTCAAATCTCCTAAATGTATACATGTGCATACAGAAAAGAATAAGCATGTATGAAACTGGAATGGATAAAACCGTGTTCCAGCCAAGGCAGGGGGGTGATTTACAAGGTTAAAATCTGAACTTCTCTTACAAAGTTATTGTGAGGATTAAAAAACAGAAGAAATACTTTTTCTAAAAAAATCTTTGACTTGGATAAAGTCATATCAAAAAGGGTGAAGAAACCACTTCAAATAACTGAAGAATTGAGAGAAACTTTTAAACTGTTTGTAAAGAAACTTAAATGACTTGAGTATCCCCCAAAGTAATTAGATTTATCAAATCTCCTAAATGTATACATGTGTATCAGAAAAGAATATGAACTGCTGAAGTAAAAAGGCTTATAGATAAAAAGAATTTAAAACTTTGAAGACTTTAAGAAATAGGTTGTAGACCACTCCTCCCACTCCCCAAATAATTAGCTTTATATATAAAGTAAACTTTGGATATAAAGCCAATACTGTGCACGTGTTAAATGAAGAAAACTTTTGAGATATGTAGCAAAATGGCACACACTGTGCTGTGGAGGACATGTGTGAATGCCTTTACCTCACACATCTGTGCAGACTGAGTGACACATGGGTGTGCAGAGGCCAGCACAAGGCATTCCTTTCCATTTAGTAAAGACAGTACAAAGAGTCTCCTGTTTAAATGGCGATAGAATTACCTCACAAAGTAAGATATGCCAACATTAACTTGAAACAAAGCAGTTGTCAGAAAGTTCTGTTCTGCTTTTTGGAAACAAAGGTCAGGTCCTCTTCCTTGTTTAAAGTGTAACAAATTTGACTTTCCAGTAAATCATAAACTATTTAATTTCAATGTAAAAGTCTTTGGAAAGATGCTTTACCTCCCAGTGAACTTGAAAGGAGAAATTAATAATTGAGTTTGTAGAAAAACAAACTTTTAATATTATTACGTAACATAAAATGATAAAAAAATTCTTTTCATTATAGGACTAGTACACAACTGTTAGTCTCTGGTAATTAACAATTATGCAATATTTAAAATGAAAACTACAGTTTAGATAATTTAATGTAAACACATCTAAAGCATGTTTCTGAAACTAATATGGATTTTGTTTATCCAGCCTCTTTAAGGTAGCAAGATATTATGACAAGCATATATGGTGTTAAATATTTTCTTTAAAAACAACTATAATCTTCTCAACAATGGTTATGTTACTCTTCAGAGTTCATCAAGTCTAAAGTGCTTCATAAGAAGGATGGCGCTAACTCAGGAAATATGTCTAGGGGAAAGGAAAATAGGAAGACACCTCTTCACATTTTGCACATGCTTTTGGGGACCCAATAATAACATTCCTGCCTTACTAAAAGGACACATGAGAAGAATGTTTGGCACATAAACAACAAGTGTTTAGCTTATATGTATTTCAAAAAAATGAACATTTTCAATGAATTTTTTTGGTGGAAAAGTGATAAGGATGAGGTATTACTGGGTCACCTAAAAGGTAGAGAAAAACAAATCTCTTTTGTAATACAGACTAACACTTACTCCTTGTGAACTTTAAAAGTAGTTTTTCTTTACAAGTTCAGGTGAACCATTTTAATGATCTTGAATTGGTTATTAAGAATCCAAACATCTGCACAGTCACAAGATATTTGTAAGACAAAGTTTTTGGAGAATTGGTATTGTACCCAGATTTACCTCTCTCCATAGACAGGATGCAAGTAGAGTATTTGGAGGTAATGAAAGAAAAGAGGAGGAATGCAAGTTATTTACGACCACCAATATTAAGGCTCTCACAATGATAGTTGTGTTATATTTGAGTGCTGGAAACATTATTATGATGAATACAAGAAACTTAACAGATGGGGATACTGAAACAATACACTCCCCTCAAAAGACAACCTGTAAGTCTATGGAAACAAACAAAAGAATATCAACAAAATTCACATGCTCAAGGAACTTTCTACTGTAGGCAATCTTTCACTAGGGCCAAAGTTCACTTGGAGGGGAAAAAAACCCAGTGCTCTCAATCTGAGTTTATATTGTTTATTTAGGTTAATTTTTAATCAGATTATGTATCTAGATAGGCAATAATATGTATTAACACAGGAAATCTACCTTTACATCAGGCTATTATACAACATGGAAAAACCCTGTTGTGAATTTAGCTTTCTGTAAAAAGTTTTTTTTTCCCCTAACGATGCTACTTTTACAGGCATTCTTTTAAAAGTACTTTTCTATAGTCAGTCATATTTTGACACAAGCAGTATGTGTCTTGGTTTACTTGTTTTAAGTCACTAGATAAATAATCTCTCCTAACCTGGCAAAAACTTTAACATCAGAATAAAAAATAGTTATTTTTAAAAAGATTAAAAATGAGTTATAACCACATGGGATTTCTTCTCTTCCTACTTACAAGTGTAAATATTCAAATTATTAAGGTCATATTGATAGTCTAAAATTGTGACAACACTCCTGGTTTTAAACTTTGAAATAAAGTATGCCAAAAACATGGCCTATATGTGATACTAGAAAAAAAGCCCCCATCCCAGACCTCACGAATCACTAGGCAAGTGCTTTACTACTAAGCTATATCCTAACTCTAAGGTTAGTTTTAAAAACATAGTCAGTTTTAGTATTTCACTGATGATAATGAAAGAAGCCTTCTACTCAAAGAAAATGCATAGGTATTTGAGAAAACTGAAGCACATAAGCAAAAACCAAACTATCAGAACCACAACCAAACCACACCAAAGCAAAATATACCTCCTAAAAATGGTAGCTACTTTAACTCCGAAAAAGTGTATGTTGGACATACACCTTTACTGGGATATCCACTGAAGTGTACATATTTAACATGTACAATCACATATAAGTTTTGACCTATGTATATAGCCACCAACCACCATCACATCAACAGGTATACAATTAGTTGAATATAGGAACACTATTTCTATCACAAAAGTGATAATGCAGTAAATATCAAGAGTACAAACATTGCAGTTATACTACATATACTATATAGTATAAAATCAGCTGTCAACATTTAAAATGACATAAAGTAACCTGAATTTGATAAATGCTCATAATTTTGAAAGCCAAAATGACTTCAGACAACCAGCAAAGTTAGAATAATGGTTTAAATATTTTAGCACACCCTTTATGAACAAAAAAAAAAGGTATACAATGAACTTAGTGAAAAGAGAAATAGGCACACCACATCAGACAACATATTACTGGCAATTTGTTTACCAAAATTAACTTGGAAGTTTTTATTCTTCCTATTTAGTCTATTAAGACTAAGATTAGGGGTTGGGGATTTAGCTCAGTGGCATAAGCGCCTGCCTTGCAAGCAGGCAGTCATGAGTTCAATCCCCGGTACCGATAAAAAGGAAAAACACACACACAAAAAAAGACTAAGATTTGATAATGTAAATATATAAATTCAAATTAAAACAGAGCCACATTAAGCATTCATGTTAAAATAGTATATTAAATATCAAAACAACAAATACTTAACTAGAGAAACATTTAAAAAATTTTTACATATAAGTTCTATATATTCAAGTTATGTTATGTATAAATTTATTTAAATTTAGGCCACGGTTCCTTAACACACTTCAAGCTTGCATGTAAATCAAAGTCATACACTTCAAGTTTTAATAAATTTAAAATTATAGTTAATAAGTTACAACTCTTAAAAAGTTAAACAACATTCCTTTGGCCTGTTTCTCATCATCTTACCTCTTGTTCTCTGAAGGACTGGTTATTAACATCTAGGACTCGTATAGTCCTTTTAATAGGTAGGAGACCTCCAGTCTCATCATGTGCCACCATGCTTTACCAAGTATCCCTTTCAACCTTTCAAATTAATCCACACACGAGTCAGTCCTGTACGAAAGCACCGTTCAGGCGCACGGGCTTCTCTTCGGAGTGCTCAGCCTCCGGCCGGCAGCCATGCACCCATGCCTCCCACTACTGGCGGAGCTGGCCGCTTCTGAGCCTAGGAAGCAGGCACGCAGACCTCAGACTCTCGGGGCGGGGCCGCTGCCGGCGCGCTCCGGAGCAGACCAACACCCACGTGATGTGGCTCTTGACAGCTGGGCGCACCTAGGCTTCTTTTTTTCTTTTTTTTTTTTAATTTTATTTAAAGAAAGACTAAACAGAAACCGGGTAGAAATAATACATACTTTCAAAGAAAAAATAAACAGTAAGAAATCACTAGATGATTACATACTGTCCTCTTACAAATAGTTACTCAAGATTACAAAAGTGGTACATATAAAGTGGGGATTCAAACAGCAAGAGTGCAACCAGTTCTGTTCTTAGTTTGAGCTCTGCAGGAGAAAGCTCTTCATCAATAGGCTTGGAATTTCTACAGGAAGACGACAGGTGGGAAAGGTACTGGGTTACTATCTCTCCCAGATTTAAAAAGCATTCTTAAAGAAAAACTTCTTAGTTATCTACTGTAGCATTTAGATGGGACCTTTTAAAAAGACAGATAGAAAAAAAAAAAAACTCTACTACCTAGGACAGAGTTTAATAAAGCAACTTTTAAAAAAAATTGTCTTAATTTTTCCAGCTTTGGGGATTCAACCTGGGGCCTTTACAGTGAACTACTAATGCTTTTTTAAGACACACTCTCACCCACATCACTAAATTGCTCAGGCTGGGCTCAAAGTTGTTGTCCTCCTGCCTCAGCCTCCCAGAATGCTGGGATTACAGATGTATGCCACTATGCTAGGCTCTGTATGTTTTAAAACTTAAAATCTGTATGCTAGATGCTTTATAAATATATAAAGTGATTTCTGTTTTAAAATGTGTAACAGACTCTAAATTAACTGACCTTAGTATTATTTAGATAGTATCAAAGACTTAAAATGTATTATACAGGTAAAGTAAAGTTCATGAAGGAGAAGTGACTTATCTGAAGTCACACTATGACAGCCTGCAAATTTCTAGGCTAAGTACTTTCCTCTAAGGAACAATACTGTTTTTGATGGTTTGGTAGGACCTGTTATGATGCAGATTTTCTTAAAAACAAGCACTGTATTTTTATTGTAAGATTTCATCTTAACTGTTTACTACTACGATGCTAAAAATCTGCAAAGACATTTCAGTTCTTAGTATCAGGGTAAGAAAAATCTATGTAAAGGGCACTATTTAGATACACACATGATTAAAAAAAAGATATGATCTGCTCCTGAAATGCTAACAGACTACTGTGAAAAGGCAGGTCATGTAAAGAGATACAAACACAAGGCAGCTTCAAAACAATTTGTGTAGCTATGCGGTGTTACAGGGGTTGAGAGAAAAAAATTACTCCTAGCAGTCTTGCAAGGTAAGTTGTTATTTCAGTGGGGCTTTGAATGCGATGCTTTTCATGGTTTTGAGCAAGAGAAAAGGGCAAGGAGACTGAAGAAATGAGCTTACTGTACATAGTGGTGGAGCAACTACAGCATGCACGCTGTAGCAGGTTTCTGTCACTGAAAGCTCTAAAAAGTTTGCCATCACTGCACCAATAAGATCAAAGGATACAGGGAAAGAAAGGTGCAGATAGCTTTACTGAGCAGAGAGAGAATGGCAGAGTGAGAGAGAGAATGGCAGCCATGCTGTCATAAGATAGTAAAACCTTGGCTCATGAACACTTCTGTTTATAATTCGTTCACAAACAAAATTGTTCAGCAACATTTGCTTCCATTTGCAGACTGCATCAGGTGACAAACTCAACCACAGTAATCCTCCCCACACAAATATAAATGTAAACATCTTCCTCAAAATCATAAAACAAATTCACAAACCAAGTTCACAAACCAAGGCACCACTGTGTAGATGAGGCTGGTGTTTCATGTGGCTGGAAAGATGACTGGAAAAATAATGCAAACATTACAAGGAAGTATTTAAAATTTTGCTTAAGGTAAGAGCACTGGGAAAGGAAAGAACTCAAAGATGCCTAAGATTTTAAACATAGGCATTAACTACAAGTGCAAATAAGTGAGGAACACATTTTGAAATAAAGTTTTACTGAGTCCAAAATGGCAGCAGAACATGTAAGTGAAACTCTTCAGTTGGCAACTGGAAATGCTGAACAGGGCTTATAAAAGAGCCTGAGGTAGATTTAGTCTGGAAAGCCACATAGAGATCAGAATGAAAAGCCTTGGGAATGAATGAAATTCCTGGGAGAGAAAAATCTAGACTAAAAGAACACAGGTCCAAGGATTTCAACTTTGGAGAAAGAGCCAGTGAAGGAAAATTATCTAAAAGGAACAGTCAGAGGGGAAGAGGGAAAGCAAGCAGTCAAGGAAATAAATGGTGTTAATTATGACAAAGAGATTAAGGAAGGTAAAAAAAAAAACCATCATTTAGTGATTACAAGCTTAATGAAGATCTCAAATGTGCTAGTTCAGTGGAATAAACAGGTAAATTACGGGAACTGAAGACTAAAAAGAGAAGAACAATGGGCACAAATACTGCTAATAATCTATAAAATACAATTTACTAACGTTTGCCTTATAATGCTAGGTCTTTCAGGAGAGGCTACCACTACCCTTGGGTAACAACCAATATGTTTTGTGTATCAGATGATGTTAATGATTCAGCTTTTTGCTTGGAATTTATTTTTTAAAAGTCATAAAGACTGGTTATATTCATCATCTGTTCTTCATTATTCAACCACACTTGGGCAGTATGTGTAATATTGCTGGCCTTAAGAGCAGACAACTATTTGTGGAAGACTTTGCCACACAGCATTACAGTGGAAGCACCTAGAGACTGTGGCATCTAGTTCCCTAATTGCACAAATATGAAAGTAGATCTGCCTAAATTCTCAGTGATAATAAAGAATAGCCTAGACTAGAACCCAGTAAACCGTTTGGTTCAATTAGCTTCATCAGTTAAAAATGGTGCAAGTAAAGCCAGTATTTTATGGGCAGTTCGTCTCAAAAGGGAAAAGGATTATGTACAGTGAGAGTTAGAAAAGAAGTTGCCAGGAGTTTTCATAGGTGTCTCGCCCAAGTCTTTCTCAAAACTGTTTTTTTTCCTCATTAAATTCTCATTGAAGTGAGGCCAAGGTATTGAAGGAAAGTTTTCACCTTACTCTTTTAGCTGGAGACTCAAGAGGTTAAGGTAGAAGTCTTTATATGCACAAATAGAAAGCCTACAAAAACGAAATAGGGTCTCATGGTTAAGAGACACAGTTGAAAAAAAAAATTAAAGCTCATCAACACTAAACTGTTGGTTTCATTGTATGTGTAGGACTGTGCTTTAACTGTACGACAAGTGTAGACAGCATTTATAAAAAAGGAACAAATAACATGTGGATGTTCAATTAGCCTTCTGAGATCTTTTTTGGGGGGCGGAGGCAAACATCTTTATTTATACTGGACTGAGAAGATCATGAGTCTTTCAACAATGCTCCATAAAAACCAGAGGGCTGAAAAGGTCATCTGAGATTATTAACCTATTGTCCTCAATTTTCTCAGGAGGAAACTGGAGTATGGCAGTGAAAAACAGAAGGGAAATCTAAGGTCCTACTCTGTGCTAGAGCTTTATGCATGCTATTTTATTTAATCAACTCTATGTAGTTATAATCTCTATTTTAAAGATGGAAGAAACTAATAATAAACATTGTTTCTTTTCTCTATTGAGGCCACATCTCCAGGAAAAAGTTTGGAATTTAGAAATAAATTTGAGCTTGAGAATAATCATTACTTCCTTTGGCCTACATACTGTTACCATTTATTTTTATCTGAAACAGTAAGCTGTTGACAGTGTAGGAAAACTTTATTACATGGGCAAACAAAAAACAAAATCTACTTCTCTGCTGCCCTCTAATGGAATATTGTGAGATACAGTTGTCAACCTCTTTTTCAACTTTGCATTTCTAAGAAATATATACATGTATAAATATACATATACACAGAATAATTTTTCTTATATTTGGAAATATATGTGTAAATATATATCTATATAAATGATCTTTTAATCATGGACTACAAAATTTCACATCTTCAGCCTTTGTATAGTCTTCATATTTTGTATGCTTAAGTAAAACATGTAGTTAAAAATAATTTTTAGTGTATGAAAAAGATTTCATGGTTTATAGGAAATATCATAAGGTCTTTTCCAAATATAAGAAAATGATTCCAATTTAAAACTCTCAAGTTAAGGTAGATTAAAAAGAGATTTCCTAACTTAAAAAAAGCATTTACTGCAAACTGGAATTTTTGAGAAAAAAGTTCCAAAATATCTAGTTAAAAGTTAAAAACAGAAAAAGGATACATTATCTGGTTATGAAAAGAATGAGTAATGGAGTTATACATAGATTTGAGTTTTTAAGTCATTAGGACTAAAATTTGTCTCCAAGCTTTACTAAGAATTTGAGTAAAGCCTGGCATGGTGGCGCACTCCTGTAAACCCAGCACTTGGGAAGCTGAGGCAGGCGGACTGTGGCAAGTTCGAGATCAGCCTGGGCTACAAAGTGAGCCCAAGGCCAGCCTAAACCACATAGCAAGACCCTGCTTCAAAAAGATTTAAAAAAAAAGGAATTTGAGGAAAAGATCAATTAAATATGAAACAAAGTACATATACAAAATAGTCTTGATACACTAAGAGATTTGGTATTTTCAAAGCAATGGTTTTTTTAAACACTAACAGCAAATAGGGTGCATATCCTCTGAGTGGTGACTTCAGCTCAAATACACAAGATAACAAGTAATTTCCAGTATGATGTAAGACCATTTAAGCTTATATAATAGCATATTGGGTGGGATTCCTCTCATTTTCTCTAAACTTTAGTTGAAGACAAAACTCTACTAAATTCAAAGCCCAGCTTTTTTCTCAGCCCACTATGACTTCAGTCATTGCTGTAGCAGCCAGCTTCCCCAAAGGTGTGGCCTCATAGCAGCTTGCCTCAGCTGCACTAAGTATCCTTTGCCTTCTACGATCCTGCTAGGTATAATTTGTTATGCATAACCTAGAAGTATGAGCGATGAGTACTTCAAGGTCCACCACTGACTAAGGGAGCACATGGGCTGGTGGATAATAAGCTCCCCTCTTCATTCTCTTCAGAAAACAATTTTGTGGTATTTTTTACATAACTCTTCAGTGGGTCCCAGCAAGACAAACTCCAGCTGCCCACAGTGGTGACTTAATTATGACCCCCAAATAAGCCTCTTCTATTTTACTTCTGCACCCCAATCTTTGCTATCATACCTCAAGGTAGAACACTTGTCAGTGAGACTGCATTTCAGGCTCTGACTGCTGGAGGAAATTACGCTAAGGTATTAATAATGAAAATGGTCGTAGAGACACAAAGCATGCAACTCTAGAGTGGGATCATTCACTGGTAAAATGGTAGTATGGACTACAGATAAGGGTCAGCAGTAAGGCAGTGCTTTAAGTGCTAGTGATAGCAAATGAACAACTGAGGGGGCAATGCTAATTTTACGGACAATAGAGTTGTCTGGCCTTTGTTAATTGCTTCAAAAGCCTTGAAGTGGTGGCAGATCCTTCATAATGTTGAGTCATTATGGGGGGAGCGCTCAAGTAAGAACCCCTAAAATTTCACCCCTACAGGTGGTCCAAGATACAGAAGGTGGAAGTAGTAGTGGTAGTGTCCACTATATCTTCATTCATTTATCTGAATAACTCCTACATGACGGTTTACGGTTCAGTCACAACTGGAGCATTTGATAGACAGTATAGCTATTAATCTGCCCTACGTGTTCTTTTCAATCTCTGTATACTAACAGTAATCATAAGTAGTTAGCTTTTACTGGTATTTGGGAAGGACTATAGCTCATATTTGTTCTCATGTTCTGAGGCTCGTACTTGTTTTCCATTCTCTGTCAGTTTCAAGGATCTCAAAAGTACACAAAACACTGCTGGCACCATCTAGTGGCTCCACCAAGTTCAAACCCACAGGAGGTGAAATTGAATGGGTCTGTTTCCAACCTTATAGCCAAAAACAAGCCTGAACTTTCGTGGAAATAAAGGTGTAGGCTCCTTAGGATTATCCACTACCCAGTTTAAGGTACTGCTGTCTTGCTGGGATTCACTGACAAGCATCTGAACTGTCTGTCCACAATATCTACCACTGACACCAGAAGCACACTTTAAGTAGACATTTTAAAAATTATTTTTCCCTTTTTGTTTTTTTGTTTGTTCTTGTTTTCATATGAGTTGAACCTGCATGGGTTCTAATTTTTTGTTGTTTTTCTCTTCTCTTATTTTAGTCTCCTCTTTCCATCCTGTCTTTTGCATCAGCTACTCAGCATTTCAATGATCCTTTTGTTCTCCAGTCTTGCTTCTAATATTTTCCTCTTCCGTTTCTCTATTTTTGCCCCCTAACCTCTTTTAAATTTCCCTCACTGAGTGTAAAACTGCTATAGTGAGGGCTTATTTACTATATACATTTTTCTGGCTCATTTGAGATTGTGTTAGAGAACCACAAACTTAAAGGTGGCAAATTAATAATTACTTCATTTTGTCATTTTCTAGGCTGTGTTTCATGCTACTGTTATTGCTGACTGTACCACTTTAGCCAAAGTGACAAAACTGTTTAACCAGTTGTTCTTGCTATACCACAACTGAGACTCCCTAAAGGTCATAAAACAAACAAACAAAAATACAAATAGCCAAATAGGCAACAACTCTTCATCTCCTCAAAATTAAAGACATAGGATCCCGCAACAGACTCAAAACCCAAAGGCCACTATACATGGAAGACACCTCTGAGAAGTCATTTCCTAAAGTTTCTAAATACTAGCAACAAAGCCACTCACTGCTTTGAGAAAAAGGTTATTAAATCCGGGTAATAGAACAACCAAGAGGAAGAGGTAACAATCATAACTGTATGTGTACCCAACCAGTGCACCCAACTATGGAAAATGATTAGTAACAGACAAGAAAAATCAAATAAAGGGTATGAGGTCCCCATTGTAAAGAAAAATCAAATAAAGGGTATGAGGTCCCCATTTTCACAAACAGATAACTACACACAAAAAAAATCAACAATGAAATATTAGAACAAAACATTTGAAAAAATGACTTAATTAGTAATATCTACAGTGTTTCACCCCACAATAAGAAAATATACATTTTTCTCCTTAGTACATAGGATGTTCTTCAAAATAGAGTACATATTAGGTCAGAAAACATGCTTATGTAAATGCAAAGGAATTGAAATTATCCCACAAATATTATCAGACCATAGTGCTATGAAATTGGAAATCAATGCAAAAGAAATCACAAGTACTCTATAAACACATGGAAATTAAACAACACCCTCCTGGGTAACAGGTGAAACTCAAGAAGAAATTAGATAATAATGCCAAAACAACATACTGGAACTTAATGGGACACAAAGCAGTCTTACAAGGGAAATTATAGAGATGAATACCCGTATCAGGAAAACAGAACAAGCTCATATAAACAACTGGATGTTGAACCTCAAGCTTCTAGAAAAGGATCAAGTTAAGCACAAAGCTTGTATGAGGGAGAGAATCATAAAGATCAGAGCAAAAATGAAAGCAATGAAGAAAGAATAAGAAAACAATGCAAAAAATCAATGAAGTGAAGAGTTAGTTCTTTGAAAGATTAAATAAAATCAACAATACCTAGCCAATCTTATCAAAACAAGAAAGACAAATCCATGCAATTAGAAATGAAAAGGGTGAAATCACAGCAGATTCTGCAGAAATCCAGATGATCACCTATACTCACTTTGAGAATCTGTATTCTAGTAAGATGGAAAACAGAAGAAATGCATGGATTCCTAGATACAAATGAATTACTAAAGCTAAATCAAGAAGATACAGAAATTCTTAATAAACCAGTATCAGTTAACAAATTTCAATCAATGAAATTGAAAATATAATTTAAAAACATACCCAGGCCCTAATGGATTCACTGCTGAATTCTACAAGAAATCTGAGAAAGATCTAATGCTGCTCTTTCTCAAACCTTAATGAAAGTGAAAGGGAAGCAAGACTCCCAAACTCATTCCTGGAAGCAAACATCACCCTGATACCAAAAAAACCACAAAAGAACTTAACCATGAAAGAAAACGGCAGGTCAATCTCCCTATGAACACAGATGCAAAATTTCTCAGTAAGATACTGGCAAGCAGAATGCAGCAAATCATCAAGAAGGCAATACACCATGACCAAGTAGGATTCATCCCAGGGGTGCAGGGATGGTTCCACACACGCAAATCAATAAATGTAATACACCATATTACCAGAACCAAGGACAAAAATCATGACCATCTCAACAGATGCGGAAAAACTGACAAAGTTTAACATCCATTCATGATAAAAATCCTACAGAATAACGGAATAGATAGTCTTTCTCCTTATCTGATAAAAGCCATCTATGACAACCACCAGTCAACTTCATACTAAATGGAAAAAACTAAAAGCTTTTGCTCTAAAATCAGGAACAAGACAAGCATGTCCACTATCACCACTTTTATTCAATATAGTTCTGGAAACACTAGCCAGAGCAATTAGCAAGAGAAAGAAACAAAAGGAATACTAGTACTGAGTTCATGAAAATATTAGAAAGAAAAAAACCATTTCTCTTAGAGAAAACCAGTTTTTCCAGCACCAGTTATTAAAGAGGCTGTCTTTCTTCCAGGAAAGGTTATTTGATACCTTTGTCAAAGATAAGGTGGCTTGTTTTTGCATCATCTAACATGTTCCACTGATCCTCAGGTCTGTTTTTCTGCCAGTATCATGCTGCTTTTATCATAGTAGCTGTTATGGTTTATGTCTTGGTGTTCTCCCAAGCTGCATGCAGCCATGGAGAATCTAGTGTTTGTGATTGGTTCACTGTCTAGTGCTGGGACTGGTGGTGTGAGAGTTGCACCCACCCAGGGATGGGCAGCCGGCATATAATATAAAGGAGGTAAGGAGGTATGCTTTCCCTTTGCCCTTTCGTCCTTGTTCCTTGTGGCCACCATGAACAGCTGCCCCTTAGCCATGCCACACTGCCTTGGAGCCAGCTGAATATGGACTGATATCTCCAAAAACTGTAAGAAAAGGGGCTGGGTATTTAGCTCAGTGGCATAAGCACCCGCCTTGCAAGCACGTGGTCGTTGAGTTCAATCCCTGGTACCGATTTAAAAAAAAAAAAAAAAAAAAAAACTGTAAGAAAAATAAGTCTTTCCTAATTTTGGGCATCAGGTATTTTATCTCAGCAATGAGAGAAAAGTAACCAAGACAGTAGCTTTGTAGTATAATTTCAAGCCAAGGTTGTGATGGCCCTTGCCTTGCTTTGTTGCCCAGAATTCCCTTTGCTATTCTAGGACTCTTATGTTCCAAATGAATTTTAGGATTGCTTTCTCTGATTTTGTGAGACATGCTGTTAGAATTTTGATCAGGACTGCATTAAATCTGTTTAACAGGGGGCTGGGGATTTAGCTCAGCAGGCATTAGTGCCTGCCTTGCAAGTGTGTGGTCATGAGTTCGATCCCCGGTACCGATAAAAAAGAAAAAGACCAAATAAATAAACAAACAAATAAATCTGCATAACAATTTTGGAGAATGCTAATGAATTAAACTTATTAATTAAAAAAGGAAGGGTTACTTGTCCTATCTTTATGATAAATCAGTACATTGGAGAAGCCAAATGGTTGGTGTGGGAAATTTTCTTTACATACATATTCTAGTTAACAAAGAGAACTGATAAAGGTATAATAACACTGCTTTATAATACCCAATGAAAAACTAGATCTAAGTGGTGACTATCACAAAAGACATTACATACTTTCTGAAGAAAGTACACAGTCAAAAATATACAAATTTAATCAGGCTTTTAGATCTACCCACAAACTTACCAGAAATACAAGGAATGAGGAACACGGTAATGATACTATGGATGTAATCTTGAATATCCGTGAAGTGAAAAGCTCAACAGAAGAAAAAAATGAGTTTCTTTTACAATAAAAAATAATGCACTCCCCCCAAAAAAACTATAAGGGGAGTCTATGAATTAAAAGAAACTTCAGAGATATCATTAAGATTGGGATATAGTTCACAGATAAAGTACCTGTGTAGTATATGTATGGCCCTGGGTTCAACTGCCAGCATCACACAAACAAAAAGTTAATCTAAATCTTATTTACTCTAATTCAAATAGTAGATAAAAACAAATAAGTCAGGGAAGTATGTGAACACTGAATCTAATGTTAGTAAGGAATTGTTCTGTAATTGTACTACTATGTGAAAAACGGTTTTTAACTATGTATTTTAGAAGTACTTATCTTGGTAAGGCAAAATGATGGAGCTGTGAGTGCCAGCAACTCAGTTACTCCAGGACAAAGTGTCTCCAGTCTGGAGAACAATAGGTTGAAGAAGAACCAAAGTGAGATGAGGGTACACAGGAACCATTAGGGAGCTGGTTCTGTGAAAGAATAAATAAAATAGTTAAGCGCCTAACCAGATTCATGAAGAAAAACAGAAAAAACATCAATGTAATTATAAATGCAAAAAGTGGCACTATCAAAATTCAGAAGATAGTAACTATTTAAAAAATTACATTCCAAAAAAATTAGCAAAATTTGAAGAAACGGACAGATTCCTGGAAACATACAAGCTACCAAAACTAATCCAAAAAGACATAAATATGCTTCACAACCAAATAACAATGAAATTGATTCAGTAATAATGTATCAATTTAAAAAAGCCCAGGACCTGATGGATTCACTATCAAATTCCACAAAACCTTTAAGGATGTTGTATCAGTTTAAAGGTGATACAATCCTAAAGTGAAACAATCCTAAAGTTGTTCAAAGTAATTGAAAGGAATGGAGTGCTCTCAAATTCACTCATGGAAGTTAACATTATCCTGATCCTAAAACCAGATAAAGACCTAACCAAGAAAGAGAATGATAGGCCAATCTCTTTAATGAATGTAGACACAAAAATCCTCAAAGAGATCTTAGCAAGTGGAATGCAACACATTGTCAACACAATGTTACATCATGATCAAGTAGGTTTCATCCAGAGATGCAAGTATGGTTCAACATATGTAAGTCAATAAAGGTAATACACCACAAACAGCAGCAAGGTCAAAAAACCACTTCCATCAATAGATGCAGAAAAGGCTTTCAACAAAATCCAACAACCTTTCATGATAAATACCCTGATGAAAACAAGTATAAAAGGATCATAACTAAATGTGATAAACGCTATTTATGACAAACCAATAGTCAGTGTCATACTAAATGGGTAAAAATTAAAAACATTCCTCCTAAAATTAGAAATAAGACAAGGATGTCCACTATCAGCTCTTCTATTCAGCATAATACTTGAAATATTAACCAAAGCAATTAGGCAAGAGAAAGAAATAAGAGGACTATATATAGGAAAGGAAGAACTCAAATTATCATTATTTGCAGATGACATGATACTCTACATAGAAAACCAAAAAAACACCAAAAATACAGAACCAGCTTCGGCAAAATAGCACAGTTTAAGATTAATGCACAAAAATCATTAACATTTATCAACAATGAATAAGATGAGAAGGATATTATGAGAATAATACCATTCAAAGTAGCTTCAAGAAAAATGAAATATCTAGGAATTAACCTAACCAAGAAAGTGAAAGACCTCTACAAAGCTAATTACAATACCCTAAAGATGAAGGAGACTGAATCAATATTGCCAAAATGGTTATAGTGCCAAAACTATTACACAGATACAATGCAGTTCCAATCAAAATATCAACAGCATACTTTACAGATCTAAACAATCCTGAAATTCATGTGGAACCGGAAGAGACTCAAAATAGCAAAAATAATTTTGGACAATAAGAGCAAAGCAGGCACCCCAGCAACACCTGACTTCAAGCTATACTACAAAGCAATAGGGATAAAGTGACATGGTACAGGAACAAAAAGAGACACGTGGGTCATTGGAATAGAACTGAAGATTCAGAAATCTCCCCAGATATAGTCAACTGTTTGATATTTGACAAAGGGGCCAAAATTGTATGTTGGAGGAAAGACAGCCTATTCAACAAATGGTGTTGCTGGGCATGGTGTCATAGGTCTGTAATCCCAGCACTTGGGAGACTGAAGCAGAAAGACTGCTGTAAGTTTGTTTGAGGCCAGCCTGGGCTACCCAGTGAGTTTAAGGCCAGCCAGAACTATGTAGTGAGACCTACACTTGAAGACATACAGGTGTATGAAAGGATTTTCTGAATTGAATACAAGAAAAAGCAGCAAGATTCAACAAATGGGATTATATGAGTAAAAAGCTTCTGTACAGGGAAAGTCAGTCAGTAAAGAGACAACCTATACAATGAGAAAAAATTGTTGCCAGCTACTCCTCAGACAGAGGACTAGTATCTAGAATATATAAAGAACTGAAAAATAAATTAAACCATCTAAAATTAAAGATCCAGTCAAGAAATGGGCAAAAGAAATGAACAGACACTTCACAGAGGAAGAAACACAAATGGCCAACAAATATATGAAAAAATAATCAACATCTCTGGCCATTAGAGAAAAGCAAATTAAAACAATGCTGAGATTCCATCTGACTCTAGAAAGAATGACAAGCATTAAGAAATCAAACGATTAAATATCCTGACAAGGCTGTGGTAAAAACAGAATATAAACTACTACAACCATTATGGAAATCAGTATGGAAATTTCTCGTTTTATTATTATTATTTTTATTTTAAAAAGAATAAAACAAAAAAAGCAGATCAGAGTAAAACAATGCAAGTAACACAAGATTAAGATAAGACAACAGGAAATCAACAGTGGCTACCACAATATTTCTTATTTTCTTCGAAATAGTTGTCCATACCTTCACACATAGTAAGTTAACACAAACAAAATAGTATAAAATCAATCAAAACAAAAGAATTGTGAGCCTTAAGAGTCTTCAAAACCAGACAATAGATAGCAGCACAATTTGGAATAGCCAGATCTTGGAAACAACCTAAATGTCTATCAACTGAGGAACGGATAAAAAAGTTGTGGTATTTTTATACAATGGAGTACTACTCAACTATAAAGAATGATCACATTGAGATATTTATAAATAAATGGATGCAACTTGAGACCATACTCATAAGTGAAATAAATCAAACTCACATATATAAATACCATATAGTCTCCCTAGTGTAAGAAATGGTATGAGTACATAAGAGTTTATGGTAATCATGATTCCTCCTTCTATTGCTTCAAAGCCTTATAATGTTTTCATTCATTAGTTGGAATGGTTTTATTCTGGGTTGTTTGATTTTATTGTCTGTGATGGTATGAACAGCTATTCTGAAGAAAACAATACATTATAATAGCTAGTGCTAATTTAATATCATCTTGTTTTGAAGTCCCTTCAAGCTTTTGTTCTTCTGTCTCCATCGGTTTTATCATGTTGTATCTTATTGGATTTTATTATATGTGATAGTATAAACAAAATTTTTATGGACAAGGAGATAATATAGAAACCACTGTTTACTTTTTGTTAGTTGGTTCTGAATACCCTGTAATACTTTCATTCTCTTGAATGGTTTTACAGTATCTTGTTATGTTTGATACTATAGAATATGAAGGTATACTCAAATATTTCAAGGAAAGAGACACTATAGTAGCTACTGTTATATCAGGTTGTCTTGTGGTGAAACACTATGTTGCTTAAATTGTTCTGTTCTGACTTGTGTTGTTACGTCCTCAATCTTTTTTTAAAATTTTTTTTTAAAAAACCAGACAATAGGAAATCAGTAATGGCTACCACAATGTCTCTTTTTTTCAAAATAGCTGTCTATACCTTCATATATATTGAAATCAAATAATTGAAAACAGACTAAAACAAGGAGATCGGCAATGGCTACATGGTATCTCGTTTTCTTCAAGATAGCTGTTCATACCATCACACATACTAAAATCAATTCTTATAAACTCTTTCAGTGAAGTCTGAAGTACATATAAGCCTATACGTATACATCTGTCCTTTCTGTGTTAGAGGGGAAAACAAAACAAAACACCACAAAGCATAAGAAAAATAAGAAGCAAGAGTCAAATAAATAACTGTTATAGAGCCCAAAACAATAACAATGCAGGCTTTCAAAAAGTACACAGATTTCTTATGGAACTGAAATTAGGAATTTCATACAACCCAGTGATCCCAGTGATTTTGGGGGGTATCTTCCCCCAAAAGCTTAAGTCATTGTACTATAGTGATACATGCATACCAGTATTTACAGCAGCACAATTCATAATAGCTAAATCCTAGAAGCAGCCTATATACCAAGCAACAGCCAACTGGATAAAAAAAAATGTAATATCTATATATTATGGAATACTACTTGGCTGTAACAAATGACACATCTGACACATTTGTAAGAAAATAGATTCACCTGGAAAATATAATGTTGAGTGAAAAAAACCCAGACACACATGCTTAAATATCATATGGTATCTCTCATTTGATTAAGGCAAAGTAGAAACAAAGAAAATGATAAAGGATGGATAGAAATGGACAAGGGGGCAAATCTTTTGCAATAGGAGAACAAGGACAAGGGGTGAAGAGAAGGGGAAAGAGAAATGAAAATAATAAAGATGTGGCATGTATAAGAACCCAATAACTCCAACTAATGTAAGTACCATATGCCATAACATGAGCTAAAACAAATAAGATCAAGTACAAAAAAAGGGGTTGGAGAACCAGGAGAGGAGGAGGAAAGGGCATTAAAACAAAACCAAAAAAACCCTAAGCTATAACATGTGTATGTACCATTCCCCTAGATGACTGTAAACTGCATGAATTGCAAACAAACTAATAAATTTTTTTAAAATTTTATTTAAGGAGAAAAAAAAAAGCAGAGAAAGGGTACAAGTTACACAGATTTACAGAAAAAAATAAACAGTAGGAAATCACTAGTTAATGGATTACATATTGTCATCTTAGAAATAATTGTTCAAGTTACAAAATTAAAGCTTATAAAGTGGACATTCCAACAGTGAGACTGCAAACAGTTCTGTCAATGATCCAACAAAACTCAGTAATATCATTATCTATCTTATACACTTAAATATACATGCAGTTATATCCTTTAGAGCACTTTCTTTTCCTCTCTTTTGTACAATGACAAGTACACATTTTGGGTTTTGTTGCTCCCACAGTTCTTATTACTTTTTTGGAAGACAATAGAACCAAATGTGACATAACAGAACAGAGTCAGTCAAATCAAAAGGGTGGACATAATAGATAATGTAAAAGCATAATACAAGGTGATCAACAATGGTTACCATAATGCCTCCCGCTATCTCTAATAGAACTGCCTATATAATCAGTTATAATAAAATTGAACAAAACAGTAAAGAACAAAACCCACAAAACCAAAACATTGGAGACATTATAGGTCTTCAAAAGTAGATAATAGTCAACCAGAATGAGCGTCATAATGAATCCCACTATCTTCACAGCTGTTGCCTAAACTTTCGAACCTGGTACTATCAAGCAGAACAGAATAGAGGAACATCAGTCAAAACGAGATGGTGAGAGCAATACAGGGCTTTAAATCAAGATAATGGAAAGTCAAAGTGGGTTACTATAATATATCCTGCTATTTTTAAATTTATTTTTCCCTTAATTAAAAAGATAAAAATAAAAAAGTAAATAATAAAATGGAGATTCAGATAAAAGAGGGCATAACAGCAAAACAGCGCAGATCAAAACATAACCATTTAAACAAAATAGTGTTTCACCACCAGATATCCTGACATAAAAGTAGTTACCATATTGTCTCTTTCCTTGAAATCTTTGAGTATAACTTTGTATACTGTAGCATCAAATATATCAAAACTATGTAAAACCATTTAAGAGAATGACAGTATTACAGGGTATTTAGAATCAACTAACAGAAAATGAACAATGGTTTCTGTATAATCTCCTTGTTTATAAAAGTTTTTGCTTGTACTATCATATATAATAAAATAAAATAAGATACAACCTGTTTAAACCAATGGAGACAGAAGAACAAAAGCTTGATGAGACTTCAAAACAAGATGATACTAAATCAGTATTACCTATTAAGACATCATTTTCTCCAAAATAGCTGTTCCTATCATCCAATCTTCTCTGCCTCATTTCTGTTGAGCTCTTTTTCGGTCATTAGTTGTCAGTTTGTCTTCTTCATTTTGTTTTCTGCTCCATTCATTGTGGCCTCTCTGCCACTATTTCTGGATTCTTTGTATTTTTCTTTTTTAGAATATCCTGCAGTATTCTCTGTAGAGTTGAATTGGTGGTTGCATATTCCCCTAGTTCCTCTTTATCCTGGAAGCACCTTGTTTTTCCATCAATTTCCAGGGATAGCTGTGCAGGATATATCAATCTTGGCTGGAGATTATTATCTTTCAAAGCTTGAATTATTTCCCCCCACGCTCTTTGTGATTTGATGGCTTGTGCCGAGAAGTCTGCTGTAATTCTGATGGGTGTTCCCTTGTAAGTGATCTGTTTCTTGTCTCTCACGGCTTTTAATATTCTGTTCTTGTATTGGATTTCTGGAATTTTGATTATTATATCCCTGGGTGTTGCTCTGTTTGGGTTGTAGGTGGCTGGGGTCCTGTATGCTTCATACAACTGAGTATCTTTACCTTTTGCTAAATTAGGAAAATTCTCCTGGATTATTTCTGTGAGTAGCTTTTGTAGTTCATTTGTTTGTGTCCCTACTTCTTCTTTTATGTTCTTAATTCTTAAGTTATAGATCCTCTTATCATCTTCTAGTCTTTGTATTATTGCTGTTTGTTGCTTTGTTATTTTTAAGAAGTTTTTCATTTCAGGCTCCCATATTACAAATCTGCTCTCCAGTTCAGATAATCTGTCCTTAGTTTCTTTCAAGCTGTTATACCAGTTTTCGATAGTTTTTAGTTTCCTGGTAATCTCTTTGAACCTGCTTCACGTATTCTATGCTTTCTCTATTTTCTCCATCAAACAATTCTCCCCTCTTTTTCTGTTCTTCCATTCCACCATCTGTTTTTTCTTGGGCGGTGCTTAGCATTTCTCTAACTATTCTGCTTATGTCTAGCTTCAGGTCATTAATAACTTCATTCCTGAACTTGTCTATGAGGCTCTGGAGATAGCGCTTCATATCTATTGGTGCTGTGTCTGCTATTGCCTCTTTCTCAGGATTGGGGGCCAAGGAGCCTTTCTTGTTGCTGCCTCTTCCCATATTCTTTGTTCCTTATATATGCAAGCGTATATAGGAGGCCCAGCTTACTTCCCTGTCGGCCACAGTCTGATTGAATTGCACCGGCTAGGTGTTCCCACCCACCACAGCACACCAGGAAGTTGCAGACCAGGCAGCCTATGCGAGGCCCGCCCCTCCAGGTCAATCTACCTTCAGGCGCTATGATCTGGGTTGTGCTAGCCTACTGGGTCTCAGCCAGCAGCGTCACATAGGCTAGGCACTGCTCACCAATCCCGCTTGAGGGGGATACATGACTGAAGTCATTGCAGCGCCCTGTTCCCGCAAGTCTGCCTGGTCCCAGAATGTCCTCTGTTGGAGTCTCCTAGACCGTGGAAGAGTCCCAGTTTCTCTCACTCACTGCAGGTCGATGCACGGCTGCCCACCCGTCCTGCTCTCAACTCCATTCACTGATTCCCGTTCTCAGAGCTTCCACGCGTCTCTCTCCCTGCCAAGCCGATGTAGACGCAGCAGTGGCGGCGGGAAACCCAAATCGCGGCTTCCAATGGCGCGGGCTCCAGCTTCCACACTGAGGCTTTTCTGTTCCTGTTATAGCACCAGGATTGCATTCTCAGTTGGTTTCTCTCAGCCCAGTTGGTTCTTGGATCAGCAGGGCATATCTCCTCTTGCTTATGATTCCTTACTCCGCACCATTCCTGAATTCTAAGCTGAGTCTATAAGAGAGCCTCCGTAGCTGCTGCTATCTGTCCGCCATGTTCTCCGAAGTCCCCAAATAATAAATTTTTAAATGTGTCTTTTACTGTAATAAATTTTTTCCATTTAAGTATTTTTTAAAAGTACTTATATTTAAGACATTGACAATAACTGAAAGATAAAACATTTACACATGAAATAATAGAAATGCTGTAATTTGCTTCAAAATAACCCAACAGAGATGAAAGTGAGTGGTCAGATGAAACAAGATTGATTTGATCATATCCTGGTTAACTGCTAAAGCCAGACTGAAAAAAATTAGATCTGACTATGTATATACATGTGGCAAACTATAAAAACTGCCATATTTTTGTATACAATTTGATTGGAAACACATCTAAAAATACTCAGGGTTACCAGTTCAGACTTTTTAAATACAAGATTTTTTTTGAGGTTCAAGGTTTTTTATACTAATTAAATTTATTGGTTTAGGTATATATAAGTATCACATTCATCATAGGGAATTTGCACCCCTTGTAATGATATAACTTGATTCTTTTTTGTTTCCATTCCCTGCCCTTCAAGCACTCTTTCCCTCTTTATTTACAAAAGCTTTGTTTCCATTTTTTCTTCTCTCCTCATTTTTTTCCTTCCTTCCTTCCTTCCTTCCCCCTTCTTTACTCCCTAGTTCCCCTTTCCATGTGAAAATTTTCTTGCTATTTCACAGTATCTATTATTTTAAATTCAACTAAAATTGTTTTGCAAAAAGCCTAACATTTAAAACACATAATTCTGTATACTAAAAGAGAAAAAATACTGCGTACTAAAAGAAAAAAATCTCACTTGCTGGGTTTGCTAAAATGTTAACAAGCAGTTATCTATAAAAATTTAAGTTTTAGAGCCAGGCATTTTGGCACACTCCTGGAAGGCTTAGATTGAAGGACTGCAAGTTGGAGTCCAGCCCGGGCAAGTTGATGACTTAGATTCATCTCAAAAAACAAAACAAAAGGCTAGGGATGTAGCTCAGTGCAATGGCCTTAAGTTCAATCCCCCGTACTGTAAAACGGGTGGGGGAGGGTAGAGAACATTTATTAATGTAGTAGCTGCTGATATAAGCATATCAAATATTTAAAACAAGCCTCACTTATAAAAATGTAAAGTTTTCTTCATAATAATCTTTAAAAGATTCTCTAACACTAAATTGATTTCATAAAATTTGGCAAAAACAGTGGAAGTTCAATGCTACTAGAGTTTTGAACTTAAGTACAACTTAACAAAAAGAATATCCAACTATTTTACAGAAGTGTGCACTGAATTTTAGTTTACCATAGGTCTCATGTGAGGCCTATAAGTCCAATCTGACTTGTAAGAGTTGTTTGGCTTGCCTTTCCCTTTTTTTAATTGACTCAATATTTAAAATTCAGATTTCATTCAATGGCCCAGATTCTGCCAGTCATACTTGTACCAATGGATTAAAGCACAGTAATATTGCTCGCTCTCCTTGTCACCACAGTCCCTCTGGCTACTATATGTTATAGCCCTGGCTTCCACATTTGTATTTGTGATTACCAGTTACAATCTAACATTGTTTTGAAGAGTGGTTCCCCTCCTTTCTTAACCAAGACACAAAACAGCAAAATGAGGATATCCTGGGCTGGTATTACTCAGTATTGCACTGGAAAACATGCAACAGACTCTCTTCTGCTCCATAAAACCCAGCATTTATTCTCCTCAGTGTTTCTTGCACATTTTAAAATGGTTTTCTCTGCCAGGATAGCAAGGCTTACCTTCAGATCAAGGCTGTTAAGGCTCACAACATCATCATCTTTCTCTCTTCGTTTTCTTTTCTATGAGAAAAAAAGATTTTACGCTTTTATAGAAATGCATGTTATCCCACTAAACAAGCAAACTACAAAAATCAAAAGTTAAGCCAAACTTCAGCTGTAAGCAAGAGAAAATTATTTCGATGAAAGCCACTCATATTGTCTCTGACACACACCAAAAAATTAACTTTTAGATCTCTTGCTATGAAGTCATTCTACCCTCTTAAAAAACTTATATAAAGGAAAGAGACTATTATTAAGTCGTCTATTGAGTTATACTCAAATATTTCAAGGAAAAAGACACTATGGTGACTACTATTAAGTTGGGTTATCTTGTGGTGAAACACTATGTTACTTAAATTGTTCTGTTCTGACCTGTATTGTTATGTTGTTATGTCCTCTTCTATCTCAATCTCTTTATTTTTTTATTAAGAGAAAAAATTTTTTAAAAATTAGCAGGATATATTATAGTAACTTTTTTGATTTCCTATTAACTTTATTTGAAGCTCTGTATTGCTCTCACCATCTTGTTTTGACTGATTTTACTCTATTCTGTTCTGTTTGATAGTATCAAGTTTGAGGGTATATGCAACTACTTTGAAGGCAATAAGATTCACTATGATGCCCATTCTGGTTTGACTACTTTCTTTTGAAGTCCTGTAATGTCTCCAATGTTTCGGTTTTATTGGCCTTATTCTGTACTGTTTTGTTCAATTTTATTATACCTGATGATATAGGCAATTCTTTTTAAGGTAGCAAGAGACATTATGGTAACCATTGTTGATTACCTTGTATTCTGTTTCTACACCATGTACTATGTCCATCCTTTGTTTTGACTGACTGCTTTGTTTTGTCACATTTGGTTTTATTCTCTTCCAAAAAAAAAAAAAAAAAGTAATAAGAACTGTGGGAGTAATAAAACTCAAAATGTGTAAATGTTATTGTAAAAAAGAGAGGAAAAGAAAGTGCTCTAAAGGATATAACTGCAAGTGTGTTTAGGTGTGCAAGACAGATGACCATATTACTAAGTTTTTGTTGGATCATAACAGAACTGTTTGTAGTCTCACTGTTTGAATGTCTACTTTATATGCTTTAATTTTGTAATTTGAACAACTATTTCTAAGATGACAGTATGTAATCTATTAACTAGTGATTTCTGTTTTTTTTTTTTTGAAATTCTGTATCACGTACATTTTTATTGTTTTTTTTTCTTTAAATAAAAATTTTTAAAAACTTATGTAAAACAGAACTCTTATGTAAGCCATGGACTGTCTATTTGTTAGAGAAAAAGTATATTTAATATAGAAATATAACAAAAAAAATTTTTAAAAAGGAACCCATTACTTATTGGGAGGTAGCATCCTTCACTGGGGGGAAAAATCCTTTTCTTATGCCAAAGTAATTAAGATTTATTGTCTGAAGTAAGATTATCAATTGAAACATCCACATCCTTGAAACATTTTCCAGTAATAATTCAGCTCTGCTAGTGGCAACAGTAGCAGAACTATATTTATATCTATCATGTCTAGTTCTTAATCAATATTGAATAAACATCCTTATATAACATTTCATTATTATTTTCCCACCTCAAAAGAACTCTTCACATTACCTGTGACACAGCCTAGCTCTTGTGAAATCTCAAAACTGACCAACTGGGTTTTTTGGAGGTTTTTTTGTTTTGTTTTGGTTTTGGTTTTTTGGCCCCACAATAAGAAGAAAATTGCTAGGAGTCTGACCACAACTGAGCAAGATAAAATCCATTGAAAAACCAAAAACAGGAAAGAGATAGTCCAGATAGATGTGGGAGAAAAAAACAGAACAAGGGGGCCTCAAAAGCAAGCCACCATGAAAACAATGGAGGGCATTTAGAAAAGCTATGTGAACCAAGCCACCTTCTAAAAGTGAAGGAAAACAAAATTCACATAGAAATGAACAAAAATACCCAAGGTCAAACCCAATACAAAATCACTATAAAAAGAGTAAGGGCTATACAAGTGATAGTGAACCTTAGATGTGCATGCTGTAGCAGGCTGTTTGCATCATCAAAAGCTCTAAAAGGCTAAACTATACTATTAGGAAATGAAGGCATACAAAACCGTCATATTATTTTAAGTTGAACTAAAAGACATTAGGAAAATGATATAAGAAACAAAGGAATATAAATAAAAATTGGGGGGAAAATCCCTCAAAAATAAGATTTCAAAACTCTAAGAATTTAATGACCTGAAGATCATCTCCAGAAAAGCATGAATTATGTGATTGCAAATTTTAAAAGCCAGCTAACCAAAAATCCTGTATTTATGTATCCATCTGTGAACATGCACTGGCAAATAATGATGTAAACAAAATACAGAAGATATGGAGGAATACAAATGGTGTTGGTGACAAGGATTAGAGTACAGATTGGGGTGGAAAGATTTAAATGGGGAAGGAGATGAAAAAGGAAGGGGACAGACAGTGTCAAGCAAAAAAATTGTAATGAGGAAAAAGTACACTCATGATTATAGGAAACTGTATGTATATGTGAGTACCCTTATAAGGAAATTTAACCAGTTGTAAAACATCCTATTGTAATTTCTTTTAAATATTTTGAAATTTTTATTTCTTTAATTCATCTAGAAATTACGCATGTATGTATAGCATGAGGTAGTATAGTCAATTACATTCAACCTCAAACTATTTGATGGAAGCCCCATTCCTTCATCATGTCTATGATACAGTAAGGCCTCACATACACATAGGTCATGTTTTGAGTTCTCTATTTTGTTCCTGGATCTGCTTATCAACTTCTGTGCCGTTAACATACTATGTCTTAATAACTAATAAAGTGATATGCTATCTTGTATACTACTTTTATTTAGAACCCTCTACTCTTCCACATAAATTGTAGAATTTGTAGATTGAGATCTAACAGGATTTGTATTAAAACTACATTGAATATTAAGCAGATTGCAGAAAACTGACATTTTTATGATAAGGCTTTCCTTGTATGAAGTTGTATGTGCATCCATTAGGTCTATATATTCTTAATGCTTTATGATTTCCTTCATAATATTCACATATGTTTTCAATGATTTATTTCTATTTTTTATTGTATTCTACTAACTTCTTTTTAAATTCTTATTTGAAATCATTAGCTCAATAGTGGCTACTAATATTCTGCAAGATATTCTTTGTTTTTTTTTTGTCTGTCTGTTTCCTTTTTATCAGTGCAGGGGATCCAACTCACTACTGCCTGCTTGCAAGGCAGGCGCTTATGCCGCTGAGCTAAATCCCCAGCACTGGATATTCTATACAATTATTATCTCTTTGTTTCTAATTTGTATACCACGTGTTTTTATCTTATTGTGTTGGCTTACTGTTTTCTGAACAGACACACACGAAGAACAGGCTTCTCCTAAATGTGAAAGTAATGTTTCAACCATTTTATCATTACAAATGTTGTTTGTGTTAAGTTTCACACTAGAGAAATTTGTCAAGAGCTTTATCATAAATGAGTGCTGATTTTTTTTCTCCCTCTTACCTTTCCTTCTATTTTCTTTATTTTACTATATGTTCTTTGTCTAACCTCTAAAATGTTTAATTTTTGTTCCTTTCTCAAACTACAACTTAAGAGTTACTAATCACTCTTACTACTCCTTAATCATATTCCAGAATTTTTAAAACTTAAATCATGAGCTATATCTTGCATCATAGGAGACCTCTACCAAATTGTTTTTCCAGGTAGGATGCACCCACCCAAGAGGCTCTGCAAGATAGTCTTTGGAATGCAAGAAGAAAATGCTGAAGCTTCATTTTTTAATGGACTTTAAATCCTTAAAAAAACTTTACTTATAGTTAATATACAGATAATAAATACATATATCATGACTTACACTAGAAGGTTAAAAACAATGATGATCTAATCAGGCTCAATAAGAAGTCATCCCCAAATTGAAATTATCATGTCTATTTCAAATATAGATTCATGCCCACTATTATTAACCTTATCCTAAGGGAAAACTGTGCTTTGAGGTACTAGCTAACAAAGATAGTACAAAGTTATGTAAATTGCAAACAATTATACAAAGAATACATGTTCAAAATATTTTTTGTTGGTAAGCTTGCACAACAAAAATATGAAGACCCCTTTCCACTGAACTTTTTTGTTTAAGGTTAGGCTCATCACCTGTGAGGGAAAGGAGCTAAGGACAGAAAATGCTTTAAAGAAAACAGAATTCTATTAAAATCATGAGACTTTTGCTACGAATGCTTCATTGGCTAAATTCATGTAATGGGTAAAAAGTACAGAAATGTGAACAGGAATGCCCAATAGAAATTTACATTAAATACAAAAGAACAGCATACAAATTAGCTGAATCTACCTGAACATCATCAAAACATAAAAAGGAGTAGTTATCTGGCCAATTAGAAACAGAATTATCTTTGCTATTTCCTTCGAATAAAACAAGATATATTTGTACACACTTTATTTATGTATATATCATAACTCACTGAGTTTCAAATACAGAAAGAAGCAATTTTCTGGTGTCATATTGGAGCAGAAATTCTGACCTAACTACAGCCATTCTGTTCAATAAAGTTGTAGTCACTCTGTTCTCTGCCACTGACCTCAGCTAAAACATATGATCTGTCATCAAACTGAAACTTCTGTGAATGTGCTAAAAACAACTTTGCTACATACAATTACGCTCACCACAAGATATTCATTGGACCATAACCTTCAGCAAAAGCTTATCTCATTGTTGTAACCTCTGTCCACACCCCATAAATAAGACAAACTCTGAAATCAACACCTCAGACTTTGGAGATTATTCCTCCAGGGTCTGCTAGCATCAATAACATTTCCTTTCTTTTCCTGAGCTCCTGGCTGTTTACTCAATTTTCCCCACAACAGTATCACAAAAAATTACATGCTTCTATAAAGTCCTGCACTAAAAATAATAAAACAGTTCCTATACATTGAGATAATCAATACAAGAAAATAATTCTACCAAAGTGTAAAAATTTTTATATTTTTCAATCACAAAAAATACTGTTTGAGAATGTGCATAAAAATAACTTCAAGTTTCATACTACAGTCTTAAATTTAACAATGGTAGGACTAAGAAAGGATAGAGTTAAAATTAATGGATATGAGTACTTTGCAAAATGTTTTATGTAATTGAAGGAAAATTTTTTTCCTAGCTTATTAGTAGAAAAGGACATTAGACCATCAAAGATGGCAACAGAAATTCTGTTCAAGACATGCAGAAGTACAAATGAACTAGGTAACAGATTGATAGGCAATCCAATAATTAATTCCAGCTAGTGCCTTGAAATAAAAACTCAGATGTCTACTCACCAAGGTGAAGTCCCAGTGGGGGCCAGGTGTTAAAAAAGTAAAGGAGCTACCCCTCCGAAGGGAGTATCTGTTAACAGAAAAAAATAAGCAGAATAACTTTAGTATAATAAAGCACAAGGCAGATAAAAAGCTGTCTTTTCCACAGTTTCAAAATTATTTGAAGTCGTCTGATTCAATCTTAGAAAAACAAGAGACAGTTTGACAAAACAATACACAGTAAGGTATCGGTGGTTATGATCATTTTTCAGGATATTTAAAGTAAAAGAGTCTATATAAAATTAGTGAATATATTATTTTTAAAAATTCATCAAACCAAGCAAAGCTTAATTTCAGGAGCTCATGCCTAATTCAATACTAAGTTTAATATGCCAAATACCAAGTTTTGAATAATAAATTTAAGATAAAAGTCACATGTAAGACTAAAAATTGAAATTGTTTTTCAGATCTTTATTTTCTCTCTGTCCAATATAAAGAAATAGTATGACAATGCTTTGACAGCCTCTCTTCACCTTTCTGAAATATAAAGCTCTATGTTTATAATATGAACTTTGTATTTAAAACTATGTAGAAAAATCATGAAATATAGCTGCCACAGAAGATTCATCAACTACACTTGCTGGCAGTTACTTCAGATGTAAAGAAATATGAAACAAAGACCCCTCACCTGTCAAAATGAATAAAAACAAACCAACTGGGAAAAGCTGGCTTCTGAGTTTGCTGTAGCAAAGGAATCTGGGCCATGTTGGAACTTAGTATGCTGGAAAGCCAAGCAAGCACCTCCCCTCCCTGGTAAGTGGCTGCGGTGTGGCAGACTGCGGCCCTTCCAGGGGGAGAACCACCAGTCTCCTGAGATCCGCGCCATTTGGAACTTACTTTATACATCTTTCTATCTTCCAAGATATTTACTGCAGAGATAGATAAGAGTAATGGCCCCATTAATGCCAGTTTCTCTATAAGATATGAGCTATTTCTAATGTTTTTTATAGTTAAATTCCCAGTGAGCCTTCTATATATAGACAACTATACACAAATATACAATGACATGAATATACAATGTAAAGCATTAAAAAAAACCAAATACATACACAAAAGTACTGCAAATAAACTATTTCTACTTTTAAGCTCAGTAAACATACAGCAGGGCAGTACAACCGCGACAATGTCCAGCAGACACATGAGCTACATCCACAATTTGTTCCCACCTATGAAAGTTTAATAATGCAAGGTCCATTCACACCTGTGAAAATTTGCAACTCGAATGTCTGTAAGTAGAGGACTGTTGTATAGATATTTCTTGGTTAAAAACCTACTTGGTCAACAACTGTTCAGACTTAAGATCTAGGTTCTCTGTTCGCACTTACGACTGATCTCTTTTTTTTTTTTTTTTTTGATACAATCCTGTGCATCTTGTTGATAAGAGACTCAATGTTTTATTTTTGTATAGTATACCCTGTTTATACAGCAATTTTTGATGATTATACCTTGGTTTTATATTCTGTATGTAATAGTTATGCAAATAAAAGCAAAGCATCAAGTTGGAGATTCCTTCAACCATGTCGTTGATCTGAATACTGGACTGTGCATATTATATAAAATTGTCATTTAGCAACCAATCCATTCAATGACATAGTAGCCAGGATGGAGTTTGGTCATTAAACAAGTGTCTGTACTACCCAGCAACAGAATTTAAGTATCAAAACAGGAATGACTTCATCTGTTTTTGATCACTAGAATTCCAGTTATTTACAACAATGTCCAATATTATTATTATTTATTTATATTTATTTACTATCTTTTTGAGACAGGGTCTCACTATGCAATTCAGGCTGACCTTGAACCCACTTTGTAGCCCAAGCTGGCCTTGAACTCACAGCGATCCTCCTGCCTCAGGCTCCTAAGTGTTTGCACTACAGTTGTGCATCTCCATGCCTGGTCAATGTCTGATATTAGTATTCAACAGTACAAAGGTGATCAAAATATATGGTGAATGTTAAAATCCTAAAAATTTTATTAAAGACACATTGCCATTACTCCCCCTCAACATACTTCCCCTTGTTTTGAGCATACTCATTGTTCCTGTCACTTTCTGATGCACTTCTGAAAGTTCTCTTTTGTGTCTTTCTGACAAGTAATAATAATAAAAAAAAAAAAAAATACGGTGAATGCTATTGGATGGTGAGTGCTACCCAACAGAAAGGCTAGTAAAAACCTAACTGTGGCCGTGTATGGTGGTACACACCTGTAATCTTAGCACTTAGGAATCTGAGGCAGGAGGATCACCACAAGTCCAAGACTAGGGCCAGGTTGAAATACTGAGCAAGAACCTGTCTCAACAGCAACATATCTGTGTGTCCATAACTACCTTATTCACAAGATTTGACACAATGCAATTTCTGATTCTTCCTCTAAGTCAAAATGGCCACAAAAAGTAAACCTTCGAGTCAATTCAAGATATCATGGTGCAATTAAAGACACTCACAAAAAAGGACTTCTAGAACTACTTCAGAAAGTGGTAGGAATGATAGGTTAAGTATTCAAAGTGAGGGTAGTATGTGGAAGCGGATTAATTGTAATGTGTCTTTCATTACAATAGTTTTTCAAAATTTAAAAAGTCACTGTTTTAATCACTCTCTTTGAGCTAAGACAAAATATCCATACCTGCAGCTTAGAGGAGAGGTTTTATTTTGGTTCAGAGGTACAATTCATAGTCAGCTGCTACATGGCAGAAACAAAATGGCAGAGGGGTATAACAGAGGAAAGGTGCTCACATTTTGGTGATCAGGAAGCAGACAAAAAACCAGAAGGGAGATATATCTTGCCAAGTTAACCCCAGTGACCTGCTATTTTCAACCAAACTCTATGTCCCACCTGCAAGTCAGCTATATTGCCCCTAAGAGTCAATCACCTCCCCAAAAGCCCTCCCTATGAGCACATAAGTCTTTAAGGGTCATTTTTTAATTCAAAACATAACACCTTGTCTCTAGCCCTGAAAAAACTCAAATGCATCTCATTATACAACATGAATTAGGGATACGTTTAGGAGCTACCAAATTTTTTTTAACAGATTCAGCAATGCTGAAAAGTCCAAGTCCAAAGTTCCTTTGAGACTCAAAGCAAACTCTTAGCTGTGAGCCCCTACAAAAATCAAAAAGGAAGTTAAACACTGGTGACATAAAATGAAACAGGATAAACATTCCAATTCCAAGAGAGAAGAATGGGAGATAAAAAAAAAAAAAAAAGAATAGAATCGAAGAAGGACTGAAAACAAGTAGGGAAAATATTAAGTCCTGTATCTCTCATGCCAGCACCCACAGTATACTGTGATGAGATGTTAACTCCAAACAGATTGTGCAAACCTGCTGCTGTGGCATTGGTGGTAACAGCTCTCATGGCCTCTCTCTTAGGGTAGCTTTGCTCACTGCCTAAAATTTTCCTCAGATGTTCCATGCTCCTGGCTTCTCCAACTTCCTGGAATCTCCATGGCACTTCTACTTCCTCTCGTAACTTCATGTACTCTTCTCAAGACCACATTGCTCAGCCTACTACGTCTCCTGAAATCTGGGTAGAACCTTCCTTGACCCCATAACTCTCCCATTCCATAAGACTGCAAAACCAGCACCATGTGGATGATGCCAAAGTCTGCCACCAGCTCAAGCAGTAGTCAGGCAGCCTTGGATCATAGTTTCTAAGGCCTCTGCATGCCTGAATGGCTGAGCATTGTGAACTGAAGCCAAAGGAACCAATTTCTTAGGTTGCCCTTCTGTAGCAGGGCACCGTGGCGTGGTGCTCTCCTCTCAAGCTTAAATCTTTCAAAGGAGTATACTTTTACCCTTTTATACCTCCTGAGTCAGTGAAAGGCGGTGTCTGGTTGATTCCTGAGATACTCTCAAGGTATCTTTCTTATTATCCTGATGTAAAGTACTGGGCTTCTTTTTCTTTTTTTGTACCAGAAATCAAACTCAGGACCTTGAGCTTGCAAGGCAGATTGGTTTCTTTTTAAAACCAGTTTTTTAAACAACCAAACTCTCTGCTCCAACTTTGCAGGTGTTTCTTTCCTGAGTAAAATGAAACGTTTCTGATGGGATTTTTGCTGTTGGCTTTTAGTATACACCTAGCTACATGCTGACAACAATACCCATGCTACTGCCTGAATGATGGGCTGCCTTCAAATTTCTTCTGCCACATTAATTAGTCCACTGACTTTAATCTCAGTCTCCAACGAAGTCTTGGGACATTGGCAAAACACAGACAAAATTTCTGTCAGATGGTAACACACATGGTTTTGAGTCCAACTGTCAATGAAGTCCTTCGCAACTGAAACCTCCTAAATCTGGCTTTCACTAACTTCATTTGTATAAGCATCATGGTCTTCTGAATTCTAACCAGAATTTCCCATTAAGCTCAGCTTATAGCATGCTATGACAACTCCAAACCTTTCTAAACTCCTCCAGAAGCTAGTTCCAAAGGATTTTGAACAACATGGTCAGGTAGTCACAGCAACAACCTCACTTCTCTGGTATCAAAATCTGTCTCAGCTCTTCAGTCTCAGAGGCACAAGCAATATTACAAAGGCAATGTCATCTTTCAGAAACCATCGTAACAAGACACACACACACATTGTGCCACCGCTGTGGCTCTAAGGCTTACACATTCAGAAGTCAACCTGTGGCAAACGTGGCTACTCTGCCAAGTGCAAGAGAAAGTATAACAGGAGTGTAAAGGCTAAAAGGCAAATACTATCAGAACTGGAAAAATGAAGCAACTAAAAATTGCATATTGCAGATTCAGGCAACACCTGAAAGGAACAACACCTAAACCCAAAATGGCAGCTGTTATGGCATCCAGTTCATCCTGAGAATTTCAATAATTACTCAAAATAAATGCTTTAGTTTTAAAAGATAAGGGAAAAAAATAGCTGTCTCAGTCACTTTTTCATCACTGGGACATGATATACATCACCCAAAACTTAAAGAAAAGGTATATTTTGGGTCATGATTTCAGTCAACAGTCAGCCTGCTCCAGGGAAGAAACAGCATGACAGAGAGAAACATTGGAAGAAAGCTGTTCATGTCATGATGGCCAAGAAGAAGATTGAGAAGAAACTGAGAAGAGATATTTCCTTCTAGGTTATGTCACAGCAGCTCTTCAACCAGATTCTACTTCCTATTATGTAGTCACTTTCAGAACCCCTTGTATGAGTGCATGAAGTCTTTAGGGGGTCATTCTTGACTGAAACCATAACAACTGTATTTTTAGGTTACACGGGTATTAGCGAAAGAATCTAGAATTAATTTAGGGTTTTGTTTTTGTTTTTTTTTTTTTTTTTTTGGTACTGGGGACCGAACTCATGACCTCACACTTCACAGGCAAGTGCTTGAGCCACTGAGCTAACCCCCCAGTACCTAGAATTAATCTAATACTGCCTCCATTTGACCTTTTTAAAGTTCTCTTTTCCATTAAGTAGTCTTTCCTGACTCTTCTTTCACTCTCTGTGATGACTTCTTTTTGTGCTTTCATTACTTCTTAAAAAACTGGCCACAACTATAAGCCAGGCGTGGTGGCATATGCCCACAACCCTAGCACTATGGTGCTGAGGCAGGAGAATTACAAGTTCAAAGCTAGCCAGGGCTATATAAGACTGTCTCCATAGTGGGGGGGAGGGGTGAGGAAAAGAACAAACTGGCTACAAATTGAAGTTCAGAAAGGCAAGGTGCACTAAGGTAACGAGTCCTAAACTTCGAACTAACCAGTCAGCATGGAGTGTAAAAGCTCTCTGCAGAGTAATGTGCATGAGGTTAATGAACGCTTTGTTAACGATTGTAGGGAGTCTTTCTACCTTTAAAAAAGCGATTTGTGTATCTTGGCATGGATATGTAAGGTACTGCATGTTAAGTTACGTAAAAGACTGTAGTTTAAGAGAATGTTAAATGGATCACAGCGACTTATTAAAACGTGGAACAGATATGGAATTAATAGTTTGTAGTTACAAACTGACAGGTGATAGTTAATACATAACTGTTATGTCACTCAAGCTTCCTGTGGATAGGTCCAAACTAAGTACTTCACATTCATTATCTCAATGAACCCAAAATACCCTTTATATAAAGTAAGTACCACTATAATGTTCATTGTTCACAGAGGTACTGCCTTGGAGATCTTAAACCTGACAAAAGTCAGGTTTTCAAAAGGATTTGAAATTGGAATTAACTTCAATATTACTTCATTATTTTTACATAGCTCCTTTTCCAGACACAGCTTTCTGACTCTCGAGAGTTCGCAGCCCACAATCAGTTGGTGTGAAGAAGAAAAACCAGAGTGGCTTTCCTAAGCCTTCCCCTGGGAAAGGTTGCTCAGAAAAATGTCAACAAGCCCGCCCCTTCCTCGCAGGGCTGGGCAGTAGCTGTCTGGGGCCTCTGAAGGGACGTCGGCTCTGGTTTGCCCAGCTAGGGCACCCGCATCGCTCCTAGCCCTTCCCCCCCCTCCCGCCTCTCCCAGTCTTCGGCCCTTTTCCCACCTCTACCCTCCCCCGTCCCTGGTCCTCACAGCAGCCGTGGCCCTCATTCAGCCGCGGCCTGGATTTGTAACCCCACTCACCTGACATCCGGCGGTCCTGGCCTGGGGGTGTCACCCGAAGGACTGGCGGCGCAGTCCGCGCTGAGCCCAGAGGCCCGGCGGCTTCGTCTCCGCGGCCGGGGATTCTTCGGTGCCGCCGGCTCTGGCTCCATGTCGTAGAAAAGGGGGTGGAGCGGTGGCCGAGCGCCCGGGAGACCGACACGGACGGGCACAGTGCCCACCACCTCCTGTGAGGCAGCAAATGCCTGCTAACAGGGAGCCGCTGCCACCATCATCCGGGGATTTGAAAATGGCGGCTGTGCAGGAGTGAGCCAATCAAAGAGCAGGTAGCGGTTGCTAGGAGACACAAGTCCTGCCCCTTCCCCCTCAGCCCTAAAGGTCCATTAGAAAGGGAGGGAAAATAATAGAATGGGAATTAGAAATTTTGGTTTTAGTTCTGACCCTATCCTGGAATCCTAGGAGGTATACATAGGTCTTTCACTGTTTATTAGGACTCTCACTGCAGGCGAAGGCAATGAACTGGAAGTATTTTAGGTCACTAAATCTTACTTAGCATTTGGAGAGAGGAGAAGATAAAAGTAATGACCTGAACTGAGGTTTGGTTATTGGCCATGTACATTCTAAATTGTTCCTGTGAGCATGGAACAATGTTCTCAGGGCTGTTTCCAGGAAATCAGTGAAAACTAGTTATTAGACCTCCTATCTTCCAAGAAGTCAGATACAGTCTCTCTGTGGGTTCCAGAAGCTCCTTTTAATGATGTATTCAGAGGTGGCCAATCTTTTAGTAATAATCACTGTCTGTATTCCAGGATGTTGATATGAAGATCTAGTAAAAAGCACTTTCTAGGGGCTGGGGATTTAGCTCAGCGGCATAAGCGCCTGCCTTGCAAGCAGGCAGTCATGAGTTCAATCTCTGGTACCGATAAAAAGGAAAAAGACAAAAAAAAAAAAAGTACTTTCTAGAGATCAAAACATTGTTATTTTAGGTATTCACTTGGGAACATTGTTTTCTTCAAGTATTCACAAGTACTTACTAAATTCCTACAGTAATATTCTAAACCCAGTGCTAGATACTACTGTATTAGTTCAGGAATGAAGGATGGAAGACAAATTTTAAACAACAAATTTGGGACACCATTGATAGAAGAAGAATTAAAGAAAGTGGGCTATATTGAGAGGTCATTGAAGACCTGGAAAAGGCAGATGAAATCTCTTGATCAATTCAAGAAATCAACTGTTTGACAGCTGAATGTTAGAATCACCAAACTCATTTTTTTTACCCTGCCAAGGACAGTACTGAATAGATCACATAGTTTTTGAATTGTTACTATAGTCTGAGATTTGAAGAAATTGGTTAAATTTCAGTTTTCACATATAGAGTCAGGCACTAAATCTCCCTTCCTGAGAAGCTATTATACATGTACCACTCTACTATGATATCATTAGCAGTTTCAGGAAGACATCTAGGAGGATAAAGTTGGATCAAATTAAATCTTTATTTTTAGGAGGTTTTTTTTGAGGAGTTACCATAAAAATGTGTATACTGTTTGTAGCCCCTTTACACTCCCATAACAATGAGGAATGGATCCTCCCCACCCCTGCAGCCTCTTCAGCATTTGTTACTAATTTGATTTCATTAATTTAGCCATTCTTTCTGGAGTGAGATGAAATCTCATTTTCCTATAATTTTTTGAATGGCCAGTGATGTTGAACCTTTTTTTCATGTATTTACTGGCCATTTATATTTCTTCATCTTAGAAATATCTCTTTGTTTTAGCTATCCAATTTTATTGGGTCTTTAAAATAGGGGGTCTTCCCAAAACTCCATTGAAAGGCTACTAGATATAATAAATAAATTTAGGAAATGTAGCTGGATACAAAATCGATACTCAAAAATCAATAGCATTTCTATACACTAACAACAAAATCACTGAGAGAGAAATAAAAGAAGCCACACCCTTCACACTAGCAACCAAAAAAATGAAATACTTAGGAATTAATCTCGCAAAAAAGTAAAAGATCTATATAGGGGAAATTATAATACCCTGAAAAAAGAAATTGAAGAGGAGCTCAGAAAATGGAAAGACATCCCTTGTTCATGGATAGGAAGAATAAATATTATAAAAATGGCCATTCTCCCAAAACTATTATACAAATTCAATGCAATCCTAGTGAAAATATCATCATCATACCTCATAGATCTAGAGAAATCACTCGTAAAATTCATTTGGAAACAGAAGAGACCTAGCAAAGGCAATTCTAAGCAGCAAAGGCAAGGCAGGAAGCATCACAATCCCTGATTTGTAGTTATACTCCAAACCTACTGTAATAAAATCAACATGGTACTGGAATAAAAACAGATCTGAAGATCAATGGAATAGATTAGAAGACACAACCACAACTACCAACACACGCAACCACCTTATCTTTGATAAAGGGGCCAAATGTGTTCACAGAACCACAGTCTCTAATAAATAGTGTTGGAAAAACTGGCCCTCCATATGCCGAAAACTAAAACTAGACCCATGCCTATCCCCATACACTAAACTAAAATCTAAATGGATCAAAGATATAAATATTAAAACAGAAACACTAAATCTGTTGGAAGACAAAGTAGGTAAAAATCTTGAAGACATAGGGGTAGGTAGAGAATTCATGAACAAGAATCATACCGCATGCGAAATACTTCCCAGAATCAATAGCTGGGATGATGTCTTATTAAAAAGTTTCTGCATGTCAAAAGAAATCTGCACCATAATGAAAAGAAAACCCACAAACTGGGAAAAAATCTTAGTAAATTGTCCCTAAGACAAAGGATTTCTGTCTAAAATATATAAAGAATTTTAAAAAATCAGACCTCTGAAATTCAAAGACCCAATCCAAAAATGGGCATCTGAGATGAATACACACTTCTCAGATGAAGAAATACAAATGGCAAATAAATACATGAAAAAATGTTCATTGTCATTGGTCATTAGAGAAATTCAAATTAAAACCACACTGAGATTCCATCTCACTCCAGAAAGAATGGCCAGGATCAAGAAAACTACCAACAACAAATGCTGGAGAGGCTGTGGTGAAAAAGGGAACTCTCCTGCACTGTTGGTGGGAGTATAGACTGGTGCAACCACTGTGGAGATCAGTCTGGAGACTCCTCAAAAAGCAGAGATTGGAAGTCCCATTTGACCCAGCTATTCCACTTCTAGACATATTCCCAGAAAAATATCATACCACAGTGATATATGTGCACCCATGTATATAGCAGCACAATTTGCAATAGCCAGATCTTGGAAACAACCTAAGTGTCCATCAATTGCAGAATGGGTAAAAAAGTTGTGGTATTTTTATACAGTGGAGTACTACTCAGCTATAAAGAATGATCACATTGAGATATTTATAAATAAATGGACGCGACTTGAGACCATACTCATAAGTGAAATAAATCAAATTCACATATATAAATACCATATAGTCTCCCTAGTGTAAGAAATGGTAAGAGTATATAAGAGTTTATGGTAATCATGGTTCCCCATTGCATTGCTTCAAAGCCTTATAATGATTGCATTCATTAGTTGAAATGGTTATAGCCTGATTTGTTTGATTTTATTATCTGTGATAGTATGAACAGCTATTTTGAAGAAAATAAGACACTAGAATAGCCAGTGCTGATTTAATATCATCTTACTCTGAATCCTACTATGCTTGTGTTCTTCTGTTTCCTTTGGTTCTATCATGATATATCTTATTGGATATTATTATGTGTGATAGTATAAAAAATTTTCTATGGAAAATAAGATAACATAGTAGCCATTGTTCATTCTCTGTTATTTGGTTCTGAAAGCCCTGTAATGCTTTCATTCTCTTGAATGGTTTTATACTGTTTTGTTATTTTTGATCGTATATGAAGTTATGCTCAACTATTTCAAAGAAAGAGACATTATGGTAGTCACTGTTAATTATGGGTTGTCTTGTGGTAAAATGCTGTGTTGCTTGCATTGTTCTGATCTGATCTGCTTTGTAATGTCCTCTTTTGTCTTAATCTCTTTAAAATAAAATATAAAATAGGGGTGCTTTTTAAAAGTTCTTTATATATTAGAAATATTAGTCCTTTGATGAATAGAAAGCAAATTTTTTCACATTCTGTAGGTTATCTCTTTACTCTATAATTTTCTTTGCACTACAGAAGCTTTTAAATTTGGGTGACCCCATTTGTTGACTCTTAGTATCTTTTTCTCAGTATTATTTCTTATGCAACTGGGGTTCTGTGTAGATAGTCTTTGTCTACAAATATGTCTTCAAGAGTTTTACCTATTTTGTCTGTTAGCAGATTTTATTTTTTTAATATTTAAGTCTCTGATCCATTTTGAATTTAGCTCAGTGCTTTGTAAGACATACAGATTATGTTCACTCTTCAGCATGTGGAAAGTCAGTTTTCTGAGTACCATTTGTTGAGAGGGCTGCCTTTCTTCCATGAAATTATTTGGTCCCTTTGTTAAAGATTAGGTAGTTGAGTGTGCTCAGAGCTATTTCTGGATCTTCCATTCTGTCCCACCAATCCATAAGCCTCGGGTTTCCCCCCCCCACCCAACAACATTCTGTTTTTATCATTGTAGCTTTGAAGTATAACTTCACATTTGGAAGAGTGATGCCTTCTACCTTTGCACTTGTTGCCCAGAATCCAGAATCGCTTTTGCTACTGTAGGTCTATTCTGGTTCCATATAAATTTTAGATTGTTTTTTCTAGTTCTGTAAGGTATGCTCTTGGTATTTTATCTGTAATTGCATTAAATCTGTATAACAGATATGGAAACATAGTCATTTTGACCATATTGCTTTTATATATCCAGGAAGAGTGGGTATCTTTCCATTTTCTAATATCCTCTTCAATCTCCTTTTCCAAGTACTGTAGTTTTATTGCAGAGGTCATTCACTTTCTTGATTAGTTTAATTCATAATTATTTCATTTTTCTTGATGCAACTGTGAAAAATTTTCCCTGGTTCTTTCCCTAGTTTCTCTCTCTTTGTGAGTTTATTATTGACATACTCAAATACTATTGTTTTTTGAGAGTCAAATTTGTATCCTGCTCTGCCACTGAATTTGGTTAATTCCAGAAATCTTTTGATTGAATTTTGAGAGTCTTCCTTGTACAGGATCAAGTTATCTGCAAATAATAGTAACTTAAATTATTCCTTTCTATTCATATGATTTTATTTCTTTCTCTTGCCTGATGATTCTGGCTAATATTTTGAGAAATATATTGAACAGGGGTCATGATAGTGGACACGTATCTTGTTCCTGATTGTAGAAGAAAAGCTTTCATCAAGACCTGTACTTTTCTGACTTAATAGTGTTTTATTACATGTTTAATTTGATATTGGATTATTAAAAATTTTATATCTTCTTGGTTCAGCTTTGGTAATTCATATGTATCTAGGAATTTATTCATTTCTTCTAAACTTTCCATTTTATTAGAGTAGAAATTTTCAAAGTAATTGCCAATGATAATATGCATTTTGCCAGGATCAATTTCGATTTTAGATTTTTCATTTCCATTTGTATGAATTTAAGTCTTTTCTTTCCTTACTTTGGTTGGATTAGCTAAGGGTTTTTGTTTTGTTTATTCTTTCAAAAGACTAGCTCTTCAATTCATTGCTTTTTTGGTCTTAATTTCATTAATTTCTGCTGTGATCTTTATAATTTCTTTCCTTATCTTATCTTTGGATTTGGGCTGTTTTTTAGGACTTTGAGGTGTATCATTAGGTTCTTTAATTTGTGCTAATTCTGTGTTTCTAATGGGTATGCCCCGCTATAAACTTCCTTCTTAGGACTGCTTTTGCTGAGTATCAGGTCCTGACCTAGATCCCCAATCTCACAAACAAGTGTACAGCAGAGATTTAAATACAATGAGACAAGTGATAGGATTCTAGGGCTCCAGGAGGGTCAAAACCCTTTAGTTGAGTTCCAACAACTAAGACAAATACTTCTCTGGACTGCCCACTTTTGTTTATTAGGTCTAACAGCGGGGGCAGGGAAACTGAGGAAAGCACTGGCAATGAGCAGGACCTTGGGAGTTACTTCAAGGACATCTTCAAGTAATGAATCATGTCAATTTAGTAGAACTGTCTTGTCATGAAAACATGGTAGGAGTGAGACTGTAGGAGTAATTTCTGCTGCTACAATCTTTATCTATTTAATTGATGTTTGAGCCAAGTGTCCGCAGCTGTGGCCTTATCTTGCCCTTCGAGGTATCTCCGGCCTCACAGGCTGATACAGGCCTCAGCCAGGACCACTGATTCACAGAGGTTCACTTACTATGAATCAGCTCCTGTTATCAGGCTAGGGGCCGAGGCCTAGGACACACTCACAGATAAACATAGAAAACCAATTATTTAATTTTAAATCCTGCTCAGAGCTGCTTCATAGTGGTCTCCAACAACTAAGTCCCACTGGTTCTGGCATGTTATACTAGCATTATTGTCTAATTCTAAGAACTGCCTAATTTCTTCCTAATTTTCTCTGAGACTTATGATTACTCAATAGAGTATTATTTAGTTTCCCATTTGCATTAATGTCTCTTGTTTTTTTGTCATTGACTTAAAATTCAGTGCACTATGATCTGATAATATTCTAAACTTTTTCTGGGTTCATATTGAATCATTAAAATTTTAATATATGAATTTCTTTTTGAATTAAATGTTTCTTGTATACCACTTATTATTGGGTTTTCTTTCTTTATCCACTTTACTATTCTATATCCTTAGATTGAGGAGTGGAAATCATTCACATTGAGAGTTATTACTGATAAACACCGACTTATTACTGTCATTGCATTATTTTTCTTTTGCTGATTTCCTTATTTATTTCCTTTTTCTTAGTGACACATCTCACCAGACATATTAATTCTTTCTCACTTATTTCATTGTTGGCTTTACTACCTCTTTCTATGATATACTTGAGAATTTCTGTTTGGTGGTCATTAAGTTCTTGATGTGCTTCTTGTCATGGAAATAGCTTATTTCCATGGTAGTATCAATTCTGATGCAATTTTCTAGGATACATAAGTTGGAGTCAGAATTTACCTTTTAATTGTTGAAATACTTTACTTCAAACCTTCCTGGTTTTTATATAGTTTTGTTGAGAAGTCTGCTTTAATTTTAATCGGTTTAACTTTATATGTAATTCATTGTCTTTCTGTAATAGCATTTAAAATTTTTATCCCTGTGATGGACCTCTGAAACTTTGAGTGTAATGTAGCCTAGAGTAATTCTCTATTTGTTATGGTCATTTGTATTGTACACATCTCACTTGTCTATGTATTTCTTTTCCTATATTTGGAAAGTTTTCTGCCATTCTTTCTGTGAGCAGGTATTTTATATCATTTTTGCCATTTTATTTTTCACTTATTCTGATTCTCTTAGTCTTCATTACATCATTGAGAAGATGTTTTTTTTTTTTTTTTTTTTTTGTTTGTTTGTTTGTTTTTTTCCTTTTTATCAGTACCGGGGATCGAACCCACGACTGCCTGCTTGCAAGGCAGGCGCTTATGCTGCTGAGCTAAATCCCCAGTCCTTGACCCATTTTTTTCTTAACCACAAGCCTTTTGGTTGATGCCACCCATACCAGGGTACACCTTCCTATAATAGACACTACTAAACCCATCAGTGGACTGATTGTCACACCATTACTCCATTTTGACATACCTAGATCTAGTCACCTTCTGAAAGCCTCATCTATGAGCTCATGATTTTTTCTTTTTAGGTGAGAGGGACATCAAAATATAAGTCCTAACATTTCACTCCTGGCCTTCAAAATACTCATGCATATCCCTTCATGTAAAAGGCATTTTATTATCTCTAAGAGTTGCCAAAATCTTTACGGTTTTAACACTGCTGAAAAGTTCAAGTTCAAAGACTACGCTGAGATTTAAGGGAAACTATTAGCTGTGAGCATAATTAAATACTTTGCTTTGAGAAGACTTCAGAGCACCTGTTCTAGAATGGTGGTAGCCTATAGGTGTCGTTTCTTGGGACTGAATTCACAGCATTCAGCAATTCAGGCACAAAAGTTTTAAATCATTCTGGCATTTCGTCTTGTTGGGGACCACAAATCATAAATTAAAGATAGAATCTGTCTGAGGCCCATGCTTGCCCTGCCTTGTGGGCTGGCTTGGAATGCGAAAACTCCCATTTTCTCCCAGTGACCACTGAGATCTTGATGGTTAGTGACCCTGTGGTGCTTACAGGGCAGGATAAGACCTGCTGAGGAAAAAACAGGGATGGCTAATGAGGGAAAGGATCTTACCTGTTTCTTTAGGGATGTTAAACTTGTTCATGCCACTGCTACTTCCATGCTATTCTGGGAAAAATCACCCTCCCCCTTCCCTTGCACTTTTCACTGGAAAAATAAAAGTGGGCCAGCTGAAAAGGTCTTTTTTTCTTTGTCCATCCTGAGGCACTGACTTTCCATCCCCCCTTTTATGCATTACTAAATTTGTTTGTTTTTTCTTCATCTTTCACTGTTTCATACAGGCAGTTGGAGATCTTCGCCAAGTGCCCAGCCACCACATCCTGTCTTGTGTGGCCTGTAGGGTCCTGAAGGGGTGGTGGGAGATTACGAAAGACAAGACACATAATAAAAGGAAAGCTGGGACTGGGTGGGACATAACTTCTCTGGAGAGGCAACAAAAACCCAGAGTAGTCAGTCTGTGTCTTTATTTAAACACAATAAAAAGAGGGAAGTGTGTGATGGGGTCCAGAGTGCAAGGTCTTAGTGTTTTGCTGAGAACATGGAAAGCAAGACAGTTTAAGAGGTATCTGTGCTATAGTTAACAGCGAGAAACACCAAGGCCAGACACCTGCTGATATGCAACTGAGCTACAGGTCAACTTTGCTCCATTACCAACAACTTGTTCATATGGCTTCCCTCTGGTGGTCCATGTTCTCAGAGTTGGCCTTGCAACTAGCTCCAAATGTGTGGTCAATCTCCAGCTCAGTTGCTGTCCACACCCGGCATTTGCTAGTTTCTCAGCATAGATCTGCTAAAACCCCCAATAGTAGCCATGACAGTGACATGTGACAATGAAACTCCCAACCTACTAAATGTCTAGTATGTACTGATGTTCTGTAAAATCAAAGAATGAATTTTAGGAACAATGGAAGTTAAGAGCAGAGTATGTTTACTGAGAGAAAGCAAGCTTCTGTCAGGGAGAGAGACAGAAGGGGTCCCAAGTGGGCTGCCAAAGACTGTCCTTTCCGGGGACTTCTATAGAGTAAAACCATGAGGTGAGATGGATACAAGGTAGGGAAAACACAGAAACTTGCAAAGTGGGCATAAGGTGGGACTGAACTGTAGTCAACTAGTAAGATTAATTGCTCAGGTAAAATTGATTAAATAGGGTACAAATAGGGAAAGCAAGTCATATAGTAAAGGGGGCATGCTTAAATAACAGTGACTTTCTGTAGAGGATTGGGAAGGTGACTCCTGGCTTCCTCAGGGTGATAGGGAACTATTTAGACTACCAGTCCTTAGCATGTGGGTGTATTTGCTTTATCTTTGTCTTGAGATCTAGCCTATAGGGGGAGGCCTCTGTGAGCATTTACTGCCATAGGTGCTATCCTTATCTGGCATGTCCATTCCAGAACTTTTACAATTGTAAGCTTCATTGTGTCTAAGATGTATAACAGTACCAATCATACACAGCAGTTCTGAATTTCATGTTTGTGATACAGCGATGGATACACACAAATATAGCAATCCCCATGGAAGAAAAAATTACTATGAGGTTTATGGTTTTGGTGAACAGTGTTCTGTGTTTGACTTTGTCAAATGGAAGGACAATTTTGGAATAGAAACAATGATGAAATGCAATTTGAACTTATGTAATCATACAGGCAGTGAGTAAAACTAATACAGGCTTTTATTGCACCTTATTAAAGTTTTAATAAAGTACTGAACCACATCAGCAGGTTTTTCATTATTTACTTTGAGACAAAGTCCCATTAAGTTGTCCAGGCTGGCTTCAATTCTGTTTCAGGTTTGCTTTTTAAGTGGGTTGGATGACTTGTATGATCTAAAATTAAAAACAAGATTTTTGATTCTAAGATGGTAGCAAATACATGTGCTCAGGATAAAAGGTCTTCTATTTATTTATTTATTTGGTCTTTTTCATTTTTGTTGGTACTGGGGATCGAACTCACAACCGCCTGCTTGCAAGGCAGGTGCTTATGCCGCTGAGCTAAATCCCCAGCTCCAGGTTTTCTATTTTTACTATCTGATTTCTGCCTGGACCAGCAAGCAGTATGTACTATGCAACTTGCTGATTACAGTAAGGAACAGAAGTGAACTACAATAAAATAAACTTGTTCAAGGATGTAAACATATAGTACTCTACAATGCAGTTGATTTTATGAATTACATGAGATGTTCTGTATTTCATAATAAAGTAGACAAAATATTTGATATGATATTGTCCACCAGATGGCTAATTTAACTGTCTTAGTATATAATTAGATTATGGTAAGGTATACTGTTCACATTAGATATTTAATGTATTTGTCACATTTTCACTTTAGGATGGACTCATCAGAATGTAACTCTATGGGAAACTGAGCAGCCACTGTGTTCATAGAGAAAACAATCCAGAATATTTTACAAAATACTTCCATGTTAAGCAGTAAAAAGGTAAAAACAAGGCAAAGATACCAGAGATGGGCTCAGAGACTGCACAAATCTTTATGTGATCGAAGGTATATATATCACTTCTTTCCAAAGACAGATAGGGTACTGCTGATGACCAAAAGGATATTGTATAAATCTATCTCTAAAGTTGCAAACCAAGACACAATCTTACTCATAAAAATAAGTCAATTATGTTTTTTACTAAGCTGATTTGAGAATCCAGGGTGAAAGATTAGTTTCCAATGACTGAATGTTATTCACAGTATCAAGGAATAAAGAATTTTGTTTCATAATGATAAACAGAAATCATTTTTCCCAAATTTCAAGACTGCCAAAAATTCCTTTGAGAATGTTCTGTCATACCATCATTTATAGTTTGTGGAGAGATTAATTACTACAATTCATTATATCATATTGTTTGCGAAAAGATATGATCCTGTTGCTCTGTGGTTGGTGGACTCACAGATGTATATTTTTGGTATTATGACCACCAAAATAAATCATGGCAATGCAAACATGAAAAGTAAAATTTTATACATATTATAATGGCTCTTGTATTAGAGAAAAAAAACCAGACAAAATTATGTACTGCATATAATCTGTAATTATCTTGGGATACATACAGATAGCTTCTCAGGATAAGGAAAACAAAGTATTTGCCAATCTACAAGTTCTCGAAAACAGTTAAACTATGTAAAACAAATGTACAAATTTATTTTGAAAATACACATTATAATTACAAATAAATAACACCCTGTTAAAAATATCTTTGTTAGAAAAATGGCTAAGTAGACAATATGCATCAAAAGTTTAAATACATAGAAGCTATTGGTAAAACTACAATGATTAGAAATACATTTCAATTTACCTGTACAGCTAACATGGTACAAAATAAAGAATGATTTATCAGTTATTTTTCTGAAAAGATAGTATTAAACTCCATACTATTGCTTATAAGAACACGCAGAATTATGTCAACACATTTATTATTAAAAATGATCTTAGAAATATGTAATCCAGACATATACATTAAAAGGGAATTTACTATATTTATATTTTAGGCTATCTCCAGTTGTGTATTTGCTGGAAAAATAATTCATAACCCATTTACATATAACTTAATTGTATAGGTTTGCTCTACATGAGAAATGTTCAAAGTCTTTTAAAATATAAGCTATAATTGAGAAGTTTGTATGTTCACAGGGTTTTGACACAATATGCATTTCATGTGTAAGACAAATAAACAATTATGCATACCTCTTACATTAACTGTTACCACAAATCTATGTTCATTTGTAATGAGTAACAGCAAAATGGTTATAGAGGTGCTCTCACAAAATACATGTTAATACAGTTTCTTCACTATGCAATTCCATGTTTGCATGAAAAGTCATGTAAAAAAGATTTCTCACATACTGTTATTTATACTGATGCTCCTTGTGTTTGTGCATTTTTTGACAATATGGAATCACAAAATACTTCCTCACATTATGAACCTAATTTCTCTTTAGTGAGAGTTCTTCCCATATTTCAAGTGGCAAAAAATGGAAGGGCTCCCACACTGTTCACTTATGTTCAGATTCTCCTCCCTCAGGTGAATCCTTTCAGATGCAATTCGTTTTTGTTTTTGTTTTTTGGTACCAGGAATTGAACTCAGGACCTTGAGCTTGCCAGGCAGGTGCTGTGCCATTGAGCTATATCCCTGGCCCTCACATGCAATTTGAATACACAGAAAAAAATAAAAACCTTTCCCACATTGCTGACTTATTTTCAGAGTCTACTATACGTATTTTCATATGTAATGATACCTGGTGGTACTGAAAGACTTTATATTGGTTACAAGAAAGGGTTTGCCTGTACTTTCAGTCTTTTAAGGTCAGTGCAACGACTTTGTATATTTAGGTCAACTTCTTTTTTACTTTTACAATGTGTTGGAATATATGAAAGCTTATATACATAGGCTTCCTCATCAATGTCATTTCTTTCATGTATTTGACAGTACCCCTGTGTACTGAATGCACTGCCATATTGTTACATACATAACATTTCCACCCAGCATGAGGCCTTCATTTATTTGACAATTTCCATGTGTATTGAAAGCTTTTCCGCATTGGTTACTTACGTAGGGATTCAATCTAATGTGAGTTCTTTCATGTTTCTGATAAGTGCAGCGTCTGCTGAAAGCTTTCCCACACTGTTTACATACATAAGGTTTCTCTCCAGTGTGAGTTCTTTCATGTATTTGACAATTACCATGTGTTCTGAAAGCTTTCCCACATTGCTTACATATGTAGGGTTTCTCCCCAGTGTGAGTTCTTTCATGTATCTGACAATTACCAAGTGTGCTGAAAGCTTTTCCACATTGCTTACATGCATAAGGCTTCTCTCCAGTGTGAAGTTTTTCATGTTTTTGACAATTACCTTGTCTGCTAAAGGCTTTACCACATTGCTTACATACATAGGGCTTCTCTCCAGTGTGAGTTCTTTCATGTTTTTGACAATGGCTGTATGTTCTGAAAGCTTTCCCACACTGCTTACATATATAGGGCCTTTCTCCAGTGTGAGTTCTTTCATGTGTCTGACAATTGTCTTGTCTGCTGAAGGCTTTCCCACATTGCTTACAAACATAGGGCTTCTCCCCAGTGTGAGTTCTTTCATGTATTTGACAATTACTATGTGTTCTGAAAGCTTTCCCACACTGATTACACACGTAAGGTTTCTCCCCAGTGTGAGTTCTTTCATGTCTTTGACAATGACTGTGTGTGCTGAAAGCTTTCCCACATTGCTTACATACATAGGGTTTTTCTCCAGTGTGAGCTCTTTCATGTATCTGAATATCATGGAGAGAATTAAAAGTTTTTCCACATTGTATACATACACAGGTATTCACTTCACTGTGACTTCTTTCACAGATCTGAACACAGTTGGGTGCACTGAAGGCTTTCACATCTTGCTTATACACAAAGGATTTCTCTTCAGTGTTACTTCCTTCAATGCCTTCAGAGTAGGATCTTTCACATTGGTTATATTCATAAGGTTTATCTCCAGGATTTGTCTTTGTATGCTTCTGAAAGGACTGGAAGTCAGTGGAGGTTTTTCCATGTCTGTTATTAGAGAGCTTCTCTTCATATCCTTGATAGATTTTCGGTCCAGTGTTAGTCATGATGGGCACATCAGAGAATGAATGATTCATTGGTGGCTTTCGACAAGCAAGATTTTCACCTGGTTTGGTACCAACTGCTTTCATGTGCACATTAGTATCTGAAGTCCAAAAAACAGTTTCACCATGTTTTTGACATAATTTATATCGACAGCATTTCTCTACCTCTTCACTTCTGTAAAATAATAAAGATAACAAAACAAACAATCATATTAGTAAAAGTGTCTTCTTACTAATGATTTACCAGGAGGAGATCAGGTCTGATGTCTCTTAGACTACTTAATTATAAATTCACTGTATTCTCTGGATGATGCTGTGAAAACAGCTTTCAACAAAACAGTAGCAATTCACTTGGGAGTTTATAATAGAATGTTTGACATACATAATACATTCATTTTGAAAAACTGGGACATATATATTCTATATGTTATTTTTGATAATCTTTCCTCCATAACTTTAACATACCCACTTTCCACTGAGGCTTTTTATTCTTCTCCCAAATGCTTGCTTCTCTCTTTTCTACAACCTTTCCTTTATTTTATTCCTTGCTATTTTGGGTTTCTTATAAAATATATCATTTGAAATCGAAATTTCTGTGTTTCACTTATTTAACTTAATATTATGGGCTCCACCCATTTTTGGGTAAAGTGATATCGTTTCATTGTCCTTTATGGCGGAATACTGTTCAGTGTATACATGTTCCATTTTTTTTCACTGCTGGCGAGTGAACTAGAGTTTTGGCACTAAGCTACATCCCTAGTCTTATTTTTTATTTTGAGAGAGTCTCATTGGTCATCAAAGTGCCTAGGCTGAGCGTGAATGTATGATTTTGTTGTTTCAGTTTTCCAGAGTACTAGGATTCCAAGCATGTACTATCATGCCTGGCTATCTCATGTTTCCTTAATCTACTCATCTGTTTATGTGCATCTAGGTTGTTTCCAGCAGTTAGGTACTATAATTTGTGCTATTATAAACATGGGTATGCATATATCAGTGTAACATGATTACTTTATTTATTTATTTATTTTTATCGGTACTGGGGATCGAACTCACGACTGCCTGCTCGCAAGGCAGGCGCTTATGCCACTGAGCTAAATCCCCAGCCCCAACATGATTACTTTAATTTTGGAGGTTTACAGGAGAAATAATGGAATTTCTATTTTTTTTTCAAAGTAATCTCTATGCACATTTCCATAGAAGTTATTGTATATATTCCTACCAAGAATATAAAAATGTACATTGTATTTTGGAATATGAATGGATGAATGCTTTGGAAGATTGCTTGGAAACATCTATTAGCAAAACAGTGCTATTCATTTGGATTTTGAATACTTGTACAAGGTTAGCAATTTTGGAAATACTGAATGTGCATACCACATTTAAATACACACAGCACTCTTTATATAATATGTATGAAACTGGTCTTTAAAAAAAAAGTATATATATATCTATCCTGAACATGGTTTCCAATCTAAACACAAAATTTGTTTTATATACAACAATAGTAAATGCCTAAACACAATTTTATACATTTTCATAATCTTGAGCATGGAAAACAAATTTTTGTTTTTTGATGTATTTTATAACTTGTGCCATAATATCAGCATTGCTTACTTTCATACATTGGAATATATTAAATATTCAACTGTCAGGTTATAGATACTTAACATGTATGCATCTCTGGAAAAATTTTTTGAGATTAAAAACATACAAACATGGCTTCATGTTTTAATATTTCTACTCATATACTGACTTTTAAGGAACATTATTGTTCTTGTGAGTGAAAATTACCTTTCATTTTTCCTGCAAGTTTTGTACTCATTTTCAATTTGCTGGTCATCCCAGTTTTTTCCTAAAATTACAAACAGAAATGTGAAGATCAGTTACTATATTATATAAAAATTAATAGATTCATTAGAGTCATGGTACAGTGTGAACAAGCCTGGAAGATTCATATTCCAATGAAACTGCACTGATACACAATACCTAGTGCTGTCTGATTACTCTGATTACATAAATGAGAAAGTGATTTATTCCTTACCTATAGCAGCCACATTCCTAAAATTTTCCCACATCACATCTCTATAGAGCTTCTTTTGGGATAAATCCAGCAAAGCCCATTCCTCCAAGGTGAAATTCACAGCCACATCTTCAAAGGTTACTGCCTCCTAAATCGACAGATATATTTTCAGAAGAAAAGTCAGATTCACAACATTTAACATCTCTACTTATAAAAAGCTGAAATGAGACCGAGTTCTCCAAATGTTTACTTTGTATCTTGGTCATCAAACACTTATTCTCCATCCATATGCACATTTCACACAGAAATTTTCATGGTACTTTGCAAATTATTGCTAAAGAAACAATGGAATGAGAATATTGTTCTTCTGGTTAACCTCTTTTATTTGTATTTGCGAGACTCTATCAAGGATCTGCAGTGGAAAGACCAAAGATTAGTGGTGGAAACTAAAAAGTCTGCATCAATGGGAAGACAGATTTGTGCCAGCAGGCTGAAGGATCTGCAATGGAAGCAGGAAGTGATACTCAAAAGTAAGGATCAGAGTTCCTCCTCAAAAACTGAGATCTATCCTCAGTAGCAGTGAGAACCTGAGTTCCTCTGATAAGAACAGCAAAGTTCATTTCAGGAAAGCCAGCATAACAAGCTTCTCCACAAATACAGGCTTGCAACTTTGATGTGGTTGTAAGAGAAATACGTCTACTGTTAAAAATATATACAATGCAAGCAGGTTTTGAGTTTTCCAGAGCAAAAGACCAATGAGGACAGAACTGTAATAGACAGGGAAGAGGTAGGTGAAGGTGGAAAATGATAAAGCAAGGGTATTTCTTTTTGAGAATATGAAACTTGTTGGTGAGAACTCAATGGAATGGGCTCGCTAGTAGTGGGATATTGGAAGTAAGTGAAGAGGGAAGCAACTACTAAAACTTACATTCACTTTGGAGAAGAAACGGGGAGAAGGGAGAAGAATTGATTTAGGAAAGATATTACATTGGCCTATGACTATAAGATGGACTCTTGGTATCATACCATGGTAACACTACTCATTTCCTTAATCTGTCTCTTCAAAAACTTCCATCCCCAAAAGCTTGAGGGCCTGTTGACATCATAAGTCATTCATGAAAATGAGAACAAAAATTGCTTCTGTCATTGATCTTTTAACATTTGCTATGCATAATCTTCTCTGATATTTGCATCTTATTTGTTTTATAACATCCAGAATTGCATTAAGTTTCTAATCCCTGTAACTTCTCAGTGTGAATTACAAATTAGCACAGGAATCCCTGAGGAAACATTAAGTCATAAACAAGACTTAACACTGCTCAACATACAATACTTCCTTATGTAACTGACATGCTCTGAATGGCTAAGCTTTCACAAATTTCTTGTTCTGACTCCTTCTCCCCGACACGGTGGTATGAGATGGTGGAGACATTATGAATGAATAAAGCCATGAGGTCAGAACCTTCAACAATGAGATACATGCACATGTAAGACACCAAACTTTCTGGTATGTGAGGACATAGACAGAAGGCATCATCTATACTTTATTAGACATTTAAACTGTGCATGCCTTAATCGTAATATTCACTAGCCTTCAAAATTATGAACTATAAATGATTGAATTTTCAGACACATTTATAGCCATAGTTATTTTAAATTTCCCTAATCTGACAATTTTAAATTCATTTCAGTGAGCAAAACGGTCAAGTAAAACTGTATATACTGAAATTGTAAAATTAAATGTGTCAATATTGAGAAATAATTACCATAATTGTCTAGTTAGCATATCTGTCAACTAATAGTTACTCTTCAGTATGGGTAAAAACACTAAAAGCTACTGTCAGCAATTCCAAATCTATGTAGGGTAGTGTAACTTTTACCATACTCACCAGATCACCAGAATCTGTTCGTACTGTGTAAAACATATATTGCACCTTTTCATTAATCTCTCAGTTTTCAAACCCTCACACAAGTCAACCACCACTAAACTCTCTGCTTCTGTTTAATGGATTATTGTAGGTGCTCAATACAAATGTGATGATTTTTATGCTTGGAGTATTTAATTTAATGATCTCCATTAATATACATTGTTATAAAATGGACGATACCCTTTTTTTGAAACTAAATATTGCATTGTATAATAAACCACATTATTCATACGTATTTGAAAATTTTATAGAATGAAATAGCCTCAAAATGTCATGTTCTGTAGGCTTTGTTGTAAGGTTCTATAGCTTTGCTGCAAGGTTTTGAGGTTAGCCATAATAAGCTGACTCTGCTCTGCTTGTAATTAATTAATGTTTTTACAGGAAGGTTGCTAAAAATATCCTCTAAAATGGTACCTTCCATTCTTGCACCCTCGACCCCTCTTTCCTTCGTGAAATGAGGGTAACTAGGTTTCCTCATCATGTCCTTATGTAATGGTATATCTATCTGCCTTTCAACAGGACTACAAGGAATGAAGCAATCTGGACAAGGACTGAAACCTCTGAAACTGACTCGAAGCAATTCTTTCCTTTTAAATTATGTCAGCTATATTTTTCTTAGCAACTAAAAAGTCACTAACCGAACCACTGAAGTGGATTTACAGTTTTTGTACCATAAATATATATTTTAAAATTCTGAAATCTTTATTTTTTTATTTTAAAGAGAAGAGATAACAATGAAACAGTTTCAAATCAGATTAGGACAGTTACAATAATTAATACATTGCATATTGTTGTCTTTGTAATAGTTATTCACAGTACAAGTAGGCATGATATCTTGTCCAAATAGTATTAGCACAAACCTTTCTTTTCAACAAACTAAGAAAAACTAGCTTTATAACTATCTTATCTTGTGTGTATGTATTTTTTTCTTTTTCCTTTTCTTTGTTTCCCCTTTCTCCCATCACAATTTGTCTTTTCATCTGAAGTTCCTTCCCAGTTCACAATAGTTATTGTATATTTTGGATTTTATTTACTTATTCAGTTTCTCACAATAAGACAATATGGTGTTTATACATATGCATCTAATCTATTTCACTTACAAGTATGGTCTCAAGTTGCATCCATTTACCTTTAAGTTTCCAGCTTATCCTTCTTAATAGCTGATTAGTACTCTATTATATAAAAATACATCTTTTTTATCCATTTCTCAGTGGATGGGCATTTGAGTTGTTTCCAATATTTAGCTATTACAAATTGTGCTGCTATAAACATGGGTGCACATATATCACCATGGTATGACGTTTTCAATTCTTCTGGGAAGAATGCAAGAAGGGGAATATCTGGGTTGAATGGGACTTCTAATCCTAGTTTTCTAAGGAATTGTCACTTGATTTCCACAGTGGTTGTCCCAGTCTATACTCCCACTAACAGTGGAGAAGAGTTCTTTTTTCCCCCAGCCCCACCAGCACTTGTTATCAGTTGATTTTTTGATGATAGCCATTCTTATTGGGATGAAATGAAATCTCAGCATTTTAACTTGCATCTCTCGAATGACCAATGATGTTGAACATTCTTTCATGTATTTATTTGCCATTTTTATTTCTTCATCTGAAAAGTATATGTTCATTTCAGATGCCCATTTTTGGATTCGGTTTTTGAATGGGGAGGGCATGATTTTTTCCAATGCTTTATATGTTCTAGATATGTCCTTTTTCTGTGGACAACTGGCTATAAGTTTTTCCCAATCCGTGAGTTGTCTTTTCACTGTTGGTGATTTCTTTTGTTGTGCAAAAGCCTTTTAATAAGGCAAGATCCCAGTTGTTGATTCTTTGTAATATTTCCTTTGCAGTCTGGGTTTTGTTCATGATATGTGAATATTAAGAATTATTTTTTCAGTGCAAATGGGAATACAAGTATGTCTTTTTAAATTTTGATTTCAGTGAATCAATTTCAATTCAACACAATGGTTTTTTTTCCCTCCTTAAATGTTTTAATAATGTTGTTGAACCCAGATCATGGCATACCCTAGGCAAGGCTCTGCAACTTATTTACTATCCCTAGGCCTCAATGTCACCATTGTATATTAGTGTATCTGCTAAGAAAAATTCAATGCACAGTCCATGTCCTTTTCTAAATACCGTGTTCAAACTCAATAAACTGCAAAGAAAAGGGTTTAATTTGTCTCACAAAATCATGAAAGGCAGGCCAAACACACCATGGTTTTGCTTAAATTGTCTCACACTGGTATTTCCTCCTCTTATTTGAAGAACAGAATATTTGCAGTGCTGTGTGTTGCACTGATACTGAGCAAGATTTGACTCATTTTCATTCATGTCTTTCTACATACCACAAAAAAAACTAGCTTCTCTCATCAACAGAAAACTATGCTTTTCCTCCCTGCTAATTTAAAATTTAGTAAGTTTGCTTTGTACTTATTTCTATCTAGTAAAAAAGAGGACATATGTCTGTTTCTTTATCTTAAGAATGGAACTGCCGACAGTGGTGGCTCACGCCTGTAATCACAGCACTCGGAAGCTGAGGCAGCAGGATTGTTGTGAGTTTGAGACCAGCCTAGGCTACAAAGTGAGCTCAAGGCCAGCCTGAACTGCATAGCCAGACCTTACTGCAAAAAGACCAAAAAGAAAAAAAAAAAAAAAAAAAGAATGGAACTAAAAATCCGATGTTTCTTGAGATGAAATATCCATTTATTTAAAGCTCTTAAAACTATTTCACTAGTCATCAATTTTATTTGTGACAGCACAATAAAAAGTCATTAGTAGGACAAGGGCGAGTGGGAGGCAGAAGCGAAAGGATCACCGCAAGTTTGAGACCCAGCTGAGCTATACGGTGAGCTTAGGTCCAGCCTGAACTACACAAGCCAAGACCACGTCTCAAAAAACAAACAAACAAACAAGACAATAGCCATAAAGACACACAGTAGCAATTGTTAGAGAGGCTGTAGAGAAAAGTCAAGCCACTATTGAGAAAATAGAAAACATAGAGATAAACCTTTTGCAAAAGCAAAGGTGACTAAGAGATGGAGGGAGGTGCTAAACAGGGTGAGAGAATGGGAGAGGAAATGAATAAACTGCCACCATGAATATAATCTTTGTATACTGCAAACACGTGCAAATAAAAGCAAAAATTAAGTAGATAAGAGTGACAGCCATGTTAAGAACATACCCATTCAGTATCTACATAATGAAAATTTCTTTTTTATTCAGTTTATTTGTTTTTGAACAAATACACTAACTAAAACATGAAGAAAAGAGGTTTACTTTTGCTCTCAGTTGGGCCAAGGTTGAAAACTGACATCTGGTATTGGCATTCATATTGGTTAAGTCTTGCTTTCACACATGGAAACAGAGTGAGTACATGGGTGTGCTCTTATCTTGATCTCTTCCAACTTCATTATTCAACAAGAGGAATACCAAAAATAAAACTTTCCTGTTTCTAATTGCATTTTAAGTGCCTCAATTGTGCATACTTACTCAGATAAAATTTAGTGTATTGAACTGGGAATTACATTTTTATCATGAGTCTTAAATGGAAAAATCTGTATAAATTGTAACAATTTTCATATTTCCCTTGTATTTTCCTCCAGGCATATGAACAAAGCATATGAAAATTTACATCTGGAAAAGACTCTCAACAAACATCACACAGACAAGCAATGAGCAACTCAACTTCTAGAGGACAAAGTGTCACAGTCTGGAAAAAAAATGGTTGGAGAGCAATCAGAATGCAAATTATCCAGCAGCCAGAAAGGAACCGACAGAGAAGAAACTAAGATTAAGTGATACAGAAGAAATATATCATATCACAGAGGAAAGATCATGCAGTGCCACTAACAGTGGCTGGCTAGTCGCCAGCTGGGAGGCAAAGTAAAACTAACAACTTTTTTGCTCACAGAGACAAAGAACTGCATCTGGATTGATCACTGACAATTGGAACCAGCAAGGAAAACAATGGGATATGTTTTCAGAGAAGTCTCTCATGGCCATCAGTTAGTGAGTGACCTTGGTACAGCACCCACAGCCATAACCATGGAGCAAAAACTGGCATAGATGCCATTATAGGGAAGGGCTGAGTGTTTTGGCTACTTCACACCGAGAATAGACAAAAGTGGATGAAGTGTTACTGTAAGGACTATCATATTGTAAAACTGCATCAGTGGAAAGGGAAAAGAAGTGGGCAATATATATTTTAAACAATATATCTATATCTACATTTGTAAAAAATACATGTATATGTACACTACAGACACTCACAGGAGAATGGGGGAAGCAAGGAAACAGAAGATCTTCAATACCTTCTCTAACTTTTCCAAGGCACAGAAAGGGGTCACAAAAGAGAAGAAAACAAATACCAGGTAGCAGAAATCTAAAAAAAGTTCTTACAAAGGATAAAGAAAATAGATGAGTTAAAAAAAGAAATGAACCAAAAGTTCACAGCAATTACATTCCATATGCCCAAGGTAAATTTGGGGGAAATAGGTAAAAAACTGGATGAGTATCTTAGTTACTTTTCTGTTGTTGTGGGGACAAAATATCTGACACCCAAAATTAAAGAAGGAAAGGTTTATTCAGCTCATACTTTGTAGGAGTTTCAGTTTATAATCAGCTGGCTCCAAGGCAGGTGGCATGGCAGAGGGGTAGCAGTTCATTGCAGGGGAAGACATGAAAAGCAGCAAGAGCAAAGAGTGGGGAGAGCAAGTCTCTTTTCCTCCCCTATGTTGTAAGCAGGTTACCACGCCCCACCTCAGGGGCTGGGGAGCAATCATAAAATTTCCCTGCCCTCCTCTTGCTCCTTCAGGAAGGACCCTGGCCCCCTGCTGAGTCACTTAGTTAAGCTTCTAAATTTCTCAAATTGACACAATGTATCAACCATTACAAGGAGCTAATAAAAACAGTTCAACATTTAAATGAGGGATTCAACAAGGGTATGTAATTCACAAGAAGATGCCAAACAGAAATACTGAAATAAAAAATCATACATAATTCATACACGGCAGAAAGGACCAACGTCTGACACAGAGTATAAAATAGTGAATTATGATAAACAGCTCTCTAAGAAGCCAAAAAGAAATCATAGAATAAGAGAAGACTACCCAGCAGCTTCTAGACAACACAAGCACCAATCTAAGGATAACTGGAGTTAGAGAAAAAATAAGAAGGTAGTACAGACTGATTCAGTAACAAGCTTACAGGAATCATCAAAGAAAATTTCTCAAACATAGAAAGGACTTTAAAAAAGAAGTAAGCAATGTTTATAGAATATCAAATTACTATGATAAAAAAGCAGCTCTTCAATATATATCTTTCTTATGTTACCAAATATCCAGCAACAAACCAGAATTTTAAAGGCAGTCACAGAAAAACAAAAACTCACATAAAATGGTAAACCAATTAGAATCACAGCGGACTTGTCAGTACAAACCCTAGTGGTCAGAAGATGTTGGAGTGAAGTATTTCACTCCCGAAGAGTAAATAATTTCCAATCCAGGTTAATTTATCCAGCAAAGCTGTCCTTCAAAATATAGATGGAGAAATAAAGTATTTCCATTGAAAAGACATACGAATGCTAAACTAGCTCTAGAGAAAATACTTAGGAATATTCTCCACAGAAATAACAAACCAGACATAGTTAAAAAAAAGAGAGGAAACTAGTGATATGATTAGATAGAGAGCAACAAAAAAAAAAAAATCAGGAAAAGAAAAACAAAGAATTCATATCAACGTCTAAAGAAGGCAATGAGAGTAAACCATCAATGTATCTTAGTGATATCTCTCAATGTTAATGGCCTCAACTGTCCAGTTAAATGCACAGACTGGTAGACTGGATCCAAAAACAGAATTTAATAATCTCTTGCATTCAAGAAATTCATCTAACTCAAAAAGATATTCATAGATCAAAAAATTAAAGGATGGAAAACAACATTTCATGTATAAGGAATCCAAAAACAAGCAGGGGTAGCAATTCTAATTATTAGGCGAGGTAAACTTGAAGCTAAAACTGATTAGAAGACACAAAGAAGGTCTCTAAACAGTACTTAAGGAAACAATTCAACAAGAGTTAACAATGAACTCAAGTTTCTCCTTTATGAGTGGGTGGTACTCCATCGTATAAAAATACCAGATCTTTTTTATTGGTTCCTCAGTTGATGGTGAGAAGGAAGGGAAAAATGCAAGTCAGTTATACCATTAGTGTCTCTTAATTTTTTACTTTAAAAACAAGAATAAAAATGATAACAGAATTTCAAAAAAAAAGGAAATTAACATTAGTTAATATATTGCATATTGTTATCTTAAAAGTAGTTGTTCAGATTACAAGATATAGGCATAAAAATGATAAACAGTGAAATCACAAACTGTTTAATGAACAGAGATCAGTAGTATAGTTATCTATCATATATATGCACACATATGCACATGTATGTGTGTATATATATATATATTTTTTCCTTTTTTCTTAACAGAAACCTTAAACATACTGAAAGATAAAATAGGCAAAACACTTAAAAACATAGGTGTAGGAAAAGATTTTTTCTAAACAGAACCTTGATTGCAGAAGACATGGCAGCAAGAATCAATCAGTAGAGACAGTCTATACAATGTGAAAAATTTTTGCTAGCTACTCCTCAGATAGAGGACTAATACCTAGAATATACAAAGAAAAACAACAACAAAAGACCACCTAAAATTAAACATCCTGTCAAGCTAAAACTGATTAGAAAAGACAAAGAAGGTCTCTAAACAGTACTTAAGGAAACAATCCTTAAGAAACGGGCAAGAGAAATGAACAGATACTTCACAGAGGAAGAAATATAAATGGTCAACAAATGTATGAAAAAATGCTCAACATCTCTGACCATCACAGAAATGCAAATTAAACCAATGCTAAGATTCCTCCTGACTCCAGAAAGAATGGCAAGCATTAAGAAATCAAATAACAAATGCTGACGAGGTTGTGGTGAAAAAGGAATGTAAACTACTACAGTCATTATGGCAATCTGTATGGAGAATTTTTTTTTTTTTTGGGCCCGAGGATCAAACTCACAACTGCATGATTGCAAGGCAGGCACTTAAATCCCCGGCCCTCTGTATGGCGATTTTTTTTTTTTTTTACAGAAATGAAATTAGGAATTCTGTACAACCCAGTGATCCCCTGGTAGACATCTTTTCCAAAGACCTGAAGACATCATACTACAGCAATACATTTGTAGAAAAGTGGATGCACCTAGAAAATGTAATGTTGAATGAAATAAACAAGGCACACAAGATTAAAGTATCTGTCATTTGAGTGAGGCAAAGTACAAAGAGAATAACAAAGGATGGATAAAAGGGCACAAAGGGGATGAGCTCTTGCAATAGGGAAGTGGCCTAAGGGAAAAAGCATAAAGGGTAAGGAGGACGGAAGGGGAAATGCATGGAATAAAGACACATTATGTACAGGAACCTAAAAACCTCAATTAATGTGAACATTAATATGCCATAGGTGAGGTAAGAACAATAACAACAAGAATGAAAAATGGGATAGGGAAACTGGAACAGGAGAACACAGCAGCAGGAAAGCAGAAGGGGAAGGAAATTAAAAGAAAGAAAGAAACTGTGGTATTGTTACAGCTAATTAAGACAGAAATATTATAGGCAATCAGACAGAGCTAGGCTCTTGAAGGAGCAAGTACACAAGATGGGATAAACTGCAACCGTAGGAGAGACAGTCACATCCTTTGAGGGCCAGATCTCAAGACAAAAAATGAAATGCACCTATACACTTCCTGTAAGAAAAAGCAACAGTGACATTCTAAATAGGTATCAATCACCTTGAAAAAACCAGGGAGATCCACTAATCCATCCCTCCCAGGAAAAGTCCCTGTTCTGTTTTATGCCCACTTGCTGTGTGACTTGCTTCTCCATTTGATCTCCATTTAATCAATATTACCTAAGCAATTACACTTGCAATCTTATTGGTTGACGATAGTTTTGTCTGACCTCTTTTGTGATTTCCCATTTTTCCCCAATTTGGACCCACCTTACTTCGTGGTTTTGTTCTATAAAAATCCCTTAAAAAGGCAGAATCCTCAGACAGAAGCTTTCTTTCCCCAATACGTATATTCTGCTTTTAACCTCAGTTATTCCTAGAATACATTCTTTAATTTTAGATAATACAAACTTGTACCACACACCTACCAGGTTGGGGGCTTCTTTTCCCTATACCAGTATGTATATACAACCACTCCCCAAGACGACTGTAAATGGCATGAATTGTACATATGAACATGTACGTACTAATAAGATGAAAAATTACAAAAAAACAAAAACAAAAACAACCTAGGTGTGGTGATACATGCTTACAATCTCAGCACTGGGGAGGCTATAGCAGGAGGACTACTGTGAATTTGAGGCCAGCCTAGGCTACCCAGTGAGGTCAAAGTTAGCATGGACTACACAGTAAGACATTGTCTCAAAAAAACAAAAAACAAAAAAATTGAAAAGAAAACCAAAATGTCTATAAAATGTTTATGGATGATTATTGCTCAGTATTCACCAAAGCTGAGAAAGAAAAGATTCAAATGTTCATCAGTTAATGAATTAAAAATGTATGCTATTCGTGAAAAAGTATATCAGTCCACTATAAAAAATGAGTTTGTGATAAATGCTACAATATGGATTAATCTTGCAAATGTCATGGTAAAAAAAAAACACAGAGACAATGTTGAATAATCTATTTTAAATATTCTAAATGGTTTATAATTATATTTTTAATGACTAAATCAAATGGTAAGTTATACTAGATTAGATAAAAAAGATACCTAACTGATTATAAATGTTCAAAGAATTCAGAGTGCTACTTACAGTGGAACTAATAATGAACAAAAGAAGAAAGACAAGGAGAGAAACATGAGAACAAGAAATGGAAGCAACAAGCAATAAATAATAAAAAAAAGAAAAGAGAAAGAAAGAAAAAAAGGAAGCAAGGAAAAAATTAACTGTTGGAAGTATGAGTGGGAAGGAGACACACTCATAGCTGGAGAAAATATAGAAACATAGAGGCCAATGTGCTTCTATTTACTACATCCCTAGACACAAAATTGGAGGTGGGAGCTTAATGGGGAAGGCCTTCTTTTATCTTCTAATTCTTGTTTGTGAGGAAGAATGATCTTGTAGGTCACACTCTTCAATCAGTCAGTCTACTCTGAGATATTTCAGAATCTGGGTAAGAAATATGACAAATGAGGAACTAGAATTCCTGTCAACCACAGTGAGCTGAACAGAGCATAAACAAAAATGGTCTGAATTGCCCCTGCAGGTCCTGGCACTACTATTTCCTGGAGAGGCAAAACAGACACGGGGAAGGAGGACGACAATTCCTCCACAAGGGTGGCAGTCGTCACTTGGGTCAAATGGTCCAGTCAGAGGCACTACCTCCTGCGATCTCAGTGCAATGGGTCAAATTAATAGCACATGGACTCTGGAGGAAGGGCAAAACAAAGATAAACATCTATACTGACTCTCCCTATGTTTTTGCTATTCAACACAGCCATGGCGCCATCTACCGGGAGAGAGGCCTCTTGACAATGGGAAGAAAAGACATTAAAAATTCCCAAGAGATTTTGAACCAGTTACAAGCTGTCTGGCTGCTGCTCTCTAAGGTGGTGGAGATGCACTGTCCAGGACATTAAAGGGACAAGCCAGTGAAGACTCAAGGAAACTGGGCAGCTGATATGGCTGCTAAACAAGCTGCTTTGGACCAGCTGCTTTGGACTCATTCAGCTTATATTTTAGTGGTCCCCTTACTCAAATTACCCCACTAGTCACAGGATGAACTTAAGTGGGAAAAGAAAGAAAGGGCCACTGAGGAGAACAGGTGGCAAGTTTTGCCAGGAAGGAAGGACTTACTCCCTGAGGCTCTGGACTTTATGTAACACAAGACCTACATAGCTGCACCCACCTGGGAAGGATGGCCATGTTCAATTTGCTCAGTTGTTATTTCTTTGTACTGAGACTTTGGGTTCTTTGGTGGCTGCTCATTGTGAAGCCTGCACCTATAACAACTCAGTTGCATGGCCTCAACAGCAACCAGGTGGCCAAGGGCAAGGGAATTTGCCATTTGAAGATGCTGAGATTGACTTTACTGAACTAAAACTCACAAGTGGAAACAAAAAGTACCTGCTGGTCTTGATCTGCATCTACTCGGGTTGGGTGGAGGCACTTTCCACTAGGACTGAAACATCTAGGGAAGTGGTTAAAACCATGATGGACTTGATTATTACCCAGTATGGGCTCCCCATAATGGTGGGTTCAGATAATAGACCTGCTTTGTGGGTCAGGTGACCCAAGGTCTGTCAAAGGCCATAGGCTTTGCTTGGAAGTTACATACTCAAGAGTGGGCCAGGTGGAGAGACAAAACCGGACTCTAAAGAACACCTTGGCAACACTCTGTCAAGAAACAGGAGCTAATGCTTCCCTAATGCACTCCTAAGATCATGGTGCACCCCATACTGTGATGGGCTTACTCTCTTCAAGATAGTATTTGGGAGACCTCCTGCACTCCTGCCAGTGCTTGAAGGACTGATTACGAGATTGGAACCTTAGACTTGCATCAGCAAATGAAAGTACTGCATCAAATTCTAAAGGACCTTCAACCAACTGTGCTGCTGCAATACCTTCTTCCTATACATTCTCCAGTTCATGGGTTCAAACTTGGTGACAAGGTCTTAGTTGAATTTTGGAAAGAGGTGTCCCTCCAACAACAGTGGAAGGGCACTCATAAGGTCATGATAACCATGCCTGCCACTTTAAAATTTGCAGTTTACATGCTGTGGATCCATCATACTAGAGTGAAGAAATGGATACCTGGGGAGCAGATGACTGACTCACTATTGCTGCCTGGGACCTTACTACCACTTGAACCCCATCTACCACAATGCTCTTAGAGTCTACAGCATAAGAATAAGAGGACATGTCTGTCATGGTTTATGTCAGTGGCACCCATGCTTCATGAATTATGGACTGGACCAAATCTAGCATTTGTGACCAGTTCATTTCCTAGTGCTCGGATTGGTGGTGTGAGTGCTACACCCACCTAGGGGTGGAGCCAGAATATGAGGTAATGGCAGAAAGAAGGTATGTCTCTCTCTCTCTTGCCAGTTCGCTGTTTGCAGCAGCCATGAATGGCTGCCCTGCCATGCCACGCTGCCTTGGAGCCAAACTGAGTATGGACTGAAACCTCCAAGAACTGTAAGAAATAAACCTTTCCTTCCTTAATTTTGGGCTTGACAGTAAAGTATAAATAAGACAGTGTCCTAACAAAGACTGGAAGCCCCAGCCCGACAAGACAGCTCCTCTGATTCCACAGAGGAGACAATGAACCCAAAGCCTTGCCCTCATCACCCTGGAAGCTAATGAGTCAATGGATGGCTGAAGATTGAGCGGACACCATACACCAGACTACTGGTAGCTTCAATGAACTGTTATCCCATTGAATTCGTGGCCCTTTTCCTCCCAGTGGTCCTGGTGTTTGTCGTTGCACTCTGGACGCGCCCCAGTGGAGTAGGAAATATTAGAGAAGGTTGTTTTTCTTTTTTTCTACCTAGTGGTAGTTAGTGGACAAAGCACTCTCAACTATTTAAAAATGATTTTTCCTGTGGCTAACCTGTTTAAACCTAGGATCAGACCTAAGAATGATGACTCAGGTTTTACCTTTCCTGCTCCTTGTCTTGTTGATGAAGTTTGATGACATCAGTTCACAGATAAGAATAGTCACCCCTGATGAGCTTGGGGAGCCTCACTTTAATTACACCATTGCATGCCCACAAGTGAACTCTACTGGACTTAAACAGCCCGTATTAACTGAACTATGTCTCCCCTGCGACCAACAATCAGGAGGCAAGACCCTGTCTGAGTAAAGTTTTGTATAAGACATAGGCATTTGAACAATGCATTACTAAAGAAAAACCAGAAAGCTGAGGCACCTGTAGGTGTTATTTGTTGTATTTGCTATTCTCATATGCTATTTTTGGAACCTCTACTGGTGGTGGGACAGAGGGTCTATGGAGAGCTTCCCTGCATGTAAGGCATAAGAAAAGGTACTCATTAGGGATAACCCAAATGGTGACATGAACCTGGTGGCCCATGGATTATATATGTTTCCAAAGGTAAAAAGGGAAAATTGCAATAATGAAAAAGAAGTGTACTATCCACATGGTTTGTGAGACCGTAGGATTCTGAGGGGGGGGGATATGGTATGATGGGGTGGATCCAGCAATTAGAACAAAAGACCCAAATCTTTTGACTGACTGGTGAGCCCAGATCAACTTCATCCAGAGAAAAGTGAGACAGATGCAGAACTGGGTACATGAACATGTCTGTATGCAGGTTAGAATTATCCTCAAGGATATTAATAATCCAGTTTGGGCAACAGAGCTTATCTGGAGCATTCATAAGCACATAAAAAAATAGGGGGATCCTTATCCTCATATCAAGGATGGACGTAATACCCTAGAAGCTTGTGTGCCTTTTACTGCATTCTTCCTTGAGTTGCATGGTCCTGAAGGCCTGAGATCAAAGCTTTTGTCTAAGGCCCCGCAACAATGTAATGTCTCTTCCCTGGTAATATTCAGGGTAGTCTAGCCAAGTGTTATGGATTAAAAACTGGTGGCCAACTTAATGCCAGCTGGATTACATCAGCACGCATTGAGCGAAGATGCTCCACCTGGGGAGGGTTGCCAGGATAAATAGGTGGAAAAGAAGGGAGGTGTTGAGAGGGTTGAGGCATTAAGGAAGCATTGTGGGTTCTCCTACGAGTTGCTGTTTGAACTGTTGGTTCTCCTGGAGAAGCTCTGGTCCTCACATTGAGCATTGCTTCCTGGCTTTGGAGAGGAAGACGTGTGCTGCCAGGATAAACTCGTCACCCTGCTTCCTGGCATGTACCCAACTGCGCTTGTCATCGGAGGAGCTCGGGACCTCGGTGTCACTGAGGCTCTTGACTAAATATTCTATGTCTTTGGTGTTGCGGATAGATTTCCTGCATTTTCCTGTGTAAACTCCCGGTGACCATTATAAAAATAATATTATAAATTCCATGTCCTAATCCTAATTGTTCTCTGTGTACAACACCTGACTACAACACCAGAGGAAGTGCAAAGTCCAGGATTTACCAGATGCTTAATAAGACTCACCAATTTCTAAATATGTCAGATGCTACCACAGCAAGAGCTATTGGATGTACAGAAGGCCAAGTGCACCCTTATATAAAGCTTTAGCTACCTCAACCATAGTTATACCCAGTGAAACACTCTGCTCCCCAGAAGAACCCCTACCTTTACTCATGATAGAGACTGTTTATGGACAGGTTAACAACCAGGTTGCAATACAACAAGACCAGGTCACAGGATCCTACCTACAGGTGTCTCAGTGTTCTGGTTTTTCTGTATTGTTCAAATGCCTAAAAATTAGACAAAAATTTACTCAGACAGGGCCCTGTCTCCTCATGATCATCATCCCCGGAGTGACTGCTATCCAGCGAAGACTGACACCTGTTGGTCTGGAACCACCACACGACACAGCTGGGCTGCTGTCTTGCCAATACTGGCTGGAGAAAGCATAGCCAGGGTGCTCAGAATGAGTGCAGGAGTAATAGTCTATTCCAAAACAGTACTCCAGAGGCTTTACTAAATAACTCACAGCCCAGAATACAACATGACAAGGGTGTGGCAAGTAGTTAAACAGCTTCATAACCAGGTAAACTCCCTAGCAGAAATAGTTTTAAAGAACAAAAGAGGACTTAACATAGAACAGGGAAGATGTTGTGCTACACTAGGAGAAGAGTGTTGCTGCTAGCAAAAAACTCATGGGTGATCACAGAAACACACAAATTAGAATGAAAAGTAAAGGAATGGGAAAAACTGTATCATGATACTCAAGGATGGTATGATAAATTTCGATTGGAACCCAAGACTCCTTCTTGCAGGAATCACAGGACCAACAATCATCATAATATTGTTCCTCAGTTTTGGGCCATGCCTAATTAATTGGGTAAGAGACAGGATTCAAAGCGCTGTAAATCAGGTACATATGATGGTATTGGCTGATGCTGTTACCAGTCAGCCTAACTATGAACCAATGCCTTACAATACACACACACACACACACACACACACACACACACACACACACACACACACACAGAAGAAAATATGTCCCTGAGGGGGGGACTGTGAGGATGCTCATAATCTGTGTGTGTGTGTACGTGCATTTTTTTCCTCTGTGTGCATATGTGTGTGTGTGTGTGTGTGTGTGTGTGTGTGTGTATACATCCTTGAGGGGTGGACTGTAACGGTGCTCACAATCCCCACTATTAGCTTTCCTTCTTCTTTTTCCTTTCCAACCCCTCCAAACCCTAGTCTTGAAAACTTCACTTATTTTATATAGATTATAGTTTAGATGTTTAGTTAGCAGTTAGACCTCAAACAGTGAGTGAACTTTGGCCAGATCCCCTAAAGCTTCCTCTTCTCCCTTCATTGGACATAAAAACTACAGAACAGGAAAAAAACAAGTTTATCTCAAGGCATCAAGCTGCCCTGTGTCCACACTCTGTGTCAATTAACCAGGTTGTAAGAGGGTAAAATTCTAAGGCAATGATAGTGCTGCCAAAGGTGGTATCCATGGTAACCTCCTGACCTTGTGAACTCATACAGGGGGGAAGGGAACAGAAGAGAACAAAGGAATTGGTGCCAGCCAGCCAGTAGCCAGGGGTTTCAAAGGCAAAAGCTGACAGAGTAGCATAGTTTGAAATAAACCTCACTTGTTTCTGAAAATTCAATGTCCCATGGGCATATTTCTTAAGCGCGCCACAACACTCTTATATTCTGACAGTGAACTGGGAAGAGGAACTGACTGCTTCAGGATAGCTGTACCCAAGATCAGGATTCTAGGGATAGTCCAGCAGCTGCTGGGGACACTTCTGACAGAAATCAACCTCAATTCCTGATCATGGTAGAGCTATCTATATAATTTTTTTGGTAAAAGTGAAAAGATTGTTTTAGGAGATGATGAACTCCATAGAGTTTCCTCTTGGAAAATGTATTCAGAGATCTACTGTCTCCACAGTTTAGACATTTCATACATCATTTGGCAGTGCCATTTGGGGAAGGACTTTCAATGTTTGAGTCCATTTTGGACCTAATGCAAATCATTTTTGGTCACTAAGTGGTCATCAGTGCCATCTGGGGTGAGGAAAGCGCTTTCACCATTAGTAGTCATTTGGACATATTACAAGTCATTTTGGGGCACTGAGAGGAGTTGAAAGGTAGAAAAACTTTCCTAGCATGGAGTATCCATTTTGTTTTGGTGGCTTTTGCATGCTTTTTTTTTTTTTTTATTGGTACTAGGGATCTAACTCATGACCATGCGCTTGCAAGGCAGTCGCTTATGCCACTGAGCTAAATCCCTAGCCCCTCTTTTTCTTTTTTTTGCATTTGTTTTCTTTATATGTCTTTTTATATAACCACTTTTACTATAGAATGGGAAGCAGGGTTGTAGTATCATCTAGAACCATGTTAGCCTTTTGGAACAAGTCACTCTGAGGTTTCTTTGTCAGCTCATATATAGTTTGAGTTTCTTGAACTGTTTGTGCACAAAAACAGTTTGGTTAGAGTTGCTGGTGATGTGTTTAAGGAGCTCAGTAGTAAATGGCTCAAGAATAAAAATGCTTGTGCTACTGTGTAGATTCCTATAAAAGTTTTAGTTATCAATGACTTAGAAAAAGGTAATTTATTGTAATACAACATGGCCTGAAAGCACATTCTGATATCATAGAAGTCCTTAAGAATTTTCTTAGAAATAACTTTGGCCAAGATAGTAACCAAAGCTGCTTCCTTGCCCTTTCCTGGATTACTGACAAGTATAAGCAAGAGCCTTCTGTACCCACAGACCATGAAGTTACTTGATTAATGTTGGTGAGTTTATTATAGATGTAAATTCAGAAGTCAACAGCTCATCAGCCAAGGATTGGTGCCTTGAGAGTGTCAGTGCAGAAGACAAAAGGACATCAAAATTGTGGCTAGAAGCAAATCCAAAGAATGTTACTTCTCCAGGTAGACTGACAGCTAAACCTATAAGCCTTCTTACAGATTAACAGCAGCTTGAGATCATATTCTAGCATCACCTACTCTAGTGGGTCAAACTAGGTATCAGATCCACAGGTGGTGATCAAAACATCTGGACCCATTCTCCCATACCTTATTGGGAACATTTTTTTTTCTTTCAATGTTAAAAATTACTGATAAACTATAGTTAATGATGTTATCCATATGCTTTTGCTATATGCCTTGCTTCCCTACTGGATCAATATTAGCCAAGTGACTAGAAGGAAGAAATTGGCGAACCTCTGTCTCCACAGAGCACATTTTCAGCACAATAGTTTCTGCCCAAGGAGAACACAATTCGGCTCAGGCCACACTTTGATATGCTAATGGAGGGGGGCGGGTTCAAAGTTCTCTACAGTTGCTCTTTCTCTTCCTTTCCCTTCCTTTCCCCTCCTATACCACTCCCTAATTTGTGGTACCTCCCTTTCCCCTCACTTTAGGTTAGAGTCCTTACCTGCAGCAGGTTGAATGGCTAGTTATAAACCTGTCTTTTGTTTAATAACTACCTTTGTTTGAGCTTGTCCTCTCTCCCTAAATTTAATAAACACCTTTGTGACACTATCTTTGGGGCTCAGAAGTTACAAAGCACAAGCTTCTCTGGGCCAGGATGGCCAAATAAAAACCTTTCTCTGCTTTTCCAGAGTGCACTCTTGATTCCTTAGCCATCTGAAAAAGACTGGTATCCTGTTTTCCACAACAACTAAGCCTATAATCCCACTGTTTACTGTAGTTTGACCCACACTGCATATATGTTATGCTTTTCCTATATAAAATACAGCCTCGGTGACAATTTACTTTCAGGAATTCTGTCTGTCAGGAGCTTGCTTTCAATAATGAAACTTCTTAATTCTTAACTTCCTTTAACCTCACAATTCATTCTTCAATGTCCAGGATATAAAAACCCAGCACATTTAACAGATGGGGAGCTATTTTTCCCTTGTTACAGAATGGAGTCCCCACAGATTTACTGAAGGAGGTGTTTGTTTTTCAGATCATGACATACCCCTAGGGTATTTCCACTGGATTGTGATGTTTAAGCAATCAAAAATTGTCATCCTCTGTCAGTTTCCATTATTTTGTCTTTTTTTGGGGGGGGTGTCAAAATAATACTAGTTTTAAGTTGAGTCATGGAAACATTGTGATACTTCTTGTATTTTAGTTTCTTTGATGGAATATTTTTATGTTGCAAACAGGGCCTTTATTCCTTCTTTGACTTGTTTGGCAATTACAAGATGGCTTAGTCTCTTATTATAGATTTTCTCTTTGAAAATTTCTGGCTTGCTGTTCTTGCTCTCAGGCATTCAGTTGGAGGCTATGGTACAGGTTTTGGTGGTACACCTCCCTTAGGATGGTTGTTTTTAGTAGAAGGAAAATGTTTTTGTGTTTCTTTTTGAAACCTTGAGAATCTTTTTTTTTCAATTGGAAGCACCTAAACTCTTGGAAAAACACCATTTCTCTATAGACTACATATCTCCATCCAGGGTAAGAAGGGATTAAAAATCATGCTCATCTAGGTAGACAGGCTATAAGCCTATGGCCTCTCCAGTGTCTTGAGCTGGTTTCTCCTGCAGTAAGCAGGTGTGGCACAAAAAAATTCCTATCCTGAGACACCACAGGAGAGAAACAAATTCCAGTTGGAATGTTGGAAGGTATCTTTTTAAAAAGCACACATATCTACAAGCCCTAACCACTACACTTTGAAGAAGTACTTCTAATCTGTGCCTCGCTCCTCCAAGTTAGAAAGCAATCATTCAGGTCTCTTGATCACTGATTTAATTTTCTCTCTGGTAATGCTTTCTTTTTTTAAACAAGGCTGTAATAGTAAGAATCAATTGTTTTTAAAAAACATGCTTTGGAGTATAAAATATGAGTTTCAAACACAAATATAGCAATTTAGAAATGTGTATACTGGTAAGGTAAGGGTGAATGGGTAGACTGTTCCATATAATTGATCACTCTTCAAATAGCAGTTATTTGTTCCAAGCAGGACACCTTCCGAATGACCCAGAATACCTACCTACAGAGGTTCAATTTACGACCTTTAGCTCTTTTTAAAATCTAATTTAATTCTAGTTTTTGAGATAGGGTCTTGCTGTGTAGTTCAGGTTGGCCTTGAATTCTCTCTGTAGCCTTGGCTGGCCTTGAACTTGCGATCCTCTTGTTTCAAGCCTCTTGAGTGCTGGGATTACAAGCAGGTACCACCACAACTGGCTTACCTTTCACTCTTCCTAAAATAAGAGATATGCCTCAAACTCTAGGCCTCAGTCCTTTTTAGATGCTTTTTGCTCACTAACAATTCTTTCTCCAATAGAAAAACAGATGCTTTAATAAATGATATAACTTCACTGATTAAATTCTAATGAACTCTTCAACATCTAATCTTCAACATCTATATTCCATATTGCACTCCAGAGATGTGGCATTGATAAGTCTCTCCCATCTCGTTCCACAGGACTAAACTGTGAAGGACTATAAACTGTGATCCTGTTAACCCACCCAACTGTCAAGGTAAGGAGCTTGACTCTTACATATACCATACTGAATTCAAACCCTAGAAAACAGAGACTGGTCCAGAGGGTGAACAACCACCTGAATAGTTCTACAAACCCACAAAAGACTTAAAGCTCTTATTCAAAAAGAAAAGTGATATCTTCAGATAAATAATCCAAGAAATTATCCTTAATCCATTTATTAATTACTTTCATACCCCTTGGGGGAGTGTCTTAATTCCTTTCTAGTGTAGGTACAAGAATATTTAGTCATTATAAGCATCTTGATAGATTTCTGGCCTGCCTCTCTTGTGAAATATATTCAGATTATCTTAGTGGGTATCCTCATTTCAAGGAGAAGATTAAAGTAAGTTATAAGACTACACTGCTGAGGCGTGAAAAAGTTCAGCAGTTCATAGTTTACCTCATATCACTAGTTAACTGAATGGCCTACAAACTGTCTTTTATAATCCTGGATATAATCAATTTTTTTTTTCTGGAAATGCCACTAAAGCCTCTCTATGGGCTCTAAAATAACTCCTATTAGGAGTAAAAAACCTAGTCTAAGAGCTAACAATCATAGATATCAAGATGGCTGCTTTCAGATATGGAATAATTTTATATATGGCTGAATCCTTTAATAAAAGGCCTCCTTATGTTGGGAGAAAAAAAAATCACTTCTATTCTCATTGCTCAAACTCCAATTAACTTTGAGGTGGACACTCCCTGATCAATGTATGCATACCAGAACTGAGGAATGAGGATTGGTTTGCAATAGATTGATTTAATCACCCTGGGATTAGATCAGAAACCCCAAATGGCAATTAGTGGTCCTGCAAAACCAATCTGTAGTCCTGGCTACCCGCTGGGTGTATAGGGAGATGAATGTTGAACTACACATGACTACAAGTCAGAAGTGTCAAAAATATTCATCAATCCAGAAACTTATCCCCTGTATAGCAACCATGGTCTAGGAATATGTTTCACTGGTATAATAATTTGGTTTCTATCTTTGTTCTTTCCCTGAGATTACAGGATGTCATGCACCACATTGAGGTTTTGACAGTGTACTTGATGAACCCTAAATGGCACCTTAACTGGGATCTCTCTTCTAAATAAAGAAGTCAGATTAATGAGCCAAACTGTCCTCCAAAATAGAATGGCCTTAGCCATTTTAACACTGGGACAAGGAACCTTTGTGACTATAAAGGCAAATGTGTTTACTTTCTTGATCCTTCCATTAATATTTCAACAGTTGTTCATGATATTAAAAGGGTTAATGCCATGTCAAACTCTAAAACTCTCTGGATCTTCTCCTTATCCTCTTTGTGGGAAGTTATCATTGGCTCTTCCTAGTGAAAATACCTGTAGACCATACTAGTAATAGCTTTGGTTTTATTATCTGGACCATGCATACTTAATTGTTTCTTTGGCTTTGTGTCCTCCAGACTTAAAGCTATATACCAACCCAAAATGAGAATGAGTGACATTCATCAAGGTCTTCTAGATAGACTTTCTAAGGATTATCTCTGACTATCAACCATAACAGTGACTCCTTCTGGCTGAAAGTAGCCAGAGAGGTGGTGTTTACCCACTGACTAATCATGGCAGTGAGGGTTACCTCTTCAGAGAAAGTAGTATCATAGATAGCTATGTTAAAAGGGAATTAACAGGCAGTTAGATAGGGATTGGGCCCTTGAATAAGTCAGTGCAAAAGATGAAAACACTTCAAAATTATGGCCTTAGGTGAATCAAAAGAGGGCCATATCTTGAGACAGAAATGTAACAGCCTGCCTTACTAGCCTTCCTAGAGATAAACAAGTTGAGACCATACTATAATTTGCACCACTTGGTCCAATAAGCTCAGCTAGGCATGAAACTTGTAGGTGAATTACCAAAACATCTGGACCCTCATCCCATCCCTTTCCAAGAATGCTTTTTATTCTTTCAACATTAAAGGCACAGATAAGTGAAAGCTAATGATGCTAAGCCATATACCTTTGTACCTCACCATTATATTAGCTAAATGTCCATGCTTTTAATTCTATTGGTTGATTGTAGTTAGACCTACACATATTCTGATTTTGTTGTAGAAAATAATCTTGGAGAAAGAACTTCAGTGGCAATTCACTTTCTAGATCCCTCCTACCTCTCAGAAGCTTTCTTTCAATAAATATTCCCTACTGTTAACCTCTTTTATTCTCAAAATTCATTCTTTGACATTTGAGAGACATGAATGTGCCATATCTAACATCTAATGGGTTTAGAGTTATTTTTTCCTTTTCAGGAGTTTATTTGGTTTAAAATTTCCTGTATTTGGGCCAATAGTTCATTCTAAAATAGCAGTGCTTCAAAATTTATCAAAACTTCTTTGCTGAATATTGACCTTTGTCTTCTGCTGTGGCGGGGCAATTGTGACTCCATTTTGCCCTGAGACTGCATTTGCCTCTTAAAAATTTCATTTCACTTTATAGCTTGTAGCTTACAGCTTAGGTTGCAGTTTAGACATTAAACAGCTAGTGAGCTTTTAGCTTATTTCCCCAAAGAAAGCCCCTTCCAAGTTAACCATAAAACCTTAAAAAAAGAAAAAAGAAGAACCGTTTTAATTCAAAGTGGTCAAATTGCCTAGTTTCATCTATATCCTGTGTTAACTAACCAGATGTGTAAAAAGATCTTGTGACATTCCAAACAAATGATATTGTAGAATGTGGTATCCATGACAACCCACTGATCTTGTGAATTCATTAGAATATAAGGGAAACAGAACAAAAGATCTAGGTCAGCAGCTTCAAATGCCTGAAATTACTCCTGGCTGTTGCAGTTCTTGAAAATAAAACTCACTTGTTTCTTGACTCTCACTTTCTTGTGGGTGAATCTCTCATGTTTTGCCATTCCACTGCCACTTCTACTGCTTAAGTAGAAACATGGAAAATATGCCTTGCCTTTGTTTTTTCTTATTTGGCAGTACTATTTCTAAACTAGTTTCTTTTTCCCATACTAGCAACCTTAAGCCAGGATAAGATGTATAAACTCTGAGCTATCCCTAAATTTTAGCATGATGAAAAATGTCTTAAAAATTGAGATGAAAGCTCTTAAATTGACTAAAATCTATTATAAGTAAAGGCAGCCCCCAAACAGAAATTTAAAAAATTCGAACCCAGATGGGCTGGTGCTGTAATTCTAGCATCGCATTTGGGAGATAGAGGCAAGAATTGTGTTGTTCAGTTCCAGCATCGGCCATACCATATCTGAGATCAAGGTGAGCCTAAACTAGAGAGCAAGACTCTGTCTCAAAAATAAATTCAAACTCAAATTAACTAGGCAGCCAATCCCCTTTGACATGTATATTTCTCACCATAGTATAATCTGGAAACCTATCTTCATGCAAATTTAAGATTAAGTATTGCTTAGGATTATAAAAAGGAAAATCATACCAATAGTGTAACTATTTAAAAACTGGCAAATAACTTTAAGTCTTTGTTTTATGTATGTTGGCATAAATGTCTGTATTACATATTTATATGTATATTTCCATTTGTGTGCTATTTAGATGGGATCAAATTAATTTAAAAATTAGAGCACCCAGTAACTAAAACAATAAATCTAGATGCCTTTTTGTTGATGACTTAATGAAATGTGTTGAGATAAAACAAATGTGTGCTCCAATGTAAACATAACTTTGCCAGTATTAGCCAATAAAAGTATTTTACATGTTTGCTATTAAGAAAAATTTCAATTTTATAAAAGTTATTTTAAAGGATTAAAGAGAATTAAGGGAATGCAATTAAATTTTTTGAGTTTATTAGGATCTTGTGACATACATATTAATACAGCATTGGCTGAGCCTTCTTTTATTCAAACTGTTTTGTAGCAATAGTCAGTACAAAGGCTACTTCCAGTACTAGTGTATGTGTGGTCCTGTAATGGTGATACACTGTGTCAACTTGAGAAGTTTAGAAGCTTTATGAAGTCAGTCAGTACAGTGCCAGGGTCCTCACTTTGTAAACATCCTCATCCTGTGCAAGAAAAGGGAATGGAGATGGTGTGAGTGATTACACTCATTCTAGGAAGTAGTAGCAAGCTTACAATATAAGGGAGGAAAAGAGGCTTCCTTCCCAACTTTTGCTCTTGCTGTCTTCCGCTGCCTTCAAGTGTTGCCCTGTCCCACCCTGCCTTGGAGTCATCTGATTATGGACTGAAACCTCCAGAAACTGTGAGCTAAATAAACCTTTCCTTCCTTCATTTTGGATGTCAGGAATTTTGTCCCAGCAATGAGAAAAAAGTAACCAAGATAGGTCCTAAGAGGCAGTGTTTTGCTAAACACTGGTTAAAAGAATATGGTTTATAGCAAAAACATTTATGTTTAAATCTCTGATGGAAAAAACTCCCACAAATCATGCTTTTAATGAGTAGCAGGCAAAGGTTTAGGTCTGTCTGTTTTCCACCCCTATTACATCTTTATGTTATGATTGCATCAGTTTTAGGGTTGGTGTGTTTCAAAGTGTTCCCCAAACTGTTGTCTTAAACAAGAGTGGTTCACCAAGACTAGCAGCTTCTACTTGTTTATTCTAGTCTATTGAATTAGATAGTAGACATTGCCTATGGCTTACTACAGTAGAGAAGTAAGAGCAGTTAAGTTTCTGTTTATTAGGTATTATCTAATAAAAGTTCAATTGATACAATACATATTGTTGTCTATGTACAATAACGAGCATTTTTCATTGGTCAAAATAATGTTATCTGTTTCTCATAAGTTGTCAAATTTTGGAGATAATTATAATTAAAACTGAAGGGACTTAAAACAAGATCAGACTCCATCAACAGAGCAGTAGAAGAGCCAATGGTTTACAATTGCTATTTCAATCCCTTAAGAACAGTTTCTAGACTTACTGACAGCCTGATTTCACATATGCCAAAGGATAAAGGAGTTCGATACTTGTTAAATTAGGGCAATACCTTTACAAACTGGGTTAAGGCTTTGCCTTCTAGAATAGAAAAGGTACAAAAGGTGGTAAAAGTTTTAGACTCAGAAATCATCCCTAGATTTGGACTTCCTAAGAGCTGACGAGTGATAATGGGCCTTTTTTTTTTTTTTTTAAATGGACCTTCTTTTAAAGCAAGAGTTACATAGGTTGTCTCTCAGGCACTAGGCATTCTCTATCACCTCCATTGTGCGTGCAGGCCACAATCATCAGGAAGGTAAAAAAAAATGAATGAGACCCTAAAGAGCCACCTTCACAAAAAGGCTCAGGAGACCTACTTACAGCGGTCTCACTACCTTTAGCTCTCAAATTCTAGGCCTCAGTCCATTTGAAATGGTAGAAGTATGGCAGGTAGTCAGGGCTGGGTGTTTGGAGAGGTCAATACAGAAGACAACTAGGGCTGGAGGCGTATTCACTGAAGGCTAGGTTTTGAGAAAAAGAACTGCTAGGGTCAGGAATACAGCTCAAGGACATAGCACCTGCCTGGCAAGTGCAAGGTTCTCAGTTTGATTTCCGATACCAAAAAAAAAAAAAAAAAAAAAAAAAAAGAACTACTCACTTTCTGAAGAGATGAACAGTAGTGATCTATATTCTAAACAGGCATCAATCATCTTGGAGTAGAGGATCAAACCTCTTAACCCCTCAACTTCCCAGACAGTCCTTGTCTGTCCCATGTGCGCTTATCATGTGACTTCTTGCCCCATTTGATTACCATTTAATCAATATTACCCTAACAATTACACTGGTAAACTTATTGGTTGACCATAGCTTTGTCCCACTTCACACCTATCCTATGATTTGCCTCGATCAATATTACCTAAGCAACTATGCTTGTAATTTTATTGATTGATTATAGTTCTGTTGTACCTCAAGCCCGCCTCACTTTGTGGCTTTGCTCAATAAAACACCCTTGAGAAGTGGGGTTGATGGGGGCTCTTTCTGTCCCTCTCAGACAGAAGTTTTCTTCCTCTCAATAAATTCTCCTGACTTAAAAAAAATATTCATTTGAGATCGTTCTTGCTAAGTTTGAGAAAGAATAGACAGTTCTGTTTCATATATTATGAGTAATAACTATTGTCTAGTCATGTTACCCTTTCTAGTTTCATAAAAGGGATGAGTCCATGTTTACATGGGTAATAATTTCTCTAGAAAACTCTACATAACTCTAGAAAAATGAAGCCAGGAGGTGCTTACATTGCAGAAGTATTTCTCTTTGCTGTTTTTAAACTTTTCTAGGTCTTCTGAGCTTTGTCATTTTAAATACCCATGACAAATAAGTTCTTTTTATAGTCTTTCAATTAAATTCACTTATGGGCATTCCTACTATCTAGAATTGTTTAGAATTGTTTGCTTTAGGTGACACAAAATTTAGGTAAAAAAGACATCATTGGGGTCAATGTAAATATTCAAGTTCAAAAGTCCCAGAATTCAAAAGTTTTAAATAGCATTCCATAGTAGCATATGGAAATCAATTTCCAGTCACTGACTACAGTTTATAATTTTTTTCTCCTCAGCAAAAAAACTGTTATGAATCGGTAACATATTTTTTGATGTTTTATATTTTGGGGACAGTATAGTGGTAACTGTTAAACATTATATAAGATATATAGATAAAATGTCTGACTTTATGTATGTTTATGATTAAACTACTACACATATTTGCCAAAATCAATTCATGTTTTTCCTTCTTAAAATTCATAAATGGTATATTTCGTTCTACTAAATATATTTCACATAATTTTTGTACATATGTAGTTGTAACACTGAAATTAGATCAAAAGTTATAACTGTTTAACAAGTTTGAGTAACTATTTTAGTGGAATAATATATATCTAAAAATGGAGACTTACCAAACTACAGGTCAAGTTAAAAACGAACTTTAAAGAATCAGTTTCAAAGTGATTGAAAGTTATCTCTGCTCATAATTTTATGATCTCCTAAAGTTAATAATTTATATAAGCACACCTCATTTACTATTCTAGTAACAGTTGGTATTAAAAACTTTTGCTATGAAAGGTTCATAGCTATGACTAGTTGGTCTATTAATGGGTTTATGTGGCCCAATGCTAATAGTTTTAAGAGATGCTAAAAGGCTTGCTTGGTTTTCTGTAATAGATAAACTGCTATTCTTTTGTCTAGTCTGTGCTAAATAAAGTAAAATGAATCTTTTTTCATTTTATTCTTTTTAAAATTTTAAATTTATTTTTGGCTTTTTGACAAGGTCTTACTACGTAGTTTAGGATGGCTTTGACTTTACCATGTAGCCCAGCCTGGCCTCAAACTCATAGCAATCCTCTTGCCTCAGCTTCACTAGTGCTGGGATTACAGGAGTGCTACCACATCCTGCAGTTTTTTCACTTTAAAATCACTTTATATTCATAGAAAAGCCTTGTATAAAGTTCATGAGCAAATATTTTAGACTTTTCCCATCTCAAGTATATTACATCTTCTTTTCTAATTCAACTTCTTTTTAACTAACTCAATAAAAAGAATTTTAAAATCTTTCAAAATAATTTTTGCTCTCCTGTCTTGTTAGGATTAAATGTTTTTAAAAATTAAGGCTTAGTATTATGTTAGTTTCCTTATTTTAAAAATGTAATTCTCCTGGTAGAATATAGTCAGTCATTATTGTTGTCTTAATATGCTGTAAAAGTTACTACTAAATTGTTTTGCTAAATGACTACCTTCTGTATTGCTTATAGTCAGATAACTGACAAAAATCGTGTTCTTTTTGACCCATAAGAGACACCTTGCTCAAAAATGTATACTCTTAGTTGACAAAATAGACATTAATTTTTGTATACTGTTTACAGATCTGTTAAATGTGCCTTAAAAATCCTAAAGTATTACTAAACTAATTCTTGGTCTTGTTCAGGTCAGAGTACAAGAATACCATCCTCCTGAAAGTTTTTCCTTTCCAGCAAATGACGTGGAGAAACACCTCAATCATGTGGGAGGAACAGGTAACCTTAATGATGACCTCCAGTTTTACAAGTTGCCCATCCCATATATATTGGCATGTGTCATTGTACAATACCATGATCTCAACTATAAGTGGTCCAACTGGTTTTTCTCCTTTTTCATGTATTTTTTTGCATCTGTAGTGTTGGTCTCCACCAAAATCTCAAAATCATTTCTAGACAGTTCTCCAAGGACTTTTCCATCGTTAAGTCATTTGAAAAAGCAAATATTCCCACATTTACTAAGTCTCTGAATGAAAGTTTAAACATGTCCGATGAATAAAGTTTGCTCTGATGGCATTAAACACTTTGCAAACACACCCTAGCTATATGATGTCCACAGAAATAGTAATCCAGACTAGAAAAGATGAATTCTTAAACTCCCTAAGGGAAACAAGATCCTTCTGCTTCAGTCTCCTGAGTGCTAGAATTACAGCTATATGCTATTAAGCTTAGCTGTCTTTTTCTTTTGAGATAATGTCTCACTATGCTGTTGAAGCTGGCATTAAACTATTGAGCTCAAGTGATCCTCTTGCCTTGGCCTCCTTATCAGGCTAAACTACAGGTGGCTTGCTGCACCTAGCTTAAGAGTTTTTACCCCTTTCATAAAGGAACGATTACTTGATTCTCAGCACTGAAAGCACTTCTAATTATATAATCAAGACAACAGAATAAGGAAGGAACACATCTATTACTAGCAGGGCAAAAAAGGCAATTCAGCTTGTCAGATTTACAATGCTTAGTCATTTCTGAAAAATACACGATATTACCTCAGAATTATGCCTCATAAACAGTGACCTTTACCCATCAAAACTTGTAAGAATCAATATAACGTCACACACCCATGACATATATGTAAATTAGTCCCTTTGAAAGGTAATTACTCAATACCTATCAAAGTTATACATGCATACATCCTTTAGCCTAGTTACACTGTTGAAAAGAGCTAACTAAATGAACAATTGTCTGCAGTGTAACTAGACTAAATGATATATATAATGTTTAGCACTAGACAGGGCAATGAAGTTTGTGTGAAACAACCCATGCATAAGCAAATTTACAGGGATGGAAGTTTAATAAAAATACTGTCTTTAAAAATTAACTTTTACCTTATACATAAAAATATATATATTTATGGAGTATAAAGAATGTTTTCATATAAGTGTACTTTATGTAATGTTTGAATCAAGTTAGACATATCTATCAAGTGTCAAGCCCTGTGACCAATCTCTAATATCACCAAAAAAAAAAAAAAAAAACCAAAAACCAAAAAACATGATTTAGTCCCTTCACCTTTATCATTACTATCACCCTCATCACATATAGATGGCCATGTCTGTAGGTAAAGGTACCATGACATTAAGAAATGTTATGCAGCAATCAGTGTGAAGGATGCTTCTAGTATTAGAAGGAGTCCTGCGAGGCAGGGTTTTGCTAAACTTTGGTTAAGAGTTAAGAGTTATAGTTTACTGCAAAACTAAGTTTTTAAATATCTGATGGAAAAACTTACAAATCATGCTTTTATGAATAGCAGGCAAGAACCATGTCTGCCTGTTTCCCATCAATATGATGATTTCTATGTCATGGCTGCATCAGTTTGAGGGCTGGTTTGTTCCAAAATGTTCTCATGATTTCATTATTAAACAAGAGTACCAGATGCTTTACACAGACTGTTTCTACTTGAGTATTCTACTCAGCATAAGTTGAGTTACATAACAGACATCCCATATGGTTTGTTACAGTAGTGAAGCAGGAGTAATTAAAAACTTATTTATTGATAATTATTTAATGAATATCCACGTGAGAATTTTCTTACCAAGTCTATGCAAAGGAATGTAGGGCTGGGGGATCATAGGAAAAAGAATAAAGTAGAATCTCGTTAAGCTTTATTAAGAAAACTAATAGGAAATCTTACTAAATGCAGCTTTTTCCTCTACAGTTAGACTCTAGTAATGAGAAAGATAAAGATTAAGATAAATAAAGAGAGAAAGAAACCAGACCCAGGAAGGTACCAAGTAATACAGATAACACTGTCCCATGTCTTCACTCTTTATGGGGGAACAAAGGAGGAGGCTTCAAAGCAGAAACATTGTAACCATCATTTCAGTGCAAAAACCATTTCCTTTCTAGCTTGTTTTTTGTTTTTGGTGGTACTAAAGATTGAACTCTGTATCTTGCTCATACTAAGCAAGTACTCTATCATTGAGCTTAATCTCCACCCTTTTTTATTATTTTATCTTGAGATAGGGTCTTGTTCATGCTGGCTTTGAACTTGTGATCTCTTTCCTTCAGTCTTTTGAGTCACTGGGATTAAAGGCATGTATTGCCATGCTTAGCCATTCTTTGCTTTCCTACAATAGCTGGTTTTTGTTTCTTTATAATTTCATCTATCTTTCTAGATTTTCTTTAAAAATCAAGTGTTTAAGATGTTTTATAAAGTTAAAGGAGCCTTCATGATAATGTCTTTACCCTTTACCTTATGATCAGTTTTCCTCCATAAGTCATTCCCACTGGCTAAAACAAACCTGCCCTGGAACCAGGGTCCAGGACTCAGACCTTCGCAAGAAACCTATGACGGCAGTTTGTAAGGTTGCTTCTAACAGCATCCTAGCAAAAACAGTATTTCATACCAAACACCGTGACAACCATTTAGTAACACTCATTTAGGAGGTTTTTTAGGAGGGGCTTCCTGGGCTTCCAGCAAAATCACAGTATAGAGGAAGCCTGGTGAGGATACCAGGATATACCAAAACCAAAACTGAAACCTTCTCTTATCAATTCTTTTCCACTTCAGTGAAATATTTCATAAGTAACTGTTAATGTAGAATTAAGTCACTTGTGTTTTGCCATGGTGCCATCTATGTAACAAAGTTAAAAAGCCGCCACCCATTACCATTCCCCAAAACAGCCCTTGACCCAATACAGTACTCTGAAAAATAGTGTTTCTTTCCTGCAAGATGGTAAGAAAGAAAAAAAAAAAGAAAAAAAAATACAAGGCTGGAGAAAGGAGTTATTTTATTTTGCAAATGCCAACCTCCTTCTATATGATTTCTTTGGAAGCGTTTTTTACAGCCCAGATCTACTCATTAAGACAAAGGAAACTTGATTAGACCCACCTCACTTTCTTAAAATTCAGAGTAAAAACTACAGCAATTTTTGCAGCATAAAGTCAACAATTCTAAGCACAGATTTAACAAAGCACCAACAACTGAGGGGCAGAAAGTAAGGATTTCATAAAGGAGTAAAAGTGATTTGTTTTAACACTTACCCATTTTCTGACACTAGGTGGCAGCTCATCATAAATGCGTTCTTTGTCCCACAAAATACTGAGCTTATCACATTGGTCCATCTTTCTTCGTTTTCACAGGAAAAAAAAAAAAAAAATTAAAGCACAAGTAACAGTAACCAGGAACTTCAGCACAATGACAACAGCGTAAAAAGAATTTAAAGATATTGACATAATTTTAATTGCTTACTTAATTGTAATCTACCTCTACAAGTTAACAACTTAACAGTTTACCCTGAGTGTCTGCCTGTGTACATACTGAATATATTTGATAAAATTGTCGGTTTAATAGTTCTTGTTATATTATCTTATAAAAATTAATGAAAAATGCAAATTTTTGGCCATCCTGTATTTCAGTAACTGGACTGTAATTATAACCCATATCTACCTAGAGACCCATTAAATACCTGTTGCTTGTGGATACATAACTGACATAAATAGTTACATTTTAGACATAGTATAACCTCATCTCCATCAACTGGACTAAGGTTAGCAAAGTATCTACATTTGAATGTATGTACACACATATAAAATTTGATTTAATCCTTAGAACAGGCTTAAAACTACTATCACTCTACTTTAGAGATGTAGAAAAGTAGCACTAAAGCTAGTTCATGTATGGCCTTATTTTTATGAACAGATAAAATGACTAGTAACTTAAATAAATGGCATACTTCTAAAGAGCTGGAAAAACAACCATCTCAGAATTAGCTTTAAATATCCAAGCCTGCCTATAATCTTGTTCATAATACATGCTTGGCGGGGGGCACAGCTCAAGGATAGAGCTTTTGACTGCATACTTTCTTATACTTGGCAAACTTTCTTATACTCAATCTAATTGGTACCCATAAAAAGTCTGTTTTACCACAAATTATGAAGGAGAAATGCATTTAACCAAACTATAAGTTAGAGCCAATGCACAAATAATTCCTTTGGTTTACCAGGCTTCTGGGTTTTCACAGTCTTGTATATCAATGGGCTGTACAACAAGGAAACACAAACGCTGTCAGTTCTTTCAGAGTCTGATAAAGTGTACTACATGTACATTGGCCTGGGAGGTTACTGAAGTAGAGTCAGGTACCAAGTCTCTGCCCTGGATATTCACTAATGGGTTAACAGGAGGCTCTCCTTTGGCTGCCTTACAGTGACATCCTTTCTCAAAGAATACAAGTTTTAAGCAGCCAGAGAATTAAGAGTAATGGGAGCATAGTAAGATAGGAGCACTAATTCTGTCCCTATTTACCACAGTAATGTCTGAATGGCAACAAGAAGCACTGTAAAAGGCATATTTGCAGGGAAAACAGTCTCTAAAATAAATACAGCTACTGGAGAAATTCTAATCCCCAATGAGTGACTCATTGAGGTGAAAGAATGTGAATTCCTATGATAGTGTAAAATAATCAAGGTGGGGTGTGTGTTAGTAACTCACAAGATTTCAGCTGTTAATGGTTACTAAAGGTAGGATTGCCAATCCTACTTATACATTCGAATTTCTGGATAGCTTTTAAAAATACTGACACTCTGAAAACTGTAACAAAGTTTTGAAAGAAACTGAAGAAGACCTACACAAATGGAAAGATATCCTATGTTTATGAAATGGAAGACCCATAATTGTAAATATGACAATATTCTCACAAATTAGTCTATAGATTTAATATAACACTTCAAAAAGGTTAGCAGGCCATTTTTTATTTTTTATTTTTTTTGCAGAAAATGATAAAATGCCTCTAAAATTTTTCAAATGAAAATACAGGAACAAAATATTAAAACAACCCAGAGATGATGGAGAACTAAAACTTCATAATGTTAAAAACTTATCTTATTATGAAGTTAAAAAGTAATCAAGGCAGAATGCATAAAGATAGAAGCATAGATTAATAGATTTGATTGATAGTCCAGATAGAAGCATAGATTAATAGAATTGATATTTCAGAAATAAATGTACACAGCAGGCAAGCACTGTTATTACTGAAATGTGTCCCAAGCTTCCATTTTCCATCTTTCTTTCTTTCTTTCTTTTTTTTTTTTTTTTTTGAGACAAGTCCTGCTATGCAATCCAGCTCACAGGTGAACTTGCTACACAGCTCAGATTGGCAACCAACTTGTGATCCTCCTACGACAGCTTTCCAAGTATAGGGATTACAGAGGTGTGCAACCAGACCGGGCCAGGGCAATTCTTTTTGACAAAGGCATAAAGAATGTTTAAGGGAGGAGTAGTCCTTCCACAAATACTGTGACAACTAGAGAGTCACGCAAAAACTTCTGGACTTCTTTGTTACAACTACAAAAAAATTAACCCAAAATGAAGAAGTCAGTTGTGCTAGCTCATGCCTGTTATCCTAACATTTTCAGAGGCTAAGGCAAGAAGATCTCAAGTTCAAAGCCAATATAGACTAGTAAGGCCCTATTTCAGGGGGGGGGGAGGGAAGAGGCAAAAAAAAATAAAAGAAAAAGAAAAAAGCAGTCGGGCATGGTGGTACATTCCTACAATCCAAGAACTCAGGAAGCATCATGGAGTTTGAGGCCAGTTGGAATTACACAGTGAGCCCTTGTCTCAAAAAACAAAGAAAAAAAAAAAAAAAAAAAGCCGAGCATATGGCATTCTGGGAGACAGGCAGGAGGACTGCAAGTTTCATCAGCACAGGCACCTTAGTGAGACCCTGTTTCAAGACAGAATACTGACCACAAACACAAAAGCTAGGATGTAATTCACTGCAGAGTTGGACTTAATCTCTATTACCACAGGGAACAAAGGAAGGAAGGGAAGATGGAAAGAAAATCACAGACCTAATTATAAGAGATAAAATTATACAAGTCTTAGATGAAAACATAGAAATCTTCGTGCCTTTGAATTAGGAAAGAATTCTTAGATATGCCATCAAAACCACAAGCAACAAAGGAAAAATCAGAAAAATTAGACTTCATCAAAATTAAAAACTTTAGTGCAAAGGAACTTGTTTCCAGATACATAAAAAGTAAAAATACTTTAATTTAAAACTGAATAAAGAAATCACCATTTCTGAGCTGAGAACGATGATTTGCTTTAATAACTCCAGCCAAAAGTCTTTTATTTTCTTTGGCCATGTTCTCTCAATTCCATGGCCCTCTTAAGTATACTTTTTTTTTTTTTGTCTGAAGCACTTTTCTCTTAAACCCTTTGCTAAGCATAGTTTATCCTTTTTCTTTCCTTTTGCAAACATAATGGTCTTCTTTTCCAGTAGCTAGAGATTCCTAATCCTCTAGAAAATGAGTGCTTGTATATAAAAACACGAAAGACAAGAAGCATGTGCTCTAACTGGTAACAGTAAGAGATATCAGGAGACACTCTTCCCAGATGTACAGTGGCTTAAGTAGTCCTTTAAGTAGCTCTATACATTGTCCCTGGGTTATAGGAGATTGTGAAAAATTTTGCTTGTCCAGGAAGACATGAAATAAGGATAAGCCCTTATGCAGTGTCTGTGGGGATATAAGGGAGATTCTCTAAACACTTTTTTTCTCTCACTAAAAACCGAAGGGCATAATAAAGATCAGTCTGCTTGATGCCACAGTTCCCCCTTGGGTGGCTACAAACATGTCCTAAGCCATGCAGATTCAAGTGATCAGGTGTAGCTGGCACTATCCATGGGACTTGGTAGTGAACCAAAAAGGAGACCAATGTTTTGCCTTCCTCTATCTTCTTTCCTGTAAGGAAACCTTACAGGAGACTTTTTTTTTCTGGTATTAGTTACCAGGGAGAAGTAGGGAACTGGAATATAGGTGTCTAGTGTGTCCCATGATGTGGAAAGCATATGGCCTCTTTTATCTGGTATGTGATCTGTAGTTGTTAAATGACATCTCCAAACATCTGAAATTATGTGAGTTCCTTGTGTATGTTACAGATCCCTAGATAAAAATCTTTGGGTTAAGTTGTGTAAAACTTAGCTGCTGTATAAAACTTCTGCTTTCTTGACCTGTTAATAAAGGTTGGAATAGCTGATAGGAGGAAGGATGCTTGTTTTGGACATGACAAAAAACAGTAGAGCTGGGCAATTCTGACTAGGAAGATGGCAGAGCTGCCTCCCAGGCAATTCCAGCACAAACTGGGGCAGGCTGCACATGCCACCTGACCCCAGTTTGAGGTGTGTATGTAGTATAACCCCATTTGGGGGTACATTCCATTGTGACATGGCTAAAGGACGATGTGGGCACTCACGAGGCCTGATCTTACAGCCCATCTTTTTCTGTTATCTCTTTCTGGAACTATACAAGGGAAATATTGAAGGTATGCAGGGCACCTTACTGGAGTATGGGTTACTCAGTATCTATTTCTGAAACATCTTTAGGTTGTATTTTATAAAACGTGGAGCATTTTAGAAGATTTAAAAAAGAAAAAGATTATTTTTCTTTGTAACTCAGTATGGAGTCAGTGTAAATTAGAAAGTGGGGAGACATGACCAGTACTTCAGCTCGATCTATGCTATAAAGAGAGGGAAGTTGGACAGAAATTCCATATATCTAGTTGTTTTTGTTTTTCTGTACCAGGGATTGAACACACGACTTCACGCTTGCCAGGTATGCACTTATACCACTGAGCTAACTCCCCGGCCCATGTCTAGGTTTTTATGGCCCTTTATCAAGACCCTGGACTACATCGATCTTGTATAATCTATTATGCCATAGAGCCAAATAAAATAAAATTACACCCTGTAGAAGTTGATGAAATGATTACTCATTTAATTGGTGAGCTGAGTAAGCTAGTCAATTGTGAAAAGATTAAAGAAATTACCTAAGACAGGGAAGAAAATCCTGCTTTGTTTCTATGGGGCTTAACTGAAACCCTCTGTAAATATAATAATATTGATCCAACTTATAGGAAGAAAAATTTTATTAGGAATATATTTTATTACTGAGTCTTCCCCAGATATTCACAGAAAACTTCAGAAGCAGAGTTTCTGTCTCAGGCACTGTTTCACTGCTGGGACAAAATACTGGACACTCAAAATGAAAAGAGTGAAGATTTTAGTTAACAAGTTTCTAGAGGTTTCAGTCCATGAACATCTGGCTCACAAACACGACAGCATGGGAGAAGAGAAACAGTTCATGGCAGGGCTGGCAGAAAGCAGCAAACATCTTTGCCTTTCATCCCATCCAGGCTAGAAGCCTGCTGGATCATGACCCACACACAGAGTAGGCCTTCCCATAATCCAAACAAGAACTATGCTAACAGCCCTCAATCAAAGTCATCAGTTTTTCTGAAGCTGTTATTTTGTTTATTTTTGTGGTATCAGGGATCGAACTCACGACAGTGTGCTTGCCAGGCAGGCGCTTACGCCGCTGAGCTAAACCCCAGCCCCTATTTTTGATTTTTTGAGACAGGGTCTTACTATGTAGTACAGGCTGGTCTTGTACTCTTACCCAACAATTCTTCTGTTTCAGCCTCCTGAGGGCTGGGATTACAGGCATGCATTGCCATGACCAGCTGACACATTTTTTTAAGCTGCCAATGCCATACACACAGCAGGGTTGTGGACAGGGCCTCACAGCTGCCAGGGGCCTTGAAGTCCAAGTGTGGTGGCTTCTCAGGATGTGGCCCTGCCTGGCCTCCCACCCCATCCCACAGTGTGCTCTGCCCCAGGAGGAGAGAAGGGGACTTTGGCTCCTGAGGTCCTGGGCTTGGAGCCCTTGTCTGGTTCTCTCAGACTCTTTCCTTACCACCGTTCTTGCAGGCAGGCCAAGAACACCTGACTGTCACACCTGGGAGGCTTCAGGGCCACACCTGCTGCTCTGAGGGGCAGCGGGAGGCAGTGCTGGGCGGCATCCTGCCTCACTCACTCACTGTTCTTTCAAAATTATAAAACTAATGGCCCTCAAAATGCCTTTCCCAGGACACTGCATTCAAGAAATCACCTCTTCTTGGAATTAGTAAGGGAAAATAAAAACACTAGAATGTAAATCCTGCTGGGTGTGGTGGCACACACCTGTCATCCCAGCACTCAGGAGGCTGAGGCAGGAGAACCATCTCAAATTCAAGGATAACCTGGACCACACAGTAAGTTCAAACCCAGCCTGAACTACACAGTGAGACTGTCTATCCCCCAAAACCAAACCAAAACAAACAAAACAGCATTAAATCTTCTGAGAAAGGGAAAAGATTTCAATTAAGTTCAATACTTATTTAATAAGGCTTGCCCTGTATCCAGCGCCATTGTGCATGTGTTTGGGACAAGTAGTCCACAAAAAAGATAAACATCTGTCCCTTACATTGAAGTGTTTATTATCTATCAAGGAGAAACTGACCTCAAATACTGCATTCAGTAAACGAGCAAATCATACCCTGTGTTGTACAAAAAAATAGCCAGAAAAAAAAAATAGACAGGAAGGGTGGTTTAAGACCCGTGGGTAGGGGTGGGGTGGGGAAGAATACAGTGAAAGAGGTGAAAAGTGGTTTTGAGCAGACTAGGGAGGAGGGAAGGGTGGGAGTGGGGATGGACAGCCCCTGGGTGAGGTGAGAGAACCCAGGGCATCTGAGGACAGTGAGACAGGCAGCAGGCAGCGAAGGAATTCTGGGGGAGCCGGCCAGCAGGGTGGGGCCTCATAGGCCACTGTTAAATGAGTGTGAGTGACACACCTGCTCTCCTCAGAGGAGCCAGCAAACTCCAGTCTTCTAAAAGGATCAGCCCTTAGGGATTCAGGGTGCGATCAGGCTGAAGCTGTTATTTTAAACAGGAGCCTAAAGTGGTATCTTTGTGTGGTCTGTTGGCCATTAGAAATGAAATGGTCAATTCATTAGAAAGAAATAGCTATCTCCCCCGGTAAGCCTGCTGCCATGGGCCAGGAAGAAAAGCCACAATCCCTGATGAGCCTATCACCATCTGGCAAACACTGATGAGAAGCCACCCCTAGGAACCTCAGATCAGAGGAATTGGCAACCAATGCAGGAAACAACTGGGACTCAGCAACTATCTGATTCAGAGGAACTGAAATTCATTACTGTTCCCATTGTTTTCTTTAAGATAATAATAAGGAATTTGAGCAAAGATGGCAGATAGATAACAGCTAGCTAGAGGCTCCTTGAGATGTTTAACTTAGAATTCAACATAATACAGCGTGGGGAGCCTTGAACAGAGGGAGATGAATTCTCTCATTCCAAGAAGAAACTAAGGCTAGAAGAACCAAATCAAACATACAGTCGCGATGCTATTATTGGAACAGCTCATGGTTCAGTGCTCCTGCTGCAGCGGGTGACTTGCAGATCTATCCGAGGTCCCGCCACTTTGACTCATTGGAGGCGCAGTCACACTGAGGTCGGGGGTTGGCCAGCCGAATGGAGAGCTGAGCTGGCAGGGAGCCTGCATCGACCTATGGTGATTGATGGGAGTAGAGTCATTCCACAGAAATGGGGTCTCTGGCAGATGACATCCTGGGAGCAGGCAAGTCTGGCAAGTACAAGGGGCAGCAGTGACTTCAGTCAATTGTTCCCTTCCTGAACAGGATTGGTGGAGTGAGCTAGGCCTGGGTCATGAGACCTGGCTGAGACCCAACAGATTATCCGAAATCAATTCCCTATGGTGGCGGCACACACTGATGCAGTGAAGGCCTCAGAAGTATGACTGATCCGGAGGGGAGACGGTGCACAGTAATATAGTGCAGGCCTCAGCAGCTTAACTGATCTGGAGGGGAGGGGCCAGCATACGCTGCCCCTGTTTGCAACTCACTAGCACACTGCAGTGGGAAGGGTCACCTAGCCAGCCTGCTTCAGAAGAATTGTAACCAACAAAGAAAGAAACTGGGGCCTCCTGGAAGAAACAAAAAAGATGGGAAGAGGAAGCAACAAGAAAAAGTCCTCAGGTCCCAACCCTGAGAACAGTGACCCAGGACAGGTAAATACAAAGGAGAACGAGGACAGCAAACATGCAATAACTGACACTGCACCAGTGGACATAAAGAGGTATCTTTGGGACCTCATAGACAAGTTCAAAAGTGAAATACTTAGCCAAGTAAAGCAAGATATAAGAAGATTAATAAAAGAGAATGCTAAGCACCCCTCAATAAGACACAGAAGAAGAAGGGAGGAACTCAAAGGAGAGAACCATTTGATGAAGAATATAAAGAAAATATAGAATACATGAGGCAGATTTAAAGAGATTACCAGGAAATTAAAAACTCTATGGAAAGATGGCAAATCTGCTTGAAAGAATCTAAGGATAGATTATCCAAACTGGAGGACAGTTTTGCAATGTGGGATTATGAAAGAAAAACTTTTTAAAAATAACAAGGAAACAAGCAGTAACAATACAAAGGCTAGAAGATGACAAGAGGATGTATAATTTGAGAATAAAGAATATGAATGAAGAAGCAAGGGTACAAACATAGGAACTACTAAGGCTATTAACAGAAATAATTAAGGAAAACTTCTCAAATATAGGAAAAGGAAATGATATTCAGATGTATGAGGCATACAGAACTCCAGCTGCCTACAACCAAAACAGAGCTATACTCAGGCATATAATAATAAAGATCCCAATAATTCAATATAAGAAAAGAATATCAAAAGCTGCTAGAGACAAGAAACAGATAATCTATAAAGTAAGGCCCATCAGAATAACAGCAAACTTCTCAACAAAAACCATCAAGTCAAGAAGAGCCTGGAGCAAAATATTCCAAGCCCTGAAAGAAAATAACTCCAGCCCAGATTGATATACCCTGCTAAACTGTCTCTAGAAATTAATGGAGAAACAAGATGCTGCCAAGACAAAGAGGAACTTGGGAAATTTGCAACCACCAATTCAACTCTACAGAGAATACTGCAGGGCATTCTACTGAGAGAGAGAAAAGTATTAGGATTCCAGGAACAGTGGCAGAGAGGCCTCAATGAATGGAGCAGAAAACAGAAGGAAGAAGATATGCAGACAACTGATGGCAAAAAAAAGAGCATAGCAGAAATGAGGCAGAGAAGGTTGGTTATAATCTCTAATATAGATGGCCTTGATACACTAAATTAGAAAAAAAAAAAAAAAGAACTACACATGGAGTAGATCAGGGGGTAGAGTCCACCGAGATGCTATTTATAGGAAATATAATTAACATGAAAAAGAGTGCATGGATTGAAAACCAAATATGAGAAAACAATGCTCTATGTGACAGAGAACCAGAGAGAGTAATAGGGGCAACTAGACCAGTATTTGTGAATAGGTTGGAAAGACAGGCTTAATAGGTAAAGGAATACAATTAGAGATCAAGTCCAGGAGAGAGAAGGTTCAGAACCACTTAGGTAAATAGCAGGTTCCCCCCTACCCAATTTAAAACCAAGGGTCTTAGTCAGATCCAAAAATGCACAGTGTACCCTGGGGAAGTGAAAGGGGAGGGAGAGTCTTTTAGAAAACATGGCAGAAGATATTGTTAATAGTGTATCAGGATTTAAAACCCACATTACTTGCAGCACTCTGCTTAGATAGATTTTATTCTGTCCCAGTTTGTCTACTTGCATTAGATTGAGGGTACAGACAGCTATCCCAAAAACATCAGGATATAGCACAGTAATCATCTTTAATTTCCTATTAACTTAATCTGGAGCCCTGTATAACTTATACTGTTTTATCATGACTGATCTGTAGTTGAATCTCGTTTGTTTGATTGCTGTTTGGTATCGACAGATTTTATTCAAAACTGATATGATTGATACTATCAAGTCTGAGAGTATAGGCAACTACACTGAAGATGACAAGACTCACTGCAATACACATTCTGGTTTGATAACTACCTGTTTTTGAAGTTTTATACAATATTGTGTGTTTTACAAAGTTTTATACAAAGTTGTGTTTTTATTAATACTGTTATGTACTGATATACTCAATTATACTATGTCTGATGATATAGCTAATTCTATTGAAGATAACAAGAGACAACACAGGAACTATGGTAGAACTCCTTGTACAACAATCTTATATGTCTTTTTTGTTTCATGTGTTTATAGGAGTATGTTTTGCTTTGTCTTGTTTTGTTTCTCCCTCTAATATAGAAAGGATAGAAACACATGTTAAGACTCATGCATGTGTAGAATCTATAAACAGTTTATGAGAACTGATCTTACGACACATGATGAAATGAACAGATACTTGGAAGAAAACGAGACACTAAAGTACCCAGTGCTGATCTTGGAATGTCATAAAGTAAAACCCAGCAATAGTATCATTCTTTGTTCAGAGTGGTATTAGCCTGCTTGGGTTTGTTCAATCTCAACATAATTGAAGATATGGATAACTGCATGTATGTTTAAGTGTATAGGATTGATAACCATATTTCTAAGTTTTTGTTGGAAGTTGAACAGAACTGGTTGCAGTCTGTTTGAATTCCCATTTTATATGCTCCACTTTAGTATCTTGAACAACTATTTGTAAAAGTACAGTATGTAAACATCAACTAGTGATTTCTATTTATTTTTTCTCTGAACGTATTATTTCTACCCATTTTCTGTTTTGTTTAGTCTTTCTTTAAATAAAATTTTAAAAAATAATAAAAAAGAACTATGCTAAAGCAATCAGTGAACTCGTTTAGCTACGAATCCCTTAATACATATGCACATACTTTTAATTCTTGTTCACATACCTTAGATCTAACCACTTCCAAAAAACCCCACCTATGAGCCCATGAGGCTTTGGGGAGATATATAAACCATGATAAGTCTTTGGGATCCCATTAATGAACTTTTAAACTTGGTTTTTGCAATCTTTAACAACAGGGACAAAGTAGCTACAAATGCTGAGGCTCAGGTAAATAACTACAGGTTCAGGAACCCAATTTATTCCTTTGGCACAAGAAAATAAAATCCTGCCTCCTGAGAATATCCCAAAGATTTCACTTACGAAGATGGAGAATAAGAGATCACATGGCTGCTACCACTATGGAGGGCCTGGACACTTACAAAAACAAGGTAGTTATGTGAGTCCTTTCACCTTGGAAGTGCCTCATTATAAAGTAGGAAGACACCAGAAGTAAGATTTCCTTCTCCTTCAAAGTGAGGTGAGGGCAGGGGCTTCCATTTTGGTTGGACTAGAAGACTGAAGATGTCCAAGATTTCACAAAGCCCCTCTCAGCAAAGTAGGTATCTCCCTGCAAGAACCTCAAGGAACTTAATGTGGCAGGTAAAAACACTAGTTTTCCTACTGCATGTGGAGCTTGTAAATCTGCTTTATTTGAATCCTTTGGATTCCTTCCTGGTACAATTTGTATTGTGACTGGTGTTCACAGTATCTTAGGGCCAAATGCTTTATAATGCCTCTAACCTGTATATTTGGGGAACTAATTTTCATTGACTTTCCTACTTTTCCTGGAGTATCCCTATATTAGGCAGAGACATTTTTACCTATGCTCAGCTAGTGCTATGGAGCAATTCTTTATCTGGCACCAAAATACTCATCTCCTTTTTTGGGAGCATTAGTATACGTCCACTAGACAATATACTCAAGAGTTAAACCTAAGGAAATTTTATCAGAGGTCAAACCATGGTCTGGCATCCTAAATCCCAGGAAAGGCAGTTCATGTCTAGCATGCTGTCATTTGCTTAAAAGATCCAAACAGCTATCTTCATATATGACAATGCCCTTTGAACCCAGAGGCCTGTTGGGCTCTTCAGCCTCTAACAGCTAAAATCCAAACATGATCTTTCATTCTACTGCCAGTCCCCATGCAACACCCCTATTCTTCCAGTACTAAATCTAAATGGGAAATACTTACTACTGGAAGATTTGCAAATTGTGAATGAAATTATAATATCACTCCATCCTATAGTTTCTAATCTATGATTATTTTAACCCAAATACAAAGTGGAATTACATGGTTTACTCTTAGATATTATATATGCCTTCTTCTGCATCCCACGCTATCCTGCTTTGGGGGACATTCAGACCACATCCCAGGGACAGGGGTACATATAGTAACATAGCACTAGCTGAGCATTCTTTTATTAAAAGTTTAAGCCACTTAGCTTTTCAGAAATGTTATATGTAACAATCAGTGTGAAGGATGCTTCTAGTATTAGAAGGGGTGCTGAGAGGCAGTGTTTTGCTAAACTTTTGTTAAAACAGTTAAGAGTTTATGGTTTATTGCAAAACTAAGTTTTTAAATGTCTGATGGAAAAAATTACAAATCATGCTTTTATGAATAGCAGACAAGAACCACGTCTGCCTATTTCCCATCACTATGATGATTTCTATGTCATGGCTGCATCAGTTTGAGGATTGGTTTGTTCCAAAATGTTCTCAGGATTTCATTACTAAACAAGATTAAGGGTGGTTTACAGAGACTGACTGCTTCTAGTTGAGTGTTCTACTCAGCAGAAGTGAGTTACATAACAGCCATCCTATATGGTTTATTACAGTAGTGAAGCAGGAGTAGTTAAAAATTTGTTTATTGATATTATCCAATGAATGTCCCTGTAAGAATTTTCTTACCAAGTCTATGCAAAGGAATGTAGGGCCGGGGGATCAAAGGAAAAAGAATAAAATAGGATCTCATTAAGTTTTATTAAAAATTAATAGGAAATCTTACTAAAGGCAGCTTTTGCTTCTGCAGTTAGACTCTACCAATCAGAAAGACAGAAAGAGAAAGAGAGAGAGAGAGAGAGAGAGAGAGAGAGAGAGAGAGAGAGAGAGAGAGAGAGAGAGAGAGAGAGAGAGAGAGAAAGAGAGAGAGAGAGAAACCAGATCTGGGAAGGTAACAGGTAACACAATTAATATTAAAAATTTAGCAGAAAGGCCAAGTTGATAGGCAAAGCAAGGATGTAGCCATGAAAGGCCAGGGTGAACAGCCCCCCAATATGATAAAATGCAAAGGAGATAAGGGGTAGCCACCTAAAGATTCTTATTTAATACACAAAAAAAGATACACACATACACCTGTATACATAAATGTATATTCTCACTTTAGCATCACTGTATCTACACAAGATACACACCTCCTTTAATTAATTTGTAACTCTAAGCTGCCCATCTATAAGACTCTCCCTTTCCCACCATTTATCCATCACAAAGAGGTAGAAAGGAATCAAATAGCCAGAAATTGTGTAGACAGAGGTATCCAGGATAGGAACAAAACCAGAGAGGCAATCTTATGGTGACAACTTATAAGTGCTCACATGTGGGGTGGGAGAAATCACTAGTCTTAAAAGAAAAAGAACTGAGGACAAAAAATCCATGGGTATTTACTTTCTGATGTGTCCTACTCTTCTAGCTGTCTGTCTTCTTTTTCCACTCTTTTCTAAATAAACCATCTTCTTTTATTTAACTCAGTCCCTTTAATTTATTATTGCTGTCAGTTTAGGCCCCCAGTAGCTATGTGTTCCAGCAGAGCAGTGGTGTGGGGTGATATAGCATTACCCGTGCTCCAATGACAGGAAGTTTTGTTTTGTACATTATGTTGGGTAAACATTGTCCAGCCATGCTATACTTCCTAATTTCTTAAAAGAGCTGATTGATGCCCTGACTCAGATCAGAAGGGAGTTTCTCTTGCAAGAAGGTACCCTACCCTATCTTTCACTGGGGCCACCCAGTGACATGGATTCCGGATCCTCTCCAGTGCTCCAGGCTGATTTCCAGCTTCTACCATGCTAACCACTACAGATCAGGTAAGTTTGATCTCCTTTTTGGGTTTCTAAAACTCTCTATGCCTTTCCTTTAAGGCTGCTTCAACAGCTCACCAATGCTTTAGTGCAGAATGTGTAGCCTTTTCTGTGCCTTTAGGATTCCCCACTGCTGCTGCTGCTTCTGAGGTTTCTAACTCAGCTACTTTTAACCATGAATGTTTAACCCTCTCTGGGACAGACTTTCTCTGCTGTCAGCTGCTCCCTAGTTCCATTCTTTTTCTCACACCTTGGGACAGAGAGAGTCCCGCTCTTCCCCCACCTAGTGCCTGTAAACCTAGCACTAGTCATTATGGGGACTTCCTGTGAAGACTGGCTTCCCTTGGTGACTGACCAATTACAGTGACAAGTGACTTGCTCATTTATCCCCATTTACCCATGTTCCTAAGGTTCTGGGCACAACTGAAGACTTTCAGACCTTTAAGACCTTCTCCAACAGCTCACCAATGCTTTCAGTAAAGACCCTAGTGCTGTTCTTCACCGTTACCTTTCTCTGCTCCTGATGAAGAAATCTCCTTTTATTCCTTCTTGTTCCCCTTACCCTGCCTCCAAAATGATCTGCTTCTGATGGGGAATCTTCTTCTATTCTTTTTTTTTCCCCTTAGTCTGTCTGCAAAACTATCTGTAGCCTCCGTGTCTAATACTTCCTTGTAACTAGGTGGCCAAAGAATGAGATCTTTATCCCTCCATTCTTCAAGAATTAAGTAAAAGCTAAAAAAGTGGTTGAAACTTCCCTATTTACAGGGATTCTTTACCCTCTTTAATATTTCTATTTTGTGCACCTACTGTGATCCCTCTTAAATCCTTTTTCTGTCCCCCACTTAGGGCTGCAGCTGATTCTTCACTCCCAGAGTTCCCCATGGCTGCTATAGCCATCCACCCCCTCCCCTCCTGTAAGACGTCTTGCTGATCACACATCTGATTTCACTCTACTCTATGCCCAATCCCAATTGCAATTTAGCCTCAAAACCTTGCCTTCTGCTTCTGCCCCCGCCCCGCCCCCATTCCTACTCTGGGAGGTGGCAGGGGCAGAGGGAATTAAAGAGTTCATGTTCCTTTTTCTTTGACAGCTCTCTCTCAAATTAAACAGCATCTGGGTTCTTTCTCCTCAGATCCTACCTAATTTATCCAAGAGTTTCAATACCAGAGTCATATAGCCTAATCTTGGTTGATTTAGATATTATCACTGGCTCCACTCTTTCTTCAGAAGAGAAGGAATGAGTGACCTCCCTGGCTCAGTCTTATGGGGGTTAACAATTTACCCTAAAGATGCATTTTATTACTCAACTGTTGTAGGATGGCATAACTGACACCATCTTGAGCCCTGTATTTAACTAGTGTCCTATATTTGACCCAGGAAAATGGGAAATTACTCAGGGTGTAAGTCCATGAGAAAAGCAGAATGAGGTGTACCCAAAAGAAAAAAGTTAACCTGCTCAACAAAAAAAGCAGGATACAGGTGTTAACCAAAACCTAATGTAAGATTTTACTTAAATTGTTTCCAACAAGATGTCTTTTTGTGGTTCTCTGTTTTAAAAACTCTGTAATTTTCCAGTTCAGGGCCACTTGGTGAGAGACTCTGAAATGGGTCCATGAGAGTGGTTGCTGAGCTCAGCTATTTAAATTCCAAATTTATCAATTTGGCTGCTTGGATTCTTCTATTGTTTACAAACCCACTTCATTTTGGGGGCTTCTCTAGGACGGATCCCTTTTTAGGGATTTATAGGATAAAAGCCTCTCTTTGAGGCTAATTATTTCTCAGGGGGACTGCCAAGAGATGTTTCTCGCTCCCATTTCTCTTTGGTTCAAAGAGAAACCAAAATTAAAACCCCTGGATGCTAATTCAGAGGGAGCAGTCCAGATCCTTACTGGTAAGATTCTTTTGTTTGGGTGCCTCTGGGAGTCATTGGAAATGGTGGACGCAATATCAAAGTCTCCAAGACTGTTCCCAGACCAAGACATAGGCTGGGACTTGTTGGCTACAAGGTCACACTAGTTCTTGGTGTCAATCTGTTAGTCTCTGTCTGTTTTGTTAATCTTGTTTGTCTCCAGTTTAATGTTTGTTATTTGTCTATTATTCATGTGATTGGGTCAGTCTGCTTTGCTTTTTGTTGCCCCTGCAATGTGTTCTTAACCATTTTCAGGAATTTCACTGGAGAGCTTCTTCCTACGGTAAACCTGTTTACCCAGGGAAGCTCCAAACTTTCTTGTAAATTTAAATGGTCTACTTTCGGAGTCTCTTGGCCTCCAGAAGGGACTTTTAACCTCTTTGTGTTAGCAGGTCTACCTCAACTCTCTGAAAAACAAAAGCACTGCTGCTTCAACTGCCACTGCTGCTGCAGCTGCCGCCACCATGGGTATCCCATCGAGTGGGTCCCCCAGTGAGAGGAGGTACTCGCCCCCACCTGCAAGCTCCACACCTGCCATGTGCCCCCACATCCTAAAACCTGAGGTCCAGACATCTCTGGGCTCTTACTGCAGAGAATAGCTGCTCGGTGCCCCCTTCTTCCTCCCTGTGTGCTGAAAAATCAGCCAGAGAGAGGTGCCTTAATTGTTTCCTGCCCAGTGACTTCTGGCCCAGCAACAGCAACACAAGTGACCAGACAGCAGCAACCTGAGAGAAGCCAGAGCTGGGGCCAAAAACAAAGCCCATGCTGCATGGCGGGGGTCAATGGTGGCTTCCACTCTCAGGGACCAAGAACATAGGCAGCAGCATGGCTCCCCTGGTGGGCACAAGCCCAGCCAGCTGCAGAGCCCCTTTTCTGGGCTTCCACCCTGGAACCCCCTCTCCAAACTCCCCCCTCCTTTCAAAGCTAAGGCACTTTCAGAGTTAATTGAGATAGCTCAAAAGGTCTTCAACAACCAAGATGATCCATGGGACTTGAAATCTGGACTGAGCTAGAAGAACAAGGTTTCCCTAAATCTTTTCATTTGCATGTGGCCAAGAGTCACAGGACTCAAAAAGGTCTTAACCTAGTATCTAGGACCCTAAAAGAGGCCTGTTGCCTAATTCTCCTGGAGATTAGACCTCATGGCTGTAGGGTGGCCAAATTGCCTATAGCCACTGCAACCAAGGAAGCCTCTAAGTTGACTTTTGACCAAAGACTCCAGATAGTGAACACACATGTTGTGGAGACATCTATTGGAAACCCAACAGATGGCTTTCCAATGCTTGCATTGTCCAGCACCAAGCCCTTCTACTTGATACTGACTGCATTGAGTTCCTATCTACCTCTGCACTCATTGCAGCGACTCTCCTGCCTGATGATGAACCCTTAATGCCAATATATAATTTATATGAACATTATTGACTCAGTTTCAAGCCTGCAAGCTGACCCGACTGATGTCCCATTGGTCCAGCCTAAAGCCATCCTTTTCACAGATGGCAGTAGTTACCTCCACCACAGTACTCAAGTGGCAGAAGCTACGGTAACCACTGAAACTGAGGTAATATGGACCCAAGCTTTAGGGTTGGGAACTTCATCTCAGCAGGCAAAACTGACAGCCCTTACTCAAACCCTAAGATGGGAACAAATAGTTGGTTCACTTTTGCTACTATCCATGTGCAAGGGGCCATTTATCAGAAAAGAATACTATTAACCTCAGCAGGAACAAAGATCAAGAAGGCTCCTGAGATCTTAGATCTTTGGGCTGCCATTGGTTGCCCTGAAAGGTTGCTATTATATAATATTTGGGGCACTAATGAGAAGACATCCCAAACCCCCCAAAATTCACTCCCTGCTAAGATAGCCAAAGAGGTGGCATTAAAATCTGTGGGCACTATAATTCTTCTCCCAACTTTCCCACCACCCATGCTCCTCAAATCATCCTATTCAGATGTAGACTTGAGACCAGGCAAGAGCCTAAAAGCCCAACTTTCTCCAGAAAGCTGACAGATCATTGGGTCCCCAGCTCATCCAGGAGAACCACTGGGCTACTCACTTAGGGGAACCAAATTGGCCAAGTTATCTTGCCTGACTAAAGAGACCAGCCCAAAAGGCCCACAATGTCTTCAAGTGAACTCTAAGCTGGCCACCACTGATGTTCAAAAGAGACTCTAGGACTTAATCTTAGAGACTACTGAGAGATAGACTGCCAAAATGGGCCCTGAAAGAGGAGGACATAAATATCTCTTAGTTCTTGTAGACATCACTGGGTGGACTAAAGGATTTGCCACTCGGACTGAGTCAGCTCTCATCGAAGCTAAAAAACTCCTCTGTAAGATAGTGCCTCAATTCGGTTTGCCCACCGCCCTGGTGTCTGACAATGGACCAGCTTTCATAGCTCAGATCACTCAAAATTTAGCTGCAGCTTTAAAAGTCAATTGAAAATTACATTATGCCTGCTGGTCTCAAAGTTCAGGTCACGTAGAGAAAATAAACAAGACTATTAAAAAAGCTATTTAGTAACTGGCGCTTGACACTGGCTAAACCTGAGTAAGTCTCCTTCCTTTTGCCCTTCTGCGTGTGTGATGTACTCCTTTTGAGGCCATGTACCGCCAACCGCCCCCTTTAATCCCCTGGATTAAAGATGATAAATTGGCTGCTGTCACTAATGGAGAACTTGTTAAGTCCTTACAGGCTCTCCAGTCCCTTCTGGGGCTACCAGACCATTCCTAAAAGATCTGATGACCCCCTGGCAGCTCAACCTGGTGATCAAATCTACATCAACAGAAAAGATCCTATCCCACAGCCATCAAAGTCACCAGAAAAAGCCATTAGATTCATTACTCCCACTTCAAGCCTGCAAGACCAGAGACTCCAGCTAAGTAGACTAAAAGTAAAACTCTAAAGATGCGGGCCCTAAGTATGTTTATATGTATAGCTAACATCAAACCCAGATGATAAACACTTCAAATCTTAATTTTGGTTCTTTATGCTGGTGGGTACAGAGACCTAAGTCCCTCACTTTGGGAAACATCCAGGGCTCTGAATTTTGTATTGTCTATAAATTTCCCCTTGAAGCACTCCCCATTTCAAATCAATTGTACAAAATGTCTCTTACCCCTCAACCAACATTTAGTCTCCCTTCCAGAAATTTGGTTTGCCTCTAAAAATGGCCTCACCCCTTGCATTCATTTGGCTGTCTTTACTGGACCTAACCCTAAACTATGTATCTTAACTCATGTTCTTTCCTAAGTGTACTGGTATTCTGGGAAAATAAAAAATAAAAAACAAAAAACAAATGGGGTACCTAGCCTCACACACAAAAAAGAGGGCCCCAGTCCTAATTCCTGTCCTTTTGGGATTAAAAGTAGCTGGTTCTGCAGCACTAGAAACCACAGCCCTCATAATGGGAGACCAAAATTACCAGATACTAAGCAAAAAAATGGATTATGATCTAGGCACACTTAAAATGTTCATCATCTGGAGGAGTCTCTAAACTCGCTGGCTGAGATGGTCCTTCAAAACTGGTGAGTTCTAGATCTCCTATTCTTAAAACGGGGGGAGGGGGGGTGTCTATGCCTAGCCCTTGGTAAATCTTATTTTTTTACACCAACCATTCAGGAGTTATTTAAAAAGTCTTAATCAGCTCAAAAAGCACCTAGCTGATTAATAAAATGAGAGACAGAGTTAATATAAAAATTTTTCCACCACCCCACGGCTGGCCACCTTATCTTGGCTCTGGTAGGACCCCTGATTTTCTTCTTGCTGGCCATTACTATTGGCCCGTGCATGATAAACTGTTTAATGCATTATATCCAAAGCCGAAATCTTTTAAATTAATCTCTTAAATTAATGGTTATATGTTTCCAATACAAGGATTTATGAAATGCAGCTAAACAAGATGACTTTTAAAAAATAACCAGGAATCAAGGATCTGATTCATACACTAAAACCAGTGGGGAATGTAGCTTGGCATTACTGATGCCATCTAGAGCCCTGCATTTAACTAGTGTCCTGTATTTGACCCAGGAAAATGGAAAATTACTCAGGGTATAAGTCCTATGAGAAAAGCAAAATGAGCTGTACCCACAAGAAAAAAAATTAACCTGCTCAACAATAAAAGCAGGATACAAGTGTCAACCAAAAATTAATGTAAGATTTTACCTAAATTGTTTCCAACAGGATGTCTTTTTGTGGTTCTCTGTTTTAAAAACTCTGTAATTTTCCAGTTAAGAGCCACTTGGTGAGACTCTGAAATGGGTCCATGAGAGTGGTCACTGAGCTTAGCTAATTAAATTTCAAATTTATCAATTTAGCTGTTTGAATTCCTATACTGTTTACAAACCCACTTCATCAATAAGCACTAGACATTCATAAAAAAAATCATCGAAACTAAAGGCTCATTTTCAGACCCCACAACAAGAATTTACCAATTTGGCTTTCAATTTTTTTTTTCTCTGTTTTTATGAGACAGAGTCTCACGCATCAGGCTGGCCTTGAACTCACAGCAATCCTCCTGCCTCAGCCTCTCCAGTGCTGGGATTAGAGGTGTATGCTACCATGCCTGGCCTGAAAATTTTTAATAACAGAGATGAGGTTACAAGAAAGCAGCACATTTCTGAGCTACAATGTTAGCCTCTGCTGTAAAAAACCCTCGGGCTGGAGCAGACCCCTAGGCCTTTTCCGCCCAAGAGTGTACCTCCAGGGCCCTGGTTCAAATACAGCCAGAATGGTCACTGGGCTAGAGAACACCCACAGCCTGAGATTACTCCTAAAACATCCTGGCAGCTATGGCCAGTGGCCCCCAATCAGCTCCTTCCCAGATCTTCTTGGCTTGGCCACTGAGGACTAACTAGGTTCAAAGCCAGGAGAGGCCCCTTGGAACATTTTGAATGCCGAATGCTAGGTGACTTTTTCAGTGCAGGGTTAAGTCTACCTCATTTCTAACCGATACAGGTACTTGCCAAGATGAGAAAATCTCACCTTGTAAGTCTTATTAGAGAGAAATCCCACAAACCATGTTAGGAAGAAAAGAAGGTCTGCATAGTAAAAGAAGGTGTAGAGGTGACTGGATTGGAAGCTAAAAGAAAAAAGGGCAGACTTTGCCAAAATTTTAAGACACAAAAAATGCTTATTATAAGTAAAAGGCTTTTATTTCTTCTAATACTCATTATAAGAAAAGTCTGTTAATTGACTTACCAAAAGCTCTCACTAGTCTATTTGTGCTCTTGATACAAAACTAAATTAACAAAGGCTTTCATATAGCTGTAACATCCATTATTGCTAATTTCATGGTGTACTAAATATTATCATGCCTTTCAGATACACAGGTCTCCTAAAATGTAAAACGGGGGTCATTTATGGTAATAAACTTTGCCTTTCTCTTACTCCAGCTACTCCTAAAAAAAGTATATGTCAAACCAATATGAAACCACCTGCCAAATAATAGTTTTTAAATGCTTTTCTCCAAGGCAGGACTGGCAGATTAATTTTACCCACATGCCACAAGTACAAAATCTAAGGCAGCGCCTGGTGTGGGTAGACATCTTTACTGGATAGACAGCTTTCCCCACAAGTTCAGAGGCCTCAGATGTTATTCATTGTCTTTTAGTTGATATAATTCCAAGGTTAGATCTCTCCACCTTTACTCAATCAGATATAACCCGTTTTTTTTTTTTTTTCTTCCAGTTTAACTTTTATTACTCAAATTACCCAACATGTGTTTAAGCTGCTAGGGATCCAGTGGAATTTACATACTTGCAATGGACCTCTGTCTTCTCGTAAGGTTGTCTACTTAAGAACCACCTTGTTAAACTTACACTCACCCTTATGAGGATAACCTAGCTACTTGGTTTAATTAAAGATTTAAACTCCAGATTTCTGCAGAAAAAGCAGACAGGACCTTACAGAGTTATTCATAACACTGCAATTCATAACCCTGCATGGCTGTTTTCTTCCCTGGCCAGTGGACTCACTATCCCATGTAAAGCTGTGCCCTGCTGATAAGTTTGCCAGATTGCTCCTCTGCATCAAAAAAGTCACAAGCAATCTCTCCTGTGTAGATGAAGCTGACCAGAATCTCAGAAAATACCTAAATAGCTTACCTGAGACCTTTGGCCCAATTAATTTTTTTTTTTCTTTCACCATGCCCTGAGGCTGTCTTCTACCACTTCATTCAGTCAATGCCAAACCTTAGTATCAACTCATTCCTTGAGAAACTGCGTCATCCTACCTGAGCAAATTGTTGGCTCTGTATTTCTATATCTATAGCAACTTATATGACCTTTCCAGTCCCAACTCAGGACTGGGTTTCCATGTCTTCTCAGACTTCTGTTTTTTTACAGGATCGTGTACAAGTGATTACCAACAGACAAATGCTGGCTCTGACTTGCCTTTGACACAGCTCTATACCCCAAGATTTCTCTCCCAATTAGACTATCTGGGCTGCCCCATTTGTCATGCCTAAACAGCTCTGAGATATTTCACCCTCTTTCCCACCCTGAGAATGACCTAAAAGATCCCATGCCTCCCTTGTAAACAGTGGGAAACAATAGAATGCCCTGGTAAACAAGAAATAAGGGCATTAAAGACATTTAGGACCAGACCTAGTACCAAATTCTATTTACATGCCTGTACTGATCTGACTTCAAATACCTCAGCTTTGACTTCAAATATTTCATCTGGAGTCTTCGAAATTCTAACCTCAATTCAAAAATTTTACATATATACTCAGTTTCCCCTCCAGATAGCTGTTGTCTCTGATGACACTCTGATGTCAACCTGCTTGTAGGTAGATGAATAAAATCTGATCTTTCCCACAGTCTCAATCTTCAGTGTTGCCTCATGCCTCCACTGACCTGACACTGGATTCATCTAGTTTACCAGTTAGAAAGATGAAGGGTGCAGGCACTGATATTACACAGGTATTATACCTATCTTTCTTGGATAATTCCAGTATTACAGACAGTTAAATTGGGTAGAAATAGGCCTGACCCAAGATAAACTTTCCCAATACATGTGATGCCTTCTATAATCAGGAATCTGTGTTGCTCTTAGCACACAGAACTGACGGCCATAAAAAAATTTTAGGATTGGGTCTGCAGTCTCCCTAATGCCAGCAGACGCAGCTTCATATACACATCTATGCCTATTGTACTGCAGCTTTGACCTCATTGCGTCTCAATTCTTTGAGACTATAAACCCCAGCTCCCAAACTCTATACATACTTAGCCTCCCCACCAGATATCTGCTGTTATTACTCTAATTCCAGCCTGCCTATACCGAGGCTGAATCTAGACTTTCCCATGGTCTTAGTCTTTAGGTGTTTCCTCATGCACCATAGAGTAACAGAAATATTACATGCAGTCAGACAGGGATAGGTCCTTGAAGGAGTCAGAGCAGAGGATAGCAATACATTACAACTGTGGCAGGGGGCACATACACTGAAAGTCAGGTCTCAAGACAGAATAACTAAGCCTACATGCCTCCCCAAGGAATAAGCCACATAGTATAATTGATATCACCTGGTCCAATAAAGTGTAGATAGACATCAGTCACCCAGGTGGGGGACTGGGACCTAAAAAAAGTCCTTGCTGTTTTCACATACACCTGCTATGTGACTTGCTTTCCACTTGGATCAGCATTACTTAAGTGCTTATACTTATATTCTCATTGGCTGATCAGTTTTGTTCCACATTGTACCCACCATGTGATTTTTATAGCACCTCATGATTTTGCTCTATAAAATTTGCTTTGACAAGCAGGCTCACTGGCAACCCACTTGGGCCCCCTCCTGTCTCTCAGGAATTATCTCTCCCAATAAAGTTTTCCTACTCTTAACCTCTATTGTTCCCTAGAATTCATTCTTTGATTTTGGGGAACATGAACTTGGTACATCTGACATCTAGCAGGTTGGGAGTTATAATATTGCCTTTACATCATTTAGAGGTCCTGTATCACTAGATCTTCCTATATTTGCCACTTTAAATGCCTATGATGAGTAAATGTCCTTTTATAGTCTTCCAAGTAGATTCACTCACAGGCATCTTTATTATCCAGAGTAGTCTGCTTTTCATTACATGAAAATTTGGTTAAAAATTATCCATAGGGGTCAATGTAAATATACAAGATCAAAATCCCCAGAAAATCCTTGAAGGATTTTTAAATAACATCATGAAGTAGTGCATGTGGATGCAATTCCCATGTTGACAATTCTGAATGTTTTTCATTCAAATTTTCACAAAATTGTCTTGATATTGTAATAATGAAAGAGAAAGAAAGTGCTCAAAAGGAAAGAACAACCAGGATGGGGAAAGGAAAAGATTATAAGTATGTAGGAATACATATATAAATGTATGTATGTGTATGTACACAAGATAATAATACTACTAATCTGTTAGTTCATCACAGAGAACAGTTTGTGCTGTCATTGTTTGATTGTTTGATCGTTTTTATACTTATTTTGTAACCTGAACAACAACTTCTAAGATAACAAATATGCAACACATTAACTAGTGTTCACTTCCTACTATTTTTTGAAATTCTGTATCATTTCTATCCTTTTTTCTGTTTTGCTTTTTACAGTTAAAAAATTGTCTTTGGATATTAACTTGTGTTTCTCATATATTTTACATTTTGTGGTCTATAGAGATGTAACTGCTAAAAATTAAATACATTAAAAATTACATATAATGAAAAAATACTGAAGATACTTTAGAAGCATAACTATATATTCTTTGCTTCTTAAAATTTCTAAGTGGAGATTTGAGGCTACTAAATGTATATCATAGATTGCTGGTTGTTGGCAACCACAAATTCACAATGGTTAATTTTCAATACTTCCCTAAGGGATAAAGTGGAGACCTGGAATTTTATCTGAGATTTCCCATTGACTCTTCTTAGCAAAAGATCATCTACACCCTTGAGTCCTCCCAGGATTAAACTCCAGGACAAGATCCTTCTCAGCATATGATCATCTATGCCCCCTTGAGTCATTCCAGGATTGCCCACAGTCATAAACCTCTGAGGCTTTCACGAATTGGAATCTTCCCCTAGCCCCATCCATCACTGTATACACCCAATAAATAGTGGCTGTTTAAGAGTGTGAGAAGGAGGACTCATCAGAGACACTTGACTTTGCAGTCAATCATATATCACTTGTCTCTGTTTTTTAGTTTTCTCACCATATCCCAGGCAAAGAGACAATTGAGACTCTTTGCCTAGTTCTCAATAGTTGGTGTATGTACCTGTATAATACTAACGTAAGATAAAAAAAACTGATCCTTTTAATAAGTTCCACAATAGCTATTCTAAAGTGACAATAAGTATCTGAAAATGGAGCCATATGTCACACTATAGGTTAACCAGATGAAAATGAACTTTAAAAAATAAGTCTCAAAGCGATTGATGCTAATATCTGCTCATCATTTTAAGATACCCTAATAGTATGGATCACACAATTGGGGCCAAGACTACTCCTTCTTCATTCATCTAAATTTGGGTAATAACTCCAGGGTCATTCCTCCACTGTCACAAGAGAGGCAGAAATAAAAATAATAAAGATGCAGGACACAGCACATAGATATTGTGATAAGATTCTCAGTAACATTTTCCCTCCTCAAGCCTTGTTAAAAGTTCAGACATGTGCACTTTTTTGGGACCATGAATTATAAATCAACATAGTATCTATCAGAGGCCCTCCTGCTTCCTTTCTGTCACCTCTGAGATCTTGAAGTTAATGAGGTAATACAGTTCACAGGGCAGGATGAAGTCTACTGAGAATAATACAGGGAAAACTAGTATCCAGGTGTGGGGACAAATCTTATTTCCTTTATAATATTAAGCTTACCCATTCAACCACTACTTACACACTTGGAGTTCCAGGAAAAGCACTCCACCCCTTCTACTGTACTAGCTAATAAAACAGCAGCACAGAACACTGTCAAGAGCCCTATTTCCTTATGATTCTGCTTACTATTTTTTAAATTTTTATTTTTATTTTATAGAAAAAAAGTAAAACAAAATTTCGTAACAAAATAAGAGAATAACAATAGTTATTACATTACATATTGTTATCTTTAAAGTAGTTATTCAGGGTACAAGAATGGGTATTAAAATTTTCTCCAATTGATATTAGTACAAATCTTCCTTTTTCAATGAAGGGACACTAATAGTACAGACATGTATACCATAGTGTACCTGAGATGCCTCTGCACCCTGTTAATAAATTTTGTAAATTTTATCCAGAGACCCAGGCTAGGATGCACATCTTTTAAAATCTGCAAGTCTAATTTATCTGTGTGCTTATTTTCCTATATCCTAACACCACTTTTATGTTCATAGCACCTTTGCTTTTGGTGGCACAGACTTGCCCTCAGCATATCTACCTGTTATGTTTAATAAATGTAGCTGCTTTTTGTTCTACTATTGATTGTACACTTGGAATTCTTTGCTTGATGTACACAAGAACTGGGAGTCTATTCTTGGATACACCACACAATATTACTTTAAAAAGTCAATGATTTATATAAGCACAACTCATTTCTTTAAAAAAAGTTTTTGTTATGAAATAGTTAATAGTCGTGACTTACCTGCTGTTAATGGGTTTATTCTGGTAATAGTTGTGAGACGGTAAAAGTCTTCCTAGCATCTCTGTAACAGATAAACTCCTATTATTTTACTGTTTCATTTTTGCTTAAATTAAGTACTTATTTTTTTAAAAATCCCTTAGTTCTTACTAGAAAGCCTTGGAAGATTTAAAATAAAAGATTTTGTGGCTCTCCTACTCCAAGTTTGTTACCTGTTCTTTACTAGATGTATAGTGCTTATTTACATATGAGTTTTAGATAATGAGTTAATAACATGAGTTTTAAAACTATTGGTTACCTATGTGCCGGGTGGCATAATTTTATAATAATGTAAAAGTTATGCTTCTGGTTTCAAATTTATCATATATTACCAACAATATAACTTCTGAGTAAAGCATTTCTAATTAAAGACAATATACCGTCAGCAAAATTTTTCTTAAAAAATAAAAAATGTAATACACAGGGATAGTATAAGGCAGGAAGCATCATATTATTAGACTTCAAACCATACTACAAAGCAACAGTCATAAAAATGGCATGGTACTGGCATAAAACAGACACATGGACCAATGGAATGAAATGGAACACGAGAGGATTCAGAAACATACAGTTATACGATCACTGACAAAGGAGCCAAAAGTAAAAGAGGAAAGAGTTTATTCAATAAATAGTGCTGGGAAAACTGGATTAGCTGTTGGCATAAGATTGAAGCAGGACCCATACCTTTCACAATATACTACACTAAAATCAAAATGGATCAAAGGTTTAAATATTAAAACACAAACACTGAACCTTCTAGAAGGCAAAATGAGTAAAACACTCCAAGTTACGGAAAGGATATTTCAAACAAAACCCCAATTGCACAAGAAATAATAACAAGAACCAACAAATGGGGTTACATATAATTAAAAAACTTCTGCACAGCAACTATAGTAGAGTGAAGAGATACAGTAAAGCAATTAGTAGAGTGAAGAGATAACTTACACAATGAGAAAAGTTTTTAACCAGATATTCCTCAGACAGAGAATGAGTATCTGGAATATATAAAGAACTCAAACAAAGAAGACCACATCAGAAAAATGAGCAAGACCAAATAAACAACCTACCACTACATTTCAAGGTCCTAGAAAAACATTAACAATGCAAATCCAAAGTAGGATAAGAATAGTACAGAGATAACAGCAGAAATTAAGGAAATTGAGCTGAACAATATAAAGAAACAATAAACCAAAGAGCTGATTCTGCAAAAAAAAAAACCCCCCAAAATTGATAGCCAATTTTATTAAAAAAGTAAAGACACCAAAGAATGCAATTAGAAATGAAGAAGATGAAATTACAATGAATATAGTCAAGTCCAGATAACTAGTGTGTGTGTATTTTTATATATATACTTCAGGCCGGCCTTAAACTCACTTCGTAGCCCAGGCTGGTCTCGAACTCGCAATGATCCTCCTGCCTCAGTCTCCAGGCATGAGCCACCATGCCCCACAATCAGTATATATTTTGAAAATGTATACTCCAGTAAGTTGAAAAATTAAAAAGAAATCAATAAATTCCCAGATATTCCTAGATGTAAATTACGAAAACAGAACCAGGGAGATATAAAATCTTCGAATAATTTAGTAAAAGGCAATGAAATTAAAGCAGTTTTTTAAAAAAAACCCTCCCCCCAAGAAAATTCAAAACCCAAAAAACCTACCAATTAGAAAAGCTCTGGACCTGATGGAGTCACCTTTGAATTTGACAAGTATTTCAGGGAAGATCTGACACCAATACTTTCAAACTTTTTAATGAAAAAGAAGGAACACTCCCAAAGTCACTCTTGGAAGCTAGCATAACTCTGATTCCAAAACTAGACAGGGACCTGCTGAAAGGTTTGGCCCAGACAGGACACTGTAGCCAGGAAAGCCACAACCGGAAGCAGGAAGCCCCATCTTGCCCTGCCCCTAGGAAGTTACCTGTGATGCCATCTTCCCGCCCCTGGGAATTTACATATGGCGCCAAACCTAGGACCAATGGGCTACCTGTGTATCCCTAATGCCCGCCTTAGGTTCCACCCCAAACCGAGGCTATTTACAGGCCCCCACGCCGCGTGTCCGCCGGAGAGATCGCCGGACGCCAGCGGTGGGGTGCCGGTCATCTCTCTCCGTGTTCTCAGAATAAAGGCCGCTTTTTATTTTATATTTCTCATCTTTTGTTAATATCTCTATCATTTGGTGCCGTGACTCGATCGGCAGGCAACTGACTCTTGGGCCACATACCCAGAGTTTCCTCGCCGATAACCAGATACCATCCTGGATTAATCCCGAGCTTTTTCCTCTCCCGAGACGTTCCTGTCGCCAGCCGCCTGCACTCCGCATCGGCCAGACTGATTTCAGGTGAGCACTCCCCGGGGAACTTTTCGCACTGGGCAGCCCCAGTGGAATGTTCTCCCCGTCTGCGTGGGTCTGTGCATTTTCACGTCCTTAGGACCGCCCAGGGCAGGGTTCTTTCTGGGCAAACCTGCGCCCACAAAATTTCTCACGTTCTTTGGGTTCGGATAGCCCAAAGCAGAGATTTTTGGGACCGCCCACACTGAAAGAATGCCTCACTTCCCTTAAAGCCTTGCGCTTTCACGGGCAAAACTGTTACTGACCCCACGTAGACTCCATTCGTAAATCTCTCAGTGACGACTGGAGTTTACGGTTTGGAACCGTAGCCGCCGCGTGGTACCACAAATAAGTGACGACTTTTTTCTGGACCTCCGGTTTTTTTTCTTGCCTGAATCAGTCATGGGGAACGTATTTTCTAACTCCCAAAAGACGCCTTTACGGTGCCTAATTTCCAATTTACGTACTCTAAAAATTAAAGGTACCATAAAAACTAAACAACTAACTTTTTACTGCCAGGAGGTCTGGCCAACCTACCCGCTTATCGGCAAGCCTTGGCCCAAACAAGGAACATTTGACCCCTGCATTCTCAGGAACTTGTACGATTTTTGTCAAGCTGGCAACAAGTTATTAGAACTCCCTTATGTCCAAGCCTTTCTTATTCTGAGAACACGTCCATCTCTCATTAAGTCTTGTGCTCCCGCTGAGATACTTTTAGCTAAGTCTACTGCGCCGCAAACTTTTCCGTCCTGCCCTCCAGTGCTTTCCCGGCCACCGCCTGCCTACCACCAAACTTGTTCCCTGCCGTTACCTCCCGCCGGACCACGCTCTCCTCCCCCTATGCCTGATTCTCTCAGCAGCTCTAATCCCTCTCCGTTGCAGATACCTCCCACTGTACGATCGTCTCCCTCTCCACCTTCCAGGACCCATAACTCTCCCAGCAGCTCTAATCCCCCTGTGTCGCAGTTATCTCCCGATGTTCCATCCTCTCCCCCGCCTTCTCCTGGGACCCATATCACTCCCAGCGGCTCTGATCCCTCTGTTAGTGCTTCCTCTCAGTCTCCGACTTCCTCTCCTGAGAATTCTGTATCCCCTACAGCATTCTCACCGCCCGCCCACCATACTAGATCTCGGTTGCTATGTCCTTCCAGCAGGTCGCGTGATTGTTCCAGCTTGCGCGGGGAACAGTCGCCATGTTGCAACCCTCTGCCACGTGGCATGGCGCCGCCATGTTCCGGAGGGCCACATGGCGACAGGGCGCCGCCATGTTTCGGGCCACGTGACAGGGCGCCGCCATGTTTTGGGTCACGTGACAGGGCACCGCCATGTTCCCAGGACCCTCACTGTCAACAGGCGTCTCCTTGTGGCTCCTCTTGTGAACTACAACAGCCGCCCTGTTGCAGTGCACATGATGCTTCATTGTGCTGCCGACAGCAGTCCTCTCACTGCAAGGCACACAGTGAGACGCCATCTGCTCATGTTTCCCAGGGTGACCGGCAGCAGCTCTGTAGCCGCTCTACAGATGATTGCTCACATGCACCTACCGGACGGATAGCTGCTCAATGGCCCCCTGCTCCGGAATCTCCTCAGGCTCTGCTACCGCTTCGGGAGCCAGCTGGCCCCAAGGGACCTGTTAACATCCATGTGCCTTTTTCCCTTTCTGATCTATCTCAGATTACCCTTAAATTAGGTAGCCTCTCTGTTGACCCACAGAATTATATCAGGCAATTTAAATTTATTACTAATTGTTATGATTTACATTTTAAGGACGTTTATAAAGACTCTGGGCCTATAGCTGTGCCAGAGCAGGAAAAGCATACTAACTATAACAAATTTTTAAAACAGGTCCAGGAAGCTAATCAAAACCCAGCTGTGTTCCTAAATTGGCTTTCTAATCCTCGAGCCCTGCAAGCAGTTCCAGCTTCGCGCACTGTGTCGGGCCGCCTCCCAGGCCCTCCCCCATGCGCCGTCCCAGCCCCTCCCTCCCCTGTGAGCCGTCGTCGCCGCCGCTGCCACCTTACACGTTTCCGGGGGCAGTCCGAGCCCGCCCCTGCGCGCTACATCCCAGCGCTTGCCCCACCCACTGGGCGTGCTCTGCCGGAGCGCCGCGAAACAGCAGCTCAGCAGCTCTGCTCAGGCATGCTTTTTTTTTTTACAATTTGGCTCCGCTCAAAAGATGCTTTTTTATTACAATTCTCAAACCATTTAATCAAGGTTATTGGCCACCTGATAATTTTACCAGCCTTGTTTATCAATCAAAGCCTTCACCAATCTCCTGTTTAACAACTAAGGTTATAAATTCCTTTTTGCTGGGAACCACTAGCTGTATTTCAAGACAAGGGTTTTCTTTAAAGTTTTATTTTATTTGTCTTGGTTCATACTACTGCAAATAACAACTTTAAAAGTAAATGTGTTCAGAATTTGACAGTATTAGATCAGTTTTGATAGATTTATTCATAAGATTGCTAAACCTTTACTGCAAAACGTTTCCATTAAAGCCTTGTTTGGCAGACTAAAGCTTTGTTAATTCTACGTGTCACCCTATAAAAAGCAATGTGCCATCCAGATAAAGCCTGCTTTCTAATCTAAAATGCCAATATTAAATTCCTGCATACTTACTTAATTCTACTGTAGTCCAAATCCCAAACAAAAAGGCAAAACTTGACCTTCAAACTTTATAGAGATCTTAATATGTTTTTTTTTTCATATTTTAACACTTGTGACACTTGGAGTTCTGAGACAGGTAAACCTACACAAGGTGGAGCTGCCTGCCCTCTCCATGGACCACGCTCAAATGCAGCAGAAGATACTGGGCAAGAAAATGTCCCATCCTGGCATTCTTTGAGACCTTACTCCAGGGCTACTGGACTGTCCTAGCCACCAGAGAGTGGGTAAGTCATCATAGCCCTCATAGGAAATGTCAACACTGCCAGATTCGTCACCGACAGAAAATCGCTGCTGGAGGCTGAGGGGGTTCAGGGCAACAACAGCCCCCTTTAAGGTGTCCGTCTCAGATTCCAAGTCGCACTAAAGTCTCAGGTAAGACATTCTCTATATTTGTGGACATAGAGGCCATATATACAGAGGTCTTCCTGAGTATTCAGGCTGCTATATTAAGTCCTCAATCTCTATGACAAGGTATTGATGGTCAACCTATGCCATTTACAAACAGGGCCTATTTTGTGCAGGTCCCAGTCCTAAATCTTAAAATGCCTTTTACTTAGACACACTGAGGCCTCAACACCTGTTGTTGCTGGTGGACCCTTCCTCAGTGATATAGACCACCCCCCTCCTATTTTTTTCACCAATTTCTCAGGTAACCCTGGTCAAGACTGACAGATACATTTTGTCTTCTCACTTTGTTTATACTTTTTCAGGAGACATAAAAGCCTTTCTCATACTTGCTAAAGTTCTGTTACAGCAAATCATTCCAAGGACTACAACCAGGATACAGCGACCCATGCCCAAATCAAAGTTGCTGGACTGCCATCCTGGTTTCACATCGCTCAGGCTAAGAGGTGCCCTTCCAGCCCTAAATCTGATCATTCTGAGTTGTCATCTCATCTTCTGTTGCCTACCCGTCTCCATCTCACAAAGGCCTCACAGCCACAGTTAACAGGCTAAGTCATATTTTGTTATCCAATTTGGTTCCTAATTTCTTACATTCTATTAATGATCATTTTTACAGCAGGACTCTTTAACAGTATTGCCTACAGACTCCAACATCATGCATACCAGAGACAAGCCTTACCAACCTACTGTCTTAACTTTTATGCTTTCAGATGGGGGAGTAATCACCTCTCATAACTCTCAACTCCACTCCTCCTAACCCCACGTTTAATTTTCAGAATTCTGCCTCACTGTGGAAATGTTTCTACCTCAACATGGTCCTGATAGAATGATATGTCTAAATCAAACGCACCTTTCCTTCTACCTCACCTGGGTCCTTAAATATGACAGTGCCATGTCTCCTCATAACATCTTGTCTCTTTGTTTTTCCAGTCTGACATACGTGCATTCACCAGTGAAGCTGTCCTGGCCAAAACACCTGGCACCAGCGTCTACCTGGGCATCAGCCTTCATCCCGTCGACTCCCCTAGGCTCCAGTACAGCGCCCTTTGCCAGCAGGAAGTAGTTAAAGAGAGAAATCTTCGCCCCTTTTCATAATAATAACCATAAGACGGGATATGAAAGGTTTGGCCCAGACAGGACACTGTAGCCAGGAAAGCCACAACCGGAAGCAGGAAGCCCCATCTTGCCCTGCCCCTAGGAAGTTACCTGTGATGCCATCTTCCCGCCCCTGGGAATTTACATATGGCGCCAAACCTAGGACCAATGGGCTACCTGTGTATCCCTAATGCCCGCCTTAGGTTCCACCCCAAACCGAGGCTATTTACAGGCCCCCACGCCGCGTGTCCGCCGGAGAGATCGCCGGACGCCAGCGGTGGGGTTGCCGGTCATCTCTCTCCGTGTTCTCAGAATAAAGGCCGCTTTTTATTTTATATTTCTCATCTTTTGTTAATATTTTTCATCTTTTGGAAACAACTCTATCACCTGCAAAAAGAGAACTACAGGCCAGTCTCTTTAGTAAACACAGATGCAAAAATATTCAATAAGGCACTGGCAAGGAGAATGCAAGAAATCAATAAAAGGTGATGCATCTTGAACAAGTAGGACTCATCTCAAGTATATGGACAGTTCAACATGTGCAATCAATAAATGTAATACATCACAAAAGTAGAAGCAAGGACAAAAACCTCATGATCATCGAACAGAAGAAGAAAAAGCATTTGCAAGTCCAACACCCATTCATGATAGGAATCATGAAAATGGTTCTTTATCTCAATCTGAGTTTTGCAAACCTACTACAAAAATATTAAATGGGGAAAAACTGAAAACTTTTCCTCTAAAATCAGGAACAGGATAAAGATGTTCAATACTGTTCTCCAAACATTAGCCAAAGCAATTAGGAAGGAGAAAAAATAAATAAATAAAAGGGACAATTATAGGAAAGGAAGAAGTAAAATTATCAGTATTTATAGATGACAAGATTGTTTACATAGACAAGATCAGGTGTGTTCAGGGTGATATGGCCATAGACAAGATTGTCTACATAGAAAATCCCAAAATTCAAAAAAAAAAAAAAAAAAGACTCTTGCAATTAATAACCAAATTCAGAAGTACAGCAGGACACAAAATGTAATAGTGGTTCTGTATACCAATAGTGAACTGATTAATAAATTAGGAAATAACCATTCACATTAGCATTAAGAAAAATTAAATATTTGGGAGCTAATCTAACCCAAAAAGTAGAAGACCTCTAGAATGAAAACTATAGCCCTGTGAAAAAAAGAGATCAAACACAGCATCAGATTTAAAACAATCCCAATGAAAATGTCTAAAGCCTAGCTTAATACCCATGATAAGCACTCAGTCAGAGCAACTGTCTTAAGGCACCCTGGGCTAATCAAAGACAACTTTAACTAGCTTACCCTGAAAGATCCCTCTACCCATATTCCCAGAATGTTTCTATACTATGCTCACCCTAAAAGGACCCTCTCTCTTTGTTCCCTGAATGTTTCTGTATTATGATAAACAATTTCTTTGTTCCAAACTTACTGTCAACATATGACTCAACCGCAGGTAACCAGCTATGTAATGTTTTGTCACTTGCTCTGTATTTCCCACTTCTAACTGCTATATAAACTAAGCTCTTTGTAAATTTAGGGTTGTTGCCTTTGGGATTGTCCTGCAGCAGTCTGCTGGTATGAAAATTAAATGCTGCCTTCTTATTTCTTATCTCTTTGGTGTGAAGAGTCTTTCTTTCGGTTTAATGAGCATTTTCCTGAAATAAAACAACCCCATGGGTTCAGTCACTTTATCATCTGGTGATGAAACCCCATTCAGCTATTTTATACTTGGTAAAGAGGCAAAAGCATGCTGGAGGAAAGATAGTCTCCCGGCAAATGATTATGGGGAAACTGGCAGAAGATTGCAGCTACACTCACATCTCTCACCATGTACTAAACTAAAATCAAAATGGACTACAGACGTAAATATTAAAATTGAAAACACTTAAAATGTGAGATTAAATAGGCAAAACTCTTGAACACGAAGTTGTTTGCAAGGACTTCCTTTTTGTTTTATTTTGTTTTTTGAGACAGGATCTCACTTTGTAGTCCAAGCGGGCCTGGAACTCAATATGTAGTCCAGGTTGGCCTTAAACTCATAGCACTCCTCCTGCCTCAGTCTCCTGAGTGCTGGAATTACAGGCATGTGCTACCATGCCCAGATGTTAGCAAGGATTTTAAAAAGAAAACCACAATTGCACAAGTAGCATGAATAATCAACAAGTGGGTTCATACTGAATAAAAACTTCCTGTACTGCAAAGAAGACCAAGAGATTAAAGAGACAATTTACATAATGATAATTTTTGTCAGCTATTTCTCAGAGGTCAAATACCTACAAAATACAAAGAACTGAAAAAAACTTAAGACCCCCTCCTATCCGATACAAGTAAATTCAAGAAAAAAGGTTCAATGTCTTGGAAATGGAAATTAAAACAATAACCAATATGACAACTTTCACTAGCATAGTGATTATCATTAAGAAATAAATAACAAATGCTGGTGAGGCTATGGAAGGAAAGGAACCCTTTTCCATTTTTGGTGGGAATGTAAACTAGTACAAACATTATGGAAATCAGTATTGAATTACCTCAAACACCAAAACTAGAAATTTCACACAACCCAGCTAAGCCCTTTATATGTTTTTTTCCCGACAAAAAAAAAAAAAAGACATCCTATTACAGTGATACATTCATAGCCATGTTTGTAACAGTACAAATCATTATTGCTAAATCTTGAAAGTGGCCTATATATCAACAGATCAATGGATAAAGGAAATTTATATTCATACGCAAATTTATATTCCATAAAGGATAACTTTAAGCTATTTTTTATGCACCTTGAGACCATATTATTACGTGAAATACATCAGATACATAAGCTTAAATATTAATTGATTTCTCTTATACAAGATAACCGAAATACTAAATAAAATTGAAAAGCATGTTTAAGAAAGATGGATAATAGGAAGCATAAATCTTTTGTGAAAGGGAAGGGAACTATACATGGTAGCTGAGGGGACTAGAGAGGGGAAAGAAGTGAATGAAAAAAATTAAGAATTATTATGCACATGTACCAGTCCCAATAAAGAATGTAATCATTATGTACTACAAATATAAACCAATAAAAATAAAAATTAGAAAAAGTAAAACTATACATAGGATTAATGACTCAGAGTAGGTTTTTTAAAAGGAGAAACATGATTGATAAACTCTTCTCAAAACTTACCAAAAGTAAAGAAAGACCCCTATCGATGCAGTTAGGAATGAAAAAAGTGAATTCACAATGAACACTGCTGAAATTCTAAGGATTATAAGAAACTATTTCAAAAATGTGTATTCCAAGAAATTGGAGAACCTAGAAGTAATGGAGAAACTGCTAGTCACATAAATTATCAAAACTGAAAGAAGATATAAAAACCTGAACAGACCAGTAACTGCAATGAAGTCGTGGCTATAGTAAAGTAAAACCCTAGCAAGAAAAGCCCAGGACCTGACAGAGTCACTGCAGAATGCTTCAAGAATTTCAGTAAAGGTCTAACGTCAGTATTCCTTAAACTCTTCCATAAAACTGAAAACTCTTGCCCAGAAATTAGTATTACCCTGGTACCAAAACTGGATATATATATATATTTAACGTATACATTCACGTATTTAATGCATGAATTTAAAAAAAGATTATTTTCAACAGAGTGCATAACTCATCTAGTGACAGAAGCTGTAGAATGAAGTACAGTCGTATTTTTAATAGAAATTAGAAAGATTGAAAACAACCACCTTAGGTATAGTATGCTTTTATAGGGCATTTGATTAAGCAATGGAACAAAGCATAAAGGACAGGGGAAGGAGGGAGAGGGAAAATTAAGACACCCACCGTTTTCAACTAGTCAGGGAGCCCCGCCTATTCCGCGAGCCTCGCCCCCACCTTACGGTACAAACACAGACCCTATTCCCCCACTCGCCAGTCATAAGGCCCGCCCACTGGACTTAAGGCTCTCTGTGGCTGCACCCTCCAGGCCGTTTTGGACCTCACCGTCACTTTAGTTCCTGGAGAGGGAAACTAGAATTTCTTTTCAAAGACTGGACGTGGAAGGGTTCAGGGTTTACCCGGCTGCCACAGGAGCCCTTCGGTCCCGAGAGCCGGAGTTCTAGCCGCTTCCGCTCCCAGCGGCCCCCGAGGCAGACAGCGGAAGTGCGCGCGGGGGGCGGGACTGCGCGACTCCTGGCGGTGGGGGTGTGTCGCGGTCTGTAGGTGAGAGGTATCTCTGAGGAGGGCGCGGAGCGCTGGGAAGGTTTTAGGGGAGGGTCGGAACCAAGGACTGCCTAGGCCTAAGCTGAGGTGCTGTTCTCGTTCCGGGGTGCGGCATGTGCAGCTCGACTTCGCCTCCGGGCGCCTCGGTATCCTAGTCTTGTGTGTTAGCACTGCCATCCTGTGGGAAAGGACGCCTCAACCAAAGTCCAACCCAGGGTCCCCAGTTCAGTCCTCGCCTGTGCTCCCTGATGTGTGGGGGAAAAAAACAAAACAAAACAAAAAACCGCTTTGGGGGGTCCTACCTTGCCTCTTATGCGAGATGACTGGATAAGTGTTTGCTGTTTTATTCCACGTGGTGTTTATTATTACCTAGCTTTGCAGCTTAAAAATTAGGATAGGGTGTACATGTACGAGTTGATTTGAGTGACTTTGTCAAGTTTATTTTTAAAATTGAAGGAATGAACTAGATGATCTGATACAGCTATATCTGTATCCACTTGACTTTTTTCTTCCTTTTTTTTTTGTGACTGGCAATTTGCGATCCATATAAGATTAAGCTGTTAGCTTCTCTTTGCTTCTGTTCCTTTTTCTCATTTTTTTTTTTAATGAAAAATGAACTTTTACTTTGGCTATGGGCATCAATTTTTGCATTTTTTCTTTATTATGGTGTTAGGCAACATAATAAAATGCTGTTTCTCAGGTCACAAATGTTAATACCAAGGAAAAATAAGACTACTTAATTCTTGCCACTCCGGGCCGCACCCCAAACTTGTAAGTCACAGATCTTCAAAACATATGGGACTTGTGCTGGGGATTTAACTCAGAGGCACAGTGCCTGCCTGGCAAGTGCGAGGTCCTGAATTCGATTCCTGGCACCCCTTAAAAAAAAAAAAAAAATATATATATATATATATATATATATATATATGAAAAGGGTGATGATATATATTTTCAAAGTACCAGAAATGGCATGTCCTTTTTAATAATGAGTTACAGTTCATTCCCACTGAAACATGAGGAGAAATTACCTCTGGAGGAAAGTTAAAAATCAGCTTTCAGTGTGTATGGGTGTATGCTTTGTTTGATTTGTTGTACTGAATCATTCATGAGCATTGTTGATTTTGGGGCACATTTTCATTGGGATGCCTTCAATCACCTGGGCCCTAAATGAGGGAAACAGTAAAGCCCTTGCTCCTGTGGAGCTTTCCTTCTAGCTAAAAGAAGGATTTTATATTAATAGTGACAGGGTGATATGAGATTATGGATCAGGACAAATTGAGGAGGTCAAGGAAAATATCTGAAAAGAGACAAATGTTTGAACCTAAAGAGAGTTCTGTGTAGCTAACCAAGGGGTTTGGCTATCCAGTAGGAGAGTGAGTGAGATTTGAGAACATTTTTCTTGTGCATGTATTTTATATGTACCCTCAGGCAGTGCAAAGCTTGGTGTGTTCTGTTACGAGAGAAAAGACAGGGAAAGCTAATTTAGAGAAAAGAAAGCAGGAAGTGAATGAATAGGTTGGACAGAAGGGCAGAGCCCTGAAAGTCATGGTAAACTCACAGTGTATTTTATAAAGTGATTGGGAAGCCACTGTGTCATAGTTTTAAGAACAAGAGTGACATGTTTATTTTTGTAATTTAACCAAAACATTGCTCCTGGGTTGAACATAAAGTTTAGGGTGGACAAAAATGAATGCAGATCCTTATTAGAGTTGAATAGATTCAGGACTTGCATGATGATAGGCAGGTATTAATGATTACCAAATCAGAAAAGTTGGAAGTATGTGTAGACGGAGGTAGAACTGAGAGGATCTGATGCATGCATTTTTTTGTAGCAGGGAGCAGAGGTTAGCAGTTGATGGTCTATGAGACAAATTGGCTCCAATTTTGGCTTTTACACAAAATTTTATGGGAACTCATTTGTTTATGTGTAGTTTGTGGCTGTTTTTCCACAATTAAATAGAGGTGAGAGAAATCATGTGGCATGTAAATGCTAAGACATTTCTTATTTGGTCTTCTGCAGAAAACGTTTGTTGACTTAGAGTATAAAAACTGCTTAGTGTTTGTCATGTGTTGGAGTGGTTGCTGGATATTAAGTTCTGAAAAAGCTAAGCACAGGTTTACATTTACCAGATTTATATTGTAGTTGGAGAGAGCAAGATAAAGTCATCTAAAAAAAGATGAATCACAACTTTTAAATGACAGCAGAAGAAAAGTAAAAGGTGTTAAAAGTGACTTTTGCAGTACAAAAATAAAAATTGTCTTTTTATGAAGTGAGAAGAGCCAGTAGAAATCATGGGCTGGTGATCTAAAACTTGCAATCTGAATTTGAATCTGGAATTTGCAACCTGGAACTATACAGATAGAAGACATACGTGTGATGTTTATATACATGAAAAGCCATGTACCCACTGTTCCAGCCCATGAGGCTCTGGAAGATGATATCTATAAGAACCATGAGAGAAAGGAGAAGCCTCCTAACTATGCCAGGATGTGCATGTAACACTGGCCAGTATACATTCCAATTCCAGAACTATTCATGCTGTTGACTACTGTGACATAGTAAATTGGAACTTAAAAAAAAACAACATGTAAAAAAGGAGGATACTGGAAAGGAACCTGCCTTGTGGTCTGTGGCTTGAACTTTCTCCATTGGGTTGTCCTGAGACTGATGGTGATGGCCTGGACCACACTGAAGAGACAGGTGGTGCAGGTAGAAAGATCCAGGTTGTCCTTCCCAGGTAAGTCATCGTCCTAATCCTACATAACTTGAGAAGTTTTTGAAATAAACTGCTGAAATGATTCCAGTCCTTCCAACAGAAATCCTGACTACATTTGAGAAAACCAAGTGAATAAGAATGAAATCTACGGGTCTTTTTTCAGGATCTATGACAAAAGTATAGAGATAAATCTCAAATGTAAGAGTGTTGCCTATGATTCCTAGTCCCAGGAGAGGATGATTGGTTGGTGATATCATTTCAGATCATTTTATGACCTCAGTGATACAACTAGAAAAATCGTTTTAAGAGCTATGAATAAGTAAAGACAACACATTTCAGATCTGTGGGCTTTCTGTCTATTTTAAAGTCTAGAACAAATTCTGAAGTACATATATATGGATATAAATTTTAAGCTATTTCATCCACCTGCCTTTCCCAAAAGATCTTAGCATTGGACATCTGTAAGAATTTGTAGCACCATTTTATTCTGAGAAAACAGATACAAGAGGGCAACCTCAATTTTTTTTTTTGAGATGAAGTCTTGCCATGTAGTTCAGATTAGCTTTGAACTCACTATGTAGCCCAGGCCAGCCTCAAACTTATGATGATCCTGTTGCCTCAACCTCTTAACTGCTGGGATTACAGGTGTGCATATCACACCTGGCTAGAACCTCAAATTTTTAAACCATGGTATTGAGTGTGATCTTGGGTACTGTTTTTGGCAATTAATATACAGTAAATAATGTCCCTGTCATAGAAATTTATTCATAGTCTACTGAGATCCTCTATACCATCTCATATATCCTAATCCCTCAGGTGAGTAGTGAGGTAAAGAAAAAATGTAACTTCTCCAAAGAATTTTACTTGACCAAATGGAGCTTCCTAGGAGAGGTCATTTGGATTATCCCTCTCTGACCTATGAGTAGCCCTTGGTCATAAGTAACATACACTTTAATTAGGTAAAGGAGTATGAAAGTCCAGTACCCTTCTTTTTAGTAGTACTAACTCCATGGTTAGTTGTGTTTTCTCAGTTATTCATATGGGTGGGATCTTACTGAAGCTGATTTTATTTTCTTCCCATTTATCTTGTTTTTTTTACTGTCTTCTTCCTGAGAATACTTCCCTTAAAAAAAATCAGAAGTGTCTGTGGACCCCAACTACAGACTCATTACTGACTGCACCTTTTGAAGTTTATCAAATCTGTTGATAATTCTCAATTAAAAACACCTGCCTTGTAAGGACCCAAAAGAGGAGGGGACAGGGAAGAACTGACTTGCAGTCTGGTTTGAACTTTTTCCATAGGGTAGTCCTGGGACTTAACAATGATGGCTTGGAGCACTGTAATATTTCTCACTACAATATGTATAGCCACTTTGTAGATGATTTCTGTTTAATTTGTTAAGTTTTCTCATCAAAATGAACTTTGGAAACAACTGTACTCCCTGTTTCCCTTCTTCAAAATAATATTTGTTAACCTTTCCTTCCTATCAAATTTAGGGTTAAAGTATTTTCAACTCCCCCAAATAAATGTAATATGGGCACTTACCTTGTGAGAAGAATGTGCATAACATTGACAGGCTGATACGTTGTCAATTCACCATCCTTCATTCATAACCAATTCCCAGCTCTCACAAATGAGCTTAGAATTTTGTACTCTATACCTTCCCTGAACTTACCAGACTGTTGTATGTGTATCTGCTTCCTTCCTCCCCTGCATAGTGAGAGTGCCTGAGTGAAACTGTCTATCATACCTACTATTGTGTCTGCTATTAAATGCACAAAATAGTTTATGAAGGAGTAACTCTGCATTAGTCGCGAAGATGAGCTAACAAGCTAATTGGAAGAGATATTTGAATTGGCTTATGCTTAGTGATGAGGTTGAAACTGTATGTCCTGGCCAAGACAATCCACTTTGGATGATGCATTCAAGAAGCTTATTATTTTGACCTCATATGTATGGGTGAGGTGTGTCAGCCTCCTGTGGTGCTATGAAGGACACAGACCATCCTCTAGGGACACAGAGATCAGAGAGTCAAAGCAAATGATTACTGAGCAATCCCTCACATAGAAGTAGAAGCAAGTTTCAGCCTTATATGCATAAATCTCAACATAGAGACATAACCAATTTGAAAAGCCAAGGCATTGCTATTCCCTCAAAAATTAATTAATAATTAGTAATTCAATACAATTAAATAATTCAAAGTTTTTATTTTTAAAATAATTGGTGAATTCACACAGGATACAAATAAATTGCTGAGTGAATCAAGAAAAGCAACAGAGCATTTGAAAGACAATTCAATAAAGAGACAGAGATTCTAACTACAAGCCACTAAGAAATCTTGGAAATTTAAATCTCAAGTAAAAAACTCAGTTCAAAGCCGTACTCATACAGCAAATCAGGCATACCAAAGAATGTCAAAACTTGACTGGGTATGGTAGAGCATCCCTGTAATCCCAGTCACTTGGGAGACTGAACATGGAGGAATGCAAGGTCAAGGGTAGACTAAAGAATAAAACAAATGGTCAAGAATAAAAGAGTTGGTCTGTTAAAAAGATAATAAGATGCATAAGCTCAATGTTGTCTCATACTCATAGACTAGGGTCTTACGAAGCAGTTCCTTTAACTAGAGCAAGTCTATGCTTTGTGAACAGAGCCACAGATACTGGGCTCTGAAACTGGGCTCAGAAACAGCAATGTCATTGCAAGAGACTATTTTTACTTGTAGTGCCATTTTACAGGTTAATTTCCACTGTCAAGATGTGAGATTTGTGCCGAAAATACAATGAAGAGCAATTGGTGAAAAAGTAATGGATTTTATTAGAGAAGGACAGATTGACTATTGGAAAATGAGAAAATATGTTATGAGAAGACTTTTCAAAGCTGCAGTGTGTCTGTGTGTTTATAAAAGAGCACTTTTAAGAAACCCTTCTACATCCACCATTTGACTAAAATTTCATGAGAAGTTATAGCCCAGTACTTTCTTAATGTAAGCTATGCCAATCACTTTTCATGGTATGTAATTGACTGAACAAAGACTTATGGACTAAATAGTTTTGGTGATCCAGATGCTGTTGTTGTATTTGTGGTCTTAATGGTTTTGAGGATCACCATTTTGTAAATATATCAATTTAGCGTCTATATTATATTCTTTAGGGTTAAGCTGATCCAGCGAGGTTGGGGAGGCATTACTACAGAGGGGAAGCACACTTCCCACCACAACTGTTGCAGACAATTTTTTTCTCATTTGCTGAAATCCTGGCCTACAAAATGTGATATTTGGAGATGGAGTCGTTGTAAGATAATTATGATCAGTTCAGTTCATGAGAATGGAGACTTCATGTTGAATGGTATTACATGATTTATACTGATGATCTGAAATTTATTATTTTGCTTAAGGAGTGTCTGCTAGGTTTTCCTTTTCCATAAAATTTGTAGGTTTTTGTCTTTTCTGTACACTGCTCTTTGAAAAGAAGCCACAAGGTGTTACTCTCAAGACAGTAAAGAGTTAAAATTCAACTTCTGGAGTGCAAAGTATCTACATAAATTATTTGACTTTGTGCTGTAAAGACTATCTATCTGTCTGTCTGTCTATCTGTCTGTCTATTTTTTCAAGGCAGAGTCTCTATATATAGTCCAGGCTGGCCTAGAACTCCTGTCAATCCTGCCTCCACTTCCCAAGTGCTAGGACTACAGACATATGCCACCTCTTTATTAATTGACTCAGCCTTCCATATAAATCTGTAGATGTAAAATTATATATATATATATATATATATTCCTTCAGGCTGGCCGTGAACTCACTTCATAACCCAGGCTGGCCTCAAATTCACAGTGATTCTCATGCCTCAGCCTCCCAAGTGCTGGGATTACAGATGTGCATCATCATGCCCAGTTGTAAAATTACATTTTATTTTAGGTTCTAACTTAAGGACAGTATGTCTGTTGTTATTTTAACATTTTTTTCAGGTTTTATGGTTAGAATTTTTGGAAGGAGAGAATGGGTCATTTATTGAATGGTAAGGCACAATCAGTTCATAAAGATACACCTGTAAATAAATTAACACTTTCCTCTTGTGGTTAGATTATCTTATAAATTGCCTATGAATGTGAATAACTGGCAGTATTCTAAAATACCCCGAATCATACTAAAGCAAGAAAAAAACCAAGCATGACAAACATTAAATGTGGTAGTTCCACTACTAGAACAAGTGGTGGTAAATTGGGAGCTTTTAAGGTGAACCTGCCCATTGCCATTTAGAACCCTCGTCTTTCTCTTAGGTTGACTCAGCTCACTGCTTGCATCCTTCTTTACAGAAGTTCTACATTCATGGCAACTTTAACTTCACAAGGTCTCCACTGCACTTTTGGCTTCACGCTCACAGTGACTTCTCAAGAGCATAATTCCTGACCTCAAAATCTGTGTGGCAGTGTCTCTGATCTCACAAGCTCTGCATTCTTCATGCTTGTTGAACCAACACCACATGGATAATGCCTAATTCTGCCACCAGCATGAGCAGTTAGATAGACTCCTTTTAATCATGAATGCAGGGTCTCTGAGTGCTTGAATGATTGAGCATGGTGAGCAGAACCCTAAGGAATCATTTTCCTAGGCAGCTATTCTTAATTTATGAACCACAGTCTCTGTTCTCTTCTTCCTTTTTATCGGTACCTGGGATCAAACTCACGACTGCCTGCTTTCAAGGCAGGCGCTTATGCCACTGAGCTAAATCCCAGCCCCTACAGTCTCTGTTCTCAATTGAAAGTGTTCAGGATTGTACTGTTGAGGCTTTGAAGGGTGGGATCTAACAAGCTCTCTACTGATAACAACTAAGCTTTGCTACTGAATTTTTGTCTTCCTTTTGTGTATACTGCACTTTTAACTCTCATCAGGCAAATATTTTGAAATGTTCTTTTTTTTTAAGAGCAGAAATATTTATTGAGAGCAAGAAAGCTTCGTCTGAGAGAGAAACAGAAGGGGTCCCAGGTGGGTTGCAAGGGACTCTGTCTTTTGTAGGGATTTTTATAGAATAAAATTATGAGGTAAGACTAGTCTAAAGTTGGGGAAAACTGGGAACTCACAAGACAGATAGGAATGAGGTAAAACAGAGCTGTGGTCAGTAAGTTTAGTTGCTCAAGTAAAATCCACCAAATCAGGGACAAATGAGGAAGTGAGTCATGTAGCAAAGCAAGCATTCTTTATGGATCAGTGACTCTTCCTATAGGGGGTTGGGATGGTGACTCCTGGCTTCTCAAGGTGATCCAGACTTAATTCCTAAGGATTATACTTAAGGGTGTGGTTGCATTTGTTTTGCCTCACCCAAAGCAAGAGGTGTGTGTCTCCTCCAAGTCACCAGACATCTGGTCTTGCGTGCCAGCTTCTTTGAGAGCCTAGACCTGTCTGCCTAGATATTTCTAACTAGCTCAGCTACCTGTAACCTTCCCCACTCTGAAGAAGTATCCTGAACTGCCCTGAGGGAGAAATGGGGGATGACTGATCTGGTTTCTTCAGGCTGAAAAGGGGGCATAGTTGTTGACTGGCCGTCAGAGATATTCTACAGAGGGTCTGTCTAAAGGCCCCTGATAGACACCAAGCAGTTTCACCTTGGGTGGCTATACAGCTTTAAGTGTGGAGGAGACAAAGCCAAAGAAACAAGCATACATGGCCCAAGTAATATAATCAATAGGATAATTCTGAGTATAGTTAACAAAGATTTCCACCATGAGGAGCTAGTAATTGTTCCTAAAAGAAAGAAAAGAATAAGGTCCAGGGAGTTTTAAAATCTGACATGTCATTAATTTGTCATCTAATACCTTGAATGGGGATTGAAATATTAGCAGAATGATCAGGAATATACACAGCATTCAGTTTTTACAATTGTACAGTTGCACTGTGCCGCTGTTAGATTGTCTAATGCCATCTGATTTTGGAGAACAACTTGTCTCATTAATTTTTACTTCTTCATTTAGCAGAGAGTGACTGGGAGCAGTGTCATTTAGGGCGTGCTGAGTATTGTTATTTAAGGCCTCAATATGTCGCATGACATCTTCTTAATCCTAGAGAAGGGTTAAAGATAGAGGCCAAATGTCGTACCAGTAAAACATGCTTTTGGACCATTAGTGTTGTAGGTGGGGTAAATTTGCAGTTTTGTTGATACTTTTGACACTCCTGCCTTGTAACTGTGCAAATCCTAATGTGCATCTTCCTGTCTGTTCAGGGGGCAGCCAGGGCCACAGATTGGTTCCACGAGACCAATGAGTGCCATTGGGAGCTCCCCATCTAATTATAGGGTGATTAAACCAGTATGTTACAAACTGGTCATTAGCCTGTAAAGTTGTTATGTGTATACATTGTTCAAGGGGTGTCCATCCCAAGTACTTAGTGGAGTTAGGACAATGAGAATAGGAATGATTTCTCTGTTCCCAACATAAGGGGGCCTTTCTATTGAGATATCCTATAGTGGGGTTAACCATAGATACTCATGCCATATTTGAAAATAGTCATCTTTATATCTATAGTTGTTGACCCTCAAGATAGGACCCTTACTTTTGTTTAATAAGGGTCTCACTAGTGTTTGTAGAGAGGCTTCAGTAGCCTTGTTGGAAAAGGTTCGATTGTGTCCTAGATCATTAAGAGTATACTTTATAGGCCATTCTATTACTTTGTAATGGTGGGCTAAGTTTTGAGTTACTGAACTTTCTCATATCTCATAATATAGTCTTGTAATTTATTCCAGTCATCTCCTTGAAGTGGAGATACTCACAAAGGAAGTCCTGATGTATTAGACAAGGGGAGTAGGCCACATATCCAGCAGGAAGTTTGTTGTAATGGTTCTGCATATTCCTGTGCCCACCTTAGAAAGGAATTGTCTTCTCCTTTAAGTGGTGAAGGGAAGAGCAAAAGGACTAATAGTAATATTACTTGCCTGAAGACTTTTTTTTTCTTGAGCAGGAACTGTAAGTCTTCTACTATCTGCTCACAGGAATATGTAGATGGTTGTTCACTTTCAGTTACAGTCTCTGGTTTCCAGGGCTTGAGTCTGGTGTGACATATCCAAGAGTCCAGGCCTACTGTCTTGATAGTAAAAGGGGTTGACAAGATCATGGTATATGGTCCTTCCCAAGTTGGTCCTCTGTTCGATGATCTCAGTGGAAGGCCTCCAAATGATATAGGGGAACGAATCACCTAACCTATATGTCTGGAATGAGTTTGTGTTCTGTAAAATCAAAGAATGAATTTTAGGAACAACAGAGGTTAAGAGCAGAAATATTTATTGATAGGAAGCTTCTGTCTGAGAGAGAGACAAAGGGGTCCCGAGTAAGCTGCCTGAAATGTTCTTTAAGTTGTCTCTTGATCCCTGTGATTGTTTCCCTTGTTGTACAGTAGTTTATCTGTTTAGTAAAATTCAGTTTGTCTATATTTGCTTGTGTTTCCTGTCATTGTGGTGTCATATTCAAAAGTTTCTTCCAATTCTAGCATCTTAAAGGATCTGTTCTGTGCTTTTTTCTACTAGTTTCATAGAATCTGGGTCTTATATGTGTTTAATCCCTTTTCAATTGCTCTTCCAGCACCATTTATTATTAAAAAAACCTTTTTTTTCCTTTAATGCCTTATTAACTTTGTATAAAATCTATGGAGGGTACATGTGTGGGTTTACTACTTAATTGTTCTGTTACGGTATATGTCTATTTTTATGTCAATAGTCATATTTTGTTTATTATAGCTTTGGTTTTGTTGTTTTGTGTTTTTGAGACAGGGTCTCACTATGCAGTTCAGGCTGGACTCAAATTTGCAATAATCCTCTTGTCTCAGCCTTCCAAGTGCTGGGATTACAGGCGTGTGCCACTATGCCTGTCTCATTATAGTTTTATAGTATATTTTGAATTCAGGTAGTGCAACATATCTTGCTTTATTTTTTGTAATTAAGATTGTTTTAGCTGCATTTTTACTTTTTTGAGAACTTCACAGTTTTCTATAACTACTATATCATTTTATATTTTCACCAACAGTGTAAAATGTCCAAAGCGTGCTTTACTATTATTCAAGTAATTTATTTTTTTCTCTGTGCCCTTGCTAATATTTGTTATTGTTTGTCTGTTGGATTATAGTCATCCTAGTAAGTATAAGGTGAAGTTTTACCGTGGTTTCAGTTTCCATTTCCCTTAGGATCAGTTATGTTGAACTTTGTTCATGTGCATATTCATTCTATGTATGTCTTATCTGGAAACTGGTATTTCCAGGAATTTTGGCAGGTCTTTGGGTTCATAAGATATCAAGTTTCTCTATATTTTTGATACTAAATGTGTTGCACATAGTGTGAAAATATTTCTCTGATTCCATGGATTGCCTTTTATTGTATTGATTGTTTTCTATGAGTGCATTAGTTTGGTGTTGTCCCAATTGGTAATTTTTTCCATGTTTTTCTGCTTTTGAGGTAAAGAAATGTTTCCCATATTATATTTGATATGTTCTACAATTTCAGCCTTACATTTAAATCTTTCATCCATTTTGAACTGAGTGTTTTGTATGATTTAAGAAGGGTCCAGTTTTATTGTCTTGTAAGTTTCTATTCATTTTCTCTATTTCATGTGTTAAAGAAATTCATGTGAGTACCTGAGTGTCTTGTACAAATTCTAGTAGAGCTTTTCTGTGAGTCAAACAGTGAATCATGAACTGTTACTATTTTGCTGAAATCCCTAAGTACAACAGAAATCACCTGATTGTAAAATCACACATGCCATATGCTAGCATTAGTCTCCAAAGACCAGGTGGCCATCATTACAGTAATAGGGAATACTCTGAGTTGTGAGACTCAGGAATCCTTGGCATTGACTAGTAAATTTTATTACCTATAGGATGAAATTTCTGAGGAATGCCAACACCTTCCTTGATATCTTTAGGAGTAAAAATGTAGTTCTAACATATAATTATGGTTCCTTATCCCTTCTAACATGTAGACCTCATAAGGAATGTTGCCATACTGCCAAAGATTTACAGTGATAATCTCTCTCCCGCTCTTCTCTAAGGTACCTTCAGTCACTTCCAAAGCTGGATGACTAGTAGGGGAAAGGACAATATTAGACATTTCAGGGGTTTATAGACTCTGTGTATGAACTGACATTGTGTTCTATAGACTCAAAATGTCCATGTGAATCACCAGTCAGAGTGAGATTTAATGTGACTAATAATTGTGGAATTTTTTTTTTTTTGATACCCAGGATGGAACTCACAACCTTGAGCTTGCCAGGCAGGAGCTTATGCCACTGAGCTGAATCCCCCACCCTTAATCTTGCACTCAGATCCACAGTCTGTCTGTCTGTCTTTTTTTTTTCTTTCTCTCTTTCTTTCTTTCTCTTTTTTTCCTTCCTGCCTTCCTGCCTTCCGTCCTTTGTTCCTTCCTTCTCTCTCTCACTATAGCAGGGATTAAGCTGAGGTTATAAGCACTGAGCTATATCCTAGTATGATTTTGTTTTTTATTTTAAGACAGACTGTCAATATGTAACAAAATTGCCCAGGGTGAATTTAAACTTAAATCCTCCAGCCTTAGCTTCACAGAGTGAGATGATTATAGGTGCATGCTGCTATATCCAAATACTTTCAGGATTTCTTACGTGAAATCTTCTTACATTTAGAAATCAGTATTGCCTGTATCTGATTGCTTACAGTATTCTTTGTTACCATTTTTATCATCTTAGTTCTGATCATATTTGATATAAAATTTGCCAAGGTGATTCCACAGAAGATCTTCTGGGGTTTTTGAATTTGAAGTTAATCTCTTTCAACAAATTTGAAGAATGTTTAGGCTTTCTTTAAGCAAATCTGGTGCAGTTTATCTGATTTTTTGGTAAAAATATATACATAATTATACCATCTAAACCATGTGTGTATGTTCTAATGATGAGTGTTTATGACTTCTGTTACTTCTCTCCCACTCCTTTGAGTTTCAATTTTAATCCTGTGCTTCTTTATTTTTAAGGATTTTTTTGTTCATGATTCTAGATTTGATTTAAAATTTCTCAGTTACAAAGTTTAGAGGGAAACATAACTTGACTTATTTGGAGAAGCTGAACTCCTTGTAAATCGTAACCATGCTTTGGCTCTAGACATAAAATGTTTCTTTATTCACCAGATACTTTGTACTTATGCTCAGACATCTCTTAGTGTTGTGGCTTTCCAGTGACATTCCTAATTGCTTTCCCAGGATTTACATTCCTTTTTTTGAATCAGTGACTAATGGCCTTTTCAGGAAGAGCTTGTTTTGTTTTGTTCTCCATGCTGTGCATTAGGAAAAGGCTGTCAAAGGAAAGTTGTGACACTAAGATTAATAGTTTACCATAGTTGTGTGAAAAACATTAACTTCTAAAAATATTAGGGTGTGACAATGACATAGTAGTATTAATTATGTGCTTAAAATCTGTCTGGACATGGTATAAACAAACATGATTAAATAGCATTCTGCCTGACTTTCTAGTGAAGCTTCCAAACATATAAGGAGAGGGGAAATATAAGAGTGATTCTAAATAATGCAATGGAAGTCTTTTTATTTGTTGTAATATTTGTTATTATGAATATGTGAATTCATTAAAATAGTATGACAAAATTGTAAAAGTGGCTCAGTATAAAATCTTGTCAATAGAATTATGTATTTTATCTGAATTTAAGAAAAGTAAAAAACAAATACTTAATTCAAAACCAGAACAACTGATGATATTGGATACTATACAGATCTTACCAAATGATGCCTTAAAACAAGGCATGTTAGATGTTAATATTTCTTTAATTTGTTTAGTAATGCGCTTCAATTATTTACAACTCAGCAAATCTAGAAAGATGAAATTGTTTATTATATATTTAGTTATATAGTTTCACTATAAAGAGGAATTAATATTTAGTTACTTTTTATTTCTAAAGAGGCCAACAAAGTAATCACAATAAAATTAAATATTATATTCCATTTTAAAATAGTGGTCCTTACAGCATTTGTTGTTAATTATAGGTAGAACCTAGATGATATCATCTTGTAGTAATACAGGTCACACTTGCTGCTCCTACAGTTTTAATAAAAAACCTTGTGGTATATAGATATCTAGGAATATTTTAAAATAACAAGCAAAGTATCATTTTTACTAGATATTTGTTTCTCATTACAACGACACCATAATCTATATTTTCCATCCTTATAGGAACAAGTATATCTGTAAGATTGTCTTTTAAGAAATTCTTGAGCCAAAATGTGAATATGTAAATAAATTTGGTGTAATTTCCCAAATTATTTTTCATTTATGAGTAGTATTATTTATTCTTAAAATTATGAACATACATTGATTGTACAAATTAATGTGTCAATGTGATATTTTCAAATAGAAGACACCACATTTTGATCATGCCTATTCTACCTTCTTCTTTCTACCTTTTTTCTACTGGTAGTGAAAGAGCCATCTCACAGGCTTCCTCTTAACTACTTTCTATAAGAATACTGTCTATGGAATGAGAAGATACTTGAATATTCTTCTGTAACTTGTGTCAGATCGTAACTATTACAGATATCTTTGATTGAGAATATAACTTGACTTTATCATCTGCTGTCAGCTGATTTTTTTATTATGGAATAAAACTGATAGTTATTTGAAACTTACCTTAGGAAAGGAACAAGAAATAGACCCTTGCCAATGACTGCTGTCTCCTGTGGAGCCCTCCAGCATTGAGTCAGGTGTCTATCTCTGAATCAACACAAATGGGCTGCTTATTATATAACCAAAGATCATTATATAACCAAAGTATTTAATAACATTGAATTGCTCTCCATGAGAAATTTAATAAATAGAGAAAAAACAGTCTATTCAGTGAAAGAAAACAGCATTAAAAGGAGAACGCTTTGAGCAGCTTTGGCCTCAGGAGGAGCTTTGTAGAGGGGCTTAAAGATCCATAGGCAGATAACATGCAAGTGGTGCCTAAAGAAGAAACAACCTGTAGCCCCTGGCCCCGTTAGTGACACCCAGAAGCATGACATCTCTTTTACCTCGATTGTAAAAAATGTACATTTTATTTTCTGATTTTCTGGTTGAAAATGAAAAGCATTGTCATTCATACTTCCTTTTGATGTGTTCATGCTTGTACTTGAGAGATAAAGGAGTATGTTCATGCTGTGGTAGGTTGACAACTGGTGGTCAATTTGTAATACAGCTGAACTGATTAGTGTTGTGCTGAATGTGGATGGCTCACCTGAGGATTACTGCCAAATAAAAAGGAAAGGTGGAGAGAAGTGTGTTGTTGATTCTCATGGGTGCTGTGGGTTCTCCTGTTGTGTGAGTTCTCCTTAAAGAGCTTGTTGAGCTTCATGAAAGATCATGTAAAAATGAAGAGTTCTCATAGACCGCATTTTTATTAACTCTCACTGAGAGTTTCTGTATTTTTTTTCAGATGAATGCAATCATAAAATTCTTTCTGACCTTATCTACATAGGGTTGACTTTAGTGTAAGTTCTGTAAAGTATTTCAAAATAAATTAAAAAATTGAAATGTTTTTCACATTGATTCCTTATGTATGGCCTTGTCCCGTGTGAATTATCTCATGTAGCAGAATGCCTTGAGAGTAATAAAACATTTCCCACATTGATAATTTATATTCAGATTCTGGTTGACTATGAATTCTTCATATATGTAATTATACTTGTGTGTAATGAAAGATTTTTAAAATATCAATTGTAGAAAACTGCTTCTCTCCATTATGAGTTACTTCATATCAGTGCAAGGCATGTTATACGGTCATAGGTGATTTTCTGTCTTAGTTTTTTAATGTCAGTGATGCTTACTGGAATAACAGAAGACTCCTCCATATTGCTTCTCCCTAGTGTGATTATTTTCAGGTTATTGATATCTCCACTGTGTCAAGAATTGCATTCTAACATTGCTTACAAAAACTGAATTTCTGCCAAATGTAGTTTTTCATGTATCTGACAATTACTATGTGTTAAAAGCTTTTCCAAGTCATTTAGCTATATATAGTTTTTCTCAACAGTGTGAATCCTTTGATGTATTTGACAACTACTCTGTGTGCTGAAAGCTGTCCCACATAATTTGCATGCACAGGGTTTCTCACCTATGTGAATTCATTCATGTTTTTGACAATATCTCTGTTAAAAAAGTTTCCCACATTGATACGTAGGATTTTATTGCAGTGTTTAACAATTACTTTGTACACTGAAAGCTTTCTCACATTGCTTGCATTTGTAGGGTTTCTCCTTGGCTTGAATTCTTTCATGTATTTTACAATGGCTGGACCTGCTGAAGGCTTTTCTACTTCGCTTGCATAGGTAGGGTTTCTCCCCAGTGTGAGGGGGTTTTTTTTCTTTTTTTTTTAAATGTTTTTGCTCATAACTTTTTGTGCTGAAAGTTTTCTCACATTGATTACATACATGGGGTTTCTCTCCAGTGTGGATTCTTTCATATATTTTACAATAAATCTTTGTCCTGAAAACTTTTCCACATTTCTTGGATATATAGGGCTTTTCCCCAGTGTGAGTGCTTTCATGACTTTTACAATCACAGTATCTGTTGGAAGCTTTCCTATATTGATTACATACACAAGACTTCTCCCCCATGTGAAGTCTTTAATGTGTTTTACAGTAACCCTGTGTCCTGAAAGATTTTACACATTGCTTGGCATAGAGTTTCTCCCTGGTACAAATTCTTTCATGTATTTTACAATGGCTGGACCTGCAGACAGCATTTCCACATTGCTTGCATATGTAGTTTCTCCCCAGTGTGAATATTTTTATGTTTTTGCCTGTATCCTTTTGTGCTGAAAGCTTTCCCACTTTGATTACATGCACAGGGTTTCATCCCAGTGTGAATTCTTTCATGTGTTTGACAACTACTTTATGTGCTGAAAGCTTTCCCACATCGCTTGCATATATTTTAGTGTGAATTCTTTCATGTATTTTACAATGACATTGTGTACTGAAACTTTCCCACGTTGCTTGCACAGGTAGTGTTTCTCTCCAGTATTAGTTGTTTCATATATTGATAACTACCTTTGTGCTAAAAGTTTTCCCACATTGCTTCCAAGTATATAATTCCCCCCCCATTTCTGCTCTTTCATATTTACAAGATGAAGAGTGATTAGTTAAGAATTTCCCACTGTATTTGCATGCTGAGGAATTTTCTTCAGTGTGAACGCTTTCATATATCTGATCATCATGGTGAGAAGTAAAACCATTTCCAAATTGTATAGATACATATGTATCAACTCCAGTGTGATGTCTTTCTAGGATTTGAATATAGTTTGATGCACTGAAGACTCTAACATATGACATATTTTCAAAGGGTTTCTCTTTAGTGTTCCTTCAGGGCAATCAGTGTAGAACTTTCCACATTGCTTAGAATCATAGGCTTCCTTTCTCTCCAGGAGTTGTCTTAGCATGCTTTTAAGAGGACTAGAAGTCAGCGCAGTTTCTCTCATGCTTCTTACAGTCAGAAAGCTTCTTTTTAAATCCCTGATACTTTTATGATTTGAATCCTGTAGAAGCTATGATGGGTACATTTGGTGACGAATGACCATTCAGGGACTTTCTCTAGGCAAGGCTTTTAGTGGTTTTGAACCAACTGCTTGCATGTACACATTACTTTCTGGAGTCCAAAAAAACATTTGTTCATGTTGATACCATAATTTACACCAATGCCATTTCTCTACTGCTTACTTCTGTTTTTTTTTTTTAAAGGCTGCTCACGTTTGAAAATGTCTTTACATTAATGATATACCATGAGAAAATCTGGAGTGCTTCCCTCTAAGAATACTTGATCATCATTTTATTGTACTCTTTGGATGGTATATTGGAAGCAGCTTTTACCAAAAGAGAAGTTTTTGTTTGGCATGTATAATTTATATGTTTACAATATTTATAACACTTTTTTAAAGTATATATGCTGCCAAAGTGAGTACTGCAGTATATAACACTTTCATTTTTGAGGAATTGGTATATGTATAGTACATATGTATAGTACATGTTGATTATTTTTGTTATATTTCCTCCTTGATTCTAGCCCTTCCCCTTCCATTGAAACCCTTCACCTGCTCCAGAATGTCTACCTCTCTCTTCTCTACTGTCATCTTTGTTTTACTTGATTTATATTTCAGTTTTTTCATATATAATATGTGATACTGAAATTTACTTATTGAATTCATTTAACTTAATATTTTGGACTCAAGATCTACCTAGTTTGTCAACAAATGACATCAATTTACTCTTCTCTATGACCAAATGCTATTCCACTTAATACACACACCACCTTATTTTCAGTGTTAGAGACTGAACCCAGAGAATTAGCACTGAGCTATACCTGCAGATTATTTAATTTTATTTTGAGTCTCATAAGTATTACCTTCCTAGATTGAGCATGAATATGTGATCGTACTGGCTTAGCTTCACAGATTGTGAGGGTTATAAGTATCCATCATCATGCCCAAACTATTTACTATTTCCTTAATCTACTTATTTGTGAATTGACTTCTAGGTTTTTTCAGATTATAGCTGCTATAAATAAGGGTATACATGTATCACTGTAAAATGATTAATGTTAGGGAGAATTGGAGACCAGGCCAGGCTGGGCCTGGGCACAGGTGTGCACATACTGGTTGTGGACAGATCACCAGTGAGGCCAGACAAGGCCCTGGCAGGGGTACAGAGCCATCAGTAATGAGACCAGGCCCTAGTGTGTGTGCTCACAGGCCAAGTCAACACCAGCAGTATGGAACAATCTGAAACTTCAATGAGGAACCAGCAGTTGGTAAATAAACAGAATCAGAATTGAGCTTCTGCACACCCACAGAATAAAAGTGGGCAGGTCTACCACTGTATGTCAAAGGGCTCAGAGAACCCTACCAACAGAAGACTAACTGCAGACCCCACATGTAGAGGCCATGATCAGTTCCATACTCATCACAGATCCCATGGAAAACTTGACTGGAGTACACAGCACATTTCTGGGATCTGTCTTGGACACTACCACAGAACTGTGAACACTAGACGAATTTTACTGCTTTTATTCTTCCTTGTCTTGCCTGATTAGCTGTCATTTTCCTATCTGGTTGAGCTTTGTCATATTTTGTTTTGCATTTTGTGGATATTTTTGTTTCAGGGTTTTCCACTAGTTTTTTTCTGGTCTCCTCTTCTCTTTCTAAATTGATTTTGTTTTGTTTTGTTTTGTTTTGTTTTGTTGTTCTGCTGATCCTTTCACCTCAACTACCTCTTGAATTTATGACATTTTCATATGAGTAAACATTGTCTCTTCCCTTTCTGATCCACTTTAATACTCCTTCACTTTCTCTTTCATTCTTTCCTGTGTCCTCTAGTTTCCTAAAACTCAGGTGATCATCCTTTGACCTCCAACCTTGATTCTACTATAGTTGACCTCATTAATCACTTTATCTTGTGCTCTACCTCTCTTAATACGCCCCCCGTGCGACAGGGAGAAATCACTATGCAAGTATCTGGTATATATAGATTTTGTTATATAATTTTAGAATTTGCTCCTGTGGTTAAACATATCAATTGGATAGTAACCACAGTTTGTTAGTAGTGAAGTTGTACATGTATGTTATTGCTAACTGTACTACTTTAGCCAGGATGTCATACATGCTATAATTACTTCTTCCTTGTATGATAACACTATGATTGTATGGGGTCATAATCATTACTACAAGCTAGTACCAAAGGATTAGGTGCTGAGCCAAATAGTAACTTGGCATCCTTTACAAATTGGGAAGGTAAGTTTTTGGGATAGCTATAAAGGACAACCTACATCTTGAGGATATCCCTGAAAAACAGACATTTCCTAGGGATGTCTCTTCAATCCTAGTGATGAAGCTATCTATCATAAGAAATCAGCAAGCATCAACATAGAAAGTAAAATAAAAAAAGAGAAAAATAGAAAATGATAAGATGTGCAAACAAAATTCAACCCTAGACTCCTCAGTGCATCCAGGAAAAGCATGGAGCTCAGTGAGATAGAGGAAATTGGAAATAAAACACTGGAATTTTCTGAAATGATACAAATGAAACTTAAAAAAACAGGTAGGAAAGGCTCTAGAAAAAAATCTGTCAGTTACAGAAAGAAATGATGTTCAAAATGAAAGATGTTAGAGTATACAGATTTGTTTAAAAACTTAGGATAATGATGGAAACCACAAATGCCCAACATTGGAAAGAAATGGAATTCATAAAACAGATCCAAGATTAACAGAAGTCCAAAGATTAGCACCTCCACTGAATGTACAGGCCACAGATTGAATGAAGATGAGGATAAAATAGTGACTTTTTAAGACAGAACAATGGCTAGGGACCATGGAGCAACCTAACAGCTGCAAGATGAAGCAAAGAACAGCAACATACGATTGATTGTGGTCAATGAGAAAGGTGGCGGGAGGGCAAATTCCATTAAAAACTCTTCACAGAAATAATGGTAGAAAGCTTCCCAAGCATGGATAATTTGACATGAAATTATAAAAAAGCATATAGTACTACAAACAGCCATGACCCAAGTAATACCAAAAATTCAGCATAAGGACAAAATAGTAAAAGCAATTAGAAAAAACAAATCACCTATAAAGGAAAGTCCATCAGAATCACATCAGACTTCTCAACATAAACTCACAGATGAAATCAAAGAATAAATTAAACATGTCTACAATTAAGCAAAAATGCAGACACAACATGCCAGAACCCGTGGGACACAAGTTTCAAAGGAAATTTGTAGCAGTGAATTCTCAGATCAGGAAAGCATATTGAGCACAAATGAACAACCTTATGTTGCACCTCAAGCTTCTAGAAAAAGAGCAAGTTGAATTATAAAAATCAGAGCTTAAATTAATGCAATAGAGACTAAGAAAACACTACAAAGAAATAATGAATTGAAGAATTGTCTCTTTGAAAGGATAAGAAAAATTGATAACCCTTAGCCAACCTTGTCAAAAAAAGGAAAAAAAAAACCACTTAAATTCATGCAGTGAGGAATGAAAAGGGTGAAATCGTAATAGATCCTCTGGAAATTCAGAAGATCATCAGTACCTACTCTAAAAATCTTTAACTGTCATAGGATGGAAACCATAGAAGAAATGGAAATCTTTCTAGATATTTATGAATTAGCAAAGCTTAATCAAGAAGATACAAAACTTCTGAATAATCTAACACCCATTAATGAAATTGACATAATTAAAAACTTGCCACAAATAAAATCCCAGATGCTGATGGATTCACTGCTGAATTTTACAAGAAATTTAGAGAAGATTTAACACCAATACTCCTCAAACTCTAATGAAACTGAAAGGGAAGCAATTCTCCCTAACTCATTCCTGGAGGCAAGTATTCCTCTGATACCAAAATCACAAAAAGACACCACCAAAAAGAGACCCATAGGCCAGTCTCCCTAATGAATAAAAATGCAAAATCTGCAATAAGGTACATGCAACAGAATGCAGCAAACTATCAAGAAAATTATACACCATAACCAAGTGGGATTCATGCCAGGAATTCAGAGATAGTTCAATAAAAGCAAATCAATAAATATAATACACCACATTAACAGAGCCAAAGACAAAAATCACATGATCATCTCAATAGATGCAGAAAAAGCATTTGACAAAGTCGAAAACTGATTCATGATAAAACTATAGGACATCAGAACATATGGTCTTTATCTTAATCTGATAAAAGTCATCTATGACAAACCAAAAACCAACATACTAAATGGACAAAAACTGAAAGCTTTCACTAAAGTCAAGAACAAGACAAGGATGTCCACCATCATCATTCAATATAGTCCTGGAAACACTAGTCAGAGTAATTAGACAATAGAAATAAAAGGAATAAGGATGGAAAGGAAAAACTTAAAATATTTTTATTTGCAAATGACATGATTCTCAACATAGAAGGCCCTAAAAACTCCACCAAAAGACTTCTAAATTTACTTTTTATTTTTTTAAATTTTATTTTAAAGAGAATAAAACCAAAGTAAAACAGAACAAAGCTAGTCAAAAACAAACCAGTGTGACATAGGAATTCAAATCAATACAAAATCAACAATGGTTACCATAATGCCTCTTGATTTCAAAATAGCTACCCTGTAACTCCATAGTATAAAACAGAACAGAAAGACAAACAAAACAGTAATTTTCAATAAAATCAAAACAATGAATGCAAGAAAGGACTTCAAGCTAAGACAATAGTAAATCCAAAATAGCTACCATAGTACATCTTGCTATCTTTGAAATAGCTGCCCATGCCATCAGATATAACAAAATCAAACAAAATTAAAATCCAACCCAACAAAACAATGAAAATGATACAGGACATCAAAACAAGATAATATGGAATTAGCAGTGGCCACCACCTTCAGAAGGAGAGTCCTCCTAGATGCCACACTTTATATCATTATCCTCTGAATAGATGATCAGACCACCAACCCTAGACCTGCAAAGTCAGTGAAACACCAAACACCACAAGCATCAAATTGCATTTCACCTAAATAGCTATTGCTGCAGCCTGTGTTTTTCCAGATCAGCCAGTTACTTATGGGGGTGGGAGGTGGTTGGCTCTTCTTGTTTCTCAGCCTACATGCCAGAAGGGGCTAGGGTCTGGTTGTTTTCCCCAATGGCAGCAGCCAACACATTGCACTAGTTTGCAAAGATGACTGGCTTCTTGTTAACTTCTTATTCTTTTCTACCACAGTCTGTGAATGGTGCTGACTCACAGGAAAAGGCTGTCCCCCAGTAGCAGTGGCCAATGCTTGGCACTGGTTTGTTGTTGACTTCTTGTTCTCTTTCCTGACTTTAATAACCAATTTGAGTAGCATAGTTGAAAAGTAAACACTCAAAAATCAATACAAACAACAAACTCCCCAAGAGAGAAATTAGGAATTCCATACCCTTCCCAATAGCTTTCCAAAAATGAAATATTTAGGAATCAATCAAACAAAAGATATTCAGGATCTATATTTTTTAAACTGTAGCACTCTGAAAAAGGAGATTAAAGAGGATATCAGAAAATGGAAAGATACCTCAAGAACCAACATAATAAAAACAGCCATATTCCCCAAATTCTTATACAGATTTAATGCAAACCTTCAGGGTTGGTGGTCTGATTATCTATTCAGAGGATAATGATATAAAGTGTGGCATCTAGGAGGACTCTCCTTCTGAAGGTGCAAAATATGCAAAATAACAATGGCATACGTCACAGAACTATATGAAATATTCCTCAAATTCATTTCAAATTATAAAAGACATACAATAGAAAATACAATTCTCAAAAGGCAAGACAGGACATTACAATTCCTGACGAGATTAAAATACAAATCTACTGTGATAAAATTTTCTGGCAAAAAGACCTGAGGACTAGTGGAATAGATTAGAAGATGCAGACCCAGCTCCATACACATTCAGCCACCTTATCTTTGACAAAGGGATCAAAAACTCACTGGAAGAAAAATAGCCTCTTTAATGCTGCTGGAAGAATTGGCTGTCTACATACTGAAGAATAAAAGTAGACCTCTGTCTAACAATAAGTACTAAATTAAAGTCAAAATGGATCAAAGGTCTAAATATTAAAACAGAAACACAAAATCTGCTGGAAATCAGGCAAAATTCTTGAAGACATAGGTGTAAGTAGATTTTGTGAAAAAAAAAAAAAAACCCAGACTGCACAAAAATACTTCAAAGAATTCACAATTAGGATCTCATCCTATTAAAAAGCTTTTTCACAGCACAAAAAAATCAACAGAGTGAAAAGATAATCCATAGATTGGGAAAATTTTATCTAATGGTGCCTCAGACATAGGGCTTCTGTCTAGAACACAGAATGAACTGAAAGAAATTAGACCCCACATTTAAAGACCCAATCAACAAATGGGCCTCTAAAATGAATACACACTTGTCCGATGAAGAAATACAAATGACAAATAAATATATGAAAAAACATCCAACATTATTGTTTAAGAGATGAATATTAAAATAACACTGAGATTCCATCTCACTCCAGAAAGAATGACTATCATGAAGAAATCAACCAATAACAAGTGCTGGCAGGGATGTGGGGAAACACTTCTTTGTTGTCGGTTGGAGCGTAGATTGGTACAACCACTGTGGAAATTGTGGAAACCACTGTGGAGGTCCTCGGAAAACCAAGACTGGAGATTCAATTGGCTCAGCTATTCTACTTCTGGATATCTTCCAGAAGAATTGAAAACATCATGCCAAGTGATACATGTGTACCCATACTTTCTTTTTACTTACTTATACTTACTTTCTTATTACTTACTTATACTTTCTTGTTACTTATTATTTACTTTCTTATTACATTACTTATAATAGCTAAATCTTGAAAATAATCCAAAGGACAATCAAGTGAAGAATGGATTTAAAAAGGCAGATGTGGTCTTTTTATATAATGGAGTACTACTCAGCCATAAAGAAGGATACATTTGAAGCTTTTATAGGTAAATGGATACAATTTGAAACGATACTCATAAGTGCCGTAAATCAAATTTACATGGGTAAACATCTTATTTTCTCCCTTGTGTGAGAAGTTGGATGAGTAAATGAGGTCTAAAATATATAATAGATATTGTGAAATGAGAAGAAACTGTTAAAATGAAAAAGCACCTAGAATGAATGAAATGGGAACAGACAGTAGGAAAAAAGGGAAGAATGCAAATCACTTATACTATTAATATCTCTTAGTTCAATTAAAAGGAAGGTTTGGCTAATATCAATTGGAGAAATTTTATACCCATATCTTCTACCCTGAACTACTTAAAATATAACAACATATAATGTATTAACTATTATTATTGTCCTATTATTTTGCTATAAAACTTAGTTAACTTTTTTCCATAAACAAACAGAGGTCCCATTTGACCCAGCTATTACACTTCTGGTTATATTCTCAGAAAAATGAAAAGCATTGTACCACAGTGATAGCTAAATCCATGGAAACAAGTCAAATACCCATCAACTGAGAAATGGGTAAAGAAGATGTGTGTGTGTAAATATATATATGTATGTATATAATGGAGTAGTACTCAGTCGTGAAGAATCAATTTGAGGTATTTTTAGATAAATGGATACAACTTTAGACCGTACTCTTTAAATGAAATAAATCAGACTCACGTATGTCAACATCACATTGTCTCCCTGGTGTGAAAAACGAAAAAGCAAATAAGGAACAAAATATACAATAGATATTGTGAAATGGGAAGAAATTGTTCAACAAGAAAGGAGGAAAGAAAGGAAGGGAAAAGGAAAAATGATTTTAAAAAGGATAAAATGGAAACAAAGCTATATAAACGGAGGGGAAGATGTGTACAAGAGAAGATGGGATTACGGAAAATAGAAGTATCAAGGATCGGTATAGTCTTAACACCCGGTGACTGGCCAGCAACAATAAAATTAAACTCAAGTATATATGTGAAATAGTGAGATAAGATGACCACTTGCTGACTTGTTCTGAAGATGTTTGGCGCTTAGTGACTGTCACACTTCACAAATTTTTTCCTGAGGAAAACACAGAAGCTGCTTTGAAAGCAAAAGTGCTGTGCTCGCTTCGGCAGCACATATACTAAAATTGGAACGATACAGAGAAGATTAGCAAGGCCCCTGCGCAAGGATGACACGCAAATTCATGAAGTGTTCCATATTTTTACCACCTTATCTTTGATAAAGGAGCCAAGCAGGTTCACTGGAAGAACGACAGTCTCTTTAATAAATGGTGCTGGAAAAACTGGCTCTCCATTTGCCGAAAACTAAAGCTAGACCCATGTCTATCACCATGTACTAAATTAAAATCTAAATGGGTCAAAGATCTGAATATTAAAACAGAAACACTAAATCTATTGGAAGACAAATTAGGTAGAAACCTTGGAGACATAGGAGTAGGTAAAGAATTCATGAACAGGACTCAAACCGCACGGGAAATACTTCCCAGAATCAATAACTGGGACCACTTCTTATTAAAAAGTTTCTGCATGTCAAAAGAAATCTCCAGCACAGTGAAAAGAAAACCCACAAACTGGGAAAAGATTTTAGTGAACTCTCTCTCAGACAAGGGCCTCTTGTCTAAAACATATAAAGAATTAAAGAAACTCAGACCTCCAAAATTCAAAGATCCAATCCAAAAATGGGCATCTGAGATGAATACGCAATTCTCAGATGAAGAAATGCAAATGGCAAATAAATACATGAAAAAATGTTCATCATCATTGGTCATTAGAGAAATGCAAATTAAAACCACACTGAGATACCATCTCACTCCTGAAAGAATGGCCAGGATCAAGAAAACCGACAACAAATGCTGGAGAGGCTGTGGGGAAAAAGGAACTCTCCTACACTGTTGGTGGGAGTGTAGACTGGTGCAGCCTTTGTGGAGGTCAGTCTGGAGATTTCTCAAAAAGCTGGGATTGGAAGTCCCATTTATTCCAGCTATTCCACTTCTAGGCATATTCCCAGAAGAACTGAAAGCATCATACCACAGTGATATATGTGCACCTATGTTTATAGCAGCACAATTTGTAATCTCCAGATCTTGGAAACAACCCAAGTGTCCATCAACTGAGGAATGGATAAAAAAGTGGTGGTATTTCTATACAATGGAGTATTATTCAGCAAAAAGAAGGATCACATTGAGATATTTATCAATAAATGGGCACAGCTTGAGACCATACTCATAAGTGAAATAAATCAATCTCGCATGTGTGAATACCGAATAGTTTCCCTAATGTAAGTAATGATTCAAATATATAAAAATATGTGGTAATCATGATTCCCCATTATGTGGCCTTGAAGCCTTATAAAGTTTTCACTTATTAATTAGAAAGGCTTTATTCTGGGCTTCTTGATATGGAAATATTTGAAGCTATAGTATTTGAAGTTTTATCCAAATATTTCAAGGAAAAAGACAGACACTATGGTGACTACTATTAAGTCGGGTTATTTGGTGGTGAAGCACTAGGTTGCTGAAACAGTCATGCTTTGACCTGTATTGTTATATTGTTATCTCCTGTTTTATCTCAATCTCTCCCTTATTCTTTAAAAAAATTATTTAGTTATTTCTTATGTTTGTTTTAATTAAGGGGAAAAATTTAAAAAATTAGCAGGATATATGATAGTAACTCTTTTTTATTTCCTATTAACTTGTTTTGAAGTCCTGTAATACTCCCACGATCTTGTTTTGACTGATTAGACTCTGTTCCATTCTGTATGATAGTATCAAGTTTGAGGGTATAGGCAACTACTTTGAAGGCAATAAGACTCACTAAGATGCCCATTCTGGTTTGACTATTGTCTCCTTTGGAAGTCCTGTAATGTTTACAATGCCTAAGTTTTATTGGTCTTGTTCTCTACTGTTTTATCCAACTTTATAATATCTAATGAGATAGACAATTCTTTTTAAGGAAACAAGAGACAACGTTGATAACCATTGTTGATAACCTTGTACTCTGTTCTACATCATGTGCTATGTCTATCCTTGGTTTTGACTGACAGCTTTGTTTTGCCATATTTGACTTTATTCTCTCCCCCCCCAAAAGTAATAAGAACTAAGGAGTAATAAAATCCAAAATGTGTAAATTTTGTTGTAAAAAAGAGAGGGGAAAAAAAGAGCTCTAACGGATATAACAGCAAGTGTGTTTGGGGGTGTTAAATGGCTGACTGTATTAATGTTTTTGGATCATTGAACGCAGCTGTTTGCAGTCTCTCTGTTTGAATGTCCACTTTGTATTCTTTGATACTGTGATTTGAGCAACTATTTCCAAGATGATAATATGTAATCTATTAACAGGTGATTTCTTACTGTTATGTTTTTTTTTGTAGTTCTGTATTACGTGTACCCTTATATCGCTTTGTTTTGTTTTGTGTTTTTCTCTTTTTCCTCTTAAATAAAATTTTTAAAAAAAGAAAGCAAAAGTGCTGCTCATTAATTGGAAAAGCTTGAGCTGTCTGAAAAAAAAAATGACAAGCTTTGTAGAGGAGAGGAAGAAGAAATCCCTCTTAAGGGAGGAAGGACATTGGTTGCTTTACACTGAAAAACAGGCAGATAAATGAGGTAGTGAGGCTAAGTCAGTCCTCAGTGCTGGCTCTTCAGAAAGATGGGCATTGTTATATGGTAGGAAACATGTAGGGAGGCTGTCCCTCAGCAAAGGATACTAGTAGGACCTAGGAGTCCTGTGCTTAAAGATGAAAGGAACGGACAGGTAAAGAAACCGTGCAAACTGGGATACTCTGAAGTGCCTAAAATGGGTTAAGGACAAAAAGGGAACGTGTTCCAGTGCACTGTCACTGCATGAAGATTTGTTGCAACCCTTGATCCACAACTGTAGTGAGGAAACAAGGGCCACAAGAGATGAGTGTCCATAACATTTTAGTCAGTGGTGGAAAAGATATATGACAATGACAGTGTAAGACTGCACTGCACAGTGTGATGTCATGATTTGTGTAGATACAGTCTCACATTGTTTATGATACAGATCACATAAAGACACCCTTCTCAGAGTGTGTCACCCATGCTAAGCAGTGCATGACTGTTTATTATGTGCCAGGGTTACTGGGTCCAGGTGCTGGGAATATCGCAGGAATAAACACAAGAATATCTGGCACTGAAGAGTTTTCTTTCTAGATGAGAAAAGACCAATGAACAATTCACAGAATAAGAAAGTAAGTTAAATAGTATGAAAGTAAATTAAATGGTATTTTAGAAGTTAAAAATGCTAGATTAGAAAAGATTGTTCAACTATTGCAACCTGCTGGAGACAATGTGGTGGTAGTAGAGGTGGTGTGAAGAGGTGAGATTCTGAAGGTAAAATCGGCAATATATAGTAATATATGAGAAAGATCATCTTCTTTTCTTAAAATAGGCTTCACATTATTAATGCCTGTTTTCATCACTGAGTGTATTTTTTCCTTTGATGACACTAGTTTCCAACTGTATGTTTAAACAAACTATATGCAGTATTTGCAGCAACTAATTAGTTTAGGATTAAGCTTTAAAACAGCATTTTTCCATACTACCTACCAAAGCTCAACAACTGCCAACTCCTGTGCTGATGTCTTTTCTCCTTCTATTCTCACATGTTATTACACAAATTTACACAGATAATTTGAATTACTTAGCACATTATATAGTATTTTACAAACTGACCTGGCCTACTCTTCCTTCTCATATATTACTATATAGGAAGGACTTTATTAACACCTAGAAATAGTCATATACTTCCAAGAATTAATATGAATATCTTTATAAGAACTCAAAATTATTTTTAAATGTGCAATTTATTCATAAAGAAAAATATTACATACAGTTAAAATTGGATAGTGATGTGCAAGGCACATACTTATAATTCCAGCCCTTAGTAATCTGAAGCAGGAAGATCACCACCAGGACGTGATCAGCCTGGGCTACATAAAGGATTCAACGTTATCTGAATTACATAGTGATGCTCTGTTTCACTACCTCAAAAGAAAAACAAAAGAATAAAATTGGAGAGTATGATTAAAATACATAGAGAATCATGTACAGACTTAAATTTGTTGATATAATATATCATAAAATTATATCCTTAATAGACCTATATTTATAATACCAGTAAATCAACTATAAATGTGACAGAAATCTCCTGGAAACCTTTCTGAAAAACAAAGGACAAGTACTAAATTTTTCATATCTCAAAAAGAAAATAGAATTTCCCTTTCTATTTTTTTGGGACACATTAGAGAGTCACAGTCATTTAAGTATGAAATGAGACAGCATATAGAAACACTAAATTTATAATAAATATCAAGAAACACTTCTCCTTCACTCTAAATCATTTGATATGGCTGGTAATATAGATTAAATAAGAGGTGCTAGTCATTCATTTATGGTGGTAAATTGTGCATTTGATGAGCCAAGTAAACCTGATTTCTGCATCACAACTATTCAAAGATACACACTATGTAGATAAAAGATTAAATTACAAAATAAGAAACTACACTGCATAAGAAAGTGTAAGAAAACAATTTTTCATCTAGGCATGGAGAAAAATTCAGGTATCAATTTGTGAAACTGTTAAGGTGAGGGGCCAGGAATTTAGTTCAGAGGCATAAGCACCTGCTGGGCAAGCACGAGGTCATGAGTTCGATCTCCTTTACCAAAAAACAAAACAAAAACTGTTAAGGTAACTTTGAAAGATGCAAGGAGAGTAACAGGACTTCTGTTCAGCAAATAAAATCCTTGATGAAGTTAACTTGCAGATTGTAAACCATACAAGGTATTTTCATTCTCTACAAATGAAAACACATACCTGGAAAATATTTATTTATTTTTTTGTTTTTGTCTTTTTCCTTTTTATTGGTACCGGGGATCGAACTCATGACTGCCTGCTTGCAAGGCAGGCGCTTATGCCACTAGCTAAATCCCCAGCCCCAAAATATTTTATTTTTAAAAAGTGTCCTCATCACTGTAGAAGACTACCTGGGCACCTCTCCTTGAATGCAGAACAATTGCTGCAACACTACTTAAAGTGAATCTTATTTTCATATACCAATATATACAGAGCTGGTTATGTAGTATTTTCTTCTCTCTTCAACTGGCTCTAAGCCATGAGAATAAGGCCAGCTGAAGTACTGATACATAAGGGGCCATTCTGACAGTCTCTTCTTTCCTTACATAGTGCTCTCTGTAAAAGATCTGAGCACAGCGGGATGGCAGTGCCAGTCAGCTCCAGGAATGTCAACTGGTGTAAACCTCAAAATAAAGAGGCTATGAGTCCCCAGGGTACAAAAGTTTACATTTCAAAAACTGAAGCAACAGTCTCCTAAAACAGTTCAAATGCTACCTTAATTGTATGCAGATTGAATTTGCAAAACTGTTAAGATTGATCCTTCTCCATGTCATTCTCCCTGCATTTTGAAAGATTCATGAGAGAAATCAGACATTACCCACAAGGTAAAAATATCCTCAAATACTGTCAGATTCCCCATAACAAACCTAGAACTGATCACCTTTCCTCATTAAATTATTCCTCTGAGTATTGGTGTACAGTAATACTGTGGGTCTCCAAAACTTATTGTCCGTTTACCGTCTTGTTGATTCATTTCTGGAAAATATGAATTAATTTCTTTTCTCCCTGTATTCTACCCTAGTGACTGACTGAAGGTCTGTTTGTGAAAGTCTGGCAGGGAGGCTAACAGCATCAGATTTTGGTCCCTGAGCTGGGAGGGGATCTGGCTTCACTATTGTTGAGGGTTTAGTGATTCAAGTCAGATTTTTGTTCATTTCTGTTTACTGGATATGAGAGATTTTGTCAATATGTAAATCAAAGAAGATGCTGTTAGAGCTCTCACCTACTTCACGTCTACAATTGAAAAATACTGTGATAAAACATCAGTGCCAAAATCTCTGTGAATCAGGCCATTCTTATTACTATCAATTAAGCAAATGCACCTTGTTTATGGTGCTAAAAATCTCAACACCTTGTTATGTCACCTTGGAATTCAATAATGTCGGTATTCAAATATTCCATTCAATAGAGAAGATATACTACAGAGCCTTTTTAGGGTTCTGGGACTGTCTACATGAAAATGTCTGTCACAGAGACTTTCAGGAGGATAGTAGACTGGTGAACAGCAGAGAAAGAGCTGCTCTGTGATTTGATGTCAACACTGGAATATAGCAATATGAGGAAGAAGAGGAGGGAAATGTGCCCCCTGGACACAAGAAGGATCTCAAGTGACATTGAAGCCCACAGGGAGAGTGAAGAGAGAAACTTCAACAAAGAAGAAGGTGGAACAGAACAATAGATGCTGAGGAATTCTGTGGTTGGTGAGTGGTGCAGTTCCAATATCCTGCAGGAAAGAGCAATTGATGGAGCCATCTTAGAGAGGAGCCAACTCAGCTCTGAACTGAGAATGTCTGCTGGCTCCATCTAGTGGCTCGCAGCCAGTTCAAGTCCACAGAAGGTGCACCCACTACTTGCAGGCTGAACAGATCTGGTTCCAGCCTCATGGCCAGAAACCAGCCTGATCTTCAGAGCAAATAAAGGTGCAGACTTGCTGGGATCATCCACTACTCTGCTGTAAAGCTACTGTTGTCTTTCTGGGATTAATCAACATGGATCTGGACTCTGCCCACATTGCTACCAGTGACAGCAGAGACACCTTATTTGCTTTTCTTTTCTTCCTCTTCTTTTCTTTTCCTTCCTTTTCTTTTTTCTTTTCTTTCTTTCTTTTTTGTTGTTGTTTCTTCATTGAGAAAGTCTGTCATAATCAAGGCACAAGCATGTCCTCTAGACTCTCCTGATTTGGATGAGCAGATTTTAGGAGCAATCAACTCCAGTATTCCAAATTTCCTACAGTTTTGGATAATTGCCCTTAAGGTATATAGCTTCATTCATGGTAGGCTACTTGGGGTCAAATAACCATCAATACATGGAGCCATTCCTGCACTCTGGAGCTACAATATGGAAATCACAATCTCTGTTCAGTGTTCCCACACCAGTCACTATAGCCAGTTGAACTTTATGTTCCTTCCACACATCTTTGATCCATGTTTTTATACATGTTTCTAGCTGGAATTACAAGAAATATAGGATTTTTAAAAAAATATTTTCTTCAGTGTATATGATTTAGAGATAGTTTGTCTTGCCACCCCCCAAAATCTAACCTCAAATTGCCTAGCATTAGGTTCCTAAAAATAAGTAATATATATATATATATATATATATATATATATATACATATATCCTCCTCCTCCTCTTCTTCTTCTTCTTCCGCCTCCTCCTTCTCCTCCTTCTCCTCTTCCTCCTCCTCCTTCTTCATCGTACTAGGACCTTCAGGCTGAGCTGCATTCCCAGTTCTTTTATTTTTAAAGTTTGAGAGTGTCTCACTTAGTCAATAAACTTGGCATGGTGACTTCAAACTTGTAACCCTTCTATTTCAGCCTTCCAGTGTACTGGGAATATAGCAAGCACCCCTACATCTGACTCAGAATCAATTTTTTTTGCTACCAGGAATCAAACTCACAACCTCCTGCTTGGCAGGCAGGTGCTTATTTTAATATGCCAGTCTTCTTTTTTTTGTTTTTTGTTTTTGGAAAAAGAAAAACAAAATAATAGAATAACAATATTAATATATTGAGTCTTGTTATTTTTAAAATAGTTACTCAGAGGATAAGATATGGGTATAAAAATTTTTCCTAAAGATATTATCATGAACTTTTCATTTCAATGAACTCAGAACAACTAATAGTATAAATATCTTTTATTTTTCCTTTTCCCTTCTTCCTTTCCTCCATCCTAGTTCCTTTTCCTTTTTGAACAATTTATTTTCTTTTCACAATATCTATTGTGCATTTTAGACCTCACTTACTCTTTCAGTTTCTCACAGTAGGTAGACAATATGGTGTTTAAATATGTAAGTCTGATTAATTTCACTTAAGGGTATGGTCTTGGTTGCATCCATTTACCTAGAAAAGTCTCCAGTTTATCCTTTATGACTGAGTAGTGCTCTATTGTATAAAAATGCCACATCTTAGGGTGATGGTGAATCATTTATAAATGGTGCCCAAGTAGGACTCAAAGCCCAAGTTTCAGGAGGGTGAACGAGTACTGTGCTTTCATAGGCCTCTTTTTTATGAAGCAAAGTGTATAAAGGTTGCCATAAAGGACAAACAAAATACTTTATACACTACAGTGGTTGGAATAAAAAAATGGGATTAGTGGGTTCCAGAAAGTAGAGCAGTCAAGTATGTAGACACCAATTTGCAGAAACAGTGAGAACTTCAAAAGGCCTATCAGGAGCAATATGCAGAGGGAAAGATGAGAGGGGCTGCTTCAGGAAAAAAGACAGCTGGTGTGCAACAGAAAAATGTGGGCCTAAAAACTAAAAAGAACAAACAAAAAACTCCTGGTCATGGAAATGGTAGAAGTACCAGTGAGACACCTCAGCCTCCTCAGAAGTAGAGGCTCAGGTAGATCCTACTGTTGAAAATGAAGAAACATGTATGAACAGAGTTGAAGTTAAAGATTCCTGAAGAGCTAAAACTGTGGCTTGTTGATGACTGGGATCTAATTACCAGACAGAAACAGTTGTTTTATTTTCCTGCCAAGAAGAATGTGGACTGCATTTTACTGGACTATGCAAATTATAAGTGATCTCACAGAAACATGGATAATGAGTATGCAGTTAATAAGATTGTAGCAGGAATTGATACTTCAGTGTCATGCTGGGTACTCAGCTCCTCTACAAATTTAACAGACCACAGTATGCTGAGATCCTTGCTGATCACCCTGATGCACCCAGGTCCCAGGTGTATGGAGCATCACACCTGAGATTATTTGTTGAATTGTAGTAATGTTGGCCTATATGCCTCTGGATGAGAAAAGCCTTGCTTTATTACTGAATTATCTTCACCATTCAACTCAACAACGTTGTTTAGTGCTAATGATTATGAAGTGGCCCCTCCTTAGTATCAGGAATGTGAGGCACTCTCACCCATGTCTGGATCTCTGTCCACACATTTTTGTTCCTAGTCTTTTTCTTGTACAAATGATGTACTTTGAAGATGTTAGTGTATAACAGAGTTGATGTTCATTTTGTTTGTTTTTTAAACAGAGAAAATAAAAAGATTTACAGCTCCCTTTTTCTGTTTTTTTTTTAAATTTTAAAGAGGGAAAAATTAAACATAACAAAACAACATCAGAAAGCAATGAAAGAGACACAGATTTCAAAGCAAGACAACTGCAGATCTTCACTACCTATCATATTGTCTCTTGTTTTCTTCCAAATAGTTGTTCATATCTTCACATACAGTGAATTCATACAAAGCAACATAGAATAAAACTTATCTGAACAGGATGATGAAGGCATTTTAGGTCTTCAAGACCAGACAAAAAGGAACTCAGTAATGGCTGTCATAGTGTCTCTCATTCTCTTCAAAATAGCTGTCAATATGTTCACATATGTTGAAATTTAAAAAAACAAAACAGACTAAAATCATGCTGAAGAAAGAAAATAGTATTACTGTATTTCACATCATGACACTATGGAGTCAGCACTGAGTACCATAGTGTCTCTTTTTCCTCAAAGTAGTTGTTCATTTCATCATGCATTATATAATCAGTTCTCATAAATTGTTTAGAAGTTCTATGCATGCATGAGTCTCTACATGTATATCTATCCTTTCTGTATTAGAGGGAAAAACAAAACAAAGCAAGACAAAACAAAATAAATTCCTAGAAAAACATTAAATGAAAAAGTCATATAAAACCACAATACAAGATGATCTACAATGGTTACTATGATGTCATTTGTTATCTTCAATAGAATTGTCTATATCATCAGGCATAGTATATTTGGACATAGCAGTACATAACAATATTAATTAAAACAAAACATTGGAGATATTATAAGACTTCAAAAGCAGGTAATAGTCAAACCAGATAATAGTCAAACCAGAGTGGGTATCCTAGTGAATCTTTTTTTTTTTTTTGTCTTTTTCCTTTTTTTATCGGTACCAGGGATCGAACTCACGACTGCCTGCTTGCAAGCAGACGCTTATGCCGCTGAGCTAAATCCCCAGCCCCTACCCTAATGAGTCTTGTCATCTTCAGAGTAGTGGTCTCTACTCTCAGACTTGATACTATGAATCATAACAGATTCAAATAAAATCAGTCAATACAAGACAGCAATCCAACAAACCAGATTCAAATAAGATCAGTCATAATAAGATAGGGTAAGTTAATAGGAAATTAACAATGGTTACCATAATACATCCTGCTATATTTGGGATAGCTGCCTGTGCCCCCAAATCTGATACAAGTAGACAAACTGGAAGAGAATACAATCAAAGTAAACAAAATGGTGAGGATAATGTGGATTTTAAATTTTAAATAATGTGGATTTTAAATGTGGGTACACTATTAACAATATCCTCTGCCTTTTTTACACAATTCCTCTCCTTTCACTTTCACAGGGTGCACTGTACATTTTGGGTCCCACTAACTCCTTTAGTTTTTAGATGAGGGAGCAACCTGATATTTACCTAAGTGGTTCTGAACATTTTTACCCCGGGCTTGATCTTAAGTTGTATTAACTTACCTATAAAAGCCTCAAGTGTTCTTTCATTATAGCTGAGTAGTTCTCCACTGCACAAAAGTATCATGTCTTTCCTACCTATCTGCAGGAGCTGGACGAGTTGGCCCTATTTCTCTCTCTCTCTCTTTTTTAAAGAATTTTATTTAAAGAGAAAAAAAAAGCAAAACAGAAAAGGGTAGAAGTAATACAGAATTTCAAAAATCCCAAAATTAAAGCATACAAAAGTGGACATTCAAACAGTGAGACTGCAAACAGTTCTGTTCAATGATCCAACAAAAACTTAGTAATATGGTTATCTGTCTTACACACTTAAACATACATGCAGTTATATCCCTTAGAGCACTTTCTTTTCCTCTCTTTTCTATAATAAAAATTACACATTTTAGGTTTTATTACTCCTACAGTTTTTATTACTTTGTTTGAAGAGAATAAAGCCAAATGTGACAAAACAAAATAGAGTCAGTTAAAGCAAGAATAGACATAGTATATGGTGTAAAAACAAAATACAAGGTGATCAACAGTGGCTACTATAATGCCTCTTGCTATCTTCAAAAGAATTGCCCATATCTTAAAGAGGGTAAGATTAAACATAACAAAACAGAACAAAACAAATCTTAAGGAAACAATTTTAAGAAGCACGGATTTCAAAGAAAGTCCACTGGAGATCTTCACTGTCTGTCTTATTGTCTCTAGTTTTCTTCCAAATAGTTGTCCCCATCTTCACACACATTGAATACATACTGAACATTATAGAACTAGTCTAATCATAACAGGATGATGAAGGCTTTTTAGATCTTCAAGACCTAACATTGGGAAAGTCAATAGTGACTGCCATAATGTCCCTCATTCTCTTCATAGCAGCTGTCCTTACCTTTACGTATGCTGAAATTGGACATAAGAGACTAGACTAATGTCACTCTGAACAGTGAATAATAGTTTTGATAGATTTTAGATCATAATGCTACAGAATTAGCACTGTGTATCTTAGTGTTTCTTCTTCTTCTTCTTCTTCAGAGTATCTGTTCATTACATCGTGCATTATATACTCTTTTCCTGTAAACTGTTTAGAAATTCTCCTCATGTGTGAATCTCTACATGTATATCTATCCTTTCTGTATTATCGGGAAAAACATCATAACAAGACAAAAAAACCCAAATTATTAAAAAAACATGAAATGAAAAAGACATATAAACCCCAATATTAGGTGATCTACAGTATGTACTATGCTTTCTCTTGTTATTTTCAATAGAGTTGTCCACATCATCAGATATATAATAACTGAACATAGCAATTTTAATAAAAACACAACTTTGGAGACATTGTAGGGCTTCAAAAGCAGTTAATAATCAAATCAGAATGGGTATATTATTACATCTTGTCATCTTCAGAGTGGTTGCCTCTACTCTTATACTCGAGTTTATCGAGCACACCAAATTCAAATAAAATCAGTCAAGGCAAAACAGCAGTTTAGAGTTCTGGAGGCTGAGTGGCCTGTGGTGTCCCGCACTGACCCCTAAAACCTAGGGAGCTTGGGATCCTTGCTGAGGCCTGGAGCCCGGCCAAGGAACTTTGCAGCTTCCTGCTGCACTGGACCAGCTTAGCAGGTCTTGAGCCCGCCTGCAACAACTGCCCCACTCTCTACCATGCTTGACGTACTATGGGATCCCTGGCCTGCTGGCGCCCTAAGGTCCAGAGGCTGAGTGGCCTGTGGTGAGTGTCCCCGCACAATCCCCCAAACCAGGGAGTTTGGGATCATTGCTCCCACCAGCCAAGGAATTTCACAGCTTCCTGCCACACTTAATCTGCACCATAGGGCTTGGGCCCTTCTGCTCAACCCCCAGTGACCATCTCTCAATCTGGGGAAATGGGCAGCCAGGATCCCAGGAGCTGAGGGCATAGAAGAGGATTTCCAACAGACCCTGGGGGAAGCCTTGGAATAATACTTGAAACATGGAAATATAGAAAAATGACAAAACGAAAAACTAAAATACAATCTCAAACCTCCAGCCCATCCCAAGAAACCCTAGGAGATATGTACACAGCAGAAAATATATGCCATACACCCGAAATACCTGACAAAATGGCAACTGAAATAAAGAAGCAACTCCAGGAAGCTTTAAAGGAATTCAAACTACAAATAATCTCCCAAGTAAAAGAAGAAATGATAAAAGAAATGAAAGAAATGCTGCATATATCTAAAGAAGGCACAGTTTAAAAATTGGAGGAATTAAATAAAAAGATAGAATCCCTGGTTGAACAATATAAGAAACAAACACAGTACATAAACTAGATGCAAAGAGATATACAGGAAATCAAATGTTCCATTGAAAGTTGTAAAAACTGCATCAATGAAAGTGAAGATAGAATTTCAGACCTTGAAGACAAGATTGCAGCTAGTGAACAGGAAAGGAAAGATCTTTTAAAAATAACAAGGAATCAGGAAATAACAATTCAACAACTGCAAGATGATGCAAAGAAAAACAATATACAATTGATAGGGATAAATGAAAAATAAGGGGACAACATAGAGGATGTCAAGAGGATATTTAGAAAGTAATAGCTGAAAATTTGCCAAACATGAGAATGGAAACTGATATCAGGACCAGTGAAGCATATAGAATTCCAAATAGCCACAACCAAAATAAAACTACACTCAGACATACAATAATCACCATCCCAGAAATCCAACATTAGAATGGAATATTAAAAGCTGTCAGAGAGAAAAAACAGATCACCCATAAAGGAAAACCTATCAGAATTACAGCAGACTTCTCAGCACAAACAATAAAGTCAAGAAGAGCATGGAGTGAAATATTTCACATCCTAAAGGAAGATGATTTCCAACCTAGACTGATGTACCCTGCAAAACTGTCCTTCAAAATCAATGGAGAAATAAGATACTTCCATGACAAAGTACAGCAGAATAATTTCATGATCACCAAGAAAATGCTGCAGAGAATACTGAAAGACAGATTAGATACATTGAGGAAAAAACCACTAAGGAAAGCAGACAGAATGGAAAGATAAAGATGCAACAGCAGCAAGATAACATGTCAACAATAAACCAACATATAACAATTAATGTAAGTGGTCTCAATGCACCAATTAAAAGAAACACTAGCAGAATGAATCAAGAAACAAAATCCAACGATATGCTGTCTACAAGAAACCCATCTAACCCAAAAGGATACTAATAGACTGAAAGTCAAAGGATGGAAAACAATATTTCATGCCACAGGAACTCCCCCAAAAGAGCAAGGGTAGCTATTTTGTTTGCAGACAATGTGAACTTTAAACCAATAATGATCAGAAGAGATAAAAAGGTCACTACATACTGGTTAGGGGAAAACTTCAAGAGGAAGAGACAACAGTCTTAAATATATATGCACCAATTCCAGAGCACCCAGTTATATAAAGCAAGTATTAACAGAAATCAACAACCAAATTATCAGTAATACAATTATAAAAGGAGACCTTAACACACCATTGACACCAAGGCACAGATCAACCAAACAGAAAATCAGCAAAGAAATAACAGAAGTGAATCACACCTGTGAACAAATGTACTTGATAGACATACACAGAGTGTTCCATCCAACAACATCAGAATACACATTCTTCTCAGCAGCATATTGGTCATTCTCTAAAATGGACCATATATTAGCTCACAGAACGTATTTAGATAAATTGAAAAGAGTTGAAATTATCCCTTACATGTTATTGGTTCATAGCACCATGAAATTACAAATTAGTGATAAAAGATACTTCAAAGATCCCACAAACACATGGAAACTGAATAACACACTCTTGAGTAATCAATTGGTCACAGGGGAAATTAAGTACTTAAACAATAGCTACAAGCAAATGAAAATACAAATAAAAATTACTGGAATCTGTGGGATGCAATGAAAGCAGTCCTCAGAGGAAAATTTATTGCACTGAGTTCTCACATCAGGAAAACAGAACAAATACAAATAAGTAACCTGATGTTACACCTCAAACATCTAGAAAAAGAAGAGCAAGTCAAGCCCAAAGCCAAAAGAAGGGAGGAAATTGTAAAAATCAGAGAAGAAATCAATGCAATAGAGACTAAGAAAACAATCCAAAGAATCAACGAATCAAAGAGTTGGTTCTTTGAAAGAATAAATAAAATTGAAAAGCCCCTAGCCAACCTTATTTTAAAAAGGGAAGAAAAAGCTCATTCATTCAATAAGGAACGAAAACGGTGAAATCACTACAGGCTATGTAGAAATACAGAAGATCATCAACACCTATTTCAAAAACCTTTACTCTCATAGGTTTGAAAATACAGAAGAAATAGACAGGTTCCTAGAAACATATGAAGTACCAAAGCTGGATCAAGAAGATGTAAAACTGCTGAATAACCCAATTTCTAATAATGAAATTGAAAATGTAATTAAGTCCTTACCTACAAAGAAGAGCCCAGGCCCAGATGGATTCATTGCAGAATTCTACAAGAAGTACAAAGAAGACTTAACGAGGACACTCCTCAAACTCTTCAATGAAATTGGAAGGGAAGCAATCCTTCCTAAGTCATTGCTGGAAGCAAGTATTACTCTAGTACCAAAACCTGAGAAAGACCCAACTTAAAAAGAGAACTACAGACCAGTCTCCCTAATGAACACAGATGCAAAAATCCTCAATAAAATATTGGCAAATATGACGCAGCTAATTATCAAGAAGATTATACACCATGACCAAGTGAGATTCATCCCAGGCATGCAGGGGTGGTTCAACATATGTAAATCAATAAATGGAATCCACCATATAAATAAGGCCAAAAGTAAGAATCACATGAGTATCTCTATAGCTGCAGAAAAATCTTTTGATAAGGTCCAGCATTCATTTATGAGAAGAACCTTACAGAAAATTGGAATAGATGGTCTTTGCCTTAATATAATAAAGGCCATCTATGACAAACAAACAGCCAGGATCATACTAAATGGTCAAAAATTGAAGGCCTGTACCTTAAAACAAGGATGACAAGGACATCCCTTATCATCACTTCTATTTAATATACTACTGGAAATACTAGCCAGAGAAATTAGACAAGAGAGAGAAATAAAAGAGGGTAAAGATAGGAAAAGAAGAAGTTAAATTATCATTATTTGCAGATGACATGATACTATACATAGAAAACCCCCAAAAGACTCCACTGAAAGACATTTAGATATAATAAATTCAATAATGTAGCTGGATACAAAATCAATACTCAAAAATCAATAGCATTCTTATACACTAACAACAAAATCACTGACAGAGAAATAAGAGAAGCCACACCATTCACACTAGCAACCAAAAAAATGAAATATTTATAATTACTCTCATGAAAGAATTGAAAGACCTATACAGGGAAAATTATAATACACGGAAAAAAGAAATTGAAGATGATCTCATAAAATGGAAAGACATCCCATGCTCATGGATAGGAAGAATAAATATTGTGGAAATGGCTATTCTCCCAAAACTGTTATACAGTTTCAGTGCAATCCCAATAAAAACACCATCAACATACCCCATAGACCTAGAGTAATCACTCCTAAAATTCATGTAGCGCAAGAAGAGACCTAAAATAGCAAGGACAGTTCTAAGCAGCAAAGACAAGGCAGGAGGCATCACAATCCCTGACTTGAAGTTATACTACAAAGCAACCATAGTAAAATCAACATGGTACTGGAATCAAAACAGAGTCGAAGATCAATGGAATAGAATAGAAGATACAACCACAACTACAAACACACTCAACCACTTTATTTTTGATAAAGGGGCCAAACAGGTTCATTGGAAGAAAGACAGTCTCTTTAATAAATGGTGCTGGAAAAACTGGCTCTCTATATGCCGAAAACTAAAACTAGACCCATGCCTATCACCATATATTAAAATAAAATCTAAATGGATCAAAGATCTGAATATTAAAACAAACACAAAATCTATTGGAGGACAAATTGAGTGAAAACCTTCAAGACATATAAGTAGGTGGAGAATTTCTGAACAGGAATCAAATTGCATGGGAAATACTTCACAGAATCAATAACTGAGATCACCTCTTATTAAAAAGTTTCTGCATGTGAAAAGAAATCTCCAGCATAATGAAAAGGAAATCTACAAACTTGGAAAAAATCTTAGTGAATTGTCCCTCAGAAAAAGGACTTCTGTCTAAAACATATAAAGAATTTAAAAAATCAGACCCCCAAAATTCAAAGATCCAATCCAAAAATGGCATGTGAAATGAATACACAATTCTCAGGTGAAGAAATACAAATGGCAAATACATACATGAAAAAATATTCATCATCATTACTCATTAGAGAAATGCAAATTAAAACAACACTGACATTCCATCTCACTCCAGAAAGAATGGCCAGCATTAAGAAAACTCCCAACAATAAATGCTGGAGAGGCTTTGGGTAAAAAGGAAATCTCCTGCACTGTTGGAGTGTAGACTGGTGCAGCCATTGTGGAGGTCAGTCTGGAGATTTCTCACAAAGCTGGGATTGGAAGTCCCATTTGTTCCAGCTATTCCATTTCTAGGCATATTCCCAGAAAAACTGAAAGCATCATACCACAGTGATATATGTGCACCCATGTTTATAGCAGCATAATTTGTAATAGCCATATCTTGGAAATAACCTAAGTGTCCATCAGCTGAGGAATGGATAAACAAGTTGTGGTATTTTTATACAATGGCGTACTATTCAGCTATAAAGAAGGATCACATTGAGATATTTATAAATAAATGGGTGCAGCTTGAGACCATACTCATAAGTGAAATAAATCAAAAGTCACATGTATGAATACCGTTTCCTTAGTGTAAAAAAGGATATGAATACATAAAAGTATGTGGTAATCATGATTCCCCATTATATGGCTTTGAAGCCTTACAATGTTTTTACTCATTAATTGGATTGGTTTTATTGTGGCTTGCTTGATTTTATTGTCTGCGATGGTATGAACAGCTATTTTGAAGAAAAAAGGACATCATAATAGCTAATGCTAATTTAATATCATCTTGTTTTGAAGTCCCATCAAGCTTTTGTTCTTCTATCTCCATTGGTTTTATCATGTGTATCTTATTGGATTTTATTATATTTGATAGTATAAACAAAAATTTCTTACTTAAGAAGATAATATAGAAACTGCTGTTCAGACAGCAGTTAGTTAGCAGTTTCTGTTAGTTGGTTCTAAATATCCTGTAATACTTTTATTCTCTTGAATGGTTTCACACTGTCTCGATGTTTGATGCTATAGTATATGAAATTATACTCAAATATTTCAAAGAAAGAGACACTATGGTAACTGCTATTATGTTGGGTTATCTTGTGGTGGAACACTATGTTGCTTAAATTGTTCTGCTGTGACTTGAGTTGTTATGTAGTTATGTCCTCTTTTATTTCAATCTTCATTTTTTAAAAATTTATTTTTTAAATTATTTTTTCAATTAAGGGAAAAATTAAAAAATAGAAAGATATATTTTAGTAGCTTTTTTGATTTCTTATTAACTTGATTTGACACCCTGTATTGCTTTCACCATCTTGTTTTGACTGATTTTACTCTATTCTGTTTTGTTTGATAGTATCAAGTTTGAGGCTATATACAACTACTTTGAAGGCAATAAGATTCACTATGATGTCCATTCTGGTTTGATTATTATCTTCTTTTCAAGTCCTTTAATGTCTCTAATGTTTTGATTTTATTCTGTACTCGTTTGTTCAATTTTATTATACCAGTTTTTTATTATTTATTATACTGGTTTTTTATTATTATAGGCAATTCTTCACTTAATTGAGATGTTAATCACGGAGCGGCCCTCTACAAACAAGAAGAGTGGTGCTAAAACAAGCTAACAAGGGCTGTTAATCACGGTTAGGCGCCTCTATTCTTCGCTAAAGAACTAAAGAAGACAAGAAGGCCCACTAATTTACACATTGTTTGAAGTAGCGTGTTTATATGCAGGGAGATTTGCCCATGAGTTTAACCTTTTTACCTAACCTTAGTTACTCTTCCCACAAGATAGATACTCGCCGTTTTCCTGTTCTGTAGCGCGCCTTATTGCCTCCCCCCACCCACCTATCTGGGCCATAAAGAATTTGGGTTTCTGGTGACCTCTCCCCGACCTGGTGATGATCTGTCATAAGATGAGCCGGCCCCAATTTTAGGAACTGCTTAGCTTAAGAGAAATTACCGGGTAACGCTATGGCCCAAACCCCGATCGGTGCTTTCCTTTTGTTCTGTATGTATCAATGGGTTAGATATCAGATCTTTGTAAAACTTAAGTTCCAGCATCTCATAACTCGTGACCCCTTCGCACTCACTGGCGAAGACAAGCTGTCCTGGGATAATTAACTCTCCACTTTCTTCTCCAAATATTGCTGCAGACGTGCCACTCTGAGATAATGTCAGTCTGCAGGATGGGAGTAATTTGAGCAACAACAGGAACTCCCGGGACTGTCAGAGCTAAGTGGACAGCAATACAGTTTCCAGATGCGGGTCAACAGGTTTAATGGCCTTACAGGTTTCCTCCCCACTTTCCCTTACTTTAAAAAACCCTTTCCAGTCTTGGGCGCGCAGTCTTTGGGTTGATCCAGGAGAGACTGTGCCGCCAGGACTGGCTCAATTAAAGCCTTTGCCACTTAAGTTTTGGACTCTTGTTTCCGTGGACTTTATACCGGGGCCCACGTTACAACAGTTTGCACCAGTTGACACTCCCACCAACAGTGGAGAAGGGTTCCTTTTTCCTGACAACCTTCTCAGCATTTATTATTAGTTGATTACTTGGTGATAGACATTATTTCTGAGATGGAATCTCAGTGTTGTTTTAATTGGCATCTCTTGAGTGACCAATGATATTGAGAATTTTTCATATATTTATTTGCTATTTGTATGCTTCATTTAAGAAATGCTTATTCATCTCAGATGTCCATTTGTTTATTGGGTGTTTGAATTTAGGGGACATGATTTTTTCAATTACTTATATGTTCTAGATATAAGTACTTTGTCTGAGGGACAGCTTTATTTGTGGGTCAGTGGGCAAACTCTTACCCTTTATTCATGCTATCCCTTGAGTTCTAATAAAGCTTCCTTGACTGACCTCCTTTAGGCCCACTCATGATATCTACTTGAAGGAGGGCAGGCTGACTGGGTGTGTTCCCTAAGATGTGCCAAGAACAGAAGCCTTGGCCAGGGATTTAGCTCAGCAGCATAAGCTCCTGCCTAGCAAACTTGAGGTTATAAGTTCCGTCCCTATTACAAAAAGAAAAAAGAATAGAGGCCACACAGTCACAAAAGGGACCAAAGGCAGCTGGCACCCTGGACACAATGGGGGGCAACAGATGTCTGCTGTGGAGAAGTCTCCACTTGTGATGGACTTGACGCTTCCCTTGGGCTACAAGTAGGTGATCGTTCTCAGTGGGAACAAGGGCCACTACCCTTGTGGGTAGTGCCCACTAGGCTGTGCTTTCGAACATGCACAGAGAAACCCCTGGCCTATTTGGGATTTCTGAATGAACTGAGGAAAAAACCACTGACCTGATCCTAGGCAGGTGACATCTCAGGGGTCACAACAGGGACACACATGTAGTCTCAAGGGGATCAAGGAGGAGGGCAGACAACCAAAAGCAAGTCACCAAGTGCCAGAGAACTAGGCCTCAGCAACAAAACATGTCCCACATGTGCGCTTAAGGAGATAAGGTAGGATAAAAACCCATTCCAGCCTACCTGAGTCACAGCAAGACCATGTCTTAAACAGTTCACAAGGACTAGGGTAGGTGGAGCAGGTCAGTGCTTAGAGCTGCTTGTTGAGGCCTCAGGTATCATCCCCACCATAGCCCAAACAAGTGCAGCCTACAACATTACAGCATGGCCTGCCTTGGACTACTGTCACACTGGCAGCTGAAGAACCACATGAGAACCAGGCTAAAGGAATGGCAGGGCAAGACAATGGGAGGGAGACATCCTCATCTCAAGCCCATCCCACGGCCTGACCCACCTGTGGACCCACCCCATGGGACTCTTGGGAGGCTGATCCCCAAGCAGGCAGGCAGGGTGACTGGAGAGCCTTCCAGGGAGAACAGGCCCATATGTGCCCCCCCCCCACATGATCATCATGGTGCATCATGGGAGTCATCCTCTTCCTATAGTTAGGTCTCTCCCTGCAGAGCATGAGATGTCCTCTCTGATAGCATTTGGTTTGAGGGGAGAATGTGCAGCTGGAGCCTCTGTCCTAGCCAGTGTTTGCCCTTACTTGCCTTCACCTGGCAGGCTGGTTGGAGGCTGGGTGTCTGAGAAGGTGGGAAATGGGGAGGTGTTTCCAGATCAGGGATGCCACATGTCAGGCTGTGGTTATAAGGAGACAATTTCATTGAAACTGTTCCTCAAAAAGCAAATGAAAAAACTGAATGAAGTTTTACAGCCCATGAAATATAAGTCTTCCCAGTGTTTGGAATTTTTCTTGTACGCAGCATAATTTAAAATGGACCAGTCCATGACTAGGTTTTCCTGTCAATGATCTGTGGCATATGTATACTATGGTGCCTGTGTCCCCACTCCAGTGGTTATGCTTCCTGTCTTCCAGAAGGAAACAGGGCTGGAGGTGGTGTGCTTTCTAGGCCTCAGAATGGAAAAGCAGGGCCTCTGAGGAAGGAAGCTATGGGGCCATTCTGGGCTACAAATTGAGTTCAAAGTCAGCCTGAATTGATTAGCAAGACCCTGTCTCAAAAAGAAAGTATCTTGTTACAAAATCACATTAAAATATCTTGCATTGTTTTTTCTTTCTCACACCCCAAGAATGGTGTGAATTTGAATATCCCACAACACTGTAAAATGAACAGATGCATCAGTCACCTTTCTTTCCCTTATCTGGGATATAAAATCTAAAACTCACAATTTAGAGAAGTTTAGTTTGGCTCATGGTTTCAGAGAATTCAGTCTATGGTCAGCCAGCCCCAAGGCAGAAATATCACGGTGGAAGGACTTGTCAGAGCAAAGCTTACTTCTTGGCAGCCAGAAACCAGAGCAGACCAGTATCATAGAGGAAGAGGTAAAGAGCAAGATACAGACCCCAACTCAGAATTATTGCTTACTAATCCCCTGGGTGGCTCCCAAACCAATCAAATTAACAACTCAACCATCTGTGTTGGTTATTTTTCTCCCATTGCTGGGACAAAATACTTACTACCCAGTACTCAAAATTAAGGAACGAAAGGTTTCTTTATCTCACAATTTGTGCAGGTTTCAGTTCATAATCAGGCTGTCTCACAGCAGGGTGGCATGGCTCAAGGGCAACAGTTCAAGGAAACAGACAGCAAAAGCAACAAGAGCAACAAGAGGGGAAGAGCAATCCTCTCTTTCCTTTCTTATATTGTAAGCAGTCTAGACCCCTTGGGTGAGTGTAGCACTCAGACTGTCTCCATGCCTTCCTCTTGCACAAACTGAGGATGTTTACAAAGTAAGGATCCTGGCTTCCTGCTGGAGGATCACTGGAATCACTTAATTATACTTCTGATCTTCTCAAATTGACACATGAACAACATCCTAGGAATCATGGCTAGTCTTCTACTGCCCAGGATGTAGAGCTAATGAATTACTTAGTTAAGCTTCTATATTTCTCAAGTTGAAACAATGTATCAACCATAACACCATCCCAGAGCATTTTCTACTTAGAGTTGGGAGTGGGAATTCAGTTCTTAAAATGAGCCAGCTCAGGACCGGGCAGATAGCTCAGTGGCATAGTGCCTGTCTGGCAAGCATGAGACCCTGAGTTCAGTTCCTGGTACAAAAAAATATCTAGTTCAATCTCCCATCAGGCCAGTAGAAACAGGTGCTGTCCTGCAAAGTGTGGAATGCCTGGTCTCCTTCATGCCCATAACTTGCAGATTCTGTGTCCACCCTCACAAGGAAAGATAATCTTGCCCCACTATCTGACACCTCAAGGAGGTCAGGGGATTCCAGAAACCATGCAGGAAAGAATGTGAAGCCTTGGCCAAGTGCTTCTGTCTAAATTGGCTCATCACTTGCTCAACAGAAAATCAAGTCTGAAAGTCCCTGAGTGACTGGCTCCTCACCATACCCTTCCTAGCCCACTGTGCAGAGACCATACTGCAGCTCCTTGTGCAGCCTGTGTTTCCAGAGGCTACGTTGTGTTTTTACTGATCTCAGGCCACATGTACCTTCCTGCTTCCCCCTAGCCCCCGTACCTACCTATAAGCTCAACATTTCTGTCTTATTCTGCCTTCCTTCCTTTCTCTGGTCATATGTGTGTCCATCCAGACTCACTGAGGGCCAGGCCCACTGACCCCAAAAAGGATTGTTTAGTACCCCCTTTTCAGGTGTTCAAGCTCAGGAAGTTGCCACATAGTTCCCCTCTAATTCTGCATCATCTGAGCTACACCACCAATTCTGCACTGATCTGTTAGCTGATCAGTTACGTGATGTGCCAGGATTGCTATAAGCCCTCATCCTGTTGACACCGTTCTTGGGGTGTGAGAAAGAAAAGAAAAAACAATGCAAGATATTTTAATGTGACTTTGTAACAAGATACTTTTTTTTTGAGACAGGGTCTTGCTAATCAATTCAGGCTGACTTTGAACTCAATTTGTAGCCCAGAATGGCCTCCAATTCATGGCAGTTCTCCTGTCTCACATTGTTCTGTTTTAATTGTTGCACATTGTTTCTGTTTTAATATTTAGACCATTGATCCATTCGATTTCGATTTTTAAAAAAATTTTATTTAAGGAGAAAAAGAAAAAAAAACAGAAAAGGGTACAAGTTATACAGAATTTCAAAAAAATAAACAGTAGGAAATCACTAGTTAATAGATTACATACTGTCATCTTAGAAATAGTTGATCATTGCAAAATTAAAGCATATAAAGTGGACATTCAAACAGTGAGACTGCACAGTTCTATTCAATGATCCAACAAAAACTTAGTAATATGGTTATCTGTCTTACACACTTAAACATACATGCAGTTATATCCTTTAGAGGACTTTCTTTTCCTCTCTTTTTTACAATGACAATTACACATTTTGGGTTTTATTACTCCCACAGTTCTTATTAATTTTATTTGAAGAGAATAAAACCTAAAGTGACATAACAAAACAGAGTCAGTCAAATCAAAAGGGTGGACATAGTACATAATGTAAAAACAGAATACAAGGTAATCAACAATGGTTACCATAATGCCTCTTGCTATCTTAAAAAGAATTGCCTATATCATCAGTTATAATAAAATAGAACAAAACAGTAAAGAACAAAACCAATAAAACCAAAACATTGGAGACCTTATTGACCTTATCTTCAAAAGAAGATAATAGTCAAACCAGAATGGACATCATAGTGAATTTTATTGCCTTCACAGTTGCTGCCTGTACTCTCAAATTTGGTACTATCAAGCAAAACAGAATAGAGTAAAATCAGTTGAAACAAGATGGTGAGAGCAATACAGGGTTTCAAATCAAGATAATAGGAAATCAAAGTGGGTTACTATAATATATCCTGCTATTTTAAAATTTATTTTTCCCTTAATTAAAAAGATAAAAATAGGGGCTGGGGATTTAGCTCAGCGGCATAAGCACCTGCCTTGCAAGCATGTGGTCGTGAGTTCGATCCCCGGTACCAATAAAAAGAAAAAAAAAGATAAATATAAAAAATAAATAATAAAAAAGGAGATTGAGATAAAAGAGGATATAACAACAAAACAGCACAGGTCACAACATAGCCATTTGAGCAAAATAGTGTTTTACCACAAGATATCCCAACATAAAAGTAGTTACGATAGTGTCTCTTTCCTTGAAATCTTTGAATATAATTTCGTATACTGTAGCATCAAATATATCAAGACAATGTAAAACCATTCAAGAGAATGACAGTATTACAGGTTAAAGGCAATTAACAGAAAATGAACATTGGTGTCTGTGTAATCTCCTTGTCTATAAAAGTTTTTGTTTATATTATCACATATAATAAAATCCAATAAGATACAACATGTTAAGACCAATGGAGACAGAAGAACAAAAGCTTGATGAGACTTTAATACAAGATGATATTAAATCAGCACTAGCTATTATGATGTCTTTTCTCCAAAATAGCTGTTCATACCAACCAACCTTCTCTGCCTCATTTCTATTGAGCTCTTTTTCTGTCATTAGTTGTCAGTTTGTCTTTTTCATTTTGCTTTCTGCTCCATTCATTGTGGCCTCTTTGCCACTGTTTCTGGAATCTTGGTGTTTTTCTCTTTTAGAATATCCTGCAGTATTCTCTGTAGAGTTGAATTGGTGGTTGCCAATTTCCCTAGATCCTCTTTATCCTGGAAGCACCTTGTTTCTCCATTAACTTCTAGGGACAGTTGTGCAGGATATATCAATCTTAGCCAGAGGTTATTGTCTTTCAAAGCTTGCCCCCATGCTCTTTGTGATTTGATGGTTTGTGCCGAGAAATCTGTTGTAATTCTGATGGATGTTCCTTTGTAAGTGATCTGTTTCTTGTCTCTGACAGCTTTTAATATTCTGTTCTTATATTGGATTTCTGGAATTTTGATTATTATATGTCTGGGTGTAGTTCTGCTTGGGTTGTAGGTGGCTGGGGTCCTGTATGCCTATAGATCTGAGTATCTTTACCTTTTCCCATATTAGGGAAGTTCTCCTTTATTATTTCTGTGAATAGCCTTTGCAGTTCATTTGTTTGTATCCCTGCTTCTTCCTTTACATTCTTAATTCTTAAGTTATAGATCCTCTTATCATCTTCTAGCCTTTGTATTGTTACTGCTTGTTTCTTTGTTATTTTTAAGAAGTTTTTCCTTTCACGCTCCCACATTACAGATTTGTCCTGCAGTTCAGATAATCTATCTTTAGTTTCTTTCAAGCTGTTATGCCTGCTTTCAATAGAGTTTTTAGTTTCCTGGTAATCTCTTTGAACCTGCTTCATGTATTCTATGTTTTTCTCTATTTTCTCCATCAAACAATTCTTCCCTTTTTTTCTGTTCTTCCATTCCACCATCTGTTTTTTCTTAGGAGGTGCTTAGCATTTGCTTTACTTGGTTAAATACTTCACTTTTGAACTCGTCTATGAGGTCCCGGAGATATCACTTTATGTCTATTGGTGCCATTCCTGATATTACATGTTTTCTGTCCTCATTCTCCTTTGCATTTACTTTTCCTGGATCAATGTTCTCAGGATTGGGGACTGAGGACCCTTTCTTGTTGCTCCCTCTTCCCATACTTTTTGTTCCTTCCATACAAGCATATATAGGAGGTTCTGTTTCTTTCTTTGTCAGTTATAGTTTGTTTGAATCATGCTGGCTAGATGTTCCCGCCCACTGCAGTGTACTAGGGAGACACAGACCTGGGCAGCCTATGCCGGGCCTGCCCCTCCAAGTCAGTCAACCTGTTGAAGGCTTCACTGCATTAGGGTGCTCTCCCAGGTGCAGGGACCTGGTTTGTGCTAGCCTACTGGGTCTTCATCCACAGCATCACCCAGGTCAAGCCCTCCCCAACAATCCCGCTTGAGATGGGAATATGTGACTAAAGTGACTGCAGTGTCCTGTTCCAGCTATTCTGCCTGGTCCCAGAATGTCCTCACTTGGAACCTTCTATTCTCTGGATGGATCCCCGTTTCTCTCACTCACCACAGGTCAATGCAGAGCTCCCTGCCAGCTCTGCTCTCAATTTGGTTTGCCAAGTCCTGCTCTCAGAGCTTTTGCATTTGTATCCCTGCTGTGCCAATTCAGATGCAGCAGCATCCACAGAAAATTCCAGCCACGGTTTCCAGAGGTATGGATTCCAGCTTTGGCACCGAGGCTTTAGCTGTTCTAGTTATAGCACTGGGATTGCATTTCCAGTTGGTTTCTCTCAGCTTAGTTTGTTCCTGGGTTGGCAGAGTACATCTCCCACTGCTTAGGACTCCTCACACGGCACCATTCCTGGAATCTAAGCTAGCTATCTTAGAGAGCCTCCATAGCTGCTGTTATCTATCCACCATGTTCTCCCGGAAGTCTCATTTCAATTTTAACTTAGTCCATGGTGAGAGATGTGTGTCCAGGTTCATTCTTCTGCATGTGGAAAGCCAGTTTTCCCAGCACCATTTGTTCAAGAAGCTATCTTTTCCCTTTTTTCAAAGATAAGATAGCTAAAGTTTGCTAGAATTGTTTCTACATCATCTTTACTGTTCTACTAATCCACAAATATTTTCTATTTTTCTAATTTCATGCTGTCTTTTTTTGTAATTTTAATTTAAAGAGAATAAAATCAAACAAAATAAAACAGACTAAAGCCAATCAAAACAAAACAATATAAGCAATACAAGATTTCAAAGCAAGACAATAGGAAGTCAACAATGGTCACCACAATGCCTCCTGCTATCCTCTAAATAGCTGCCCATAACTTCAGACCAATAAAAACAAAACAATGAACACTATAAAGGACCTCAAATAAGATAATGTATACCCAAAGTGGCTGCCATAATATATCTTGTTATCTTTGAAATAGGTGCCCATGCTATTGGACATAACAAAATCAAACAAGACAAAACTGAATAAAACCCAGCCAAACAAAACAATGAAAATGATAGAGGACTTCAGAACAAGATAATAGGGAATTAACAATGCTATCATTGGCAGAAGGAGATCCCTCATAGATGCTACACTGCATATTGTTTTGAAAGGATTTTGCCCTAAATGGGACACTGTAGCAGTAGGAGGCTGGGAGGTGGAACCAAAGGGCTCAATCTTGAGTCACCTTCCCGCCCCTGGGCAATTTACCTGTGGGGTGAAATGAATTCCAATGGGCTACTTGTGCATCAATAATGTCCCTTAGGCACCACCCCAAACCTAAGCTGTATGTATGCCCACGTGCCTGGCAGAGAGAAAAGGCAGACTTCAGTGGTCGGGGGTTCTCTCTCTGTGTTCTTAAAATAAAGGCCACTTTTATTTCATTTATCACTTTTATTATTTATCTTTTTAGCCGCACCAAAAATTCTATCAGTTTTCCTCTGAATGGATGATCAGACTACCAGCTTTAAAACTGCAAAGTCAGTGAAACACTAAACACTACAAGCATTAAGTTGTATTTTACCTCAAAAGCTATCATCATAGCCTGTTTCTCTGGATCAGCTGGTCACTTATAGCAGGTTTGGGGGAGGACTTTGGCTCCTTTTGTCTCCCAGCCTGTGTGCCAGAAAGGGCTGGTGTCTGGATCTCCTCCTGTCATCCCATGAGTGGTGCCAACTCATGGGGAGGCCTTGGTTTCTTGCTCTCCTCCCCTATACTCTGTGAATGGCACTGACTCACAGGAAAAGGCTGAGGTTTGGACCTCCCCCCAGTGGCCTGTGCATTGTGCCAACTTGCCCATGCTGTTGTTTATATTGTTAAGGTTTTGTAGCATAACTTGAAATCTGTGATTGTGATGCCCCCTTTCTCACTTTTGTTGCCTTGTATTGCTTTTGCTATGGCAGATCCCTTTTCATTCTGAATGAATTTTACAATTGTTTTCTCTAGTTGTGTGATAAAAATTCTATTGATAATTTATTGAGATTGCAGTTTTGGAAGTGTGGTCATATTGATTCTGCCTATTTGGGAACAAAGGAATTAAGCAGAATTACTGTTCTTACATAGTGTCCTACTTTTAGTAAACTGTGTACAAGTTGTGCCAGTAGTTATGCTAGGCACACTGTTGTCATACTCTATCTGGGCTTATTCAGACACTGTCACAATTTATTTTTGTATTTCTTTGGTGCCCTGTGATGGATGTAGGACACCTAATTATTCATATCCTTTGCCCTGCCTCTGCAAGCTTAGATTCCATCTTTTCCAAATTCAAGTACAGGACAGGGCCTTGGGCCTAAACCATGGTGGCTGGTGGCAGCTCTGGGTTCAAATTCAGGTGCTCTGCCCAATTCCTGACAGTCCCTGGGTGAGTCACCTCAGCACAGCAACAGAGCTGGAGAGCTCCCCACTGTGACCAGCTATGCGCTAGACAAGCAGCTCTGAGAGAAGCCCTGTCTCCTGCAGAGTCCGCACTCACCCGTGGCCTTCCTGTTTGTACCTCAGCCTTTGGAGCGCCTAGCATCTGCCTACAGCAAAAAATTCAGGAGGCCTCCCAGCCGCGCTATGGCATGCACAAGTGCGGCGCCTGTGCTCTGGTGTACACCCTGACACCCTGGCACATAGCAAAGACTTATGCTTTGCAGAATTCCTGGGTTACCTGCTGAATCCATGGACTTCGCGCGAGGAGCCCTCAATGAGCCTTTCAATGAGTCCGGGAAGCGCGAGCATGTGCTCTGCCATTTGTGAAGCTTTCTCTATGACGTTGTAGGCCGGGGAAGCTGCCTCAGCATGGACTTGGAGGGCAAGCCAAGTTCTCGCTTGTGGTTACAGGAACTCAGCGCCTTCTATCAGCGCGACTTCTTGAAGCTCTACAGGATGAACTTTCCACTCTTCTCTAAAAGATGAACTTCCTGATTATCGATGGGTGGTGTTCAGAGACTGGGTTACAAAAAGTTGCTTAAGATACTTTTAAGTGTTCTGGTGCTCTTCCTGTTTTCACTGTCAGGAAAATGTGTCCCCCCTCACCCCAACTTTAGTGTAAGATGATTTTTTGTTTTTTGTTTCCAGTTCTGTTTTATGGCTTTGTCAGGCATGCAGCTTCCTGGGACATTTATTTTCAAGGTTTAAAAGTTGCCTAAAGTGGCTCCTTCGTGCCTTGTTAAGGCACTATTTTATGCGTTATTTAGTTTGCAAATAACAGCTGACTGATGAGGGTAGGGGCTTAGCAACTGCTCAGAGTGAAGACAAAGCCAGGGCAAGGAGGACTGGTGGAAAAGTTCCTCCATGGTTCCACAGGCTCCTTCTCTTTTGTTGCTTCTAAATACTTTCATTGGCCTATAATAGGGAGCCATTCACTTCTCAGGCCGCAGAATATTAAGAGAATCAATATAAATGATTGTACTTCCCATTTCCAGTCCAACCTCATTGGCCAGAACCTAACCTTACTGCCATGCCCATCTGCAAGGGAGGCTGGGAACACTACTCCTACCCCTAATCCACATTCCTTGACATTCCAGTTCTAGGAAGGGTACCCTGACAGTCTCAAGCACGTGCCAACCTCTGAGGGCTGCTGCTGACCACCAGGCCTCTGAGCCTGAGCACCGGGAAGCCAGGCATGCAGGGAGTTAGGGCCACCAGGGAACATGCCTCCCCCAAGTGTGATGGAAGCTGAGTGACCCACACCACCCTAACATGCTAATGTGCCTCTTCATTTCTATGTGCTCATGCATGTTTCACTGGATCTTCACAAATGAAGATCCAGATGGCATCACCTAAGAGGCTAATCAAACATGCCCATGTTGCTGTCTGGAATACCATGTGATCATTTTCAATGTTTATGGAATAATTTTGCATAGAGAATATTGCTAAACCATCATCTGTTGTCAAACCTTTAGATTGTTTCCCACTTCTCTGTGTGGCATTTTGTAATGGATGACTCACTCCTCAAGGGTTTGTTTTTTCTTTAAGGGTATTATTTCAGCAGAAGTCAGGGATCAGTAAGTATTTTTTCACTTCATTTTCCTTTAAAATAAATACCTGGAAGAAGAATAAATACCTGGGAGAAGAATTATTAACCTAAAGACCATGCACATTTTTATGGCTGACTCTGGATTTGGGTAACTGGTGTGGACCTTGACTGCAAACCAGTTTTGCCCCACATTCTGAAGAAAATCTTCTCAAGGCAATATGTAATCAAAATGAAGATTATTCTGGTTCCAGCCCAAAGAGTACCTGAGGGTACTCTGATGTTCTCTGTTTCTGTAGGTTTGAGGGCTTCTGCTGGAAACTGAGCTGTACCACCTGAGTGGCCCTTTCTGGTTCCTCTGACTTGTTTCCCGCCTACGGTGGAGAATTCTGGAAGCTGTGGCACACAGCAGCAGTCCTCTGTGTCTTTTCCCCAGGTATTACAATAGAACTTACTCCAGTCTTCCTTCTGCAAATTGGGTTGGGACTCTCCCCCCACCATTTCAGCCCTCAAATTTCAAGGGCCTTCTTAAGGGTCACTGGCTCACCTGAATAACTAGAGTCCATATGTACTTTCTTCAGGAAGAAAGCTACAAGTAGTGCCCCCACCCCAATTTTATTTACCCTCCCAAGGACTGCAACATGACTTTCTGGATCTTTGTATTATAGAGCAAAGGGGAGGGATCCTTTAAATCTTCAGCAAACATCGTGAGACATAGTGCTGCTGTTATTCACTCCACAGGAATCATGTCCATCCCTAATTTGTCACAGGCTATATATTTTGTATTATAAACTGTTATCATTAATTTGTAATTCAGGAACAATATGGTATTAAATTCACATATGAAAACTAGAAAAAAGTATGCCTCTCTCCACATCCTGTCCCCATGTTCTCCACTTCTCCCCAAAGGATAGTGATTACACATCAGAATACATGCGCATGTACACACACACACACACACACACACACACACACGCACACACACACAGTTTTAATATACACAAGTGGTAGCTTGTAAGATACTTCTGTTGGGTTAAAAAATATCTTCATATACCTTGTAGATCATTCCAGATCCATATGTAAAGAATTATTCCTTTATTTGAATGACTATCCTAGTGTTTCAGGTATATATGTATAAACAGTTTCTTATTAGTAAGTATTTCGGTGGTTTTCAGTCTTCTATTTCATGTTGCAAGAATAACTAGACTTACATGTGTGAGTGTTTGGATAAACCCTAGAAGTGATAGTCACTTTTTAAATCCTCACATCAATTCTGTAAGATTAAACTTATTACACTTATTTTACAAATTAAAAAAATAGAGGCTCACAGAGGTAAAGTAACCAGTCCAAGGGAAAATGTGATTTGAAAGTGCAAAGTTTATTAGTATGGTGTGTTTTCTGGGGAGATGGCGAGCTTCTGTTTTTCCATGGTCACAATGACTGTTCCCTTCACTAAGTCATTGTAGCCACTGCCAAGAGCATGCTGAGAAGATGAGTCACAGAGGCCACACAGAGTGAGGTTCCAGGACAGGGCTCTAGATAGCCCCCTTACCTCATTGGTCTAGAAGTGGTCAACATCAGTGTGGGGAGGAATGGTTCACGGGCAAATTGTCTGGGGAAGCGGTGGCTTAGTAACTTCAATTCCCAAGGGTTGCATCTTGTGGGCAGCAAGGGTGGTAGGTGGGAGCAGGTTGGTGATGTAAAATCTGGAGTCCCGAGCCTAGAGAAGCCACATGGAGCCACACTTGACTCTCAGGAGCCATGCTGGCTGCAGCCAGATAGTCCCGAGAAGGAGTACAATGCCATAGGTAGCAGGGTACCACATCCTCTCACAGCCAGACTTATCTCAGTCTCTACCACAGAAAAACTCTGAAGCCCAGTGGCATCCCAGGAAGCCCAAGGAACATGGTTCACCTTTCCACACTGGTCCTCCAGCCATCAACATCCAGGGTGGAACCTTGTAGGTTTCTAATGCTTTCTCCCTGTGCCCCTCCCTGGCACAGGATTAGGGACTTGGTCTCAAGTCTTCCCCCATCTACTTGAGGGCTTCATGGTTGGGTAAGCATTCTCTAAGTCATGCTTCTCATCAAGGACTGCCTCTCGCCATCTTCCTCACCCAGCTTCCCACCGAACACTCCATCTTTCCTCCCCACCTGAGACCATCTTCTCTGCCCTTACTAGTGCCTACACAGACCTCATTATAGGTCATTTGTATCAGTTAAAAACAGATAAATTCTGGTAGTTAGCACCCTGGGTGACCCACCACCTGCCTACCTCTTAGCCCTTCAAATTCCTTATGTAGGACTTTATCATCAGTGTATTTGCACATGCAATTCCTCTATTCTGAGCATCTGCTCCTCAAGGACCCTGATTCTTCCTTTCACTCCTTCCACTTGTTACTTGTTTCTACTTGCTCTGGGCCCTGAGAGGTTGGCTTGTAGGATTGGTGCCTAGCAGGAGGCACTGCCAGAAGTTCAGAGCCAAAGGACAGCATGGAGGTCTCTCTCCCACTTTCACTCTGCTAATCTGTTGCTATCTAGAAGAGGACAAATAGCCCCAGACCTTCTCTAATGTCTGTGTCTGAACCCCCCACTCCAGCTTTAGAGAAGTACCAGCTCTCTACAGTAGGTAGGCCCTGGGTGCTGCCCCTTCCCTAGCTATTTCTCTTTGACTAATCTCCTGTGCTCCCCGACACACTTGCCATCTGCTTCATTTGGCTCTCTGCCCTGGGGTTGTCCTCTTGAAAGACACTCCCCACACCCTGACTTCCTTGTCCAGGATCAGATTCCACAGCATCCTTACACTGGAGCTAGGAATCTTGGCCATGTCCCTCATCCCGGCTTGTCCAGGTGTGGCTCTGTGTCTGTGAGGTCAGCCTGTGCATTGCCTCCCTTCCTCAGGTCTCACATGGCTGGATTATACCCCCACAGAAGGGACCTCTGAACTCTCTGACCCCAGAGCCTCAGCAGCTCAACTTCTGCCAGTTTGCTTCAGAGAATTAGAACTGAAGCCTGGAGATCTAATGCTCTTATAGTCAAATAAAGGAGGAAAAGTGAGGCCTGAGGGCTCAAACCAGGGCTGCTCGTGGGTGTGGGTCTGTGTTTCTCTGTGTTTGCCTGTGTGTGCGTATTATTTCTCTAGGTATTTATTCAGGGGAGCAGGTGTGCATCTTGATGACTTGACCCTACATTTTTATCCTAGTGAGGCTTCCTGTAGTCAGAGCTAATACACAGGGGCTAGACAATGGCCAAGTGGAGCAGATGCTATCATTTGCCCGGAGGGCCCCGCTCTGTAGTGCCCAGAGTTGAGTTGGAGGGACAGGACAAGGCATTAGAACAGGGCTGGAGTGTGCAAAATGCCCTCTATCAACTGGTGCTAGAATCTCTATTGTTTTCAATGTCTGTGTAGGAGAGGACATATGCATCTGTGCGTCTATTTTCTTTGGGAAGATCTTTGCTAGGATTTTAGTTTCTTCATGTATGAACCCCTGTATGTGGGATATCATGGATGCATGTGTTTGTGTGTCTGTGATCATAAGGGCTGCCCAGTGAAAGAACTTACCCTGGGATTGGAATGGACCTTGTTGGTACTAACTTCTTCTGAAGGGGTAGCTGATCCTTGAGTGATTTGTTCTTCACTTTCCAGGGTTGTAGGGACTCAGTCTTGGGCTCTGTCAACCAAGAGAACCTACAACAGGCAACTGAGTGTTGAGGTGACCTTCAACTGTCACCACCTAAAGGAGCTGTCACCTAGAGCTTTCTGTTTGCCAAGCATTGTAATGAGTGCTTCATAAATACTAATCTACATGGCTCTTGGGCATCTATTCAGAGATCCTTCATTTTAGACTATGAGGGGGCAATGGACAAAGAAGGTAGATCCCCAACTGTCAACACATCATAAGGTTTCCCATGAGACTCCTCATGGATAAGTGATTGCTTTTAACTCCATCTTCTCATTCTCTGTTCTGGGGATTTTGAGATGAGTAGGGGAAGTGGGGCTTCACTTTAGGGCTCTGTACATCTTGTACCTGTATGGAAAATTCTTGGCAAATTTCTCCTGTGACTTCACGTTGTGTTTTTTATGCTCTCGAGACTTCTTTTGAGCTTCTGATTGCATCATAGGAGTTAATCTGTGGCCCCCTCAGCCATATCTGGAAAACAAGAGACCACCAGTGTAGGGACAATGGTGGATTGGTGGCACATGATGCCTGCTAATCTTGGCCCATAACTCCACTTAATTTTCTGCATTGATAGAGAGCACATTATCATCACCCCAGTTTTTCAGAGGAGGGAAGGAAGGCTACAGAAGGCTACAATTATTTTGCCTGTGTACTGGTAAAAAAAATTAGAGGCCAGATGAGATTCAGAATAGGCACTCTGTGTTCCTACTGCTGAGCTATCTGGCCTCAGACAGTCCTACATGTCAGAAGCAGCACTAACACGGGAACCCAGGGATCCTGATGGTCACCCTATGTATACCCTTCCAACTCTCTTCAGTCATGAGGATAGCCTGAAAATGACTTGGCTGATCCACTTTTCTCAGGGGCATGGACCACTGTAGAATCCAGGGCAGTCTTGACTTTATGATGAGCCATCCTAGGTCATTTCTACTACCATCCTCTGACTGCTACCCAAACTGTATTGGGGTTTCCTAGTCAGCCACAGGGGTTTCTGGAGCTCCCTAGGAAAACTGTCCTGCCTAAATCCTGACCATGTCTAAGGCTTAGGTCAGAATGCTCTGGAACTGCTCCTGCCTAGTAAGGTACAAACAGAAGGGATGCTATGGGCCCCACAAAACTGAAGGTCCCTGACTACATGGCTGTTATAGAAGGCTCAGTGGGATGAGGAGGCCCAGCCCAAGGGAGCTAGAAGAGAACTAACCATTTGAGCTGCAGGCCACCATGTACTGGCTTAAGTGACACCACAGGGACTGATGCTGGCCATGGTATTAACTATTACCCCATCAAAGGAGCTACTGTCACATGACACTGGCTGGTAGAGGCTCAAAATCCTCTGAGGTCATAATTAATGACACAGCAGTTACTGATCTCTGTGGCTCAGATTCTAGCCTGAAGTCTATGGGCCAGAAAGTAGCTGTAAAGACAGTAACAACTGAGCCAAGGCTGTTTGGCATTTTGACTTTACTGACCTCAACAAGAACATGCACATATGCACATATCATACCTAGGATCTCATTCCACTCAAATTGTGGAAGTAAAAAGGTAAACCAGAAACAGCTAAAAAAAGACCTCTCTGTGGCTGCAGAGAAGATCCTTTTCTAGCTGACCTTGAGCTCTAATCATAAACCTGAGAATTGGTAGGCCAGGGTTTTGGCTCTAGAGCCTGGGCTCTGCAGCCTGAATTATTATCTCCCAGTCTGGGCCCTGTTCAGGCAAAGAGGAGCAGTGCTTCAGTGTCTGTTGGTAAGATAATTAAGTTCCTCCTCAAAAGCTGCTGGGGGCATCAAGTATAATCTAGTATGTAACATGGTGAGAACAATCCTGATACCATAAGAAGCCTGGTGAAGTTAAGAAGCAGCTAGTCACAGAGCCTCTGGTTTATGACTGACTGTCACAACCTGTTGCTTAAGTGACAGAGTGTTGCACCACTGTCTCAGAAGCATGGAGCTAGGAGGAAAAGAGAGAACAGTGGCCCTTTCCTAGCACCTTGAGTGCAAACACGAAGAATAAAGCGCTCATGTTAGTTTAACATCTCTAGAAACCTCATCCCAGATGGGAACTTCAGTGCAAGCGGCTTGCGCAGGACGGACCTTTAGCAGAAGAGGCTAAAAGAACAGGGCAAGGAGGAGCAGGCTAAGCAATGTTGGGGCTCTGCTGGAGACTAGCTTCAGTCTGTACAAGGGTTGTTGGAACTGTTCCTACTTGAGTAGGGGGTCAACATTTTCTGCCCTGGCTGTCAATTTTTGTGGAAGAATCTGTAGGCTTGGAGTTACTGGCCGGAGCAGCTGTGAGGTATTGGCATCTCATAGCAGCTTGGGTGTAGTGTAAGAGCACAGTTTGCTGGGGGGAGAGGCACTCACCTTGCTATTGATAAGGAGTAGAGCTTAATTGAGAAAGAGATATGAGTGAATTGGGGGACAGGCCCAGAGAAGTAGCCAGTGCTATTAGGAGGTTTCCAGTAGACTTCACAGGGAGTGAAACTGGATGCTTCGAGTGGCCTAACCAACACTGCAGGAATTTGAATTCCAAGCAGTCTTCCCAAATCCTTAAGCCAAAATACAGGAGTTCCCTTGTCTTTTTTTTTGTTTGTTTGTTTTTTTCTGGGCCTAGGACTCTGTCAGCTTCTTTTTTTTTTTTTTTTTTTTTTTTTTTTTTTTTTTTTTAATTTATTTTTTAAATTTTATTTAAGGAGAAAAGAAAAAAAAAAGCAGGGAAAGGGTACAAGTTATACAGATTTACAGAAAAAAAAATGAACAGTAGGAAATCACTAGTTAATGGATTACATATTGTCATCTTAGAAATAATTGTTCAAGTCACAAAATTAAAGCTTGTAAAGTGGACATTCCATCAATGATACTGCAAACAGTTCTGTTCATTGATCCAATAAAACTCTGTGATATCATTTTCTATCTTATACATTTAAATATACATGCAGTTATATAGTTTGGAGCACTTTCTTTTCCTCTCTTTTGTACCATGACTATTACACATTTTGGGTTTCATTGCTCCCACGGTTCTTATTACTTTTTTGGAAGAGAGTAAAACCAAATGTGACATAACAGAACAGAATCGGTCAAGTCAAAAGGGGGGACATAATAGATAATGTAAAAACATAATACAAGGTGATCAACAATGGTTACCATAATGCCTCCCGCTATCTCTAATAGAATTGCCTATATCGTTAGTTATAATACAATTGAACAAAACAGTAAAGAATAAAACTGACAAAACCAAAACATTGGAGACATTGTAGGTCTTCAAAAGTAGATAAAAGTCAACGAGAATGGGCGTCATAATGAATCTCATTATCTTCATAGCTGATCCCTAAACTTTCGAACCTGATACTATCCAGCAAAACAGAATAGGGGAACATCAGTCAAAAACCAGATGGTGAGAGTAATACAGGGCTTTAAATCAAGGTAATAAAAAGTCAAAGTGGGTTACTATAATATATCCTGCTATTTTTTTCCTTTAATTAAAAGGATAAAGATAAAAAAGTAAATAATGGAGTGGAGATTGAGATAAAAGAGGGCATAACAACGAAACAGCGCAGATCAAAACATAACCATTTAAGCAGAGTAGTGTTTCACCACCAGATAATCCTAACCTAAAAGTAGTTACCATATTGTCTCTTTCTTTGAAATCCTTGAGTACAACTTCGTATACTGTAGCATTAAGTATATCAAAACAATGTAAAACCATTCAAGAGAATGACAGCATTACAGAGTATTTAGAATTGACTAACAGAAAATGAACAATGGTTTCTGTATAATCTCCTTGTCTTTAAAAGGTTTTTGCTTATACTATCGTACATAATAAAATCCAATAAGATACAGCCTATTTAGACCATTGGAGACAGAAGGACAAAAGCTAGATGAGACTTCAAAACAAGATGATACTAAATCAGTATTACCTATTAAGATGTCATTTTCTCCAAAATAGCTGTTCCTATCATCCAATCTTCTCTGCCTCATTTCTGTTGAGCTCTTTTTCTGTCAGTAGCTGTCAGTTTGTCTTCTTCATTTTGTTCTCTGCTCCATTCGTTGTGGCCTCTCTGCCATTATTTCTGGATTCTTTGTATTTTTCTTTTTTTAGAATATCCTGCAATACTTTCTGTAGAGTTGAATTGGTGGTTGCAAATTCCCCCAGTTCCTCTTTATCCTGGAAGCACCTTGTTTTTCCATCAATTTCCAGGGACAGTTGTGCAGGATATCTCAAACTTGGCTGGAGATTATTATCTTTCAAAGCTTGAATTATTTCCCCCCACGCTCTTCGTGATTTGATGGTTTGTGCAGAGAAATCTGTTGTAATTCTGATGGGTGTTCCCTTGTAAGTGGTCTGTTTCTTGTCTCTGACAGCTTTTAATATTCTGTTCTTGTATTGAATTTCTGGAATTTTGATTATTATATGCCTGGGTGTAGCTCTGTTTGGGTTGTAGGTAGCTGGGGTCCTGTATGCCTCATACATCTGAGTATCTTTACCTTTTGCTAAATTAGGAAAATTCTCCTGGATTATTTCTGTGAGTAGCTTTTGTAGTTCACTTGTTTGTGTCCCTACTTCTTCTTTTATGTTCTTAATCCTTAAGTTATGGATCCTCTTATCATCTTCTTGTCTTTGTATTATTGCTGTTTGTTTCTTTGTTATTTTTAAGAAGTTTTTCATTTCATTCTCCCATATTACAAGTCTGCCCTCCAGTTCAGATAGTCTGTCCTTAGTTTCTTTCAAGCTGTTATGCCAGTCTTCTATAGACTTCTTAGTATCTTGGTAGTCCCTTTGAACCTGCTTCACGTATTCTATGCTTTCTCTGTTTTCTCCATCAAACAATTCTCCCCTTTTTTTCTGTTCTTCCATTCCACCACCTGTTTTTTCTTGGGTGGTACTTAGCATTTCTCTAACTATTCTGCATACTTCTAGCTTCAGGTCGTTGATAACTTCATTCCTGAATTGGTCTATGAGGCTCTCTATATGGTGCCTTATGTGTATTGGTGCGGTGTCTGCTATTGCCTGTTTCTCAGAATTGGGGGCCGAGGAGCCTTTCTTGTTGCTGCCTCTTCCCATGCTGCCTCTTCTTCTCTGTTCCTTATATATGCAAGCTTATATAAGAGGCCCAGCTTCTCTCCCAGTCAGCCACAGCCTGATCAAATTGTGCCAGTTAGGTGTTCCCGCTCACCGCTGCGCACCAGGGAGTTACGGACCAGGCAGCCTACGCGTCTCCCCTCCTGGCCACTGTCAGGCTCTGGGATCTGGGTTGGGACAGCCTACCAGGTCCGCCGGCAGCGTCACGCAGGCCAGGCACTTTTCACCAATCCCGCCAGAGAGGGGGATGTGTGGCTGGAGTCGCCACCGTGCCCTGCTCCCGCAGGACTGCTCGGGCCCAGAAAGTCCTCTGCTGGAGTCAAACTGTGGTAGAAATTCAGTTTCTTTCACTCACCTCACCACAAGTCAGTGCACACCTCCCTGCCGTTCGCAGATTGCCGTTCTCAGAGCTTCTGCGTGTCTCTCTCCTTGCTGAGCCACTGTAGAGGCAGCCAGCCGCCGCGTGGAGGGAAACCCAAATGGCGGCTTACAATGGCGCGGAGTCCAGCCTCCACACCGAGGCTTTTCTGTTCCTGTTCTAGCACCAGGACTGCATTCCAAGTTGGTTTCTCTCAGCCCAGTTCGTTCCTGAGTCAGCAGAGCATATCTCCACCTGCTTATGTCTCCTTAGTCCACACCATTCCTGGCTTCTGAGCCGAGTCTTTCAGAGAGCCTCTGGTAGTTGCTGTTATCTGTCCGCCATGTTCTCCCGGAAGTCTCTGTCAGCTTCTTAGACAATGGCTTCAAGTGAACAACTTTATGTTGTTATGTCTGGCATCATCAATTCTGACTGTGCCCAAGAAAACTGAGTTTCTGAATCCAGTGGGGGCACCTCTGAACTTTTACAGTGGTTGAGGCTGGGGAAAGGCTGAATTTGCAGTAAGTGTGGAGAACTGGGTGAGAATATTCCTTCCACCCAACTTGTTGGATGTCCATAAATAAAGAGACCATCGATAACTAGGCTGTGGAGAATAGCGAACTTTCCAAGAGGTCTTTGCATGACATTGGCCTGATGCTGCCCGAGCATGAGCTGTGATCTAATAAACAGCAGACCTGTGGGATCAGCTGGGGAGTTCCATCTTCTCTGATTTTTATGCATCGTTCCCTTCTTTTCTGGCCCAATTATCAAGCACTAAAGAGCTGAAAGGAGATGTCTGTGGCAAGAGCACAGTGGTGTCCGCTAAGGGTAGCCCTATCCCTGCAAGAGCATAAATAAGCAAGATGTTAGAATGTGCAGAATATTTGAAGACAAAAAATACAGGCTAAATTGCATATAGAGATAACAATTCTGAGAAATAAGACAGAATAAATATTCATAGGCATTTAACATAAAAATATGTTCCTGGATCTTTGTAGTAAGCTTCAGACCTACATAATAAACTACATTGATCAGTTGTTTCCAGTAATACAGCCCTGAGTATAAACACTGTCCTTTGAGTGCTCAAAACCCCCTTGGACAAGTCATTCCCTGCATTTTCCCCTCAAAAATCTTTTGGTTAGCCAGGGATTTAGCTCAGTGGCATAAGCGCCTGCCTGGCAAATGCAAGGTCATGAGTTTGATCCCCAGTACCAAAACGTCTTTTGATTACCTTGCTGAGTGCCCTCAGTGTTACCACCTCCAGCAGCTTCAGTATTAAACAATTGCCGCTGACATTTTTAAAAACACACAGCTGTGGAAAAAAGGCTGCAGTCTGAAATCTAAATTGGTACAAAAGAGAAGATCTTTGAGTGAGGTTTTTTTAAAAATGAAATTTCAGACAGGTTAAATGATGATAATTTTCTGGATGGGGCTTTTGATGTTTTCCATACTAGTGTGATGCTGTCAACTTTGTTTTTCTTCAAGAGAGCTTTAGCTACTTAGTGTTCTTCATTTTTACCTACGAATTTCAGTTTTTTTCTATTTCTGTAAAAAATACACTATGGACGTTTTAACAATATGAATCCTTCTAAGCCATGAACATGAGCTCTCACTGCACTGTTTGAATCAGCTTTGATTTCTTTTATTTATTTATTTAAAAAGGAAAAAATAATAAAATTGATATAGAGTTTCAAAACAAGATAATAGGAAACTAACAATGATTAATATATTGGTTATTGTTATCTTCAAAGTAGTTGCTCAGATTACAAGGTATAGGCATCCATAAATTGATCAAACAATGTAAACACAAACCTTTTTTAAAAGTAAACTAAAAGAAATCAGTAGTATAACTATCTTAGCTATCTTGTGTATATACATATTTTCTTTTCTTTTAATTTCTTTAATCATTAGAATTTTCAGAGTACAAGTCTTTGACTTTCCTGGTTACATTGATTTCCAAGCATTTTACTCTTTTTAGTGCTATTTGTGAAGCACATTGTTTTTATTTCATGTAATTAGTAGTACTTTAAACAAACAAAACAGGTTTCTTGGTATCTTTTGTGTTCTGCTAAATTCATGTAATAACCATAAAACAATTTTTTGTGGACTCTTTAGTGTTTGTACACATATGATCATGACATCCACAAAACCAACTACATTTCTTTCCTCCAATTTGGATGCTTTTATTTCTCTTTCTTGCCACATTGCTCTAACAAGAACTTCTAGTACTATGTTGGCTAGAAATGATAAGTGAGGGCATCCTTGCCTCATTCCTGGTCTTTGATAAAAACATTACAATTATTAGCCAATGAGTATGATGTTGACTGTGGATTTGCAATACAGACCTTTAATATGACTATGTAAATTGTTCCTGAATCTACTTAACTGACATTTTTTTAAAATCATGAAATGAGCTTTAGTTTTGTCATATATTTTCTTTGCATCTGTTGAAATGATCGTGTAATTTTAATTTTCCATTCAGTAATGTTGTGTCTCATAATAATTGATTTGTGTATGCTGGACCATCTTTTCATCTCATGTATAAATTTCAGGACTTAATGATGCACAATCCTTTTTGGTTTTTTTTTTTCCTTTTGATACCAGAGATCGAACTCATGACGTTGCTCTTGTAAAGCGGGCGTTTATGCCGGTGAGCTAAATCTCCTGCCCCACAATCCTTTTAATAAATATGCTGTTGAATTCAGTCTGCTTGTATCATGCAAAAGAATTATCTATGTACATCCATTAAAGAGATTGACCAGTAGTTTCTTTGCTTGTCATGTGTTTTCTGGTTTTGGTTTATATGTGTCTTTTTCTCATAAAATGATTTTGGAAATGTTTCTTTTACTTTTTGGAAGATGTTTAGATAGTTTGGTGTTATTTTTCATTAGTGCACATTAATTAAAGAGAATAATGGGTTTCATTTTGTCGTATTTGTGTATTTACATAATATACTTTATTTCTACCTTCCCACTGTTTTCATTGCTCTTTCTGTCACTTCCCCCAATTTATTTTCCTCTCATCAAAAAGTTATCTACTTTTATGTCTTTATTTTTGAGAATTGACATATGATAGAGAACATGTGAGGCTTGTTTCTGAGTCTGGCTTATTTGATTTAACATGGTAAATCTAAGTCCTTTCACTTGCCTGCACATTACATTATTTAATTCTTCTTTGAGGCTGTTTAATATTCCCTTTTGAATATTTGTCACATTTTCTGTATTCATTTATCCACTAACAAGCACCTAAGATGATTCCATAGCTTCACTCTTGTGAATTGCACCATGGTAAATATGGATATGCAGGCATATCTCTAGTATAATGACTTTAATTCTTTCAATTATATGCATGGCAGTGGTATGATTTGATCAGAAGGAGTTCTATTTCTAGATTACCAGTAACCTCCATACTGATTTGCGCAGAGCCAGCAATAATACATATTTCTACTCTCAGTATATAAGTGTATCTTTTCCCCCTGCATCCTTGCCCACATTTATTGTGAGTTTTGATTTGTTTTGTATTTTTTTTATTTTAAAGAGACTAAAACTGAACAAAATAAAACAGAATAAAGGTACCATAATATATGTTGTTATCTTCTTTACTGGGATGAGGTGAAATTTTTTTTTATTTTGAAAGTAGTAAAATATAACAGAACAAGACAGAGTAAAGCCAACTGAGACCGTGTAGTGAAATTGGTACAGAACTTCACAACAGGTTACCAGGATAAGAGTAATAGGTATCACAGTATATCTCATTATTTTCACAATAGGTGTTCTTTCAATCACGTATATCAAAATAAAATGAAATACAGAACACTATAGAACTTATCAAAACAATATTGAATAGAGCAGTACCATTAATCAGAATAAAGCAAAACAGTAATAAAAACATTTGCCTTCAAAGAGATGGTAGAAGGAAATCTTCCTTATTTGCTTGGTCAACCTCCCAGGAGATGCTCAGATTTCTGGTTCCCATTTGCTAAATGAGGGGACATAGAAAGAGGGGTAAGGGAAGTGGGATGTTTGACTCTAGGCCTCGCACCAGTAGGCTCACTATTGCTTAGCAGGGAGGCAGGCTGGTTTCTTGGTTTCCCAGCGTCCTAAGTTCCAACATGGTGCGGATCTCAGAAGACACTAAGGGTTCTCCTCCAGGAGGTGCCATAGTCTGCCACACCATAGCCACTTACCAAGGAAGCTAGCTGCTTGCTTGGTTTCCCAGCATCCTAAGTTCCAACACGGCATGGATCTCAGGAGACGCTGGTGGTTCTCCCCATGGAAGGGCCGCAGTCAGCCACACGAGGTGAAATTTTGATTTGCTTTTCCCTGGCTGCTAGATTGTTGAACATCTAAAAATATAATTATTGTTCATCTATGCTTACCTAAGAAGTATCTGTTCAGTTTACTTGTTGATTTATTGATTCAATTAGTTGTTATTTTGGAATTACGTTTTTTGAGTTCTTTGCATATTCTGGCTATTGATCCTCTATCTGAAGTGTAGCTGAAAATGTATTTTCCTGTACTGTGTCTCCCTTCTGCTGTTTCCTTTGCTATGCAGTGTAATTTTTAATTTCATGGAATCCATTTATTGGTTCATGCTATTATTTCTTGAATTAGTAGGGCCATGTTGAGTAAGTCATTTACTTTGGTTATATTTTTAAGTGTTTCCTCTTTTCTCCCAGGATTTTTAAAATTTCACAGCATATACATAGGTCTTTGATCCATTTTGAATGGCATTTTTGCAAATTGTTAACACATCTTAAAAAGTTTGGTAAACTTAGTCATGAAATCATCTGGTCCTTCTTTGTTTTTTCTTCAGTGAAAGGGATTGAATATAGGGCCTCATGCATACTAGGTAGGCCCCTCTAACTAGTCTTTACCTAGCCCTCTGTTATAGATTATACATTTTTACCCCCCAACAGGTCTCATATGATACAGATGTGGCTAAATCTAGCATTTGTGATTGGTTTATTGTCTGAGATTGGTGATGTGAGTGATTCATTTGCCTAGGGGGTGAAATGACGATATGATGTAAAGGCAGGAAGAAGGTATGCTTTGCTCTCCTGTGTTTTTGCTTTTGCTGTTTGTAGTGGCCATGAGTGGCTGCCCCACCATGCCACATTGCCCTAGCATCAACTTTGGACTAAAATCCCCCAAATTATAAAAATAAACCTTTCCTTCCCTAACACTGGGCGTCAGGTATTTTGTCTCAGTGACAAATAAAAAAATAACTAAGATACCCTGTTACACTTTTTTAGGGGGAGGTTGGATATTTTTAGTTATTTGTTCAGTCTTAAATTGTTGATCTGTTCAAGTTTTGATTTCTTCACGCTTTAGACTTCCTAGGTTATATGTGCCTAGTTATTTATTCATTTCTTTCTACTTGTTGTTATTATTACTGTTGTTTGATTGTAATTGTTGATAGAAATCTTTCATGATTCTGATGTTAGCAGTTGTAATGACTCCTCTTTCATTTGCGGTTTTGTCTACTGTATTAGTTATGGGGCGAGGGAACCACCCCTTGGTACCAAAATCTGTATTAGTCAGGATTTTACTAGAAACATACAACATGAGTTATGCAAATGTATAAGAAATTACAAGATTGGCTTATGATGATCAGCTAGAGTCGGATGAAGAAGGGTGCAGAGTGTGTCTGCACCAGAGGCTGAAGGATTCAATCCAAGGTCTTGAGTTCACCCCAGTGTCTCATGCAAGTCCACACCAGCAGCTTGATGGATCTGTGACAGAAGGCTGAAATGTCTACACTGCAAGACTGAAGAGCCTATGTCAGAAAGCTGGAGAGTCTGCACTGGAAGCCAGGAGACAATATCCAAACCAAAGGTGAAGACAGGAGCTCCTCCGAAGAATGGAATTCATTTGTCTTTCATCCTTCCCAGGTGATGAACCATCCTAGGGTGAATCTACTATGCCCTAGGGTTGCTCAGCCCATTTAGTTAAGCTTCTAAATGTCTCAAATTGACCCAATCAATCAACCACTACATCTACTATCTTGTTTCCTTAGTCATTATACATAAGTGATTGTCAGTTTGTTTACCTCCCCCAAAAATGGTCTCTTGGTTTGATTGATTTTTACTCATGTTTTGCTATGTGCTTTTCACTACTTTTACAGTGATATTTACTATTTTCTTTGTTATGCTAATTTAGGGTTTGACTTGTTATTTTTATAGTTCCTTAAAAGGTTATTTTTTTTTCTTTTTCAATAGAGAAACCCATTTCTATAAATCTGTCTTTTAGTGCTTCTCTCAATGCATCCCATAATTTTAGTGTATTGTACTTTCATTTATACTTTTTCAAGAAATTTTCTTATTTCACTTTTGACTTTTTATTGTTTTGCTCATAAACATACTTGATATAATTTCAGTTTTCTTAGGGTTGCTTATTTAGCTTTGTCACCTGAGTACTTTTCTGTGTGTGCTTTAGGATAATATATATTTTGGTGTTGAGTGGAATATTTGTGTATGCAGGATAGATCCTTTTGTCCATAGCATTGATTGCATATGCTGTTTTTGACTGATTTCTGTCTGTACATTTTATCCATTATTGATGTACAGTATCAAATGTTCTCATTATCATATTTCTGTGTTTATCTGTTGAATTTTGTGGTTACCTTATGTATTTTATCTAATTTTTATAACTGTTACACTTTACTGGTAGATTGGTGCTTTGGGAATTAACTAATAACCTCTGTCTCCTCTCATAGTCTTTGTTATGATACTAATGCAGGTACCAATTGTCTCTTGCTTTTTATTTGCATGTGTACAATATCTCATTACTTTGAACCTATGTGTATGATAATAGATAAAGAAAGTCTCTTGTAGGCAGTATAGATGGACTTTAACTTTTTAATCTTTTCGGCCACCTGCTATCATTTGATTGGGAAGGTTAATCCACATTTAACATAAAAACTGACAAAGAATTATAGTTCCCATTTTGTTCATTGATTTCTGTTTTATAGTTCTTTTCCTCTTTTTGATATGTTCCTATTTCTTTATTTTTGTGATCATAATGCTTGGGTTCTCTTCTTTATTGTGTGTTTTTATCTCTCTATGTATTTGTTTTGTGATTCTTATGAAGCTTACAGTGAAAAATCTATGCATTACAATATTTTAAGCTAGTGATAACAATTATAACAATACATAGCTCTGCACTTTAACTTCCTTTTCCCCCCACGTTTTGTTATTGATGTCAAATTTTACATGTTCTTACATTCCATAACAATTTTCATATGGTAGTTATATTTATTATCTAGACCTTGCATTGTATAGACATTTTACACTATAATTGAAAGTGATTTTCACATCTCTACAATATTACAATATTCTGTATTTATCTATATATTTGTTTACCTTTGCAAATGAATGTTCTGTATTCATATGCTTTCATGTTGGTATTTATTGATATTTCCTTTCACCTTGACAAACTATTTAGCATTTTTGTATCGTAGGCCTAGTGGTTATGAACTCTCTCATCTTTTGTTTTTCTAGGAAATTGTTTATTTCTTCATTAGTGAAGGACAAGGTTATTTTTGATCAATACCGTTTCTTTCACCAGTCTGAGTTTATCCTTCCATTCTCTCTGTTGTATAAGGTATCTGTTGAGAAATTTTCAGATATCCCCATAAGGATTTCCATATGTGTGATTAGCCAATATTCAATTGCTACTCTCAAATTTTTAGATTTTTGACCTCTTAATTTTATGTATGGGTATAAGATTTTTGTTTTAATGCTATTTTTGGATCTTTTTGGTTTCTTAATTTTTTTAAAGAGGGTAAAATTAAACATAATAAAACAGAACAAAGCAGATCATAAGATAACATTGTAAGAGACACAGATTTCAAAGCAAGACAGCTGGAGATCTTTGCTGTCTATCATATTGTCTCTTGTTTTCTTTCAAATAGTTGTCCATATCTTCACATTCAACAAATTCATAAAAAACAAATTAGTGTAAAACTTATCAGAACAGGATGATGAAGGCATTTTAGGTCTTCAAGACCAGACAATAAGGAAGTCAACAATGGCTGCTATAATGTGTCTCATTCTCTTCCAAATAGCTGTCCATACCTTCATTTATGTTGAAACTAAACAAAACAAAACAGACTAAATTCACTTTGAACAAAGAATAATAGTATTGCTGGATTTCACATCATGATGCTACAGAATCAGCACTGGGTACATTAGTGTCTCTTTTTCTTCAAAGTAGCTGTTCATTTCACTGTGCATTATATAATCAATTCTCATAAACTTTTTATAAGTTTTACACATGTATGAGTCTCTACATGTATATCTATCCTTTTGTATTAGAGGAAAAGCAAAATAAAGCAAGACAAAACAAAAAAATTCCTAGAAAAACATGAAACAAAAAAACACATATAAACAAAAATAGCAAAGAGCCCAGAACACTGAAAATATAGGCCTTCAAAACAAGATGGTATGAGCATAACTAGGGTTGTTATTATAATGATCTTCAAGATCACCATACAATAATATGCACAAATTGTTCCTATCCTGTGAATGTTAACTGTTTTAACCAAGAACTTATAGAATTTGTAGCACAATCATCTTAGCTATCTAAGTGTGTTTCTATAATTTTAGGCACTTTTCTTTTCCCTTCCTTTTTCTTTTTCCTCATTTTCCCTGAGATATTATTTTTCCCCTTTAAGCAGATTCTTATCCTTTCACTGTAATTATTGAGTTTTTTGTATCTTATGTACTCTAACCTTTGCTTTTTTTTTCTTTTTTATTTTTTTAAGCCAGTCAAATTTAGCAGTGTGGGGGGTGGTATACTAACTTTAGTGACACTAATGTTAATAAGTTCTGATAACCCACTGCCATCGGACCAGCCACTCTTACCTTTTCTTACACTAGGGAGACTATTCGGTATTTACACATGTGAGTTTCATTTATTTCACTTACGAGTATAGTCTTGAGTTGCATCCATTTATTTATAAATATCTCAATGTGATCACTGTTTATAGCAGAGTAGTATTCCATTGCATAAAAATACCACTTCTTCTTTATCCACTCCTCAGTTGATGGGCATTTAAGTTGTTTCCAAGACCTGGCTGTTACAAATTGTTCTGCTATAAACATGGGTGCAAATATACTACTGTGGAATGATGTTTTCAGTACTTCTGAGAATATGCCCAGAAGTGGAATAGCTTGTCAAACGGAACTTCCAATCCCAGCTTTTTGAGGAATCTCCAGACTGACCTCTACAGTGGTTGCACCAGTCTACATGCCCACCAACAGTGCAGAAGAGTTCCCTTTTCCACACAGCCTCTCCAGCATTTGTTGTTGGTAGATTTCTTGACTCTGGAATTCTTTTTGGAGTGATACGGAACATCAATGATATTTTAATTTGCATTTCTCTAATGACCAATGATGCTGAACATTTTTTCATGTATTTATTTGCCATTTCTATTTCTTCATCTGAGAACTGTATATTTATCTTGGATGTCCATTTTTGGAATGGGTCTTTGAATCTGGGAATATGATTTTTAAAATATTTTTATATGTCCTGGACAGAAGTCCTTTGACTGTTCACTAAGATTTTTCCCAATTTGTGGGTTTTCTTTTCACTATGCTGGAGATTTCTTTCAACATGCAAAAACTCTTTAATAGGACACAATCCCAGTTATTGATTCTGTGAAGTATTTCATGTGTGGTTTGATTCTTGTTCATGAATTCTCTACCTACCCCTATGTCTTCAAGATTTCTACCTACTTTGTCTTCTAATAAATTTAGTGTTTCTGTTTTAATATTTAGATCTTTGACCCATTTAGATTTTAGTTTAGCACATGGTGATAGGCATGGGTCTAGTTTTAGTTTTCGGCATATGGAAAGCCAGTTTTTCCAGCACTATTTATTGAAGGGACTATCTTTCTTCCAGTGGACATGTTTGGCCCCTTTACCAAAGACAAGTTGGTTGAGTGTGTTTGTAGTTGTGGTTGTCTCTTCTAATCTATTCCATTGATATTCAGATCTGTTTTTATTCCAATACCATGCTGATTTTATTACATTAGCTTTGTAGTACAACTTCAATTCAGGGATTGTGATGCCTCCTGCCTTGCTTTTGCTGCTTAGAACTGTCTTTGCTATTCTGGGTCTCTTCTCGCTCCAGATGAATTTTAGGAATGATTTCTCTAGATCCATGAGGTACATTGATGGTATTTTTATTGGGATTGCATTGAATCTGTATAACAGTTTTGGGAGAATGGCCATTTTCACAATGTTTATTCTTCCTATCCATGAACAAGGGATGTCTTTCCATTTTCTGAGGTCCTCTTCAATTTCTTTGTTCAGGGTATTATAAATTTCCCTGAATAGATCTTTTGCTTGTTTTGTTAGATTAATTCTTAAGTATTTCATTTTCTTGGCTACTATTGTAAACGATGTGGCTTCTCATTTTTCTCTCAGCAGTTTTGTTGTTAGTGTATAAGAATGCTATTGATTTTGAGTATTGACTTTGTGTCTATCTAAAGTACTGAATTTATTTATTGTACCCAGGAGTTTTTCAATGGAGTTGTGGGGGTCTTCTATGTAGAATCATCTGCAAATAATGATAATTTAACTTCCTCTTTTCCTATCCTTACTCCTTTTATTTATCTTTCTTATCTAATTGTTCTGGCTAGTATTTCCAGTACTGTACTGAATAGGAGTGGTGGTAATGGATATCATTGTCTTGTTCTTGATTTTAGGTAAAGGCTTTCAGTTTTTGGCCATTTAATATGATTCTGGCCATTGGTTTGTCATAGATGGCTTTTATCATATTGTGGTAAAGATCATCTATTTGAATTTTCTGTAAGATTTTTATCAGGAATTAGTGTTGAACTTGATCAAAATATTTTTTGCATCTATAGAAATGATCACATGGTTCTTATTTTTGGCCATATTGATATGGTGGTTTATATTTATTGATTTGTGTAAGTTGAACTATCCCTGCATTCTGGGATGAATCCCACTTGGTCATGGTGTATAATCTTCTTGATGATTTGCTGCATTCTTTTTTTTTTAATTTTAAAGAGAATAAGACAAAAGAGGACAGAATAAAGCAGATCAGAACAGAATAATGTAATCAACACAGCACTTCCAACAAGACAAACAAATATTAACAGTGGTTATCATAATGTCTCTTTCTTTGAAATAGCTGAGCATACCTTCACATACAATAATATGAAACATAACAAAATAGTATAAAACCATTCAAGAGAATGAAAGTATTACAGGGCATTCAGAGTCAAATAACAGAAAATGAACAATGGCTAATATATTATCTCATTTTACATAGAAAATTTGTTTATACTATCACACCTATTAAAATCCAATAAGACACAACATGATAGAACCAATGGAAATGAAGAATAAAAGCAGGATAGGACGTCAAAGCAAGATCGTATTAAATCAGCAATGGCTGCCATTAAGTCTTGTTTTCCTCGAAATAGCTGTTCATACCATAATGCATAATAAGATCAAACAAAACAGAATAAATCCATTCCAACTAATGAATGAAAATATTATGTCTTTAAAGCAATATAATGGGGAATCGTGATTACCATAAAATCTTATGTACTCTTACTATTTCTTACACTAGTGAGGCTATACAGTATTTATACGTGTGAGTTTGATTTATTTTGTTTTTGAGTATGGTCTCAAGTTGCAAGTCATACTCCACTGTATAAAAATATCACAACTTTTTTATCCATTCCTCAGCTGATGGACACTTAGGTTGTTTCCAAGATCTGGCTATTACAAATTGTGCTGCTATAAACGTGGGTGTGCATATATTGCTCTGGTATGATGTTTTCAGTTCTTCTGGAAATATGCCCAGAAGTGGAATAGCTTGTCAAATGGAACTTCCAATCCCAGTTTTTTGAGGAATCTCCAGACTGACCTCTACAGTGGTTGCACCAGCCTACATTCCCACCAACAGTGCAGGAGAGTTCCTTTTCCCCCACAAACTCTCCAGCATTTGTTGTTGGTAGTTTTCTTGATCCTGGCCATTCTTTCTGAAATGAAATGGAATCTCAGTGTTTTAATTTGCGTTTTTCTAATGACTAATGATGATGAACACTTTTTCATGTATTAATTTGCCATTTGTATTTCTTCATGTGAGAACTGAGTATTCATCTCAGATGCCCATTTTTGGATTGGGTCTTTGAATTTTGGGGTTTGATGTTTTAAAATTCTTTGTATGTTTTAGACAGAAGTTATTTGTCTGAGGGACAGATCACTAAGATTTTTTTTCCCAGTTTGTCGGTTTTCTTTTCACTATGCTGGAGATTTTTTTTGACATGCAGAAACTCTTTAATAAGACATGGTCCCTGTTATTGATTGTGGGAAGTAGTTCCCTTATTGTTTTTCTGTTCATGAATTCTCTACCTACCCCTATGTCTTCAAGATTTTTACCTAATTTGTCTTCCAAGAGGTTTAGTGTTTCTGTTTTAATATTCAGATCTTTGATTCATTTAGATTTTAGTTTAGTATATGGTGATAGACATGGTTCTGGTTTTAGTTTTCTGCATATGGAGAGCCAGTTTTTACAGCACCATTTATTAAAGAGACTATCATTCTTCCAGTGAACATGTTTGGCCCCTTTTTAAAATATAGGGTGTTGAGTGTGTTTGTAATTGTGGTTGTATCTCCTAATCTATTCCATTGATCTTCAGATGTGATTTTATTCCAGTACCATATTGATTTTATTACTGTAGTTTGGTAGTATAACTTCAAGTCAGCGATAGTGATGCCTCCTGCCTTACCTTTGCTGCTTAGACTTGCCTTTACTATTCTAGGTCTCTTCAGCATCCAGATTAATTTTAGGAGTGATTTCTCTAGATCTATGATGTATGTTAGTGGTGTTTCCATTGGGATTGCAATGAATCAGTATAACAGTTTTGGGAGAATGGCCATTTTCTTTTTTTTTCTTTTTTTATTTTAAAGGAAAACAAAACAAAACAAAATAGAAAAGGGTAAAAGTAATACAGAATTTCAAAAAATAAACAGTAAGAAATCACTAGTTAATAGATTACATATTGTCATCTTAGAAATAGTTGTTCAAGTTACAAAATTAAAGCATACAAAGTGGACATTCAAACAGTGAGACTGCAAACAGTTCTAGTCAATGATCCAACACCAACAATAATTTAGTAATATGGTTTTCTATCTTACACACTTAAATATACATGCAATTATATCCTTTTGAGCACTTTCTTTTCTTCTCTTTTTTACAATAACAATTACACATTTTCAGTTTTATTACTCCCACAGTTCTTATTACTTTTATTTGAAGGGAATAAAACCAAATGTGACAAAACAAAATGGAGTCAGTCAAAACAAAACAACGGTCATAGTACATGATGTAAAAACAGAATACTAGCTGATCCACAATGGTTACCATAATGCCTCTTGCTATCTTAAAAAGAGTTGCCTATATCATCAGGTATAATAAAATTGAGCAAGACAGTACAGAACAAAACCAATAAAACCCAAACGTTGGAGACCTTATAGGACTTCAAAAGAAGGTAATAGTCAAGCCAGAATGGGCATCATAGTGAATCTTAGTACCTTCAAAGTAGTTGCCTATACCCTCAAACTTGATACTATCAAACAAAATAGAATAGAGTAAAATCAGTTAAAACATGATGATGAGAGCAATACATTGGTTCAAATCAAGTTAATAGGAAAAAAAAGTTACTATAATATATCCTGCTATTTTTAAAATTTATTTTTCCCTTAATTAAAAAATAATAATTTAAAAAAACGAAAAAAAGGGGGAGATTGAGATAAAAGAGGACATAACAACGTAACAGCACAGGTCAGAACAGAACATTTTAAGCAACATAGTGTTTCGCCACCAGATAAATAACCTGACATAGTAGTAGTTACCATAGTGTCTCTTTCCCTGAAATATCTGAGTATAACTTCATATACTATAACATCAAACATATCAAGCAGTGTGAAACCATTCAAAAAATGAAAGTATTACAGGGTATTTAGAATCAGCTAACAGAAAATGAACAATGGTTTCTATATTGTCTCTTTGCCTATAAAAAATTTTGTTTATACTATCACATATAATAAAATCCAATAAGATACAACATGATAAAACCAATGGAGACAGAAGAACAACAGCTTGATGGGACTTCAAAACAAGATGATATTAAATCAGCACTAGCTATTATGATGTCTTATTTTCTTCAAAATAGCTGTTCATTTATCAGAGACAATAAATTCAAACAACCCAGAATAAAATCATTCCAATTAATGAGTGAAAACATTATAAGGCTTCAAAGCCATATAATGGGGAATATAATTACCACATACTTTTAAGTATTCATATCCTTTCTTAAACTAGGGAAACTATTCGGTATTCATATATGTGAGTTTGATTTATTTCACTTATGAGTATGGTCTCAAGCTGCGTCCATTTATTTATAAACATCTCAGTGTGATCCTTCATTATAGCTGAGTAGTACTGCATTGTATAAAAATACCACAAGTTTTTTACCCATTCCTCAGTTGATGGACACATAGGTTGTTTCCAAGATCTGGCAATTACAAATTGTGCTGCTATAAATATGAGTGCACATATATCACTGTACTATGATGCTTTCAGGTCTTCTGGGAATATGCCTAGAAGTGGAATAGCTGGAACAAATGGGACTTCCAAGTCCCCCTTTTTTAGAAATTTCCAGACTGACTTCCACAATGATTGCACCAGACTACGCACCCACCAACAGTGCAGGAGAGTTCCCTGCACAGCTTCTCCAGCATTTGTTGTTGTTGGTTTTCTTGGTCCTGGCCATTCTTTCAAGAATGAGATGGAATCTCAGTGTGGTTTTAATTTGCATTTCTCTAATGAATAATGATGATGAGCATTTTAAAATGTATTTATGTGCCATTTGTATTTCTTCATCTGAGAATTGTGTATTCATCTCAGATGTCCTTTTTTTATTTAAAGGAAAAAAACAGTATAAGGGTACAAGTAATACAGAATTTTAAAAAAACAGCAAGAAATCACTAGTTAATAGATTACATATTGTCATCTTAAAAATACTTGTTCAAGTTACAGGATTAGAGCATAAAAAGTGGACATTCAAACAGTGAGAATGCATGCAGTTGTGTTCAGCGATCCAACGAAAGCTTAGTAATATGGGCATCTATCTTAACACACCTAAACACACTTGCAATTGTATCCTTTAGAGCACTTTTTCTCCTTTCCTTTTTAAAACAACATTAACACATTTTGGATTTTATTACTCCCATAGTTCTTATTATTTTTTAGAAGAGAATAAAACCAAATATGACAAAACAAAGCAGTCAATCAAAACAAAGGATAGACATAGCACATGATGTAAAAACAGAATACAAGGTAATCAAAATGGTTACCATAATGCCTCTTGCTACCTTAAAAAGAATTGCCTATATCATTAGGTATAATAAAATTGAACAAAACAATACAGAACAAGACCAATAAAACCTAAACATTGGAGACATTACAGGACTTCAAAAGAAGGTAATAGTCAAATCAGAATGGACATCATAGTAAATCTTATTGCCTTCAAAGTAGTTACCTATACCCTCAAATTTGATGCTATCAAAAAGAACACAACAGAGTAAAATCAGTCAAAATAAGATGGTGGGAGCAATACAGGGCTTCAACTAAAGTTAATAGGAAATCAAAAAGTTACTATAATATATCCTACTAATTTTTTTGATTTTTCCCTTAATTAAAAAATAATAATAAAAAATTAAAAAAATTTTTTAAAAAGGGGCAGATTGAGATAAAAGACATAGCAACATAACAACACAGGTCAGAACAGAACAATTTAAGCAACATAGTGTTTCATCCCAAGATAAGCTGAAATAACAGTAGTTACCATAGTATCTCTTTCCTTGAAATATTTGAATATAACTTCGTAAACTATGGCTTCAAACATATGAAGGCAGTGTGAAACAATTCAAAAAATGAAAGTATTACAGGATATTTAGAACCAGCTAACAGAAAATGAACAATGGTTTCTATATTATCTCTTTGCCTATAAAAATTTTGTTTATACTATCACATATAATAAAATCCAGTAAGATACAACATGACAAAACCAATGGAGACAGAAAAACAGCAGTTGGTGGGACTTCAAAACAAGATGATATTAAATCAGCAGTAGCTATTATGATGTCTTGTTTTCTTCAAAATAGCTATTCAAGGGATAAGTGGGTTTGAGGCATCTACATCCACCTCCCCATTCCAGCTGTGCTTGGAGAACTGTGGAGTTTCCAGCAAGCAAGAGGGTGCACACTATCCCCGAGCCCAGCCTATTTGGGACTCCTGCACCATACCATCTGGGTGTGGAGGAAGGGCTGGGCAGATCTGGGCCACCTGCATCCGCCTCCCCGTGTGTCTGGAGGACTGTGGATATCTCAGCAAGCAGGTGAGCATCACAGGTTCCAGAGGCCCCACGGCCTGTAGTAAGTGATCAGTGCACTCTGCCCAAAGCCCAGACTGTTTGGGACCCTCCAGGCTTCTAGGCGCAGTGAAGTGCATAAGTGGGTTTGAGGCATCTACATCTGCCTCCCCATTCTGGCTGCACTTGGAGAACTGTGGAGCTTCCAGCAAGCAGGTGGGCACACAATGTCCCTGGAGCGCAGCTTATCTGGAACTATGGAGTTCTAAATAGGCAAAAGAGGGCCATTGGTTCTACAGGCCCAGTGGCTTGGAGGAACTGGTGCCAGAGTCCCAGGAGCTGGGAACATAGAAGTGGATTTCCAACAGACATTGAGGAAGCTTTCAAATAACACTTGAAACACAGAAATATAGGAAAATGACAAAACGACAGATGAAATTACAGCCTCAAACCTCCAGCCAATCTCAAGAAACCCTAGGAGTGAAGTATATAGAAGAAAATATATGCCATTCATCTCAAATATTGGACATAATAGCTACTGAAATTAACAAGCAACTCCAGGATGCTTTAAAGGAATTCAAACTCAAAATAATTCCCAGGTAAAAGAAGAAATGATAAAAGAAATGAAAGAGATTCTGAATATATCTAAAGAAAACACAGATAAAAAATTGGAGGAACTAAACAAAAAGATAGAATCCCTAGACAAGAAATATAAGAAACAAACAGAATACATAATGCAGATGCACAGAGATATACAGGAAATAAAAAACTCCACTGAAAATTGTAAAAACTGCCTCAATGTAAGTGAAGATAGAATTTCAGACCTTGAAGACAAGATTGCAGCTAGTGAACAGGAAAGGAAAGATCTTTTAAAAATAACAAGGAATCAGGAAATAACAATTCAACAACTGCAAGATGATGCAAAGAAAAATAACATAAGATTGATAGGGATTAATGAAAAAGGAGACAACAGAAAGGATGTCAAGAGGATATTTAGAAAGTAATAGCTGAAAATTTCCCAAGCATGAGATCAGAAACTGACATCAGGATCCGTGAAGCATATAGAACTCCAAATAGTCATAACCAAAATAAAACTACACCTAGACATATAATAACCACCATCCCAGAAATCCAACACAAGAATAGATTATTAAAAGCTATCAGAGAGAAAAGACAGATCACTTATAAAGGAAAACCTATCAGAATCACAGCAGACTTCTCAGCACAAACAATAATGTCAAGAAGAGCATGGAGTGAAGTATTCCAGATACTAAAGCAAAATGATTTCCAACCTAGAATGATGTACCCTGAAAAACTGTCATTCAAAATTGATGGTGAAATACGATACTACCATGACAAAGAACAGCTGAAGAACTTCATGAACACCAAGCCAACCCTGCAATAAATATTGAAAGACAGTTTAGATACACAAAGGAAAAAACCACTAAGCAAAACAGATAATTAAACAGAACAGAAAGATAAAAATGCAACAGCAGAGAAATAATATGTCAACAATAAACCAGCGTTTAAAAGTTATAACCATTGATGTAAATGGTCTCAATGCACGAATCAAAAGAAGCAGACTAACAGAATGGATCAAGAAACAAAATTGAACCATATGCTGTTTACAGGAAACCCATCTAACCCAGAAGGATACTCACAGAATGAAAGTCAAAGGATGGAAAACAATACTTCATGCAGCAGGAATCAAAAAAAAAAAAAAAAAAAAAGCAGGAGTAACCATTTTGTTTGCAGACAACAGGAACTTAAAACCAACAATGACCATAAAGGGCAAAGAAGGTCACTACATACTCGTTAGGGGAAAACTCCAAGAGGAAGAGATAACTATCTTAAATATATATGCACCAAACTCCAGAGCACCCAGTTATATAAAACAACTATTAACAGAAATGAAAACTCAAATTATCAGTAACACAATTGTAACAGGAGACCTTAATATGCCATTGACACCAAGGGACAGATCAACCAGACGGAAAATGAGCAAAGAAATAACAGAACTGAATCACACCTGTGAACAAATGGATTTGATAGACATATACAGAATGTTCCACCCAACAACATCAGAATACACATTCTTCTCAGCAGTTCATGGATCATTCTCCAAAATAGACCATATATTAGCTCACAGAACATATTTAAACAAATGCAAAAGAGTTGAAATCATCCCTTGTATGTTATCGGATCATAGCGCTCTGAAATTAGAAATTAACGATAAAAGATACTGCAAAAGTCCCACAAACACATGGAAACTGAATAACACACTCTTGAGTAATCAGTGGGTCACAGAAGAAATTAAAAAATACCTACAAGAAAATGAAAATGCAGATACAACTTACCGGAATCTGTGGGATGCAATGAAAGCCGTCCTCAGAGGAAAATTTATTGCACTGAGTTTCCACATCAGGAAAACAGAATGAATACAGATAAATAACCTCATGCTACACTTCAAACAGCTAGAAAAAGAAGAGCAAGTCAAGCCCAAAGCCAAAAGAAGAGAGCAAATTATAAAAATCAGAACAAAAATCAATGCAATAGAGACTAAGAAAACAATCCAAAGAATCAACGAATCAAAGAGTTGGTTCTTTGAAAGAATAAATAAAATTGAAAAGCCCCTAGCCAACCTTATTTTAAAAAAGGGAAGAAAAAGCTCAAATTCATGCAATAAGAAATGAAAAAGGTGAAATCACTACAGACTCTACAGAAATACAGAAGATCATCAACACCTATTTCGAAAACCTCTACTCTCAAAGGTTTGATAACAAAGAAGAAATAGACAGATTCTTAGAAACATATGAAGTACCAAAGTTAGATCAAGAGGATGTAAAACTGCTGAATAACCCAATCTCCATTAATGACATTGAAAATGTAATTAAGTCCTTACCTACAAAGAAGAGCCCAAGATGGATCCACTGCAGAATTCTACAAGAAATACAAAGAAGACCTAATGCCGACAGTCCCCAAAGTCTTCAGTGAAATTGAAAGGGAAGCAATCCTTCCTAAGTCATTCCTGGAAGCAAATATTACTCTAACACCAAAACCTGAGAAAGACCCAACTAAAAAAGAGAACTACAGACCAATCTCCCTAATGAACACAGATGCAAAAATCCTCAATAAAATATTGGCAAATAGGATGCAGCAAATCATCAAGAAGATTATACACCATGACCAAGTGGGATTCATCCCAGGAATGCAAGGATGGTTCAACATACGTAAATCAATAAATGTAATCCACCATATCAATAAAGCCAAAAGAATCACATGATCATTTCTATAGATGCAGAAGAAACCTTCGATAAGGTCCAACATTCATTCATGATAAGAACTTTACAGAACATTGGAATAGATGATCTTTACCTCAATATAATAAAGGCCATTTATGACAAACCAACAGCCAGCATCATACTAAATGGCCAAAAATTGAAAGCCTTTACTTTAAAATCAGGCACAAGACAGGGATATCATTTATCACCACTCCTATTTAATATACTACTGAAAGTACTAGCCAGAGCAATTAGACAAGAGAGAGAAATAAAAGGGGTAAAGATAGGAAAAGAAGAAGTTATTATCATTGTTTGCAGATGACATGATACTCTACATAGAAGACCCCTAAACTCGATTGAAAGACTCTTAGACCTAGTAAATAAATTCAGTAATGTAGCTGGATTCAAAATCAATACTCAGAAATCCATAGCACTCCTATACACTAACAACAAAATCACAGAGAGGGAAATAAGAGAAACCACACTCTTCACACTAGCAAGCAAAAAAAAAAATGAAATATTTAGGAATTACTCTTACAAAAGAAGTGAAAGACCTATACAGGGAAAATTATAATACACTGAAAAAATAAATTGAAGATGATCTCAGAAAATGGAAAGACCTCCCTTGCTCACGGATAGGAAGAACAAACATTGTGAAAATGGCCATTCTCCCAAAACTGTTATATAGATCAACGCAATACCAATAAAAATACCATCAACATACCTTATAAATCAAGATAAATCACTCCTAAAATTCATCTGGAACCAGAAGAGACCTAGAATAGCAAAAGCAATTCTAAGCAGCAAAGGCAAGGCAGGAGACATCACAATCCCTGACTTGAAGTTATGCTACAAATCAACAGTAGTAAAATCAACATGGTATTGGAATCAAAACAGAGAAGAAGATCAATGGAATAGATTAGAAGATACAACCACAACTACAAACACACTCAACCACCTTATCTTTGATAAAGGAGCCAAGCAGGTTCGCTGGAAGAACGTCAGTCTCTTTAATAAATGGTGCTGGAAAAACTGGCTCTCCATTTGCCAAAAACTAAAGCTAGACCCATGCCTATCACAATGTTACTAAATTAAAATCTAAATGGATCAAAGATCTGAATATTAAAACAGAAACACTAAATGTATTGGAAGACAAATTGGGTAGAAACCTTGAAGACATAGGGGTAGGTAGAGAATTCATGAACAGGAATCAAACCACATGGGAAATACTTCGCAGAATCAATAACTGGGACCACTTCTTATTAAAAAGTTTCTTCATGGCAAAAGAAATCTCCAGCATAGTGAAAAGAAAACCCACAAACTGGGAAAAGATTTTAGTGAACTCTCTCTCTGACAAGAGACTCTTTTCTAAAACATATAAAGAATTAAAAAAACTCAGACCCCCAAAATTCAAAGATCCAATCTGAAAATGGGCATCTGAGATGAATACACACTTCTCAGATGAAGAAATGCAAATGGCAAATAAATACATGAAAAAATGTTCATCATCATTGGTCATTAGAGAAATGCAAATTAAAACCACACTAAGATTCCATCTCACTCCTGAAAGAATGGCCAGGATCAAGAAAACCAACAACAAATGCTGGAGAAGCTGTGGGGATAAAGGAACTCTCCTACACTGTTGGTGCGAGTGTAGACTGGTACAACCTTTGTGGAGGTCAGTCTGGAGATTTCTCAAAAAGCTGGGATTGGAAGTCCCATTTATTCCAGCTATTCCACTTCTAGGCATATTCCCATTCCACTTCTAGGCATATTCCCAGAAGAATTGAAAGCATCATACCACAGTGATATATGTGCACCTATGTTTATAGCAGCACAATTTGTAATCGCCAAATCTTGGAAACAACCCAAGAGTCCATCAACTGAGGAATGGATAAAAAAAGTTGTGGTATTTCTATACAATGGAGTATTACTCAGCTATAAAGAAGGATCACATTGAGATATTTATCAATAAATGGGCGCAGCTTGAGACCATACTCATAAGTGAAATTAATCAATCTCGCATGTGTGAATACCGAAGTTTCCCTAATGTAATAATGATTCAAATATATAAAAGTATATGATAATCATGATTCCCCATTATGTGGCCTTGAAATCTTATAAAGTTTTCACTTATTAATTGGAATGGCTTTATTCTGGGCTTCTTGATATGGAAATATTTGAAGCTATAGTATATGAAGTTATATTCAAATATTTCAAGGAAAAAGACAGACAATATGGTAACTAATATTAAGTCGGGTTATTTGGTGGTGAAGCACTAGGTTGCTGAAACAGTCATGCTTTGACCTGTATTGTTATGTTTTTATGTCCTCTTTTATCTAAATCTCTGCCTTATTCATTAAAAAAATTTAGTTATTTTTTATGGTTTTTTTAATTAAGGGGAAAAATTTTAAAAATTAGCAGGATATATTATAGTAAATTTTGATTTCCTATTAACTTGATTTGAAGTCCTGTAATACTCCCACTATCTTGTTTTGACTGATTAGACTCTTTTCCGTTCTGTATGATAGTATCAAGTTTGAGGGTACAGGCAACTACTTTGAAGGCAATAAGATTCACTAAGATGCCCATTCTGGTTTGACTATTGTCTCTTTTGGAAGTCCTGTAATTTTACAATGCTTAAGTTTTATTCGTGTTGTTCTCTACTGTTTTGTTCAACTTTATAATACCTAATGAGATAGGCAATTCTTTTTAAGGACGCAAGAGGCATTATGGTAACCATTGTTGATAACCTTGTACTCTGTTTTTACATCATGTACTATGTCCATCCTTGGTTTTGACTGACAGCTTTGTTTTGCCATATTTGACTTTATTCTCTTCCAAAAAAAAAAAAGGTAAAAGGAACTAAGGAGTAATAAAACCCAAAATGTGTAAATTTTGTTGTAAAAAAGGGGAAAAAAGTGCTGTAAAGGATACAACTGCAAGTGTGTTTAGGGGTGTTAAAGAGCTGACCATATTAATGTTTTTGGTTGGATCACTGAACACAACTGTTTGCAGTCTCTCTGTTTGAATGTTCACTTTGTATGCTTTGATACTGTGACTTGAGCAGCTATCTCTAAGATGATAATGTGTAATTTATTAACTGGTGATTTCTTACTGTTTTTTTGTAGTTCTGTATTATTTGTACCCTTACACTGCTTTGTTTTGTTTTGTTTTTTTCTTTTTCCTTTTAAATAAAATTTTAAAAAATAGCTATTCATATACTCACAGGCAATAATATCAAACAGCCCAGAATAAAGCCATTCCAATTAATGTGTGAATATTTTATAAGGCTTCAAAGCCACATAATGGGGGATCATGATTACAACATACCTTTATATATTTGAACATTCTTACAATAGGGAAACTATTCGGTTTTCATATATGTCAATTTGATTTATTTCACTTATGAGTATGGTCTCAAGCTGCGTTCATTTATTTATAAATATCACAATGTGACCCTTCATTATAGCTGAGTAGTACTGCATTTTATAAAAATACCACAACTTTTTTATCCATTCCTCAGTTGATGAACACTTAGGTTGTTTCCAAGATCTGGCAATTACAAATTGTGCTGCTATAAACATGGGTACACATATATCATTGTGGTATGATGCTTTCAGTTTTTCTGGGAATATGCCTAGAAGTAGGATAGCTGGAACAAATGGGACCTCCAATCCCACTTTTTGAGAAATCTCCAGACTGACCTCTACAATGGCTGCACCAGTCTACACTCCCACCAACAGTGCAGGAGAGTTCCTTTTTCCCCACAACCTCTCCAGCATTTATTGTTGATGGTTTTCTTGACCCTGGCCATTCTTTCAGGAGTGAGATGGAATCTCAGTGTGGTTTTAATTTGCGTTTCTCTAATGACTAATGATGATGAACATTTTTTCATGTATTTATTTGCCATTTGTATTTCTTCATCTGAGAATTGTGTATTCATTTCACATGCCCATTTTTGGATTGGAGTTTTGAATTTTGGGGATCTCATTTTTTTTTGATTCTTTATGTTTCACACAGAAGTCCTTTGTCTGAGGGAGAGTTCACTAAGATTTTTTTTCCCAGTTTGTGGGCTTTCCTTTCACTATGCTGGAGATTTCTTTTGAAATGCAGAAACTGTTTAATAAGACATGATCCCAGCTATTGATTCTGGGAAGTATTTCCCATATGGTTTGATTCCTGTTCTTGAATTCTCTACCTACCCCTATGTCTTCAGGATTTTTACCTACTTTGTCTTCCAACAGATTTAGTATTTCTATTTTAATATTCAGACCTTTGATCCATTTAAATTTTAGTTTAGTATATGGTGATAGGCATGAGTCTAGTTTTGTTTTTCAGCATGTGGACAGCTAGTTTTTCCAGCACCATTTATTAAAGAAACTGTTGTTCTTCCAGTGGACATGTTTGGTCCCTTTATCAAAGATAAGGTGGTTGAGTGTGTTTGTAGTTGTGGTTGTATCTTCTAATCTATTCCATTGATCTATAGCTCCATTTGACTCCAGTACCATGTTGATTTTACTACGGTTGGTTTGAAGTATAACTTGAAGTCAGGGATTGTGATGCCTCCTGCCTTGCCTTTGTGGCTTAGAAATGTCTTTGCTATTCAAGGTCTCTTCTCGCTCCAGATGAATTTTAGGAGTGATTTCTCTAGATCTGTGAGGTATGTTGATGGTATTTTTATTGGGATTGCATTGCATCTGTATAAGAGTTTTGGGAGAATGGCCATTTTCACAGTATTTATTCTTCCTATCCATGAGCAAGGGATGTCTTTCCATTTTCTGAGATCATCTTCAATTTCTTTTTTCAGTGTATTTTAATTTTCCCTGTATAGGTCTTTCACTTCTTTCATAAGAGTAATTCCTAAATATTTCATTTTTTTGGTTGCTAGTGTGAATGGTGGGGCTTCTCTTATTTCTCTGTCAGTGATTTTGTTGTTAGTGTATAGGAACGCTATTGATTTCTGAGTATTGATTTTGAATCCAGCTACATTACTGAATTTATTTATTATATCTAAGAGTCTTTCAATGGAGTTTTGGGGGTCTTCCGTGTAGAGTGTCATGTCATGTGCAAATAATGATAATTTAACTTCTTCTTTTCCTATCTTAATCTCATTTATTTTTCTTTCTTGTCTAAATGCTTTGGCTAGTATTTCTAGTACTATATTTAACAGGAGTGGTGATAAAGGACATCCTTGACTTGTTCCTGATTTTAAGTAAAGGTCTTCAGTTTTTGGCCATTTAGTATGTTACTGGCTGTTAGTTTGTCATAGGTGGCCTTTATTATATTGAGGTAAAGATAATCTATGTCAATTTTCTGTAAAGTTCTTATCATGAATGAATTTTGGACCTTATCAAAAGCTTTTTCTGCATCTATAGAAATGATCATGTGATTCTTTCTTTTGGCTTTCTTCATATGGTGGATTACATTGATTGATTTACATATGTTGAACCATCCCTGCCTGCCTGAATGAATCCCACTTGGTCATGGTGTATAATGTTCTTGATGATTTGCTGCATCCTATTTGCCAATATTTTATTGCGGATTTTTGCATGTGTGTTCATTAGGGAGATTGGTCTGTAGTTCTCTTTTTTAGTTGGGTCTTTCTCAGGTTTTGGTATTAGGGTAATATTTGCTTCCAGGAATGACTTAGGAAGGATTGCTTCCCTTTCAATTTCATTGAAGACTTTGGCGACTGTCGGCATTAAGTCTTTGTATTTCTTGCAGAATTTTGCAGTAAATCTGTCTGGGCCTTGGCTCTTCTTTGTAGGTAAGGACTTAATTACATTTTCAATTTCATTAATAGAAATTGGGTTATTCAGCAGTTTTACATCCTGTTGACCTAGCTTTGATACTTCATATGTTTCTAGGAATCTCTCTATTTTTGTGTTATCAAACCTTTGAGAGTAGAGGTTTTTGAAATAGGTGTTGGTGATCTTCTGTATTTCTATAGAGTCTGTAGTGATTTCACTTTTTTCATTTCTTATCGCATGAATTTGAGCTTTTTCTTCCCTTTTTAAAATAAGGTTGGCTAGGGGCTTATCAATTTTATTTATTCTTTCAAAGAATCAACTCTTTGATTCGTTGATTCTTTGGATTGTTTTCTTAGTCTCTATAATTTCCTCCATTCTTTTGGCTTTGGGCTTCACTTGCTCTTCTTTTTGTAGAGGTTTGAGGTGTAGCATGAGGTTATTTATCTGTATTCATTCTGTTTTCCTGATGTGGAAAGTCAGTGAAATAAATTTTCCTCTGAGGACGGCTTTCATTGCATCCCACAGATTCCAGTAAGTTGTATTTGTATTTTCATTTTCTTGTATGTATTGTTTAATTTCTTCTTTAATTTCCCCTGTGACCCACTGATTACTCAAGAGTGTTTTACTCTGTTTCCATGTGTGTGGGGGATTTTTTGTTGTATCTTTTATCATTGTTTCTAACTTCAAAGTGCTATGATACAATAACATTCAAGGAATAATTTCAATTCTTTTGCATTTATTTAAATATGTTCTGTGAGCTAATATACGGTCTATTTTAGAGATCCAGTGTACTGCTGAGGTGGATGTGTATTCTGATGTTGTATGGAGCACTGTGTATGTCTATCAAGTACATTTGTTCACATGTGTGATTGAGTTCTGTTATTGCTTTGCTGATTTTCTGTCTGGTTGATCTGTCCCTTGGTGTCAATGGTGTGTTAAGGTCTCCTGTTACAATTGTGTTAATGATAATTTGATTTTTCATTTCTGTTAATAGTTGTTTTATATAACTGGGTGCTCTGGAATTTGGTGCATATATATTTAAGATAGTTATCTCTTCCTCTTGACGTTTTCCCCTCAGCAGTAAGTAATGAACTTCTTTGGCTCTTCTGATCATTATTGCTTTCAAGTTCATTGTCTGCAAACAGAATGGCTACTCTTGCTTTTTTGGGGTTCCTGTTGCATGAAGTATTGTTTTCATCCTTTGACTTTCAGTCTATGAGTATCCTTTTGCGTTAGATGGGTTTCTTTTAGCCAGCATATGGTTTTATTTTGTTTCTTGATCCATTCTGCTAGTCTGTTTCTTTTAATTGGTGCATTGAGACCATTTATATTAATGGTTATAACTGTTATATGTTGGTTTATTGTTGACCCGTTATCTTTCTGCTGTTGCATCTTTATCTTTCTGTTCTGTTTAATTATCTGCTTTGCTTAGTGTTTTTTTCCTAAGTGTATCTAATCTGCCTTTCAGTATTCTTTGCAGTGTTGGCTTGGTGATCATGAAGTTCTTCAGCTGTTCTTTGTCATGGAAGTATCTTATTTCTCCATAGATTTTGAAGGACAGTTTTGCAGGGTACATCAGTCGAGGCTGGAAATCATTTTTCTTTAGGATCTGAAATACTTCACTCCATGCTCTTCTTGACTTTATTGTTTGTGCTGAGAAGTCTGCTGTGATTCTGATAGGCTTTACTTTATGGGTGATCTGTCTTTTCTGACAGCTTTTAATATTCTATTCCAATGCTGGATTTCTGGGATGCAGATTATTATATGTCTGGGTGTAGTTTTATTTTGGTTATGGCTACTTGGAGTTCTATATGCTTTACTGATCCTGATGCCAATTTCCATTCTCACGTTTGGGACATTTTCAGCTATTACTTTCTAAATATCCTCTTGACATCCTTTATTTTGTTCCCTTCTTTTTCATTTATCCCTATCAATGATATGTTGTTTTCCTTTGCATCATCTTGCAGCTGTTGAATTATTTGCTATTTGTTATTTTTAAAAGATCTTTCCTTTACTGTTCACTAGCTGCAAGCTTTTCTTCAAGTTCTGAAATTCTATCTTCACTTTGAGGCAGTTTTTACAGCTTTCAGTGGAATTTTTGTATTTTTTGTATTGTAATTTTTTGTATTTCCTGTATATCTCTGTGCATCTGCTTTATGTATTCTGTTTGTTTCTTATTTTGCTCATCTAGGGATTCTATCTTTTGGTTTAATTCCTCCAATTTTTAAACTGTGTTTTATTTAGATATATTCAGCATCTCTTTCATTTCTTTCATCATTTTTTCTTTTACCTGGGAGATTATTTGTAGTTTGAGTTCCTTTGAAGTTTCCCGGAGTTGTTTGTTTATTTCAATTGCTATTATGTCCAATATTTGAGGTGTATGGAATATATTTTCTTGTGTATACATAGCTCCTAAGTTTTCTTTGGATAGGCTGGAGGTTTGAGATTGATAATTTGGTCTTTCATTTTGTCACTTTCCTATATTTCTGTGTTTCAAGTGTTTCGAGTATTATTCTAAGGCTTCCTCAGGGTCTGTTGGAAATCCTCTTCTATGCCCTCAGCTCTTAGGACTCTGGCACCCAGTTCCCTGAATTGATAGAAGATCACTAGTGGTGGAGCAGGCTGGCTCAAGCCAGCCTCTGGAACCAATGGTGCCCGCCTACTTGGTTAGCACTCCACAGTCCACCAAGCACAGCTGGGAGAGGGCAGGCTGATGCCTGCTCCTGGGACCTTCCGCGCTACTCCAGTGCATCTGGAAGCCACCAGGTTCCATGACCAGAGCCAAGAGAGGGTCCCAAACTAGCTGGACTTGGGGGAAAGTGTGCGGGGCACTTACACCAGTCCCCTGGGCCTCTGGAACCGGTGGCACTCGCCTGCTTGCTTAGAACTCCACAGTTCTCCAAGCACAACCAGAAATGGGGAGGCAGATGCAGGCACCCCAGACCCACCAAGCTGTTCCTTCAGGCCCATTTTTGGGTTGTATCTTTGAATTTTGGGGGTCTGATTTTTAAAAAATTCTTTCTATGTCTTTACCTCAATACGACAAAGGCCATCTATGACAAACAAAAAGCCAGCATCAATTCAATGAAAATGCAGAAACAACATATTGCCTGCAATCTGTGGGATGCAATGAAAACAGTTTTAAGAGGGCAATATACAGCCATATCAAGAAAACAGAGTGAGCACAAATAAACAACCTAATGCTTCATCTCAAGCTTCTAGAAAAAGAAGAGCAAGTTAAACCCAAAGCTCATAGAAGAGAGGAAATTGTAAAGATTAGAACAGAAATCAATGCAATTGAAACTAAAAACAATACAAAGAATTAATGAATCAAATAGCTGGTATTTTGAGATCAATAAGTGTAACAGAATAAACAAAATTGACAAACCTCAGGCTAATCTTAGCACAAAAAAGAAAGAAAAAAACCCAAATTTATGCAGTAAAGACTGAAAAGGGGAAATTATTACATATCCCATGGAAATTCAAAAGTTCATGAATACCTACTGGGAAAATCTCTACTCACATACAGTAGAAAACACAGAGAAAATGGACAAATTTCTAGAAACATATGAACTACCAAAGCTCAACCAAGAAGATATAGCAATTTTGAATAACCCAATATCAGCTATTGAAATTGAAAAAGTAATTAAATACTTACCAACAAAGAAAAGCCCAGGTCCAGATGGATTCATGGCTGAATTCTACAAGAAATTTAGAGAATATTTGATGCCAATACTCCTTAAACTCTTCAATGAAATTGAAAAGGAAGCAATCCTCCCTAAGTCATTCCTGGAGGCAACTATTACTCTGATACAAAGCCAGAGAAAGACCAACCAAAAAGGAGGACTATATAGACCAGTCTCACTAATGAACATCAATGCAAAGATTCTCAATAAAATATTGACCAATAGAATGCAGCAAATCATCAAGAAGATTACACATCATGACCAAGTTGGATTCATTCCAGGAATGCAGGGCTGGTTTAACATACACAAATCAATAAATATAAGATACCACATGAACAGAGCCAAAAACAAAAACCACATGGCCATCTCAATAGATGCAGAAAAAGCTTTCGATAAAGTCCAACACATGTTCATGATAAAAACCCTTCAGAAACTTGGAATACATAGTGTCTACCTCAATCTCAAAAGGCCATCTATGACAAACCAACAACCAAAATTATACTAAATGGACAAAACCTGAAAGCTTTCACTCTAAAATCAAGAACAACACAAGGATGTTCACTATCACCATTCCTATTCAATACAGTTTTGGAAATACTGGCCAGGGCAATCAGACAACATAGAGAAATAAAAGAATAAAGACAGGAAAGGAAGAAGCTAAGTTGTCAGTATTTACAGATGACATGATATTCCGTATAGAAGACTCCAAAAACTCCATTAAAAGACTACTAGGGGTAATAAACAAATTCAGCAGTGTAGCTGGATTCCAAGTCAATGCTCAAAAATCAATAGCATTCCTGTACACAAACAAAAAACTCCAATAAGAGAGAAATTATGGAAATATCACCTTTCACAATAGCATCTAAAAAATGAAATACTTAGGAATCAATCTAGCTAAGAATGTAAAAGACCTATATTGAAAATTATGCTATGCTAAGCAATAAGAACCGTGGGAGCAATGAAACCCAAAATGTGTAATAGTCATTGTACAAAGGAGAGGAAAAGAAAGTGCTCTAAACTATATAACTGCATGTATATTTAAGTGTATAAGATAGAATATGATATCACAGAGTTTTATTGGATCATTGAACAGAACTGTTTGCAGTATCATTGATGGAATGTCCACTTTACAAGCTTTAATTTTGTGACTTGAACAATTATTTCTAAGATGACAGTATGTAATCCATTAACTAGTGATTTCCTACTGTTCATTTTTTTTCTGCAAATCTGTATAACTTGTACCCTTTCTCTGCTTTTTTTTTCTTTTCTCCTTAAATAAAATTTAAAAAAAATAAAATAAAAAAAGAAAATTATGCTATGCTAAAAAAGGAGATTGAAGAGGATATTAGGAAATAGAAGGATATTACTTTCTCTTGGCTAGGAAGAACAAACCTTATGAAAATAGCCGTATTCCCAAAACTGTTAGAGAGATTTAATGCAATCCCAATCAAAATACCATTGACATACCTCACAGATCTAGAGAAAACACTCCTCAAATTCATTTGGAAACAGAAGAGGCCTAGAATAGCAAAGGCAATGCTGGGCAGCAAAGGCAAGGCAGGAGGCATCTCAATTCCTGACTTGAAACTATACTACATAGCCACAGTAGTAAAATCAGCATAGCACTCTCAAAGAAATAGACCTGAGGATCAGTGAAACAGATTAGAAGATGCAAACACAACTACAAAGACACTCAGCCACCTGATATTTGATAAAGGTTCTAAACATCTTCACTGGAAGAAGGATAGCCTCTTTAATAAAAGGTGTTGGAAAAATTGGCTCTCCACATGCCCAAGACTGAACCTAGACCAAAGCATATCACCATGCACAAAACTAAAGTCTAAGTGGATCAAAGATCTAAATATTAAAACAGAAGCACTAAATCTACTGGAAGACAAAGTAGGTAGCAGTCTTAGAGACATAGGGGTAAACAGAGAATTCATGAACACAATGTAAACTGCACACAGGGAACACCAAAGAATCAACAACTGGCATCTCATATTATTGAAAAGTTTCTGCACTTCAAAAGAAATCACCAGGCAGAAGCCCCTTCCTTTGTCTGGAGGACTGAATATCTCTGCAAGCAGGGAGGGATCGCAGGCTCCTGAGGCACCTTGGCCTGTGGTGAGTGCCCAGCACACTGCCCAAATCTCAGACTGTTCTGGACCCCCCAGGCTTCTGGGTGCAGTGAAGTGGAGCAGTGGGTTAGAGGCCACTACATCTGCTTCCCCATCCCGGCTACACTTGGAGGTCTGCTGAGCTCCCGACGGGTGGGTGGGCCTACACTATCCCCCGAGCCCAGCTGCGCCTAGCCATCGGTGTGCAGAGGAGGAGCTGGGCGGATCTGGAGTGCCTGCAGAAGCCCCTTCCTTTGTCTGGAGGACTGTGGATATCGCTGCAAGCAGGGAGGGATCGCAGGCTCCTGAGGCACTGTGGCCTGTGGTGAGTACCCTAACCCGGGTGCGATTGAAGAGCCGTGGAGCTTCCAAGGGGCAGGTGGGCACACAGTGTCCCTGAGGCCCAGCTTGTCTGGAACTGCGGAGTTCTGAACAAACAGAGGAGGGCCATTGGTTCTGCAGGCCCAATGGCTTGGGGTAGCATGGTGCCAGAATCTCAGTGGCTGCAAACATAGAAGCAGATTTTCAACAGATCCTGAGGAAGCTTTCAAATAACACTTGAAACACAGAAATATAGGAAAATGACAAAACAAAGACCAAATTACAACCTCAAACCTCCAGCCCATCTCAGGAAACCCTAGGAGGAATGTATTTAGAAGAAAATATATCCCATCCACCTCATATATCAGACACAATAGCTACTGAAGTTGACAAGGAACTCAAGGAAGCTTTAAAGAAATTCAAACTCGAAACAATTTCCCAGATAAAAGAAGAAATGATAAAAGAAATGAAAGAGATTCTAAATATATCTAAAGAAAACACAGGTAAAAAATTGGAGGAACTAAACAAAAAGATAGAATCCCTAGACGAGCAATATAAGAAACAAACAGAATACATAAAGCAGATGCACAGAGATATACAAGAAATAAAAAACTCCACTGAAAGTTGTAAAAACCGCCTTAATGAAAGTGAAGATAGAATTTCAGACCTTGAAGACAGGATTGCAGCTAGTGAACAGGAAAGGAAAGATCTTTTAAAAATAACAAGGAATCAGGAAACAAAAATTCAACAACTGCAAGATGATGCAAAGAAGAATAACATAAGAATGATAGGGATTAATGAAAAAGAAGGAGACAACATAAAGGATATCAAGAGGATATTTAGAGAAGTAGTAGCTGAAAATTTCCCAAGCATGAGATCAGAAACTGACATCAGGATCAGTGAAGCATATAGAACTCCAAATAGTCATAACCAAAACAAAACTATACCCAGACATATAATAATCACCATCCCAGAAATCCAACACAAGAATAGATTATTAAAAGCTATCAGAGAGAAAAGACAGATCACTTATAAAGGAAAACCTATCAGAATCACAGCAGACTTCTCATTACAAACAATAAAGTCAAGAAGAGCATGGAGTGAAGTATTCCAGATCCTAAAGCAAAATGATTTCCAACCTAGACTGATATATCCTGCAAAACTATCATTCAAAATAGATGGTGCAATAAGATACTTCCATGACAAAGAACAGCTGAAGAACTTCATGAACACCAAACCAACCCTGCAAAAAATATTGAAAGACAGTTTAGATACACAAAGGAAAAAACCACTAAGCAAAGCAAATAATTGAACAGAACTGAAAGATAAAGATGCAACACCAGAGAGATAACATTCCTACAAGTAACCAACATTTAACAGTAATAACCATTAATGTAAATGGTCTCAATGCACCAATCAAGAGAAACAGACTAGCAGAATGGATCAAGAAACAAAATCCAACCATATGCTGTTTACAGGAAACCCATCTAACCCAGAAGGATACTCACAGACTGACAGTCAAAGGATGGAAAACAATTCTTCATGCAGCAGGAATCCAAAAAAAGGCAGGAGTAGCCATTCTGTTTGCAGACAACGTGAACTTTAAACCAACAATGACCATAAAGGATAAAGAAGGTCACTACATACTCGTAAGGGGAAAACTCCAAGAGGAAGAGATAACTATCTTAAATATATACGCACCAAACTCCAGAGCACCCAGTTATATAAAACAATTATTAACAGAAATGAAAACTCAAATTATCAGTAACACAATTGTAACAGGAGACCTTAATATGCCATTGACACCAAGGGACAGATCAACCAGACAGAAAATGAGCAAAGAAATAACAGAACTGAATCATATCTGTGAACAAATGGGTTTGATAGACATATACAGAATGTTCCACCCACCAACATCAGAATACACATTCTTCTCAGCAGTACATGGATCATTTTCTAAAACAGATCATATATTGGCTCACAGAACATATTTAAACAAGTACAAAAGAGCTGAAATCATCCCTTGCATGTTATCAGATCATAGCGCTCTGAAATTAGAAATTAATGATAAAAGATACTGCAAAAATCCCACAAACACATGGAAACTGAATAACACACTCTTGAGTAATCAGTGGGTCACAGAAGAAATTAAAGAAGAAATTAAACAATACCTAAAAAAAATGAAAATGCAGATACAACTTACCGGAATCTGTGGGATGCAATGAAAGCCGTCCTGAGAGGAAAATTTATTGCACTGAATTCCCACATCAGGAAAACAGAACCGAATACAAATAAATAACTTGATGCTACACCTCAAACAGCTAGAAAAAGAAGAGCAAGTCAAGCCCAAAGCCAAAAGAAGAGAGCAAATTATAAAAATCAGAGCAGAAATCAATGCAATAGAGACTAAGAAAACAATCCAAAGAATCAACGAATCAAAGGGTTGGTTCTTTGAAAGAATAAATAAAATTGATAAGCCCCTAGCCAAGCTTATTAAAAAAAGGGAAGAAAAAGCTCAAATTCATGCAATAAGAAATGAAAAAGGAGAAATCACGACAGACCCAATAGAAATACAGAAGATCATCAACACCTATTTCGAAAACCTCTACTCTCAAAAGTTTGATAACACAGAAGAAATAGACAGATTCTTAGAAGCATATGAACTGCCAAAGCTAGATCAAGAGGATGTAAAACTGTTGAATAACCCAATCTCTGTTACTGAAATTGAAAATGTAATTAAGTCCTTACCCACCAAGAAGAGCCCAAGCCCAGATGGATTCACTGCAGAATTCTACAAGAAATACAAAGAAGACCTAATGCCGACACTCCTCAAACTATTCAATGAAATTGAAAGGGAAGCAATCCTTCCTAAGTCATTCCTGGAAGCAAATATTACTCTAGTACCAAAACCTGAGAAAGACCCAACTAAAAAAGAGAACTATAGACCGATCTCCCTAATGAACACAGATGCAAAAATCCTCAATAAAATATTGGCAAATAGGATGCAGCAAATCATCAAGAAGATTATACACCATGACCAAGTGGGATTCATCCCAGGAATGCAAGGATGGTTCAACATACGCAAATCAATAAATGTAATCCACCATATCAATAAAGCCAAAAATAAGAATCACATGATCATTTCTATAGATGCAGAAAAAGCCTTCAATAAGGTCCAACATTTATTCATGATAAAAACTCTACAGAAAATTGGAATAGATGGTCTTTACCTCAATATAATAAAGGCCATTTATGACAAACCAACAGCCAGCATCATACTAAATGGCCAAAAATTGAAAGCCTTTACTTTAAAATCAGGCACAAGACAAGGATGTCCTTTATCACCACTCCTATTTAATATAGTACTGGAAGTACTAGCCAGAGCAATTAGGCAAGAAAGAGAAATAAAAGGGGTAAAGATAGGAAAAGAAGAAGTTAAGTTATCACTGTTTGCAGATGACATGATACTCTACGTAGAAGACCCCCTAAACTCCATTGAAAGACTCTTAGATACAATAAATAAATTCAGTAATGTGGCTGGATACAAAATCAATACTCAGAAATCAATAGCATTCCTATACACAAACAACAAAATCACAGAGAGGGAAATAAGAGAAACTGGACTATTCACATTAGCAAGCAAAATAAATGAAATATTTAGGAATTACTCTTATGAAAGAAGTGAAAGACTTATACAGTGAAAACTATAATACACTGAAAAAGGAAATTGAAGATGATCTCAGAAAATGGAAAGACATCCCTTACTCATGGATAGGAAGAACAAACATTGTGAAGATGGCCATTCTCCCAAAACTCTTATACAGATTCAATGCAATCCCAATAGAAATACCATCAACATACCTTATAGATCTAGAGAAATCATTCCTAAATTTCATCTGGAACCAGAAGAGACCTAGAATCGCAAAGGCAATTCTAAGCAGCAAAGACAAAGCAGGAGGCATCACAATCCCTGACTTGAAATTATACTACAAAGCAACAGTAGTAAAATCAACATGGTATTGGAATCAAAACAGAGCTGAAGATCAATGGAATAGATTAGAAGATACAACCACAACTACAAACACACTCAACCACCTTATCTTTGATAAAGGAGCCAAGCAGGTTCACTGGAAGAACGACAGTCTCTTTAATAAATGGTGCTGGAAAAACTGGCTCTCCATTTGCCGAAAACTAAAGCTAGACCCATGTCTATCACCATGTACTAAAATTAAAATCTAAATGGGTCAAAGTTCTGAATATTAAAACAGAAACACTAAATCTATTGGAAGACAAATTGGGTAGAAACCTTGGAGACATAGGAGTAGGTAGAGAATTCATGAACAGGACTCAAACCGCACGGGAAATACTTCCCAGAATCAATAACTGGGACCACTTCTTATTAAAAAGTTTCTGCATGTCAAAAGAAATCTCCAGCATAGTGAAAAGAAAACCCACAAACTGGGAAAAGATTTTAGTGAACTCTCTCTCAAACAAGGGACTCTTGTCTAAAACATATAAAGAATTAAAAAAACTCAGACCTCCAAAATTCAAAACTCCAATCCAAAAATGGGCATCTGAGATGAATACGCAATTCTCAGATGAAGAAATGCAAATGGCAAATAAATACATGAAAAAATGCTCATCATCATTGGTCATTAGAGAAATGCAAATTAAAAACACACTGATATACCATCTCACTCCTGAAAGAATGGCCAGGATCAAGAAAACCAACAACAAATGCTGGAGAGGCTGTGGGGAAAAAGGAACTGTCCTGCACTGTTGGTGGGAGTGTAGACTGGTACAGCCTTTATGGAGGTCTGTCTGGAGATTTCTCAAAAAGTTGGGATTGGAAATCCCATTTATTCCAGCTATTCCACTTCTAGGCATATTCCCAGAAGAACTGAAAGCATCATACCAAAGTGATATATGTGCACCTATGTTTATAGCAGCACAATTTGTAATCGCCAGATCTTGGAAACAACCCAAGTGTCCATCAACTGAGGAATGGATAAAAAAGTGTGGTATTTCTATACATTGGAGCATTATTCAGCTATAAAGAAGGATCACATTGAGATATTTATCAATAAATGGGCGCAGCTTGAGACCATACTCATAAGTGAAATAAATCAATCTCGCATGTATGAGTACCGAATAGTTTCCCTAATGTAAGTAATGATTCAAATATATAAAAATATGTGGTAATCATGATTCCCCATTATGTGGCCTTGAAGCCTTATAAAATTTTCACTTATTAATTAGTAAGGCTTTTTCTGGGCTTCTTGATATGGAAATATTTGAAGCTATAGTATATGAAGTTTTATCCAAATATTTCAAGGAAAAAGACATACACTATGGTAACTACTATTCTTTAAAAAAATTATTTAGTTATTTCTTATGTTTATTTTAATTAAGGGGAAAAATTAAAAACATTAGGATATATAATAATAACTCTTTTTGATTTCCTATTAACTTGTTTTAAAGTCCTGTAATACTCCCACGATCTTGTTTTGACTGATTAGACTCTGTTGCATTCTGTGCGATAGTATCAAGTTTGAGGGTATAGGCAACTACTTTGAAGGCAATAAAATTCACTAAGAAGCCCATTCTGGTTTGACTATTGTCTCCTTTGGAAGTCCTGTAATGTTTACAATGCCTAAGTTTTATTGGTCTTTTCTCTACTGTTTTGTCCAACTTTATAATATCTAATGAGATAGACAATTCTTTTTAAGGAAACAAGAGACAACGTTGATAACCATTGTTAATTATTTTGTACTCTGTTCTACATCATGTGCTATGTCTATCCTTAGTTTTGACTGACAGCTTTGTTTTGCCATATTTGACTTTATTCTCTCCCCCCCCAAAAGTAATAAGAACTAAGGAGTAATAAAATCCAAAATGTGTAAATTTTGTTGTAAAAAAGAGAGGGAGGAAAAAAAAAAGAGCTGTAACGGATATAACAGCAAGTGTGTTTAGGGGTGTTAAATAGCTGACTATATTAATGTTTTTGGATCATTGAACACAGCTGTTTGCAGTCTCTCTGTTTGAATGTCTACTTTGTATTCTTTGATACTGTGATTTGAGCAACTATTTCCAAGATGATAATATGTAATCTATTAACAGGTGATTTCTTACTGTTATGTTTTTTTTTTGTAGTTCTGTATTATGTGTAACCTTACACTGCTTTGTTTTGTTTTGTGTTTTTCTCTTTTTCCTCTTAAATAATATTAAAAAAAAAGAAATCACCAAGAGAGTGGATGGAAAATGCACAGAACGAGAAAGAATTTTAGCGAGCAGCCCCTCAGACAAAGAACTTACATCTAGAACCTATAAAGAAATGAAAAACATCAAGCCCCCCCAATTCAAAGATCCTCTCCAAAAATGAGCATCTTAGATGAACACACATTTCTCAGATGAAGGTATACAAATATCAAATAAATACATGAAGAAATGTTCACTATCACTGGTCATTCGAGAAGTGCAAATTAAAACAGCATTGAGATTTCATCTCGTTCTGGAAAGAATAGCTGCCATCAAGAAAACAGCTGCTAACAAATGTTAATGAGGCTGCGGGAAAAATGGAACATTGCTCTACTGCTGATTGGAGTATAGACTGGTGCAGTCACTATGGAAACCACTATCGAGATTTCTCAGAAGACTAGAAGTTCCAGAAGAATTAAAAACATCATACCATAGTGATATATGCACACATGTTTATAGCAGCACAGTTTGTAATAGCTAAAATTATTAATGAAGAATAAAAGCAAGGAAACAAATAATAAAAAAATCACATAACACCAGATTGTTACTAGTACTGAGTAGATAGTTACCTCATGTGGCTACAGAAAGGGTCTCTGTGATCACTGTCTCCTGGTATTTACATACCATGTAGTCCCATCCTTGAATGTGAGCTTGATTGAGTGACTTTCTTAAACTTAACTGTGTTTGGAGAGGAATCTATGAGATTAATATCCTATATATTCCAGTTCTACTTATCCTGTGAGGTAGACTCTGCTTCATTGTTAGGCACCTTCCACCTTTGGAGAACTGCTCAAAATGACTCTTCCCATGATGGGTAATTCTAGAAGTCCCAAAGTCCAGCCTTGCTGGACTACTTCCCCTCTTTTAGACTCCTGTACGAATGTTTCATTTGATCTACAAGTCTCTTCTTTCAAGGTGATATTTGTGCAACAGGGTGTATGTCCCTTCTCCTCTCGCAATTACCTGTGTTATTAGTCTTCTCTGAGTCTCTCAGATGTAACTCCTTCTCTATTTAACCATGTTGAATCTCTCCATTTTTGGTTTTCTTGAGTCTGAGTATCTATTCTTCTCCCCTACATTTGAGATTTATTTTAGTCTTTGTTTCTTTTTAAATTTTATTTTAAAGTTGATAAAACCCAACAAAATAAAACACTAAATTCAATTAAAATGGAGCAGTAAAATTAGTACAGAACTTCAAAGCAGGATAATAAGAAAATGACAGTGGCTATTATAATGTATCTTCACAGTACTTGTCCATTACATCAGATATAGCAAATCAAATTGAATAAAACCAATAAAAACAAAACACTGAATAAAACAAAATAATCAGAACAAAAAAAAAAAACCAGTGAGAGAACAATATTGGATTTCAAAAACAAGATAGAAGGAAATCCCCCATATTTGCTATATTGCCTGCTGTTATCATCCCTATAGATGCTCAGACCACTGACCCCAAGTCTACAAAGTCAACCAAACAATCCAAGCATTCAGTTTCTTTTTATACCTCAGTTGTTATCAACTCAGTCTGTCTGCTGAACCAGCTGGTTGCTTAAGGGGGCGGCAGGGAGTTGGTGATCCTCAGCCCACGTGCTGGCAGGATGGGTGATGCTATCTGACTTTTCTTTCTTGGGTCCTGTGTGGGTAATGCAGCTTACCAGAAATAGCCTTTGTTTCTTAAAATAAGTTTTGTTGCACTTTATCTTTCTCTATCCTTCTTGAATTTCATAATGTGTACCTTGCTTCCATTGTCATAAATGTCCCCCAAGTTTCTTAGACTCTCTGTCTCTCTCTCTGTCTCTCTGTCTCTCTGTCTCTCTGTCTCTCTGTGTGTGTGTGTGTGTGTGTGTGTGTGTGTTTTGCTGGAGACTGACCCTATGATCTTCACACTGAGGTTCATTTCCAGTACTTTTTTGTTTGTATATTTCTCTTGGAAACAGGATCTCACTAAGTGGCTAAGTTGCCCATTCTGACTCCAACTTGTGATCTTTCTGTGTCATCCTCCAAGAGCACTCAGAGTATAGTCATGCCCAACTACACACAGCTAAAATTCTATGGATTTTGACAAATACATAAATACAAATGTGTAAGAAGCCATCTCTCTTACAATACAGAACAGTTTATTTACCTTAAAAAGTTTCCCAAATGCATCCCCTTTTTATTGAACAACCTCCCCTGAACCATCTTCAAAATCTCTCATTCATTTTCTACTCCATGTTTCCTTTTAAAGAATATTATAGTAATGGAATACTAAAACATGTACTTTTGCATTATGGCTTCTTTCATTTGCCAAGATGCAATTAAGATTAATTTGTATTATTCAGTTAATTACTAGTCTACTATTCTCTTTTGATGAACAAGAATTCTTTGTATAGGACTACCATATTTGCTTATTCATTGTTTTGCTGGACTTCATTTTTATCCTTTTTTTTTTTTTTGTCTTTTTCGTTTTTATTGGTACCAGGGATCCAACTCACGACTGCCTGCTTGCAAGGTAGGCGCTTATGCTGCTGAGCTAAATCCCCAGCCCATTTTTATTCTTTATAATCTAGATTGATTACAAAATCATTGCTATAAATATGTGCCTACAAATTTTGTGTGGGTATCAGTTCACAGATAATTTGAGTATAACCTAGAGATGTAATTGCTACCTCAAATTATAATTATATGTTAAGAATAGAAACTACTACACTGTTTTCCCAAAATGTCATATCACTTGGCAGTCCCACTCAATATGAAGGATAATGTCCTCTGATTTTCTTTTAATTTGTTTTCTTTTTTTTACTTTGTTTTTTTATTTTATTTTAAAGACGGTAAAATACAACAAAACAAGACAGAACAAAGCCAGTCAAGACAATGCAGTGAAATTGGTGCAGAACTCAGAGCAGAATACCAGGATAACAGTAATAGGTACATTATTTTATCTTGTTATTTTCACAAAGCTGCCCAATTAATCAGCTGTAGCACAATCAAACCAAAAATAGAACAGATTAAAACCAATCAAAACAGAATATTGAATAGAGTAAAACAATCAGAATAAAGCAAAACAGTGAAAATAATATTTTCCTTCAAAGACAAGAATGAAGGAAATCCCCCATAGTTGCTATGTTTCATACTGTCATTCTCCAAAGAGATGCTCAGACCTCTCACCAAGTCAGCATAATCAACTAAACAATAGAAGCATTTAGTTGCTTTATATATGGTAGTTGCTATTAACTCCAGCTGACCTCGAAACCATCCAGTTGCTAATGGAGGGTGGGGAGAGGCACACCACAGGATGTTTGATTCTCAGCTCACAGGAGATGCTGACTTGTTCTCTCCCTGGCACACCTGCAGCTTGCACTGCTTACCAGGAAGGATGGCTTGTTGTTTTCTGGGTTGGTCCCCCAAGTTCCAGCATGGCTGATTCTCCTAATTTGTTTTCTTAATGACATGTGATATTAAATTAAATATTTTTAAAAGATATGCTCAGCAATCTATAGCAGAGACAGATAAGAAATAGATGATGATAAGAAAAGGGTGGAAATTGTGAATGATCAATATAGGAAAGAAATAGAATGTATGAAATGCATTCAATTAAATATCCTGAAAATAAAAAATTGCATTAAAATTTGGCAAAACCACTTGAACAAAACTGAAGACAGACTTTCAGGTCTTGAAGACAGGATTATGGTTGGTGACCATGAAAGGAGAGATCTCTTAGAAATAACAAAAGACCAGGAAACAATTCAACAGTTACAAGACAATGCAAAGAAAAATAATATAAGAATAATTGGTGTAAATGACAAAGCAGGAGCCAACACAAATGACATAGAAAATTATTTGCAGAAGTAATAGCAGAAAATTTCCCAAGCATAGGAATAGAACTTTACATACAGAAAAGTGAGATATATAGAACCCCAACTAGCCATATCCAAAATAAATCTACACTCAGACATATAATAGTTAAGATCCCAGAAATATAGCACAAGAACAGAATATTAAAAACTGTTAGAGAAAAGAAACACATCACTTATAAAAGGAAGCCCACTAGAATCAAATCAGACTTCTCAACAAAATTCTCAGTGCAAGAAGAGCTTGGAATGAAGTATTTCAAGTCTTAAAAGAAAACATCTTGAAAGATTGATGTATTCTGCTAAACCATCTCTCAAAATTAATGGAAAAATAAGATACTTCTACAACAAATTACAACTGAAGAAACCAAACCGACACTACAAAGGGTATCAAAAGATATTCTAGACAGAAACAAAAATAACATAGTTCTAAGAACAACAACAGAAAGAAGCCACAAGGCAGGACAATCAATTAAACAGAGGGGAAAAGTAGGGAACCAAAAGCAGGAAAATAACATGACAGAGACAAGCCAATACATATCAGTTATTACTATCAATGTAAATGGACTCAGTTCACCAATCAAAAGAAACAGACTGGAATAATGGATCAAGAAACTACCCAACAATATGATACATACAAAAAACACATTCACCTCAAAAAGAAATTCATAGACTAAAAGTCAAAGGATAGAAAGTAATATTTCATGTAATAGGAACCCAGAAGAAAAGCAGGGGTAGCTATTCTGTTTGCAGACAATATGAAATTCAAATCAAGAATAATCTAAAGAGATAAAGAAGGAAAAACTCAAGTTAGGAACAAACCTCAAGAGGAAGAAATAATATATGTCCCAAATACACAAACACCCAACTATTTAGTATAAATATTAGTAGACATGAAACAACATGTAAACAATAACACAATGGTGAGGGACCCCATTGTCACAAAGAGACAGATCAACAAAACAAACATTAACAAAGAAATAATAGGGGCTGGGGATTTAGCTCAGTGGCATAAGCGCCTGCTTTGCAAGCAGGCAGTCCTGAGTTCGATCCCTGGTGCCGATAAAAAGAAAAAGACAAAAAAAAAAAAAAAAAAATTAAAAAAAAAAACAAAGAAATAATAGAACAGCACCAAACCAAACAAATGGAATTAGTAGACATTTACAGAGTATTCCACTCAGCTACATGAGAATACAATATTCTTCTCAGCTGCACAAGGAATATTCTTTACGATAGGCCATCTACTAGCTCATAGAACATGCTTAAGATAATGCAAAGGAATTGAAACTATCCTATGCATATTATCTAACCATAGTGTAATAAAACTGGAAATTCAAGGCCAAGAAACCGCAAAAACTAAAAAAACATGGAAATTAAATAACAACCTCCTTAACAACCAATTGGTCACAGACAAAATTAAAGAAGAATTTAAACAATATCTACAATCCAATAAAAATGCAAATACAGCTTACAGAAACCTGTGGGATGCAATCAAAGCAGTCCTAAAAAGGCAATATATAGCCGTGAATTCTTACATCATGAAAACAGAGCGAGAACAAATAAACAGTCTAATGCCACACCTGGAGCCCCTAGAAAAAGAAGAAGAAGTCAGGCCAAATTCCATATGAGTGAATAAATTATAAAGATCAGAGCAGAAATTAACATAATTGAGACTAAGAAAACAATAAAAAGAATTAACGAATCAAAGAGTTGGTTCTTTGATAGAATAAAGTTGATAAAGCCCTAGCCAACCCTATTAAAGAAAGAAAAGAAAAAACTCAAATTCATGCAATAAAGAATGAAAAGAGTGAAATCACTACATATCCTGTGAAAATTCAGAAGATCATCAGTACCTACTTCGAAAATCTTTATTCATGTAAGAAAGAAGACAGAAGAAGTGGACGGATTCCTAGAAACATATGACTAACCAAAGCTAAATATTGAATAATCAGTATCAGTTGATGAAATTGAAAATGTACTTTAAAATTTACCAGCAAATAAAAATCTGTGTCCTGATGGATTCACAGCTGAATTCAATAAGAAGTTTATAGAATATTTAATGCCAAGACTCCTCAAACTCTTTAATGAAATTGAAAGGGAAGAAGTTCTCCCTAAGTCATTCCTGGAGGCAAGTATTTCTCTGATACCAAAACCAGAGAAAGATACAACCAAAAAAGAGGACTACAGACCAATCTCCCTAATGAACATAGATGCCAAAATCCTGAATAAAATATTAGCAAAGAGAATGCAGCAAATCATCAAGAAGATTATCCACCATGACCAAATGGGATTCTTCCCAAGAATGCAGGGATTCTTCAATATATGCAAATCAATAAACATAATACACAATATCAACAGAACCAAGCACAAAAATTACATGATCATCTCAATAGAAGCAAAGAAAGCTTTTGATAAGATCCAACATCCAGTCATGATAAAAAAAAACCTTACAGAAAATCAAAATAAATGATCTTTACCTCTATCAGATAAAAGCCATCTATGACAAAACAATAGCCAGCATCATATTAAGTGGACAAAAACTGAAAACTTTTACTCTAAAGTCAGGAACAAGAATGTCCACTACCATCACTCCTATTTAATATAGTTCTGGGACCACTAACCATAGCTATTAGACAAAAAAGAGAAAAGGAAAAAGAAAAGGAAGAAGTTAAACTATAATTATTTGATAATGTGACAACATACATAGATGATCCCAAAAGCTCCACCAAAAGACTTGGAGAATTATTAAACAAATTCAGTAGCATAGCTGGATACAAAATCAACACTCATAAATCAGTAGAATTCCTATATAGAAACAACAAACTCCCCAAGAGAGAAATTAGGGAAACCATATCCTTCATAGTGGCATCCAAAAAAGATTCTTAGGAATCAATTTAACAAACAAAAAGATCTATACATTGAAGATTACAGCACTCTAAAAAAAGATTGAAAAGGATATTAGAAAATGGAAGAATATTTCTTGTTCATGGAAAGGAAGAACCAATATTGTAAAGATTGCCATACTCCGAAAACTTCTATACTGATTTAAGGCAATCCTGAGAAAAATATCATTAGCATACCTCACAGATCTAGAGAAACCATTACTAATATTCATTTGGAAACAGAAGAAACCTAGCATAGGAAAGGCAGTCCTGGAAACAAAGACAAGGCTGAAGCCATCACAATCCTTCACTTGAAAGTATACTACAGAGCTTCTGTAATAAAATCAACATGGTACTGACAAGAAAAAAAAAGAAAAGAAAAAAGAGAAAAGAAAAGAAAAGAGATTTGAAGACCAATGGAACTGATTAGAAGAAGTAGACACAACTACAGACACAATTATCTTATTTTTGACAAAGTGGGAAACATGTTCACTGGAAGAAAGCCTCTTTAATAAATGTGCTGGAAAAGCTGACTTTCCAAAGACTTAAATAAGATCCACCTCTATCACCATGCACTAACATAAAGTCAATATAGATAAAGATCTAAATATTAAAACAGAAACACTAAATCTACTGGAAAACAAAGTATCTAGAAATCTTGAAGACATACAGGAAGGCAGAGTGTTTATAAACAAAAACCATACTTCACAGAAAGTACTTACCAGAATCAGCAACTGGAATCTCAACTTACTAAAAAGTTTTTGCACCTCAAAAGAAACACCAACTGAATGAAAAGAAAACCCACAGAGTGGGGGAAAAAATGTAGCTAATCATCCCTCAGTCAAAGGAGTTTTACTTACAACATATAAAGAATTGAAAACACTCAGACTCTCCCAAATTCAGAGACCCAATCAACAAATGGGCCTCTTAGATGAATACACACCTCACAGATGAAGAAATATGAATGGCAAATAAATATATGAAAAAAAAATGTTCAATATCATTAGTCATTCAAGAAACCCAAATAAAAACAACACTGAGATTTCATCTCACTCCAGAAAAAATGGTTGTGGCCATTGTTAATTCTCAATTACCTTGTTTTGAAATCCTGTATCATTCTCATTATTTTATTTGGTTAGGCTTTATTCTGTTTTGTCTTGTTTGATTTTATTGTATCTGATGGCATGGGCAACTATTTTGAAGATAAAATATATTATGGTAGCCATTTTGGATTTACTATTATCTTGTTTTGAAATCCTGATTGCATTCATTATTTTGTTTTTATTGATTCTGTTCTGTTTCTGTATTTTTATTTTACTATGTCTGAAAGTAAGGGCAGCTATGTTGAAGACAATGAGAGGCATTATGGTACCATTGTTGATTTCCTATTATGTTGCTTTGAAATCCTGTGTCACTTACACTATCTTGTGTTGATTTTTTTATTGTTTTATTTTGCTTAGTTTTTTTCTCTCTAGAATAAATTTTTAAAAAATAAAAATAAATCACCAAGAGAATAAAAAGAAAACCCACAGAATGGAAAAAGATTTTAGCCAACTATCCCTCAGACAAAAGATTTCTATCTAGAATATCTAAAAAATTGAGAAAAATCAGACCCTGTAAATTCAAAGACCCAATCCAAAAATGGGTATCTGTGATGAATATGTACTTCTCAGAAAAGGAAACACAAATGGCAAATAAATGCATGAAAAAGGTTCAATAGCACCAGTCACTCAAGAAATGTAAATTAAACAACACTGAGATTCCATCTCACTTCAGAACAATTGCTGTCATCAAGAAATCAACCAATAACAAATACTGGTGGGGCTTTTGGGGAAAAGGAACTTTTCTCCACTGTTGGTGGGAGTGTAGATTAGTACAGCCACTGTGGAAATCAGTGTGGAGGTTCTTCAAAGAACTAGGATTGGAGGTCACATTTGATTATTCCTCTTCTAAGTATTTTCCCAGAAGAATTAAAAATGTCATTCTACAGTGAATGATATATGTGTACCCATGTTTATAGCAGCACCATTTGTAATAGCTAAATTTTGGAAACAACTCAAATGCTCATCAACCAAGCACTAGATTTAAAAGATGTGGTATTTTTATGTAATGGAGTACTACTTAGGTATAAAGAAGAATAAACTGAGAGCTATTATAGGTAAATAGATACAACTGCAACTAGAGCCCATACTTATAAGTTAAATAAACCAGATTCACGTATATAACCATCTTGTTGTCTGCCTACTATATAAGTACTGTACTCAAAAAACAAATAAGACCCAAAAATGTACAACAGATATTGTGAAAGAGAAGGAAACAGCCCAAAAGTAAGAACAGCTGGGATGGGTGAAAGGATAAAAGAAGAAAGGGAGAGAAGTCATGCTGGGTCTGGGAGGAGCATATCAAGAAGCCAGTTTACCCTATTTTTTTTTTTTTATCGGTACCAGGGATCAAACTCACAACTTCCTGCTTGCGAGGCAGGCACTTATACTGCTGAACTAAATCCACAGCCCCAGTTTACCCTTTTGGTAAGCCTCACAAAACACGTGGGGCTGTGGAAGAGAGAAGCCAGATGGCTCTCCTCAAGAGTTGACCAGGGCACAAACTGAGAGTCAAGAAGCTCCCCCACCATCCTCCACTGCCCTGTAAGCAACCAGTTGATTTGGAGGACAGGCTGAGTTGATAGCAACTGAGGTGCAAAAATAACTTAATGCTTGATTGATGCTGCAGGCCTAAGGCCAGTAGTCTGAGCATCTATTAAAAGGATACCAACGTGCAATATAGCAAAAATGGGAGATTTCCTTCTGTCTTGGCTTTTTCTTTATTTAAAAAAAAAAAGAAATAAAAAAATAGAGAAAAAGGGTAAAAATAATACAGAATTACAGAAAAATAAACATTAAGAAATCACTAGTTGTTAAGTTACATATTGTCACCTTAAGAAATAGTTGTTCAGGTTACAAAATTAAAGCATACAAGTGACATTCAAATAATGACACTGCCAACAGTTCTGCCCAATGAGTCAACAAAAACTTAGTAATATGGTTATCAGGCCAACACACTTTTTTCTTATCTTAAAGAGGGTAAGATTAAACATATCAAAACAGAACAAAACAGTTCATAAAGAAACAATTTAAAGAAATACAGATTTCAAAGCAAGTTCACTGGAGATCTTCACTGTCTATCTTATTGTCTCTAGTTTTCTTCCAAATAGTTGTCCCCATCTTCACATACATTGAATACATACTGCATATTATAGAACTACTCAAATCATTACAGGATGATGAAGACTGACATTGGGGAAGTCAATAATGACTACCATAATGTCTCTTATTCTCTTCATAGTAGCTGTTCTTATCTTTATGTATGCTGAAATTGAACTTAAGAGACTAGAATAATATCACTCTGAACAGTGAATAATAGTATTGCTAGATTTTAAATCCTAATGTTACAGAATTAGCATTGGGTTTCTTAGTGTCTCTTCTTCAGAATATCTGTTCATTACATCTTGCACTATATAATTTGTTCCCATAAATAGTTTAAAAAATTCTCCCATGTGTGAATTTCTACATGTATAGCTATCCTCTCTGTATTATAGGGAAAAACAGATCATAACAAGACAACAAAACAAATTCCTAGAAAAACATGTAATGAAAAAGACACACAAGACCACAATATTAGGTGATCTACCATAGTTACTATGCTTTCTCTTGTTATTTTCAATAGACTTGTCCACATCATCAGGCTTAATATAGTTAAGCATAGTATTATATAGCTACTTTTATAAAAACACAACCTTGAAAACGTTGTAGGACTTGAGAGTGGTTAATAATCAAAACCAGTATGGATATGTTTTACATCTTGTCATCTTCAGGGTAGTTGCCTCTACTTTTAGACTTGATACTATGAAGCATAACAAATTCGAGTAAAATCAGCCAAGGCAAAACTGCGGTCTAACAAAAGATCAGTCATAGTAAGACAATGTAAGTAATAGAGGGTTTCAGTTTAAGTTAATGAGAAATTAAGGATAGTTACCATGGTATAACCTGCTATTTTTGGGTTAGATATCTGTACCCTCAAATCTGATATGAGTGGACAGACTGGAACAAAATAAAATCAAACTAAATAGAACGGTAAGACTACTGTGACTTTTAAATCCTGATACACTATTAACAATGTTCTCTGCCTTCCTTTTTTAGACTATTTTTCACCTTTCCCCTTCTTGGGATGCTTTGTATGTTTTGGGTCTCACTATCACCTTTATTTTTTAGATTAGGGGGCCAGCCCATTGTCTATCTGAGTGTTGCTGAACCTTTCTACCCCTGAGCTTGATCTTGAACTGTATTCCTTCACTCACTAAAGTCATAGGGTTTTCTTTTCTTCCAGCTGGGTAGTTGTACACTGCCCAAAAGTGTCATAGCTTTCAAATCTATCTGTGGCTGCTGGATGAGTTGTCCCTATTTCTCTCTGGTTTGCTGTCGCATATAGCTTTGCTTTATCATCTTTGATTTTCAGTTTATTAACCCTCCTTTGGGTTGAGTGTATTTCCCATTCAGAGCATCTCAATGGATCCTGCCTCCTAATCTGCCTGTTTTGTTTAAATTTTAGTGTATCAAGGCTATCTATATTAAAGATTATAGCTTACTGTCTCTGCCTCATGTCTGCTACTCCTCTTGACTGCTATAATATGCTATAATTACTCCTTCATTCCATTGTCTGCCCCATTCATTGAGGCCTCTCTACCACTGTTGCTGGAATCCTGGCATCCCTTCCTCTCTCTCTCTGGAATGTCCTTCCACACTCTCTGTAGGGTTGGGTTGGTGGCTATGAACTCCCACAGTTCCTCCTTGTCTTGGAAACATTTTATTTCTCCATTAATTTTGAGAGAGAGTTTTTCTGGGTATATCAGTCTTGGTTGCAAATTATTTTCTTTCGGGGCTTGGATACTTTCTCCCCAGGCTCTTCTTGTTATTTTGATAATTTTCCTGTTGTAGGTAATCTGCTTCTTTTTCCTGTCTGCTTTTGGTATTCTGTTCTTTTGGTGGATTTCTTGAATCTTGATTAGTATATGTCTGGGTGTAGATCTGTTTTGGTTGTAGGTGCTGGAGTTCTGTATGCCTCATTTATCTGGATATCAATTCTTTTTCCTATGCTTGGGAAGTTTTCCTTTATTATATCTGTGATTATTCTTTGTAGTTCATTTTTGGTTAGTCCTGCTTCTTCACTCACATGCTTTATTCTTAAGTTATGTATCCTTTTGTTATCTTCCAGCCTTTGAATTGTTTCTTTCTGGTTCCTCATTATTTTTAGGAGGACTTTTCTTTCACGATCATATATCATAAATCTCTCTTAAAGTTTCAAAAGGCTAACTTTAGTTTCTGTCACGTCATTTTGCCAGTTTTCAATGGAGTTTTTAGTTTCCTGGTAATCTCTTTGGATCTGTTTCATGTATTCTAGATTATGTTTAAATTCTTCATAAGAGGTTTCTCTTTCTTTTCTGATTTCCTCTGTTCCTACATCTGTGTTCTCTTAGGAGGGACTTTTCAATTCTTTAATTAATCTATATCTTGCCTCCCTTGTATCAGAAATACAGTTTTAAATTGATCTATGAGGTCATGAAGGTATTTCTTTATGTCCACTGATGCTGTTTCTAGTATTGGATGGTTACTGCACTGGTTCTCTTCTGTATTTACTTCTTCTGGGCTTATTTTCCCAGGTTCAGCAGCTGGAGTTTTTTTTAAATTCTATCTCTTGTTATGTTTATGGTTTCTTTCAGACTGGTGTGTCCTGGGGTCTCTGGCCCTCTCCATATTGCTCACAGGCTTTCTGAAGCATACTGACTGAGGTTTTGCTGCCCTCCCCAATTTGCTGTTATCTGAGGTACACACAGGGATGCAGGGATGGTGCAGGCTAGCCTCGAGCCTCTGAGCCAGTCAGTCCTCAAGTTAGGCTGTACCTTGTGGATGTCACAGAGTTGTGACAATTTTGTACCTGCTTATTGGGTCCCAACCAGAGCTGTAGCTCAGCCCCAGCAGACCCTGCCAGTTTTCTCTGTTCCAGGGGCAGCTGAATGATTTCACTGCGGCACTGGCTCTGCCCAACTCCAAGCTGTCCTCCACCAGACCTCTCTGCACCAGGGGCAACTAACTGATGTCACTGCAGCACCAGGCTCTGCCCAACTCCAAGATGTCCTCCACCAGTCCTCTCTGTGTCACTGACGCTGCCACAGCACCAGGCTCTGCCCAATTCCAAGATGTCCTCTAGCCAGTGACAGCAGCCATAGGACCCAATCTCTAGCACTCACCAGGAATCAATGCAGATCTTCCTCTTCAGTCCACTGCACACTGTGCCATGTGTCTTCACTGTGCTCCCAGCATAGTGCGGATTAGTCAGAAAACTGCACAGTGCCCAGCTTTGGAGCCCAGGTATATGGTCTTCTCACAGTCTCCTCTTGTGCGGCCAGGTGGCTGTGGCTGCTTCGTGGAGCTCCAGGTCCCAATTTCCAGCAGTCACCAAGATCCAAAATAGCTCTTCCCCTTGGATCTGCTGCTCACTGTGCCGCATCTTCCCATTAAGGGCCTGGGATTTCCCAACTCCTGTTACCGTCAGCTGTGGTCTCAGCACAACCTTGGATCTTCCAGGCGTGCCTCATGCAACACGCAACAGGTTCAGTGAGCGTGTTGGGCTTCAGCTCTACACCCACGCTTTTCCTTCCTCTTCCTAGTTTTATTTTTTTCTCTTCGGTTACCGCCTTGGTTAATAAGAATCGTTATCCATTTGTCTGGCCCTCTCCATGTTGTCATATTCTAGCATCTGATCTAATTTCTCTGCAGGGACTTTCCATCCAACCCTCTAGCGAGCCTCCATTTTTTTCTCCTCCTGTCTTGGCTTTGAAATCCAATATTATTCTCACTGTTTTGTTTCAATTAATCATTTTCTTTTATTCAATGTTCTTTTTTCATTGGTTTTATTCTGTATTGTTTTATTTGATTTTACTATGTTAGATGGAATGGACAACTATTTGAAGATAACAAGATATACTATGGTAGTCACTGTTGCTTTCCTATTATCCTTCTTTGAAGCTCTGTACCAATTTTATTACTTTGTTTTGATTGGCTTACTGTTTTGTTTTGTTGGGCTTTATTCTCTTTAAAGCAAAAAATATTTAAAAAGGAAAAATATATATGTATGTATACAAAAGATAGCTAAGATAATTATACCACTTACTTCTCTTAGTTCATTGAAGAGAGCAATTTGTGCTTATATTATTTGATCAATTATGCATGCATCTATCTTGTACTGTGACCAACTACTTTGAAGATAACAATACACAATATATTAGCTATTGTTAATTCATATTATCTTGTTTTTGAAATCCTGTATCTTTGTTTTTATTGTTTTATTCTCTTAAAAATTAAAAAGCCCTTCTCAGAGGCATTTTGTTAAATGTAAAGTTTAGAAAAAATGCATAACTTAATCTCTCAAAATTGCATGCTCCTGTCTTGCACTTTTTTCTTTGTCACATTCTTAAAATTTGTCAAAATTATAGCATCAAAATATGAACAGTGATATTGCTTGGTGACAGAAAATAAGTAGTATTTGATTTTATAATATTTCCCTGAGCTACTCATTTCAATGTTGAATACATAATATCACCTATAAAATATATGCTAGATATTATTTCTATTTTTCTGTACAAGCTTATTACTTGTACATACTTTTCATGGCAGTAATTCATAACAAATCAGGTAGTTTTCCACATAGTATACCATTTATATTTTTCACTTTGACCACAGATACATTTATGTAATGTAATACTGTACTTCTTAAAGCAAAACTAAAACTCTTTTAAAGGCTGAGCAGCACATAGTGGTACAAACCTGAGTCCATATGAAGTGCTTTTTTGTCTTTGGAAAAATTAAGAATAAGATTTATACCTTTAGGTATCAATCTTCAAGTAATTACTTGGAAATATTTACCATGATTTTTAAATTTAAAAATTACATTTTTTACTTGAAAATTTGTGACTTGTCTTTTTAACATCAGTGAGAATATTTTTCTTAGTTTATTTAAGATAATTTGAATAGTTTTATTATAAAATACACACAACATAAACCCTAACCATTTGGAGCATTTTGAGTATACAGTAGAGTGCCATTCATGCTGTGTTACAGCCATCACCACCATTTATCTCTGGCACTTGCTCTTCTTCCTGAACAGAAACTGTATCTATCAAACAGCAACTCCCCAGTGTCATCTTTGCTGGCTGTCTGGAATGCCATTATGTTTCTGTTTCTATCAGTTAGACTACTCTTTAGTTCTCCTCTTATAAGTGGATTCTTCCAAAGTATTTTTCTGTTGTGAATTACTTATTTGAGTATTGTAGCTTCAGGGATCACCTATATTGCACTATGCTGCAGAATGTTTTTTTATAGTTAAGGCTGAATAATATCCCAGTGTATATCCATATTATATTTTCCTTATAAATTCTTATGGTTACAGATACTGGGTTGTTTCTAGCTTTGACAATTGTAAATCATGGTATCATGTAAATCATGGTAAAGACTGCTTACTTACATGAAGTGAGTTTGGTTTGTGTATGTGTATATTTTCTATATCATATGATTATATTTGTGTTTTATTTTCAATTTTTTGTTTTAAAGAGATTAATACAAAAGAGGACATAACAAAGCAGATCAGATCAGAATAATGCAAGTAACACAGCATTTTGCCACAAGACAACACTTAATTAACAGTAACTACCATAATCTCTTTCTTTGAAATAGCTGAGCATAGTTTCATATACAATAGTATCAAACATAACAAAACAATCATATAAAACCATTCAAGAGAATGAGAAAATTACAGGGCTTTCAGAACCAAATAGCAGAGAATGAACAGTGGCCACTATATTCTCTCATTTTACATAGAAAATTTGTTTATACTATCACACATAATAATATCCAATAAGATATAACATGATAGAACCAAACGAAACAGAAAAACAAAAACATAGTAGAACTTCAGAGTAAGATGATACTAAATCAGCACTGGCTATTTTAATGTCTTGTTTTCTTTAAAATAGCTGTTTATACTATTGCAGATAATAAAATCAAAGAAACTAAGTAAGAACCATTCCAACTAATGAATGCAGACATTATGAGGCTTCAGAGCAATGTAATGGGGAATCATAATTACTATAAACTCTTATGTACTCTTACCATTTCTTACACTAGGGAGACTATACAGCATTTATACATGTGAGTTTGATTATTTCGCTTATGAGTATAGTTTCAAGTTGTGTTCATTTATTTATACATATATCAATGTGATTATTCTTAATAGCTGAGTAGTACTCCATTGTGTAAAAATACCACAGCTTTTTTTTTTTTTTTAATCTATTCCTCAGTTGATAGACACTTAGGTTGTTTCCAAGATCTGGCGATTACAAATTGTGCTGCTACAAACATGAGTGCACATATATCACTGTGGTATGATGTTTTCAGTTCTTCTGGGAATATGTCTAGAAGTGGAATAGCTAGACCAAATGGGACTTCCAGTCCCAGCCTTTTGAGGAATCCCCAGACTGACCTCCACAATGCTTGCACCAGTCTACACTCCCACCAAAAGCGCAGAAGTGTTCTTTTTTCCCGCAGCCTCTCCAGCATTTGTTGTTGGTAGTTTTCTTGATCCTGGCCATTCTTTCAAGAGTGAGATGAATCTTAGTGTGGTTTTAATTTGCATTTCTCTAATGACTAATGATGATGAACATGTTTTCATGTATTTATTTGCCATTCGTATTTCTTCATGTGAGAACTGTGTATTCATTTCAGATGCCCATTTTTGGATTGGGTCTTTGAATTTCAGGGATCTGATTTTTTAAAAAATTCTTTATATGCTTTAGACAGAAGTCCTTTGTCTGAGGGACAGTTCACTAAGATTTTTTCCCAATTTGTGGGTTTTCTTTTCACTATGCTGGAGATTTCTTTTGACATGCAGAAACATTTTAATAAGATCCCAGCTATTGATTCTGGGAAGTATTTCCCATATGTTTTGATTCCTGTTCATGAATTCTCTACCCTGTGTCTTCAGGATTTTTACCTATTTTGTCTTCCAACAGATTTAGTATTTCTGTTTTAGTATTGAGATCTTTGATCCACTTAGACTTTAATTTAGTATATGGTGATAGCCATGAGTCTAGTATTAGTTTTCAGCATGTGGACAGCTAGTTTTTCCAGCACCGTTTATTAAAGAAACTGTTGTTCTTCCAGTGAACGTGTTTGGTCCCTTTATCAAAGATAAGGTGTTTGAGTGTGTTTGTAGTTGTGGATGTATCTTCTAATCTATTTTTTAAAATTTTATTTGAAGAAAGACTAAACAAAACAGAAAATGGGTGGAAATAATACATACGTTCAGAGAAAAAAAAACAGTAAAAATCACTAGTTAATGTTTACATACTGTCCTTTTACAAATAGTTGTTCAAGATACAAAAGTGGAACATATAAAGTGAGAATTCAAACAGCGAGACTGAAAACAGTTCTGTTCAACTATGCAACAAAAACTTAGTAATATGGTTGTCAATCCTATACATGTAAACATACATGTAGTTATCCATATCTTCATTTACGTTGGAAGTAAACAAAATAAGAAAGCTAAAGTCATTCTGAACAAAAAATAATAGTATAGCTAGATTTCACATCATGACACTCCAGGATCAGCACTGGTTAGTGTAGTGTCTTTTTAAAAAAATTTTATTTAAAGAAAGACTAAACAAAACAGAAAATGGGTAGAAACAATACATACTTTCAAAGAAAAACAGTAAGAAATCACTAGTTGATTACAGATTGTCCTCTAACAAATAGTTATTCAAGATACTAAAGTGGAGCATATAAATGGGAATTCAAACACTGAGACTGCAACCAGTTCTGTTCAATTAGCCAACAAAAACTAAAAAATATGGTTATCAATCCTATATAGTTAAACATACATGCAGTTATCCATATCTTCAATTATGTTGAGATTGAACATACCCAAGCAGTCTAATAGCACTCAGAACAAAGAATAATAGTATTGCTGGGTGTCACATTATGACACTCCAGGATCAGCTCTGGGTACTTTAGTGTCTCTTTTTCTTCAAAGTATCTGTTCATTTCATCATGTGTCATAAGATCAGTTCTCATAAACTGTTATAGATTCTACACATGCATGAGTCTTAACATGTATTTCTATCCTTTCTATATTAGAGGGAGAATCAAAACAAAGCAAGACAAAATAAAACATATTCCTATAAACACGTGAAATGAAAAAGACATATAAGACTGATGTACAAGCAGTTCAAGTACAAGTGGAAATTGCACAGGAAATTGTGCAACATACTCTGTCTTGTGGCACAGTTTTAGGTAGAAAACTCTGATGAGCACTAAGGAGAAGTGGCTGTCTTATAGATAAAGTAAAAACCCGTTCCATATCTATGGGTGTGCTATTTTCCCACATTCTCAAAAATGTATGATCTCTAGGACTATGACCAAGAAAAGCCTGCAGAATATTTGGACAGATGAATGGCAGCTGCAACCTGAGAAACAGGATAAGAATTTCATTCTTTTAGAATTAAAAGGATGGTAAGGTCACAAATAATCTAACTTCTGGATCTTGTTAATTGTAGTTTAAGTGTCTGAAGCCTGGAATGGGAAAAGGAACATAATCTTCTTGTTTTAATAAATGTTAATATACCTGTATCTTTATCATCTCACACTTCTCTTCTGACGTGACCTAATTTGTAGAATACAGGCTACTCGGCAACACCAATTATTTGTAACTTGGGAAATAAAATAAGGACCAGAAACATGTTGTAAGAAAATTTGCCAGTAGTTGCTTAGTAATAATATGAGGTTCCCCTCTCTGAAATGAGGTGTTGAGTATAGAAACTTATTTCCTTTTAAAACATAGCATTTTTAAATTTCTCAAAGTATAAAAGTAACATATCAATAGTAACTCTATTTGATTAACAAAGAAGACAGAAAAAACAATATATTTTAGAAGAGTATAAAGTAAAATAATTATAAATGTTCTATGTGTAGTAATTAAAAATAGTGTAAATCTCTGGGTAACGTTCTGTGTGTAAGATGCATAAGGATACAGCTAGTCAGTGATGATCATTGAATCCAGATGAACAAATGCAAAATTAAAATTAATTGATGTTTCCTTTGAAAATATTGACTAATTTTATGAGTAGGAAACTATACAACTATATATATAAAGAAGAAAATATGCCATTGCAGTAGAGATAACAATAATCCTCTAATCTGAGTAGGACAGTTAGAGCTGGAAGTTTCTTTTGAAGCTACAAAAATACCTTACTAATAGCCCCAATTTGCTTCCTACCCCAACCTGAGACCTCACCTGCTCATTGATTCTGTATCTGTGAGTACAGAGGCACTTACCAGATGGCCGTAGTGGGAAAGGACTCCACAAGCCTGAGAAGAACCTGCACAAGTTTGAGGAAAATAATTGTTAAGTCCTCTCTGCAAGCTGTTAGAATTAGTGTATGTAGAAAAGAGACAAGATCCTCCTGGACGGGATGCAATGCAAAGTCCCCATGGAGTAATTTCTGTGTCTAAATCCTACTTTACTCTCTGTGGGATAATGGTAATCTAGGGAAAGCTGTGCTCAAAACTTTTCTCTTAACTTTCATTGACACATCTGAACTGTGGAATCCCAAGTGTTCCACCATGTAAAGAATCCCAAGCGATCACATTTTGATTTCAAGATCGAACTAGTCCAAAATAATTTCTTACTATGTAATTACCCTTCTCTGGGCCAAGACAAGTCTTTGAACGTTCTGTTATTTTCCAGTGGCTGTGATGGGCTCTCTCCTAGATCTGTTACCACGTGATTTCTGGGTACTGGTTTCATATGCCGTAATTTCAAACTCATAGTTCCAAAATGCAAACTGTCAGTGAAATTTGAAAGTGAATTTTTATAACAAAAAAGTACAGGCAGAGCTGAATGTGGGGCTGAAGGATACAAAGACATTGAGACTGAGGCAGATCCTGAACTGGATGCCACTCTATGAAGACAATGAATGACCAGCCTTTTTTCTCTAGAGTGAAGACCAGTAATGATGGGTATTTTCTCTGAAAGAAAGTATATAAAACTATGCTTCAGACTCTTCTGTAGTTTATACAATATTAATAGTATATACTAACTACTGTGATAAATTAGAAGCTTGTAAAGTACAAAGTTTTAGACAAATTTTGTGATGTTCCAATTAGATTTGTTCTATAACTATTCCATACTCTGCAGAACTACTGTGCCATAAAAAAAGATGAAGAATAAATATTGTGAAAATTTAAGGGACTAGAGAAATAATACTTATGAATACAATTCAGGATCTTTGACAGACTACTTGGAGAGATAAAGGATATTCAATTTTAAATGAGTGATATTTGAGTAGGGTTGTCATTTTGTTTATACTATTGCACCAATGTTGTTGTCCTATTTGTGATCATCATATTATAATGATATAAATTGTTAAAACTAGTAGAAATAGTGAGAAAAATGTGAGTCTTTTGGAAGGCTTTCTATAAAGTCTAGAATTACTTTGTCATGAAGAATAAAAAACCGTAAAGAAACAAAAAAAAAAAATTAGAGTCCCTAAGTAATCGTATGCTACATGGTTGTTACTACTGCTGAATAGACAGATGCCTCAAGTGGCTCCAGAATGGCTCCCAGTGATCTCTACTAGCATTTACATATTGTGGAGTCCTCACCCTTGAGTGTGGGCTGAATTGAGTGACTTTCTTTAATTAAACAGCATAGAGTAAAAGTGATGGGCTGTCATTTCTGATGTTTAATTAGGAAAGATTTTGACTGTGATCTTATGATATTCTGTCTGTGGTTCTTACACGCTTGCTCTGACAGACAAGGGCACTGACTGAGGAACCAAGCATGACCTCTAATGAATAACCTGCAAAGAATGAAGAATTTGGTCAGCAGCTTGCAAAGAATGAAATAATGAAACAAACTCTGACTAAACTGCAGTAGGAAGGGGATCCTGACCCAGCAGGACCTAAAGATGACTGAAGCACCAGTAAATGCAGCAATGTTTTCATTCAAGCTTGTCTTTAGAGACAGGGATTTTGGATTATCAGGAACCATCACTCTTCAACACTGCAACACTGAGGTTTTCATGGGAATGAAGTGCTAGACTAGTAGTGACTGCTTGCATTGTTGAACTAATACAGAACAAATCTTAATTAGATTGGTCATGTTTTCAAAAGTTTAAAAGTACAATTATGAGTTAAAAAAAGGAATCAAAGAAAATGCTCATGTGGAAGATTAGTATCACCTTGGTACTGTTGTACTTAGAGTGAATCATAATTCCCATTTTAATGAATAAATATAATTATTTCCCTTTCCAAAAAAGTATCTTTTGCTGATTTTATTTTCTTTGTGAAGATTGAGATCTGGATCATCTGGCAGTGTTTTTTTTTTTTGTTTGTTTGTTTGTTTTTTTTTTTTGGCTTTTGGTTTTTTTTTTTTTTGTTTGTTTGTTTCTTTGCAGAATTTCCATACAGTTTTCTGTAATTTTTTAAATTAGTAATGTCTTTTTAACTGTTCATCAGAGTTCTCTTTCTCCATATTATGATAAGCACATGTTATTTTTTTGTTTTTTGATTATAGCTGCTCTGCCTGGGATGAGATGATATCTCATTTTGGTTTTTCTTTGCTTTTCTCTGATACCTAGGTATATTGATCATGAGATCGTTAGATGATGACTTTTCATCAGTTTGCAGTTTTTTGTGAGAAAGGCTATTTTATTGAATATGAAAATAGTAATTTCTATTTTGATTTCCATTTGTATAGATAATCATTTTCTTTCCCTTTATTTGCAGCTTGTATGATCTTTATAGATGAAATAAATTTCTTGTAGGCAAAATATTCTTGGGTCTTATTTTTTAATCTACTCAACCAGTCTAAATCTTTTAATTAGTGGAAATTAATCCATTTATACTCATGGATTTTATTGATGTGTAAAGATTCACTTCTGTCATTTGTTAATATTTTTCTCATTGTTTGGCATATTGTTTGTTCCTTTCTTTCTCTTATGTGTTTTTGTGGTTTAGTGGTCTTCCGCATTGGCAAGATTTCATTGCTATTTTATTGCTTTTGTGTCACTTATTTACTAGTGAGTTTTATATTTTCAGTTTATCTTCATAACATTAGTTTTCTTCTTGTCATATTTTTTGATGTAAGGCATCCTGAAGAATTTCCTATAGGGCAAGTCTGTGTCCTAAAATGACTTTTTAATCCATTATTTTTAAAATCCAATTTGCAATATTTTGTTGAGGAGTTGTGTTTTTATTCAGTAGAATCACTGATCTATAATTTTCATTTCTTATAATTTTTAAAAATCTTATTTTATATTAGAATAATTCTGCTTGTAGAATTCTGCCTAAAAACATTAGTTATAAAGTACCTTCTTGCCAGATGTGGTGGCGCATGCCTATAATCCCAGCACTTGGGAGGCTGAGGCAGGAGGGTCATTGCAAGTTCAAGACCAGCTTGGGCTACAAAGAGAGCTCAAAGCCAACCTGAGATGCATAGTGAGACCCTGTCTCAAAAAGACAAAAAAATAATAATAATAAATATAAAGTACTTTTCCGTTTCTTTCTGGAAGAGATTGTGAAAAGCTGATGTCTTTTTTACATAAATGTTTAATATATTCCATCAGTAAACCTCCCAGAACTAATCATCTACTTTTATTATGTATCATTTTTACTAATTTTTTATTTAGTAGATGTAGGATAATTCACACTATCTCTTGCTCCATGTTTGAGTTTTAGTACTTTATGTTTTTCAAGATTTAATCCATTTCATCTTATTTATGAGATTTATAATCTTAGAGATAGTAATTGTGTTTCTTTTTCATTCTTTTAATAATTATGATGAAAAAAGTGATGACCCTCATAATCATGATGTATAAACTTCTTGCTGGTTTGCTGCATTCTGTTTCAGGATTTTTACTATGGAAAAGAAAAGAGAATGTATATACATATATATATGTATATATGTTCATATATATATATATGATATATACCTACAATATAGTTAAGAGAGTAATATAGGTAGTATCCCTTCATTGGAAAGAAAGATTGGTGTTAATATTGTTTGGACAATATTTCATGTCTATGTCTTATACTCTGTGTAACTACTATGAAGATAAAGATATGCAATCTATTAATTAATGTTACTGTCCCATTAATCTAGTATGAAACTTTTATTTCTATTTTTCTATTTATTTATATTTCTCTTTAAAATATTTACATTTAATTTATAAATGATTCCACTTTCATTCATGTATTGCCACAAGACAAAGTTATGTCTACTGTTTTCATTTTGGATGCAAATCTTTTTAATGATACCTCTTAAAATGGAGAGAAATGTACAATCTCGGACACATTAAATGAAAGAAATTTTGTTGAGCTTTCCTGACTTTTACCAACATAGGATGGAAAATCAGTGAGACTTTTGAAAGTAAATTTTCTGACTGACAATAGAAAGTCAGATAGTGAGAATATACAGTTCACCTATTTTTCTTCTAGTGGCAAACGGTATGCAAACGTTGAACATTTCTCTTTGCACCTGGAAATAAAGCCCAGGTGTACACAGTCCGGGTGCTGAGGCTGCTGGATCATGTCATCTCATTTCCTGTTTTCCACTCTCCTATCCATCTCAAGACAACTGCTAGGAAATAAAGAAAATGGAAAACCAAAAAGTAAAGGCCCACGGGCTCCCATTTACATCTCGCTGGCCAGAACATAGTGAGAGTTCCACTACCTTCACACTGTTTGAGGAAACAGTTTCCTTTTTTTCTTTTTTCCTTTTCTTTTTCCTTCTTTTCTTTCTTTCTTTCTCTCTCTCTCTTTCTTTCTTTCTTCTTTGAAGAAATAGCTTCTTAAAAAACAGAAGAAAGCACTGTCTTCAGAGATTTCTTCATCAGAGCGTAGTCTACAGTAATAACAGACCCTTACTGACAGATGTTAGTTTGAGCTGTCAAGTATGTACCGTTTGGAACTTGGACTTCTTCCATGAAAATATGTCAAGAAACTTAAAAGAAATGTTTTTGAGCACGGCAGTCTCAGTCTGTTATTATCCCATAGAGATAAAGTATAATTAAGATACAGAAAATATCCCATTGGGGACTTGATGTTTCTGGCCTCTGAGAAAGAGCCTGTCATTTTTATGCAGACACTAGAAATACAGGCCTGCAGAAAGGATTTAAATATCCTTTCTGTAAAATTGTGCAGGTTCTTCTCAGGTATAGTGAGTCCTCCCACAACGTGTCCATCTGGTAAGTGTCTCTATATCCACAGATATAGAATCAATTAGCAGATGAGGTTTAGGCAGCCTGTGAGAGAAAAATATTGGCTCTATTGAGAAGGTATTTTGTTGCTTTAGAGGAAACTTCCAGCTGTAATGGTGCTATTGAGTCAAGAAAGTTATTTTGTGTATAGTGTACTGATAAATTTCGTTCTCTACATATACAGTTGTTTAATTTGGGAGTCATAAAATGAGCCAATTTTTTGTAAGGAAATATCAATTTATTTTAACTTTGCATTTGTTCATCTCAATTCAGTGAAATTCACTGACTAGCTGTATCAATATTCAGGATACATACAGAATGTTTCCTAGAGATTTTATACACTTCTTATTCCTAACAATAAGGGAAATGATAATTTTGAACTTTATACTGTTATTCAATTTACTAATGTTTTTTCTGTCACCTTCAGAAAATATAATTGCTATTGATGTAAGTTACTTTTATGTTTTTCAGAATTCAAAAAGCAGTTACAGAATATTTAGAATGAAATAAAATTCTACTTAAACATTTAATCTCAGTGAGAGCAACCTCACATTGTAACAAAACACCTACTGGCAAATTTTCTTCCAGCTTATTTTCTGTTCTTACTTAATTTCACAATTGTAAACTAATGGTTTTTACTTTCATCCTGTGTTCTGCCAAGTGGGTCATATCTGATGTGAGAAATGAGATGATAAAGCTGCTATTTGCTATTTGCTATTAAAAGTTTTAATAATAAGATTATGTTTCTTTCCCAATTTTAGGCTCTCACAGAACTAAGAGTACAATTGTCAGTATCTGTGCAGATAAAGTATGTGTGTTCATTAATACTTTCTCTTCGTGTTACTACTTCTAAAATATACCTTCCCATGCATTTACTAACAGATATTCTTGAAACTCATTTTGTTTAGAAGTATCTGGGCAGCTGAATTGCATCTTTCCCTGGCTTCAGTGATTAAAATTCAGTCTACTCACAAAGTATATCCTTTTTTGTACTTTATACTCAGACTGTGTCTTTTAATGCACTTAACATGAACAGACAATTACTATCCTGACTACATTCCTTGGGACTAAGTTACAAAGAATATGGTGAGGGAAAAAAATCAAGATGTTTGTCAGGAATTAGTCTTGACTTATTTCATTGATGGGTTAATCAGAATATCAGATTCTCCTGCAGGTTCATTTACGTTTCCTAGTAATGACAACTCAGTATCTAAGCAGAAGCACCTCTGGGCTTCCTCTCTTTATTTTAAAAGATCACTGTGCTTTCCTGATAATTTATTTTGAATATTGGTGATGTAAATATTATAGCTGCAGGTGTGAAACAAGAGCTGAACTTACATCCTTTTAATTTACTAAACAGAAAAAAGAAAAAATTTTACCATGTTTCTCAGATATAGAGGTTCACTTCACTTACCCGAATACTCTCCAGGTTTTTCTTGTTCATAGTCCTGGAGAGCATACATTTTGGAGCAACCGTGCAAGGAGCTCCCAGCATGAGTATGGTGCTATTTTCAGCTTCATTCACAAATTGGCCACTTCTCCCTAGTGCTTTGTATAGTTTTCCATTCAAAATTGTACTACAGGACACAGTGTACTTCACACTTTCCCATCAGTTTCAAACCCACTTGCCTGAGACACAATCCTTTTCATTCCCCAGACTGTCCGGCACTCCACATCAAAAGCTGGAAATAAATTGTGTTATTTTTTACATCAGTTCAGTGCTAAGTGATGGAAATAGTTACCTTGTGGATCACAAGACAAAACAAATTAAACCTTTTATCCTTCACCCTGAAAAGAGTCCACCCACTGGCCACAAGCACCCCATAAAAGTGGGCTCTACATAGGCATTTTTTTCCTTCCTCTCCACTCTCCACATTCATCCAAACCACAAGATCCTGAGCACTGGCCTGAACATTAGTTCATAGTTAGGAAGCCAATTTGGTAATACTCTGTGTCACAAGATTGTGCCTCAGTAGGTGAAATACAGGATGATACAGAGTTCAATGTAATTGTTTCCTTAGTCCACATAATAAAAATTCTTGACTGTTATCTTTTCCTTGAAAAGACGCCAGCCTCCACTATCACCTCTAATAAGTGAGTATTTAGATTTCTCCTTGAGAATTTATGCTCCATGTGTTTGTTTGCCTTCTCATTTCCCACTTAGCTTTTCCTCTTTCCTTCAACATGGCCCCTCTGCATGGGACTTACTTCAGACATCATGTTATATTTCACTCCTTATGTACAAAAAGTCAAGCGCCCCTGAAGGAGGCCTTTTCCAGTTTGCTAGGTTAGTCCATCCAAGTCCCATCTCAGCATACTCCCTCCTAAAAGCCATATTTCTGCCAAGTAAAGAACATCTGTTTTGTCTCCAGCTCTCTCAGGCCAATGATGGTGATCTTTTCAGAGCTTTCAATGATAATAACAGCCCACTTTGACACATATGCTATAGGTTTGCTATCAGTGTCCTAGATGATAGTGTTGAGCATGATGAGACATGGATAGTAAAAGTCATGCTACAGGATCTCCTTGAACTTACTTTTTTTTTCTTTTTCTTGAACTTATTTTTATGAGGCATTTACATTCACCAGAACACTACCTGTTTAAAAGATGCATTAGCCCAGAAAGACCTATATAACTTTCTTTGTGGAACTTACTATGTAATATGTAAATAATTTAAACTATATGCATTTGTTTGTATGTTTTATATAGCTGAATATGAGACAATAGTTAGTAGGATGATTAGAGGAATATTTTCTGTGATGTCTCTAGGCACAGCTTTGAGGAAGGTAGGTTAGTGCGTATGATTATATGAAATCTTCTCATTCTCCTTGAAGTATATTCTGCCTAAAGGAAGCTATTTTTTTCTGTTTCTCCTAAGGAACCTTATTTTCAGGAAGATAAGGTTTCCCTGTAGTTTAAAATTAATGATCTACTGAAGCCGTTATTTACTTAGTATTGTTACGCATTAATAGCATCTTATACTCTTGACTTTACTAAAGCACCTAGGTTTGCAGAATTTCACTATTTGAAGTCATGCTGAAAATTTTATAGTACAGTACCTAGATATAGATATGACCAAAACATGTGACTTGGACAGTTTATACTGCTGTGTGTTTATAAGACTCACATATTGCAATTGAATTAAACAAAATGAACTCAAAACTTGTATTTTACAGAAATAACATGAAAAAATAATTTTTGACTAATTCTTCAGTGTTCGTTCTTAAATGATAATATACCTATTTATAGTTATTATTTAAAAATTTATTAGTGTATGTTTTATGCTATATGAAATAAATACCCAAAAACCGACATTACTGTTACAAGTTCACAAAAGTCATAGAATAATATTTAGGGCTGCAGGTTAGTGATCATGTGTGTTACAAAAAGTTGCAGACAAGTAGAACGTTGATTAATAATTTACTGTTTTCTTCTGATATTATTATGAGACAAACCAAAACATTTTGACTGTATTAAAATAAAAAATTCTTTTACTGATCATTACTTTGCTAAAATTGAACTTATATCCTTTTCTTTTTCTCTCTTCATTGACTTGTATACATTGAAGCTAAGAAGGAAAACAAGCCCATATATTATTCAAAAATTCATGAGGAAGAGAAATACTTACTTAACAAAGATTGCATTAGTGTCCAGAATACAGTCACTTAATCACATGAAATTTAACTTTTCTCATAACGGTATAGAAGTTTTTCCAGAAGAGCTATTTTTTCAAATGTTTTAAGCACTATTTTCCTCATCTTTGAATGTTTAAATGCTATCACATTTTTATTGATTTTTAACATTGCTGCTTCCCCTTAGCTTCTTACATTACAGAATCACATGGTTTAATAGCTTTAATATAATTAAGCCTTACATCTTTGACTTTCCGATTATAATACTTTTTTATTATATGACTGGAAAGATTTTTATAATACTAAGTAAAATTCATGTGTGAAAATTGAATTAAAGTAATAAAGCATATTTCAGAAGAATTATCCAGCCAGTGCATCACTTTTAAAATTTTCTTGGATCGGTTTTAGGCTTGAGAATAGTAAATCTGGAGAAGTGTCACTGCTTATGTGAAGGAGAAATGAAAGCTCAGAGTCCTACATAATCTATCTTTCAGGATTACTTTGGGTACTCATCTTTTAATTAAAATTTTAAAATAGAATAAACATAATGCATTTTTGTTCATGATTATATTTATTGCTTTTATTTGAAATTCCTGAATAGAAAAATATTGAACTATACTCTTGCTAATATTTGAACTCATCTGACATAGGCTATTCTATCATGATAATAAAAATGTGTCAAATGTATAATTACTGTGGAGAATTCAAACAAAAGTCCTAAAATTCCATCAGAGTTATCTGGAGAAGTATTACTCAAATTTTGTACTATTCTGGGAATTTTTGTATTTCTTTGTTCCAGGTAAGAACCTAGCTCATCAATTACAGAAGGAATTGCAAAAAATCTACCCAGTAACATATATGAATAACTGCAGGCTGATAGCGAACCTTTTGGGAAACATCATCATATGCCAGAATGCTTCCACATTTGGTACATATACTTAAGTTCCAGTCATGCATAAAACATCCAAGATATAGGTAGTCTTATTGTATATACCAGATGATTAAATTTCAGACTCAGAGTGAAAAAAAAAGAACATAGTTATAAAATCAACAAGTCTGACTGCAGAGTTAATACTTACCAACCTTTGTTCTGTCCATATGTTAAGAATACTTGGATTGGCAAAAAACAAGAATAAATATAACACTGAAATAAAGCAACTCTGGGTACGACCAACCTGTGGGAGGGTCAATACAAAAGCCTTGCAGTGACTTGCATGATCTAGGCATGACGCGAAATGTTGAGACAGAGAGAGTTGAATGGCTTTCAGACGCTGTGAGGGAGAAGTGAGATTTTAAGTGGAATAGGGATGCACCAAGAAAAATGTACTCATTTTTGTGATGACATCAGTGTCAGCTGATATTGATGAAGGAGTTTCTACCTGTAATAAAGTATTTTTGCTTTTCTCTTCAGACATTCATTGTATGCATCTTTCCATGTAAAATGAATGTGAACAAGGAATTGTCCAATAATATTAACATCAGAATCACATTTTATTTTCAGTTTATGATTGGGGTCTCAGGCAATGCCATCCTTCTTCTCTTCCACATCGTTGTGTTTGTTGTAGGGCACAGGCCCAGACTCACTGACCTGCCTATTGGCCTCTTGGCCCTAAACCACCTAATGACAATGCTAACCACAGGATTCATAACTGAAGACATTTTTACCTCTCAAGGGGGGTTTTGGAATGATATTACATGTCAATCAGTTATCTACTTGAACAGGTCGATGAGGGGGCTCTCCATGTGTATCACCTGCCATCTGAGTGTCCTTCAGGCTATCACGCTCAGCCCCAGAAGCTCTTGTTTGGCAAAGTTAAAACACCAATCCTCATGTCACAGCCTGTGTTCCCTTCTTTTATTTTGGCTGTTATATATATCCATTAGCAGTCACCTTTTTATCTCCATCGCTGCTAGTACCAATTTAACTTCAGAAAATATTTTGTATGTCAGTAAGTCCTGTTCTCTTTTACCCATGAACTATTTACTCCGGCACATAGTTTTCATATTATTGACCATCAGAGATATGTTCTTTATAGGAATTGTGTCCCTCTCAGGTGGATACATAGTGATTCTCTTGTGCAGGCATAAGAAAAAGTCCCAGCATCTTCACAGGAACAAAGTTTCTCCAAAAGCATCCCCAGAACAAAGGGCCACTCGGACCATTCTGCTGCTTATGTGTCTCTTTGTAGTTATCACCAGTTTGGACATTATATCTTCCTCAAGAATTGTGTTGAATAATAATCCAGTAATATATTGTATTCAAATTTTTGTGGCCCATGGCTATGCCACAGTCAGTCCTTTAGTATTCATTACTACTGAAAAACGTATCATTAATATTTTGAGACTCATGTGTGGAAGAAAATAAATACGTGGTTATCAGTGATGGGTAAATATCCTCAAAATAAACAAATGTACTTGCTTCAGTGTACTGTTATGGTTTGTGTTCGGATGTCCCCCCAAACCTCATGCAATCATAGACCTTTTTTGAAGGTGGCTGAATGTAGAGTGTGCGATTGATTTGTAGTGCAGTACTGGGACTAAGGCTGCTGGGATTAAGGGTTGATGATTTCTGAATCATTCCACTGATTGTATTGGCACCATCCTGATCCTGGTAGACTGGAGAAAATGTTAGAGAAAGAAAGTTGCTTTCTCTCTCTCTCTCTCTCTCTCTCTCTCTTTCTCTCTCTCTCTCTCTCTCGCTCTCTCTCTCTCCTCCCTCCCTTATTGCCTTGCTATTTTCAGCTGCCATGAACTGTTGTACTCTTACCATGTGCAACCCTGTCTTGGAGCCAGATGATCAGGGACTAAAAACTCTACCAACTGAGCTAAAAAAAATCTTTTACTCTTTAATTTTGGGTGTTGTGTATTTTGTCTCAGCAACAAGAGAAAAGTAGCTAAGACATATACCTAATCACAGAATGTAAGTAATGCTCTTTGGTTTAAATGAACACATGGAGTTCTTTGTGTTATACTTATGTATGGCAAGTACATAACAGAAAATTAGACCACATGCCTCTCTGAGATATAACATGGGTTTCATATTTTTCACTGGATCAATAAAATGAAACCTGTGAGATGGGTCTCATTTTCATGGCCTCAGTTAACCTACATTATTTACCAATATGAGAAAACTTAGGTCATTCTTTAATGTTAATTGCCTTATTTATTTGTAATTTGTCAAACTAGAAATGTAACTGTGTATTAACAAATATAATCATATGATTAGAAAATACACACACCAAAATAACTTCATACAAGGAACTATTCCTTAGTATACCCATGTTCATAATACCATGTTTTGCAAGTGTCAAACCTAGAAACAACCCAGTGTCTATAATCATAAGAATGTATAAGCAAAATGTAACTCTGAAACACACTGGAATACTGTTTAACCTTAACTATGAAAGAACATTCTGGCATGTAGTACTATATAGATGATCCCTGAAGCTACAATATTGAAATAAGTAATTAAGAACAGAAAAAATTTTGGAAGAATCCTTTTATAAGAGATAAATTTACAAGTAGTCCAAATGATAGAGATAGAAAATAGAATGATATTCCAGACAGTCAGCGAAGAGGACACTGGGGAGTTCTTGTTTGATGGACACAGTTTCCGTTCAGGAAAAAGAGAAAGTGCTAGAGATATACAATGATGATGGTTGTAACACAGTATGAATGGCACTCTACTCTACACTCAAGAATGCTCCAAATGGTTGGTGTTTATGCTGTGTGTATTTTATCATAATAAAATGTTTTCAGTTATTAATTGTGGAAAATATTGTTCCTAAAATTTGAAAGTCAAGTGACACATTTTCAACTGTCAAAATGTAATTTTTCAAGTTTAAAAAATACAATAAAAATTTCCAAATAATTATTTGAAGGTTGATATCTAAAAGTATAAGTCTTATTCCTGATCTTTTAGAAGACCAAAAAAGCACTTCATATGGACTCAGGTTTTTACAATTGTGTGCTGCTCAGCCTTTAAGAAAGAGTTTTAGTTTTGCTTTAAGAAGCACCAGTATTATATTTCCTGGGTGCATGTTATGTTTGTGGTCCAAATTAAAAAATTCAGATGTTATACAAGACAAGTTAAATTACTTATTATAGTTATGAATTACTGCCATGAAAAGTATGTACATTTACTACTCTTTTTAAAAAATCAAATAAAAATACTACCTGGTATATCTTACATAGGTAATAGAACTATGTCATTCAATTTTTCAAATGAATAACTCAGGGAAACATTATAAAATTAAATATAAATTATATATTATCATTGAGTATTTCAGTGTTTATATTTTGATATTAGAATTTTTTGGAGTGTGACTTAAAAAAAGTGGGCGACAAGAGCAGGCAATTTAGATAAAAATTAAGTTACGTGTACTTTCTAAATTTTACATTCATCAAAATTCCCAATGACAAGTCTTATATAAACAAAATATGGATATTTAGCTAGCCGACATGACAGATATTATATGTGTTAAAATGTCAAGAATGTAGAAAACAATTAACAAATGTGTGAAAGACAGTCACTTCGAAATTATTCAGATGAAAAGATTTAGTTTAACATCACAAGTCATTAAGAAAATAAATTAGAAGAACAATTAGAGGCCACTATTCTGTCATTAGAATAGCATTATCAGTGACTATTAGTGGGACTGAAAAATGATACAACAATTTGGGAAAACAGTGTAATAATTTTTATCTTAACATGCAATTATCATTTATTAAAAAATAAAAGTGTTGAGGATGGAACTTAGTGCAAAATGTCTGGGTTCAAACCAGAATACAACAAAAAAAGACTATAGGGAATATAAAGAAAACATTAGAGCTGTCAAAATTGAGATGGGTTTATTTGCACCATCCTTACCAAAAATTAAAACCAAGAGCTTATAAAAGGCATATATATATGCCTTATATAAGGCATATATATATACATATATATATATATATGCTTGACTAAATTATCAGAAAAGATGATCAAAATCATAAGATGCTCATGCATCCATTTAAACTTAACTTAAGAGAACTACCATTAAAACATTCAGAGCTTAAGATGTTCCCATTAACAACACAAGGACAATACAAACCTGTGTATATTATGATAATCCAAAAAAAAAATAAATTAAGTATGCACAATGAATTACACTGGTCTTCCTGTACTATTTGCTTGTGAAATATACAACTGACTTCATTGATGCAAGAAAACCAACTATTAAACTGGATCAACACACACTGCTCATAACACAGATTGCTATATGGACTTTAATTTAATTTAGTTTCTTTTGAAGACATCAAACACTATATCATTCTTTCACTTAATACAAAAATATCTAAATATAGCTAAGCATTTAGTGCAATGAATTGTGTTTGACCCTCTAGGGTCACTAGATAAAAAATAATGAGGTACTTGTGCCTCATGAAACAAAATACTGCATTCATTCTTGATAATTCTTACAATGTATCATTAGCTTTACTCAAGTTAAGACCCACATTACTAGCAGAATGAAACTTAAGGTTGATCTTATTTACAGTTGGTGTACTTGCCTCCTGCTACATAAAGTTGTGTTTGATTTACATACTGTTGTTTGATTTACATACTGTTGAAACAGGGCTCCTTATGATTTCTTGCTCTTTGTACTGTTATAGAGGGTTTGGTTTCAATGTACATGTTGATGAGCTGCCTGAGAGTCATTACTAAAAGATGGGCATGATAAGATGATAAGAACATTTAGGCATCTGATGGTAGAGGTTATCATCCCTGAGAAAAACTAGGGATTTGACATCATGTCCCTGAAATGCCCCTTTAACATTACCAAGACTCTTGGCAAATCAAAGAGACATTTTAAGTACCATGACACAAGAAAATCTGAATCAGTGTATCTAAAGAACACTAGGAAAACTATTGTTATCTGTAAGAATTGCCTTGTTTCTATGTGCTAAGTCAGGCATTTCTTGGAATTTTGTTCATAAAATTACATAAAATCCAGAAACAAAAGCAAAAACAAAACAAAACAAACCCTTAGTGATGTCACTGCTATGTAGCTTAATCTATAAAGTCTTTTGCTAACAAGTGATTCATATTAACAGGCTACCAAAAACCAGGTAAGTAACACTGTCAGGTATGTGTTCCGCATGGATTTTGCAAAGTATTATTCTTACTAAGTATGCAGCCCTATGGGATTTACCCTGCAGTCCTGTGGCTGTGTACTTCCTGCACACACACACACACACACACACACACACACACACACACACCGTGGAATTTGCCAAGCCATGTACATGGCCCCCTGTGAACCAACCAAGTAGTGCTTTTGAAACAATACCCACATCTTGTGGACCTTCTCTCACTAGTAAGCTGAAATTAACCCTTTACTTATCTTTTAATGCCTGTTGGTAAATCTTAGTCTTATTTCTCTCAATCTATATCCCGAATTTTCTTCAGTCTTTTGCAACCTACTCCACTGCTCCAAAACATCTGAACTTTGGACAAGGTGCCTTCTAACTTGTGAGAATACAAATATCTATTGTTTCAAGACACCTAATTTGTGTTGATTTGTTACAGTAGACCTGGGTGTCTAATGCAAGTGTTTTCCTTATGTATGATTTATCTTGGATATAATAACATGATTCATTGATCAAAACTTTATTATATTTATAGTATTATAGGTTTTGTCTGCACAATTTTTGAGTGACTTGAGAATTTTAACTTCTGTCAATGTAATTGGTCAGTTTGCTGGGGTTTCTTTCTTTTTTCTTTTTTTGATATCAGAATCAAACTCAGACCCTTGCACTTACCAGGCAAGTGCTATCGCTGAGCTACATCCATGGCCCTGTCACTTTGAGTTAATTCATACAAATTCACTCAGGACGATTTTTCTACTACAAAACAAAGAGGTAACTTTAGTGAGGACCTTTCTGCATTTATTACATACTGAGAGGAATAATTCTTCTACAAATTTATTGATATGAAGTTTGTTGTAACAGAAAGTTGGTCTCAGTGGTTACTTTCTAACAAGCTTGCTTTTGCATGGGTTTAGGGGAAATTTTCCTTCATTATTATTTTCCACTGCATAATTTCTCTGATCTGTGTCAAAACAATTTTCAAATGTACTCAAATAGTAGGAGACAATTTTCTTGTAATACTTAGTTTTCTTTTTTTTTAATTTTTATTTTGAAGGTAGTAGAATACAACAGAACAAGGCAGAATAAAGCCAACTGAGACAGTGTAGTGCAATTGTACAGAACTTCACAGCAGGTTACTGGGATAACAGTAATAGATATCACAGTATTTTTTATTGTTTTCACAATAGTTGTTCTTTCAATCATGTATATCTTAATAAAATGAAATACAGAACATTATAGAACTTACCAAAACAGAATATTGAATAGAGCAGTACCATTAATCAGAATAAAGCAAAACAGTAATAAAAATATTTGCCTTCAAAGAGATGGTAGAAGGAAATCCCCCTTATTAGCTATGGTCAACCTCCCAGGAGATGCTCAGATTCTGGTTCCCATTTGCTGGTGGGGGGCCAGAGAAAGCGGGTAGGGGAAGTGGGATGATTGACTCTCCATTTGTGCATCAGTAGGCTTACTATTGCTTAGCAGGGAGGCAGGCTGGTTGTTTTGTTTCCCAGCATCCTAAGTTCCAACATGGTGTGGATCTCTGGAGACACTGGTGGTTCTAGGAAAGCTGTTTCCTGATTTTGCTATCCTCATTCCCTTTTTATGCAGTCAAGGTTTTAGTGAAGATGAATGGAGCTGAGGCTAAGTATTCCTCTGATTACTCAATAAATTATTGAAAAATCATTTTTGTGTGAATATTCATATAAACAACAAAGGAATAACTGTTCAGAAGTTGTGGTTGTGCATTTGATACCTATATTGTGGCTGATCTCCCAGTATGAGATATGTCTAAAGGGTACATGACCACTTCCCTAAGTGAACAAGTACCTGTCATAAGGCAATTGGGGCACAAATGAACCATTTAGAGAAGGTAGCATTTGTGTGATTTCAAATGCAGTTTTTCCTTATAAAGAAAGACACTGCATTAAAATTAAGAAGGAGGAGAACAAAATGAAAGAGGCAGTTTATCCAGAATAGTCATAAATCATAAGGAGTATCTCTCAGAATAGAAGAACAAAAAATAAATAGTTAAGGTTAATAGAAGGCAGAATAAGAATTCTGGAGAAAATCTAGTCCACAAAAGCAAAAAGAACACTAGTTACAATGGTCCAAATCTACTCTTTCAGAGTTCTAGCAATTAACCAAAAATTTTTGACAATCCAGAGTATTTATTTATCTTGTAAGAAAGGCATATCTGGGGTTTCAAGCTTGACTTAACTTGGTTCCTTTATCCCTTTCTGCATGTTACTTTTGACAGTAAAGGTCCAAATTTCATGGTGAAATTTTGTGTTCTAGCAGGCACTACTGGAAACTCAGAATAGGAGTGAATTGTTTCAGAAAACTGGCAATAATATGTCCAGTTCGTCCTAAATTACCTAAGAAAACTTTTCCATTGTTTTATTTTCACTTCACCTAACTCATATTTCAGCCAGTGGGCCATTTATCCAAGATCATTTGTCAGAAACAGTCAGTGAGTGTGGCAAACATTCATGTTTCAATTCTGAGATGATGATCACCCATAGGGGGAAAAAAGCAAGCAAATCAGAAAGTATTTTTAAAAAAGAACCCGAGAAATGAATTGTTCACAGGAGTCCTTGATGGAAAATGTAGGTACGATGGAAAGAACTTCCATAGTGATAATCTTTGACCTGTGGCTGAATATAATGTTTGGTAGAGGTAGGAAATGACACCTAAATTAGGGGTGTGAACTTTCTCCCCAAGTATCCAGCATCAACACAAACAGCATCCCTCAGCAATCTAAAAGACTTAGTAATTCTATGCTTTAACACAATTTGTAATTAGTAGTTGGCTATAACAAGAGAAATAGATTTATGTGGCTAGAAATGAGAAAAATACATACTGGCAGTACAAACATTCCCACATTGTAGAGACTACTATTGTTAATTCTCTGGCTGAGTTTCCTCTCATTATCCTTAATCAGAAAAAGAATATAAAGTTGCTGTCTTTACATTTTTTCTTCCTATTATCCCATAACTCATTTGATTGTCTTTTTTTCCTACCCTCCAAAGACACTGGTTCCACGAAGAGCTTCAGTAAACTCCATTGTGACACATTCAATAATCATTTCTTGATTAGGCTCTTGCTTACTTTCTGAGTGATCTTCAACACAAAAGGCTCAAAGAAATCATCTTTTCTCGAAAATACATACCATTTCTGCACCTTTTCATTTCCCCAACTGCTCTGGCTCCTTCATGCACTTCTTCCTAAGTGCATTTCTAAATACTAGTATGACACAGGCTCAAAGAAAAGCTCTCTCCATGATCTCTCTCTCTCTCTCTCTCTCTCTCTCTCTCTCTCTCTCTCTCTCTTTCTTCTGTCTCTCTCTCTCTCTGTCTCTCCCTCTGCTCCACAACTGATGATCTTGCCTCCTAAATGGCCATCTACTTCCCTATCCTTTCCTCAAGATGCAGATCTTTCCACTTGGATACATACTAAAGCATTTACCAATTCAAAACCAGAGTCACCTCAAGAAAGTTTAAATATTTTGTGACTCACATTTGTCCAGCAGACAGATGGTGATGGCTTATATGTAGATTACTCCTCAAAAGTCTCATATGTTCAAAGATGAGGCTCTTTAAATATGATTGGATCGTGCAGGCACTGTATTCACCAGTGGGCTGATCCATTAAGGAGTGCAGTTAGGAATTAGGGTCTGACTGGAATAGGTGTGTGACTGGGGCATCCTTTAGAGGACATATCTCCATCACTAGCATTCCTACCCCCAAACTTAGGAGCTGCCATGAGAAAAGCAGCTTTCCTCTGCCAGAGCTGTTGATCATGCTGCTTCGGTTTTGGAGCCAGCAAGTCACAGACTAAATCCCTTGAAAATAGTGAGCCAAATTAAACTTTACTTCCTTTAAATTATGAGTTTGGTGTTTTGTTCCAACAATGGTAAAGTGAATAATATAGTGTCTTTAATCCCATAGGTTGCACAAACTAAAAATTCAGGAAATGTCCTCAGTCCCTTAACCCTCATGTCTATCCAGCAGCAAGGCCTCCTTATTCTAAGGTCAAAAATATGTACAAATCCTACCACTTTTATTACTCAAAATTAAATTTTGAAATTCTTAACTCATGTTTTATATACATTACTTCCATTACAATCTTGAGCTTGTTTTAAACCAAAAATATGTGAAAAGACTTCTCATGGTGCCCATGTACTCCTAAAACTGGAATGACATTTTTTTTGTGTGTCTTTTTCCTTTTTATCGGTACCGGGGATTGAACTCACGACTGCCTGCTTGCAAGACAGGCACTTATGCCACTGAGCTAAATCCCCAGCCCCCTGGAATGACATTTTTATTGTTTTTTAAACCTTTTATTGACTTCTTACCTTTTTACTGAAAAATTTTCACATTCAGTTTCAAAGTCTCATAAAAACAAACACACACCTATAATTTCACATTTTCTTCTTCTTTCTTCTTCTTCTTCTTCTTCTTCTTCTTCTTCTTCTTCTTCTTCTTCTTCTTCTTCTTCTTCTTCTTCTTCCTCTTCTTCTTCTTCTTTTTATGAGTCAGGGTCTCATTATGCAGTTCAAGCTGGCCTTGAACTCACTTTGTGGTCTCAAACTCATAATGACCCTCCTGCCTCAGCCTCCTGAGTGCTGGGATTTTCACCTTTTCTACAGTCAGTCACTTGGTATGCCCTTCTGATTCAGAGTCTCATGAGGATGCAAGTAAGGTTTTTGCTAGTGATACAGTCATTTCTAGTCCTACTGTGTCAGAATCCCCTTCAGACTGTACCTCAGTCAATGTTTACTGGCATTATTTCATCCTTTTTTTCCCTATATTTTCTTTTTAAGAGGATAAAGCAGAAAAACAAAAAAGCAAATAAACCATCAAAAACAATAACAATAGCAAAATGACAACAACAACAGACAATAGTGATTTAGGATTTCAAAACAGGATGACAGGCATTTAACAATGATTGTTACATTGCTTATTGTTATCTTCAAAATAGTTGCTGGAGTCATTATTTCATCCTTTACAAGCTGTTGACTAGATCCTTCATTCTTTGTAGGCTGCTGATCAGAGGCCGTGCTTGGTCCCTTGTAGGCGGCCTCATCTGTGAGAGCAAGCAGATGAGGAGAGCCACAGAAAGAACCCCACAAGATCTAAGTTAATATCTTTCCTAAGTAATTATCAAAAATGACATCGCATCACTTTTACTTTACTCTCTTTAGTTGAAGGAAGAAAGTCAGTCGTATAGCTCACATTTAAGGGTGAGGACTCCACAATATGTGAATACCAGGAGGCAGAGATCATTGGGAGCCATTCTGGAGCCACACGAGGCATCTATCTACTCAGCTCTAGTAACACCCTGGGATCATTGTGATTACTTAGAGGCTCTTATTTATTTGTTTCTTTGTTTTATTCTACATCACAGAGTAATTTAAGACTTATACAAAAGCATTCAAATACAAAATACTTATATTTCACACCATTTCTACTACTTTTAACAATTTCTATCACAATAATACAAATGAATAGGACACTAACACTGGTAAAATACCACAAATGATAGCCCTATTCAAATATCATTATAATCTAATATCCTTTATCCATTACAGTATTTTGTTAAAAATCCTGCATTTTATTCATGAGTATTATTCCTTAGTTTCTAACAGTTCCACAATATATCCTCTTCTTTTAATGACACAATAGTTCTGAACAGTACTGACCAGTTGTAACCCCCATCTCATAGGCTTTTCTGCCTAATGTGCTAATAAATTCTTTTGTCTTGGAAAAAACAACACAATTCTAAGTGAACCATATCAAAAGTTTCACATATAAAAATTTGTGAAATTGTATCTTGGTACCAAAAAAATGATACTGTAATGAATATTTTATTGATATGTAATTTTGAACTTTGGGGTGTATATCTTCAGTTTAGATTCTTAGAAGTAAGACTACTCTGCCAATAGGTTAGTCTGTAATTTTATCATATACTGTCAAATTTCCTCCCAGAAAGATACCATTTTGCATTCCCACCAGCAGTGGAAACATGTCCAATGTCATGCATTGAAACTAAACCTTTTCTAATATGAGAAATATTATCTCAGTAATATTTTCATTTCCATTTACATAACAGTAAACCATCATTTTTCCTGTTTTAATAATAATTTGGTGGGTTATTAAGATTGTTTCCTATTTCATCTTTGTTACCTTGTCATTTTTCTTTTGTAATATTTAATTGAAACACAAAAGAAGCCTTGTACATTTTAATTGGGTAACTTGCAATGTTTAATATATGTATATATTCAGTAATGTTTAAGTCAGGTTAAATATAATCATGTCTTCCAACATTTATAACTTTGTGGTAAAATCATTCAAAAGGCATTTGAAATGTATACTGTATTACTGTCACATAGTCATCATACCGTACATAGCAACACAGAACATCTTGTCTGTAACTATAACTAAGAACTCACTGATAAACTTTCTCTCATCTCCACACACTCCTAATAGTCCCCAATCTCCAAAAACCCCAATTGTATTCCCTACTTCTAAGAGATCAAGTATTTTAAGTCCCATAGGAGTCAGATCACTTGTCTTTCTGAACCTGACTTATTTTATTAACACAGTATCTCTAATTCCACCCATATTGTGGCAAATGACAATTTTTTTCTAGAATTGAATAATATTTCATTATGCATACACATCACATTTTCTTTACCTGTTCATCAGTTGATAGTCACTTAAATTCTACTTCTAGGCTGTTGTGTTATTGCTACCATAAGTATGAGGGTGGATATGGGTCTTTGACATGTTGATTTCAGTTTCTTTGGATATGTACCAATGACAGTGATTTCCTTTTAGACAGAAGAACAAGAGGATTGGCATGTAAAACTAATTTATTAAGGACATTCTGTTACATGCCCATAAATGTAAATTTTAAAAGCTGAGGTAAACCAAACACAATTTCAACCATGCCAGCATTATCCTTATGCTAATAGGCATTCATCCATACAGGATGCCATTTCATTCATGCCTTGCCACAAGGCCAGTTTGTATCTACTATTTTGATTTTGGATGCAGATACATTCAGTGGTATCTCTTAAGAGGGGAAGAAGTATGCAACCTCTCACACTTTGAATAAAAGAAATTTTGTAGAGATAGCCTGACATTTATGTGCATAGGGTGGAACATCAGTGAGACTTTTTGAAAGTAAATTTTTCTGATCAAGAACATAGAATCAAACAGTGAGGGAATGCAGTGCACTTCTTCTTCCTTTTAGTGCTAAGTGGTATACAAACACTGACAGTTTCCTTTGAACCTGGGAAAAAAGTCCAGGTATACGCAGTTTGGGGTGCTAAGGCTGCTGAACCACACCATCGTGCCACATGCTCATTTCCTGTTTTCCACTCTCCCATCCATCTCAAGACAACTGTCAGGGAATGAAGAAAATGGAAAACCAAAGAGGTAAAGGCCCACTGGCTCCACTTACATATCACTGGCCAGAACATACTGAGAGTTTCACTTCCTTCAAACTATTTGGGGAAATAGTTTCTTAAGTCAACCAAAAAACAGAAGGAAGCACTGTCCTCAGATATTTCTTCATCAGAGTTTAGTCTGCAAAAATAGCACTTACTGACGTATGTTGGTTTGAGCTGCCAGGTATGTGCACACACAGAGCTATGTGCCATGTGGTCACTGGTAAAGTGAATACCAAAACCTTTAGTGCTCCGGCTCTCTTACGGAGCACTCACTGTGCACAAAGTACTTACTTCCTATTCCTTTATTGGACTGTCAAAATACCACTGGAAAATCAATCCTATCATTCATTTCATGCAGATAGGTAAATGTTGTTTCTGAGAAGGTAAAAACTACTCCAGGCACCATAAATATAGAACAGAGTCATCGTTCTACTGTCTATTGTACCCATGCTACTCCAGAGGTAGTACTGGCTTCAAGAAGTGTTGTATGTTGTGATTACATTTTAAAACATCCCTGAAAGTTTTTCCTAAATTTAAAGACTGACAGGTGTCATTGTGCTAGTATTATCTCACTTAAACCTTGCAATTAGCAAAAATAAATGCATTTTTCCCTTTATATTCAGAAAAACTAACACTTGCCTGCAGTCACATGGTAGGTTCATAGAAGTAGAGTGTGCATTTATGGCTCTCTACCTTCTCCAGAGAGCTGGCTTAGAATGAGAATAAAAAGCAGCTTACATAAAGCAGCCCCTCTGCTATAGCTATTCCCAGAAGTTACCCACCCCACCCCCGCCGCCCAAGGAATATGTTCCACATATTCCAGGTAGCACCTGAGTAATAATGGGATATGCCAGGGAGCAGACCCAAAGCCCAGCCTGCTGAAGGGCTGAGATGTGACTGTGGGCTTCCTCCTCCCCAGAGAAGCCCTGCCTAATTAAATATATATGTCAGAGTACTTGGCCAGCCACTTACGTTCTTGGTACATTTTCTCTTATGAAGGTGGACATTGAAACCAGTTTTGAATAGTAGCATCACTTTTCTCTGCATATTTCAATCTTCCTCAGGCCCATCCTTATGAAATACGTGTTAATAGGTTATGAAAGATGTTAATAGGTTTCAATTCTTGTATGTTCATTTACTTCCTCTTATGATTCCTATTCTATTGGAAATGACTGATATTTTCACATATTATATCTGGATTAACTTTTGATATATTATACTAGTTACTTAAGGAATTATTTTCTAATTCCAATACCTAGAACTATGATAAGTTTGCCTGAAATTTAGACTCTAGGTTATAAGACTACAGTGTGTCGGCACCTAACCATCTGCTTGCAGGGGAGGAGCTGGGCAGATCCGGAGTGCCTGCAGAAGCCCCTTCCTTTGTCTGAAGGAATGAATATTTCTGCAAGCAGGGAGGGATCACAGGTTCCTGAGGCACCTCAGCCTGTGGTGTGTGCCCAGCACAGTCTGCCCAAATCTCAGACTGTTCCGGAATCCCCAGGCTTCTGGGTGCAGTGAAGTGGAGCAGTGGGTTAGAGGCCACTATAGCCGCCTCCCCATCCCTCCCGGCTACACTTGGAGGTCTGCTGAGCTCCCAACGGATGGGTGGGCCTACACTATCCGCCGAGCCCAGCCGCGCCTAGCCATCTGCGTGCAGAGGAGGAACTGGGTGGACCCGGAGTGCCAGCAGAAGCCCCTTCCTTTGTCTGAAGGACTGAATATTTCTGCAAGCAGGGAGGGATCGCAGGTTCCTGAGGCACCTCAGCCTGTGATCCCGAGGAAGCTTTCAAATAACACTTGAAACACAGAAATATAGGAAAATGACAAAACGAAAGACCAAATTACAACCTCAAACCTCCAGCCCATCACAGGAAACCCTAGGAGCGATGTATACAGAAGAAAATATATCCCATCCACCTCATATATCGGACACAATAGCTACTGAAGTTGACAAGCAACTCCAGGAAGCTTTAAAGAAATTCAAACTCGAAATAATCTCCCAGATAAAAGAAGAAATGATAAAAGAAATGAAAGAGATTCTAAATATATCTAAAGAAAACACAGATAAAAAAATTGGAGGAACTAAACAAAAAGATAGAATCCCTAGACGAGCAATACAAGAAACAAACAGAACACATAATGCAGATGCACAGAGATATACAGGAAATAAAAAACTCCACTGAAAGTTGTAAAAACTGCCTTAATCAAAGTGAAGATAGAATTGCAGACCTTGAAGACAGGATTGCAGCTAGTGAACAGGAAAGAAAAGATCTTTTGAAAATAACAAGGAATCAGGAAACAACAATTCAACAACTGCAAGACGATGCAAAGAAGAATAACATAAGAATGATAGGGATTAATGAAAGAGAGGGAGACAACATAAAGGATGTCAGGAGGATATTTAGAGAAGTAATAGATGAAAATTTCCCAAGCATGAGATCAGAAACTGACATCAGGATCAGTGAAGCATATAGAACTCCAAACAGTCATAACCAAAATAAAACTACACCCAGACATATAATAATCACCATCCCAGAAATCCAACACAAGAATAGATTATTAAAAGCTGTCAGAGAGAAAAGACAGATCACTTATAAAGGAAAACCTATCAGAATCACAGCAGACTTCTCAGCACAAACGATAAAGTCCAGAAGAGCATGGCGTGAAGTATTCCAGATCCTAAAGCAAAATGATTTCCAACCAAGACTGATATATCCTGCAAAACTATCATTCAAAATAGATGGTGCAATACGATACTTCCATGACAAAGAACAGCTGAAGAGCTTCATGAACACCAAACCAACCCTGCAAAAAATATTGAAAGACAGTTTAGATACACAAAAGAAAAAACCACTAAGCAAAGCAAATAATTAAACAGAACAGAAAGATAAAGATGCAACAGCAGAGAGATAACATTCCTACAATTAACCAGCATTTAACAGTAATAACCATTAATGTAAATGGTCTCAATGCACCAATCAAAAGAATCAGACTAGCAGAATGGATCAAGAAACAAAATCCAACCATATGCTGTTTACAGGAAACCCATCTAACCCAGAAGGATACTCACAGACTGACAGTCAAAGGATGGAAAACAATTCTTCATGCAGCAGGAATCCAAAAGAAGGCAGGAGTAGCCATTCTGTTTGCAGACAGCATGAACTTTAAACCAACAATGACCATAAAGGACAAAGAAGGTCACTACATACTTGTAAGGGGAAAACTCCAAGAGGAAGAGATAACTATCTTAAATATATACGCACCAAACTCCAGAGCACCCAGTTATATAAAACAATTATTAACAGAAATGAAAACTCAAATTATCAGTAACACAATTGTAACAGGAGACCTTAACACGCCACTGACACCAAGGGACAGATCAACCAGACAGAAAATGAGCAAAGAAATAACAGAACTGAATCACACCTGTGAACAAATGGGTTTGATAGACATATACAGAATGTTCCACCCAACAACATCAGAATACACATTCTTCTCAGCAGTACATGGATCATTTTCTAAAATAGACCATATATTAGCTCACAGAACATATTTAAACAAGTGCAAAAGAGCTGAAATCATCCCTTGCATGTTATCGGATCATAGCGCTCTGAAATTAGAAATTAATGATAAAAGATACTGCAAAAATCCCACAAACACATGGAAACTGAATAACACACTCTTGAGTAATCAGTGGGTCACAGAAGAAATTAAAGAAGAAATCAAACAATACCTAAAAGAAGATGAAAATGCAGATACAACTTACTGGAATCTGTGGGATGCAATGAAAGCCGTCCTCAGAGGAAAATTTATTGCACTGAGTTCCCACATCAGGAAAACAGAACGAATACAAATAAATAACTTGATGCTACACCTCAAACAGCTAGAAAAAGAAGAGCAAGTCAAGCCCAAAGCCAAAAGAAGAGAGCAAATTATAAAAATCAGAGCAGAAATCAATGCAATAGAGACTAAGAAAACAATCCAAAGAATCAACGAATCAAAGAGTTGGTTCTTTGAAAGAATAAATAAAATTGATAAGCCCCTAGCCAAGCTTATTAAAAAAAGGGAAGAAAAAGCTCAAATTCATGCAATAAGAAATGAAAAAGGAGAAATCACGACAGACCCAATAGAAATACAGAAGATCATCAACACCTATTTCGAAAACCTCTACTCTCAAAAGTTTGATAACACAGAAGAAATAGACAGATTCTTAGAAGCATATGAAGTGCCAAAGCTAGATCAAGAGGATGTAAAACTGTTGAATAACCCAATCTCTGTTACTGAAATTGAAAATGTAATTAAGTCCTTACCCACCAAGAAGAGCCCAGGCCCAGATGGATTCACTGCAGAATTCTACAAGAAATACAAAGAAGACCTAATGCCGACACTCCTCAAACTATTCAATGAAATTGAAAGGGAAGCAATCCTTCCTAAGTCATTCCTGGAAGCAAATATTACTCTAGTACCAAAACCTGAGAAAGACCCAACTAAAAAAGAGAACTATAGACCGATCTCTCTAATGAACACAGATGCAAAAATCTTCAATAAAATATTGGCAAATAGGATCCAGCAAGTCATCAAGAAGATTATACACCATGACCAAGTGGGATTCATCCCAGGAATGCAAGGATGGTTCAACATACGCAAATCAATAAATGTAATCCACCATATCAATAAAGCCAAAAATAAGAATCACATGATCATTTCTATAGATGCAGAAAACGCCTTCAATAAGGTCCAACATTTATTCATGATAAAAACTCTACAGAAAATTGGAATAGATGGTCTTTACCTCAATATAATAAAGGCCATTTATGACAAACCAACAGCCAGCATCATACTAAATGGCCAAAAATTGAAAGCCTTTACTTTAAAATCAGGCACAAGACAAGGATGTCCTTTATCACCACTCCTATTTAATATAGTACTGGAAGTACTAGCCAGAGCAATTAGGCAAGAAAGAGAAATAAAAGGGGTAAAGATAGGAAAAGAAGAAGTTAAGTTATCACTGTTTGCAGATGACATGATACTCTACGTAGAAGACCCCCTAAACTCCATTGAAAGACTCTTAGATACAATAAATAAATTCAGTAATGTGGCTGGATACAAAATCAATACTCAGAAATCAATAGCATTCCTATACACAAACAACAAAATCACAAAATAAGAGAAACTTGACTATTCACATTAGCAAGCAAAAAAATGAAATATTTAGGAGTTACTCTTACAAAAGAAGTGAAAGACTTATACAGTGAAAACTATAATACACTGAAAAAGGAAATTGAAGATGATCTCAGAAAATGGAAAGACATCCCTTGCTCATGGATAGGAAGAACAAACATTGTGAAGATGGCCATTCTCCCAAAACTCTTATACAGATTCAATGCAGTCCTAATAGAAATACCATCAACATACCTTATAGATCTAGAGAAATCACTCCTAAATTTCATCTGGAACCAGAAGTGACCTAGAATCGTAAAGGCAATTCTAAGCAGCAAAGACAAAGCAGGAGGCATCACAATCCCTGACTTGAAATTATACTACAAAGCAACAGTAGTAAAATCAACATGGTATTGGAATCAAAACAGAGCTGAAGATCAAAGAATAGATTAGAAGATACAACCACAACTACAAACACACTCAACCACCTTATCTTTGATAAAGGAGCCAAGCAGGTTTGCTGGAAGAACGACAGTCTCTTTAATAAATGGTGCTGGAAAAACTGGCTCTCCCCATTTGCCGAAAACTAAAGCTAGACCCATGTCTATCACCATGTACTAAATTAAAATCTAAATGGGTCAAAGATCTGAATATTAAAACAGAAACACTAAATCTATTGGAAGACAAATTGGGTAGAAACCTTGGAGACATAGGAGTAGGTAGAGAATTCATGAACAGGACTCAAACCACACGGGAAATGCTTCCCAGAATCAGTAACTGGGACCACTTCTTATTAAAAAGTTTCTGCATGTCAAAAGAAATCTCCAGCATAGTGAAATGAAAACCCACAAACTGGGAAAAGATTTTAGTGAACTCTCTCTCAGACAAGGGCCTCTTGTCTAAAACATATAAAGAATTAAAGAAACTCAGACCTCCTAAATTCAAAGATCCAATCCAAAAATGGGCATCTGAGATGAATACGCAATTCTCAGATGAAGAAATGCAAATGGCAAGTAAATACATGAAAAAATGCTCATCATCATTGGTCATTAGAGAAATGCAAATTAAAAACACACTGAGATACCATCTCACTCCTGAAAGAATGGCCAGGATCAAGAAAACCAACAACAAATGCTGGAGAGGCTGTGGGGAAAATGGAACTCTCCTGCACTGTTGGTGGGAGTGTAGACTGGTATAGCCTTTATGGAGGTCTGTCTGGAGATTTCTCAAAAAGTTGGGATTGGAAATCCCATTTATTCCAGCTATTCCACTTCTAGGCATATTCCCAGAAGAACTGAAAGCATCATACCACAGTGATATATGTGCACCTATGTTTATAGCAGCACAATTTGTAATCGCCAGATCTTGGAAACAACCCAAGTGTCCATCAACTGAGGAATGGATAAAAAAGTGTGGTATTTCTATACAATGGAGTATTATTCCGCTATAAAGAAGGATCACATTGAGATATTTATCAATAAATGGGCGCAGCTTGAGACCATACTCATAAGTGAAATAAATCAATCTCGCATGTATGAGTACCGAATAGTTTCCCTAATGTAAGTAATGATTCAAATATATAAAAATATGTGGTAATCATGATTCCCCATTATGTGGCCTTGAAGCCTTATAAAATTTTCACTTATTAATTAGAAAGGCTTTATTCTGGGCTTCTTGATATGGAAATATTTGAAGCTATAGTATATGAAGTTTTATCCAAATATTTCAAGGAAAAAGACAGACACTATGGTAACTACTACTCTTTAAAAAAAATTATTTAGTTATTTCTTATGTTTATTTTAATTAAGGGAAAAATTTAAAACATTAGAATATATAATAGTAACTCTTTTTGATTTCCTATTAACTTGTTTTAAAGTCCTATAATACTCCCACGATCTTGTTTTGACTGATTAGACTCTGTTCCATTCTGTGCGATAGTATCAAGTTTGAGGGTATAGGCAACTACTTTGAAGGCAATAAGATTCAGTAAGAAGCCCATTCTGGTTTGACTATTGTCTCCTTTGGAAGTCCTGTAATGTTTACAATGCCTAAGTTTTATTGGTCTTGTTCTCTACTGTTTTGTCCAACTTTATAATATCTAATGAGATAGACAATTCTTTTTAAGGAAACAAGAGAAACGTTGATAACCATTGTTAATTATCTTGTACTCTGTTCTACATCATGTGCTATGTCTATCCTTGGTTTTGACTGACAGCTTTGTTTTGCCATATATGACTTTATTTTCTTCCCCACCCCCAAAGTAATAAGAACTAAGGAGTAATAAAATCCAAAATGTGTAAATTTTGTTGTAAAAAAAGAGAGGGAGGAAAAAAAAAGAGCTGTAACGGATATAACAGCAAGTGTGTTTAGGGGTGTTAAATAGCTGACTATATTAATGTTTTTGGATCATTGAACACAGCTGTTTGCAGTCTCTCTGTTTGAATGTCTACTTTGTATTCTTTGATACTGTGATTTGAGCAACTATTTCCAAGATGATAATATGTTATCTATTAACAGGTGATTTCTTACTGTTATGTTTTTTTTTTGTAGTTCTGTATTATGTGTAACCTTACACTGCTTGGTTTTGTTTTGTGTTTTTCTCTTTTTCCTCTTAAATAAAATTAAAAAAAAAAAGAAATCACCAAGACAGTGGATGGAAAATGCACAGAACGAGAAAGAATTTTAGCGAGCAGCCCCTCAGACAAAGAACTTACATCCAGAACCTATAAAGAAATGAAAAACATCAAGCCCCCCCCCCAATTCAAAGATCCTCTCCAAAAATGAGCATCTTAGATGAACACACATTTCTCAGATGAAGGTATACAAATATCAAATAAATACATGAAGAAATGTTCACTATCACTGGTCATTCGAGAAGTGCAAATTAAAACAGCATTGAGATTTCATCTCGTTCTGGAAAGAATAGCTGCCATCAAGAAAACAGCTGCTAACAAATGTTAATGAGGCTCGGGGAAAATGGAACATTGCTCTACTGCTGATTAGAGTATAGACTGGTGCAGTCACTATGGAAACCACTATCGAGATTTCTCAGAAGACTAGAAGTTCCAGAAGAATTAAAAACATCATACCATAGTGATATATGCACACATGTTTATAGCAGCACAGTTTGTAATAGCTAAAATTATTGATGAAGAATAAATGCAAGGAAACAAATAATAAAAAAATCACATAACACCAGATTGTTACTAGTACTGAGTAGATAGTTACCTCATGTGGCTACAGAAAGGGTCTCTGTGATCACTGTCTCCTGGTATTTACATATCATGTAGTCCCATCCTTGAATGTGAGCTTGATTGAGTGACTTTCTTCAACTTAACAGAGTATGGTAAAAGTCATATGCTATCATTTTTGATATTTAATTAGGAAAGACTTTGGCTGATCTTTTGGTATTTCTGTGGCTCTCCTCACATTCTTGCTCTGGTACAGAAGCCATCTACCACAGAACCAAGCACCACCTCTGACCAGTATCTGCAAAGAATGAAGGGTTTCCATCAATAGCCTGCCAAGTATAAAACAATGCCAACAAATACTGAGTGTGCTACAGTAGGAAGAATATTCAGCTATCTTCTCATTCCACAGGCTGTATTCCTAAAGAAAGCAGCTAACATGAAGGCTATGACATGCTCTTTCACCACCAACAGTAGTGAGAGAAAGAAAGTAGAACAGCTATGACCAAAGTGTGATGTCTTGTTGGAAATATCTAGGTAGTAGCATACAGAGAAGATCAGTTGATCACAACAAGTATTGCACCTTGTCTACAGTAGTGCAATCAGTATTAACAATAGCATTAAAGATACTCTTAAAATGACAAAGTGTGATCACTAATACTTTACCACCTTTAACCATAGGCACAAAATTTGTACTTATATCACAAAATCTAAGGTAAATTGGCATACTATGTACAGTAAATATTTACTCAATAGAGCAATTTTGTATTCTTTGACTGCAAAACAATATGTATTCAGAATAATACATAGTTAACTGCTTTCAAATTCATCAGAGTAAATGGTACTCATATGGAAGTGTGAAGAAAAAGAGAAAATAAATGGGTTATGAAAACAAAGCAGCACAATATGTGAAGCTGGTAAGACTGCTATAAATAATCCTTTTATGGAGCTAAGGGAAATTAGTGATATTAGATAACCATAATAGAGAAGATCACCTAGGAATTTGAAATTATATTAGAGAATAAGACAATATACTAAAGGAACAAATTGAAATAGAAAACATGAGAAAAACGGAAAGAAATAGTAAAATGAAGGCCTGTTCAAATAAATAAAGTAATATTAAAGAAGGAGGGGAAAAAGTACATGGAAAACTCCAACCTGCATCGAAAGAAAAAAATCTAAAACATAATAATGCAGGAGAAAAAATTGGTTTAAATGAATGGAGAAAAAGACAGAATGTGAGAGAGAGACAGAGACAGACACATACACACACAGGGCGAAGGGAGAAAGAGAGTCAGAGACAGAGACAGAGACAAACAGAGAGATAGAGAGAGAGACCAAGACGAGAGGAATGTTTTCATCCATATCCAAGAGTCTTTAGTATTAGAAGTCACATTGCTCTTTGCCCCTCTTTATATTCCATGGATATATTTTGAATCCAGGTAGTGCAACATATCTCATTTATTCTTTATGCTTAAGATTTTTTCTTTTTGAGCAATCTTTACACTGTTTTCCTTAGCTACTATATCATTCTATATTTTCACCAACATGTCCAAAGAGTACTTTACCATAATCAAGTCATTCTTTTCTCTGTGCTCTTGCTAATACTTGTTATTCCTTTTTTTGTTGTGTCATAGTCATTCTAGTAAATGTAAGGTGAAATCTCACTGTGATTTCAATTTCAATTTCTGTTATGATCAGTTATGTTGAACACTTGTTCACATACATATTCTATGTATATCTTATTTGGAAACTGGTACTTTTAGGAATTTTGGCTTTTGAAAACATCATTGGGTTCATAGGTTATCAAGTGTCTACATGTTTTGGATATTAAGTGTGTTTCAGGCACATGGTGTGCAATATTTCTTTGATTCCATGAGCTGGCTTTTATTGCCTTGATTGGGCCCAGATGGAAATTAGTGCACTTTATGCTGAATGGATGCTATCACAGGCCAGGAGCACCAGACATTGATTCACATGATCTTGAAACATCCCATGTAACCTGGGGTTGCCTGGAGACTGGATCTAGATGTCAGACAGATTCTCTGGCAGGTCTGGGATTTTGGTCATGTCGATGAGAGCTTGGATGTAGGGTCAAGTGAACTTGGGGTTCCAAGTACAGACCAAAACCATACCAGTGTTGCTTTGTATCCTTAATGAATGTCCCAACCAGCTTGTAGAAGATAACCTACAGACTCCCAACAGTGGCTCAGGTGTACCCAGTATCCAATATTGACTAATATACTGACTGATACAGTTATTGCTTCTTTATTGTGAGTCTGAGAAAGGATTGGTGGGAAGGAATATCCATCCCTGATCACTCCCCACTAATGGTGTGCTGATGAAAAAGCTGCCAGCCTGCAGCCTCCTCTGTGTTTGGAGAGGAATCTATGAGATTAAGATCCTATATATTCCAGTTCTACTTATCCTGTGAGCTAGACTCTGCTTCATTGCTAGGGACCTTCCAGCTTTGAAGAACTTCTCAAAATGATTCTTCCCATGATGGGTAATTCTAAAAGTCCCAAAGTCCAGCCTTGCTGGACTACTTCCCCTCTTTTAAACTCCTGTACAAATGTTTTGTTTGATCTACAAGTCTCTTCTTTCAAGGTGATACTTGTGTAACAGGGTGTATGTCCCTTCTCTTCTCCCAATTACCTGTGTTATTAGTCAGTCTTCTCTGAGTCTCTCAGATGTAACTCCTTCTCTATGTAACCATGTTGAATCTCTCTATTTTTGGTTTTCTTGAGTCTGAGTATCTATTCTTCTCCCCTACATTTGAGATTTATTTTAGTCTTTGTTTCTTTTTTAATTTTAAAGTTGATAAAACTCAACAAAATAAAACATTAAATTCAATTAAAATGGAGCAGTAAAATTAGTACAGAACTTCAAAGCAGGATAATAGGAAAATGACAGTCGCTATTATAATGTATCTTCACAGTACTTGTCCATTACATCAGATATAGCAAAATCAAATCGAATAAAAACAATAAAAACAAAACATTGAATAAAACAAAATGATCAGAAGAAAAAAAACCAGTGAGAGAACAATATTGGATTTCAAAAACAAGATAGAAGGAAATCCCCCATATTTGCTATATTGCCTGCTGTTATCATCCCTATAGATGCTCAGACCACTGACCCCAAGTCTAAAAAGTCAACCAAACAATCCAAGCATTCAGTTTCTTTTTATACCTCAGTTGTTATCAACTCAGTCTGTCTGCTGAACCAGCTGGTTGCTTAAGGGGGCAGCAGGGAGTTGGTGATCCTCAGCCCACGTGCTGGCAGGATGGGTGATGCTATCTGACTTTTCTGTCCTGGGCCCTGTGTGGGTAATGCGGCTTACCAGAAATACCCTTTCTTTCTTAAAATAAGTTTTGTTGCACTTTATCTTTCTCTATCCCTCTTGAATTTCATAATGTGTACCTTGCTTCCATTGTCATAAATGTCCCCCAAGTTTCTTAGACTCTCTGTCTCTGTCTCTGTCTCTGTCTCTCTCTCTCTCTCTCTGTCTCTCTCTCTCTCTCTCTCTCTCTCTGTGTGTGTGTGTGTGTGTGTGTGTGTGTGTTTTGCTGGAGACTGACCCTACGATCTGCACACTGAGGTTCATTTCCAGTATTTTTTGTTTGTATATTTCTCTTGGAAACAGGATCTCACTAAGTGGCTAAGTTGCCCATTCTGACTCCAACTTGTGATCTTTCTGTGTCATCCTCCAAGAGCACTCAGATTATAGTCATGCCCAACTACACACAGCTAAAATTCTATGGATTTTGACAAATACATAAATACAAATGTGTAAGAAGCCATCTCTCTTACAATACAGAACAGTTTATTTACCTTAAAAAGTTTCCCAAATGCATCCCCTTTTTATTGAACAACCTCCCCTGAACCATCCTTCAAAATCTCTCATTCATTTTCTACTCCATGTTTCCTTTTAAAGAATATTATAGTAATGGAATACTAAAACATGTACTTTTGCATTATGGCTTCTTTCATTTGCCAAGATGCAATTAAGATTAATTTGTATTATTCAGTTAATTACTAGTCTACTATTCTCTTTTGATGAACAAGAATTCTTTGTATAGGACTACCATATTTGCTTATTCATTGTTTTGCTGGACTTCATTTTTATCCTTTTTTTTTTTTGTCTTTTTCGTTTTTATTGGTACCAGGGATCCAACTCACGACTGCCTGCTTGCAAGGTAGGCGCTTATGCTGCTGAGCTAAATCCCCAGCCCATTTTTATTCTTTATAATCTAGATTGATTACAAAATCATTGCTATAAATATGTGCCTACAAATTTTGTGTGGGTATCAGTTCACAGATAATTTGAGTATAACCTAGAGATGTAATTGCTACCTCAAATTATAATTATATGTTAAGAAAAGAAACTACTACACTGTTTTCCCAAAATGTCATATCACTTGGCAGTCCCACTCAATATGAAGGATAATGTCCTCTGATTTTCTTTTAATTTGTTTTCTTTTTTTTTACTTTATGTTAAAGACGGTAAAATACAACAAAACAAGACAGAACAAAACCAGTCACGACAATGCAGTGAAATTGGTGCAGAACTCAGAGCAGAATACCAGGATAACAGTAATAGGTACATTATTTTATCTTGTTATTTTCACAAAGCTGCCCAATTAATCAGCTGTAGCAAAATCAAACCAAAAATAGAACAGATTAAAACCAATCAAAACAGAATATTGAATAGAGTAAAACAATCAGAATAAAGCAAAACAGTGAAAATAATATTTTCCTTCAAAGACAAGATGAAGGAAATCCCCCATAGTTGCTATGTTTCATACTGTCATTCTCCAAAGAGATGCTCAGACCTCTCACCAAGTCAGCATAATCAACTAAACAATAGAAGCATTTAGTTGCTTTATATATGGTAGTTGCTATTAACTCCAGCTGACCTCGAAACCATCCAGTTGCTAATGGAGGGTGGGGAGAGGCACACCACAGGATGTTTGATTCTCAGCTCACAGGAGATGCTGACTTGTTCTCTCCCTGGCACACCTGCAGCTTGCACTGCTTACCAGGAAGGATGGCTTGTTGTTTTCTGGGTTTGTCCCCCAAGTTCCAGCATGGCTGATTCTCCTAATTTGTTTTCTTAATGACATGTGATATTAAATTAAATATTTTTAAAAGATATGCTCAGCAATCTATAGCAGAGACAGATAAGAAATAGATGATGATAAGAAAAGGGTGGAAATTGTGAATGATCAATATAGGAAAGAAATAGAATGTATGAAATGCATTCAATTAAATATCCTGGAAATAAAAAATTGCATTAAAATTTGGCAAAACCACTTGAACAAAACTGAAGACAGACTTTCAGATCTTGAAGACAGGATTATGGTTGGTGACCATGAAAGGAGAGATCTCTTAGAAATAACAAAAGACCAGGAAACAATTCAACAGTTACAAGACAATGCAAAGAAAAATAATATAAGAATAATTGGTGTAAATGACAAAGCAGGAGCCAACACAAATGACATTGAAAATTATTTGCAGAAGTAATAGCAGAAAATTTCCCAAGCATAGGAATAGAACTTTACATACAGAAAAGTGAGATATATAGAACCCCAACTAGCCATATCCAAAATAAATCTACACTCAGACATACAATTGTTAAGATCCCAGAAATATAGCACAAGAACAGAATATTAAAAACTGTTAGAGAAAAGAAACACATCACTTATAAAAGGAAGCCCATTAGAATCAAATCAGACTTCTCAACAAAATTCTCAGTGCAAGAAGAGCTTGGAATGAAGTATTTCAAGTCTTAAAAGAAAACATCTTGAAAGATTGATGTATTCTGCTAAACCATCTCTCAAAATTAATGGAAAAATAAGATACTTCTACAACAAATTACAACTGAAGAAACCAAACCGACACTACAAAGGGTATCAAAAGATATTCTAGACAGAAACAAAAATAACATAGTTCTAAGAACAACAACAGAAAGAAGCCACAAGGCAGGACAATCAATTAAACAGAGGGGAAAAGTAGGGAACCAAGAGCAGGAAAATAACATGACAGAGACAAGCCAATACATCTCAGTTATTACTATCAATGTAAATAGACTCAGTTCACCAATCAAAAGAAACAGACTGGAAAAATGGATCAAGAAACTATCCAACAATATGATACATACAAAAAACACATTCACCTCAAAAAGAAATTCATAGACTAAAAGTCAAAGGATAGAAAGTAATATTTCATGTAATAGGAACCCAGAAGAAAAGCAGGGGTAGCTATTCTGTTTGCAGACAATATGAAATTCAAATCAAGAATAATCTAAAGAGATAAAGAAGGAAAAACTCAAGTTAGGAACAAACCTCAAGAGGAAGAAATAATATATGTCCCAAATACACAAACACCCAACTATTTAGTATAAATATTAGTAGACATGAAACAACATGTAAACAATAACACAATGGTGAGGGACCCTATTGTCACAAAGAGACAGATCAACAAAACAAACATTAACAAAGAAATAATAGGGGCTGGGGATTTAGCTCAGTGGCATAAGCGCCTGCTTTGCAAGCAGGCAGTCCTGAGTTCGATCCCTGGTGCCGATAAAAAAGAAAAAGACAAAAAAAAAAAAAAAAATTGAAAAGAAACACAAAGAAATAATAGAACAGCACCAAACCAAACAAATGGAATTAGTAGACATTTACAGAGTATTCCACTCAGCTACATGAGAATACAATATTCTTCTCAGCTGCACAAGGAATATTCTTTACGATAGGCCATCTACTAGCTCATAGAACATGCTTAAGTTAATGCAAAGGAATTGAAACTGTCCTATGCATATTATCTAACCATAGTGAAATAAAACTGGAAATTCAAGGCCAAGAAACTGCAAAAACTAAAAAAACATGGAAATTAAATAACAACCTCCTTAACAACCAATTGGTCACAGACAAAATTAAAGAAGAATTTAAACAATATCTACAATCCAATACAAATGCAAATACAGCTTACAGAAACCTGTGGGATGCAATCAAAGCAGTCCTAAAAAGGCAATATATAGCCGTGAATTCTTACATCATGAAAACAGAACGAGAACAAATAAACAGTCTAATGCCACACCTGGAGCCCCTAGAAAAAGAAGAAGAAGTCAGGCCAAAGTCCATATGAGTGAATAAATTATAAAGATCAGAGCAGAAATTAACATAATTGAGACTAAGAAAAAAATAAAAAGAATTAACGAATCAAAGAGTTGGTTCTTTGATAGAATAAAGTTGATAAAGCCCTAGCCAACCCTATTAAAGAAAGAAAAGAAAAAACTCAAATTCATGCAATAAAGAATGAAAAGAGTGAAATCACTACATATCCTATGAAAATTCAGAAGATCATCAGTACCTACTTCGAAAATCTTTATTCATGTAAGAAAGAAGACAGAAGAAGTGGACGGATTCCTAGAAACATATGACTAACCAAAGCTAAATATTGAATAATCAGTATCAGTTGATGAAATTGAAAATGTACTTTAAAATTTACCAGCAAATAAAAATCTGTGTCCTGATGGATTCACAGCTGAATTCAATAAGAAGTTTATAGAATATTTAATGCCAAGACTCCTCAAACTCTTTAATGAAATTGAAAGGGAAGAAGTTCTCCCTAAGTCATTCCTGGAGGCAAGTATTTCTCTGATACCAAAACCAGAGAAAGATACAACCAAAAAAGAGGACTACAGACCAATCTCCCTAATGAACATAGATGCCAAAATCCTGAATAAAATATTAGCAAAGAGAATGCAGCAAATCATCAAGAAGATTATCCACCATGACCAAATGGGATTCTTCCCAAGAATGCAGGGATTCTTCAATATATGCAAATCAATAAACATAATACACAATATCAACAGAACCAAGCACAAAAATTACATGATCATCTCAATAGAAGCAAAGAAAGCTTTTGATAAGATCCAACATCCAGTCATGATAAAAAAAACCTTACAGAAAATCAAAACAAATGATCTTTACTTCTATCTGATAAAAGCCATCTATGACAAAACAATAGCCAGCGTCATATTAAGTGGACAAAAACTGAAAACTTTTACTCTAAAGTCAGGAAGAAGAATGTCCACTACCATCACTCCTATTTAATATAGTTCTGGGAACACTAACCATAGCTATTAGACAAGAAAGAGAAAAGGAAAAAGAAAAGGAAGAAGTTAAACTATAATTATTTGATAATGTGACAACATACATAGATGATCCCAAAAGCTCCACCAAAAGACTTGGAGAATTATTAAACAAATTCAGTAGCATAGCTGGATACAAAATCAACACTCATAAATCAGTAGAATTCCTATATAGAAACAACAAACTCCCCAAGAGAGAAATTAGGGAAACCATATCCTTCATAGTGGCATACAAAAAAGATTCTTAGGAATCAATTTAACAAACAAAAAGATCTATACATTGAAGATTACAGCACTCTAAAAAAAGATTGAAAAGGATATTAGAAAATGGAAGAATATTTCTTGTTCATGGAAAGGAAGAACCAATATTTTTTTTAAATTTTATTTAAGGAGAAAAGAAAAAAAAAGCAGGGAAAGGGTACAAGTTATACAGATTTACAGAAAAAAAATGAACAGTAGGAAATCACTAGTTAATGGATTACATATTGTCATCTTAGAAATAATTGTTCAAGTCACAAAATTAAAGCTTGTAAAGTGGACATTCCATCAATGATACTGCAAACAGTTCTGTTCATTGATCCACTAAAACTCTGTGATATCATTTTCTATCTTATACACTTAAATATGCATGCAGTTATATAGTTTGGAGCACTTTCTTTTCCTCTCTTTTGTACCATGACTATTACACATTTTGGGTTTCATTGCTCCCACGGTTCTTATTACTTTTTTGGAAGAGAGTAAAACCAAATGTGACATAACAGAACAGAATCGGTCAAGTCAAAAGGGTGGACATAATAGATAATGTAAAAACATAATACAAGGTGATCAACAATGGTTACCATAATGCCTCCCGCTATCTCTAATAGAATTGCCTATGTCGTTAGTTATAATACAATTGAACAAAACAGTAAAGAATAAAACTGACAAAACCAAAACATTGGAGACATTGTAGGTCTTCAAAGGTAGATAAAAGTCAACAAGAATGGGCGTCATAATGAATCTCATTATCTTCACAGCTGATGCCTAAACTTTCGAACCTGATACTATCCAGCAAAACAGAATAGGGGAACATCAGTTAAAAACCAGATGGTGAGAGTAATACAGGGCTTTAAATCGAGGTAATGGAAAGTCAAAGTGGGTTACTATAATATATCCTGCTATTTTTTTTCCTTTAATTAAAAGGATAAAAATAAAAAAGTAAATAATGGAGTGGAGATTGAGATAAAAGAGGGCATAACAACGAAACAGCACAGATCAAAACATAACCATTTAAGCAGAATAGTGTTTCACCACCAGATAATCCTAACCTAAAAGTAGTTACCATATTGTCTCTTTCTTTGAAATCCTTGAGTACAACTTCGTATACTGTAGCATTAAGTATATCAAAACAATGTAAAACCATTCAAGAGAATGACAGCATTACAGAGTATTTAGAATCTACTAACAGAAAATGAACAATGGTTTCTGTATAATCTCCTTGTCTTTAAAAGGTTTTTGCTTATACTATCGTACATAATAAAATCCAATAAGATACAGCCTATTTAGACCATTGGAGACAGAAGGACAAAAGCTAGATGAGACTTCAAAACAAGATGATACTAAATCAGTATTACCTATTAAGATGTCATTTTCTCCAAAATAGCTGTTCCTATCCTCCAGTCTTCTCTGCCTCATTTCTGTTGAGCTCTTTTTCTGTCAGTAGCTGTCAGTTTGTCTTCTTCATTTTGTTCTCTGCTCCATTCGTTGTGGCCTCTCTGCCATTATTTCTGGATTCTTTGTATTTTTCTTTTTTTAGAATAATCTGCAATACTTTCTGTAGAGTTGAATTGGTGGTTGCAAATTCCCCCAGTTCCTCTTTATCCTGGAAGCACCTTGTTTTTCCATCAATTTCCAGGGAGAGTTGTGCAGGATATCTCAATCTTGGCTGGAGATTATTATCTTTCAAAGCTTCAATTATTTCCCCCCACGCTCTTTGTGATTTGATGGTTTGTGCAGAGAAATCTGCTGTAATTCTGATGGGTGTTCCCTTGTAAGTGGTCTGTTTCTTGTCTCTGACAGCTTTTAATGTTCTGTTCTTGTATTGAATTTCTGGAATTTTTATTATTATATGCCTGGGTGTTGATCTGTTTGGGTTGTAGGTAGCTGGGGTCCTGTATGCCTCATACATCTGAGTATCTTTACCTTTTGCTAAATTAGGAAAATTCTCCTGGATTATTTCTGTGAGTAGCTTTTGTAGTTCACTTGTTTGTGTCCCTACTTCTTCTTTTATGTTCTTAATCCTTAAGTTATGGATCCTCTTATCATCTTCTTGTCTTTGTATTATTGCTGTTTGTTTCTTTGTTATTTTTAAGAAGTTTTTCATTTCATTCTCCCATATTACAAGTCTGCCCTCCAGTTCAGATAGTCTGTCCTTAGTTTCTTTCAAGCTGTTATGCCAGTCTTCGATAGACTTCTAGGTATCTTGGTAGTCCCTTTGAACCTGCTTCACGTATTCTATGGTTTCTTTGTTTTCTCCATCAAACAATTCTCCCCTTTTTTTCTGTTCTTTCATTCCACCACCTGTTTTTTCTTGGGTGGTACTTAGCATTTCTCTAACTATTCTGCATACTTCTAGCATCAGGTCGTTGATAACTTCATTCCTGAATTGGTCTATGAGGCTCTCTATATGGTGCCTTATGTGTATTGGTGCGGTGTCTGCTATTGCCTGTTTCTCAGAATTGGGGGCCGAGGAGCCTTTCTTGGTGCTGCCTCTTACCATGCTGCCTCTTCTTCTCTGTTCCTTATATATGCAAGCTTATATAAGAGGCCCAGCTTCTCTCCCAGTCAGCCACAGCAGAGCATATCTCCACCTGAGTCAGCAGAGCATATCTCCACCTGCTTATGTCTCCTTAGTCTGCACCATTCCTGGCTTCTGAGCCGAGTCTTTCAGAGAGCCTCTGGTAGTTGCTGTTATCTGTCCGCCATGTTCTCCTGGAAGTCAGGAAGAACCAATATTGTAAAGATTGCCATACTCCCAAAACTTCTATACTGATTTAAGGCAATCCTGAGAAAAATATCATTAGCATACCTCACAGATCTAGAGAAACCATTACTAACATTTATTTGGAAACAGAAGAAACCTAGCATAGGAAAGGCAGTCCCGGGAAACAAAGGCAAGGCTGAAGCCATTACAATCCTTCACTTGAAAGTATACTACAGAGCTTCTGTAATAAAATCAACATGGTACTGACAAGAAAAAAAAGAAGAGAAAAGAAAAGAAAAGAGATTTGAAGACCAATGGAACTGATTAGAAGAAGTAGACACAACTACAGACACAATTATCTTATTTTTGACAAAGGGGCAAACATATTCACTGGAAGAAAAACTCTTTAATAAATGTGCTGGAAAAGCTGACTTTCCAAAGACTTAAATAGATCCACCTCTATCACAATGCACTAAAATAAAGTCAATATAGATCAAAGATCTAAATATTAAAACAGAAGCATTAAATCTACTGGAAAACAAAGTATCTAGAAATCTTGAAGACATACAGGAAGGCAGAGTGTTTATAAACAAAAACCATACTTCACAGAAAGTACTTACCAGAATCAGCAACTGGAATCTCAACTTACTAAAAAGTTTTTACACCTCAAAAGAAACACCAACTGAGTGAAGGAAATCATTCAGAGTGGGGGGAAAATGTAGCTAATCATCCCTCAGTCAAAGGAGTTTTACTTAGAACGTATAAAGAATTGAAAACACTCAGACTCTCCCAAATTCAGAGACCCAATCAACAAATGGGCCTCTTAGATGAATACACACCTCACAGATGAAGAAATATGAATGGCAAATAAATATATGAAAAAAAAATGTTCAATATCATTAGTCATTCAAGAAACCCAAATAAAAACAACACTGAGATTTCATCTCACTCCAGAAAAAATGGTTGTGGCCATTGTTAATTCTCAATTACCTTGTTTTGAAATCCTGTATCATTCTCATTATTTTATTTGGTTAGGCTTTATTCTGTTTTGTCTTGTTTGATTTTATTGTATCTGATGGCATGGGCAACTATTTTGAAGATAAAATATATTATGCTAGCCATTTTAGATTTACTATTATCTTGTTTTGAAATCCTGATTGCATTCATTATTTTGTTTTTATTGATTCTGTTCTGTTTCTGTATTTTTATTTTACTATGTCTGAAAGTAAGGGCAGCTATGTTGAAGACAATGAGAGGCATTATGGTACCATTGTTGATTTCCTATTATGTTGCTTTGAAATCCTGTGTCACTTACACTATCTTGTGTTGATTTTTTTATTGTTTTATTTTGCTTAGTTTTTTTCTCTCTAGAATAAATTTTTAAAAAATAAAAATAAATCACCAAGAGAATAAAAAGAAAACCCACAGAATGGAAAAAGATTTTAGCCAACTATCCCTCAGACAAAAGATTTCTATCTAGAATATCTAAAAAATTGAGAAAAATCAGACCCTGTAAATTCAAAGACCCAATCCAAAAATGGGTATCTGTGATGAATATGTACTTCTCAGAAAAGGAAACACAAATGGCAAATAAATGCATGAAAAAGGTTCAATAGCACCAGTCACTCAAGAAATGTAAATTAAACAACACTGAGATTCCATCTCACTTCAGAACAATTGCTGTCATCAAGAAATCAACCAATAACAAATACTGGTGGGGCTTTTGGGGAAAAGGAACTTTTCTCCACTGTTGGTGGGAGTGTAGATTAGTACAGCCACTGTGGAAATCAGTGTGGAGGTTCTTCAAAGAACTAGGATTGGAGGTCACATTTGATTATTCCTCTTCTAAGTATTTTCCCAGAAGAATTAAAAATGTCATTCTACAGTGAATGATATATGTGTACCCATGTTTATAGCAGCACCATTTGTAATAGCTAAATTTTGGAAACAACTCAAATGCTCATCAACCAAGGACTAGATTTAAAAGATGTGGTATTTTTATGTAATGGAGTACTACTTAGGTATAAAGAAGAATAAACTGAGAGCTATTATAGGTAAATAGATACAACTACAACTAGAGCCCATACTTATAAGTTAAATAAACCAGATTCACGTATATAACCATCTTGTTGTCTGCCTACTATATAAGTACTGTACTCAAAAAACAAATAAGACCCAAAAATGTACAACAGATATTGTGAAAGAGAAGGAAACAGCCCAAAAGTAAGAACAGCTGGGATGGGTGAAAGGATAAAAGAAGAAAGGGAGAGAAGTCATGCTGGGTCTGGGAGGAGCATATCAAGAAGCCAGTTTACCCTATTTTTTTTTTTTTTATCGGTACCAGGGATCAAACTCACGACTTCCTGCTTGCAAGGCAGGCACTTATACTGCTGAACTAAATCCACAGCCCCAGTTTACCCTTTTGGTAAGCCTCACAAAACACGTGGGGCTGTGGAAGAGAGAAGCCAGATGGCTCTCCTCAAGAGTTGACCAGGGCACAAACTGAGAGTCAAGAAGCTCCCCCACCATCCTCCACTGCCCTGTAAGCAACCAATTGGTTTGGAGGACAGGCTGAGTTGATAGCAACTGAGGTGCAAAAATAACTTAATGCTTGATTGATGCTGCAGGCCTAAGGCCAGTAGTCTGAGCATCTATTAAAAGGATACCAACGTGCAATATAGCAAAAATGGGAGATTTCCTTCTGTCTTGGCTTTTTCTTTATTTTAAAAAAAAAGAAATAAAAAAATAGAGAAAAAGGGTAAAAATAATACAGAATTACAGAAAAATAAACATTAAGAAATCACTAGTTGTTAAGTTACATATTGTCACCTTAAGAAATAGTTGTTCAGGTTACAAAATTAAAGCATACAAGTGACATTCAAATAATGACACTGCCAACAGTTCTGCCCAATGAGTCAACAAAAACTTAGTAATATGGTTATCAGGCCAACACACTTTTTTCTTATCTTAAAGAGGGTAAGATTAAACATATCAAAACAGAACAAAACAGTTCATAAAGAAACAATTTAAAGAAATACAGATTTCAAAGCAAGTTCACTGGAGATCTTCACTGTCTATCTTATTGTCTCTAGTTTTCTTCCAAATAGTTGTCCCCATCTTCACACACATTGAATACATACTGCATATTATAGAACTACTCAAATCATTACAGGATGATGAAGGCTGACATTGGGGAAGTCAATAATGACTACCATAATGTCTCTTATTCTCTTCATAGTAGCTGTTCTTATCTTTACATATGCTGAAATTGAACTTAAGAGACTAGAATAATATCACTCTGAACAGTGAATAATAGTATTGCTAGATTTTAAATCCTAATGTTACAGAATTAGCATTGGGTTTCTTAGTGTCTCTTCTTCAGAATATCTGTTCATTACATCTTGCACTATATAATTTGTTCCCATAAATAGTTTAAAAAATTCTCCCATGTGTGAATTTCTACATGTATAGCTATCCTCTCTGTATTATAGGGAAAAACAGATCATAACAAGACAACAAAACAAATTCCTAGAAAAACATGTAATGAAAAAGACACACAAGACCACAATATTAGGTGATCTACCATAGTTACTATGCTTTCTCTTGTTATTTTCAATAGACTTGTCCACATCATCAGGCTTAATATAGTTAAGCATAGTATTATATAGCTACTTTTATAAAAACACAACCTTGAAAACGTTGTAGGACTTGAGAGTGGTTAATAATCAAAACCAGTATGGATATGTTTTACATCTTGTCATCTTCAGGGTAGTTGCCTCTACTTTTAGACTTGATACTATGAAGCATAACAAATTCGAGTAAAATCAGCCAAGGCAAAACTGCGGTCTAACAAAAGATCAGTCATAGTAAGACAATGTAAGTAATAGAGGGTTTCAGTTTAAGTTAATGGGAAATTAAGGATAGTTACCATGGTATAACCTGCTATTTTTGGGTTAGATATCTGTACCCTCAAATCTGATATGAGTGGACAGACTGGAACAAAATAAAATCAAACTAAATAGAACGGTAAGACTACTGTGACTTTTAAATCCTGATACACTATTAACAATGTTCTCTGCCTTCCTTTTTTAGACTATTTTTCACCTTTCCCCTTCTTGGGATGCTTTGTATGTTTTGGGTCTCACTATCCCCTTTATTTTTTAGATTAGGGGGCCAGCCCATTGTCTATCTGAGTGTTGCTGAACCTTTCTACCCCTGAGCTTGATCTTGAACTGTATTCCTTCACTCACTAAAGTCATAGGGTTTTCTTTTCTTCCAGCTGGGTAGTTGTACACTGCCCAAAAGTGTCATAGCTTTCAAATCTATCTGTGGCTGCTGGATGAGTTGTCCCTATTTCTCTCTGGTTTGCTGTCGCATATAGCTTTGCTTTATCATCTTTGATTTTCAGTTTATTAACCCTCCTTTGGGTTGAGTGTATTTCCCATTCAGAGCATCTCAATGGATCCTGCCTCCTAATCTGCCTGTTTTGTTTAAATTTTAGTGTATCAAGGCTATCTATATTAAAGATTATAGCTTACTGTCTCTGCCTCATGTCTGCTACTCCTCTTGACTGCTATAATATGCTATAATTACTCCTTCATTCCATTGTCTGCCCCATTCATTGAGGCCTCTCTACCACTGTTGCTGGAATCCTGGCATCCCTTCCTCTCTCTCTCTGGAATGTCCTTCCACACTCTCTGTAGGGTTGGGTTGGTGGCTATGAACTCCCACAGTTCCTCCTTGTCTTGGAAACATTTTATTTCTCCATTAATTTTGAGAGAGAGTTTTTCTGGGTATATCAGTCTTGGTTGCAAATTATTTTCTTTCGGGGCTTGGATACTTTCTCCCCAGGCTCTTCTTGTTATTTTGATAATTTTCCTGTTGTAGGTAATCTGCTTCTTTTTCCTGTCTGCTTTTGGTATTCTGTTCTTTTGGTGGATTTCTTGAATCTTGATTAGTATATGTCTGGGTGTAGATCTGTTTTGGTTGTAGGTGCTGGAGTTCTGTATGCCTCATTTATCTGGATATCAATTCTTTTTCCTATGCTTGGGAAGTTTTCCTTTATTATATCTGTGATTATTCTTTGTAGTTCATTTTTGGTTAGTCCTGCTTCTTCACTCACATGCTTTATTCTTAAGTTATGTATCCTTTTGTTATCTTCCAGCCTTTGAATTGTTTCTTTCTGGTTCCTCATTATTTTTAGGAGGACTTTTCTTTCGCGATCATATATCATAAATCTCTCTTAAAGTTTCAAAAGGCTAACTTTAGTTTCTGTCACGTCATTTTGCCAGTTTTCAATGGAGTTTTTAGTTTCCTGGTAATCTCTTTGGATCTGTTTCATGTATTCTAGATTATGTTTAAATTCTTCATAAGAGGTTTCTCTTTCTTTTCTGATTTCCTCTGTTCCTACATCTGTGTTCTCTTAGGAGGGACTTTTCAATTCTTTAATTAATCTATATCTTGCCTCCCTTGTATCAGAAATACAGTTTTAAATTGATCTATGAGGTCATGAAGGTATTTCTTTATGTCCACTGATGCTGTTTCTAGTATTGGATGGTTACTGCACTGGTTCTCTTCTGTATTTACTTCTTCTGGGCTTATTTTCCCAGGTTCAGCAGCTGGAGTTTTTTTTAAATTCTATCTCTTGTTATGTTTATGGTTTCTTTCAGACTGGTGTGTCCTGGGGTCTCTGGCCCTCTCCATATTGCTCACAGGCTTTCTGAAGCATACTGACTGAGGTTTTGCTGCCCTCCCCAATTTGCTGTTATCTGAGGTACACACAGGGATGCAGGGATGGTGCAGGCTAGCCTCGAGCCTCTGAGCCAGTCAGTCCTCAAGTTAGGCTGTACCTTGTGGATGTCACAGAGTTGTGACAATTTTGTACCTGCTTATTGGGTCCCAACCAGAGCTGTAGCTCAGCCCCAGCAGACCCTGCCAGTTTTCTCTGTTCCAGGGGCAGCTGAATGATTTCACTGCGGCACTGGCTCTGCCCAACTCCAAGCTGTCCTCCACCAGACCTCTCTGCACCAGGGGCAACTAACTGATGTCACTGCAGCACCAGGCTCTGCCCAACTCCAAGATGTCCTCCACCAGTCCTCTCTGTGTCACTGACGCTGCCACAGCACCAGGCTCTGCCCAATTCCAAGATGTCCTCTAGCCAGTGACAGCAGCCATAGGACCCAATCTCTAGCACTCACCAGGAATCAATGCAGATCTTCCTCTTCAGTCCACTGCACACTGTGCCGTGTGTCTTCACTGTGCTCCCAGCATAGTGCGGATTAGTCAGAAAACTGCACAGTGCCCAGCTTTGGAGCCCAGGTATATGGTCTTCTCACAGTCTCCTCTTGTGCGGCCAGGTGGCTGTGGCTGCTTCGTGGAGCTCCAGGTCCCAATTTCCAGCAGTCACCAAGATCCAAAATAGCTCTTCCCCTTGGATCTGCTGCTCACTGTGCCGCATCTTCCCATTAAGGGCCTGGGATTTCCCAACTCCTGTTACCGTCAGCTGTGGTCTCAGCACAACCTTGGATCTTCCAGGCATGCCTCATGCAACACGCAACAGGTTCAGTGAGCGTGTTGGGCTTCAGCTCTACACCCACGCTTTTCCTTCCTCTTCCTAGTTTTATTTTTTTCTCTTCGGTTACCGCCTTGGTTAATAAGAATCGTTATCCATTTGTCTGGCCCTCTCCATGTTGTCATATTCTAGCATCTGATCTAATTTCTCTGCAGGGACTTTCCATCCAACCCTCTAGCAAGCCTCCATTTTTTTCTCCTCCTGTCTTGGCTTGAAATCCAATATTATTCTCACTGTTTTGTTTCGATTAATCATTTTCTTTTATTCAATGCTCTTTTTTCATTGGTTTTATTCTGTGTTGTTTTATTTGATTTTACTATGTTAGATGGAATGGACAACTATTTGAAGATAACAAGATGTACTATGGTTGTCACTGTTGCTTTCCTATTATTGCTTTGAAGCTCTGTACCAATTTTATTACTTTGTTTTGATTGGCTTACTGTTTTGTTTTGTTGGGCTTTATTCTCTTTAAAGCAAAAAATATTTAAAAAGGAAAAATATATATGTATGTATACAAAAGATAGCTAAGATAATTATACCACTTACTTCTCTTAGTTCATTGAAGAGAGCAATTTGTGCTTATATTATTTGATCAATTATGCATGCATCTATCTTGTACTGTGACCAACTGCTTTGAAGATAGCAATACACAATATATTAACTATTGTTAATTCATATTATCTTGTTTTTGAAATCCTGTATCTTTGTTTTTATTGTTTTATTCTCTTAAAAATTAAAAAACCCTGCTCAGAGGCATTTTGTTAAATGTAAAGTTTAGAAAAAATGCATAACTTAATCTCTCAAAATTGCATGCTCCTGTCTTGCACTTTTTTCTTTGTCACATTCTTAAAATTTGTCAAAATTATAGCATCAAAATATGAACAGTGATATTGCTTGGTGACAGAAAATAAGTAGTATTTGATTTTATAATATTTCCCTGAGCTACTCATTTCAATGTTGAATATGTAATATCACCTATAAAATATATGCTAGATATTATTTCTATTTTTCTGTACAAACTTATTACTTATACATACTTTTCATGGCAGTAATTCATAACAAATCAGGTAGTTTTCCACATAGTATACCATTTATATTTTTCACTTTGACCACAGATACATTTATGTAATGTAATACTGTACTTCTTAAAGCAAAACTAAAACTCTTTTAAAGGCTGAGCAGCACATAGTGGTACAAACCTGAGTCCATATGAAGTGCTTTTTTGTCTTTGGAAAAATTAAGAATAAGATTTATACCTTTAGATATCAATCTTCAAGTAATTACTTGGAAATATTTACCATGATTTTTACATTTAAAAATTACATTTTTTACTTGAAAATTTGTGACTTGTCTTTTTAACATCAGTGAGAATATTTTTCTTAGTTTATTTAAGATAATTTGAATAGTTTTATTATAAAATACACACAACATAAACCCTAACCATTTGGAGCATTTTGAGTATACAGTAGAGTGCCATTCATGCTGTGTTACAGCCATCACCACCATTTATCTCTGGCACTTGCTCTTCTTCCTGAACAGAAACTGTATCTATCAAACAGCAACTCCCCAGTGTCATCTTTGCTGACTGTCTGGAATGCCATTATGTTACTGTTTCTATCAGTTAGACTACTCTTTAGTTCTCCTCTTATAAGTGGATTCTTCCAAAGTGTTTTTCTGTTGTGAATTACTTATTTGAGTATTGTAGCTTCAGGGATCACCTATATTGCACTATGCTGCAGAATGTTTTTTTATAGTTAAGGCTGAATAATATCCCAGTGTATATCATTAATATAGTTTCCTTATAAATTCTTATGGTTACAGATACTGGGTTGTTTCTAGCTTTGACAATTGTAAATCATGGTATCATGTAAATCATGGTAAAGACTGCTTACTTACATGAAGTGAGTTTGGTTTGTGTATGTGTATATTTTCTATATCATATGATTATATTTGTGTTTTTTTTTCAATTTTTTGTTTTAAAGAGATTAAGACAAAAGAGGACATAACAAAGCAGATCAGATCAGAATAATGCAAGTAACACAGCATTTTGCCACAAGACAACACTTAATTAACAGTAACTACCATAATCTCTTTCTTTGAAATAGCTGAGCATAGCTTCATATACAATAGTATCAAACATAACAAAACAATCATATAAAACCATTCAAGAGAATGAGAAAATTACAGGGCTTTCAGAACCAAATAGCAGAGAATGAACAATGGCCACTATATTCTCTCATTTTACATAGAAAATTTGTTTATACTATCACACATAATAATATCCAATAAGATATAACATGATAGAACCAAACGAAACAGAAAAACAAAAACATAGTAGAACTTCAGAGTAAGATGATACTAAATCAGCACTGGCTATTTTAATGTCTTGTTTTCTTTAAAATAGCTGTTTATACTATTGCAGATAATAAAATCAAAGAAACTAAGTAAGAACCATTCCAACTAATGAATGCAGACATTATAAGGCTTCAGAGCAATGTAATGGGGAATCATGATTAGTATAAATTCTTATGTACTCTTACCATTTCTTATACTAGGAAGACTATACAGTATTTATACATGTGAGTTTGATTTATTTCGCTTATGAGTATAGTTTCAAGTTGTGTTCATTTATTTATACATATATCAATGTGATTATTCTTAATAGCTGAGTAGTACTCCATTGTGTAAAAATACCACAGCTTTTTTTTTTTTTTATCTATTCCTCAGTTGATAGACACTTAGGTTGTTTCCAAGATCTGGCGATTGCAAATTGTGCTGCTATAAACATGAGTGCACATATATCACTGTGGTATGATGTTTTCAGTTCTTCTGGGAATATGTCTAGAAGTGGAATAGCTGGACCAAATGGGACTTCCAGTCCCAGCCTTTTGAGGAATCCCCAGACTGACCTCCACAATGGTTGCACCAGTCTACACTCCCGCCAAAAGCGCAGAAGTGTTCCTTTTTTCCCGCAGCCTCTCAAGCATTTGTTGTTGGTAGTTTTCTTATACTGGCCATTCTTTCAAGAGTGAGATGAATCTTAGTGTGGTTTTAATTTGCATTTCTCTAATGACTAATGATGATGAACATGTTTTCATGTATTTATTTGCCATTCGTATTTCTTCATGTGAGAACTGTGTATTCATTTCAGATGCCCATTTTTGGATTGGGTCTTTGAATTTCAGGGATCTGATTTTTTAAAAAATTCTTTATATGCTTTAGACAGAAGTCCTTTGTCTGAGGGACAGTTCACTAAGATTTTTTCCCAATTTGTGGGTTTTCTTTTCACTATGCTGGAGATTTCTTTTGACATGCAGAAACATTTTAATAAGATCCCAGCTATTGATTCTGGGAAGTATTTCCCATATGTTTTGATTCCTGTTCATGAATTCTCTACCCTGTGTCTTCAGGATTTTTACCTATTTTGTCTTCCAACAGATTTAGTATTTCTGTTTTAGTATTGAGATCTTTGATCCACTTAGATTTTAATTTAGTATATGGTGATAGCCATGAGTCTAGTATTAGTTTTCAGCATGTGGACAGCTAGTTTTTCCAGCACCGTTTATTAAAGAAACTGTTGTTCTTCCAGTGAACGTGTTTGGTCCCTTTATCAAAGATAAGGTGTTTGAGTGTGTTTGTAGTTGTGGATGTATCTTCTAATCTATTTTTTAAAATTTTATTTGAAGAAAGACTAAACAAAACAGAAAATGGGTGGAAATAATACATACGTTCAGAGGAAAAAAAACAGTAAAAATCACTAGTTAATGTTTACATACTGTCCTTTTACAAATAGTTGTTCAAGATACAAAAGTGGAACATATAAAGTGGGAATTGAAACAGCGAGACTGAAAACAGTTCTGTTCAACTATGCAACAAAAACTTAGTAATATGGTTGTCAATCCTATTCATGTAAACATACATGTAGTTATCCATATCTTCATTTACGTTGGAAGTAAACAAAATAACCAAGCTAAAGTCATTCTGAACAAAAAATAATAGTATAGCTAGATTTCACATCATGACACTCCAGGATCAGCACTGGTTAGTGTAGTGTCTTTTAAAAAAAATTTATTTAAAGAAAGACTAAACAAAACAGAAAATGGGTAGAAACAATACATACTTTCAAAGAAAAACAGTAAGAAATCACTAGTTGATTACAGATTGTCCTCTAACAAATAGTTATTCAAGATACTAAAGTGGAGCATATAAATGGGAATTCAAACAGTGAGACTGCAACCAGTTCTGTTCAATTAGCCAACAAAAACTAAAAAATATGGTTATCAATCCTCTATAGTTAAACATACATGCAGTTATCCATATCTTCAATTATGTTGAGATTGAACATACCCAAGCAGTCTAATAGCACTCAGAACAAAGAATAATACTATTGCTGGGTGTCACATTATGACACTCCAGGATCAGCTCTGGGTACTTTAGTGTCTCTTTTTCTTCAAAGTATCTGTTCATTTCATCATGTGTCATAAGATCACTTCTCATAAACTGTTATAGATTCTACACATGCATGAGTCTTAACATGTATTTCTATCCTTTCTATATTAGAGGGAGAATCAAAACAAAGCAAGACAAAATAAAACATATTCCTATAAACACGTGAAATGAAAAAGACATGTAAGACTGAAGTACAAGCAGTTCAAGTACAAGTGGAAATTGCACAGGAAATTTTGCAACATACTCTGTCTTGTGGCACAGTTTTAGGTAGAAAACTCTGATGAGCACTAAGGAGAAGTGGCTGTCTTATAGATAAAGTAAAAACCCGTTCCATATCTATGGGTGTGCTATTTTCCCACCTTCTCAAAAATGTATGATCTCTAGGACTATGACCAAGAAAAGCCTGCAGAATATTTGGACAGATGAATGGCAGCTGCAACCTGAGAAACAGGATAAGAATTTCATTCTTTTAGAATTAAAAGGATGGTAAGGTCACAAATAATCTAACTTCTGGATCTTGTTAATTGTAGTTTAAGTGTTTGGAGCCTGGAATGGGAAAAGGAACATAATCTTCTTGTTTTAATAAATGTTAATATACTTGTATCTTTATCATTTCACACTTCTCTTCTGACGTGACCTAATTTGTAGAATACAGGCTACTCGGCAACACCAATAATTTGTAACTTGGGAAATAAAATAAGGACCAGAAACATGTTGTAAGAAAATTTGCCAGTAGTTGCTTAGTAATAATATGAGGTTCCCCTCTCTGAAATGAGGTGTTGAGTATAGAAACTTATTTCCTTTTAAAACATAGCATTTTTAAATTTCTCAAAGTATAAAAGTAACATATCAATAGTAACTCTATTTGATTAACAAAGAAGACAGAAAAAACAATATATTTTAGAAGAGTATAAAGTAAAATAATTATAAATGTTCTATGTGTAGTAATTAAAAATAGTGTAAATCTCTGGGTAACGTTCTGTGTGTAAGATGCATAAGGATACAGCTAGTCAGTGATGATCATTGAATCCAGATGAACAAATGCAAAATTAAAATTAATTGATGTTTCCTTTGAAAATATTGACTAATTTTATGAGTAGGAAACTATACAACTGTATATATAAAGAAGAAAATATGCCATTGCAGTAGAGATAACAATAATCCTCTAATCTGAGTAGGACAGTTAGAGCTGGAAGTTTCTTTTGAAGCTACAAAAATACCTTACTAATAGCCCCAATTTGCTTCCTACCCCAACCTGAGACCTCACCTGCTCATTGATTCTGTATCTGTGAGTACAGAGGCACTTACCAGATGGCCGTAGTGGGAAAGGACTCCACAAGCCTGAGAAGAACCTGCACAAGTTTGAGGAAAATAATTGTTAAGTCCTCTCTGCAAGCTGTTAGAATTAGTGTATGTAGAAAAGAGACAAGATCCTCCTGGACGGGCTGCAATGCAAAGTCCCCGTGGAGTAATTTCTGTGTCTAAATCCTACTTTACTCTCTGTGGGATAATGGTAATCTAGGGAAAGCTGTGCTCAAAACTTTTCTCTTAACTTTCATTGACACATCTGAACAGTAGAATCCCAAGTGTTCCACCATGTAAAGAATCCCAAGCGATCACATTTTGATTTCAAGATCGAACTAGTCCAAAATAATTTCTTACTATGTAATTACCCTTCTCTGGGCCAAGACAAGTCTTTGAACTTTCTGTTATTTTCCAGTGGCTGTGATGGGCTCTCTCCTAGATCTGTTGCCACGTGATTTCTGGGTACTGGTTTCATATGCCGTAATTTCAAACTCATAGTTCCAAAATGCAAACTGTGAGTGAAATTTGAAAGTGAATTTTTATAACAAAAAAGTACAGGCAGAGCTGAATGTGGGGCTGAAGGATACAAAGACATTGAATTTAACTGAGACTGAGGCAGATCCTGAACTGGATGCCACTCTATGAAGACAATGAATGACCAGCCTTTTTTCTCTAGAGTGAAGACCAGTAATGATGGGTATTTTCTCTGAAAGAAAGTATATAAAACTATGCTTCAGACTCTTCTGTAGTTTATACAATATTAATAGTATATACTAACTACTGTGATAAATTAGAAGCTTATAAAGTACAAAGTTTTAGACAAATTTTGTGATATTCCAATTAGATTTGTTCTATAACTATTCCATACTCTGCAGAACTACTGTGCCATAAAAAGATGAAGAATAAATATTGTGAAAATTTAAGGGACTAGAGAAATAATACTTATGAATACAATTCAGGATCTTTGACAGACTACTTGGAGAGATAAAGGATATTCAATTTTAAATTAGTGATATTTGAGTAGGGTTGTCATTTTGTTTATACTATTGCACCAATGTTGTCCTATTTGTGATCATCTTATTATAATGATATAAATTGTTAAAACTAGTAGAAATAGTGAGAAAAATGTGAGTCTTTTGGAAGGCTTTCTATAAATTCTAGAATTACTTTGTCATGAAGAATAAAAAACCGTAAAGAAACAAACAAAAAAAAAAAATTAGAGTCCCCAAGTAATCGTATGCTACTCGGTTGTTACTACTGCTGAATAGACAGATGCCTCAAGTGGCTCCAGAATGGCTCCCAGTGATCTCTACTAGCATTTACATATTGTGGAGTCCTCACCCTTGAGTGTGGGCTGAATTGAGTGACTTTCTTTAATTAAACAGCATAGAGTAAAAGTGATGGGCTGTCATTTCTGATGTTTAATTAGGAAAGATTTTGACTGTGATCTTATGATATTCTGTCTGTGGTTCTTACACGCTTGCTCTGACAGACAAGGGCACTGACTGAGGAACCAAGCATGACCTCTAATGAATAACCTGCAAAGAATGAAGAATTTGGTCAGCAGCTTGCAAAGAATGAAATAATGAAACAAACTCTGACTAAACTGCAGTAGGAAGGGGATCCTGACCCAGCAGGACCTAAAGATGACTGAAGCACCAGTAAATGCAGCAATGTTTTCATTCAAGCTTGTCTTTAGAGACAGGGATTTTGGATTATCAGGAACCATCACTCTTCAACACTGCAACACTGAGGTTTTCATGGGAATGAAGTGCTAGACTAGTAGTGACTGCTTGCACTGTTGAACTAATACAGAACAAATCTTAATTAGATTGGTCATGTTTTCAAAAATTTAAAGGTACAATTATGAGTTAAAAAAAGGAATCAAAAGAAAATGCTCATGTGGAAGATTAGTATCACCTTGGTACTGTTGTACTTAGAGTGAATCATAATTCCCATTTTAATGAATAAATATAATTATTTCCCTTTCCAAAAAAGTATCTTTTGCTGATTTTATTTTCTTTGTGAAGATTGAGATCTGGATCATCAGGCAGTGGGTTTTTTTTTTTTTGTTTGTTTGTTTGTTTTTTGGCTTTTGGTTTTTTTTTTGTTTGTTTGTTTGTTTTGCAGAATTTCCATACAGTTTTCTGTAATTTTTTAAATTAGTAATGTCTTTTTAACTGTTCATCAGAGTTCCCTTTCTCCATATTATCATAAGCACATGTTATTTTTTGTTTTTTGATTATAGCTGCTCTGCCTGGGATGAGATGATATCTCATTTTGGTTTTTCTTTGCTTTTCTCTGATACTTAGGTATATTGATCATGAGATCGTTAGATGATGACTTTTCATCAGTTTGCAGTTTTTTGTGAGAAAGGCTATTTTATTGAATATCAAAATAGTAACTTCTATTTTGATTTCCATTTGTATAGATAATCATTTTCTTTCCCTTTATTTGCAACCTGTATGATCTTTATAGATGAAATAAATTTCTTGTAGGCAAAATATTCTTGGGTCTTATTTTTTAATCTACTCAACCAGTCTAAATCTTTTAATTAGTGGAAATTAATCCATTTATACTCATGGATTTTATTGATGTGTAAAGATTCACTTCTGTCATTTGTTAATATTTTTCTTATTGTTTGGCATATTGTTTGTTCCTTTCTTTCTCTTATGTGTTTTTGTGGTTTAGTGGTCTTCCGCATTGGCAAGATTTCATTGCTATTTTATTGCTTTTGTGTCACTTATTTACTAGTGAGTTTTATATTTTCAGTTTATCTTCATAACATTAGTTTTCTTCTTGTCATATTTTTTGATGTAAGGCATCCTGAAGAATTTCCTATAGGGCAAGTCTGTGTCCTAAAATGACTTTTTAATCCATTATTTTTAAAATCCAATTTGCAATATTTTGTTGAGGAGTTGTGTTTTTATTCAGTAGAATCACTGATCTATAATTTTCATTTCTTATAATTTTTAAAAATCTTATTTTATATTAGAATAATTCTGCTTGTAGAATTCTGCCTAAAAAAATTAGTTATAAAGTACCTTCTTGCCAGATGTGGTGGCGCACGCCTATAATCCCAGCACTTGGGAGGCTGAGGCAGGAGGGTCATTGCAAGTTCAAGACCAGCCTGGGCTACAAAGCGAGCTCAAAGCCAACCTGAGATGCATAGTGAGACCCTGTCTCAAAAAGACAAAAAAAAAATAATAATAAATATAAAGTACTTTTCCGTTTCTTTCTGGAAGAGATTGTAAAAAGCTGATGTCTTTTTTACATAAATGTTTAATATATTCCATCAGTAAAACCTCCCAGAACTAATCATCTACTTTGATTATGTATCATTTTTACTGATTTTTTATTTAGTAGATGTAGGATAATTCACACTATCTCTTGCTCCATGTTTGAGTTTTAGTACTTTATGTTTTTCAAGATTTAATCCATTTCATCTTATTTATGAGATTTATAATCTTAGAGATAGTAATTGTGTTTCTTTTTCATTCTTTTAATAATTATGATGAAAAAAGTGATGACCCTCATAATCATGATGTATAAACTTCTTGCTGGTTTGCTGCATTCTGTTTCAGGATTTTTACTATGGAAAAGAAAAGAGAATGTATATACATATATATATGTATATATGTTCATATATATATATATGATATATACCTACAATATAGTTAAGAGAGTAATATAGGTAGTATCCTATACCTACAATATAGTTAAGAGAGTAATATAGGTAGTATCCCTTCAATGGAAAGAAAGATTGATGTTAATATTGTTTGGACAATATTTCATGTCTATGTCTTATACTCTGTGTAACTACTATGAAGATAAAGATATGCAATCTATTAATTAATGTTACTGTCCCATTAATCTACTATGAAACTTTTATTTCTATTTTTCTATTTATTTATATTTCTCTTTTAAATATTTACATTTAATTTATAAATGATTCCACTTTCATTCATGTATTGCCACAAGACAAAGTAATGTCTACTGTTTTCATTTTGGATGCAAATCTTTTTAATGATACCTCTTAAAATGGAGAGAAATGTACAATCTCGGACACATTAAATGAAAGAAATTTTGTTGAGCTTTCCTGACTTTTACCAACATAGGATGGAAAATCAGTGAGACTTTTGAAAGTAAATTTTCTGACTGACAATAGAAAGTCAGATAGTGAGAATATACAGTTCACCTATTTTTCTTCTAGTGGCAAACGGTATGCAAACGTTGAACATTTCTCTTTGCACCTGGAAATAAAGCCCAGGTGTACACAGTACGGTTGCTGAGGCTGCTGGATCATGTCATCTCATTTCCTGTTTTCCACTCTCCTATCCATCTCAAGACAACTGCTAGGGAATGAAGAAAATGGAAAACCAAAAAGTAAAGGCCCACGGGCTCCCATTTACATCTCGCTGGCCAGAACATACTGAGAGTTCCACTACCTTCACACTGTTTTAGGAAACAGTTTCCTTTTTTTCTTTTTTCCTTTTCTTTTTCCTTCTTTTCTTTCTTTCTTTCTCTTTCTCTCTCTTTCTTTCTTTTTCTTTGAAGAAATAGCTTCTTAAAAAACAGAAGAAAGCACTGTCTTCAGAGATTTCTTCATCAGAGCGTAGTCTACAGTAATAACAGACCCTTACTGACAGATGTTAGTTTGAGCTGTCAAGTATGTACCGTTTGGAACTTGGACTTCTTCCATGAAAATATGTCAAGAAACTTAAGAGAAATGTTTTTGAGCATGGCATTCTCAGTCTGTTATCCCATAGAGATAAAGTATAATTAAGGTACAGAAAATATTCCATTGGGCACTTGATGTTTCTGTCCTCTGAGAAAGAGCCTGTCATTTTTATGCAGACACTAGAAATACAGGCCTGCAGAAAGGATTTAAATATCCTTTCTGTAAAATTGTGCAGGTTCTTCTCATGTATAGTGAGTCCTCCCACAAAGTGTCCATCTGGTAAGTGTCTCTATATCCACATATATAGAATCAATTAGCAGATGAGGTTTAGGCAGCCTGTGAGAGAAAAATATTGGCTCTATTGAGAAGGTATTTTGTTGCTTTAGAGGAAACTTCCAGCTGTAATGGTGCTATTGAGTCAAGAAAGTTATTTTGTGTATAGTGTACTGATAAATTTCGTTCTCTACATATACAGTTGTTTAATTTCTGAGTCATAAAATGAGCCAATTTTTTGTAAGGAAATATCAATTTATTTTAACTTTGCATTTGTTCATCTCAATTCAGTGAAATTCACTGACTAGCTGTATCAATATTCAGGATACATACAGAATGTTTCCTAGAGATTTTATACACTTCTTATTCCTAACAATAAGGGAAATGATAATTTTGAACTTTATACTGTTATTCAATATACTAATGTTTTTTCTGTCACCTTCAGAAAATATAATTGCTATTGATGTAAGTTACTTTTATGTTTTTCAGAATTCAAAAAGCAGTTACAGAATATTTAGAATGAAATAAAATTCTACTTAAACATTTAATCTCAGTGAGAGCAACCTCACATTGTAACAAACACCTACTGGCAAATTTTCTTCCAGCTTATTTTCTGTTCTTACTTAATTTCACAATTGTAAACTAATGGTTTTTACTTTCATCCTGTGTTCTGCCAAGTGGGTCATATCTGATGTGAGAAATGAGATGATAAAGCTGCTATTTGCTATTAAAAGTTTTAATAATAAGATTATGTTTCTTTCCCAATTTTAGGCTCTCACAGAACTAAGAGTACAATTGTCAGTATCTGGGCAGATAAAGTATGTGTGTTCATTAATACTTTCTCTTCGTGTTACTACTTCTAAAATATACCTTCCCATGCATTTACTAACAGATATTCTTGAAACTCATTTTGTTTAGAAGTATTTGGGCAGCTGAAATGCATCTTTCCCTGGCTTCAGTGATTAAAATTCAGTCTACTCACAAAGTATATCCTTTTTTGTACTTTACGCTCAGACTGTATCTTTTAATGCACTTAACATGAACAGACAATTACTATCCTGACTACATTTCTTGGGACTAAGTTACAAAGAATATGGTGAGGGAAAAAAATCAAGATGTTTGTCAGGAATTAGTCTTGACTTATTTCATTGATGGGTTAATCAGAATATCAGATTCTCCTGCAGGTTCATTTACGTTTCCTAGTAATGACAACTCAGTATCTAAGCAGAAGCACCTCTGGGCTTCCTCTCTTTATTTTAAAAGATCACTATGCTTTCCTGATAATTTATTTTGAATATTGGTGATGTAAATATTATAGCTGCAGGTGTGAAACAAGAGCTGAACTTACATCCTTTTAATTTACTAAACAGAAAAAAGAAAAAATTTTACCATGTTTCTCAGATATAGAGGTTCACTTCACTTACCCGAATACTCTCCAGGTTTTTCTTGTTCATAGTCCTGGAGAGCATACATTTTGGAGCAACCGTGCAAGGAGCTCCCAGCATGAGTATGGTGCTATTTTCAGCTTCATTCACAAATTGGCCACTTCTCCCTAGTGCTTTGTATAGTTTTCCATTCAAAATTGTACTACAGGATACAGTGTACTTCACACTTTCCCATCAGTTTCAAATCCACTTGCCTGATACAAATCCTTCTCATTCCCCAGAGGGTCCGGCACTCTACATCAAAAGCTGGAAATAAATTGTGTTATTTTTTACATGAGTTCAGTGCTAAGTGATGGAAATAGTTACCTTGTGGATCACAAGACAAAACAAATTAAACCTTTTATCCTTCACCCTGAAAAGAGTCCACCCACTGGCCACAAGCACCCCATAAAAGTGGGCTCTACATAGGCATTTTTTTCCTTCCTCTCCACTCTCCACATTCATCCAAACCACAAGATCCTGAGCACTGGCCTGAACATTAGTTCATAGTTAGGAAGCCAATTTGGTAATACTCTGTGTCACAAGATTGTGCCTCATTAGGTGAAATACAGGATGATACAGAGTTCAATATAATTGTTTCCTTGCTCCACATAATAAAAATTCTTGACTGTTATCTTTTCCTTGAAAAGACGCCAGCCTCCACTATCACCTCTAATAAGTGAGTATTTAGATTTCTCCTTGAGAATTTATGCTCCATGTGTTTGTTTGCGTTCTCATTTCCTGCTTAGCTTTTCCTCTTTCCTTCAACATGGCCCCTCTGCATGGGACTTACTTCAGACATCATGTTATATTTCACTCCTTATGTACAAAAAGTCAAGCGCCCCTCAAGGAGGCCTTTTCCAGTTTGCTAGGTTAGTCCATCCAAGTCCCATCTCAGCATACTCACTCCTAAAAGCCATATTTCTGCCAAGTAAAGAACATTTGTTCTGTCTCCTGCTCTCTCAGGCCAATGATGGTGATCTTTTCAGAGCTTTCAATGATAACAACAGCCCACTTTGACACATATGCTATAGGTTTGCTATCAGTGTCCTAGATGATAGTGTTGAGCATGATGAGACACGGATAGTAAAAGTCATGCTACAGGATCTCCTTGAACTTACTTTTTTTTTCTTTTTCTTGAACTTATTTTTATGAGGCATTTACATTCACCAGAATACTACCTGTTTAAAAGATCCATTAGCCCAGAAAGACCTATATAACTTTCTTTGTGGAACTTACTATGTAATATGTAAATAATTTAAACTATATGCATTTGTTTGTATGTTTTATATAGCTGAATATGAGACAATAGTTAGTAGGATGATTAGAGGAATATTTTCTGTGATGTCTCTAGGCACAGCTTTTAGGAAGGTAGGTTAGTGCGTATCATTATATGAAATCTTCCCATTCTCCTTGAAGTATATTCTGCCTAAAGGAAGCTATTTTTTTCTGTTTCTCCTAAGGAATCTTATTTTCAGGAAGATAAGGTTTCCCTGTAGTTTAAAATTAATGATCTACTGAAGCCGTTATTTACTTAGTATTGTTACGCATTCATATCATCTTATACTCTTGACTTTACTAAAGCACCTAGGTTTGCAGAATTTCACTATTTGAAGTCATGCTGAAAATTTTATAGTACAGTACCCAGATATAGATATGACCAAAACATGTGACTTGGACAGTTTATACTGCTGTGTGTTTATAAGACTCACATACTGCAATTGAATTAAACAAAATGAACTCAAAACTTGTATTTTACAGAAATAACAGGAAAAAATAATTTTTGACTAATTCTTCAGTGTTCGTTCTTAAATGATAATATCCCTATTTATAGTTATTATTTAAAAATTTATTAGTGTATGTTTTATCCTATAAGAAATAAATACACTAAAACCGACATTACTGTTACAAGTTCACAAAAGTCATAGAATAATATTTAGGGCTGCAGGTTAGTGATCATGTGTGTTACAAAAAGTTGCAGACAAGTAGAACGTTGATTAATAATTTACTGTTTTCTTCTGATATTATTATGAGACAAACCAAAACATTTTGACTGTATTAAAATAAATTCTTTTACTGATCATTACTTTGCTAAAATTGAACTTATATCCTTTTCTTTTTCTCTCTTCATTGACTTGTATACATTGAAGCTAAGAAGGAAAACAAGCCCATATTTTATACAAAAATTCATGAGGAAGAGAAATACTTACTTAACAAAGATTGCATTAGTGTCCAGAATACAGTCACTTAATCACATGAAATTTAACTGTTCTCATAATGGTATAGAAGTTTTTCCAGAAGAGCTATTTTTTCAAATGTTTTAAGCACTATTTTCCTCATCTTTGAATGTTTAAATGCTATCACATTTTTATTGATTTTTAACATTGCTGCTTCCCCTTAGCATCTTACATTACAGAATCACATGGTTTAATAGCTTTAATATAATTAAGCCTTACATCTTTGACTTTCAGATTATAATACTTTTTTATTATATGACTGGAAAGATTTTTATAATACTAAGTAAAATTCATGTATGAAAATTGAATTAAAGTAATAAAGCATATTTCAGAAGAATTATCCAGCCAGTGCATCACTTTTAAAATTTTCTTGGATCGGTTTTAGGCTTGAGAATAGTAAATCTGGAGAAGTGTCGCTGCTTATGTGAAGGAGAAATGAAAGCTCAGAGTCCTACATAATCTATCTTTCAGGATTACTTTGGGTACTCATCTTTTAATTAAAATTTTAAAATAGAATAAACATAATGCATTTTTGTTCATGATTATATTTATTGCTTTTATTTGAAATTCCTGAATAGAAAAATATTGAACTATACTCTTGCTAATATTTGAACTCATCTGACATAGGCTATTCTATCATGATAATAAAAATGTGTCAAATGTATAATTACTGTGGAGAATTCAAACAAAAGTCCTAAAATTCCATCAGAGTTATCTGGAGAAGTATTACTCAAATTTTGTACTATTCTGGAAATTTTTGTATTTCTTTGTTCCAGGTAAGAACCTAGCTCATCAATTACTGAAGGAATTGCAAAAAATCTACCCAGTAACATATATGAATAACTGCAGGCTGATAGCGAACCTTTTGGGAAACATCATCATATGCCAGAATGCTTCCACATTTGGTACATATACTTAAGTTCCAGTCATGCATAAAACATCCAAGATATAGGTAGTCTTATTGTATATATCAGATGATTAAATTTCAGACTCAGAGTGAAAAAAAGGAACACAGTTATAAAATCAACAAGTCTGACTGCAGAGTTAATACTTACCAACCTTTGTTCTGTCCATATATTAAGAATACTTGGATTGGCAAAGAAACAAGAATAAATATAACACTGAAATAAAGCAACTCTGGGTACGACCAACCGGTGGGAGGGTCAATACGAAAGCCTTGCAATGACTTGCATGATCTAGGCATGACGGGAAATGTTGAGACAGAGAGAGTTGAATGGCTTTCAGATGCTATGAGGGAGAATTGAGATTTTAAGTGGAATAGGGATGCACCTAGAAAAATGTACTCATTTTTGTGATGACATCAGTGTCAGCTGATATTGATGAAGGAGTTTCTACCTGTAATAAAGTATTTTTGCTTTTCTCTTCAGACATTCATTGTATGCATCTTTCCATGTAAAATGAATGTGAACAAGGAATTGTCCAATAATATTAACATCAGAATCATATTTTATTTTCAGTTTATGATTGGGGTCTCAGGCAATGCCATCCTTCTTCTCTTCCACATCGTTGTGTTTGTTGTAGGGCACAGGCCCAGACTCACTGACCTGCCTATTGGCCTCTTGGCCCTAAACCACCTATTGAAGATGCTAACCACAGGATTCATAACTGGAGACATTTTTACCTCTCAAGGGGGGTTTTGGAATGATATTACATGTAAATCAGTTATCTACTTGAACAGGTCGATGAGGGGGCTCTCCATGTGTATCACCTGCCATCTGAGTGTCCTTCAGGCTATCACGCTCAGCCCCAGAAGCTCTTGTTTGGCAAAGTTAAAACACCAATCCTCATGTCACAGCCTGTGTTCCCTTCTTTTATTTTGGCTGTTATATATATCCATTAGCAGTCACCTTTTTATCTCCATCACTGCTAGTACCAATTTAACTTCAGAAAATATTTTGTATGTCAGTAAGTCCTGTTCTCTTTTACCCATGAACTATTTACTCTGGCACATAGTTTTCACATTATTGACCATCAGAGATATGTTCTTTATAGGAATTGTGTCCCTCTCAGGTGGATACATAGTGATTCTCTTGTGGAGGCATAAAAAACAGTCCCAGCATCTTCACAGGAACAAAGTTTCTCCAAAAGCATCCCCAGAACAAAGGGCCACTCGGACCATTCTGCTGCTTATGTGTCTCTTTGTAGTTATCACCAGTTTGGACATTATATCTTCCTCAAGAATTGTGTTGAATAATAATCCAGTAATATATTGTATTCAAATTTTTGTGGCCCATGGCTATGCCACAGTCAGTCCTTTAGTATTCATTACTACTGAAAAACGTATCATTAATATTTTGAGACTCATGTGTGGAAGAAAATAAATACGTGGTTATCAGTGATGGGTAAATATCCTCAAAATAAACAAATGTACTTGCTTCAGTGTACTGTTATGGTTTGTGTTCGGATGTCCCCCCAAACCTCATGCAATCATAGACCTTTTTTGAAGGTGGCTGAATGTAGAGTGTGCGATTGATTTGTAGTGCAGTACTGGGACTAAGGCTGCTGGGATTAAGGGTTGATGATTTCTGAATCATTCCACTGATTGTATTGGCACCATCCTGATCCTGGTAGACTGGAGAAAATGTTAGAGAAAGAAAGTTGCTTTCTCTCTCTCTCTCTCTCTCTCTCTCTCTCTCTCTCTTTCTCTCTCTCTCTCTCTCTCGCTCTCTCTCTCTCCTCCCTCCCTTATTGCCTTGCTATTTTCAGCTGCCATGAACTGTTGTACTCTTACCATGTGCAACCCTGTCTTGGAGCCAGATGATCAGGGACTAAAAACTCTACCAACTGAGCTAAAAAAAATCTTTTACCCTTTAATTTTGGGTGTTGTGTATTTTGTCTCAGCAACAAGAGAAAAGTAGCTAAGACATATACCTAATCACAGAATGTAAGTAATGCTCTTTGGTTTAAATGAACACATGGAGTTCTTTGTGTTATACTTATGTATGGCAAGTACATAACAGAAAATTAGACCACATGCCTCTCTGAGATATAACATGGGTTTCATATTTTTCACTGGATCAATAAAATGAAACCTGTGAGATGGGTCTCATTTTCATGGCCTCAGTTAACCTACATTATTTACCAATATGAGAAAGGTTAGGTCATTCTTTAATGTTAATTGCCTTATTTATTTGTAATTTGTCAAACTAGAAATGTAACTGTGTATTAACAAATATAATCATATGATTAGAAAATACACACACCAAAATAACTTCATACAAGGAACTATTCCTTAGTATACCCATGTTCATAATACCATGTTTTGCAAGTGTCAAACCTAGAAACAACCCAGTGTCTATAATCATAAGAATGTATAAGCAAAATGTAACTCTGAAACACACTGGAATACTGTTTAACCTTAACTATGAAAGAACATTCTGGCATGTAGTACTATATAGATGATCCCTGAAGCTACAATATTGAAATAAGTAATTAAGAACAGAAAAAATTTTGGAAGAATCCTTTTATAAGAGATAAATTTACAAGTAGTCCAAATGATAGAGATAGAAAATAGAATGATATTCCAGACAGTCAGCGAAGAGGACACTGGGGAGTTCTTGTTTGATGGACACAGTTTCCGTTCAGGAAAAAGAGAAAGTGCTAGAGATATACAATGATGATGGTTGTAACACAGTATGAATGGCACTCTACTCTACACTCAACAATGCTCCAAATGGTTGGGGTTTATGCTGTGTGTATTTTATCATAATAAAATGTTTTCAGTTATTAATTGTGGAAAATATTGTTCCTAAAATTTGAAAGTCAAGTGACACATTTTCAACTGTCAAAATGTAATTTTTCAAGTTTAAAAAATACAATAAAAATTTCCAAATAATTATTTGAAGGTTGATATCTAAAAGTATAAGTCTTATTCCTGATCTTTTAGAAGACCAAAAAAGCACTTCATATGGACTCAGGTTTTTACAATTGTGTGCTGCTCAGCCTTTAAGAAAGAGTTTTAGTTTTGCTTTAAGAAGCACCAGTATTATATTTCCTGGGTGCATGTTATGTTTGTGGTCCAAATTAAAAAATTCAGATGTTATACAAGACAAGTTAAATTACTTATTATAGTTATGAATTACTGCCATGAAAAGTATGTACATTTACTACTCTTTTTAAAAAATCAAATAAAAATACTACCTGGTATATCTTACATAGGTAATAGAACTATGTCATTCAATTTTTCAAATGAATAACTCAGGGAAACATTATAAAATTAAATATAAATTATATATTATCATTGAGTATTTCAGTGTTTATATTTTGATATTAGAATTTTTTGGAGTGTGACTTAAAAAAAGTGGGCGACAAGAGCAGGCAATTTAGATAAAAATTAAGTTACGTGTACTTTCTAAATTTTACATTCATCAAAATTCCCAATGACAAGTCTTATATAAACAAAATATGGATATTTAGCTAGCCGACATGACAGATATTATATGTGTTAAAATGTCAAGAATGTAGAAAACAATTAACAAATGTGTGAAAGACAGTCACTTCGAAATTATTCAGATGAAAAGATTTAGTTTAACATCACAAGTCATTAAGAAAATAAATTAGAAGAACAATTAGAGGCCACTATTCTGTCATTAGAATAGCATTATCAGTGACTATTAGTGGGACTGAAAAATTATACAACAATTTGGGAAAACAGTGTAATAATTTTTATCTTAACATGCAATTATCATTTATTAAAAAATAAAAGTGTTGAGGATGGAAATTAGTGCAAAATGTCTGGGTTCAAACCAGAATACAACAAAAAAAGACTATAGGAAATATAAAGAAAACATTAGAGCTGTCAAAATTGAGATGGGTTTATTTGCACCATCCTTACCAAAAATTAAAACCAAGAGCTTATAAAAGGCATATATCTATATATATGTCTTATATAAGGCATATATATATATATACATATATATATATATATATATGCTTGACTAAATTATCAGAAAAGATGATCAAAATCATAAGATGCTCATGCATCTATTTAAACTTAACTTAAGAGAACTACCATTAAAACATTCAGAGCTTAAGATGTTCCCATTAACAACACAAGGACAATACAAACCTGTGTATATAATGATAATCCAAAAAAAAAAAATAAATTAAGTATGTACAATGAATTACACTGGTCTTCCTGTACTATTTGCTTGTGAAATATACAACTGACTTCATTGATGCAAGAAAACCAACTATTAAACTGGATCAACACACACTGCTCATAACACAGATTGCTATATGGACTTTAATTTAATTTAGTTTCTTTTGAAGACATCAAACACTATATCATTCTTTCACTTAATACAAAAATATCTAAATATAGCTAAGCATTTAGTGCAATGAATTGTGTTTGACCCTCTAGGGTCACTAGATAAAAAATAATGAGGTACTTGTGCCTCATGAAACAAAATACTGCATTCATTCTTGATAATTCTTACAATGTATCATTAGCTTTACTCAAGTTAAGACCCACATTACTAGCAGAATGAAACTTAAGGTTGATCTTATTTACAGTTGGTGTACTTGCCTCCTGCTACATAAAGTTGTGTTTGATTTACATACTGTTGTTTGATTTACATACTGTTGAAACAGGGCTCCTTATGATTTCTTGCTCTTTGTACTGTTATAGAGGGTTTGGTTTCAATGTACATGTTGATGAGCTGCCTGAGAGTCATTACTAAAAGATGGGCATGATAAGATGATAAGAACATTTAGGCATCTGATGGTAGAGGTTATCATCCCTGAGAAAAACTAGGGATTTGACATCATGTCCCTGAAATGCCCCTTTAACATTACCAAGACTCTTGGCAAATCAAAGAGACATTTTAAGTACCATGACACAAGAAAATCTGAATCAGTGTATCTAAAGAACACTAGGAAAACTATTGTTATCTGTAAGAATTGCCTTGTTTCTATGTGCTAAGTCAGTCATTTCTTGGAATTTTGTTCATAAAATTACATAAAATCCAGAAACAAAAGCAAAAACAAAACAAAACAAACCCTTAGTGATGTCACTGCTATGTAGCTTAATCTATAAAGTCTTTTGCTAACAAGTGATTCATATTAACAGGCTACCAAAAACCAGGTAAGTAACACTGTCAGGTATGTGTTCCGCATGGATTTTGCAAAGTATTATTCTTACTAAGTATGCAGCCCTATGGGATTTACCCTGCAGTCCTGTGGCTGTGTACTTCCTGCACACACACACACACACACACACACACACACACACACACACACACCGTGGAATTTGCCAAGCCATGTACATGGCCCCCTGTGAACCAACCAAGTAGTGCTTTTGAAACAATACCCACATCTTGTGGACCTTCTCTCACTAGTAAGCTGAAATTAACCCTTTACTTATCTTTTAATGCCTGTTGGTAAATCTTAGTCTTATTTCTCTCAATCTATATCCCGAATTTTCTTCAGTCTTTTGCAACCTACTCCACTGCTCCAAAACATCTGAACTTTGGACAAGGTGCCTTCTAACTTGTGAGAATACAAATATCTATTGTTTCAAGACACCTAATTTGTGTTGATTTGTTACAGTAGACCTGGGTGTCTAATGCAAGTGTTTTCCTTATGTATGATTTATCTTGGATATAATAACATGATTCATTGATCAAAACTTTATTATATTTATAGTATTATAGGTTTTGTCTGCACAATTTTTGAGTGACTTGAGAATTTTAACTTCTGTCAATGTAATTGGTCAGTTTGCTGGGGTTTCTTTCTTTTTTCTTTTTTTGATATCAGAATCAAACTCAGACCCTTGCACTTACCAGGCAAGTGCTATCGCTGAGCTACATCCATGGCCCTGTCACTTTGAGTTAATTCATACAAATTCACTCAGGACGATTTTTCTACTACAAAACAAAGAGGTAACTTTAGTGAGGACCTTTCTGCATTTATTACATACTGAGAGGAATAATTCTTCTACAAATTTATTGATATGAAGTTTGTTGTAACAGAAAGTTGGTCTCAGTGGTTACTTTCTAACAAGCTTGCTTTTGCATGGGTTTAGGGGAAATTTTCCTTCATTATTATTTTCCACTGCATAATTTCTCTGATCTGTGTCAAAACAATTTTCAAATGTACTCAAATAGTAGGAGACAATTTTCTTGTAATACTTAGTTTTCTTTTTTTTTAATTTTTATTTTGAAGGTAGTAGAATACAACAGAACAAGGCAGAATAAAGCCAACTGAGACAGTGTAGTGCAATTGTACAGAACTTCACAGCAGGTTACTGGGATAACAGTAATAGATATCACAGTATTTTTTATTGTTTTCACAATAGTTGTTCTTTCAATCATGTATATCTTAATAAAATGAAATACAGAACATTATAGAACTTACCAAAACAGAATATTGAATAGAGCAGTACCATTAATCAGAATAAAGCAAAACAGTAATAAAAATATTTGCCTTCAAAGAGATGGTAGAAGGAAATCCCCCTTATTAGCTATGGTCAACCTCCCAGGAGATGCTCAGATTCTGGTTCCCATTTGCTGGTGGGGGGCCAGAGAAAGCGGGTAGGGGAAGTGGGATGATTGACTCTCCATTTGTGCATCAGTAGGCTTACTATTGCTTAGCAGGGAGGCAGGCTGGTTGTTTTGTTTCCCAGCATCCTAAGTTCCAACATGGTGTGGATCTCTGGAGACACTGGTGGTTCTAGGAAAGCTGTTTCCTGATTTTGCTATCCTCATTCCCTTTTTATGCAGTCAAGGTTTTAGTGAAGATGAATGGAGCTGAGGCTAAGTATTCCTCTGATTACTCAATAAATTATTGAAAAATCATTTTTGTGTGAATATTCATATAAACAACAAAGGAATAACTGTTCAGAAGTTGTGGTTGTGCATTTGATACCTATATTGTGGCTGATCTCCCAGTATGAGATATGTCTAAAGGGTACATGACCACTTCCCTAAGTGAACAAGTACCTGTCATAAGGCAATTGGGGCACAAATGAACCATTTAGAGAAGGTAGCATTTGTGTGATTTCAAATGCAGTTTTTCCTTATAAAGAAAGACACTGCATTAAAATTAAGAAGGAGGAGAACAAAATGAAAGAGGCAGTTTATCCAGAATAGTCATAAATCATAAGGAGTATCTCTCAGAATAGAAGAACAAAAAATAAATAGTTAAGGTTAATAGAAGGCAGAATAAGAATTCTGGAGAAAATCTAGTCCACAAAAGCAAAAAGAACACTAGTTACAATGGTCCAAATCTACTCTTTCAGAGTTCTAGCAATTAACCAAAAATTTTTGACAATCCAGAGTATTTATTTATCTTGTAAGAAAGGCATATCTGGGGTTTCAAGCTTGACTTCACTTGGTTCCTTTATCCCTTTCTGCATGTTACTTTTGACAGTAAAGGTCCAAATTTCATGGTGAAATTTTGTGTTCTAGCAGCTACTACTGGAAACTCAGAATAGGAGTGAATTGTTTCAGAAAACTGGCAATAATATGCCCAGTTCGTCCTAAATTACCTAAGAAAACTTTTCCATTGTTTTATTTTCACTTCACCTAACTCATATTTCAGCCAGTGGGCCATTTATCCAAGATCATTTGTCAGAAACAGTCAGTGAGTGTGGCAAACATTCATGTTTCAATTCTGAGATGATGATCACCCATAGGGGGAAAAAAGCAAGCAAATCAGAAAGTATTTTTAAAAAAGAACCCGAGAAATGAATTGTTCACAGGAGTCCTTGATGGAAAATGTAGGTACGATGGAAAGAACTTCCATAGTGATAATCTTTCACCTGTGGCTGAATATAATGTTTGGTAGAGGTAGGAAATGACACCTAAATTAGGGGTGTGAACTTTCTCCCCAAGTATCCAGCATCAACACAAACAGCATCCCTCAGCAATCTAAAAGACTTAGTAATTCTATGCTTTAACACAATTTGTAATTAGTAGTTGGCTATAACAAGAGAAATAGATTTATGTGGCTAGAAATGAGAAAAATACATACTGGCAGTACAAACATTCCCACATTGTAGAGACTACTATTGTTAATTCTCTGGCTGAGTTTCCTCTCATTATCCTTAATCAGAAAAAGAATATAAAGTTGCTGTCTTTACATTTTTTCTTCCTATTATCCCATAACTCATTTGATTGTCTTTTTTTCCTACCCTCCAAAGACACTGGCTCCACGAAGAGCTTCAGTAAACTCCATTGTGACACATTCAATAATCATTTCTTGATTAGGCTCTTGCTTACTTTCTGAGTGGTCTTCAACACAAAAGGCTCAAAGAAATCATCTTTTCTCGAAAATACATACCATTTCTGCACCTTTTCATTTCCCCAACTGCTCTGGCTCCTTCATGCACTTCTTCCTAAGTGCATTTCTAAATACTAGTATGACACAGGCTCAAAGAAAAGCTCTCTCCATGATCTCTCTCTCTCTCTCTCTCTCTCTCTCTCTCTCTCTCTCTCTCTCTCTTTCTTCTGTCTCTCTCTCTCTCTGTCTCTCCCTCTGCTCCACAACTGATGATCTTGCCTCCTAAATGGCCATCTACTTCCCTATCCTTTCCTCAAGATGCAGATCTTTCCACTTGGATACATACTAAAGCATTTACCAATTCAAAACCAGAGTCACCTCAAGAAAGTTTAAATATTTTGTGACTCACATTTGTCCAGCAGACAGATGGTGATGGCTTATATGTAGATTACTCCTCAAAAGTCTCATATGTTCAAAGATGAGGCTCTTTAAATATGATTGGATCGTGCAGGCACTGTATTCACCAGTGGGCTGATCCATTAAGGAGTGCAGTTAGGAATTAGGGTCTGACTGGAATAGGTGTGTGACTGGGGCATCCTTTAGAGGATATATCTCCATCCCTAGCATTCCTACCCCCAAACTTAGGAGCTGCCATGAGAAAAGCAGCTTTCCTCTGCCAGAGCTGTTGATCATGCTGCTTCAGTTTTGGAGCCAGCAAGTCACAGACTAAATCCCTTGAAAATAGTGAGCCAAATTAAACTTTACTTCCTTTAAATTATGAGTTTGGTGTTTTGCTCCAATAATGGTAAAGTGAATAATATAGTGTCTTTAATCCCATAGGTTGCACAAACTAAAAATTCAGGAAATGTCCTCAGTCCCTTACCCCTCATGTCTATCCAGCAGCAAGGCCTCCTTATTCTAAGGTCACAAATATGTACAAATCCTACCACTTTTATTACTCAAAACTGAATTTTGAAATTCTTAACTCATGTTTTATATACATTAATTCAATTACAATCTTGAGCTTGTTTTAAACCAAAAATATGTGAAAAGACTTCTCATGGTGCCCATGTACTCCTAAAACTTGAATGACATTTTTTTTGTGTCTTTTTCCTTTTTATCGGTACCGGGGATTGAACTCACGACTGCCTGCTTGCAAGACAGGCACTTATGCCACTGAGCTAAATCCCCAGCCCCCTGGAATGACATTTTTATTGTTTTTTAAACCTTTTATTGACTTCTTACCTTTTTACTGAAAAATTTTCACATTCAGTTTCAAAGTCTAATAAAAACAAACACACACCTATAATTTCACATTTTCTTCTTCTTCTTTTTCTTCTTCTTCTTCTTCTTCTTCTTCTTCTTCTTCTTCTTCTTCTTCTTCTTCTTCTTCTTCTTCTTCTTCCTCTTCTTCTTGTTTTTATGAGTCAGGGTCTCATTATGCAGTTCAAGCTGGCCTTGAACTCACTTTGTAGTCTCAAACTCATAATGACCCTCCTGCCTCAGCCTCCTGAGTGCTGGGATTTTCACCTTTTCTACAGTCAGTCACTTGGTATGCCCTTCTGATTCAGAGTCTCATGAGGTTGCAAGTAAGGTTTTTGCTAGTGCCGCAGTCATTTCTAGTCCTACTGTGTCAGAATCCCCTTCAGACTGTACCTCAGTCAATGTTTACTGGCATTATTTCATCCTTTTTTTCCTATATTTTCTTTTTAAGAGGATAAAGCAGAAAAATAAAAAAGCAAATAACCATCAAAAACAGTAACAATAGCAAAATGACAACAACAACAGACAATAGTGATTTAGGATTTCAAAACAGGATGACAGGCATTTAACAATGATTGTTACATTGCTTATTGTTATCTTCAAAATAGTTGCTGGAGTCATTATTTCATCCTTTACAAGCTGTTGACTAGATCCTTCATTCTTTGTAGGCTGCTGATCAGAGGCCGTGCTTGGTCCCTTGTAGGCGGCCTCATCTGTGAGAGCAAGCAGATGAGGAGAGCCACAGAAAGAACCCCACAAGATCTAAGTTAATATCTTTCCTAAGTAATTATCAAAAATGACATCGCATCACTTTTACTTTACTCTCTTTAGTTGAAGGAAGAAAGTCACTCGTATAGCTCACATTTAAGGGTGAGGACTCCACAATATGTGAATACCAGGAGGCAGAGATCATTGGGAGCCATTCTGGAGCCACACGAGGCATCTATCTACTCAGCTCTAGTAACACCCTGGGATCATTGTGATTACTTAGAGGCTATTATTTATTTGTTTCTTTGTTTTATTCTACATCACAGAGTAATTTAAGACTTATACAAAAGCATTCAAATACAAAATACTTACATTTCACACCATTTCTACTACTTTTAACAATTTCTATCACAATAATACAAATGAATAGGACACTAACACTGGTAAAATACCACAAATGATAGCCCTATTCAAATATCATTATAATCTAATATCCTTTATCCATTACAGTATTTTGTTTAAAATCCTGCATTTTATTCATGAGTATTATTCCTTAGTTTCTAACAGTTCCACAATATTTCCTCTTCTTTTAATGACACAATAGTTCTGAACAGTACTGACCAGTTGTAACCCCCATCTCATAGGCTTTTCTGCCTAATGTGCTAATAAATTCTTTTGTCTTGGAAAAAACAACACAATTCTAAGTGAACCATATCAAAAGTTTCACATATAAAAATTTGTGAAATTGTATCTTGGTACCAAAAAAATGATACTGTAATGAATATTTTATTGATATGTAATTTTGAACTTTGGGGTGTATATCTTCAGTTTAGATTCTTAGAAGTAAGACTACTCTGCCAATAGGTTAGTCTGTGTAATTTTATCATATACTGTCAAATTTCCTCCCAGAAAGATACCATTTTGCATTCCCACCAGCAGTGGAAACATGTCCAGTGTCATGCATTGAAACTAAACCTTTTCTAATATGAGAAATATTATCTCAGTAATATTGTCATTTCCATTTACATAACAGTAAAACATCATTTTTCCTGTTTTAATAGCAGTTTGGTGGGTTTTTAAGATTGTTTCCTATTTCATCTTTGTTACCTTGTCATTTTTCTTTTGTAATATTTAATTGAAACACAAAAGAAGCCTTGTACATTTTAATTGGGTAACTTGCAATGTTTAATATATGTATATATTCAGTAATGTTTAAGTCAGGTTAAATATAATCATGTCTTCCAACATTTATAACTTTGTGGTAAAATCATTCAAAAGGCATTTGAAATGTATACTGTATTACTGTCACATAGTCATCATACCGTACATAGCAACACAGAACATCTTGTCTGTAACTATAACTAAGAACTCACTGATAAACTTTCTCTCATCTCCACATACTCCTAACAGTCCCCAGTCTCCAAAAACCCCTATTGTATTCCCTACTTCTAAGAGATCAAGTACTTTAAGTTCCTTAGGAGTCAGATCACTTGTCTTTCTGTACCTGACTTATTTTATTATCACAGTATCTCTAATTGCACCCATATTGTGGCAAATGACAATTTTTTTCTAGAATTGAATAATATTTCATTATGCATACACATCACATTTTCTTTACCTGTTCATCAGTTGATAGTCACTTAAATTCTACTTCTCGGCTGTTGTGTTATTGCTACCATAAGTATGAGGGTGGATATGGGTCTTTGACATGTTGATTTCAGTTTCTTTGGATATGTACCAATGACAGTGATTTCCTTTTAGACAGAAGAACAAGAGGATTGGCATGTAAAACTAATTTATTAAGGACATTCCATTACATGCCCATAAATGTAAATTTTAAAAGCTGAGGTAAACCAAACACAATTTTAATCATGCCAGCTTTATCTTTATGCTAATAGGCATTCATCCATACAGGATGCCATTTCATTCATGCCTTGCCACAAGGCCAGTTTGCATCTACTATATTGATTTTGGATGCAGATACATTCAGTGGTATCTCTTAAGAGGGGAAGAAGTATGCAACCTCTCACACTTTGAATAAAAGAAATTTTGTAGAGATAGCCTGACATTTATGTGCATAGGGTGGAAAATCAGTGAGACTTTTTGAAAGTAAATTTTTCTGATCAAGAACATAGAATCAAACAGTGAGGGAATGCAGTGCACTTCTTCTTCCTTTTAGTGCTAAGTGGTATACAAACACTGACAGTTTCCTTTGAACCTGGGAAAAAAGTCCAGGTATACGCAGTTTGGGGTGCTAAGGCTGCTGAACCACACCATCGTGCCACATGCTCATTTCCTGTTTTCCACTCTCCCATCCATCTCAAGACAACTGTCAGGGAATGAAGAAAATGGAAAACCAAAGAGGTAAAGGCCCACTGGCTCCACTTACATATCACTGGCCAGAACATACTGAGAGTTTCACTTCCTTCAAACTATTTGGGGAAATAGTTTCTTAAGTCAACCAAAAAACAGAAGGAAGCACTGTCCTCAGATATTTCTTCATCAGAGTTTAGTCTGCAAAAATAGCACTTACTGACATATGTTGGTTTGAGCTGCCAGGTATGTGCACACACAGAGCTATGTGCCATGTGGTCACTGGTAAAGTGAATACCAAAACCTTTAGTGCTCCGGCTCTCTTAGGGAGCACTCACTGTGCACAAAGTACTTACTTCCTATTCCTTTATTGGACTGTCAAAATACCACTGGAAAATCAATCCTATCATTCTTTTCATGCAGATAGGTAAATGTTGTTTCTGAGAAGGTAAAAACTACTCCAGGCACCATAAATATAGAACAGAGTCATCGTTCTACTGTCTATTGTACCCATGCTACTCCAGAGGTAGTACTGGCTTCAAGAAGTGTTGTATGTTGTGATTACATTTTAAAACATCCCTGAAAGTTTTTTCTAAATTTAAAGACTGACAGGTGTCATTGTGCTAGTATTATCTCACTTAAACCTTGCAATTAGCAAAAATAAATGCATTTTTCCCTTTATATTCAGAAAAACTAACACTTGCCTGCAGTCACATGGTAGGTTCATAGAAGTAGAGTGTGCATTTATGGCTCTCTACCTTCTCCAGAGAGCTGGCTTAGAATGAGAATAAAAAGCAGCTTACATAAAGCAGCCCCTCTGCTATAGCTATTCCCAGAAGTTACCCACCCCACCCCCGCTGCCCAAGGAATATGTTCCACATATTCCAGGTAGCACCTGAGTAATAATGGGATATGCCAGGGAGCAGACCCAAAGCCCAGCCTGCTGAAGGGCTGAGATGTGACTGTGGGCTTCCTCCTCCCCAGAGAAGCCCTGCCTAATTAAATATATATGTCAGAGTACTTGGCCAGCCACTTACGTTCTTGGTACATTTTCTCTTATGAAGGTGGACATTGAAACCAGTTTTGAATAGTAGCATCACTTTCCTCTGCATATTTCAATCTTCCTCAGGCCCATCCTTATGAAATATGTGTTAATAGGTTATGAAAGATGTTAATAGGTTTCAATTCTTGTATGTTCATTTACTTCCTCTTATGATTCCTATTCTATTGGAAATGACTGATATTTTCACATATTATATCTGGATTAACTTTTGATATATTATACTAGTTACTTAAGGAATTATTTTCTAATTCCAATACCTAGAACTATGATAAGTTTGCCTGAAATTTAGACTCTAGGTTATAAGATTACACTGTGTCGGCGCCTAACCATCTGCTTGCAGGGGAGGAGCTGGGCAGATCCGGAGTGCCTGCAGAAGCCCCTTCCTTTGTCTGAAGGAATGAATATTTCTGCAAGCAGGGAGGGATCACAGGTTCCTGAGGCACCTCAGCCTGTGGTGTGTGCCCAGCACAGTCTGCCCAAATCTCAGACTGTTCCGGAATCCCCAGGCTTCTGGGTGCAGTGAAGTGGAGCAGTGGGTTAGAGGCCACTATAGCCGCCTCCCCATCCCTCCCGGCTACACTTGGAGGTCTGCTGAGCTCCCAACGGATGGGTGGGCCTACACTATCCGCCGAGCCCAGCCGCGCCTAGCCATCTGCGTGCAGAGGAGGAACTGGGTGGACCCGGAGTGCCTGCAGAAGCCCCTTCCTTTGTCTGAAGGACTGAATATTTCTGCAAGCAGGGAGGGATCGCAGGTTCCTGAGGCACCTCAGCCTGTGATCCCGAGGAAGCTTTCAAATAACACTTGAAACACAGAAATATAGGAAAATGACAAAACGAAAGACCAAATTACAACCTCAAACCTCCAGCCCATCACAGGAAACCCTAGGAGCGATGCATACAGAAGAAAATATATCCCATCCACCTCATATATTGGACACAATAGCTACTGAAGTTGACAAGCAACTCCAGGAATCTTTAAAGAAATTCAAACTCGAAATAATCTCCCAGATAAAAGAAGAAATGATAAAAGAAATGAAAGAGATTATAAATATATCTAAAGAAAACACAGATAAAAAATTGGAGGAACTAAACAAAAAGATAGAATCCCTAGACGAGCAATATAAGAAACAAACAGAACACATAATGTAGATGCACAGAGATATACAGGAAATAAAAAACTCCACTGAAAGTTGTAAAAACTGCCTTAATCAAAGTGAAGATAGAATTGCAGACCTTGAAGACATGATTGCAGCTAGTGAACAGGAAAGTAAAGATCTTTTGAAAATAACAAGGAATCAGGAAACAACAATTCAACAACTGCAAGACGATGCAAAGAAGAATAACATAAGAATGATAGGGATTAATGAAAGAGAGGGAGACAACATAAAGGATGTTAGGAGGATATTTAGAGAAGTAATAGATGAAAATTTCCCAAGCATGAGATCAGAAACTGACATCAGGATCAGTGAAGCATATAGAACTCCAAACAGTCATAACCAAAATAAAACTACACCCAGACATATAATAATCACCATCCCAGAAATCCAACACAAGAATAGATTATTAAAAGCTGTCAGAGAGAAAAGACAGATCACTTATAAAGGAAAACCTATCAGAATCACAGCAGACTTCTCAGCACAAACGATAAAGTCAAGAAGAGCATGGAATGAAGTATTCCAGATCCTAAAGCAAAATGATTTCCAACCAAGACTGATATATCCTGCAAAACTATCATTCAAAATAGATGGTGCAATACGATACTTCCATGACAAAGAACAGCTAAAGAACTTCATGAACACCAAACCGACCCTGCAAAAAATATTGAAAGACAGTTTAGATACACAAAGGAAAAAACCACTAAGCAAAGCAAATAATTAAACAGAACAGAAAGATAAAGATGCAACAGCAGAGAGATAACATTCCTACAATTAACCAGCATATAACAGTAATAACCATTAATGTACATGCTCTCAATGCACCAATCAAAAGAAACAGACTAGCAGAATGGATCAAGAAACAAAATCCAACCATATGCTGTTTACAGGAAACCCATCTAACCCAGAAGGATACTCACAGACTGAAAGTCAAAGGATGGAAAACAATTCTTCATGCAGCAGGAATCCAAAAAAAGGCAGGAGTAGCCATTCTGTTTGCAGACAACGTGAACTTTAAACCAACAATGACCATAAAGGACAAAGAAGGTCACTACATACTCGTAAGGGGAAAACTCCAAGAGGAAGAGATAACTATCTTAAATATATACGCACCAAACTCCAGAGCACCCAGTTATATAAAACAACTATTAACAGAAATGAAAACTCATATTATCAGTAACACAATTGTAACAGGAGACCTTAACACGCCACTGACACCAAGGGACAGATCAACCAGACAGAAAATGAGCAAAGAAATAACAGAACTGAATCACACCTGTGAACAAATGGGTTTGATAGACATATACAGAATGTTCCACCCAACAACATCAGAATACACATTCTTCTCAGCAGTACATGGATCATTTTCTAAAATAGACCATATATTAGCTCACAGAACATATTTAAACAAGTGCAAAAGAGCTGAAATCATCCCTTGCATGTTATCGGATCATAGCGCTCTGAAATTAGAAATTAATGATAAAAGATACTGCAAAAATCCCACAAACACATGGAAACTGAATAACACACTCTTGAGTAATCAGTGGGTCACAGAAGAAATTAAAAAAGAAATCAAACAATACCTAAAAGAAAATGAAAATGCAGATACAACTTACTGGAATCTGTGGGATGCAAGGAAAGCCTTCCTGAGAGGAAAATTTATTGCACTGAGTTCCCACATCAGGAAAACAGAACGAATACAAATAAATAACTTGATGCTACACCTCAAACAGCTAGAAAAAGAAGAGCAAGTCAAGCCCAAAGCCAAAAGAAGAGAGCAAATTATAAAAATCAGAGCAGAAATCAATGCAGTAGAGACTAAGAAAACAATCCAAAGAATCAACGAATCAAAGAGTTGGTTCTTTGAAAGAATAAATAAAATCGATAAGCCCCCAGCCAAGCTTATTTAAAAAAGGGAAGAAAAAGCTCAAATTCATGCAATCAGAAATGAAAAAGGAGAAATCACGACAGACCCAATAGAAATACAGAAGATCATCAACACCTATTTCGAAAACCTCTACTCTCAAAAGTTTGATAACACAGAAGAAATAGACAGATTCTTAGAAGCATATGAAGTGCCAAAGCTAGATCAAGAGGATGTAAAACTGTTGAATAACCCAATCTCTGTTACTGAAATTGAAAATGTAATTAAGTCCTTACCCACCAAGAAGAGCCCAGGCCCAGATGGATTCACTACAGTATTCTACAAGAAATACAAAGAAGACCTAATGCCGACACTCCTCAAACTATTCAATGAAATTGAAAGGGAAGCAATCCTTCCTAAGTCATTCCTGGAAGCAAATATTACTCTAGTACCAAAACCTGAGAAAGACCCAACTAAAAAAGAGAACTATAGACCGATCTCCCTACTGAACACAGATGCAAAAATCCTCAATAAAATATTGGCAAATAGGATCCAGCAAGTCATCAAGAAGATTATACACCATGACCAAGTGGGATTCATCCCAGGAATGCAAGGATGGTTCAACATACGCAAATCAATAAATGTAATCCACCATATCAATAAAGCCAAAAATAAGAATCACATGATCATTTCTATAGATGCAGAAAAAGCCTTCAATAAGGTCCAACATTTATTCATGATAAAAACTTTACAGAAAATTGGAATAGATGGTCTTTACCTCAATATAATAAAGGTCATTTATGACAAACCAACAGCCAGCATCATACTAAATGGCCAAAAATTGAAAGCCTTTACTTTAAAATCAGGCACAAGACAAGGATGTCCTTTATCACCACTCCTATTTAATATAGTACTGGAAGTACTAGCCAGAGCAATTAGGCAAGAAAGAGAAATAAAAGCGGTAAAGATAGGAAAAGAAGAAGTTAAGTTATCACTGTTTCCAGATGACATGATACTCTACATAGAAGACCCCCTAAACTCCATTGAAAGACTCTTAGATACAATAAATAAATTCAGTAATGTGGCTGGATACAAAATCAATACTCAGAAATCAATAGCAAACAACAACAAACAACAAAATCACAGAGAGGGAAATAAGAGAAACTGGACTATTCACATTAGGAAGCAAAAAATGAAATATTTAGGAGTTACTCTTACAAAAGAAGTGAAAGACTTATACAGTGAAAACTATAATACACTGAAAAAGGAAATTGAAGATGATCTCAGAAAATGGAAAGACATCCCTTGCTCATGGATAGGAAGAACAAACATTGTGAAGATGGCCATTCTCCCAAAACTCTTATACAGATTCAATGCAATCCCAATAGAAATACCATCAACATACCTTATAGATCTAGAGAAATCACTCCTAAATTTCATCTGGAACCAGAAGAGACCTAGAATCGCAAAGGCAATTCTAAGCAGCAAAGACAAAGCAGGAGGCATCACAATCCCTGACTTGAAATTATACTACAAAGCAACAGTAGTAAAATCAACATGGTATTGGAATCAAAACAGAGCTGAAGATCAAAGAATAGATTAGAAGATACAACCACAACTACAAACACACTCAACCACCTTATCTTTGATAAAGGAGCCAAGCAGGTTCGCTGGAAGAATGACAGTCTCTTTAATAAATGGTGCTGGAAAAACTGGCTCTCCATTTGCCGAAAACTAAAGCTAGACCCATGTCTATCACCATGTACTAAATTAAAATCTAAATGGGTCAAAGATCTGAATATTAAAACAGAAACACTAAATCTATTGGAAGACAAATTGGGTAGAAACCTTGGAGACATAGGAGTAGGTAGAGAATTCATGAACAGGACTCAAACTGCACGGGAAATACTTCCCAGAATCAATAACTGTGACCACTTCTTATTAAAAAGTTTCTGCATGTCAAAAGAAATCTCTAGCATAGTGAAAAGAAAACCCACAAACTGGGAAAAGATTTTAGTGAACTCTATCTCAGACAAGGGACTCTTGTCTAAAACATATAAAGAATTAAAAAAACTCAGACCTCCTAAATTCAAAGATCCAATCCAAAAATGGGCATCTGAGATGAATATGCAATTCTCAGATGAAGAAATGCAAATGACAAATAAATACATGAAAAAATGCTCATCATCATTGGTCATTAGAGAAATGCAAATTAAAAATACACTGAGATACCATCTCACTCCTGAAAGAATGGCCAGGATCAAGAAAACCAACAACAAATGCTGGAGAGGCTGTGGGGAAAAAGGAACTCTCCTGCACTGTTGGTGGGAGTGTAGACTGGTACAGCCTTTATGGAGGTCTGTCTGGAGATTTCTCAAAAAGTTGGAATTGGAAATCCCATTTATTCCAGCTATTCCACTTCTAGGCATATTCCCAGAAGAACTGAAAGCATCATACCACAGTGATATACGTGCACCTATGTTTATAGCAGCACAATTTGTAATCGCCAGATCTTGGAAACAACCCAAGTGTCCATCAACTGAGGAATGGATAAAAAAGTTGTGGTATTTCTATACAATGGAGTATTGTTCCGCTATAAAGAAGGATCACATTGAGATATTTATCAATAAATGGGCACAGCTTGAGACCATACTCATAAGTCAAATAAATCAATCTCGCATGTATGAGTACCGAATAGTTTCCCTAATGTAAGTAATGATTCAAATATATAAAAATATGTGGTAATCATGATTCCCCATTAGGTGGCCTTGAAGCCTTATAAAATTTTCACTTATTAATTAGAAAGGCTTTATTCTGGGCTTCTTGATATGGAAATATTTGAAGCTATAGTATATGAAGTTTGATCCAAATATTTCAAGGAAAAAGACAGACCCTATGGTAACTACTATTCTTTAAAAAAATTATTTAGTTATTTCTTATGTTTATTTTAATTAAGGGAAAAATTAAAAACATTAGGATATATAATAGTAACTGTTTTTGATTTCCTATTTACTTGTTTTAAAGTCCTGTAATACTCCCACGATCTTGTTTTGACTGATTAGACTCTGTTGCATTCTGTGCGATAGTATCAAGTTTGTGGGTATAGGCAACTACTTTGAAGGCAATAAGATTCACTAAGAAGCCCATTCTGGTTTGACTATTGTCTCCTTTGGAAGTCCTGTAATGTTTACAATGCCTAAGTTTTATTGGTCTTGTTCTCTACTGTTTTGTCCAACTTTATAGTATCTAATGAGATAGACAATTCTTTTTAAGGAAACAAGAGACAACGTTGATAACCATTGTTAATTATCTTGTACTCTGTTCTACATCATTTGCTATGTCTATCCTTGGTTTTGACTGACAGCTTTGTTTTGCCATATTTGACTTTATTCTCTCCTCCCCCCAAAAGTAATAAGAACTAAGGAGTAATAAAATCCAAAATGTGTAAATTTTGTTGTTAAAAAGAGAGGGAGGAAAAAAAAAAGAGCTCTAACGGATATAACAGCAAGTGTGTTTAGGGGTGTTAAATAGCTGACTATATTAATGTTTTTGGATCATTGAACACAGCTGTTTGCAGTCTCTCTGTTTGAATGTCTACTTTGTATTCTTTGATACTGTGATTTGAGCAACTATTTCCAAGAGATAATATGTAATCTATTAACAGCTGATTTCTTACTGTTATGTTTTTTTTTTTTTTGTAGTTCTGTATTATGTGTAACCTTACACTGCTTTGTTTGGTTTTGTGTTTTTCTCTTTTTCCTCTTAAATAAAATTAAAAAAAAAAAAAGAAATCACCAAGAGAGTGGATGGAAAATGCACAGAACGAGAAAGAATTTTAGCGAGCAGCCCCTCAGACAAAGAACTTACATCCAGAACCTATAAAGAAATGAAAAACATCAAGCCCCCCCCCAATTCAAAGATCCTCTCCAAAAATGAGCATCTTAGATGAACACACATTTCTCAGATGAAGGTATACAAATATCAAATAAATACATGAAGAAATGTTCACTATCACTGGTCATTTGAGAAGTGCAAATTAAAACAGCATTGAGATTTCATCTCGTTCTGGAAAGAATAGCTGCCATCAAGAAAACAGCTGCTAACAAATGTTAATGAGGCTGCGGGAAAAATGGAACATTGCTCTACTGCTGATTGGAGTATAGACTGGTGCAGTCACTATGGAAACCACTATCGAGATTTCTCAGAAGACTAGAAGTTCCAGAAGAATTAAAAACATCATAACATAGTGATATATGCACACATGTTTATAGCAGCACAGTTTGTAATAGCTAAAATTATTAATGAAGAATAAAAGCAAGGAAACAAATAATAAAAAAATCACATAACACCAGATTGTTACTAGTACTGAGTAGATAGTTACCTCATGTGGCTACAGAAAGGGTCTCTGTGATCACTGTCTCCTGGTATTTACATATCATGTAGTCCCATCCTTGAATGTGAGCTTGATTGAGTGACTTTCTTCAACTTAACAGAGTATGGTAAAAGTCATATGCTATCATTTTTGATATTTAATTAGGAAAGACTTTGGCTGATCTTTTGGTATTTCTGTGGCTCTCCTCACATTCTTGCTCTGGTACAGAAGCCATCTACCACAGAACCAAGTACCACCTCTGACCAGTATCTGCAAAGAATGAAGGGTTTCCATCAATAGCCTGCCAAGTATAAAACAATGCCAACAAATACTGAGTGTGCTACAGTAGGAAGAATATTCAGCTATCTTCTCATTCCACAGGCTGTATTCCTAAAGAAAGCAGCTAACATGAGGGCTATGACATGCTCTTTCACCACCAACAGTAGTGAGAGAAAGAAAGTAGAACAGCTATGACCAAAGTGTGATGTCTTGTTTGGAAATATCTAGGTAGTAGCATACAGAGAAGATCAGTTGATCACAACAAGTATTGCACTTGTCTACAGTAGTGCAATCAGTAATAACAATAGCATTAAACATACTCTTAAAATGACAAAGTGTGATCACTAATACTTTACCACCTTTAACCATAGGCACAAAATTTGTACTTATATCACAAAATCTAAGGTAAATTGGCATACTATGTACAGTAAATATTGACTTGATAGAGCAATTTTGTATTCTTTGACTGCAAAACAATATGTATTCAGAATAATATATAGTTAACTGCTTTCAAATTCATCAGAGTAAATGGTACTCATATGGAAGTGTGAAGAAAAAGAGAAAATAAATAGGTTATGAAAACAAAGCAGCACAATATGTGAAGCTGGTAAGACTGCTATAAATAATCCTTTTATGGAGCTAAGGGAAATTAGTGATATTAGATAACCATAATAGAGAAGACCACCTAGGAATTTGAAATTACATTAGAGGATAAGACAATATAGTAAAGGAACAAATTGAAATAGAAAACATGAGAAAAAAGGAAAGAAATAGTAAAATGAAGGCCTGTTCAAATAAATAAAGTAATATTAAAGAAGGAGGGGAAAAAGTACATGGAAAACTCCAACCTGCATCGAAAGAAAAAAATCTAAAACATAATAATGCAGGAGAAAAAATTGGTTTAAATGAATGGAGAAAAAGACAGAATGTGAGAGAGAGACAGAGACAGACACATACACACAGGGCGAAGGGAGAAAAAGAGAGAGACAGAGACAGAGACAGAGACAAACAGAGAGATAGAGAGAGAGACCAAGACAAGAGGAATGTTTTCTTCCATATCTAAGAGTCTTTAGTATTAGAAGTCACATTGCTCTTTGCCCCTCTTTATATTCCATGCATATATTTTGAATCCAGGTAGTGCAACATATCTCATTTATTCTTTATGCTTAAGATTTTTTCTTTTTGAGCAATCTTTACACTGTTTTCCTTAGCTACTATATCAGTCTATATTTTCACCAACATGTCCAAAGAATACTTTACCATAATCAAGTCATTCTTTTCTCTGTGCTCTTGCTAATACTTGTTATTCCTTTTTTTGTTGTGTCATAGTCATTCTAGTAAATGTAAGGTGAAATCTCACTGTGATTTCAGTTTCAATTTCTGTTATGATCAGTTATGTTGAACACTTGTTCACATACATATTCTATGTATATCTTATTTGGAAACTGGTACTTTAAGAATTTTGGCTTTTAAAAACATCATTGGGTTCACAGGTTATCAAGTTTCTACATGTTTTGGATATTAAGTGTGTTTCAGGCACATGGTGTGCAATATTTCTTTGATTCCATGGGCTGGCTTTTATTGCCTTGATTGGGCCCAGATGGAAATTAGTGCACCTTATGCTGAATGGATGCTATCACAGCCCTGGACCACCAGACATTGATTCACATGATCTTGAAACATCCCATGTAACCTGGGGTTGCCTGGAGACTGGATCTAGATGTCAGATAGATTCTCTGGCAGGACTGGGATTTTGGTCATGTCGATGAGAGCTTGGATGTAGGGTCAAGTGAACTTGGGGTTCCAAGTACAGACCAAAACCAAACCAGTGTTGCTTTGTATCCTTAATGAATGTCCCAACCAGCTTGTAGAAGATAACCTACAGACTCCCAACAGTGGCTCAGGTGTACCCAGGATCCAATATTGACTAATATACTGACTGATACAGTTATTGCTTCTTTATTCTGAGTCTGAGAAAGGATTGGTGGGGAGGAATATCCATCCCTGATCACTCCCCACTAATGGTGTGCTGATGAAAATGCTGCCAGCCTGCAGCCTCCTCTGTGTTTGGAGAGGAATCTATGAGATTAAGATCCTATATATTCCAGTTCTACTTATCCTGTGAGCTAGACTCTGCTTCATTGCTAGGCACCTTCCAGCTTTGGAGAACTGCTCAAAATGACTCTTCCCATGATGGGTAATTCTAGAAGTCCCAAAGTCCAGCCTTGCTGGACTGCTTCCCCTCTTTTAAACTCCTGTACGAATGTTTCATTTGATCTACAAGTCTCTTCTTTCAAGGTGATACTTGTGCAACAGGGTGCATGTCCATTATCTTCTTCCAATAACCTGTGTTATTAGTCTTCTCTGAGTCTCTCAGATGTAACTCCTTCTCTATTTAACCATGTTGAATCTCTCCATTTTTGGTTTTCTTGAGTCTGAGTATCTATTCTTCTCCCTTACATTTGAGATTTATTTTAGTCTTTGTTTCTTTTTAAATTTTATTTTAAAGTTGATAAAACCCAACAAAATAAAACACTAAATTCAATTAAAATAGAGCAGTAAAATTAGTACAGAACTTCAAAGCAGGATAATAGGAAAATGACAGTGGCTATTATAATGTATCTTCACAGTACTTGTCCATTACATCAGATATAGCAAAATCAAATTGAATAAAAACAATAAAAACAAAACACTGAATAAAACAAAATCATCAGAACAACAACAAAAAAAAAAACCAGTGAGAGAACAATATTGGATTTCAAAAACAAGATAGAAGGAAATCCCCCATATTTGCTATATTGCCTGCTGTTATCATCCCTATAGATGCTCAGACCACTGACCCCAAGTCTACAAAGTCAACCAAACAATCCAAGCATTCAGTTTCTTTTTATACCTCAGTTGTTATCAACTCAGTCTGTCTGCTGAACCAGCTGGTTGCTTAAGGGGGCAGCAGGGAGTTGGTGATCCTCAGCCCATGTGCTGGCAGGATGGGTGATGCTATCTGACTTTTCTTTCCTGGGTCCTGTGTGGGTAATGCAGCTTACCAGAAATAGCCTTTGTTTCTTAAAATAAGTTTTGTTGCACTTTATCTTTCTCTATCCTTCTTGAATTTCATAATGTGTACCTTGCTTCCATTGTCATAAATGTCCCCCAAGTTTCTTAGACTCTCTCTCTCTCTCTCTCTCTCTCTCTCTCTCTGTGTGTGTGTGTGTGTGTTTTGCTGGAGACTGACCCTACGATCTGCACACTGAGGTTCATTTCCAGTACTTTTTTGTTTGTATATTTCTCTTGGAAACAGGATCTCACTAAGTGGCTAAGTTGCCCATTCTGACTCCAACTTGTGATCTTTCTGTGTCATCCTCCAAGAGCACTCAGATTATAGTCATGCCCAACTACACACAGCTAAAATTCTATGGATTTTGACAAATACATAAATACAAATGTGTAAGAAGCCATCTCTCTTACAATACAGAACAGTTTATTTACCTTAAAAAGTTTCCCAAATGCATCCCCTTTTTATTGAACAACCTCCCCTGAACCATCTTCAAAATCTCTCATTCATTTTCTACTCCATGTTTCCTTTTAAAGAATATTATTGTAATGGAATACTAAAACATGTACTTTTGCATTATGGCTTCTTTCATTTGCCAAGATGCAATTAAGATTAATTTGTATTATTCAGTTAATTACTAGTCTACTATTCTCTTTTGATGAACAAGAATTCTTTGTATAGGACTACCATATTTGCTTATTCATTGTTTTGCTGGACTTCATTTTTATTCTTTTTTTTTTTTTTTGTCTTTTTCGTTTTTATTGGTACCAGGGATCCAACTCACGACTGCCTGCTTGCAAGGTAGGCGCTTATGCTGCTGAGCTAAATCCCCAGCCCATTTTTATTCTTTATAATCTAGATTGATTACAAAATCATTGCTATAAATATGTGCCTACAAATTTTGTGTGGGTATCAGTTCACAGATAATTTGAGTATAACCTAGAGATGTAATTGCTACCTCAAATTATAATTATATGTTAAGAAAAGAAACTACTACACTGTTTTCCCAAAATGTCATATCACTTGGCAGTCCCACTCAATATGAAGGATAATGTCCTCTGATTTTCTTTTAATTTGTTTTCTTTTTTTTACTTTATTTTAAAGACGGTAAAATACAACAAAACAAGACAGAACAAAGCCAGTCAAGACAATGCAGTGAAATTGGTGCAGAACTCAGAGCAGAATACCAGGATAACAGTAATAGGTACATTATTTTATCTTGTTATTTTCACAAAGCTGCCCAATTAATCAGCTGTAGCAAAATCAAACCAAAAATAGAACAGATTAAAACCAATCAAAACAGAATATTGAATAGAGTAAAACAATCAGAATAAAGCAAAACAGTGAAAATAATATTTGCCTTCAAAGACAAGATGAAGGAAATCCCCCTAGTTGCTATGTTTCATACTGTCATTCTCCAAAGAGATGCTCAGACCTCTCACCAAGTCAGCATAATCAACTAAACAATTAGAAGCATTTAGTTGCTTTATATATGGTAGTTGCTATGAACTCCAGCTGACCTCGAAACCATCCAGTTGCTAATGGAGGGTGGGGAGAGGCACACCACAGGATGTTTGATTCTCAGCTCACAGGAGATGCTGACTTGTTCTCTCCCTGGCACACCTGCAGCTTGCACTGCTTACCAGGAAGGATGGCTTGTTGTTTTCTGGGTTTGTCCCCCAAGTTCCAGCATGGCTGATTCTCCTAATTTGTTTTCTTAATGACATGTGATATTAAATTAAATATTTTTAAAAGATATGCTCAGCAATCTATAGCAGAGACAGATAAGAAATAGATGATGATAAGAAAAGGGTGGAAATTGTGAATGATCAATATAGGAAAGAAATAGAGTGTATGAAATGCATTCAATTAAATATCCTGGAAATAAAAAATTGCATTAAAATTTGGCAAAACCACTTGAACAAAACTGAAGACAGACTTTCAGATCTTGAAGACAGGATTATGGTTGGTGACCATGAAAGAAGAGATCTCTTAGAAATAACAAAAGACCAGGAAACAATTCAACAGTTACAAGACAATGCAAAGAAAAATAATATAAGAATAATTGGTGTAAATGACAAAGCAGGAGCCAACACAAATGACATAAAAAATTATTTGCAGAAGTAATAGCAGAAAATTTCCCAAGCATAGGAATAGAACTTTACATACAGAAAAGTGAGATATATAGAAACCCAACTAGCCATATCTAAAATAAATCTATACTCAGACATATAATAATTAAGATCCCAGAAATATAGCACAAGAACAGAATATTAAAAACTGTTAGAGAAAAGAAACCCATCACTTATAAAAGGAAGCCCATTAGAATCAAATCAGACTTCTCAACAAAATTCTCAGTGCAAGAAGAGCTTGGAATGAAGTATTTCAAGTTTTAAAAGAAAACATCTTGAAAGATTGATGTATTCTGCTAAACCATCTCTCAAAATTAATGGAAAAATAAGATACTTCTACAACAAATTACAACTGAAGAAACCAAACCGACACTACAAAGGGTATCAAAAGATATTCTAGACAGAAACAAAAATAACATAGTTCTAAGAACAACAACAGAAAGAAGCCACAAGGCAGGACAATCAATTAAACAGAGGGGAAAAGTAGGGAACCAAGAGCAGGAAAATAACATGACAGAGACAAGCCAATACATATCAGTTATTACTATCAATGTAAATGGACTCAGTTCACCAATCAAAAGAAACAGACTGTAAAATGGATCAAGAAACTATCCAACAATATGATACATACAAAAAACACATTCACCTCAAAAAGAAATTCATAGACTAAAAGTCAAAGGATAGAAAGTAATATTTCATGTAATAGGAACCCAGAAGAAAAGCAGGGGTAGCTATTCTGTTTGCAGACAATATGAAATTCAAATCAAGAATAATCTAAAGAGATAAAGAAGGAAAAACTCAAGTTAGGAACAAACCTCAAGAGGAAGAAATAATATATGTCCCAAATACACAAACACCCAACTATTTAGTATAAATATTAGTAGACATGAAACAACATGTAAACAATAACACAATGGTGAGGGACCCTATTGTCACAAAGAGACAGATCAACAAAACAAACATTAACAAAGAAATAATAGGGGCTGGGGATTTAGCTCAGTGGCATAAGCGCCTGCTTTACAAGCAGGCAGTCCTGAGTTCGATCCCTGGTGCCGATAAAAAAGAAAAAGACAAAAAAAAAAAAAAAAAAAAAATTAAAAAAAAACAAAGAAATAATAGAACAGCACCAAACCAAACAAATGGAATTAGTAGACATTTACAGAGTATTCCACTCAGCTACATGAGAATACAATATTCTTCTCAGCTGCACAAGGAATATTCTTTACGATAGGCCATCTACTAGCTCATAGAACATGCTTAAGTTAATGCAAAGGAATTGAAACTATCCTATGCATATTATCTAACCATAGTGAAATAAAACTGGAAATTCAAGGCCAAGAAACTGCAAAAACTAAAAAAAAACATGGAAATTAAATAACAACCTCCTTAACAACCAATTGGTCACAGGCAAAATTAAAGAAGAATTTAAACAATATCTACAATCCAATACAAATGCAAATACAGCTTACAGAAACCTGTGGTATGCAATCAAAGCAGTCCTAAAAAGGCAATATATAGCCCTGAATTCTTACATCATGAAAACAGAACGAGAACAAATAAACAGTCTAATGCCACACCTGGAGCCCCTAGAAAAAGAAGAAGAAGTCAGGCCAAAGTCCATATGAGCGAATAAATTATAAAGATCAGAGCAGAAATTAACATAATTGAGACTAAGAAAACAATAAAAAGAATTAACGAATCAAAGAGTTGGTTCTTTGATAGAATAAAGTTGATAAAGCCCTAGCCAACCCTATTAAAGAAAGAAAAGAAAAAACTCAAATTCATGCAATAAAGAATGAAAAGAGTGAAATCACTACATATCCCATGAAAATTCAGAAGATCATCAGTACCTACTTCGAAAACCTTTATTCATGTGAGAAAGAAGACAGAAGAAGTGGACGGATTCCTAGAAACATATGACTAACCAAAGCTAAATATTGAATAATCAGTATCAGTTGATGAAATTGAAAATGTACTTTAAATTTTACCAGCAAATAAAAATCTGTGTCCTGATGGATTCACAGCTGAATTCAATAAGAATTTTATAGAATATTTAATGCCAAGACTCTTCAAACTCTTTAATGAAATTGAAAAGGAAGAAGTTCTCCCTAACTCATTCCTGGAGGCAAGTATTTCTCTGATACCAAAACCAGAGAAAGATACAACCAAAAAAGAGGACTACAGACCAATCTCCCTAATGAACATAGATGCCAAAATCCTGAATAAAATATTAGCAAAGAGAATGCAGCAAATCATCAAGAAGATTATCCACCATGACCAAATGGGATTCTTCCCAAGAATGCAGGGATTCTTCAATATATGCAAATCAATAAACATAATACACAATATCAACAGAACCAAGCACAAAAATTACATGATCATCTCAATAGAAGCAAAGAAAGCTTTTGATAAGATCCAACATCCAGTCATGATAAAAAAAACCTTACAGAAAATCAAAACAAATGATCTTTACCTCTATCTGATAAAAGCCATCTATGACAAAACAATAGCCAGCATCATATTAAGTGGACAAAAACTGAAAACTTTTACTCTAAAGTCAGGAACAAGAACGTCCACTACCATCACTCCTATTTAATATAGTTCTGGGAACACTAACCATAGCTATTAGACAAGAAAGAGAAAAGGAAAAGAAAAGGAAGAAGTTAAACTATAATTATTTGATAATGTGACAACATACATAGATGATCCCAAAAGCTCCACCAAAAGACTTGGAGAACTATTAAACAAATTCAGTAGCATAGCTGGATACAAAATCAACACTCATAAATCAGTAGAATTCCTATATAGAAACAACAAACTCCCCAAGAGAGAAATTAGGGAAACCATATCCTTCGTAGTGGCATCCAAAAAAGATTCTTAGGAATCAATTTAACAAACAAAAAGATCTATACATTGAAGATTACAGCACTCTAAAAAAAGATTGAAAAGGATATTAGAAAATGGAAGAATATTTCTTGTTCATGGAAAGGAAGAACCAATATTGTAAAGATTGCCATACTCCCAAAACTTCTATACTGATTTAAGGCAATCCTGAGAAAAATATCATTAGCATACCTCACAGATCTAGAGAAACCATTACTAATATTCATTTGGAAACAGAAGAAACCTAGCATCGGAAAGGCAGTCCTGGGAAACAAAGGCAAGGCTGAAGCCATCACAATCCTTGACTTGAAAGTATACTACAGAGCTTCTGTAATAAAATCAACATGGTACTGACAAGAAAACAAAGAAAAGAAAAAAGAGAAAAGAAAAGAAAAGAGATTTGAAGACCAATGGAACTGATTAGAAGAAGTAGACACAACTACAGACACAATTATCTTATTTTTGACAAAGGGGCAAACATGTTCACTGGAAGAAAGCCTCTTTAATAAATGTGCCGGAAAAGCTGACTTTCCAAAGACTTAAATAAGATCCACCTCTATCACCATGCACTAAAATAAAGTCAATATAGATCAAAGATCTAAATATTAAAACAGAAACACTAAATCTACTGGAAAACAAAGTATCTAGAACTCTTGAAGACATACAGGAAGGCAGAGTGTTTATAAACAAAAACCATACTTCACAGAAAGTACTTACCAGAATCAGCAACTGGAATCTCAACTTACTAAAAAGTTTTTGCACCTCAAAAGAAACACCAACTAAATGAAAAGAAAACCCATAGAGTGGGGGAAAAATGTAGCTAATCATCCCTCAGTCAAAGGAGTTTTACTTAGAACATATAAAGAATTGAAAACACTCAGACTCTCCCAAATTCAGAGACCCAATCAACAAATGGGCCTCTTAGATGAATACACACCTCACAGATGAAGAAATATGAATGGCAAATACATATATGAAAAAAAATGTTCAACATCATTAGTCGTTCAAGAAACCCAAATAAAAACAACACTGAGATTTCATCTCACTCCAGAAAAAATGGTTGTGGCCATTGTTAATTCTCAATTACCTTGTTTTGAAATCCTGTATCATTCTCATTATTTTATTTGGTTAGGCTTTATTCTGTTTTGTCTTGTTTGATTTTATTGTATCTGATGGCATGGGCAACTATTTTGAAGATAAAATGTATTATGGTAGCCATTTTGGATTTACTATTATCTTGTTTTGAAATCCTGATTGCATTCATTATTTTGTTTTTATTGATTCTGTTCTGTTTCTGTATTTTTATTTTACTATGTCTGAAAGTAAGGGCAGCTATTTTGAAGACAATGAGAGGCATTATCGTACCATTGTTGATTTCCTATTATGTTGCTTTGAAATCCTGTGTCACTTATACTATCTTGTTTTGAATTTTTGTTTTATTTTGCTTAGTTTTTTTCTCTCTAGAATAAATTTTTAAAAAATAAAAATAAATCACCAAGAGAATAAAAAGAAAACCCACAGAATGGAAAAAGATTTTAGCCAACTATCCCTCAGACAAAAGATTTCTATCTAGAATATCTAAAAAATTGAGAAAAATCAGACCCTGTAAATTCAAAGACCCAATCCAAAAATGGGTATCTGTGATGAATATGTACTTCTCAGAAAAAGAAACACAAATGGCAAATAAATGCATGAAAAAGGTTCAATAGCACCAGTCACTCAAGAAATGCAAATTGAACAACACTGAGATTCCATCTCACTTCAGAACAATTGCTGTCATCAAGAAATCAACCAATAACAAATACTGGTGGGGCTTTTGGGGAAAAGGAACTTTTCTCCACTGTTGGTGGGAGTGTAGATTAGTACAGCCACTGTGGAAATCAGTGTGGAGGTTCTTCAAAGAACTAGGATTGGAGGTCACATTTGATTATTCCTCTTCTAAGTATTTTCCCAGAAGAATTAAAAATGTCATTCTACAGTGAATGATATATGTGTACCCATGTTTATAGCAGCACCATTTGTAATAGCTAAATTTTGGAAACAACTCAAATGCTCATCAACCAAGGACTAGATTTAAAAGATGTGGTATTTTTATGTAATGGAGTACTACTTAGGTATAAAGAAGAATAAACTCAGAGCTATTATAGGTAAATAGATACAACTACAACTGGGGCCCATACTTATAAGTTAAATAAACCAGATTCACCTATGTAACCATCTTGTTGTCTGCCTACTATATAAGTACTGTTCTCAAAAAACAAATAAGACCCAAAAATGTACAACAGATATTGTGAAAGAGAAGGAAACAGCCCAAAAGTAAGAACAGCTGGGATGGGTGAAAGGATAAAAGAAGAAAGGGAGAGAAGTCATGCTGGGTCTGGGAGGAGCATATCAAGAAGCCAGTTTACCTTATTTCTTTTTTTTTTTTATCGGTACCGGGGATCAAACTCACGACTGCCTGCTTGCGAGGCAGGCACTTATGCTGCTGAACTAAATCCCCAGCCCCAGTTTACCCTTTTGGTAAGCCTCACAAAACACGTGGGGCTGTGGAAGAGAGAAGCCAGATGGCTCTCCTCAAGAGTTGACCAGGGCACAAACTGAGAGTCAAGAAGCTCCCCCACCATCCTCCACTGCCCTGTAAGCAACCAGTTGGTTTGGAGGACAGGCTGAGTTGATAGCAACTGAGGTGCAAAAATAACTTAATGCTTGATTGATGCTGCAGGCCTAAGGCCAGTAGTCTGAGCATCTATTAAAAGGATACCAACGTGCAATATAGCAAAAATGGGAGATTTCCTTCTGTCTTGGCTTTTTCTTTATTTAAAAAAAAAAAGAAATAAAAAAATAGAGAAAAAGGGTAAAAATAATACAGAATTACAGAAAAATAAACATTAAGAAATCACTAGTTGTTAAGTTACATATTGTCACCTTAAGAAATAGTTGTTCAGGTTACAAAATTAAAGCATACAAGTGACATTCAAATAATGACACTGCCAACAGTTCTGCCCAATGATTCAACAAAAACTTAGTAATATGGTTATCAGGCCAACACACTTTTTTCTTATCTTAAAGAGGGTAAGATTAAACATATCAAAACAGAACAAAACAGTTCATAAAGAAACAATTTAAAGAAATACAGATTTCAAAGCAAGTTCACTGGAGATCTTCACTGTCTATCTTATTGTCTCTAGTTTTCTTCCAAATAGTTGTCCCCATCTTCACACACATTGAATACATACTGCATATTATAGAACTACTCAAATCATTACAGGATGATGAAGGCTGACATTGGGGAAGTCAATAATGACTACCATAATGTCTCTTATTCTCTTCATAGTAGCTGTTCTTATCTTTACGTATGCTGAAATTGAACTTAAGAGACTAGACTAATATCACTCTGAACAGTGAATAATAGTATTGCTAGATTTTAAATCCTAATGTTACAGAATTAGCCTTGGGTTTCTTAGTGTCTCTTCTTCAGAATATCTGTTCATTACATCTTGCACTATATAATTTGTTCCCATAAATAGTTTAAAAAATTCTCCCATGTGTGAATTTCTACATGTATAGCTATCCTCTCTGTATTATAGGGAAAAACAGATCATAACAAGACAACAAAACAAATTCCTAGAAAAACATGTAATGAAAAAGACACACAAGACCACAATATTAGGTGATCTACCATAGTTACTATGCTTTCTCTTGTTATTTTCAATAGACTTGTCCACATCATCAGGCTTAATATAGTTAAGCATAGTATTACATAGCTACTTTTATAAAAACACAACTTTGAAAACGTTGTAGGACTTGAGAGTGGTTAATAATCAAAACCAGTATGGATATGTTTTACATCTTGTCATCTTCAGGGTAGTTGCCTCTACTTTTAGACTTGATACTATGAAGCATGCCAAATTCGAGTACAATCAGCCAAGGCAAAACTGCGGTCTAACAAAAGATCAGTCATAGTAAGACAATGTAAGTAATAGAGGGTTTCAGTTTAAGTTAATGGGAAATTAAGGATAGTTACCATGGTATAACCTGCTATTTTTGGGTTAGATATCTGTGCCCTCAAATCTGATATGAGTGGACAGACTGGAACAAAATAAAATCAAACTAAATAGAGCGGTAAGACTACTGTGACTTTTAAATCCTGATACACTATTAACAATGTTCTCTGCCTTCCTTTTTTAGACTATTTTTCACCTTTCCCCTTCTTGGGATGCTTTGTATGTTTTGGGTCTCACTATCACCTTTATTTTTGAGATTAGGGGGCCAGCCCATTGTCTATCTGAGTGTTGCTGAACCTTTCTACCCCTGAGCTTGATCTTGAACTGTATTCCTTCACTCAGTAAAGTCATAGGGTTTTCTTTTCTTCCAGCTGGGTAGTTCTACACTGCCCAAAAGTGTCATAGCTTTCAAATCTATCTGTGGCTGCTGGATGAGTTGTCCCTATTTTTCTCTGGTTTCCTGTTGCATATAGCTTTGCTTTATCATCTTTGATTTTCAGTTTATTAACCCTCCTTCGGGTTGAGTGTATTTCCCATTCAGAGCATCTCAATGGATCCTGCCTCCTAATCTGCCTGTTTTGTTTAAATTTTAGTGCATCAAGGCTATCTATATTAAAGATTATAGCTTACTGTCTCTGCCTCATGTCTGCTACTCCTCTTGACTGCTATAATACGCTATAATTACTCCCTCATTCCATTGTCTGCCCCATTCATTGAGGCCTCTCTGTCACTGTTGCTCGAATCCTGGCATCCCTTCCTGTCTCTCTCTGGAATGTCTTTCCACACACTCTGTAGGGTTGGGTTGGTGGCTATGAACTCCCACAGTTCCTCATTGTCTTGGAAACATTTTATTTCTCCATTAATTTTGAGAGAGAGTTTTTCTGGGTATATCAGTCTTGGTTGCAAATTATTTTCTTTCGGGGCTTGGATACTTTCTCCCCAGGCTCTTCTTGTTATTTTGATAATTTTCCTGTTGTAGGTAATCTGCTTCTTTTTCCTGTCTGCTTTTGGTATTCTGTTCTTTTGGTGGATTTCTTGAATCTTGATTAGTATATGTCTGGGTGTAGATCTGTTTTGGTTGTAGGTGCTGGAGTTCTGTATGCCTCATTTATCTGGATATCAATTCTTTTTCCTATGCTTGGGAAGTTTTCCTTTATTATATCTGTGATTATTCTTTGTAGTTCATTTTTGGTTAGTCCTGCTTCTTCACTCACATGCTTTATTCTTAAGTTATGTATCCTTTTGTTATCTTCCAGCCTTTGAATTGTTTCTTTCTGGTTCCTCATTATTTTTAAGAGGACTTTTCTTTCACGATCATATATCATAAATCTCTCTTCAAGTTTCAAAAAGCTAACTTTAGTTTCTGTCAAGTCATTTTGCCAGTTTTCAATGGAGTTTTTAGTTTCCTAAAAAAGTAGTCACTGTTGCTTTCCTATTATCTTGCTTTGAAGCTCTGTACCAATTTTATTACTTTGTTTTGATTGGCTTACTGTTTTGTTTTGTTGGGCTTTATTCTCTTTAAAGCAAAAAATATTTAAAAAGAAAAAATATATATGTATGTATACAAAAGATAGCTAAGATAATTATACCACTTACTTCTCTTAGTTCATTGAAGAGAGCAATTTGTGCTTAAATTATTTGATCAATTATGCATGCATCTATCTTGTACTGTGACCAACTGCTTTGAAGATAACAATACACAATATATTAACTATTGTTAATTCATATTATCTTGTTTTTGAAATCCTGTATCTTTGTTTTTATTGTTTTATTCTCTTAAAAATTAAAAAACCCTGCTCAGAGGCATTTTGTTAAATGTAAAGTTTAGAAAAAATGCATAACTTAATCTCTCAAAATTGCATGCTCCTGTCTTGCACTTTTTTCTTTGTCACATTCTTAAAATTTGTCAAAATTATAGCATCAAAATATGAACAGTGACATTGCTTGGTGACAGAAAATAAGTAGTATTTGATTTTATACTATTTCCCTGAGCTACTCATTTCAATGTTGAATACGTAATATCACCTATAAAATATATGCTAGATATTATTTCTATTTTTCTGTACAAGCTTATTACTTATACATACTTTTCATGGCAGTAATTCTTAACAAATCAGGTAGTTTTCCACATAGTATACCATTTATATTTTTCACTTTGACCACAGATACATTTATGTAATGTAATACTGTACTTCTTAAAGCAAAACTAAAACTCTTTTAAAGGCTGAGCAGCACATAGTGGTACAAACCTGAGTCCATATGAAGTGCTTTTTTGTCTTTGGAAAAATTAAGAATAAGATTTATACCTTTAGATATCAATCTTCAAGTAATTACTTGGAAATATTTACCATGTTTTTTAAATTTAAAAATTACATTTTTTACTTGAAAATTTGTGACTTGTCTTTTTAACATCAGTGAGAATATTTTTCTTAGTTTCTTTAAGATAATTTGGAATAATTTTATTATAAAATACACACAACATAAACCCTAACCATTTGGAGCATTTTGAGTATACAGTAGAGTGCCATTCATGCTGTGTTACAGCCATCACCACCATTTATCTCTGGCACTTGCTCTTCTTCCTGAACAGAAACTGTGTCTATCAAACAGCAACTCCCCAGTGTCATCTTTGCTGACTGTCTGGAATGCCATTATGTTTCTGTTTCTATCAGTTAGACTACTCTGTAGTTCTCCTCTTATAAGTGGATTCTTCCAAAGTATTTTTCTGTTGTGAATTACTTATTTGAGTATTGTAGCTTCAGGGATCACCTATATTGCACTATGCTGCAGAATTTTTTTTATAGTTAAGGCTGAATAATATCCCAGTGTATATCAATATTATATTTTCCTTATAAATTCTTATGGTTACAGATACTGGGTTGTTTCTAGCTTTGACAATTGTAAATCATGGTATCATGTAAATCATGGTAAAGACTGCTTACTTACATGAAGTGAGTTTGGTTTGTGTATGTGTATATTTTCTATATCATATGATTATATTTGTGTTTTTCTTCAATTTTTTGTTTTAAAGAGATTAAGACAAAAGAGGACATAACAAAGCAGATCAGATCAGAATAATGCAAGTAACACAGCATTTTGCCACAAGACAACACTTAATTAACAGTAACTCCCATAATCTCTTTCTTTGAAATAGCTGAGCATAGCTTCATATACAATAGTATCAAACATAACAAAACAATCATATAAAACCATTCAAGAGAATGAAAGCATTACAGGGCTTTCAGAACCAAATAGCAGAGAATGAACAATGGCCACTATATTATCTCATTTTACATAGAAAATTTTGTTTATACTATCACACATAATAATATCCAATAAGATATAACATGATAGAACCAAACGAAACAGAAAAACAAAAACATAGTACAACTTCAGAGTAAGATGATACTAAATCAGCACTGGCTATTTTAATGTCTTGTTTTCTTTAAAATAGCTATTTATACTATTGCAGATAATAAAATCAAACAAAGTAAGTAAGAACCATTCCAACTAATGAATGCAGACATTATAAGGCTTCAGACCAATGTAATGGGGAATCATGATTACTATAAACTCTTATGTACTCTTACCATTTCTTACACTAGGGAGACTATACAGTATTTATACATGTGAGTTTGATTTATTTCGCTTATGAGTATAGTTTCAAGTTGTGTTCATTTATTTATACATATATCAATGTGATTGTTCATAATAGCTGAGTAGTACTCCATTGTATAAAAATACCACAGCTTTTTTTTTTTTTATCTATTCCTCAGTTAATGGACACTTAGGTTATTTCCAAGATCTGGCGATTACAAATTGTGCTGCTATAAACATGGGTGCACATATATCACTGTGGTATGATGTTTTCAGTTCTTCTGGGAATATGTCTAGAAGTGGAATAGCTGGACCAAATGGGAGTCCCAGCCTTTTGAGGAATCCCCAGACTGACCTCCACAATGGTTGCACCAGTCTACACTCCCACCAAAAGCGCAGAAGTGTTCCTTTTTTCCCGCAGCCTCTCCAGCATTTGTTGTTGGTAGTTTTCTTGATCCTGGCCATTCTTTCAAGAGTGAGATGAATCTTAGTGTGGTTTTAATTTGCATTTCTCTAATGACTAGTGATGATGAACATGTTTTCATGTATTTATTTGCCATTCGTATTTCTTCATGTGAGAACTGTGTATTCATCTCAGATGCCCATTTTTGGATTGGGTCTTTGAATTTCAGGGATCTGATTTTTTTAAAAATTCTTTATATGTTTTAGACAGAAGTCCTTTGTCTGAGGGACAGTTCACTAAGATTTTTTCCCAATTTGTGGGTTTTCTTTTCACTATGCTGGAGATTTCTTTTGACATGCAGAAACTTTTTAATAAGATCCCAGCTATTGATTCTGGGAAGTATTTCCCATATGTTTTGATTCCTGTTCATGAATTCTCTACCCTGTGTCTTCAGGATTTTTACCTATTTTGTCTTCCAACAGATTTAGTATTTCTGTTTTAGTATTCAGATCTTTGATCCACTTAGATTTTAATTTAGTATATGGTGATAGGCATGAGTCTAGTATTAGTTTTCAGCATGTGGACAGCTAGTTTTTCCAGCACCGTTTATTAAAGAAACTGTTGTTCTTCCAGTGAACGTGTTTGGTCCCTTTATCAAAGATAAGGTGGTTGAGTGTGTTTGTAGTTGTGGGTGTATCTTCTATTTTTTTAAATTTTATTTAAAGAAAGACTAAACAAAACAGAAAATGGGTGGAAATAATACATACGTTCAGAGAAAAAATAAATAGTAAGAAATCACTAGTTAATGTTTACATACTGTCCTTTTACAAATAGTTGTTCAGGATACAAAAGTGGAACATATAAAGTGGGAATTTAAACAGCGAGACTGAAAACAGTTCTGTTCAACTATGCAACAGAAACTTAGTAATATGGTTGTCAATATTATACATGTAAACATACATGTAGTTATCCATATCTTCATTTACTTTGGAAGTAAACAAAATAAGCAAGCTAAAGTCATTCTGAACAAAAAATAATAGTATAGCTAGATTTCACATCATGACACTCCAGGATCAGCACTGGTTAGTGTAGTGTCTTTTTAAAAAAATTTTATTTAAAGAAAGACTAAACAAAACAGAAAATGGTTAGAAACAATACATACTTTCAAAGAAAAACAGTAAGAAATCACTAGTTGATGATTACAGATTGTCCTCTAACAAATAGTTATTCAAGATACTAAAGTGGAGCATATAAATGGGAATTCAAACAGTGAGACTGCAACCAGTTCTGTTCAATTAGCCAACAAAAACTAAAAAATATGGTTATCAATCCTATATATTTAAACATACATGCAGTTATCCATATCTTTAATTATGTTGAGATTGAACATACCCAAGCAGTCTAATATCACTCAGAACAAAGAATAATACTATTGCTGGGTGTCACATTATGACACTCCAGGATCAGCTCTGGGTACTTTAGTGTCTCTTTTTCTTCAAAGTATCTGTTCATTTCATCATGTGTCATAAGATCAGTTCTCATAAACTGTTATAGATTTTACACATGCATGAGTCTTAACATGTATTTCTATCCTTTCTATATTAGAGGGAGAATCAAAACAAAGCAAGAAAAAATAAAACATATTCCTATAAACATGTGAAATGAAAAAGACATATAAGACTGATGTACAAGGAGTTCAAGTACAAGTGGAAATTGCACAGGAAATTGTGCAACATACTCTGTCTTGTGGCACAGTTTTAGGTAGAAAACTCTGATGAGCACTAAAGAGAAGTGGCTGTCTTATAGATAAAGTAAAAACCCGTTCCATATCTATGGGTGTGCTATTTTCCCACCTTCTCAAAAATGTATGATCTCTAGGACTATGACCAAGAAAAGCCTGCAGAATATTTGGACAGATGAATGGCAGCTGCAACCTGAGAAACAGGATAAGAATTTCATTCTTTTAGAATTAAAAGGATGGTAAGGTCACAAATAATCTAACTTCTGGATCTTGTTAATTGTAGTTTAAGTGTTTGGAGCCTGGAATGGGAAAAGGAACATAATCTTCTTGTTTTAATAAATGTTAATATACTTGTATCTTTATCATCTCACACTTCTCTTCTGACGTGACCTAATTTGTAGAATACAGGCTACTCGGCAACACCAATAATTTGTAACTTGGGAAATAAAATAAGGACCAGAAACATGTTGTAAGAAAATTTGCCAGTAGTTGCTTAGTAATAATATGAGGTTCCCCTCTCTGAAATGAGGTGTTGAGTATAGAAACTTAGTTCCTTTTAAAACATAGCATTTTTAAATTTTTCGAAGTATAAAAGTAACATATCAATAGTAACTCTATTTGATTAACAAAGAAGACAGAAAAAACAATATATTTTAGAAGAGTATAAAGTAAAATAATTATAAATGTTCTATGTGTAGTAATTAAAAATAGTGTAAATCTCTGGGTAACGTTCTGTGTGTAAGATGCATAAGGATACAGCTAGTCAGTGATGATCATTGAATCCAGATGAACAAATGCAAAATTAAAATTAATTGATGTTTCCTTTGAAAATATTGACTAATTTTATGAGTAGGAAACTATACAACTGTATATATAAAGAAGAAAATATGCCATTGCAGTAGAGATAACAATAATCCTCTAATCTGAGTAGGACAGTTAGAGCTGGAAGTTTCTTTTGAAGCTACAAAAATACCTTACTAATAGCCCCAATTTGCTTCCTACCCCAACCTGAGACCTCACCTGCTCATTGATTCTGTGAGTACAGAGGCACTTACCAAATGGCCGTAGTGGGAAAGGACTCCACAACACAAACCTGAGAAGAACCTGCACAAGTTTGAGGAAAATAATTGTTAAGTCCTCTCTGCAAGCTGTTAGAATTAGTGTATATAGAAAAGAGACAAGATCCTCCTGGACGGGCTGCAATGCAAAGTCCCCGTGGAGTAATTTCTGTGTCTAAATCCTACTTTACTTTCTGTGGGATAATGGTAATCTAGGGAAAGCTGTGCTCAAAACTTTTCTCTTAACTTTCATTGACACATCTGAACAGTGGAATCCCAAGTGTTCCACCATGTAAAGAATCCCAAGCGATCACATTTTGATTTCAAGATCGAACTAGTCCAAAATAATTTCTTACTATGTAATTACCCTTCTCTGGGCCAAGACAAGTCTTTGAACTTTCTGTTATTTTCCAGTGGCTGTGATGGGCTCTCTCCTAGATCTGTTACCACGTGATTTCTGGGTACTGGTTTCATATGCCGTAATTTCAAACTCATAGTTCCAAAATGCAAACTGTGAGTGAAATTTGAAAGTGAATTTTTATAACAAAAAAGTACAGGCAGAGCTGAATGTGGGGCTGAAGGATACAAAGACATTGAATTTAACTGAGACTGAGGCAGATCCTGAACTGGATGCCACTCTATGAAGACAATGAATGACCAGCCTTTTTTCTCTAGAGTGAAGACCAGTAATGATGGGTATTTTCTCTGAAAGAAAGTATATAAAACTATGCTTCAGACTCTTCTGTAGTTTATACAATATTAATAGTATATACTAACTACTGTGATAAATTAGAAGCTTATAAAGTACAAAGTTTTAGACAAATTTTGTGATGTTCCAATTAGATTTATTCTATAACTATTCCATACTCTGCAGAACTACTGTGCCATAAAAAGATGAAGAATAAATATTGTGAAAATTTAAGGGACTAGAGAAATAATACTTATGAATACAATTCAGGATCTTTGACAGACTACTTGGAGAGATAAAGGATATTCAATTTTAAATTAGTGATATTTGAGTAGGGTTGTCATTTTGTTTATACTATTGCACCAATGTTGTTGTCCTATTTGTGATCATCGTATTATAATGATATAAATTTTTTAAACTAGTAGAAATAGTGAGAAAATGTGAGTCTTTTGGAAGGCTTTCTATAAAGTCTAGAATTACTTTGTCATGAAGAATAAAAAATCGTAAAGAAACAAACAAAAAAAAAATTAGAGTCCCTAAGTAATCGTATGCTACTCGGTTGTTACTACTGCTGAATAGACAGATGCCTCAAGTGGCTCCAGAATGGCTCCCAGTGATCTCTACTAGCATTTACATGTTGTGGAGTCCTCACCCTTGAGGGTGGGCTGAATTGAGTGACTTTCTTTAATTAAACAGCATAGAGTAAAAGTGATGGGCTGTCATTTCTGATGTTTAATTAGGAAAGATTTTGACTGTGATCTTATGATATTCTGTCTGTGGTTCTTACACGCTTGCTCTGACAGACAAGGGCACTGACTGAGGAACCAAGCATGACCTCTAATGAATAACCTGCAAAGAATGAAGAATTTGGTCAGCAGCTTGCAAAGAATGAAATAATGAAACAAACTCTGACTAAACTGCAGTAGGAAGGGGATCCTGACCCAGCAGGACCTAAAGATGACTGAAGCACCAGTAAATGCAGCAATGTTTTCATTCAAGCTTGTCTTTAGAGACAGGGATTTTGGATTATCAGGAACCATCACTCTTCAACACTGCAACACTGAGGTTTTCATGGGAATGAAGTGCTAGACTAGTAGTGACTGCTTGCACTGTTGAACTAATACAGAACAAATCTTAATTAGATTGGTCATGTTTTCAAAAATTTAAAAGTACAATTATGAGTTAAAAAAAGGAATCAAAAGAAAATGCTCATGTGGAAGATTAGTATCACCTTGGTACTGTTGTACTTAGAGTGAATCATAATTCCCATTTTAATGAATAAATATAATTATTTCCCTTTCCAAAAAAGTATCTTTTGCTGATTTTATTTTCTTTGTGAAGATTGAGATCTGGATCATCAGGCAGTGGGTTTTTTTTTTTTGTTTGTTTGTTTTTTGTTTTTTGGCTTTTGGGTTTTTTTTGTTTGTTTGTTTTTTTGCAGAATTTCCATACAGTTTTCTGTAATTTTTTTAATTAGTAATGTCTTTTTAACTGTTCATCAGAGTTCCCTTTCTCCATATTATCATCAGCACATGTTATTTTTTGTTTTTTGATTATAGCTGCTCTTCCTGGGATGAGATGATATCTCATTTTGGTTTTTCTTTGCTTTTCTCTGATACTTAGGTATATTGATCATGAGATCGTTAGATGATGACTTTTCATCAGTTTGCAGTTTTTTGTGAGAAAGGCTATTTTATTGAATATGAAAATAGTAACTTCTATTTTGATTTCCATTTGTATAGATAATCATTTTCTTTCCCTTTATTTGCAGCCTGTATGATCTTTATAGATGAAATAAATTTCTTGTAGGCAAAATATTCTTGGGTCTTATTTTTTAATCTACTCAACCAGTCTAAATCTTTTAATTAGTGGAAATTAATCCATTTATACTCATGGATTTTATTGATGTGTAAAGATTCACTTCTGTCATTTGTTAATATTTTTCTCATTGTTTGGCATATTGTTTGTTCCTTTCTTTCTCTTATGTGTTTTTGTGGTTTAGTGGTCTTCTGCATTGGCAAGATTTCATTGCTATTTTATTGCTTTTGTGTGAGTTTTATATTTTCAGTTTATCTTCATAACACTAGTTTTCCTCTTGTCATATTTTTTGATGTAAGGCATCGTGAAGAATTTCCTATAGGGCAAGTCTGTGTCCTAAAATGACTTTTTAATCCATTATTTTTAAAATCCAATTTGCAATATTTTGTTGAGGAGTTGTGTTTTTATTCAGTAGAATCACTGATCTATAATTTTCATTTCTTATAATTTTTAAAAATCTTATTTTATATTAGAATAATTCTGCTTGTAGAATTCTGCCTAAAAACATTAGTTATAAAGTACCTTCTTGCCAGATGTGGTGGCGCATGCCTATAATCCCAGCACTTGGGAGGCTGAGGCAGGAGGGTCATTGCAAGTTCAAGACCAGCTTGGGCTACAAAGAGAGCTCAAAGCCAACCTGAGATGCATAGTGAGACCCTGTCTCAAAAAGACAAAAAAATAATAATAATAAATATAAAGTACTTTTCCGTTTCTTTCTGGAAGAGATTGTAAAAAGCTGATGTCTTTTTTACATAAATGTTTAATATATTCCATCAGTAAAAGCTCCCAGAACTAATCATCTACTTTTATTATGTATCATTTTTACTGATTTTTTATTTAGTAGATGTAGGATAATTCACACTATCTCTTGCTCCATGTTTGAGTTTTAGTACTTTATGTTTTTCAAGATTTAATCCATTTCATCTTATTTATGAGATTTATAATCTTAGAGATAGTAATTGTGTTTCTTTTTCATTCTTTTAATAATTATGATGAAAAAAGTGATGACCCTCATAATCATGATGTATAAACTTCTTGCTGGTTTGCTGCATTCTGTTTCAGGATTTTTACTATGGAAAAGAAAAGAGAATGTATATACATATATATATGTATATATGTTCATATATATATATATGATATATACCTACAATATAGTTAAGAGAGTAATATAGGTAGTATCCCTTCATTGGAAAGAAAGATTGGTGTTAATATTGTTTGGACAATATTTCATGTCTATGTCTTATACTCTGTGTAACTACTATGAAGATAAAGATATGCAATCTATTAATTAATGTTACTGTCCCATTAATCTAGTATGAAACTTTTATTTCTATTTTTCTATTTATTTATATTTCTCTTTAAAATATTTACATTTAATTTATAAATGATTCCACTTTCATTCATGTATTGCCACAAGACAAAGTTATGTCTACTGTTTTCATTTTGGATGCAAATCTTTTTAATGATACCTCTTAAAATGGAGAGAAATGTACAATCTCGGACACATTAAATGAAAGAAATTTTGTTGAGCTTTCCTGACTTTTACCAACATAGGATGGAAAATCAGTGAGACTTTTGAAAGTAAATTTTCTGACTGACAATAGAAAGTCAGATAGTGAGAATATACAGTTCACCTATTTTTCTTCTAGTGGCAAACGGTATGCAAACGTTGAACATTTCTCTTTGCACCTGGAAATAAAGCCCAGGTGTACACAGTACGGTTGCTGAGGCTGCTGGATCATGTCATCTCATTTCCTGTTTTCCACTCTCCTATCCATCTCAAGACAACTGCTAGGGAATGAAGAAAATGGAAAACCAAAAAGTAAAGGCCCACGGGCTCCCATTTACATCTCGCTGGCCAGAACATAGTGAGAGTTCCACTACCTTCACACTGTTTTAGGAAACAGTTTCCTTTTTTTCTTTTTTCCTTTTCTTTTTCCTTCTTTTCTTTCTTTCTTTCTCTTTCTCTCTCTTTCTTTCTTTTTCTTTGAAGAAATAGCTTCTTAAAAAACAGAAGAAAGCACTGTCTTCAGAGATTTCTTCATCAGAGCGTAGTCTACAGTAATAACAGACCCTTACTGACAGATGTTAGTTTGAGCTGTCAAGTATGTACCGTTTGGAACTTGGACTTCTTCCATGAAAATATGTCAAGAAACTTAAGAGAAATGTTTTTGAGCACGGCATTCTCAGTCTGTTATCCCATAGAGATAAAGTATAATTAAGGTACAGAAAATATTCCATTGGGCACTTGATGTTTCTGTCCTCTGAGAAAGAGCCTGTCATTTTTATGCAGACACTAGAAATACAGGCCTGCAGAAAGGATTTAAATATCCTTTCTGTAAAATTGTGCAGGTTCTTCTCAGGTATAGTGAGTCCTCCCACAACGTGTCCATCTGGTAAGTGTCTCTATATCCACAGATATAGAATCAATTAGCAGATGAGGTTTAGGCAGCCTGTGAGAGAAAAATATTGGCTCTATTGAGAAGGTATTTTGTTGCTTTAGAGGAAACTTCCAGCTCTAATGGTCCTATTCAGTCAAGAAAATTATTTTGTGTATAGTGTACTGATAAATTTCGTTCTCTACATATACAGTTGTTTAATTTCTGAGTCATAAAATGAGCCAATTTTTTGTAAGTAAATATCAATTTATTTTAACTTTGCATTTGTTCATCTCAATTCAGTGAAATTCACTGACTAGCTGTATCAATATTCAGGATACATACAGAATGTTTCCTAGAGATTTTATACACTTCTTATTCCTAACAATAAGGGAAATGATAATTTTGAACTTTATACTGTTATTCAATTTACTAATGTTTTTTCTGTCACCTTCAGAAAATATAATTGCTATTGATGTAAGTTACTTTTATGTTTTTCAGAATTCAAAAAGCAGTTACAGAATATTTAGAATGAAATAAAATTCTACTTAAACATTTAATCTCAGTGAGAGCAACCTCACATTGTAACAAAACACCTACTGGCAAATTTTCTTCCAGCTTATTTTCTGTTCTTACTTAATTTCACAATTGTAAACTAATGGTTTTTACTTTCATCCTGTGTTCTGCCAAGTGGGTCATATCTGATGTGAGAAATGAGATGATAAAGCTGCTATTTGCTATTTGCTATTAAAAGTTTTAATAATGAGATTATGTTTCTTTCCCAATTTTAGGCTCTCACAGAACTAAGAGTACAATTGTCAGTATCTGGGCAGATAAAGTATTTGTGTTCATTAATACTTTCTCTTCGTGTTACTACTTCTAAAATATACCTTCCCATGCATTTACTAACAGATATTCTTGAAACTCATTTTGTTTAGAAGTATCTGGGCAGCTGAAATGCATCTTTCCCTGGCTTCAGTGATTAAAATTCAGTCTACTCACAAAGTATATCCTTTTTTGTACTTTATACTCAGACTGTGTCTTTTAATGCACTTAACATGAACAGACAATTACTATCCTGACTACATTCCTTGGGACTAAGTTACAAAGAATATGGTGAGGGAAAAAAATCAAGATGTTTGTCAGGAATTAGTCTTGACTTATTTCATTGATGGGTTAATCAGAATATCAGATTCTCCTGCAGGTTCATTTACGTTTCCTAGTAATGACAACTCAGTATCTAAGCAGAAGCACCTCTGGGCTTCCTCTCTTTATTTTAAAAGATCACTATGCTTTCCTGATAATTTATTTTGAATATTGGTGATGTAAATATTATAGCTGCAGGTGTGAAACAAGAGCTGAACTTACATCCTTTTAATTTACTAAACAGAAAAAAGAAAAAATTTTACCATGTTTCTCAGATATAGAGGTTCACTTCACTTACCCGAATACTCTCCAGGTTTTTCTTGTTCATAGTCCTGGAGAGCATACATTTTGGAGCAACCGTGCAAGGAGCTCCCAGCATGAGTATGGTGCTATTTTCAGCTTCATTCACAAATTGGCCACTTCTCCCTAGTGCTTTGTATAGTTTTCCATTCAAAATTGTACTACAGGATACAGTGTACTTCACACTTTCCCATCAGTTTCAAATCCACTTGCCTGACACAAATCCTTCTCATTCCCCAGAGTGTCCGGCACTCTACATCAAAAGCTGGAAATAAATTGTGTTATTTTTTACATCAGTTCAGTGCTAAGTGATGGAAATAGTTACCTTGTGGATCACAAGACAAAACAAATTAAACCTTTTATCCTTCACCCTGAAAAGAGTCCACCCACTGGCCACAAGCACCCCATAAAAGTGGGCTCTACATAGGCATTTTTTTCCTTCCTCTCCACTCTCCACATTCATCCAAACCACAAGATCCTGAGCACTGGCCTGAACATTAGTTCATAGTTAGGAAGCCAATTTGGTAATAATCTGTGTCACAAGATTGTGCCTCATTAGGTGAAATACAGGATGATACAGATTTCAATGTAATTGTTTCCTTACTCCACATAATAAAAATTCTTGACTGTTATCTTTTCCTTGAAAAGACGCCAGCCTCCACTATCACCTCTAATAAGTGAGTATTTAGATTTCTCCTTGAGAATTTATGCTCCATGTGTTTGTTTGCCTTCTCATTTCCCACTTAGCTTTTCCTCTTTTCTTCAACATGGCCCCTCTGCATGGGACTTACTTCAGACATCATGTTATATTTCACTCCTTATGTACAAAAAGTCAAGCGCCCCTCAAGGAGGCCTTTTCCAGTTTGCTAGGTTAGTCCATCCAAGTCCCATCTCAGCATACTCACTCCTAAAAGCCATATTTCTGCCAAGTAAAGAACATTTGTTCTGTCTCCTGCTCTCTCAGGCCAATGATGGTGATCTTTTCAGAGCTTTCAATGATAACAACAGCCCACTTTGACACATATGCTATAGGTTTGCTATCAGTGTCCTAGATGATAGTGTTGAGCATGATGAGACACGGATAGTAAAAGTCATGCTACAGGATCTCCTTGAACTTACTTTTTTTTTTCTTTTTCTTGAACTTATTTTTATGAGGCATTTACATTCACCAGAATACTACCTGTTTAAAAGATCCATTAGCCCAGAAAGACCTATATAACTTTCTTTGTGGAACTTACTATGTAATATGTAAATAATTTAAACTATATGCATTTGTTTGTATGTTTTATATAGCTGAATATGAGACAATAGTTAGTAGGATGATTAGAGGAATATTTTCTGTGATGTCTCTAGGCACAGCTTTGAGGAAGGTAGGTAGTGCGTATCATTATATGAAATCTTCCCATTCTCCTTGAAGTATATTCTGCCTAAAGGAAGCTATTTTTTTCTGTTTCTCCTAAGGAATCTTATTTTCAGGAAGATAAGGTTTCCCTGTAGTTTAAAATTAATGATCTACTGAAGCTGTTATTTACTTAGTATTGTTACGCATTCATAGCATCTTATACTCTTGACTTTACTAAAGCACCTAGGTTTGCAGAATTTCACTATTTGAAGTCATGCTGAAAATTTTATAGTACAGTACCCAGATATAGATATGACCAAAACATGTGACTTGGACAGTTTATACTGCTGTGTGTTTATAAGACTCACATATTGCAATTGAATTAAACAAAATGAACTCAAAACTTGTATTTTACAGAAATAACAGGAAAAAATAATTTTTGATTAATTCTTCAGTGTTCGTTCTTAAATGATAATATACCTATTTATAGTTATTATTTAAAAATTTATTAGTGTATGTTTTATCCTATAAGAAATAAATACACAAAAACCGACATTACTGTTACAAGTTCACAAAAGTCATAGAATAATATTTAGGGCTGCAGGTTAGTGATCATGTGTGTTACAAAAAGTTGCAGACAAGTAGAACGTTGATTAATAATTTACTGTTTTCTTCTGATATTATTATGAGACAAACCAAAACATTTTGACTGTATTAAAGTAAATTCTTTTACTGATCATTACTTTGCTAAAATTGAACTTATATCCTTTTCTTTTTCTCTCTTCATTGACTTGTATACATTGAAGCTAAGAAGGAAAACAAGCCCATATTTTATACAAAAATTCATGAGGAAGAGAAATACTTACTTAACAAAGATTGCATTAGTGTCCAGAATACAGTCACTTAATCACATGAAATTTAACTGTTCTCATAACGGTATAGAAGTTTTTCCAGAAGAGCTATTTTTTCAAATGTTTTAAGCACTATTTTCCTCATCTTTGAATGTTTAAATGCTATCACATTTTTATTGATTTTTAACATTGCTGCTTCCCCTTAGCATCTTACATTACAGAATCACATGGTTTAATAGCTTTAATATAATTAAGCCTTACATCTTTGACTTTCCGATTATAATACTTTTTTATTATATGACTGGAAAGATTTTTATAATACTAAGTAAAATTCATGTGTGAAAATTGAATTAAAGTAATAAAGCATATTTCAGAAGAATTATCCAGCCAGTGCATCACTTTTAAAATTTTCTTGGATCGGTTTTAGGCTTGAGAATAGTAAATCTGGAGAAGTGTCGCTGCTTATGTGAAGGAGAAATGAAAGCTCAGAGTCCTACATAATCTATCTTTCAGGATTACTTTGGGTACTCATCTTTTAATTAAAATTTTAAAATAGAATAAACATAATGCATTTCTGTTCATGATTATATTTATTGCTTTTATTTGAAATTCCTGAATAGAAAAATATTGAACTATACTCTTGCTAATATTTGAACTCATCTGACATAGGCTATTCTATCATGATAATAAAAATGTGTCAAATGTATAATTACTGTGGAGAATTCAAACAAAAGTCCTAAAATTCCATCAGAGTTATCTGGAGAAGTATTACTCAAATTTTGTACTATTCTGGAAATTTTTGTATTTCTTTGTTCCAGGTAAGAACTTAGCTCATCAATTACTGAAGGAACTGCAAAAAATCTACCCAGTAACATATATGAATAACTGCAGGCTGATAGCGAACCTTTTGGGAAACATCATCATATGCCAGAATGCTTCCACATTTGGTACATATACTTAAGTTCCAGTCATGCATAAAACATCCAAGATATAGGTAGTCTTATTGTATATATCAGATGATTAAATTTCAGACTCAGAGTGAAAAAAAGGAACACAGTTATAAAATCAACAAGTCTGACTGCAGAGTTAATACTTACCAACCTTTGTTCTGTCCATATATTAAGAATACTTGGATTGGCAAAGAAACAAGAATAAATATAACACTGAAATAAAGCAACTCTGGGTACGACCAACCGGTGGGAGGGTCAATACGAAAGCCTTGCAATGACTTGCATGATCTAGGCATGACGGGAAATGTTGAGACAGAGAGAGTTGAATGGCTTTCAGATGCTATGAGGGAGAATTGAGATTTTAAGTGGAATAGGGATGCACCAAGAAAAATGTACTCATTTTTGTGATGACATCAGTGTCAGCTGATATTGATGAAGGAGTTTCTACCTGTAATAAAGTATTTTTGCTTTTCTCTTCAGACATTCATTGTATGCATCTTTCCATGTAAAATGAATGTGAACAAGGAATTGTCCAATAATATTAACATCACAATCACATTTTATTTTCAGTTTATGATTGGGGTCTCAGGCAATGTCATCCTTCTTCTCTTCCACATCGTTGTGTTTGTTGTAGGGCACAGGCCCAGACTCACTGACCTGCCTATTGGCCTCTTGGCCCTAAACCACCTAATGACGATGCTAACCACAGGATTCATAACTGGAGACATTTTTACCTCTCAAGGGGGGTTTTGGAATGATATTACATGTAAATCAGTTATCTACTTGAACAGGTCGATGAGGGGGCTCTCCATGTGTATCACCTGCCATCTGAGTGTCCTTCAGGCTATCACGCTCAGCCCCAGAAGCTCTTGTTTGGCAAAGTTAAAACACGAATCCTCATGTCACAGCCTGTGTTCCCTTCTTTTCTTTTGGCTGTTATATATATCCATTAGCAGTCACCTTTTTATCTCCATCACTGCTAGTACCAATTTAACTTCAGAAAATATTTTGTATGTCAGTAAGTCCTGTTCTCTTTTACCCATGAACTATTTACTCTGGCACATAGTTTTCACATTATTGACCATCAGAGATATGTTCTTTATAGGAATTGTGTCCCTCTCAGGTGGATACATAGTGATTCTCTTGTGGAGGCATAAAAAACAGTCCCAGCATCTTCACAGGAACAAAGTTTCTCCAAAAGCATCCCCAGAACAAAGGGCCACTTGGACCATTCTGCTGCTTATGTGTCTCTTTGTAGTTATGACCAGTTTGGACATTATGTCTCACTCAAGAATTGTGTTGAATAATAATCCAGTAATATATTGTATTCAAATTTTTGTGGTCCATGGCTATGCCACAGTCAGTCCTTTAGTATTCATTACTACTGAAAAACGTATCATTAATATTTTGAGACTCATGTGTGGAAGAAAATAAATACGTGGTTATCAGTGATGGGTAAATATCCTCAAAATAAACAAATGTACTTGCTTCAGTGTACTGTTATGGTTTGTGTTCGGATGTCCCCCCAAACCTCATGCAATCATAGACCTTTTTTGAAGGTGGCTGAATGTAGAGTGTGCGATTGATTTGTAGTGCAGTACTGGGACTAAGGCTGCTGGGATTAAGGGTTGATGATTTCTGAATCATTCCACTGATTGTATTGGCACCATCCTGATCCTGGTAGACTGGAGAAAATGTTAGAGAAAGAAAGTTGCTTTCTCTCTCTCTCTCTCTCTCTCTCTCTCTCTCTCTCTCTTTCTCTCTCTATCTCTCTCGCTCTCTCTCTCTCCTCCCTCCCTTATTGCCTTGCTATTTTCAGCTGCCATGAACTGTTGTACTCTTACCATGTGCAACCCTGTCTTGGAGCCAGATGATCAGGGACTAAAAACTCTACCAACTGAGCTAAAAAAAATCTTTTACCCTTTAATTTTGGGTGTTGTGTATTTTGTCTCAGCAACAAGAGAAAAGTAGCTAAGACATATACCTAATCACAGAATGTAAGTAATGCTCTTTGGTTTAAATGAACACATGGAGTTCTTTGTGTTATACTTATGTATGGCAAGTACATAACAGAAAATTAGACCACATGCCTCTCTGAGATATAACATGGGTTTCATATTTTTCACTGGATCAATAAAATGAAACCTGTGAGATGGGTCTCATTTTCATGGCCTCAGTTAACCTACATTATTTACCAATATGAGAAAGGTTAGGTCATTCTTTAATGTTAATTGCCTTATTTATTTGTAATTTGTCAAACTAGAAATGTAACTGTGTATTAACAAATATAATCATATGATTAGAAAATACACACACCAAAATAACTTCATACAAGGAACTATTCCTTAGTATACCCATGTTCATAATACCATGTTTTGCAAGTGTCAAACCTAGAAACAACCCAGTGTCTATAATCATAAGAATGTATAAGCAAAATGTAACTCTGAAACACACTGGAATACTGTTTAACCTTAACTATGAAAGAACATTCTGGCATGTAGTACTATATAGATGATCCCTGAAGCTACAATATTGAAATAAGTAATTCACAACAGGAAAAAATTTGGAAGAATCCTTTTATAAGAGATAAATTTACAAGTAGTCCAAATGATAGAGATAGAAAATAGAATGATATTCCAGACAGTCAGCGAAGAGGACACTGGGGAGTTCTTGTTTGATGGACACAGTTTCCGTTCAGGAAAAAGAGAAAGTGCTAGAGATATACAATGATGATGGTTGTAACATAGTATTAATGGCACTCTACTCTACACTCAACAATGCTCCAAATGGTTGGGGTTTATGCTGTGTGTATTTTATCATAATAAAATGTTTTCAGTTATTAATTGTGGAAAATATTGTTCCTAAAATTTGAAAGTCAAGTGACACATTTTCAACTGTCAAAATGTAATTTTTCAAGTTTAAAAAATACAATAAAAATTTCCAAATAATTATTTGAAGGTTGATATCTAAAAGTATAAGTCTTATTCCTGATCTTTTAGAAGACCAAAAAAGCACTTCATATGGACTCAGGTTTTTACAATTGTGTGCTGCTCAGCCTTTAAGAAAGAGTTTTAGTTTTGCTTTAAGAAGCACCAGTATTATATTTCCTGGGTGCATGTTATGTTTGTGGTCCAAATAAAAAAATTCAAATGTTATACAAGACAAGTTAAATTACTTATTATAGTTATGAATTACTGCCATGAAAAGTATGTACATTTACTACTCTTTTTAAAAAATCAAATAAAAATACTACCTGGTATATCTTACATAGGTAATAGAACTATGTCATTCAATTTTTCAAATGAATAACTCAGGAAAACATTATAAAATTAAATATAAATTATATATTATCATTGAGTATTTCAGTGTTTATATTTTGATATTAGAATTATTTGGAGTGTGACTTAAAAAAAGTGGGCGACAAGAGCAGGCAATTTAGATAAAAATTAAGTTACGTGTACTTTCTAAATTTTACATTCATCAAAATTCCCAATGACAAGTCTTATATAAACAAAATATGGATATTCAGCTAGCCGACATGACAGATATTATATGTGTTAAAATGTCAAGAATGTAGAAAACAATTAACAAATGTGTGAAAGACAGTCACTTCGAAATTATTCAGATGAAAAGATTTAGTTTAACATCACAAGTCATTAAGAAAATAAATTAGAAGAACAATTAGAGGCCACTATTCTGTCATTAGAATAGCATTATCAGTGACTATTAGTGGGACTGAAAAATTATACAACAATTTGGGAAAACAGTGTAATAATTTTTATCTTAACATGCAATTATCATTTATTAAAAAATAAAAGTGTTGAGGATGGAAATTAGTGCAAAATGTCTGGGTTCAAACCAGAATACAACAAAAAAAGACTATAGGGAATATAAAGAAAACATTAGAGCTGTCAAAATTGAGATGGGTTTATTTGCACCATCCTTACCAAAAATTAAAACCAAGAGCTTATAAAAGGCATATATATATATGCCTTATATAAGGCATATATATATATATACATATATATATATATATATATATATATATATATATATGCTTGACTAAATTATCAGAAAAGATGATCAAAATCATAAGATGCTCATGCATCCATTTAAACTTAACTTAAGAGAACTACCATTAAAACATTCAGAGCTTAAGATGTTCCCATTAACAACACAAGGACAATACAAACCTGTGTATATTATGATAATCCAAAAAAAATAAATTAAGTATGCACAATGAATTACACTGGTCTTCCTGTACTATTTGCTTGTGAAATATACAACTGACTTCATTGATGCAAGAAAACCAACTATTAAACTGGATCAACACACACTGCTCATAACACAGATTGCTATATGGACTTTAATTTAATTTACTTTCTTTTGAAGACATCAAACACTATATCATTCTTTCACTTAATACAAAAATATCTAAATATAGCTAAGCATTTAGTGCAATGAATTGTGTTTGACCCTCTAGGGTCACTAGATAAAAAATAATGAGGTACTTGTGCCTCATGAAACAAAATACTGCATTCATTCTTGATAATTCTTACAATGTATCATTAGCTTTACTCAAGTTAAGACCCACATTATTAGCAGAATGAAACTTAAGGTTGATCTTATTTACAGTTGGTGTACTTGCCTCCTGCTACATAAAGTTGTGTTTGATTTACATACTGTTGTTTGATTTACATACTGTTGAAACAGGGCTCCTTATGATTTCTTGCTCTTTGTACTGTTATAGAGGGTTTGGTTTCAATGTACATGTTGATGAGCTGCCTGAGAGTCATTACTAAAAGATGGGCATGATAAGATGATAAGAACATTTAGGCACCTGATGGTAGAGGTTATCATCCCTGAGAAAAACTAGGGATTTGACATCATGTCCCTGAAATGCCCCTTTAACATTACCAAGACTCTTGGCAAATCAAAGAGACATTTTAAGTACTATGACACAAGAAAATCTGAATCAGTGTATCTAAAGAACACTAGGAAAACTATTGTTATCTGTAAGAATTGCCTTGTTTCTATGTGCTAAGTCAGTCATTTCTTGGAATTTTAGTTCATAAAATTACATAAAATCCAGAAACAAAAGCAAAAACAAACCCTTAGTGATGTCACTGCTATGTAGCTTAATCTATAAAGTCTTTTGCTAACAAGTGATTCATATTAACAGGCTACCAAAAACCAGGTAAGTAGCACTGTCAGGTATGTGTTCCGCATGGATTTTGCAAAGTATTATTCTTACTAAGTATGCAGCCCTATGGGATTTACCCTGCAGTCCTGTGGCTGTGTACTTCCTGCACACACACACACACACACACACACACACACACACACACACACACCGTGGAATTTGCCAAGCCATGTACGTGGCCCCCTGTGAACCAACCAAGTAGTGCTTTTGAAACAATACCCACATCTTGTGGACCTTCTCTCACTAGTAAGCTGAAATTAACCCTTTACTTATCTTTTAATGCCTGTTGGTAAATCTTAGTCTTATTTCTCTCAATCTATATCCCGAATTTTCTTCAGTCTTTTGCAACCTACTCCACTGCTCCAAAACATCTGAACTTTGGACAAGGTGCCTTCTAACTTGTGAGAATACAAATATCTATTGTTTCAAGACACCTAATTTGTGTTGATTTGTTACAGTAGACCTGGGTGTCTAATGCAAGTGTTTTCCTTATGTATGATTTATCTTGGATATAATAAAATGTGATTCATTGATCAAAACTTAATTATATTTATAGTATTATAGGTTTTATCTGCACAATTTTTGAGTGACTTGAGAATTTTAACTTCTGTCAATGTAATTGGTCAGTTTGCTGGGGTTTCTTTCTTTTTTCTTTTTTTGATATCAGAATCAAACTCAGACCCTTGCACTTACCAGGCAAGTGCTATCGCTGAGCTACATCCATGGCCCTGTCACTTTGAGTTAATTCATACAAATTCACTCAGGAAGATTTTTCTACTACAAAACAAAGAGGTAACTTTAGTGAGGACCTTTCTGCATTTATTACATACTGAGAGGAATAATTCTTCTACAAATTTCTTGATATGAAGTTTGTTGTAACAGAAAGTTGGTCTCAGTGGTTACTTTCTAACAAGCTTGCTTTTGCATGGGTTTAGGGGAAATTTTCCTTCATTATTATTTTCCACTGCATAATTTCTCGGATCTGTGTCAAAACAATTTTCAAATGTACTCAAATAGTAGGAGACAATTTTCTTGTAATACTTAGTTTTCTTTTTTTTAATTTTTATTTTGAAGGTAGTAGAATACAACAGAACAAGGCAGAATAAAGCCAACTGAGACAGTGTAGTGAAATTGGTACAGAACTTCACAGCAGGTTACTGGGAGAACAGTAATAGGTATCACAGTATTTCTTATTATTTTCACAATAGTTGTTCTTTCAATCATGTATATCTTAATAAAATGAAATACAGAACATTATAGAACTTACCAAAACAGAATATTGAATAGAGCAGTACCATTAATCAGAATAAAGCAAAACAGTAATAAAAATATTTGCCTTCAAAGAGATGGTAGAAGGAAATCCCCCTTATTAGCTATGGTCAACCTCCCAGGAGATGCTCAGATTCTGGTTCCCATTTGCTGATGGGGGACCAGAGAAAGCCGGTAGGGGAAGTGGGATGATTGACTCTCCATTCGTGCACCAGTAGGCTTACTATTGCTTAGCAGGGAGGCAGGCTGGTTGTTTTGTTTCCCAGCATCCTAAGTTCCAACATGGCATGGATCTCAGGAGACGCTGGTGGTTCTCCCCTTGGAGGGGCCACAGCCTGCCATACAACAGCTGCTTACCAGGGAGGGAAGCTGCTTGCTTGGTTTCCCAGCATCCTAAGTTCCAACATGGTGTGGATCTCTGGAGACACTGGTGGTTCTAGTAAAGCTGTTTCCTGATTTTGCTATCCTCATTCCCTTTTTACGCAGTCAAGGTTTTAGTGAAGATGAATGGAGCTGAGGCTAAGTATTCCTCTGATTACTCAATAAATTATTGAAAAATCATTTTTGTGTGAATATTCATATAAACAACAAAGGAATAACTGTTCAGAAGTTGTGGTTGTGCATTTGATACCTATATTGTGGCTGATCTCCCAGTATGAGATATGTCTAAAGGGTACATGACCACTTCCCTAAGTGAACAAGTACCTGTCATAAGGCAATTGGGGCACAAATGAACCATTTAGAGAAGGTAGCATTTGTGTGATTTCAAATGCAGTTTTTCCTTATAAAGAAAGACACTGCATTAAAATTAAGAAGGAGGAGAACAAAATGAAAGAGGCAGTTTATCCAGAATAGTCATAAATCATAAGGAGTATCTCTCAGAATAGAAGAACAAAAAATAAATAGTTAAGGTTAATAGAAGGCAGAATAAGAATTCTGGAGAAAATCTAGTCCACAAAAGCAAAAAGAACACTAGTTACAATGGTCCAAATCTACTCTTTCAGAGTTCTAGCAATAACCAAAAATTTTTGACAATCCAGAGTATTTATTTATCTTGTAAGAAAGGCATAACTGGGGTTTCAAGCTTGACTTAACTTGGTTCCTTTATCCCTTTCTGCATGTTACTTTTGACAGTAAAGGTCCAAATTTCATGGTGAAATTTTGTGTTCTAGCAGGCACTACTGGAAACTCAGAATAGGAGTGAATTGTTTCAGAAAACTGGCAATAATATGTCCAGTTCGTCCTAAATTACCTAAGAAAACTTTTCCATTGTTTTATTTTCACTTCACCTAACTCATATTTCAGCCAGTGGGCCATTTATCCAAGATCATTTGTCAGAAACAGTCAGTGAGTGTGGCAAACATTCATGTTTCAATTCTGAGATGATGATCACCCATAGGGGGAAAAAAGCAAGCAAATCAGAAAGTATTTTTAAAAAAGAACCCGAGAAATGAATTGTTCACAGGAGTCCTTGATGGAAAATGTAGGTACGATGGAAAGAACTTCCATAGTGATAATCTTTCACCTGTGGCTGAATATAATGTTTGGTAGAGGTAGGAAATGACACCTAAATTAGGGGTGTGAACTTTCTCCCCAAGTATCCAGCATCAACACAAACAGCATCCCTCAGCAATCTAAAAGACTTAGTAATTCTATGCTTTAACACAATTTGTAATTAGTAGTTGGCTATAACAAGAGAAATAGATTTATGTGGCTAGAAATGAGAAAAATACATACTGGCAGTACAAACATTCCCACATTGTAGAGACTACTATTGTTAATTCTCTGGCTGAGTTTCCTCTCATTATCCTTAATCAGAAAAAGAATATAAAGTTGCTGTCTTTACATTTTTTCTTCCTATTATCCCATAACTCATTTGATTGTCTTTTTTTCCTACCCTCCAAAGACACTGGTTCCACGAAGAGCTTCAGTAAACTCCATTGTGACACATTCAATAATCATTTCTTGATTAGGCTCTTGCTTACTTTCTGAGTGGTCTTCAACACAAAAGGCTTAAAGAAATCATCTTTTCTCGAAAATACATACCATTTCTGCACCTTTTCATTTCCCCAACTGCTCTGGCTCCTTCATGCACTTCTTCCTAAGTGCATTTCTAAATACTAGTATGACACAGGCTCAAAGAAAGGCTCTCTCCATGCTCTCTCTCTCTCTCTCAATCTCTCTCTCTCTGTCTCTCTCTGTCTCTCTCTCTGTCTGTCTCTCTCTCTCTCTCTCTCTCTCTCTCTCTCTCTCTCTCTCTCTCTGTCTCTCCCTCTGCTCTACAACTGATGATCTTGCCTCCTAAATGGGCATCTACTTCCCTATCCTTTCCTCAAGATGCAGATCTTTCCACTTGGATACATACTAAAGCATTTACCAATTCAAAACCAGAGTCACCTCAAGAAAGTTTAAATATTTTGTGACTCACATTTGTCCAGCAGACAGATGGTGATGGCTTATATGTAGATTACTCCTCAAAAGTCTCATATGTTCAAAGATGAGGCTCTTTAAATATGATTGGATCGTGCAGGCACTGTATTCACCAGTGGGCTGATCCATTAAGGAGTGCAGTTAGGAATTAGGGTCTGACTGGAATAGGTGTGTGCCTGGGGCATCCTTTAGAGGATATATCTCCGTCCCTAGCATCCCTCCGCCCCAAGCTAAGGAGCTGCTGTGAGAAAAGCAGCTTTCCTCTGCCAGAGCTGTTGATCATGCTGCTTCGGTTTTGGAGCCAGCAAGTCACAGACTAAATCCCTTGAAAATAGTGAGCCAAATTAAACTTTACTTCCTTTAAATTATGAGTTTGGTGTTTTGTTCCAACAATGGTAAAGTGAATAATATAGTGTCTTTAATCCCATAGGTTGCACAAACTAAAAATTCAGGAAATGTCCTCAGTCCCTTAACCCTCATGTCTATCCAGCAGCAAGGCCTCCTTATTCTAAGGTCAAAAATATGTACAAATCCTACCACTTTTATTACTCAAAATTAAATTTTGAAATTCTTAACTCATGTTTTATATACATTACTTCCATTACAATCTTGAGCTTGTTTTAAACCAAAAATATGTGAAAAGACTTCTCATGGTGCCCATGTACTCCTAAAACTGGAATGACATTTTTTTTGTGTGTCTTTTTCCTTTTTATCGGTACCGGGGATTGAACTCACGACTGCCTGCTTGCAAGACAGGCACTTATGCCACTGAGCTAAATCCCCAGCCCCCTGGAATGACATTTTTATTGTTTTTTAAACCTTTTATTGACTTCTTACCTTTTTACTGAAAAATTTTCACATTCAGTTTCAAAGTCTCATAAAAACAAACACACACCTATAATTTCACATTTTCTTCTTCTTCTTCTTCTTCTTCTTCTTCTTCTTCTTCTTCTTCTTCTTCTTCTTCTTCTTCTTCTTCTTCCTCTTCTTCTTCTTCTTTTTATGAGTCAGGGTCTCATTATGCAGTTCAAGCTGGCCTTGAACTCACTTTGTAGTCTCAAACTCATAATGACCCTCCTGCCTCAGCCTCCTGAGTGCTGGGATTTTCACCTTTTCTACAGTCAGTCACTTGGTATGCCCTTCTGATTCAGAGTCTCATGAGGATGCAAGTAAGGTTTTTGCTAGTGATACAGTCATTTCTAGTCCTACTGTGTCAGAATCCCCTTCAGACTGTACCTCAGTCAATGTTTACTGGCATTATTTCATCCTTTTTTTCCTATATTTTCTTTTTAAGAGGAAAAGCAGAAAAACAAAAAAGCAAATAAACCATCAAAAACAATAACAATAGCAAAATGACAACAACAACAGACAATAGTGATTTAGGATTTCAAAACAGGATGACAGGCATTTAACAATGATTGTTACATTGCTTATTGTTATCTTCAAAATAGTTGCTGGAGTCATTATTTCATCCTTTACAAGCTGTTGACTAGATCCTTCATTCTTTGTAGGCTGCTGATCAGAGGCCGTGCTTGGTCCCTTGTAGGCGGCCTCATCTGTGAGAGCAAGCAGATGAGGAGAGCCACAGAAAGAACCCCACAAGATCTAAGTTAATATCTTTCCTAAGTAAATATCAAAAATGACATCGCATCACTTTTACTTTACTCTCTTTAGTTGAAGGAAGAAAGTCACTCGTATAGCTCACATTTAAGGGTGAGGACTCCACAATATGTGAATACCAGGAGGCAGAGATCATTGGGAGCCATTCTGGAGCCACACGAGGCATCTATCTACTCAGCTCTAGTAACACCCTGGGATCATTGTGATTACTTAGAGGCTATTATTTATTTGTTTCTTTGTTTTATTCTACATCACAGAGTAATTTAAGACTTATACAAAAGCATTCAAATACAAAATACTTATATTTCACACCATTTCTACTACTTTTAACAATTTCTATCACAATAATACAAATGAATAGGACACTAACACTGGTAAAATACCACAAATGATAGCCCTATTCAAATATCATTATAATCTAATATCCTTTATCCATTACAGTATTTTGTTAAAAATCCTGCATTTTATTCATGAGTATTATTCCTTAGTTTCTAACAGTTCCACAATATTTCCTCTTCTTTTAATGACACAATAGTTCTGAACAGTACTGACCAGTTGTAACCCCCATCTCATAGGCTTTTCTGCCTAATGTGCTAATAAATTCTTTTGTCTTGGAAAAAACAACACAATTCTAAGTGAACCATATCAAAAGTTTCACATATAAAAATTTGTGAAATTGTATCTTGGTACCAAAAAAATGATACTGTAATGAATATTTTATTGATATGTAATTTTGAACTTTGGGGTGTATATCTTCAGTTTAGATTCTTAGAAGTAAGACTACTCTGCCAATAGGTTAGTCTGTAATTTTATCATATACTGTCAAATTTCCTCCCAGAAAGATACCATTTTGCATTCCCACCAGCAGTGGAAACATGTCCAATGTCATGCATTGAAACTAAACCTTTTCTAATATGAGAAATATTATCTCAGTAATATTGTCATTTCCATTTACATAACAGTAAAACATCATTTTTCCTGTTTTAATAGCAGTTTGGTGGGTTTTTAAGATTGTTTCCTATTTCATCTTTGTTACCTTGTCATTTTTCTTTTGTAATATTTAATTGAAACACAAAAGAAGCCTTGTACATTTTAATTGGGTAACTTGCAATGTTTAATATATGTATATATTCAGTAATGTTTAAGTCAGGTTAAATATAATCATGTCTTCCAACATTTATAACTTTGTGGTAAAATCATTCAAAAGGCATTTGAAATGTATACTGTATTACTGTCACATAGTCATCATACCGTACATAGCAACACAGAACATCTTGTCTGTAACTATAACTAAGAACTCACTGATAAACTTTCTCTCATCTCCACACACTCCTAATAGTCCCCAATCTCCAAAAACCCCTATTGTATTCCCTACTTCTAAGAGATCAAGTATTTTAAGTCCCATAGGAGTCAGATCACTTGTCTTTCTGAACCTGACTTATTTTATTAACACAGTATCTCTAATTCCACCAATATTGTGGCAAATGACAATTTTTTTCTAGAATTGAATAATATTTCATTATGCATACACATCACATTTTCTTTACCTGTTCATCAGTTGATAGTCACTTAAATTCTACTTCTAGGCTGTTGTGTTATTGCTACCATAAGTATGAAGGTGGATATGGGTCTTTGACATGTTGATTTCAGTTTCTTTGGATATGTACCAATGACAGTGATTTCCTTTTAGACAGAAGAACAAGAGGATTGGCATGTAAAACTAATTTATTAAGGACATTCTGTTACATGCCCATAAATGTAAATTTTAAAAGCTGAGGTAAACCAAACACAATTTCAACCATGCAGCATTATCCTTATGCTAAAAGGCATTCATCCATACAGGATGCCATTTCATTCATGCCTTGCCACAAGGCCAGTTTGTATCTACTATTTTGATTTTGGATGCAGATACATTCAGTGGTATCTCTTAAGAGGGGAAGAAGTATGCAACCTCTCACACTTTGAATAAAAGAAATTTTGTAGAGATAGCCTTACATTTATGTGCATAGGGTGGAAAATCAGTGAGACTTTTTGAAAGTAAATTTTTCTGATCAAGAACATAGAATCAAACAGTGAGGGAATGCAGTGCACTTCTTCTTCCTTTTAGTGCTAAGTGGTATACAAACACTGACAGTTTCCTTTGAACCTGGGAAAAAAGTCCAGGTATACGCAGTTTGGGGTGCTAAGGCTGCTGAACCACACCATCGTGCCACATGCTCATTTCCTGTTTTCCACTCTCCCATCCATCTCAAGACAACTGTCAGGGAATGAAGAAAATGGAAAACCAAAGAGGTAAAGGCCCACTGGCTCCACTTACATATCACTGGCCAGAACATACTGAGAGTTTCACTTCCTTCAAACTATTTGGGGAAATAGTTTCTTAAGTCAACCAAAAAACAGAAGGAAGCACTGTCCTCAGATATTTCTTCATCAGAGTTTAGTCTGCAAAAATAGCACTTACTGACGTATGTTGGTTTGAGCTGCCAGGTATGTGCACACACAGAGCTATGTGCCATGTGGTCACTGGTAAAGTGAATACCAAAACCTTTAGTGCTCCGGCTCTCTTAGGGAGCACTCACTGTGCACAAAGTACTTACTTCCTATTCCTTTATTGGACTGTCAAAATACCACTGGAAAATCAATCCTATCATTCTTTTCATGCAGATAGGTAAATGTTGTTTCTGAGAAGGTAAAAACTACTCCAGGCACCATAAATATAGAACAGAGTCATCGTTCTACTGTCTATTGTACCCATGCTACTCCAGAGGTAGTACTGGCTTCAAGAAGTGTTGTATGGGCTGGGGATTTAGCTCAGCGGCATAAGCGCCTGCCTTGCAAGCAGGCAGTCGTGAGTTCGATCCCTGGTACCGATAAAAAGGAAAAAGACAAAAAAAAAAAAAAAAAAAAAAAAAAAAAAGAAGTGTTGTATGTTGTGATTACATTTTAAAACATCCCTGAAAGTTTTTCCTAAATTTAAAGACTGACAGGTGTCATTGTGCTAGTATTATCTCACTTAAACCTTGCAATTAGCAAAAATAAATGCATTTTTCCCTTTATATTCAGAAAAACTAACACTTGCCTGCAGTCACATGGTAGGTTCATAGAAGTAGAGTGTGCATTTATGGCTCTCTACCTTCTCCAGAGAGCTGGCTTAGAATGAGAATAAAAAGCAGCTTACATAAAGCAGCCCCTCTGCTATAGCTATTCCCAGAAGTTACCCACCCCACCCCCGCCGTCCAAGGAATATGTTCCACATATTCCAGGTAGCACCTGAGTAATAATGGGATATGCCAGGGAGCAGACCCAAAGCCCAGCCTGCTGAAGGGCTGAGATGTGACTGTGGGCTTCCTCCTCCCCAGAGAAGCCCTGCCTAATTAAATATATATGTCAGAGTACTTGGCCAGCCACTTACGTTCTTGGTACATTTTCTCTTATGAAGGTGGACATTGAAACCAGTTTTGAATAGTAGCATCACTTTCCTCTGCATATTTCAATCTTCCTCAGGCCCATCCTTATGAAATATGTGTTAATAGGTTATGAAAGATGTTAATAGGTTTCAATTCTTGTATGTTCATTTACTTCCTCTTATGATTCCTATTCTATTGGAAATGACTGATATTTTCACATATTATATCTGGATTAACTTTTGATATATTATACTAGTTACTTAAGGAATTATTTTCTAATTCCAATACCTAGAACTATGATAAGTTTGCCTGAAATTTAGACTCTAGGTTATAAGATTACACTGTGTCGGCGCCTAACCATCTGCTTGCAGGGGAGGAGCTGGGCAGATCCGGAGTGCCTGCAGAAGCCCCTTCCTTTGTCTGAAGGAATGAATATTTCTGCAAGCAGGGAGGGATCACAGGTTCCTGAGGCACCTCAGCCTGTGGTGTGTGCCCAGCACAGTCTGCCCAAATCTCAGACTGTTCCGGAATCCCCAGGCTTCTGGGTGCAGTGAAGTGGAGCAGTGGGTTAGAGGCCACTATAGCCGCCTCCCCATCCCTCCCGGCTACACTTGGAGGTCTGCTGAGCTCCCAACGGATGGGTGGGCCTACACTATCCGCCGAGCCCAGCCGCGCCTAGCCATCTGCGTGCAGAGGAGGAACTGGGTGGACCCGGAGTGCCTGCAGAAGCCCCTTCCTTTGTCTGAAGGACTGAATATTTCTGCAAGCAGGGAGGGATCGCAGGTTCCTGAGGCACCTCAGCCTGTGATCCCGAGGAAGCTTTCAAATAACACTTGAAACACAGAAATATAGGAAAATGACAAAACGAAAGACCAAATTACAACCTCAAACCTCCAGCCCATCACAGGAAACCCTAGGAGCGATGCATACAGAAGAAAATATATCCCATCCACCTCATATATCGGACACAATAGCTACTGAAGTTGACAAGCAACTCCAAGAATCTTTAAAGAAATTCAAACTCGAAATAATCTCCCAGATAAAAGAAGAAATGATAAAAGAAATGAAAGAGATTATAAATATATCTAAAGAAAACACAGATAAAAAATTGGAGGAACTAAACAAAAAGATAGAATCCCTAGACGAGCAATATAAGAAACAAACAGAACACATAATGTAGATGCACAGAGATATACAGGAAATAAAAAACTCCACTGAAAGTTGTAAAAACTGCCTTAATCAAAGTGAAGATAGAATTGCAGACCTTGAAGACATGATTGCAGCTAGTGAACAGGAAAGTAAAGATCTTTTGAAAATAACAAGGAATCAGGAAACAACAATTCAACAACTGCAAGACGATGCAAAGAAGAATAACATAAGAATGATAGGGATTAATGAAAGAGAGGGAGACAACATAAAGGATGTTAGGAGGATATTTAGAGAAGTAATAGATGAAAATTTCCCAAGCATGAGATCAGAAACTGACATCAGGATCAGTGAAGCATATAGAACTCCAAACAGTCATAACCAAAATAAAACTACACCCAGACATATAATAATCACCATCCCAGAAATCCAACACAAGAATAGATTATTAAAAGCTGTCAGAGAGAAAAGACAGATCACTTATAAAGGAAAACCTATCAGAATCACAGCAGACTTCTCAGCACAAACGATAAAGTCCAGAAGAGCATGGAGTGAAGTATTCCAGATCCTAAAGCAAAATGATTTCCAACCAAGACTGATATATCCTGCAAAACTATCATTCAAAATAGATGGTGCAATACGATACTTCCATGACAAAGAACAGCTGAAGAGCTTCATGAACACCAAACCAACCCTGCAAAAAATATTGAAAGACAGTTTAGATACACAAAAGAAAAAACCACTAAGCAAAGCAAATAATTAAACAGAACAGAAAGATAAAGATGCAACAGCAGAGAGATAACATTCGTACAATTAACCAGCATTTAACAGTAATAACCATTAATGTAGATGGTCTCAATGCACCAATCAAAAGAATCAGACTAGCAGAATGGATCAAGAAACAAAATCCAACCATATGCTGTTTACAGGAAACCCATCTAACCCAGAAGGATACTCACAGACTGACAGTCAAAGGATGGAAAACAATTCTTCATGCAGCAGGAATCCAAAAGAAGGCAGGAGTAGCCATTCTGTTTGCAGACAGCGTGAACTTTAAACCAACAATGACCATAAAGGACAAAGAAGGTCACTACATACTTGTAAGGGGAAAACTCCAAGAGGAAGACATAACTATCTTAAATATATACGCAACAAACTCCAAAGCAACCAGTTATATAAAACAATTATTAACAGAAATGAAAACTCAAATTATCAGTAACACAATTGTAACAGGAGACCTTAACACGCCACTGACACCAAGGGACAGATCAACCAGACAGAAAATGAGCAAAGAAATAACAGAACTGAATCACACCTGTGAACAAATGGGTTTGATAGACATATACAGAATGTTCCACCCAACAACATCAGAATACACATTCTTCTCAGCAGTACATGGATCATTTTCTAAAATAGACCATATATTAGCTCACAGAACATATTTAAACAAGTGCAAAAGAGCTGAAATCATCCCTTGCATGTTATCGGATCATAGCGCTCTGAAATTAGAAATTAATGATAAAAGATACTGCAAAAATCCCACAAACACATGGAAACTGAATAACACACTCTTGAGTAATCAGTGGGTCACAGAAGAAATTAAAAAAGAAATCAAACAATACCTAAAAGAAAATGAAAATGCAGATACAACTTACTGGAATCTGTGGGATGCAATGAAAGCCGTCCTGAGAGGAAAATTTATTGCACTGAGTTCCCACATCAGGAAAACAGAACGAATACAAATAAATAACTTGATGCTACACCTCAAACAGCTAGAAAAAGAAGAGCAAGTCAAGCCCAAAGCCAAAAGAAGAGAGCAAATTATAAAAATCAGAGCAGAAATCAATGCAATAGAGACTAAGAAAACAATCCAAAGAATCAACGAATCAAAGAGTTGGTTCTTTGAAAGAATAAATAAAATTGATAAGCCCCTAGCCAAGCTTATTTAAAAAAGGGAAGAAAAAGCTCAAATTCATGCAATCAGAAATGAAAAAGGAGAAATCACGACAGACCCAATAGAAATACAGAAGATCATCAACACCTATTTCGAAAACCTCTACTCTCAAAAGTTTGATAACACAGAAGAAATAGACAGATTCTTAGAAGCATATGAAGTGCCAAAGCTAGATCAAGAGGATGTAAAACTGTTGAATAACCCAATCTCTGTTACTGAAATTGAAAATGTAATTAAGTCCTTACCCACCAAGAAGAGCCCAGGCCCAGATGGATTCACTACAGTATTCTACAAGAAATACAAAGAAGACCTAATGCCGACACTCCTCAAACTATTCAATGAAATTGAAAGGGAAGCAATCCTTCCTAAGTCATTCCTGGAAGCAAATATTACTCTAGTACCAAAACCTGAGAAAGACCCAACTAAAAAAGAGAACTATAGACCGATCTCTCTAATGAACACAGATGCAAAAATCTTCAATAAAATATTGGCAAATAGGATCCAGCAAGTCATCAAGAAGATTATACACCATGACCAAGTGGGATTCATCCCAGGAATGCAAGGATGGTTCAACATATGCAAATCAATAAATGTAATCCACAATATCAATAAAGCCAAAAATAAGAATCACATGATCATTTCTATAGATGCAGAAAAAGCCTTCGATAAGGTCCAACATTTATTCATGATAAAAACTTTACATAAAATTGGAATAGATGGTCTTTACCTCAATATAATAAAGGCCATTTATGACAAACCAACAGCCAGCATCATACTAAATGGCCAAAAATTGAAAGCCTTTACTTTAAAATCAGGCACAAGACAAGGATGTCCTTTATCACCACTCCTATTTAATATAGTACTGGAAGTACTAGCCAGAGCAATTAGGCAAGAAAGATAAATAAAAGGGGTAAAGATAGGAAAAGAAGAAGTTAACTTATCACTGTTTGCAGATGACATGATACTCTACATAGAAGACCCCCTAAACTCCATTGAAAGACTCTTAGATACAATAAATAAATTCAGTAATGTGGCTGGATACAAAATCAATACTCAGAAATCAATAGCATTCCTATACACAAACAACAAAATCACAAAATAAGAGAAACTTGACTATTCACATTAGCAAGCAAAAAAATGAAATATTTAGGAATTACTCTTACGAAAGAAGTGAAAGACTTATACAGTGAAAACTATAATACACTGAAAAAGGAAATTGAAGATGATCTCAGAAAATGGAAAGACATCCCTTGCTCATGGATAGGAAGAACAAACATTGTGAAGATGGCCATTCTCCCAAAACTCTTATACAGATTCAATGCAGTCCTAATAGAAATACCATCAACATACCTTATAGATCTAGAGAAATCACTCCTAAATTTCATCTGGAACCAGAAGTGACCTAGAATCGTAAAGGCAATTCTAAGCAGCAAAGACAAAGCAGGAGGCATCACAATCCCTGACTTGAAATTATACTACAAAGCAACAGTAGTAAAATCAACATGGTATTGGAATCAAAACAGAGCTGAAGATCAAAGAATAGATTAGAAGATACAACCACAACTACAAACACACTCAACCACCTTATCTTTGATAAAGGAGCCAAGCAGGTTTGCTGGAAGAACGACAGTCTCTTTAATAAATGGTGCTGGAAAAACTGGCTCTCCCCATTTGCCGAAAACTAAAGCTAGACCCATGTCTATCACCATGTACTAAATTAAAATCTAAATGGGTCAAAGATCTGAATATTAAAACAGAAACACTAAATCTATTGGAAGACAAATTGGGTAGAAACCTTGGAGACATAGGAGTAGGTAGAGAATTCATGAACAGGAATCAAACCGCACGGGAAATGCTTCCCAGAATCAGTAACTGGGACCACTTCTTATTAAAAAGTTTCTGCATGTCAAAAGAAATCTCCAGCATAGTGAAATGAAAACCCACAAACTGGGCAAAGATTTTAGTGAACTCTCTCTCAGACAAGGGCCTCTTGTCTAAAACATATAAAGAATTAAAGAAACTCAGACCTCCTAAATTCAAAGATCCAATCCAAAAATGGGCATCTGAGATGAATACGCAATTCTCAGATGAAGAAATGCAAATGGCAAGTAAATACATGAAAAAATGCTCATCATCATTGGTCATTAGAGAAATGCAAATTAAAAACACACTGAGATACCATCTCACTCCTGAAAGAATGGCCAGGATCAAGAAAACCAACAACAAATGCAGGAGAGGCTGTGGGGAAAATGGAACTCTCCTGCACTGTTGGTGGGAGTGTAGACTGGTATAGCCTTTATGGAGGTCTGTCTGGAGATTTCTCAAAAAGTTGGGATTGGAAATCCCATTTATTCTAGCTATTCCACTTCTAGGCATATTCCCAGAAGAACTGAAAGCATCATACCACAGTGATATATGTGCACCTATGTTTATAGCAGCACAATTTGTAATCGCCAGATCTTGGAAACAACCCAAGTGTCCATCAACTGAGGAATGGATAAAAAGTGTGGTATTTCTATACAATGGAGTATTATTCCGCTATAAAGAAGGATCACATTGAGATATTTATCAATAAATGGGCGCAGCTTGAGACCATACTCATAAGTGAAATAAATCAATCTCGCATGTATGAGTACCGAATAGTTTCCCTAATGTAAGTAATGATTCAAATATATAAAAATATGTGGTAATCATGATTCCCCATTAGGTGGCCTTGAAGCCTTGTAAAATTTTCACTTATTAATTAGAAAGGCTTTATTCTGGGCTTCTTGATATGGAAATATTTGAAGCTATAGTATATGAAGTTTTATCCAAATATTTCAAGGAAAAAGACAGACACTATGGTAACTACTACTCTTTAAAAAAAATTATTTAGTTATTTCTTATGTTTATTTTAATTAAGGGAAAAATTTAAAACATTAGGATATATAATAGTAACTCTTTTTGATTTCCTATTAACTTGTTTTAAAGTCCTATAATACTCCCACGATCTTGTTTTGACTGATTAGACTCTGTTCCATTCTGTGCGATAGTATCAAGTTTGAGGGTATAGGCAACTACTTTGAAGGCAATAAGATTCAGTAAGAAGCCCATTCTGGTTTGACTATTGTCTCCTTTGGAAGTCCTGTAATGTTTACAATGCCTAAGTTTTATTGGTCTTGTTCTCTACTGTTTTGTCCAACTTTATAATATCTAATGAGATAGACAATTCTTTTTAAGGAAACAAGAGAAACGTTGATAACCATTGTTAATTATCTTGTACTCTGTTCTACATCATGTGCTATGTCTATCCTTGGTTTTGACTGACAGCTTTGTTTTGCCATATATGACTTTATTCTCTCCCCCACCCCCAAAGTAATAAGAACTAAGGAGTAATAAAATCCAAAATGTGTAAATTTTGTTGTAAAAAAAGAGAGGGAGGAAAAAAAAAGAGCTGTAACGGATATAACAGCAAGTGTGTTTAGGGGTGTTAAATAGCTGACTATATTAATGTTTTTGGATCATTGAACACAGCTGTTTGCAGTCTCTCTGTTTGAATGTCTACTTTGTATTCTTTGATACTGTGATTTGAGCAACTATTTCCAAGATGATAATATGTTATCTATTAACAGGTGATTTCTTACTGTTATGTTTTTTTTTTGTAGTTCTGTATTATGTGTAACCTTACACTGCTTGGTTTTGTTTTGTGTTTTTCTCTTTTTCCTCTTAAATAAAATTAAAAAAAAAAAAAGAAATCACCAAGAGAGTGGATGGAAAATGCACAGAACGAGAAAGAATTTTAGCGAGCAGCCCCTCAGACAAAGAACTTACATCCAGAACCTATAAAGAAATGAAAAACATCAAGCCCCCCCCCAATTCAAAGATCCTCTCCAAAAATGAGCATCTTAGATGAACACACATTTCTCAGATGAAGGTATACAAATATCAAATAAATACATGAAGAAATGTTCACTATCACTGGTCATTCGAGAAGTGCAAATTAAAACAGCATTGAGATTTCATCTCGTTCTGGAAAGAATAGCTGCCATCAAGAAAACAGCTGCTAACAAATGTTAATGAGGCTCGGGGAAAATGGAACATTGCTCTACTGCTGATTAGAGTATAGACTGGTGCAGTCACTATGGAAACCACTATCGAGATTTCTCAGAAGACTAGAAGTTCCAGAAGAATTAAAAACATCATACCATAGTGATATATGCACACATGTTTATAGCAGCACAGTTTGTAATAGCTAAAATTATTGATGAAGAATAAATGCAAGGAAACAAATAATAAAAAAATCACATAACACCAGATTGTTACTAGTACTGAGTAGATAGTTACCTCATGTGGCTACAGAAAGGGTCTCTGTGATCACTGTCTCCTGGTATTTACATATCATGTAGTCCCATCCTTGAATGTGAGCTTGATTGAGTGACTTTCTTCAACTTAACAGAGTATGGTAAAAGTCATATGCTATCATTTTTGATATTTAATTAGGAAAGACTTTGGCTGATCTTTTGGTATTTCTGTGGCTCTCCTCACATGCTTGCTCTGGTACAGAAGCCATCTACCACAGAACCAAGCACCACCTCTGACCAGTATCTGCAAAGAATGAAGGGTTTCCATCAATAGCCTGCCAAGCATAAAACAATGCCAACAAATACTGAGTGTGCTACAGTAGGAAGAATATTCAGCTATCTTCTCATTCCACAGGCTGTATTCCTAAAGAAAGCAGCTAACATGAAGGCTATGACATGCTCTTTCACCACCAACAGTAGTGAGAGAAAGAAAGTAGAACAGCTATGACCAAAGTGTGATGTCTTGTTGGAAATATCTAGGTAGTAGCATACAGAGAAGATCAGTTGATCACAACAAGTATTGCACCTTGTCTACAGTAGTGCAATCAGTATTAACAATAGCATTAAAGATACTCTTAAAATGACAAAGTGTGATCACTAATACTTTACCACCTTTAACCATAGGCACAAAATTTGTACTTATATCACAAAATCTAAGGTAAATTGGCATACTATGTACAGTAAATATTTACTCAATAGAGCAATTTTGTATTCTTTGACTGCAAAACAATATGTATTCAGAATAATACATAGTTAACTGCTTTCAAATTCATCAGAGTAAATGGTACTCATATGGAAGTGTGAAGAAAAAGAGAAAATAAATGGGTTATGAAAACAAAGCAGCACAATATGTGAAGCTGGTAAGACTGCTATAAATAATCCTTTTATGGAGCTAAGGGAAATTAGTGATATTAGATAACCATAATAGAGAAGATCACCTAGGAATTTGAAATTATATTAGAGAATAAGACAATATACTAAAGGAACAAATTGAAATAGAAAACATGAGAAAAACGGAAAGAAATAGTAAAATGAAGGCCTGTTCAAATAAATAAAGTAATATTAAAGAAGGAGGGGAAAAAGTACATGGAAAACTCCAACCTGCATCGAAAGAAAAAAATCTAAAACATAATAATGCAGGAGAAAAAATTGGTTTAAATGAATGGAGAAAAAGACAGAATGTGAGAGAGAGACAGAGACAGACACATACACACACAGGGCGAAGGGAGAAAGAGAGAGAGTCAGAGACAGAGACAGAGACAAACAGAGAGATAGAGAGAGAGACCAAGACGAGAGGAATGTTTTCATCCATATCCAAGAGTCTTTAGTATTAGAAGTCACATTGCTCTTTGCCCCTCTTTATATTCCATGCATATATTTTGAATCCAGGTAGTGCAACATATCTCATTTATTCTTTATGCTTAAGATTTTTTCTTTTTGAGCAATCTTTACACTGTTTTCCTTAGCTACTATATCATTCTATATTTTCACCAACATGTCCAAAGAGTACTTTACCATAATCAAGTCATTCTTTTCTCTGTGCTCTTGCTAATACTTGTTATTCCTTTTTTTGTTGTGTCATAGTCATTCTAGTAAATGTAAGGTGAAATCTCACTGTGATTTCAATTTCAATTTCTGTTATGATCAGTTATGTTGAACACTTGTTCACATACATATTCTATGTATATCTTATTTGGAAACTGGTACTTTTAGGAATTTTGGCTTTTAAAAACATCATTTGGGTTCATAGGTTATCAAGTTTCTACATGTTTTGGATATTAAGTGTGTTTCAGGCACATGGTGTGCAATATTTCTTTGATTCCATGGGCTGGCTTTTATTGCCTTGATTGGGCCCAGATGGAAATTAGTGCACCTTATGCTGAATGGATGCTATCACAGGCCAGGAGCACCAGACATTGATTCACATGATCTTGAAACATCCCATGTAACCTGGGGTTGCCTGGAGACTGGATCTAGATGTCAGACAGATTCTCTGGCAGGTCTGGGATTTTGGTCATGTCGATGAGAGCTTGGATGTAGGGTCAAGTGAACTTGGGGTTCCAAGTACAGACCAAAACCATACCAGTGTTGCTTTGTATCCTTAATGAATGTCCCAACCAGCTTGTAGAAGATAACCTACAGACTCCCAACAGTGGCTCAGGTGTACCCAGGATCCAATATTGACTAATATACTGACTGATACAGTTATTGCTTCTTTATTCTGAGTCTGAGAAAGGATTGGTGGGAAGGAATATCCATCCCTGATCACTCCCCCCTAATGGTGTGCTGATGAAAAAGCTGCCAGCCTGCAGCCTCCTCTGTGTTTGGAGAGGAATCTATGAGATTAAGATCCTATATATTCCAGTTCTACTTATCCTGTGAGCTAGACTCTGCTTCATTGCTAGGCACCTTCCAGCTTTGGAGAACTGCTCAAAATGACTCTTCCCATGATGGGTAATTCTAGAAGTCCCAAAGTCCAGCCTTGCTGGACTGCTTCCCCTCTTTTAAACTCCTGTACGAATGTTTCATTTGATCTACAAGTCTCTTCTTTCAAGGTGATACTTGTGTAACAGGGTGTATGTCCCTTCTCTTCTCCCAATTACCTGTGTTATTAGTCTTCTCTGAGTCTCTCAGATGTAACTCCTTCTCTATTTAACCATGTTGAATCTCTCTATTTTTGGTTTTCTTGAGTCTGAGTATCTATTCTTCTCCCCTACATTTGAGATTTATTTTAGTCTTTGTTTCTTTTTTAATTTTAAAGTTGATAAAACTCAACAAAATAAAACATTAAATTCAATTAAAATGGAGCAGTAAAATTAGTACAGAACTTCAAAGCAGGATAATAGGAAAATGACAGTCGCTATTATAATGTATCTTGTTACCTTCACAGTACTTGTCCATTACATCAGATATAGCAAAATCAAATCGAATAAAAACAATAAAAACAAAACATTGAATAAAACAAAATGATCAGAAGAAAAAAAAACCAGTGAGAGAACAATATTGGATTTCAAAAACAAGATAGAAGGAAATCCCCCATATTTGCTATATTGCCTGCTGTTATCATCCCTATAGATGCTCAGACCACTGACCCCAAGTCTACAAAGTCAACCAAACAATCCAAGCATTCAGTTTCTTTTTATACCTCAGTTGTTATCAACTCAGTCTGTCTGCTGAACCAGCTGGTTGCTTAAGGGGGCGGCAGGGAGTTGGTGATCCTCAGCCCACGTGCTGGCAGGATGGGTGATGCTATCTGACTTTTCTGTCCTGGGCCCTGTGTGGGTAATGCGGCTTACCAGAAATACCCTTTCTTTCTTAAAATAAGTTTTGTTGCACTTTATCTTTCTCTATCCCTCTTGAATTTCATAATGTTACCTTGCTTCTATTGTCATAAATGTCCCCCAAGTTTCTTAGACTCTCTGTGTCTCTCTCTCTCTCTCTCTCTCTCTCTCTCTGTGTGTGTGTGTGTGTGTGTGTGTGTGTGTGTGTGTGTGTTTTGCTGGAGACTGACCCTAGGATCTTCACACTGAGGTTCATTTCCAGTATTTTTTGTTTGTATATTTCTCTTGGAAACAGGATCTCACTAAGTGGCTAAGTTGCCCATTCTGACTCCAACTTGTGATCTTTCTGTGTCATCCTCCAAGAGCACTCAGATTATAGTCATGCCCAACTACACACAGCTAAAATTCTATGGATTTTGACAAATACATAAATACAAATGTGTAAGAAGCCATCTCTCTTACAATACAGAACAGTTTATTTACCTTAAAAAGTTTCCCAAATGCATCCCCTTTTTTATTGAACAACCTCCCCTGAACCATCCTTCAAAATCTCTCATTCATTTTCTACTCCATGTTTCCTTTTAAAGAATATTATAGTAATGGAATACTAAAACATGTACTTTTGCATTATGGCTTCTTTCATTTGCCAAGATGCAATTAAGATTAATTTGTATTATTCAGTTAATTACTAGTCTACTATTCTCTTTTGATGAACAAGAATTCTTTGTATAGGACTACCATATTTGCTTATTCATTGTTTTGCTGGACTTCATTTTTATCCTTTTTTTTTTTTTTTTGTCTTTTTCGTTTTTATTGGTACCAGGGATCCAACTCACGACTGCCTGCTTGCAAGGTAGGCGCTTATGCTGCTGAGCTAAATCCCCAGCCCATTTTTATTCTTTATAATCTAGATTGATTACAAAATCATTGCTATAAATATGTGCCTACAAATTTTGTGTGGGTATCAGTTCACAGATAATTTGAGTATAACCTAGAGATGTAATTGCTACCTCAAATTATAATTATATGTTAAGAAAAGAAACTACTACACTGTTTTCCCAAAATGTCATATCACTTGGCAGTCCCACTCAATATGAAGGATTATGTCCTCTGATTTTCTTTTAATTTGTTTTCTTTTTTTTTACTTTATGTTAAAGACGGTAAAATACAACAAAACAAGACAGAACAAAACCAGTCACGACAATGCAGTGAAATTGGTGCAGAACTCAGAGCAGAATACCAGGATAACAGTAATAGGTACATTATTTTATCTTGTTATTTTCACAAAGCTGCCCAATTAATCAGCTGTAGCAAAATCAAACCAAAAATAGAACAGATTAAAACCAATCAAAACAGAATATTGAATAGAGTAAAACAATCAGAATAAAGCAAAACAGTGAAAATAATATTTTCCTTCAAAGACAAGATGAAGGAAATCTCCCATAGTTGCTATGTTTCATACTGTCATTCTCCAAAGAGATGCTCAGACCTCTCACCAAGTCAGCATAATCAACTAAACAATAGAAGCATTTAGTTGCTTTATATATGGTAGTTGCTATTAACTCCAGCTGACCTCGAAACCATCCAGTTGCTAATGGAGGGTGGGGAGAGGCACACCACAGGATGTTTGATTCTCAGCTCACAGGAGATGCTGACTTGTTCTCTCCCTGGCACACCTGCAGCTTGCACTGCTTACCAGGAAGGATGGCTTGTTGTTTTCTGGGTTTGTCCCCCAAGTTCCAGCATGGCTGATTCTCCTAATTTGTTTTCTTAATGACATGTGATATTAAATTAAATATTTTTAAAAGATATGCTCAGCAATCTATAGCAGAGACAGATAAGAAATAGATGATGATAAGAAAAGGGTGGAAATTGTGAATGATCAATATAGGAAAGAAATAGAATGTATGAAATGCATTCAATTAAATATCCTGGAAATAAAAAATTGCATTAAAATTTGGCAAAACCACTTGAACAAAACTGAAGACAGACTTTCAGATCTTGAAGACAGGATTATGGTTGGTGACCATGAAAGGAGAGATCTCTTAGAAATAACAAAAGACCAGGAAACAATTCAACAGTTACAAGACAATGCAAAGAAAAATAATATAAGAATAATTGGTGTAAATGACAAAGCAGGAGCCAACACAAATGACATAGAAAATTATTTGCAGAAGTAATAGCAGAAAATTTCCCAAGCATAGGAATAGAACTTTACATACAGAAAAGTGAGATATATAGAACCCCAAGTAGCCATATCCAAAATAAATCTACACTCAGACATACAATTGTTAAGATCCCAGAAATATAGCACAAGAACAGAATATTAAAAACTGTTAGAGAAAAGAAACACATCACTTATAAAAGGAAGCCCATTAGAATCAAATCAGACTTCTCAACAAAATTCTCAGTGCAAGAAGAGCTTGGAATGAAGTATTTCAAGTCTTAAAAGAAAACATCTTGAAAGATTGATGTATTCTGCTAAACCATCTCTCAAAATTAATGGAAAAATAAGATACTTCTACAACAAATTACAACTGAAGAAACCAAACCAACACTACAAAGGGTATCAAAAGATATTCTAGACAGAAACAAAAATAACATAGTTCTAAGAACAACAACAGAAAGAAGCCACAAGGCAGGACAATCAATTAAACAGAGGGGAAAAGTAGGGAACCAAGAGCAGGAAAATAACATGACAGAGACAAGCCAATACATATCAGTTATTACTATCAATGTAAATGGACTCAGTTCACCAATCAAAAGAAACAGACTGGAAAAATGGATCAAGAAACTATCCAACAATATGATACATACAAAAAACACATTCACCTCAAAAAGAAATTCATAGACTAAAAGTCAAAGGATAGAAGGTAATATTTCATGTAATAGGAACCCAGAAGAAAAGCAGGGGTAGCTATTCTGTTTGCAGACAATATGAAATTCAAATCAAGAATAATCTAAAGAGATAAAGAAGGAAAAACTCAAGTTAGGAACAAACCTCAAGAGGAAGAAATAATATATGTCCCAAATACACAAACACCCAACTATTTAGTATAAATATTAGTAGACATGAAACAACATGTAAACAATAACACAATGGTGAGGGACCCTATTGTCACAAAGAGACAGATCAACAAAACAAACATTAACAAAGAAATAATAGGGGCTGGGGATTTAGCTCAGTGGCATAAGCGCCTGCTTTACAAGCAGGCAGTCCTGAGTTCGATCCCTGGTGCCGATAAAAAAGAAAAAGACAAAAAAAAAAAAATTGAAAAGAAACACAAAGAAATAATAGAACAGCACCAAACCAAACAAATGGAATTAGTAGACATTTATAGAGTATTCCACTCAGCTACATGAGAATACAATATTCTTCTCAGCTGCACAAGGAATATTCTTTACGATAGGCCATCTACTAGCTCATAGAACATGCTTAAGTTAATGCAAAGGAATTGAAACTATCCTATGCATATTATCTAACCATAGTGAAATAAAACTGGAAATTCAAGGCCAAGAAACTGCAAAAACTAAAAAAACATGGAAATTAAATAACAACCTCCTTAACAACCAATTGGTCACAGACAAAATTAAAGAAGAATTTAAACAATATCTACAATCCAATACAAATGCAAATACAGCTTACAGAAACCTGTGGGATGCAATCAAAGCAGTCCTAAAAAGGCAATATATAGCCGTGAATTCTTACATCATGAAAACAGAACGAGAACAAATAAACAGTCTAATGCCACACCTGGAGTCCCTATAAAAAGAAGAAGTCAGGCCAAAGTCCATATGAGTGAATAAATTATAAAGATCAGAGCAGAAATTAACATAATTGAGACTAAGAAAACAATAAAAAGAATTAACGAATCAAAGAGTTGGTTCTTTGATAGAATAAAGTTGATAAAACCCTAGCCAACCCTATTAAAGAAAGAAAAGAAAAACTCAAATTCATGCAATAAAGAATGAAAAGAGTAAAATCACTACATATCCCATGAAAATTCAGAAGATCATCAGTACCTACTTCGAAAATCTTTATTCATGTAAGAAAGAAGACAGAAGAAGTGGACGGATTCCTAGAAACATATGACTAACCAAAGCTAAATATTGAATAATCAGTATCAGTTGATGAAATTGAAAATGTACTTTAAATTTTACCAGCAAATAAAAATCTGTGTCCTGATGGATTCACAGCTGAATTCAATAAGAAGTTTATAGAATATTTAATGCCAAGACTCCTCAAACTCTTTAATGAAATTGAAAGGGAAGAAGTTCTCCCTAACTCATTCCTTGAGGCAAGTATTTCTCTGATACCAAAACCAGAGAAAGATACAACCAAAAAAGAGGACTACAGACCAATCTCCCTAATGAACATAGATGCCAAAATCCTGAATAAAATATTAGCAAAGAGAATGCAGCAAATCATCAAGAAGATTATCCACCATGACAAATGGGATTCTTCCCAGGAATGCAGGGATTCTTCAATATATGCAAATCAATAAACATAATACACAATATCAACAGAACCAAGCACAAAAATTACATGATCATCTCAATGGAAGCAAAGAAAGCTTTTGATAAGATCCAACATCCAGTCATGATTAAAAAAAACCTTACAGAAAATCAAAACAAATGATCTTTACCTCTATCTGATAAAAGCCATCTATGACAAAATAATAGCCAGCGTCATATTAAGTGGACAAAAACTGAAAACTTTTACTCTAAAGTCAGGAACAAGAATGTCCACTACCATCACTCCTATTTAATATAGTTCTGGGAACACTAACCATAGCTATTAGACAAGAAAGAGAAAAGGAAAAAGAAAAAGAAGAAGTTAAACTATAATTATTTGATAATGTGACAACATACATAGATGATCCCAAAAGCTCCACCAAAAGACTTGGAGAATTATTAAACAAATTCAGTAGCATAGCTGGATACAAAATCAACACTCATAAATCAGTAGAATTCCTATATAGAAACAACAAACTCCCCAAGAGAGAAATTAGGGAAACCATATCCTTCGTAGTGGCATCCAAAAAAGATTCTTAGGAATCAATTTAACAAACAAAAAGATCTATACATTGAAGATTACAGCACTCTAAAAAAAGATTGAAAAGGATATTAGAAAATGGAAGAATATTTCTTGTTCATGGAAAGGAAGAACCAATATTGGAAAGATTGCCATACTCCCAAAACTTCTATACTGATTTAAGGCAATCCTGAGAAAAATATCATTAGCATACTTCACAGATCTAGAGAAACCATTACTAATATTCATTTGGAAACAGAAGAAACCTAGCATAGGAAAGGCAGTCCTGGGAAACAAAGGCAAGGCTGAAGCCATCACAATCTTTCATTTGAAAGTATACTACAGAGCTTCTGTAATAAAATCAACATGGTACTGACAAGAAAAAAAAAAAAAGAAAAAAGAGAAAAGAAAAGAGATTTGAAGACCAATGGAACTGATTAGAAGAAGTAGACACAACTACAGACACAATTATCTTATTTTTGACAAAGGGGCAAACATGTTCACTGGAAGAAAGCCTCTTTAATAAACGTGCTGGAAAAGCTGACTTTCCAAAGACTTAAATAAGATCCACCTCTATCACCATGCACTAAAATAAAGTCAATATAGATCAAAGATCTAAATATTAAAACAGAAACACTAAATCTACTGGAAAACAAAGTATCTAGAAATCTTGAAGACATACAGGAAGGCAGAGTGTTTATAAACAAAAACCATACTTCACAGAAAGTACTTACCAGAATCAGCAACTGGAATCTCAACTTACTAAAAAGTTTTTGCACCTCAAAAGAAACACCAACTAAATGAAAAGAAAACCCATAGAGTGGGGGAAAAATGTAGCTAATCATCCCTCAGTCAAAGGAGTTTTACTTAGAACATATAAAGAATTGAAAACACTCAGACTCTCCCAAATTCAGAGACCCAATCAACAAATGGGCCTCTTAGATGAATACACACCTCACAGATGAAGAAATATGAATGGCAAATAAATATATGAAAAAAATGTTCAACATCATTAGTCATTCAAGAAACCCAAATAAAAACAACACTGAGATTTCATCTCACTCCAGAAAAAATGGTTGTGGCCATTGTTAATTCTCAATTACCTTGTTTTGAAATCCTGTATCATTCTCATTATTTTATTTGGTTAGGCTTTATTCTGTTTTGTCTTGTTTGATTTTATTGTATCTGATGGCATGGGCAACTATTTTGAAGATAAAATATATTATGGTAGCCATTTTGGATTTACTATTATCTTGTTTTGAAATCCTGATTGCATTCATTATTTTGTTTTTATTGATTCTGTTCTGTTTCTGTATTTTTATTTTACTGTGTCTGAAAGTAAGGGCAGCTATTTTGAAGACAATGAGAGGCATTATGGTACCATTGTTGATTTCCTATTATGTTGCTTTGAAATCCTGTGTCACACTATCTTGTTTTGATTTTTTTATTGTTTTATTTTGCTTAGTTTTTTTCTCTCTAGAATAAATTTTTAAAAAATAAAAATAAATCACCAAGAGAATAAAAAGAAAACCCACAGAATGGAAAAAGATTTTAGCCAACTATCCCTCAGACAAAAGATTTCTATCTAGAATATCTAAAAAATTGAGAAAAATCAGACCCTGTAAATTCAAAGACCCAATCCAAAAATGGGTAACTGTGATGAATATGTACTTCTCAGAAAAAGAAACACAAATGGCAAATAAATGCATGAAAAAGGTTCAATAGCACCAGTCACTCAAGAAATGCAAATTGAACAACACTGAGATTCCATCTCACTTCAGAACAATTGCTGTCATCAAGAAATCAACCAATAACAAATACTGGTGGGGCTTTTGGGGAAAAGGAACTTTTCTCCACTGTTGGTGGGAGTGTAGATTAGTACAGCCACTGTGGAAATCAGTGTGGAGGTTCTTCAAAGAACTAGGATTGGAGGTCACATTTGATTATTCCTCTTCTAAGTATTTTCCCAGAAGAATTAAAAATGTCATTCTACAGTGAATGATATATGTGTACCCATGTTTATAGCAGCACCATTTGTAATAGCTAAATTTTGGAAACAACTCAAATGCTCATCAACCAAGGACTAGATTTAAAAGATGTGGTATTTTTATGTAATGGAGTACTACTTAGGTATAAAGAAGAATAAACTCAGAGCTATTATAGGTAAATAGATACAACTACAACTGGAGCCCATACTTATAAGTTAAATAAACCAGATTCACCTATGTAACCATCTTGTTGTCTGCCTACTATATGAGTACTGTTCTCAAAAAACAAATAAGACCCAAAAATGTACAACAGATATTGTGAAAGAGAAGGAAACAGCCCAAAAGTAAGAACAGCTGGGATGGGTGAAAGGATAAAAGAAGAAAGGGAGAGAAGTCATGCTGGGTCTGGGAGGAGCATATCAAGAAGCCAGTTTACCCTATTTCTTTTTTTTTTTTATCGGTACCGGGGATCAAACTCACGACTGCCTGCTTGCGAGGCAGGCACTTATGCTGCTGAACTAAATCCCCAGCCCCAGTTTACCCTTTTGGTAAGCCTCACAAAACACGTGGGGCTGTGGAAGAGAGAAGCCAGATGGCTCTCCTCAAGAGTTGACCAGGGCACAAACTGAGAGTCAAGAAGCTCCCCCACCATCCTCCACTGCCCTGTAAGCAACCAGTTGGTTTGGAGGACAGGCTGAGTTGATAGCAACTGAGGTGCAAAAATAACTTAATGCTTGATTGATGCTGCAGGCCTAAGGCCAGTAGTCTGAGCATCTATTAAAAGGATACCAACGTGCAATATAGCAAAAATGGGAGATTTCCTTCTGTCTTGGCTTTTTCTTTATTTAAAAAAAAAGAAATAAAAAAATAGAGAAAAAGGGTAAAAATAATACAGAATTACAGAAAAATAAACATTAAGAAATCACTAGTTGTTAAGTTACATATTGTCACCTTAAGAAATAGTTGTTCAGGTTACAAAATTAAAGCATACAAGTGACATTCAAATAATGACACTGCCAACAGTTCTGCCCAATGATTCAACAAAAACTTAGTAATATGGTTATCAGGCCAACACACTTTTTTCTTATCTTAAAGAGGGTAAGATTAAACATATCAAAACAGAACAAAACAGTTCATAAAGAAACAATTTAAAGAAATACAGATTTCAAAGCAAGTTCACTGGAGATCTTCACTGTCTATCTTATTGTCTGTAGTTTTCTTCCAAATAGTTGTCCCCATCTTCACACACATTGAATACATACTGCATATTATAGAACTACTCAAATCATTACAGGATGATGAAGGCTGACATTGGGGAAGTCAATAATGACTACCATAATGTCTCTTATTCTCTTCATAGTAGCTGTTCTTATCTTTACGTATGCTGAAATTGAACTTAAGAGACTAGACTAATATCACTCTGAACAGTGAATAATAGTATTGCTAGATTTTAAATCCTAATGTTACAGAATTAGCATTGGGTTGCTTAGTGTCTCTTCTTCAGAATATCTGTTCATTACATCTTGCACTATATAATTTGTTCCCATAAATAGTTTAAAAAATTCTCCCATGTGTGAATTTCTACATGTATAGCTATCCTCTCTGTATTATAGGGAAAAACAGATCATAACAAGACAACAAAACAAATTCCTAGAAAAACATGTAATGAAAAAGACACACAAGACCACAATATTAGGTGATCTACCATAGTTACTATGCTTTCTCTTGTTATTTTCAATAGACTTGTCCACATCATCAGGCTTAATATAGTTAAGCATAGTATTACATAGCTACTTTTATAAAAACACAACTTTGAAAACGTTGTAGGACTTGAGAGTGGTTAATAATCAAAACCAGTATGGATATGTTTTACATCTTGTCATCTTCAGGGTAGTTGCCTCTACTTTTAGACTTGATACTATGAAGCATACCAAATTCGAGTAAAATCAGCCAAGGCAAAACTGCGGTCTAACAAAAGATCAGTCATAGTAAGACAATGTAAGTAATAGAGGGTTTCAGTTTAAGTTAATGGGAAATTAAGGATAGTTACCATGGTATAACCTGCTATTTTTGGGTTAGATATCTGTGCCCTCAAATCTGATATGAGTGGACAGACTGGAACAAAATAAAATCAAACTAAATAGAACGGTAAGACTACTGTGACTTTTAAATCCTGATACACTATTAACAATGTTCTCTGCCTTCCTTTTTTAGACTATTTTTCACCTTTCCCCTTCTTGGGATGCTTTGTATGTTTTGGGTCTCACTATCCCCTTTATTTTTTAGATTAGGGGGCCAGCCCATTGTCTATCTGAGTGTTGCTGAACCTTTCTACCCCTGAGCTTGATCTTGAACTGTATTCCTTCACTCAGTAAAGTCATAGGGTTTTCTTTTCTTCCAGCTGGGTAGTTCTACACTGCCCAAAAGTGTCATAGCTTTCAAATCTATCTGTGGCTGCTGGATGAGTTGTCCCTATTTCTCTCTGGTTTCCTGTCGCATATAGCTTTGCTTTATCATCTTTGATTTTCAGTTTATTAACCCTCCTTCGGGTTGAGTGTATTTCCCATTCAGAGCATCTCAATGGATCCTGCCTCCTAATCTGCCTGTTTTGTTTAAATTTTAGTGTATCAAGGCTATCTATATTAAAGATTATAGCTTACCGTCTCTGCCTCATGTCTGCTACTCCTCTTGACTGCTATAATATGCTATAATTAGTCCCTCATTCCATTGTCTGCCCCATTCATTGAGGCCTCTCTGCCACTGTTGCTGGAATCCTGGCATCCCTTCCTCTCTCTCTCTGGAATGTCTTTCCACACACTCTGTAGGGTTGGGTTGGTGGCTATGAACTCCCACAGTTCCTCATTGTCTTGGAAACATTTTATTTCTCCATTAATTTTGAGAGAGAGTTTTTCTGGGTATATCAGTCTTGGTTGCAAATTATTTTCTTTCGGGGCTTGGATACTTTCTCCCCAGGCTCTTCTTGTTATTTTGATAATTTTCCTGTTGTAGGTAATCTGCTTCTTTTTCCTGTCTGCTTTTGGTATTCTGTTCTTTTGGTGGATTTCTTGAATCTTGATTAGTATATGTCTGGGTGTAGATCTGTTTTGGTTGTAGGTGCTGGAGTTCTGTATGCCTCATTTATCTGGATATCAATTCTTTTTCCTATGCTTGGGAAGTTTTCCTGTATTATATCTGTGATTATTCTTTGTAGTTCATTTTTGGTTAGTCTTGCTTCTTCACTCACATGCTTTATTCTTAAGTTATGTATCCTTTTGTTATCTTCCAGCCTTTGAATTGTTTCTTTCTGGTTCCTCATTATTTTTAAGAGGACTTTTCTTTCACGATCATATATCATAAATCTCTCTAACTTTAGTTTCTGTCAAGTCATTTTGCCAGTTTTCAATGGAGTTTTTAGTTTCCTGGTAATCTCTTTGGATCTGTTTCATGTATTCTAGATTATGTTTAAATTCTTCATAAGAGGTTTCTCTTTCTTTTCTGATTTCCTCTGTTCTTACATCTGTGTTCTCTTAGGAGGGACTTTTCATTTCTTTAATTAATCTATATCTTGCCTCCCTTGTATCAGAAATACAGTTTTAAATTGATCTATGAGGTCATGAAGGTATTTCTTTATGTCCACTGATGCTGTGTCTAGTATTGGATGGTTACTGCACTGGTTCTCTTCTGTATTTACTTCTCCTAGGCTTATTTTCCCAGGTTCAGCAGCTGGAGTTTTTTTTATTTCTATCTCTTGTTATGTTTATGGTTTCCTTCAGACTGGTGTGTCCTGGGGTCTCTGGCCCTCTCCATATTGCTCACAGGCTTTCTGAAGCATACTGACTGAGGTTTTGCTGCCCTCCCCAATTTGCTGTTATCTGAGGTACACACAGGGATGCAGGGATGGTGCAGGCTAGCCTCACGCCTCTGAGCCAGTCAGTCCGCAAGTTAGGCTGTACCTTGTGGATGTCACAGAGTTGTGACAATTTTGTTCCTGCTTATTGGGTCCCAACCAGAGGTGTAGCTCAGCCCCAGCAGACCCTGCCAGTTTTCTCTGTGCCAGGGGCAGCTGAATGATTTCACTGTGGCACTTGCTCTGCCCAACTCCAAGCTGTCCTCCACCAGACCTCTCTGCACCAGGGGCAACTAACTGACATCACTGCAGCACCAGGCTCTGCCCAATTCCAAGATGTCCTCTAGCCAATGACAGCAGCCATAGGACCCAATCTCTAGCACTCACCAGGAATCAATGCAGATCTTCCTCTGCAGTCCGCTGCACACTGTGCCGCATGTCTTCACTGTGCTCCCAGCATAGTGCAGATTAGTCAGAAAACTGCACAGTGCCCAGCTTTGGAGCCCAGGTATATGGTCTTCTCACAGTCTCCTCTGGTGCGGCCAGGTGGCTGTGGCTGCTTCGTGGAGCTCCAGGTCCCAATTTCCAGCAGTCACCAAGATCCAAAATAGCTCTTCCCCTTGGATCTGCTGCTCACTGTGCCGCATCTTCCCATTAAGGGCCTGGGATTTCCCAACTCCTGTTACCATCAGCTGTGGTCTCAGCACAACCTTGGATCTTCCAGGCGTGCCTCATGCAACACGCAACAGGTTCAGTGAGCGCGTTGGGCTTCAGCTCTACACCCACGCTTTTCCTTCCTCTTTCTAGTTTTATTTTTTTCTCTTCGGTTACCACCTTGGTTAATAAGAATCATTATCCATTTGTCTGGCCCTCTCCATGTTGTCATATTCTAGCATCTGATCTAATTTCTCTGCAGGGACTTTCCATCCAACCCTCTAGCAAGCCTCCATTTTTTCTCCTCCTGTCTTGGCTTTGAAATCCAATATTATTCTCACTGTTTTGTTTCAATTAATCATTTTCTTTTATTCAATGTTCTTTTTTCATTGGTTTTATTCTGTATTGTTTTATTTGATTTTACTATGTTAGATGGAATGGACAACTATTTGAAGATAACAAGATATACTATGGTAGTCACTGTTGCTTTCCTATTATCCTGCTTTGAAGCTCTGTACCAATTTTATTACTTTGTTTTGATTGGCTTACTGTTTTGTTTTGTTGGGCTTTATTCTCTTTAAAGCAAAAAATATTTAAAAAGGAAAAATATATATGTATGTATACAAAAGATAGCTAAGATAATTATACCACTTACTTCTCTTAGTTCATTGAAGAGAGCAATTTGTGCTTATATTATTTGATCAATTATGCATGCATCTATCTTGTACTGTGACCAACTACTTTGAAGATAACAATACACAATATATTAGCTATTGTTAATTCATATTATCTTGTTTTTGAAATCCTGTATCTTTGTTTTTATTGTTTTATTCTCTTAAAAATTAAAAAGCCCTGCTCAGAGGCATTTTGTTCAATGTAAAGTTTAGAAAAAATGCATAACTTAATCTCTCAAAATTGCATGCTCCTGTCTTGCACTTTTTTCTTTGTCACATTCTTAAAATTTGTCAAAATTATAGCATCAAAATATGAACAGTGATATTGCTTGGTGACAGAAAATAAGTAGTATTTGATTTTATACTATTTCCCTGAGCTACTCATTTCAATGTTGAATACGTAATATCACCTATAAAATATATGCTAGATATTATTTCTATTTTTCTGTACAAGCTTATTACTTATACATACTTTTCATGGCGGTAATTCATAACAAATCAGGTAGTTTTCCACATAGTATACCATTTATATTTTTCACTTTGACCACAGATACATTTATGTAATGTAATACTGTACTTCTTAAAGCAAAATAAAACTCTTTTAAAGGCTGAGCAGCACATAGTGGTACAAACCTGAGTCCATATGAAGTGCTTTTTTGTCTTTGGAAAAATTAAGAATAAGATTTATACCTTTAGGTATCAATCTTCAAGTAATTACTTGGAAATATTTACCATGATTTTTAAATTTAAAAATTACATTTTTTACTTGAAAATTTGTGACTTGTCTTTTTAACATCAGTGAGAATATTTTTCTTAGTTTATTTAAGATAATTTGGAATAGTTTTATTATAAAATACACACAACATAAACCCTAACCATTTGGAGCATTTTGAGTATACAGTAGAGTGCCATTCATGCTGTGTTACAGCCATCACCACCATTTATCTCTGGCACTTGCTCTTCTTCCTGAACAGAAACTGTATCTATCAAACAGCAACTCCCCAGTGTCATCTTTGCTGACTGTCTGGAATGCCATTATGTTTCTGTTTCTATCAGTTAGACTACTCTGTAGTTCTCCTCTTATAAGTGGATTCTTCCAAAGTATTTTTCTGTTGTGAATTACTTATTTGAGTATTGTAGCTTCAGGGATCACCTATATTGCACTATGCTGCAGAATGTTTTTTTATAGTTAAGGCTGAATAATATCCCAGTGTATATCAATATTATATTTTCCTTATAAATTCTTATGGTTACAGATACTGGGTTGTTTCTAGCTTTGACAATTGTAAATCATGGTATCATGTAAATCATGGTAAAGACTGCTTACTTACATGAAGTGAGTTTGGTTTGTGTATGTGTATATTTTCTATATCATATGATTATATTTGTGTTTTTTTTTCAATTTTTTGTTTTAAAGAGATTAAGACAAAAGAGGACATAACAAAGCAGATCAGATCAGAATAATGCAAGTAACACAGCATTTTGCCACAAGACAACACTTAATTAACAGTAACTACCATAATCTCTTTCTTTGAAACAGCTGAGCATAGCTTCATATACAATAGTATCAAACATAACAAAACAATCATATAAAACCATTCAAGAGAATGAGAAAATTACAGGGCTTTCAGAACCAAATAGCAGAGAATGAACAATGGCCACTATATTATCTCATTTTACATAGAAAATTTGTTTATACTATCACACATAATAATATCCAATAAGATATAACATGATAGAACCAAACGAAACAGAAAAACAAAAACATAGTACAACTTCAGAGTAAGATGATACTAAATCAGCACTGGCTATTTTAATGTCTTGTTTTCTTTAAAATAGCTGTTTATACTATTGCAGATAATAAAATCAAACAAACTAAGTAAGAACCATTCCAACGAATGAATGCAGACATTATAAGGCTTCAGAGCAATGTAATGGGGAATCATGATTACTATAAACTCTTATGTACTCTTACCATTTCTTACACTAGGGAGATTATACAGTATTTATACATGTGAGTTTGATTTATTTCACTTATGAGTATAGTTTCAAGTTGTGTTCATTTATTTATACATATATCAATGTGATTGTTCTTAATAGCTGAGTAGTACTCCATTGTGTAAAAATACCACCGCTTTTTTTTTTTTATCTATTCCTCAGTTGATAGACACTTAGGTTGTTTCCAAGATCTGGCGTTTACAAATTGTGCTGCTACAAACATGAGTACACATGTATCACTGTGGTATGATGTTTTCAGTTCTTCTGGGAATATGTCTAGAAGTGGAATAGCTGGACCAAATGGGACTTCCAGTCCCAGCCTTTTGAGGAATCCCCAGACTGACCTCCACAATGGTTGCACCAGTCTACACTCCCACCAAAAGCGCAGAAGTATTCCTTTTTTCCCGCAGCCTCTCCAGCATTTGTTGTTGGTAGTTTTCTTGATCCTGGCCATTCTTTCAAGAGTGAGATGAATCTTAGTGTGGTTTTAATTTGCATTTCTCTAATGACTAATGATGATGAACATGTTTTCATGTATTTATTTGCCATTCGTATTTCTTCATGTGAGAACTGTGTATTCATCTCAGATGCCCATTTTTGGATTGGGTCTTTGAATTTCAGGGATCTGATTTTTTTTTTTTTGTCTTTTTCCTTTTTATCGGTACCAGGGATCAAACTCATGACTGCCTGCTTTCAAGGCAGGTGCTTATGCCACTGAGCTAAACCCCCAGCCCAGGGATCTGATTTTTTAAAAAATTCTTTATATGCTTTAGACAGAAGTCCTTTGTCTGAGGGACAGTTCACTAAGATTTTTTCCCAATTTGTGGGTTTTCTTTTCACTATGCTGGAGATTTCTTTTGACATGCAGAAACTTTTTAATAAGATCCCAGCTATTGATTCTGCGAATTATTTCCCATATGTTTTGATTCCTCTTCATGAATTCTCTACCCTGTGTCTTCAGGATTTTTACCTATTTTGTCTTCCAACAGATTTAGTATTTCTGTTTTAGTATTCAGATCTTTGATCCACTTAGATTTTAATTTAATATATGGTGATAGGCATGAGTCTAGTATTAGTTTTCAGCATGTGGACAGCTAGTTTTTCCAGCACCGTTTATTAAAGAAACTGTTGTTCTTCCAGTGAACGTGTTTGGTCCCTTTATCAAAGATAAGGTGGTTGAGTATGTTTGTAGTTGTGGATGTATCTTCTAATCTATTATTTAAAATTTTATTTAAAGAAAGACTAAACAAAACAGAAAACGGGTAGAAACAATACATACTTTCAAAGAAAAACAGTAAGAAATCACTAGTTGATTACAGATTGTCTTCTAACAAATAGTTATTCAAGATACTAAAGTGGAGCATATAAATGGGAATTCAAACAGTGAGACTGCAACCAGTTCTGTTCAATTAGCCAACAAAAACTAAAAAATATGGTTATCAATCCTATATACTTAAACATACATGCAGTTATCCATATCTTCAATTATGTTGAGATTGAACATACCCAAGCAGTCTAATATCACTCAGAACAAAGAATAATACTATTGCTGGGTGTCACATTATGACACTCCAGGATCAGCTCTGGGTACTTTAGTGTCTCTTTTTCTTCAAAGTATCTGTTCATTTCATCATGTGTCATAAGATCACTTCTCATAAACTGTTATAGATTCTACACATGCATGAGTCTTAACATGTATTTCTATCCTTTCTATATTAGAGGGAGAATCAAAACAAAGCAAGACAAAATAAAACATATTCCTATAAACACGTGAAATGAAAAAGACATATAAGACTGATGTACAAGCAGTTCAAGTACAAGTGGAAATTGCATAGGAAATTGTGCAACATACTCTGTCTTGTGGCACAGTTTTAGGTAGAAAACTCTGATGAGCACTAAGGAGAAGTGGCTGTCTTATAGATAAAGTAAAAACCCGTTCCCTATCTATGGGTGTGCTATTTTCCCACCTTCTCAAAAATGTATGATCTCTAGGACTATGACCAAGAAAAGCCTGCAGAATATTTGGACAGATGAATGGCAGCTGCAACCTGAGAAACAGGATAAGAATTTCATTCTTTTAGAATTAAAAGGATGGTAAGGTCACAAATAATCTAACTTCTGGATCTTGTTAATTGTAGTTTAAGTGTTTGAAGCCTGGAATGGGAAAAGGAACATAATCTTCTTGTTTTAATAAATGTTAATATACTTGTATCTTTATCATCTCACACTTCTCTTCTGACGTGACCTAATTTGTAGAATACAGGCTACTCGGCAACACCAATAATTTGTAACTTGGGAAATAAAATAAGGACCAGAAACATGTTGTAAGAAAATTTGCCAGTAGTTGCTTAGTAATAATATGAGGTTCCCCTCTCTGAAATGAGGTGTTGAGTATAGAAACTTATTTCCTTTTAAAACATAGCATTTTTAAATTTCTCAAAGTATAAAAGTAACATATCAATAGTAACTCTATTTGATTAACAAAGAAGACAGAAAAAACAATATATTTTAGAAGAGTATAAAGTAAAATAATTATAAATGTTCTATGTGTAGTAATTAAAAATAGTGTAAATCTCTGGGTAACGTTCTGTGTGTAAGGTGCATAAGGATACAGCTAGTCAGTGATGATCATTGAATCCAGATGAACAAATGCAAAATTAAAATTAATTGATGTTTCCTTTGAAAATATTGACTAATTTTATGAGTAGGAAACTATACAACTATATATATAAAGAAGAAAATATGCCATTGCAGTAGAGATAACAATAATCCTCTAATCTGAGTAGGACAGTTAGAGCTGGAAGTTTCTTTTGAAGCTACAAAAATACCTTACTAATAGCCCCAATTTGCTTCCTACCCCAACCTGAGACCTCACCTGCTCATTGATTCTGTATCTGTGAGTACAGAGGCACTTACCAGATGGCCGTAGTGGGAAAGGACTCCACAACACAAACCTGAGAAGAACCTGCACAAGTTTGAGGAAAATAATTGTTAAGTCCTCTCTGCAAGCTGTTAGAATTAGTGTATGTAGAAAAGAGACAAGATCCTCCTGGACGGGCTGCAATGCAAAGTCCCCGTGGAGTAATTTCTGTGTCTAAACCCTACTTTACTCTCTGTGGGATAATGGTAATCTAGGGAAAGCTGTGCTCAAAACTTTTCTCTTAACTTTCATTGACACATCTGAACAGTGGAATCCCAAGTGTTCCACCATGTAAAGAATCCCAAGCGATCACATTTTGATTTCAAGATCGAACTAGTCCAAAATAATTTCTTACTATGTAATTACCCTTCTCTGGGCCAAGACAAGTCTTTGAACTTTCTGTTATTTTCCAGTGGCTGTGATGGGCTCTCTCCTAGATCTGTTGCCACGTGATTTCTGGGTACTGGTTTCATATGCCGTAATTTCAAACTCATAGTTCCAAAATGCAAACTGTGAGTGAAATTTGAAAGTGAATTTTTATAACAAAAAAGTACAGGCAGAGCTGAATGTGGGGCTGAAGGATACAAAGACATTGAATTTAACTGAGACTGAGGCAGATCCTGAACTGGATGCCACTCTATGAAGACAATGAATGACCAGCCTTTTTTCTCTAGAGTGAAGACCAGTAATGATGGGTATTTTCTCTGAAAGAAAGTATATAAAACTATGCTTCAGACTCTTCTGTAGTTTATACAATATTAATAGTATATACTAACTACTGTGATAAATTAGAAGCTTATAAAGTACAAAGTTTTAGACAAATTTTGTGATGTTCCAATTAGATTTGTTCTATAACTATTCCATACTCTGCAGAACTACTGTGCCATAAAAAGATGAAGAATAAATATTGTGAAAATTTAAGGGACTAGAGAAATAATACTTATGAATACAATTCAGGATCTTTGACAGACTACTTGGAGAGATAAAGGATATTCAATTTTAAATTAGTGATATTTGAGTAGGGTTGTCATTTTGTTTATACTATTGCACCAATGTTGTCCTATTTGTGATCATCTTATTATAATGATATAAATTGTTAAAACTAGTAGAAATAGTGAGAAAAATGTGAGTCTTTTGGAAGGCTTTCTATAAATTCTAGAATTACTTTGTCATGAAGAATAAAAAACCGTAAAGAAACAAACAAAAAAAAAATTAGAGTCCCCAAGTAATCGTATGCTACTCGGTTGTTACTACTGCTGAATAGACAGATGCCTCAAGTGGCTCCAGAATGGCTCCCAGTGATCTCTACTAGCATTTACATATTGTGGAGTCCTCACCCTTGAGTGTGGGCTGAATTGAGTGACTTTCTTTAATTAAACAGCATAGAGTAAAAGTGATGGGCTGTCATTTCTGATGTTTAATTAGGAAAGATTTTGACTGTGATCTTATGATATTCTGTCTGTGGTTCTTACACGCTTGCTCTGACAGACAAGGGCACTGACTGAGGAACCAAGCATGACCTCTAATGAATAACCTGCAAAGAATGAAGAATTTGGTCAGCAGCTTGCAAAGAATGAAATAATGAAACAAACTCTGACTAAACTGCAGTAGGAAGGGGATCCTGACCCAGCAGGACCTAAAGATGACTGAAGCACCAGTAAATGCAGCAATGTTTTCATTCAAGCTTGTCTTTAGAGACAGGGATTTTGGATTATCAGGAACCATCACTCTTCAACACTGCAACACTGAGGTTTTCATGGGAATGAAGTGCTAGACTAGTAGTGACTGCTTGCACTGTTGAACTAATACAGAACAAATCTTAATTAGATTGGTCATGTTTTCAAAAATTTAAAAGTACAATTATGAGTTAAAAAAAGGAATCAAAAGAAAATGCTCATGTGGAAGATTAGTATCACCTTGGTACTGTTGTACTTAGAGTGAATCATAATTCCCATTTTAATGAATAAATATAATTATTTCCCTTTCCAAAAAAGTATCTTTTGCTGATTTTATTTTCTTTGTGAAGATTGAGATCTGGATCATCAGGCAGTGGGTTTTTTTTGTTTGTTTGTTTGTTTGTTTTTTGTTTTTTGGCTTTTGGTTTTTTTTTTGTTTGTTTGTTTTGCAGAATTTCCATACAGTTTTCTGTAATTTTTTAAATTAGTAATGTCCTTTTAACTGTTCATCAGAGTTCCCTTTCTCCATATTATCATAAGCACATGTTATTTTTTGTTTTTTGATTATAGCTGCTCTGCCTGGGATGAGATGATATCTCATTTTGGTTTTTCTTTGCTTTTCTCTGATACTTAGGTATATTGATCATGAGATCGTTAGATGATGACTTTTCATCAGTTTGCAGTTTTTTGTGAGAAAGGATATTTTATTGAATATCAAAATAGTAACTTCTATTTTGATTTCCATTTGTATAGATAATCATTTTCTTTCCCTTTATTTGCAACCTGTATGATCTTTATAGATGAAATAAATTTCTTGTAGGCAAAATATTCTTGGGTCTTATTTTTTAATCTACTCAACCAGTCTAAATCTTTTAATTAGTGGAAATTAATCCATTTATACTCATGGATTTTATTGATGTGTAAAGATTCACTTCTGTCATTTGTTAATATTTTTCTTATTTTGGCATATTGTTTGTTCCTTTCTTTCTCTTAAGTGTTTTTGTGGTTTAGTGGTCTTCTGCATTGGCAAGATTTCATTGCTATTTTATTGCTTTTGTGTCACTTATTTACTAGTGAGTTTTATATTTTCAGTTTATCTTCATAACATTAGTTTTCTTCTTGTCATATTTTTTGATGTAAGGCATCCTGAAGAATTTCCTATAGGGCAAGTCTGTGTCCTAAAATGACTTTTTAATCCATTATTTTTAAAATCCAATTTGCAATATTTTGTTGAGGAGTTGTGTTTTTATTCAGTAGAATCACTGATCTATAATTTTCATTTCTTATAATTTTTAAAAATCTTATTTTATATTAGAATAATTCTGCTTGTAGAATTCTGCCTAAAAAAATTAGTTATAAAGTACCTTCTTGCCAGATGTGGTGGCGCACGCCTATAATCCCAGCACTTGGGAGGCTGAGGCAGGAGGGTCATTGCAAGTTCAAGACCAGCCTGGGCTACAAAGCGAGCTCAAAGCCAACCTGAGATGCATAGTGAGACCCTGTCTCAAAAAGACAAAAAAATAATAATAATAAATATAAAGTACTTTTCCGTTTCTTTCTGGAAGAGATTGTAAAAAGCTGATGTCTTTTTTACATAAATGTTTAATATATTCCATCAGTAAAACCTCCCAGAACTAATCATCTACTTTTATTATGTATCATTTTTACTGATTTTTTATTTAGTAGATGTAGGATAATTCACACTATCTCTTGCTCCATGTTTGAGTTTTAGAACTTTATGTTTTTCAAGATTTAATCCATTTCATCTTATTTATGAGATTTATAATCTTAGCGATAGTAATTGTGTTTCTTTTTCATTCTTTTAATAATTATGATGAAAAAAGTGATGACCCTCATAATCATGATGTATAAACTTCTTGCTGATTTGCTGCATTCTGTTTCAGGATTTTTACTATGGAAAAGAAAAGAGAATGTATATATATATATACATATATATATATATGTATATGTGTAGGTACATATATATATACATATATATGTATATATGTAGGTACATATATACCTACAATATACCTACAATACCTACAATATAGATAAGAGAGTAATTTAGGTAGTATCCTATACCTACAATATAGTTAAGAGAGTAATATAGGTAGTATCCCTTCAATGGAAAGAAAGATTGATGTTAATATTGTTTGGATAATATTTCATGTCTATGTCTTATACTCTGTGTAACTACTATGAAGATAAAGATATGCAATCTATTAATTAATGTTACTGTCCCATTAATCTAGTATGAAACTTTTATTTCTATTTTTCTATTTATTTATATTTCTCTTTTAAATATTTACATTTAATTTATAAATGATTCCACTTTCATTCATGTATTGCCACAAGACAAAGTTATGTCTACTGTTTTCATTTTGGATGCGAATCTTTTTAATGATACCTCTTAAAATGGAGAGAAATGTACAATCTCGGACACATTAAATGAAAGAAATTTTGTTGAGCTTTCCTGACTTTTACCAACATAGGATGGAAAATCAGTGAGACTTTTGAAAGTAAATTTTCTGACTGACAATAGAAAGTCAGATAGTGAGAATATACAGTTCACCTATTTTTCTTCTAGTGGCAAACGGTATGCAAACGTTGAACATTTCTCTTTGCACCTGGAAATAAAGCCCAGGTGTACACAGTCCGGGTGCTGAGGCTGCTGGATCATGTCATCTCATTTCCTGTTTTCCACTCTCCTATCCATCTCAAGACAACTGCTAGGGAATGAAGAAAATGGAAAACCAAAAAGTAAAGGCCCACGGGCTCCCATTTACATCTCGCTGGCCAGAACATACTGAGAGTTCCACTACCTTCACACTGTTTGAGGAAACAGTTTCCTTTTTTTCTTTTTTCCTTTTCTTTTTCCTTCTTTTCTTTCTTTCTTTCTCTTTCTCTCTCTTTCTTTCTTTTTCTTTGAAGAAATAGCTTCTTAAAAAACAGAAGAAAGCACTGTCTTCAGAGATTACTTCATCAGAGCGTAGTCTACGGTAATAACAGACCCTTACTGACAGATGTTAGTTTGAGCTGTCAAGTATGTACCGTTTGGAACTTGGACTTCTTCCATGAAAATATGTCAAGAAACTTAAGAGAAATGTTTTTGAGCACGGCATTCTCAGTCTGTTATCCCATAGAGATAAAGTATAATTAAGGTACAGAAAATATTCCATTGGGCACTTGATGTTTCTGGCCTCTGAGAAAGAGCCTGTCATTTTTATGCAGACACTAGAAATACAGGCCTGCAGAAAGGATTTAAATATCCTTTCTGTAAAATTGTGCAGGTTCTTCTCGGGTATAGTGAGTCCTCCCACAAAGTGTCCATCTGGTAAGTGTCTCTATATCCACAGATATAGAATCAATTAGCAGATGAGGTTTAGGCAGCCTGTGAGAGAAAAATATTGGCTCTATTGAGAAGGTATTTTGTTGCTTTAGAGGAAACTTCCAGCTGTAATGGTGCTATTGAGTCAAGAAAGTTATTTTGTGTATAGTGTACTGATAAATTTCGTTCTCTACATATACAGTTGTTTAATTTCTGAGTCATAAAATGAGCCAATTTTTTGTAAGGAAATATCAATTTATTTTAACTTTGCATTTGTTCATCTCAATTCAGTGAAATTCACTGACTAGCTGTATCAATATTCAGGATACATACAGAATGTTTCCTAGAGATTTTATACACTTCTTATTCCTAACAATAAGGGAAATGATAATTTTGAACTTTATACTGTTATTCAATATACTAATGTTTTTTCTGTCACCTTCAGAAAATATAATTGCTATTGATGTAAGTTACTTTTATGTTTTTCAGAATTCAAAAAGCAGTTACAGAATATTTAGAATGAAATAAAATTCTACTTAAACATTTAATCTCAGTGAGAGCAACCTCACATTGTAACAAAACACCTACTGGCAAATTTTTTTCCAGCTTATTTTCTGTTCTTACTTAATTTCACAATTGTAAACTAATGGTTTTTACTTTCATCCTGTGTTCTGCCAAGTGGGTCATATCTGATGTGAGAAATGAGATGATAAAGCTGCTATTTGCTATTTGCTATTAAAAGTTTTAATAATAAGATTATGTTTCTTTCCCAATTTTAGGCTCTCACAGAACTAAGAGTACAATTGTCAGTATCTGTGCAGATAAAGTATGTGTGTTCATTAATACTTTCTCTTCGTGTTACTACTTCTAAAATATACCTTCCCATGCATTTACTAACAGATATTCTTGAAACTCATTTTGTTTAGAAGTATCTGGGCAGCTGAATTGCATCTTTCCCTGGCTTCAGTGATTAAAATTCAGTCTACTCACAAAGTATATCCTTTTTTGTACTTTATACTCAGACTGTGTCTTTTAATGCACTTAACATGAACAGACAATTACTATCCTGACTACATTCCTTGGGACTAAGTTACAAAGAATATGGTGAGGGAAAAAAATCAAGATGTTTGTCAGGAATTAGTCTTGACTTATTTCATTGATGGGTTAATCAGAATATCAGATTCTCCTGCAGGTTCATTTACGTTTCCTAGTAATGACAACTCAGTATCTAAGCAGAAGCACCTCTGGGCTTCCTCTCTTTATTTTAAAAGATCACTATGCTTTCCTGATAATTTATTTTGAATATTGGTGATGTAAATATTATAGCTGCAGGTGTGAAACAAGAGCTGAACTTACATCCTTTTAATTTACTAAACAGAAAAAAGAAAAAATTTTACCATGTTTCTCAGATATAGAGGTTCACTTCACTTACCCGAATACTCTCCAGGTTTTTCTTGTTCATAGTCCTGGAGAGCATACATTTTGGAGCAACCGTGCAAGGAGCTCCCAGCATGAGTATGGTGCTATTTTCAGCTTCATTCACAAATTGGCCACTTCTCCCTAGTGCTTTGTATAGTTTTCCATTCAAAATTGTACTACAGGACACAGTGTACTTCACACTTTCCCATCAGTTTCAAACCCACTTGCCTGAGACACAATCCTTTTCATTCCCCAGACTGTCCGGCACTCTACATCAAAAGCTGGAAATAAATTGTGTTATTTTTTACATCAGTTCAGTGCTAAGTGATGGAAATAGTTACCTTGTGGATCACAAGACAAAACAAATTAAACCTTTTATCCTTCACCCTGAAAAGAGTCCACCCACTGGCCACAAGCACCCCATAAAAGTGGGCTCTACATAGGCATTTTTTTCCTTCCTCTCCACTCTCCACATTCATCCAAACCACAAGATCCTGAGCACTGGCCTGAACATTAGTTCATAGTTAGGAAGCCAATTTGGTAATACTCTGTGTCACAAGATTGTGCCTCATTAGGTGAAATACAGGATGATACAGAGTTCAAGGTAATTGTTTCCTTAGTCCACATAATAAAAATTCTTGACTGTTATCTTTTCCTTGAAAAGACGCCAGCCTCCACTATCACCTCTAATAAGTGAGTATTTAGATTTCTCCTTGAGAATTTATGCTCCATGTGTTTGTTTGCCTTCTCATTTCCCACTTAGCTTTTCCTCTTTCCTTCAACATGGCCCCTCTGCATGGGACTTACTTCAGACATCATGTTATATTTCACTCCTTATGTACAAAAAGTCAAGCGCCCCTGAAGGAGGCCTTTTCCAGTTTGCTAGGTTAGTCCATCCAAGTCCCATCTCAGCATACTCCCTCCTAAAAGCCATATTTCTGCCAAGTAAAGAACATCTGTTTTGTCTCCTGCTCTCTCAGGCCAATGATGGTGATCTTTTCAGAGCTTTCAATGATAATAACAGCCCACTTTGACACATATGCTATAGGTTTGCTATCAGTGTCCTAGATGATAGTGTTGAGCATGATGAGACATGGATAGTAAAAGTCATGCTACAGGATCTCCTTGAACTTACTTTTTTTTTCTTTTTCTTGAACTTATTTTTATGAGGCATTTACATTCACCAGAACACTACCTGTTTAAAAGATGCATTAGCCCAGAAAGACCTATATAACTTTCTTTGTGGAACTTACTATGTAATATGTAAATAATTTAAACTATATGCATTTGTTTGTATGTTTTATATAGCTGAATATGAGACAATAGTTAGTAGGATGATTAGAGGAATATTTTCTGTGATGTCTCTAGGCACAGCTTTGAGGAAGGTAGGTTAGTGCGTATGATTATATGAAATCTTCTCATTCTCCTTGAAGTATATTCTGCCTAAAGGAAGCTATTTTTTTCTGTTTCTCCTAAGGAACCTTATTTTCAGGAAGATAAGGTTTCCCTGTAGTTTAAAATTAATGATCTACTGAAGCCGGTATTTACTTAGTATTGTTACGCATTAATAGCATCTTATACTCTTGACTTTACTAAAGCACCTAGGTTTGCAGAATTTCACTATTTGAAGTCATGCTGAAAATTTTATAGTACAGTACCTAGATATAGATATGACCAAAACATGTGACTTGGACAGTTTATACTGCTGTGTGTTTATAAGACTCACATATTGCAATTGAATTAAACAAAATGAACTCAAAACTTGTATTTTACAGAAATAACATGAAAAAATAATTTTTGACTAATTCTTCAGTGTTCGTTCTTAAATGATAATATACCTATTTATAGTTATTATTTAAAAATTTATTAGTGTATGTTTTATGCTATATGAAATAAATACCCAAAAACCGACATTACTGTTACAAGTTCACAAAAGTCATAGAATAATATTTAGGGCTGCAGGTTAGTGATCATGTGTGTTACAAAAAGTTGCAGACAAGTAGAACGTTGATTAATAATTTACTGTTTTCTTCTGATATTATTATGAGACAAACCAAAACATTTTGACTGTATTAAAATAAAAAATTCTTTTACTGATCATTACTTTGCTAAAATTGAACTTATATCCTTTTCTTTTTCTCTCTTCATTGACTTGTATACATTGAAGCTAAGAAGGAAAACAAGCCCATATATTATTCAAAAATTCATGAGGAAGAGAAATACTTACTTAACAAAGATTGCATTAGTGTCCAGAATACAGTCACTTAATCACATGAAATTTAACTTTTCTCATAACGGTATAGAAGTTTTTCCAGAAGAGCTATTTTTTCAAATGTTTTAAGCACTATTTTCCTCATCTTTGAATGTTTAAATGCTATCACATTTTTATTGATTTTTAACATTGCTGCTTCCCCTTAGCTTCTTACATTACAGAATCACATGGTTTAATAGCTTTAATATAATTAAGCCTTACATCTTTGACTTTCAGATTATAATACTTTTTTATTATATGACTGGAAAGATTTTTATAATACTAAGTAAAATTCATGTGTGAAAATTGAATTAAAGTAATAAAGCATATTTCAGAAGAATTATCCAGCCAGTGCATCACTTTTAAAATTTTCTTGGATCGGTTTTAGGCTTGAGAATAGTAAATCTGGAGAAGTGTCACTGCTTATGTGAAGGAGAAATGAAAGCTCAGAGTCCTACATAATCTATCTTTCAGGATTACTTTGGGTACTCATCTTTTAATTAAAATTTTAAAATAGAATAAACATAATGCATTTTTGTTCATGATTATATTTATTGCTTTTATTTGAAATTCCTGAATAGAAAAATATTGAACTATACTCTTGCTAATATTTGAACTCATCTGACATAGGCTATTCTATCATGATAATAAAAATGTGTCAAATGTATAATTACTGTGGAGAATTCAAACAAAAGTCCTAAAATTCCATCAGAGTTATCTGGAGAAGTATTACTCAAATTTTGTACTATTCTGGGAATTTTTGTATTTCTTTGTTCCAGGTAAGAACCTAGCTCATCAATTACAGAAGGAATTGCAAAAAATCTACCCAGTAACATATATGAATAACTGCAGGCTGATAGCGAACCTTTTGGGAAACATCATCATATGCCAGAATGCTTCCACATTTGGTACATATACTTAAGTTCCAGTCATGCATAAAACATCCAAGATATAGGTAGTCTTATTGTATATACCAGATGATTAAATTTCAGACTCAGAGTGAAAAAAAAAGAACATAGTTATAAAATCAACAAGTCTGACTGCAGAGTTAATACTTACCAACCTTTGTTCTGTCCATATGTTAAGAATACTTGGATTGGCAAAAAACAAGAATAAATATAACACTGAAATAAAGCAACTCTGGGTACGACCAACCTGTGGGAGGGTCAATACAAAAGCCTTGCAGTGACTTGCATGATCTAGGCATGACGCGAAATGTTGAGACAGAGAGAGTTGAATGGCTTTCAGACGCTGTGAGGGAGAAGTGAGATTTTAAGTGGAATAGGGATGCACCAAGAAAAATGTACTCATTTTTGTGATGACATCAGTGTCAGCTGATATTGATGAAGGAGTTTCTACCTGTAATAAAGTATTTTTGCTTTTCTCTTCAGACATTCATTGTATGCATCTTTCCATGTAAAATGAATGTGAACAAGGAATTGTCCAATAATATTAACATCAGAATCACATTTTATTTTCAGTTTATGATTGGGGTCTCAGGCAATGCCATCCTTCTTCTCTTCCACATCGTTGTGTTTGTTGTAGGGCACAGGCCCAGACTCACTGACCTGCCTATTGGCCTCTTGGCCCTAAACCACCTAATGACAATGCTAACCACAGGATTCATAACTGAAGACATTTTTACCTCTCAAGGGGGGTTTTGGAATGATATTACATGTCAATCAGTTATCTACTTGAACAGGTCGATGAGGGGGCTCTCCATGTGTATCACCTGCCATCTGAGTGTCCTTCAGGCTATCACGCTCAGCCCCAGAAGCTCTTGTTTGGCAAAGTTAAAACACCAATCCTCATGTCACAGCCTGTGTTCCCTTCTTTTCTTTTGGCTGTTATATATATCCATTAGCAGTCACCTTTTTATCTCCATCGCTGCTAGTACCAATTTAACTTCAGAAAATATTTTGTATGTCAGTAAGTCCTGTTCTCTTTTACCCATGAACTATTTACTCCGGCACATAGTTTTCATATTATTGACCATCAGAGATATGTTCTTTATAGGAATTGTGTCCCTCTCAGGTGGATACATAGTGATTCTCTTGTGCAGGCATAAGAAAAAGTCCCAGCATCTTCACAGGAACAAAGTTTCTCCAAAAGCATCCCCAGAACAAAGGGCCACTCGGACCATTCTGCTGCTTATGTGTCTCTTTGTAGTTATCACCAGTTTGGACATTATATCTTCCTCAAGAATTGTGTTGAATAATAATCCAGTAATATATTGTATTCAAATTTTTGTGGCCCATGGCTATGCCACAGTCAGTCCTTTAGTATTCATTACTACTGAAAAACGTATCATTAATATTTTGAGACTCATGTGTGGAAGAAAATAAATACGTGGTTATCAGTGATGGGTAAATATCCTCAAAATAAACAAATGTACTTGCTTCAGTGTACTGTTATGGTTTGTGTTCGGATGTCCCCCCAAACCTCATGCAATCATAGACCTTTTTTGAAGGTGGCTGAATGTAGAGTGTGCGATTGATTTGTAGTGCAGTACTGGGACTAAGGCTGCTGGGATTAAGGGTTGATGATTTCTGAATCATTCCACTGATTGTATTGGCACCATCCTGATCCTGGTAGACTGGAGAAAATGTTAGAGAAAGAAAGTTGCTTTCTCTCTCTCTCTCTCTCTCTCTCTCTCTCTCTCTCTTTCTCTCTCTCTCTCTCTCGCTCTCTCTCTCTCCTCCCTCCCTTATTGCCTTGCTATTTTCAGCTGCCATGAACTGTTGTACTCTTACCATGTGCAACCCTGTCTTGGAGCCAGATGATCAGGGACTAAAAACTCTACCAACTGAGCTAAAAAAAATCTTTTACCCTTTAATTTTGGGTGTTGTGTATTTTGTCTCAGCAACAAGAGAAAAGTAGCTAAGACATATACCTAATCACAGAATGTAAGTAATGCTCTTTGGTTTAAATGAACACATGGAGTTCTTTGTGTTATACTTATGTATGGCAAGTACATAACAGAAAATTAGACCACATGCCTCTCTGAGATATAACATGGGTTTCATATTTTTCACTGGATCAATAAAATGAAACCTGTGAGATGGGTCTCATTTTCATGGCCTCAGTTAACCTACATTATTTACCAATATGAGAAAACTTAGGTCATTCTTTAATGTTAATTGCCTTATTTATTTGTAATTTGTCAAACTAGAAATGTAACTGTGTATTAACAAATATAATCATATGATTAGAAAATACACACACCAAAATAACTTCATACAAGGAACTATTCCTTAGTATACCCATGTTCATAATACCATGTTTTGCAAGTGTCAAACCTAGAAACAACCCAGTGTCTATAATCATAAGAATGTATAAGCAAAATGTAACTCTGAAACACACTGGAATACTGTTTAACCTTAACTATGAAAGAACATTCTGGCATGTAGTACTATATAGATGATCCCTGAAGCTACAATATTGAAATAAGTAATTCACAACAGAAAAAATTTTGGAAGAATCCTTTTATAAGAGATAAATTTACAAGTAGTCCAAATGATAGAGATAGAAAATAGAATGATATTCCAGACAGTCAGCGAAGAGGACACTGGGGAGTTCTTGTTTGATGGACACAGTTTCCGTTCAGGAAAAAGAGAAAGTGCTAGAGATATACAATGATGATGGTTGTAACACAGTATGAATGGCACTCTACTCTACACTCAAGAATGCTCCAAATGGTTGGTGTTTATGCTGTGTGTATTTTATCATAATAAAATGTTTTCAGTTATTAATTGTGGAAAATATTGTTCCTAAAATTTGAAAGTCAAGTGACACATTTTCAACTGTCAAAATGTAATTTTTCAAGTTTAAAAAATACAATAAAAATTTCCAAATAATTATTTGAAGGTTGATATCTAAAAGTATAAGTCTTATTCCTGATCTTTTAGAAGACCAAAAAAGCACTTCATATGGACTCAGGTTTTTACAATTGTGTGCTGCTCAGCCTTTAAGAAAGAGTTTTAGTTTTGCTTTAAGAAGCACCAGTATTATATTTCCTGGGTGCATGTTATGTTTGTGGTCCAAATTAAAAAATTCAGATGTTATACAAGACAAGTTAAATTACTTATTATAGTTATGAATTACTGCCATGAAAAGTATGTACATTTACTACTCTTTTTAAAAAATCAAATAAAAATACTACCTGGTATATCTTACATAGGTAATAGAACTATGTCATTCAATTTTTCAAATGAATAACTCAGGGAAACATTATAAAATTAAATATAAATTATATATTATCATTGAGTATTTCAGTGTTTATATTTTGATATTAGAATTTTTTGGAGTGTGACTTAAAAAAAGTGGGCGACAAGAGCAGGCAATTTAGATAAAAATTAAGTTACGTGTACTTTCTAAATTTTGCATTCATCAAAATTCCCAATGACAAGTCTTATATAAACAAAATATGGATATTTAGCTAGCCGACATGACAGATATTATATGTGTTAAAATGTCAAGAATGTAGAAAACAATTAACAAATGTGTGAAAGACAGTCACTTCGAAATTATTCAGATGAAAAGATTTAGTTTAACATCACAAGTCATTAAGAAAATAAATTAGAAGAACAATTAGAGGCCACTATTCTGTCATTAGAATAGCATTATCAGTGACTATTAGTGGGACTGAAAAATTATACAACAATTTGGGAAAACAGTGTAATAATTTTTATCTTAACATGCAATTATCATTTATTAAAAAATAAAAGTGTTGAGGATGGAAATTAGTGCAAAATGTCTGGGTTCAAACCAGAATACAACAAAAAAAGACTATAGGGAATATAAAGAAAACATTAGAGCTGTCAAAATTGAGATGGGTTTATTTGCACCATCCTTACCAAAAATTAAAACCAAGAGCTTATAAAAGGCATATATCTATATATATGTCTTATATAAGGCATATTTATATACATATATATATATATATATATGCTTGACTAAATTATCAGAAAAGATGATCAAAATCATAAGATGCTCATGCATCTATTTAAACTTAACTTAAGAGAACTACCATTAAAACATTCAGAGCTTAAGATGTTCCCATTAACAACACAAGGACAATACAAACCTGTGTATATAATGATAATCCAAAAAAAAATAAAATAAATTAAGTATGTACAATGAATTACACTGGTCTTACTGTACTATTTGCTTGTGAAATATACAACTGACTTCATTGATGCAAGAAAACCAACTATTAAACTGGATCAACACACACTGCTCATAACACAGATTGCTATATGGACTTTAATTTAATTTAGTTTCTTTTGAAGACATCAAACACTATATCATTCTTTCACTTAATACAAAAATATCTAAATATAGCTAAGCATTTAGTGCAATGAATTGTGTTTGACCCTCTAGGGTCACTAGATAAAAAATGAGGTACTTGTGCCTCATGAAACAAAATACTGCATTCATTCTTGATAATTCTTACAATGTATCATTAGCTTTACTCAAGTTAAGACCCACATTACTAGCAGAATGAAACTTAAGGTTGATCTTATTTACAGTTGGTGTACTTGCCTCCTGCTACATAAAGTTGTGTTTGATTTACATACTGTTGTTTGATTTACATACTGTTGAAACAGGGCTCCTTATGATTTCTTGCTCTTTGTACTGTTATAGAGGGTTTGGTTTCAATGTACATGTTGATGAGCTGCCTGAGAGTCATTACTAAAAGATGGGCATGATAAGATGATAAGAACATTTAGGCATCTGATGGTAGAGGTTATCATCCCTGAGAAAAACTAGGGATTTGACATCATGTCCCTGAAATGCCCCTTTAACATTACCAAGACTCTTGGCAAATCAAAGAGACATTTTAAGTACCATGACACAAGAAAATCTGAATCAGTGTATCTAAAGAACACTAGGAAAACTATTGTTATCTGTAAGAATTGCCTTGTTTCTATGTGCTAAGTCAGTCATTTCTTGGAATTTTGTTCATAAAATTACATAAAATCCAGAAACAAAAGCAAAAACAAAACAAAACAAACCCTTAGTGATGTCACTGCTATGTACCTTAATCTATAAAGTCTTTTGCTAACAAGTGATTCATATTAACAGGCTACCAAAAACCAGGTAAGTAACACTGTCAGGTATGTGTTCTGCATGGATTTTGCAAAGTATTATTCTTACTAAGTATGCAGCCCTATGGGATTTACCCTGCAGTCCTGTGGCTGTGTACTTCCTGCACACACACACACACACACACACACACACCGTGGAATTTGCCAAGCCATGTACGTGGCCCCCTGTGAACCAACCAAGTAGTGCTTTTGAAACAATACCCACATCTTGTGGACCTTCTCTCACTAGTAAGCTGAAATTAACCCTTTACTTATCTTTTAATGCCTGTTGGTAAATCTTAGTCTTATTTCTCTCAATCTATATCCCGAATTTTCTTCAGTCTTTTGCAACCTACTCCACTGCTCCAAAACATCTGAACTTTGGACAAGGTGCCTTCTAACTTGTGAGAATACAAATATCTATTGTTTCAAGACACCTAATTTGTGTTGATTTGTTACAGTAGACCTGGGTGTCTAATGCAAGTGTTTTCCTTATGTATGATTTATCTTGGATATAATAAAATGATTCATTGATCAAAACTTTATTATATTTATAGTATTATAGGTTTTGTCTGCACAATTTTTGAGTGACTTGAGAATTTTAACTTCTGTCAATGTAATTGGTCAGTTTGCTGGGGTTTCTTTCTTTTTTCTTTTTTTGATATCAGAATCAAACTCAGACCCTTGCACTTACCAGGCAAGTGCTATCGCTGAGCTACATCCATGGCCCTGTCACTTTGAGTTAATTCATACAAATTCACTCAGGAAGATTTTTCTACTACAAAACAAAGAAGTAACTTTAGTGAGGACCTTTCTGCATTTATTACATACTGAGAGGAATAATTCTTCTACAAATTTATTGATATGAAGTTTGTTGTAACAGAAAGTTGGTCTCAGTGGTTACTTTCTAACAAGCTTGCTTTTGCATGGGTTTAGGGGAAATTTTCCTTCATTATTATTTTCCACTGCATAATTTCTCTGATCTGTGTCAAAACAATTTTCAAATGTACTCAAATAGTAGGAGACAATTTTCTTGTAATACTTAGTTTTCTTTTTTTTTAATTTTTATTTTGAAGGTAGTAGAATACAACAGAACAAGGCAGAATAAAGCCAACTGAGACAGTGTAGTGCAATTGTACAGAACTTCACAGCAGGTTACTGGGATAACAGTAATAGATATCACAGCATTTTTTATTATTTTCACAATAGTTGTTCTTTCAATCATGTATATCTTAATAAAATGAAATACAGAACATTATAGAACTTACCAAAACAGAATATTGAATAGAGCAGTACCATTAATCAGAATAAAGCAAAACAGTAATAAAAATATTTGCCTTCAAAGAGATGGTAGAAGGAAATCCCCCTTATTAGCTATGGTCAACCTCCCAGGAGATGCTCAGATTCTGGTTCCCATTTGCTGGTGGGGGGCCAGAGAAAGCGGGTAGGGGAAGTGGGATGATTGACTCTCCATTCGTGCATCAGTAGGCTTACTATTGCTTAGCAGGGAGGCAGGCTGGTTGTTTTGTTTCCCAGCATCCTAAGTTCCAACATGGTGTGGATCTCTGGAGTCACTGGTGGTTCTAGGAAAGCTGTTTCCTGATTTTGCTATCCTCATTCCCTTTTTATGCAGTCAAGGTTTTAGTGAAGATGAATGGAGCTGAGGCTAAGTATTCCTCTGATTACTCAATAAATTATTGAAAAATCATTTTTGTGTGAATATTCATATAAACAACAAAGGAATAACTGTTCAGAAGTTGTGGTTGTGCATTTGATACCTATATTGTGGCTGATCTCCCAGTATGAGATATGTCTAAAGGGTACATGACCACTTCCCTAAGTGAACAAGTACCTGTCATAAGGCAATTGGGGCACAAATGAACCATTTAGAGAAGGTAGCATTTGTGTGATTTCAAATGCAGTTTTTCCTTATAAAGAAAGACACTGCATTAAAATTAAGAAGGAGGAGAACAAAATGAAAGAGGCAGTTTATCCAGAATAGTCATAAATCATAAGGAGTATCTCTCAGAATAGAAGAACAAAAAATAAATAGTTAAGGTTAATAGAAGGCAGAATAAAAATTCTGGAGAAAATCTAGTCCACAAAAGCAAAAAGAACACTAGTTACAATGGTCCAAATCTACTCTTTCAGAGTTCTAGCAATTAACCAAAAATTTTTGACAATCCAGAGTATTTATTTATCTTGTAAGAAAGGCATATCTGGGGTTTCAAGCTTGACTTAACTTGGTTCCTTTATCCCTTTCTGCATGTTACTTTTGACAGTAAAGGTCCAAATTTCATGGTGAAATTTTGTGTTCTAGCAGGCACTACTGGAAACTCAGAATAGGAGTGAATTGTTTCAGAAAACTGGCAATAATATGTCCAGTTCGTCCTAAATTACCTAAGAAAACTTTTCCATTGTTTTATTTTCACTTCACCTAACTCATATTTCAGCCAGTGGGCCATTTATCCAAGATCATTTGTCAGAAACAGTCAGTGAGTGTGGCAAACATTCATGTTTCAATTCTGAGATGATGATCACCCATAGGGGGAAAAAAGCAAGCAAATCAGAAAGTATTTTTAAAAAAGAACCCGAGAAATGAATTGTTCACAGGAGTCCTTGATGGAAAATGTAGGTACGATGGAAAGAACTTCCATAGTGATAATCTTTCACCTGTGGCTGAATATAATGTTTGGTAGAGGTAGGAAATGACACCTAAATTAGGGGTGTGAACTTTCTCCCCAAGTATCCAGCATCAACACAAACAGCATCCCTCAGCAATCTAAAAGACTTAGTAATTCTATGCTTTAACACAATTTGTAATTAGTAGTTGGCTATAACAAGAGAAATAGATTTATGTGGCTAGAAATGAGAAAAATACATACTGGCAGTACAAACATTCCCACATTGTAGAGACTACTATTGTTAATTCTCTGGCTGAGTTTCCTCTCATTATCCTTAATCAGAAAAAGAATATAAAGTTGCTGTCTTTACATTTTTTCTTCCTATTATCCCATAACTCATTTGATTGTCTTTTTTTCCTACCCTCCAAAGACACTGGTTCCACGAAGAGCTTCAGTAAACTCCATTGTGACACATTCAATAATCATTTCTTGATTAGGCTCTTGCTTACTTTCTGAGTGGTCTTCAACACAAAAGGCTTAAAGAAATCATCTTTTCTCGAAAATACATACCATTTCTGCACCTTTTCATTTCCCCAACTGCTCTGGCTCCTTCATGCACTTCTTCCTAAGTGCATTTCTAAATACTAGTATGACACAGGCTCAAAGAAAGGCTCTCTCCATGCTCTCTCTCTCTCTCAATCTCTCTCTCTCTGTCTCTCTCTGTCTCTCTCTCTGTCTGTCTGTCTCTCTCTCTCTCTCTCTCTCTCTCTCTCTCTCTCTCTCTGTCTCTCCCTCTGCTCTACAACTGATGATCTTGCCTCCTAAATGGGCATCTACTTCCCTATCCTTTCCTCAAGATGCAGATCTTTCCACTTGGATACATACTAAAGCATTTACCAATTCAAAACCAGAGTCACCTCAAGAAAGTTTAAATATTTTGTGACTCACATTTGTCCAGCAGACAGATGGTGATGGCTTATATGTAGATTACTCCTCAAAAGTCTCATATGTTCAAAGATGAGGCTCTTTAAATATGATTGGATCGTGCAGGCACTGTATTCACCAGTGGGCTGATCCATTAAGGAGTGCAGTTAGGAATTAGGGTCTGACTGGAATAGGTGTGCGCCTGGGGCATCCTTTAGAGGATATATCTCCATCCCTAGCATCCCTCCGCCCCAACCTAAGGAGCTGCTATGAGAAAAGCAGCTTTCCTCTGCCAGAGCTGTTGATCATGCTGCTTCAGTTTTGGAGCCAGCAAGTCACAGACTAAATCCCTTGAAAATAGTGAGCCAAATTAAACTTTACTTCCTTTAAATTATGAGTTTGGTGTTTTGTTCCAACAATGGTAAAGTGAATAATATAGTGTCTTTAATCCCATAGGTTGCACAAACTAAAAATTCAGGAAATGTCCTCAGTCCCTTAACCCTCATGTCTATCCAGCAGCAAGGCCTCCTTATTCTAAGGTCAAAAATATGTACAAATCCTACCACTTTTATTACTCAAAAGTAAATTTTGAAATTCTTAACTCATGTTTTATATACATTACTTCCATTACAATCTTGAGCTTGTTTTAAACCAAAAATATGTGAAAAGACTTCTCATGGTGCCCATGTACTCCTAAAACTGGAATGACATTTTTTTGTTTGTCTTTTTCCTTTTTATCGGTACCAGGGATTGAACTCACGACTGCCTGCTTGCAAGACAGGCAGTTATGCCACTGAGCTAAATCCCCAACCCCCTGGAATGACATTTTTATTGTTATTTAAAACTTTTATTGACTTCTTACCTTTTTACTGAAAAATTTTCACATTCAGTTTCAAAGTCTAATAAAAACAAACACACACCTATAATTTCACATTTTCTTCTTCTTTTTCTTCTTCTTCTTCTTCTTCTTCTTCTTTTCTTCTTCTTCTTCTTCTTCTTCTTCTTCTTCTTCTTCTTCTTCTTCTTCTTCTTCTTCTTCTTCTTCTTCCTCTTCCTCTTCTTCTTCTTCTTTTTATGAGTCAGGGTCTCATTATGTAGTTCAAGCTGGCCTTAAACTCACTTTGTAGCCCTGGCTGTTCTCAAACTCATAGTGACCCTCCTGCCTCAGCCTCCTGAGTGCTGGGATTTTCACCTTTTCTACAGTCAGTCACTTGGTATGCCCTTCTGATTCAGAGTCTCATGAGGATGCAAGTAAGGTTTTTGCTAGTGCCGCAGTCATTTCTAGTCCTACTGTGTCAGAATCCCCTTCAGACTGTACCTCAGTCAATGTTTACTGGCATTATTTCATCCTTTTTTTCCTATATTTTCTTTTTAAGAGGATAAAGCAGAAAAATAAAAAAGCAAATAACCATCAAAAACAGTAACAATAGCAAAATGACAACAACAACAGACAATAGTGATTTAGGATTTCAAAACAGGATGACAGGCATTTAACAATGATTGTTACATTGCTTATTGTTATCTTCAAAATAGTTGCTGGAGTCATTATTTCATCCTTTACAAGCTGTTGACTAGATCCTTCATTCTTTGTAGGCTGCTGATCAGAGGCCGTGCTTGGTCCCTTGTAGGCGGCCTCATCTGTGAGAGCAAGCAGATGAGGAGAGCCACAGAAAGAACCCCACAAGATCTAAGTTAATATCTTTCCTAAGTAAATATCAAAAATGACATCGCATCACTTTTACTTTACTCTCTTTAGTTGAAGGAAGAAAGTCAGTCGTATAGCTCACATTTAAGGGTGAGGACTCCACAATATGTGAATACCAGGAGGCAGAGATCATTGGGAGCCATTCTGGAGCCACACGAGGCATCTATCTACTCAGCTCTAGTAACACCCTGGGATCATTGTGATTACTTAGAGGCTCTTATTTATTTGTTTCTTTGTTTTATTCTACATCACAGAGTAATTTAAGACTTATACAAAAGCATTCAAATACAAAATACTTACATTTCACACCATTTCTACTACTTTTAACAATTTCTATCACAATAATACAAATGAATAGGACACTAACACTGGTAAAATACCACAAATGATAGCCCTATTCAAATATCATTATAATCTAATATCCTTTATCCACTACAGTATTTTGTTAAAAATCCTGCATTTTATTCATGAGTATTATTCCTTAGTTTCTAACAGTTCCACAATATTTCCTCTTCTTTTAATGACACAATAGTTCTGAACAGTACTGACCAGTTGTAACCCCCATCTCATAGGCTTTTCTGCCTAATGTGCTAATAAATTCTTTTGTCTTGGAAAAAACAACACAATTCTAAGTGAACCATATCAAAAGTTTCACATATAAAAATTTGTGAAATTGTATCTTGGTACCAAAAAAATGATACTGTAATGAATATTTTATTGATATGTAATTTTGAACTTTGGGGTGTATATCTTCAGTTTAGATTCTTAGAAGTAAGACTACTCTGACAATAGGTTAGTCTGTAATTTTATCATATACTGTCAAATTTCCTCCCAGAAAGATACCATTTTGCATTCCCACCAGCAGTGGAAACATGTCCAGTGTCATGCATTGAAACTAAACCTTTTCTAATATGAGAAATATTATCTCAGTAATATTTTCATTTCCATTTACATAACAGTAAACCATCATTTTTCCTGTTTTAATAGCAGTTTGGTGGGTTTTTAAGATTGTTTCCTATTTCATCTTTGTTACCTTGTCATTTTTCTTTTGTAATATTTAATTGAAACACAAAAGAAGCCTTGTACATTTTAATTGGGTAACTTGCAATGTTTAATATATGTATATATTCAGTAATGTTTAAGTCAGGTTAAATATAATCATGTCTTCCAACATTTATAACTTTGTGGTAAAATCATTCAAAAGGCATTTGAAATGTATACTGTATTACTGTCACATAGTCATCATACCGTACATAGCAACACAGAACATCTTGTCTGTAACTATAACTAAGAACTCACTGATAAACTTTCTCTCATCTCCACATACTCCTAACAGTCCCCAGTCTCCAAAAACCCCTATTGTATTCCCTACTTCTAAGAGATCAAGTACTTTAAGTTCCTTAGGAGTCAGATCACTTGTCTTTCTGTACCTGACTTATTTTATTATCACAGTATCTCTAATTGCACCCATATTGTGGCAAATGACAATTTTTTTCTAGAATTGAATAATATTTCATTATGCATACACATCACATTTTCTTTACCTGTTCATCAGTTGATAGTCACTTAAATTCTACTTCTAGGCTGTTGTGTTATTGCTACCATAAGTATGAGGGTGGATATGGGTCTTTGACATGTTGATTTCAGTTTCTTTGGATATGTACCAATGACAGTGATTTCCTTTTAGACAGAAGAACAAGAGGATTGGCATGTAAAACTAATTTATTAAGGACATTCCATTACATGCCCATAAATGTAAATTTTAAAAGCTGAGGTAAACCAAACACAATTTTAATCATGCCAGCTTTATCCTTATGCTAATAGGCATTCATCCATACAGGATGCCATTTCATTCATGCCTTGCCACAAGGCCAGTTTGCATCTACTATATTGATTTTGGATGCAGATACATTCAGTGGTATCTCTTAAGAGGGGAAGAAGTATGCAACCTCTCACACTTTGAATAAAAGAAATTTTGTAGAGATAGCCTGACATTTATGTGCATAGGGTGGAAAATCAGTGAGACTTTTTGAAAGTAAATTTTTCTGATCAAGAACATAGAATCAAACAGTGAGGGAATGCAGTGCACTTCTTCTTCCTTTTAGTGCTAAGTGGTATACAAACACTGACAGTTTCCTTTGAACCTGGGAAAAAAGTCCAGGTATACGCAGTTTGGGGTGCTAAGGCTGCTGAACCACACCATCGTGCCACATGCTCATTTCCTGTTTTCCACTCTCCCATCCATCTCAAGACAACTGTCAGGGAATGAAGAAAATGGAAAACCAAAGAGGTAAAGGCCCACTGGCTCCACTTACATATCACTGGCCAGAACATACTGAGAGTTTCACTTCCTTCAAACTATTTGGGGAAATAGTTTCTTAAGTCAACCAAAAAACAGAAGGAAGCACTGTCCTCAGATATTTCTTCATCAGAGTTTAGTCTGCAAAAATAGCACTTACTGACGTATGTTGGTTTGAGCTGCCAGGTATGTGCACACACAGAGCTATGTGCCATGTGGTCACTGGTAAAGTGAATACCAAAACCTTTAGTGCTCCGGCTCTCTTAGGGAGCACTCACTGTGCACAAAGTACTTACTTCCTATTCCTTTATTGGACTGTCAAAATACCACTGGAAAATCAATCCTATCATTCTTTTCATGCAGATAGGTAAATGTTGTTTCTGAGAAGGTAAAAACTACTCCAGGCACCATAAATATAGAACAGAGTCATCGTTCTACTGTCTATTGTACCCATGCTACTCCAGAGGTAGTACTGGCTTCAAGAAGTGTTGTATGTTGTGATTACATTTTAAAACATCCCTGAAAGTTTTTTCTAAATTTAAAGACTGACAGGTGTCATTGTGCTAGTATTATCTCACTTAAACCTTGCAATTAGCAAAAATAAATGCATTTTTCCCTTTATATTCAGAAAAACTAACACTTGCCTGCAGTCACATGGTAGGTTCATAGAAGTAGAGTGTGCATTTATGGCTCTCTACCTTCTCCAGAGAGCTGGCTTAGAATGAGAATAAAAAGCAGCTTACATAAAGCAGCCCCTCTGCTATAGCTATTCCCAGAAGTTACCCACCCCACCCCCGCCGTCCAAGGAATATGTTCCACATATTCCAGGTAGCACCTGAGTAATAATGGGATATGCCAGGGAGCAGACCCAAAGCCCAGCCTGCTGAAGGGCTGAGATGTGACTGTGGGCTTCCTCCTCCCCAGAGAAGCCCTGCCTAATTAAATATATATGTCAGAGTACTTGGCCAGCCACTTACGTTCTTGGTACATTTTCTCTTATGAAGGTGGACATTGAAACCAGTTTTGAATAGTAGCATCACTTTCCTCTGCATATTTCAATCTTCCTCAGGCCCATCCTTATGAAATATGTGTTAATAGGTTATGAAAGATGTTAATAGGTTTCAATTCTTGTATGTTCATTTACTTCCTCTTATGATTCCTATTCTATTGGAAATGACTGATATTTTCACATATTATATCTGGATTAACTTTTGATATATTATACTAGTTACTTAAGGAATTATTTTCTAATTCCAATACCTAGAACTATGATAAGTTTGCCTGAAATTTAGACTCTAGGTTATAAGATTACACTGTGTCGGCGCCTAACCATCTGCTTGCAGGGGAGGAGCTGGGCAGATCCGGAGTGCCTGCAGAAGCCCCTTCCTTTGTCTGAAGGAATGAATATTTCTGCAAGCAGGGAGGGATCACAGGTTCCTGAGGCACCTCAGCCTGTGGTGTGTGCCCAGCACAGTCTGCCCAAATCTCAGACTGTTCCGGAATCCCCAGGCTTCTGGGTGCAGTGAAGTGGAGCAGTGGGTTAGAGGCCACTATAGCCGCCTCCCCATCCCTCCCGGCTACACTTGGAGGTCTGCTGAGCTCCCAACGGATGGGTGGGCCTACACTATCCGCCGAGCCCAGCCGCGCCTAGCCATCTGCGTGCAGAGGAGGAACTGGGTGGACCCGGAGTGCCTGCAGAAGCCCCTTCCTTTGTCTGAAGGACTGAATATTTCTGCAAGCAGGGAGGGATCGCAGGTTCCTGAGGCACCTCAGCCTGTGATCCCGAGGAAGCTTTCAAATAACACTTGAAACACAGAAATATAGGAAAATGACAAAACGAAAGACCAAATTACAACCTCAAACCTCCAGCCCATCACAGGAAACCCTAGGAGCGATGTATACAGAAGAAAATATATCCCATCCACCTCATATATCGGACACAATAGCTACTGAAGTTGACAAGCAACTCCAGGAATCTTTAAAGAAATTCAAACTCGAAATAATCTCCCAGATAAAAGAAGAAATGATAAAAGAAATGAAAGAGATTCTAAATATATCTAAAGAAAACACAGATAAAAAATTGGAGGAACTAAACAAAAAGATAGAATCCCTAGACGAGAAATATAAGAAACAAACAGAATACATAATGCAGATGCACAGAGATATACAGGAAATAAAAAACTCCACTGATAGTTGTAAAAACTGCCTTAATCAAAGTGAAGATAGAATTTCAGACCTTGAAGTCATGATTGCAGCTAGTGAACAGGAAAGGAAAGATCTTTTGAAAATAACAAGGAATCAGGAAACAACAATTCAACAACTGCAAGACGATGCAAAGAAGAATAACATAAGAATGATAGGGATTAATGAAAGAGAGGGAGACAACATAAAGGATGTCAGGAGGATATTTAGAGAAGTAATAGATGAAAATTTCCCAAGCATGAGATCAGAAACTGACATCAGGATCCGTGAAGCATATAGAACTCCAAACAGTCATAACCAAAATAAAACTACACCCAGACATATAATAATCACCATCCCAGAAATCCAACACAAGAATAGATTATTAAAAGCTGTCAGAGAGAAAAGACAGATCACTTATAAAGGAAAACCTATCAGAATCACAGCAGACTTCTCAGCACAAACGATAAAGTCAAGAAGAGCATGGAGTGAAGTATTCTAGATCCTAAAGCAAAATGATTTCCAACCAAGACTGATATATCCTGCAAAACTATCATTCAAAATAGATGGTGCAATACGATACTTCCATGACAAAGAACAGCTAAAGAACTTCATGAACACCAAACCGACCCTGCAAAAAATATTGAAAGACAGTTTAGATACACAAAGGAAAAAACCACTAAGCAAAGCAAATAATTAAACAGAACAGAAAGATAAAGATGCAACAGCAGAGAGATAACATTCCTACAATTAACCAGCATATAACAGTAATAACCATTAATGTACATGCTCTCAATGCACCAATCAAAAGAAACAGACTAGCAGAATGGATCAAGAAACAAAATCCAACCATATGCTGTTTACAGGAAACCCATCTAACCCAGAAGGATACTCACAGACTGAAAGTCAAAGGATGGAAAACAATTCTTCATGCAGCAGGAATCCAAAAAAAGGCAGGAGTAGCCATTCTGTTTGCAGACAACGTGAACTTTAAACCAACAATGACCATAAAGGACAAAGAAGGTCACTACATACTCGTAAGGGGAAAACTCCAAGAGGAAGAGATAACTATCTTAAATATATACGCACCAAACTCCAGAGCACCCAGTTATATAAAACAACTATTAACAGAAATGAAAACTCATATTATCAGTAACACAATTGTAACAGGAGACCTTAACACGCCACTGACACCAAGGGACAGATCAACCAGACAGAAAATGAGCAAAGAAATAACAGAACTGAATCACACCTGTGAACAAATGGGTTTGATAGACATATACAGAATGTTCCACCCAACAACATCAGAATACACATTCTTCTCAGCAGTACATGGATCATTTTCTAAAATAGACCATATATTAGCTCACAGAACATATTTAAACAAGTGCAAAAGAGCTGAAATCATCCCTTGCATGTTATCGGATCATAGCGCTCTGAAATTAGAAATTAATGATAAAAGATACTGCAAAAATCCCACAAACACATGGAAACTGAATAACACACTCTTGAGTAATCAGTGGGTCACAGAAGAAATTAAAGAAGAAATCAAACAATACCTAAAAGAAAATGAAAATGCAGATACAACTTACTGGAATCTGTGGGATGCAAGGAAAGCCTTCCTGAGAGGAAAATTTATTGCACTGAGTTCCCACATCAGGAAAACAGAACGAATACAAATAAATAACTTGATGCTACACCTCAAACAGCTAGAAAAAGAAGAGCAAGTCAAGCTCAAAGCCAAAAGAAGAGAGCAAATTATAAAAATCAGAGCAGAAATCAATGCAGTAGAGACTAAGAAAACAATCCAAAGAATCAACGAATCAAAGAGTTGGTTCTTTGAAAGAATAAATAAAATCGATAAGCCCCCAGCCAAGCTTATTTAAAAAAGGGAAGAAAAAGCTCAAATTCATGCAATCAGAAATGAAAAAGGAGAAATCACGACAGACCAAATAGAAATACAGAAGATCATCAACACCTATTTCGAAAACCTCTACTCTCAAAAGTTTGATAACACAGAAGAAATAGACAGATTCTTAGAAGCATATGAAGTGCCAAAGCTAGATCAAGAGGATGTAAAACTGTTGAATAACCCAATCTCTGTTACTGAAATTGAAAATGTAATTAAGTCCTTACCCACCAAGAAGAGCCCAGGCCCAGATGGATTCACTACAGTATTCTACAAGAAATACAAAGAAGACCTAATGCCGACACTCCTCAAACTATTCAAGGAAATTGAAAGGGAAGCAATCCTTCCTAAGTCATTCCTGGAAGCAAATATTACTCTAGTACCAAAACCTGAGAAAGACCCAACTAAAAAAGAGAACTATAGACCGATCTCCCTACTGAACACAGATGCAAAAATCCTCAATAAAATATTGGCAAATAGGATCCAGCAAGTCATCAAGAAGATTATACACCATGACCAAGTGGGATTCATCCCAGGAATGCAAGGATGGTTCAACATATGCAAATCAATAAATGTAATCCACCATATCAATAAAGCCAAAAATAAGAATCACATGATCATTTCTATAGATGCAGAAAAAGCCTTCAATAAGGTCCAACATTTATTCATGATAAAAACTTTACAGAAAATTGGAATAGATGGTCTTTACCTCAATATAATAAAGGTCATTTATGACAAACCAACAGCCAGCATCATACTAAATGGCCAAAAATTGAAAGCCTTTACTTTAAAATCAGGCACAAGACAAGGATGTCCTTTATCACCACTCCTATTTAATATAGTACTGGAAGTACTAGCCAGAGCAATTAGGCAAGAAAGAGAAATAAAAGCGGTAAAGATAGGAAAAGAAGAAGTTAAGTTATCACTGTTTCCAGATGACATGATACTCTACATAGAAGACCCCCTAAACTCCATTGAAAGACTCTTAGATACAATAAATAAATTCAGTAATGTGGCTGGATACAAAATCAATACTCAGAAATCAATAGCAAACAACAACAAACAACAAAATCACAGAGAGGGAAATAAGAGAAACTGGACTATTCACATTAGGAAGCAAAAAATGAAATATTTAGGAGTTACTCTTACAAAAGAAGTGAAAGACTTATACAGTGAAAACTATAATACACTGAAAAAGGAAATTGAAGATGATCTCAGAAAATGGAAAGACATCCCTTGCTCATGGATAGGAAGAACAAACATTGTGAAGATGGCCATTCTCCCAAAACTCTTATACAGATTCAATGCAATCCCAATAGAAATACCATCAACATACCTTATAGATCTAGAGAAATCACTCCTAAATTTCATCTGGAACCAGAAGAGACCTAGAATCGCAAAGGCAATTCTAAGCAGCAAAGACAAAGCAGGAGGCATCACAATCCCTGACTTGAAATTATACTACAAAGCAACAGTAGTAAAATCAACATGGTATTGGAATCAAAACAGAGCTGAAGATCAAAGAATAGATTAGAAGATACAACCACAACTACAAACACACTCAACCACCTTATCTTTGATAAAGGAGCCAAGCAGGTTCGCTGGAAGAACGACAGTCTCTTTAATAAATGGTGCTGGAAAAACTGGCTCTCCATTTGCCGAAAACTAAAGCTAGACCCATGTCTATCACCATGTACTAAATTAAAATCTAAATGGGTCAAAGATCTGAATATTAAAACAGAAACACTAAATCTATTGGAAGACAAATTGGGTAGAAACCTTGGAGACATAGGAGTAGGTAGAGAATTCATGAACAGGACTCAAACTGCACGGGAAATACTTCCCAGAATCAATAACTGTGACCACTTCTTATTAAAAAGTTTCTGCATGTCAAAAGAAATCTCTAGCATAGTGAAAAGAAAACCCACAAACTGGGAAAAGATTTTAGTGAACTCTATCTCAGACAAGGGACTCTTGTCTAAAACATATAAAGAATTAAAAAAACTCAGACCTCCAAAATTCAAAGATCCAATCCAAAAATGGGCATCTGAGATGAATATGCAATTCTCAGATGAAGAAATGCAAATGACAAATAAATACATGAAAAAATGCTCATCATCATTGGTCATTAGAGAAATGCAAATTAAAAATACACTGAGATACCATCTCACTCCTGAAAGAATGGCCAGGATCAAGAAAACCAACAACAAATGCTGGAGAGGCTGTGGGGAAAAAGGAACTCTCCTGCACTGTTGGTGGGAGTGTAGACTGGTACAGCCTTTATGGAGGTCTGTCTGGAGATTTCTCAAAAAGTTGGAATTGGAAATCCCATTTATTCCAGCTATTCCACTTCTAGGCATATTCCCAGAAGAACTGAAAGCATCATACCACAGTGATATACGTGCACCTATGTTTATAGCAGCACAATTTGTAATCGCCAGATCTTGGAAACAACCCAAGTGTCCATCAACTGAGGAATGGATAAAAAAGTTGTGGTATTTCTATACAATGGAGTATTGTTCCGCTATAAAGAAGGATCACATTGAGATATTTATCAATAAATGGGCACAGCTTGAGACCATACTCATAAGTCAAATAAATCAATCTCGCATGTATGAGTACCGAATAGTTTCCCTAATGTAAGTAATGATTCAAATATATAAAAATATGTGGTAATCATGATTCCCCATTAGGTGGCCTTGAAGCCTTATAAAATTTTCACTTATTAATTAGAAAGGCTTTATTCTGGGCTTCTTGATATGGAAATATTTGAAGCTATAGTATATGAAGTTTTATCCAAATATTTCAAGGAAAAAGACAGACACTATGGTAACTACTATTCTTTAAAAAAATTATTTAGTTATTTCTTATGTTTATTTTAATTAAGGGAAAAATTAAAAACATTAGGATATATAATAGTAACTGTTTTTGATTTCCTATTAACTTGTTTTAAAGTCCTGTAATACTCCCACGATCTTGTTTTGACTGATTAGACTCTGTTCCATTCTGTGCGATAGTATCAAGTTTGTGGGTATAGGCAACTACTTTGAAGGCAATAAGATTCACTAAGAAGCCCATTCTGGTTTGACTATTGTCTCCTTTGGAAGTCCTGTAATGTTTACAATGCCTAAGTTTTATTGGTCTTGTTCTCTACTGTTTTGTCCAACTTTATAATATCTAATGAGATAGACAATTCTTTTTAAGGAAACAAGAGACAACGTTGATAACCATTGTTAATTATCTTGTACTCTGTTCTACATCATGTGCTATGTCTATCCTTGGTTTTGACTGACAGCTTTGTTTTGCCATATTTGACTTTATTCTCTCCTCCCCCCAAAAGTAATAAGAACTAAGGAGTAATAAAATCCAAAATGTGTAAATTTTGTTGTTAAAAAGAGAGGGAGGAAAAAAAAAAGAGCTCTAACGGATATAACAGCAAGTGTGTTTAGGGGTGTTAAATAGCTGACTATATTAATGTTTTTGGATCATTGAACACAGCTGTTTGCAGTCTCTCTGTTTGAAGGTCTACTTTGTATTCTTTGATACTGTGATTTGAGCAACTATTTCCAAGAGATAATATGTAATCTATTAACAGCTGATTTCTTACTGTTATGTTTTTTTTTTTTTTTTTGTAGTTCTGTATTATGTGTAACCTTACACTGCTTTGTTTGGTTTTGTGTTTTTCTCTTTTTCCTCTTAAATAAAATTAAAAAAAAAAAAGAAATCACCAAGAGAGTGGATGGAAAATGCACAGAACGAGAAAGAATTTTAGCGAGCAGCCCCTCAGACAAAGAACTTACATCCAGAACCTATAAAGAAATGAAAAACATCAAGCCCCCCCCAATTCAAAGATCCTCTCCAAAAATGAGCATCTTAGATGAACACACATTTCTCAGATGAAGGTATACAAATATCAAATAAATACATGAAGAAATGTTCACTATCACTGGTCATTCGAGAAGTGCAAATTAAAACAGCATTGAGATTTCATCTCGTTCTGGAAAGAATAGCTGCCATCAAGAAAACAGCTGCTAACAAATGTTAATGAGGCTGCGGGAAAAATGGAACATTGCTCTACTGCTGATTGGAGTATAGACTGGTGCAGTCACTATGGAAACCACTATCGAGATTTCTCAGAAGACTAGAAGTTCCAGAAGAATTAAAAACATCATAACATAGTGATATATGCACACATGTTTATAGCAGCACAGTTTGTAATAGCTAAAATTATTAATGAAGAATAAAAGCAAGGAAACAAATAATAAAAAAATCACATAACACCAGATTGTTACTAGTACTGAGTAGATAGTTACCTCATGTGGCTACAGAAAGGGTCTCTGTGATCACTGTCTCCTGGTATTTACATATCATGTAGTCCCATCCTTGAATGTGAGCTTGATTGAGTGACTTTCTTCAACTTAACAGAGTATGGTAAAAGTCATATGCTATCATTTTTGATATTTAATTAGGAAAGACTTTGGCTGATCTTTTGGTATTTCTGTGGCTCTCCTCACATTCTTGCTCTGGTACAGAAGCCATCTACCACAGAACCAAGTACCACCTCTGACCAGTATCTGCAAAGAATGAAGGGTTTCCATCAATAGCCTGCCAAGTATAAAACAATGCCAACAAATACTGAGTGTGCTACAGTAGGAAGAATATTCAGCTATCTTCTCATTCCACAGGCTGTATTCCTAAAGAAAGCAGCTAACATGAGGGCTATGACATGCTCTTTCACCACCAACAGTAGTGAGAGAAAGAAAGTAGAACAGCTATGACCAAAGTGTGATGTCTTGTTTGGAAATATCTAGGTAGTAGCATACAGAGAAGATCAGTTGATCACAACAAGTATTGCACTTGTCTACAGTAGTGCAATCAGTAATAACAATAGCATTAAACATACTCTTAAAATGACAAAGTGTGATCACTAATACTTTACCACCTTTAACCATAGGCACAAAATTTGTACTTATATCACAAAATCTAAGGTAAATTGGCATACTATGTACAGTAAATATTGACTTGATAGAGCAATTTTGTATTCTTTGACTGCAAAACAATATGTATTCAGAATAATATATAGTTAACTGCTTTCAAATTCATCAGAGTAAATGGTACTCATATGGAAGTGTGAAGAAAAAGAGAAAATAAATAGGTTATGAAAACAAAGCAGCACAATATGTGAAGCTGGTAAGACTGCTATAAATAATCCTTTTATGGAGCTAAGGGAAATTAGTGATATTAGATAACCATAATAGAGAAGATCACCTAGGAATTTGAAATTACATTAGAGGATAAGACAATATAGTAAAGGAACAAATTGAAATAGAAAACATGAGAAAAAAGGAAAGAAATAGTAAAATGAAGGCCTGTTCAAATAAATAAAGTAATATTAAAGAAGGAGGGGAAAAAGTACATGGAAAACTCCAACCTGCATCGAAAGAAAAAAATCTAAAACATAATAATGCAGGAGAAAAAATTGGTTTAAATGAATGGAGAAAAAGACAGAATGTGAGAGAGAGACAGAGACAGACACATACACACACAGGGCGAAGGGAGAAAGAGAGAGAGACAGAGACAGAGACAGAGACAGAGACAAACAGAGAGATAGAGAGAGAGACCAAGACAAGAGGAATGTTTTCTTCCATATCTAAGAGTCTTTAGTATTAGAAGTCACATTGCTCTTTGCCCCTCTTTATATTCCATGCATATATTTTGAATCCAGGTAGTGCAACATATCTCATTTATTCTTTATGCTTAAGATTTTTTCTTTTTGAGCAATCTTTACACTGTTTTCCTTAGCTACTATATCAGTCTATATTTTCACCAACATGTCCAAAGAATACTTTACCATAATCAAGTCATTCTTTTCTCTGTGCTCTTGCTAATACTTGTTATTCCTTTTTTTGTTGTGTCATAGTCATTCTAGTAAATGTAAGGTGAAATCTCACTGTGATTTCAGTTTCAATTTCTGTTATGATCAGTTATGTTGAACACTTGTTCACATACATATTCTATGTATATCTTATTTGGAAACTGGTACTTTTAGGAATTTTGGCTTTTAAAAACATCATTGGGTTCACAGGTTATCAAGTTTCTACATGTTTTGGATATTAAGTGTGTTTCAGGCACATGGTGTGCAATATTTCTTTGATTCCATGGGCTGGCTTTTATTGCCTTGATTGGGCCCAGATGGAAATTAGTGCACCTTATGCTGAATGGATGCTATCACAGCCCAGGAGCACCAGACATTGATTCACATGATCTTGAAACATCCCATGTAACCTGGGGTTGCCTGGAGACTGGATCTAGATGTCAGATAGATTCTCTGGCAGGTCTGGGATTTTGGTCATGTCGATGAGAGCTTGGATGTAGGGTCAAGTGAACTTGGGGTTCCAAGTACAGACCAAAACCAAACCAGTGTTGCTTTGTATCCTTAATGAATGTCCCAACCAGCTTGTAGAAGATAACCTACAGACTCCCAACAGTGGCTCAGGTGTACCCAGGATCCAATATTGACTAATATACTGACTGATACAGTTATTGCTTCTTTATTCTGAGTCTGAGAAAGGATTGGTGGGGAGGAATATCCATCCCTGATCACTCCCCACTAATGGTGTGCTGATGAAAATGCTGCCAACCTGCAGCCTCCTCTGTGTTTGGAGAGGAATCTATGAGATTAAGATCCTATATATTCCAGTTCTACTTATCCTGTGAGCTAGACTCTGCTTCATTGCTAGGCACCTTCCAGTTTTGGAGAACTGCTCAAAATGACTCTTCCCATGATGGGTAATTCTAGAAGTCCCAAAGTCCAGCCTTGCTGGACTGCTTCCCCTCTTTTAAACTCCTGTACGAATGTTTCATTTGATCTACAAGTCTCTTCTTTCAAGGTGATACTTGTGCAACAGGGTGTATGTCCATTCTCTTCTTCCAATAACCTGTGTTATTAGTCTTCTCTGAGTCTCTCAGATGTAACTCCTTCTCTATTTAACCATGTTGAATCTCTCCATTTTTGGTTTTCTTGAGTCTGAGTATCTATTCTTCTCCCTTACATTTGAGATTTATTTTAGTCTTTGTTTCTTTTTAAATTTTATTTTAAAGTTGATAAAACCCAACAAAATAAAACACTAAATTCAATTAAAATAGAGCAGTAAAATTAGTACAGAACTTCAAAGCAGGATAATAGGAAAATGACAGTGGCTATTATAATGTATCTTCACAGTACTTGTCCATTACATCAGATATAGCAAAATCAAATTGAATAAAAACAATAAAAACAAAACACTGAATAAAACAAAATCATCAGAACAACAAAAAAAAAAAAAACCAGTGAGAGAACAATATTGGATTTCAAAAAGAAGATAGAAGGAAATCCCCCATATTTGCTATATTGCCTGCTGTTATCATCCCTATAGATGCTCAGACCACTGACCCCAAGTCTACAAAGTCAACCAAACAATCCAAGCATTCAGTTTCTTTTTATACCTCAGTTGTTATCAACTCAGTCTGTCTGCTGAACCAGCTGGTTGCTTAAGGGGGCAGCAGGGAGTTGGTGATCCTCAGCCCATGTGCTGGCAGGATGGGTGATGCTATCTGACTTTTCTTTCCTGGGTCCTGTGTGGGTAATGCAGCTTACCAGAAATAGCCTTTGTTTCTTAAAATAAGTTTTGTTGTACTTTATCTTTCTCTATCCTTCTTGAATTTCATAATGTGTACCTTGCTTCCATTGTCATAAATGTCCCCCAAGTTTCTTAGACTCTCTCTCTCTCTCTCTCTCTCTCTCTCTCTCTCTCTCTCTCTCTCTCTGTGTGTGTGTGTGTTTTGCTGGAGACTGACCCTATGATCTGCACACTGAGGTTCATTTCCAGTACTTTTTTGTTTGTATATTTCTCTTGGAAACAGGATCACACTAAGTGGCTAAGTTGCCCATTCTGACTCCAACTTGTGATCTTTCTGTGTCATCCTCCAAGAGCACTCAGATTATAGTCATGCCCAACTACACACAGCTAAAATTCTATGGATTTTGACAAATACATAAATACAAATGTGTAAGAAGCCATCTCTCTTACAATACAGAACAGTTTATTTACCTTAAAAAGTTTCCCAAATGCATCCCCTTTTTATTGAACAACCTCCCCTGAACCATCTTCAAAATCTCTCATTCATTTTCTACTCCATGTTTCCTTTTAAAGAATATTATTGTAATGGAATACTAAAACATGTACTTTTGCATTATGGCTTCTTTCATTTGCCAAGATGCAATTAAGATTAATTTGTATTATTCAGTTAATTACTAGTCTACTATTCTCTTTTGATGAACAAGAATTCTTTGTATAGGACTACCATATTTGCTTATTCATTGTTTTGCTGGACTTCATTTTTATTCTTTTTTTTTTTTTTTGTCTTTTTCGTTTTTATTGGTACCAGGGATCCAACTCACGACTGCCTGCTTGCAAGGTAGGCGCTTATGCTGCTGAGCTAAATCCCCAGCCCATTTTTATTCTTTATAATCTAGATTGATTACAAAATCATTGCTATAAATATGTGCCTACAAATTTTGTGTGGGTATCAGTTCACAGATAATTTGAGTATAACCTAGAGATGTAATTGCTACCTCAAATTATAATTATATGTTAAGAAAAGAAACTACTACACTGTTTTCCCAAAATGTCATATCACTTGGCAGTCCCACTCAATATGAAGGATAATGTCCTCTGATTTTCTTTTAATTTGTTTTCTTTTTTTTACTTTATTTTAAAGACGGTAAAATACAACAAAACAAGACAGAACAAAGCCAGTCAAGACAATGCAGTGAAATTGGTGCAGAACTCAGAGCAGAATACCAGGATAACAGTAATAGGTACATTATTTTATGTTGTTATTTTCACAAAGCTGCCCAATTAATCAGCTGTAGCAAAATCAAACCAAAAATAGAACAGATTAAAACCAATCAAAACAGAATATTGAATAGAGTAAAACAATCAGAATAAAGCAAAACAGTGAAAATAATATTTGCCTTCAAAGACAAGATGAAGGAAATCCCCCTAGTTGCTATGTTTCATACTGTCATTCTCCAAAGAGATGCTCAGACCTCTCACCAAGTCAGCATAATCAACTAAACAATTAGAAGCATTTAGTTGCTTTATATATGGTAGTTGCTATGAACTCCAGCTGACCTCGAAACCATCCAGTTGCTAATGGAGGGTGGGGAGAGGCACACCACAGGATGTTTGATTCTCAGCTCACAGGAGATGCTGACTTGTTCTCTCCCTGGCACACCTGCAGCTTGCACTGCTTACCAGGAAGGATGGCTTGTTGTTTTCTGGGTTTGTCCCCCAAGTTCCAGCATGGCTGATTCTCCTAATTTGTTTTCTTAATGACATGTGATATTAAATTAAATATTTTTAAAAGATATGCTCAGCAATCTATAGCAGAGACAGATAAGAAATAGATGATGATAAGAAAAGGGTGGAAATTGTGAATGATCAATATAGGAAAGAAATAGAGTGTATGAAATGCATTCAATTAAATATCCTGGAAATAAAAAATTGCATTAAAATTTGGCAAAACCACTTGAACAAAACTGAAGACAGACTTTCAGATCTTGAAGACAGGATTATGGTTGGTGACCATGAAAGAAGAGATCTCTTAGAAATAACAAAAGACCAGGAAACAATTCAACAGTTACAAGACAATGCAAAGAAAAATAATATAAGAATAATTGGTGTAAATGACAAAGCAGGAGCCAACACAAATGACATAAAAAATTATTTGCAGAAGTAATAGCAGAAAATTTCCCAAGCATAGGAATAGAACTTTACATACAGAAAAGTGAGATATATAGAAACCCAACTAGCCATATCTAAAATAAATCTATACTCAGACATATAATAATTAAGATCCCAGAAATATAGCACAAGAACAGAATATTAAAAACTGTTAGAGAAAAGAAACCCATCACTTATAAAAGGAAGCCCATTAGAATCAAATCAGACTTCTCAACAAAATTCTCAGTGCAAGAAGAGCTTGGAATGAAGTATTTCAAGTTTTAAAAGAAAACATCTTGAAAGATTGATGTATTCTGCTAAACCATCTCTCAAAATTAATGGAAAAATAAGATACTTCTACAACAAATTACAACTGAAGAAACCAAACCGACACTACAAAGGGTATCAAAAGATATTCTAGACAGAAACAAAAATAACATAGTTCTAAGAACAACAACAGAAAGAAGCCACAAGGCAGGACAATCAATTAAACAGAGGGGAAAAGTAGGGAACCAAGAGCAGGAAAATAACATGACAGAGACAAGCCAATACATATCAGTTATTACTATCAATGTAAATGGACTCAGTTCACCAATCAAAAGAAACAGACTGTAAAATGGATCAAGAAACTATCCAACAATATGATACATACAAAAAACACATTCACCTCAAAAAGAAATTCATAGACTAAAAGTCAAAGGATAGAAAGTAATATTTCATGTAATAGGAACCCAGAAGAAAAGCAGGGGTAGCTATTCTGTTTGCAGACAATATGAAAATCAAATCAAGAATAATCTAAAGAGATAAAGAAGGAAAAACTCAAGTTAGGAACAAACCTCAAGAGGAAGAAATAATATATGTCCCAAATACACAAACACCCAACTATTTAGTATAAATATTAGTAGACATGAAACAACATGTAAACAATAACACAATGGTGAGGGACCCTATTGTCACAAAGAGACAGATCAACAAAACAAACATTAACAAAGAAATAATAGGGGCTGGGGATTTAGCTCAGTGGCATAAGCGCCTGCTTTACAAGCAGGCAGTCCTGAGTTCGATCCCTGGTGCCGATAAAAAAGAAAAAGACAAAAAAAAAAAAAAAAAAAAAAAATTAAAAAAAAAACAAAGAAATAATAGAACAGCACCAAACCAAACAAATGGAATTAGTAGACATTTACAGAGTATTCCACTCAGCTACATGAGAATACAATATTCTTCTCAGCTGCACAAGGAATATTCTTTACGATAGGCCATCTACTAGCTCATAGAACATGCTTAAGTTAATGCAAAGGAATTGAAACTATCCTATGCATATTATCTAACCATAGTGAAATAAAACTGGAAATTCAAGGCCAAGAAACTGCAAAAACTAAAAAAAAACATGGAAATTAAATAACAACCTCCTTAACAACCAATTGGTCACAGGCAAAATTAAAGAAGAATTTAAACAATATCTACAATCCAATAAAAATGCAAATACAGCTTACAGAAACCTGTGGTATGCAATCAAAGCAGTCCTAAAAAGGCAATATATAGCCCTGAATTCTTACATCATGAAAACAGAACGAGAACAAATAAACAGTCTAATGCCACACCTGGAGCCCCTAGAAAAAGAAGAAGAAGTCAGGCCAAAGTCCATATGAGCGAATAAATTATAAAGATCAGAGCAGAAATTAACATAATTGAGACTAAGAAAACAATAAAAAGAATTAACGAATCAAAGAGTTGGTTCTTTGATAGAATAAAGTTGATAAAGCCCTAGCCAACCCTATTAAAGAAAGAAAAGAAAAAACTCAAATTCATGCAATAAAGAATGAAAAGAGTGAAATCACTACATATCCCATGAAAATTCAGAAGATCATCAGTACCTACTTCGAAAACCTTTATTCATGTGAGAAAGAAGACAGAAGAAGTGGACGGATTCCTAGAAACATATGACTAACCAAAGCTAAATATTGAATAATCAGTATCAGTTGATGAAATTGAAAATGTACTTTAAATTTTACCAGCAAATAAAAATCTGTGTCCTGATGGATTCACAGCTGAATTCAATAAGAAGTTTATAGAATATTTAATGCCAAGACTCTTCAAACTCTTTAATGAAATTGAAAAGGAAGAAGTTCTCCCTAACTCATTCCTGGAGGCAAGTATTTCTCTGATACCAAAACCAGAGAAAGATACAACCAAAAAAGAGGACTACAGACCAATCTCCCTAATGAACATAGATGCCAAAATCCTGAATAAAATATTAGCAAAGAGAATGCAGCAAATCATCAAGAAGATTATCCACCATGACCAAATGGGATTCTTCCCAAGAATGCAGGGATTCTTCAATATATGCAAATCAATAAACATAATACACAATATCAACAGAACCAAGCACAAAAATTACATGATCATCTCAATAGAAGCAAAGAAAGCTTTTGATAAGATCCAACATCCAGTCATGATAAAAAAAACCTTACAGAAAATCAAAACAAATGATCTTTACCTCTATCTGATAAAAGCCATCTATGACAAAACAATAGCCAGCATCATATTAAGTGGACAAAAACTGAAAACTTTTACTCTAAAGTCAGGAACAAGAATGTCCACTACCATCACTCCTATTTAATATAGTTCTGGGAACACTAACCATAGCTATTAGACAAGAAAGAGAAAAGGAAAAGAAAAGGAAGAAGTTAAACTATAATTATTTGATAATGTGACAACATACATAGATGATCCCAAAAGCTCCACCAAAAGACTTGGAGAACTATTAAACAAATTCAGTAGCACAGCTGGATACAAAATCAACACTCATAAATCAGTAGAATTCCTATATAGAAACAACAAACTCCCCAAGAGAGAAATTAGGGAAACCATATCCTTCGTAGTGGCATCCAAAAAAGATTCTTAGGAATCAATTTAACAAACAAAAAGATCTATACATTGAAGATTACAGCACTCTAAAAAAAGATTGAAAAGGATATTAGAAAATGGAAGAATATTTCTTGTTCATGGAAAGGAAGAACCAATATTGTAAAGATTGCCATACTCCCAAAACTTCTATACTGATTTAAGGCAATCCTGAGAAAAATATCATTAGCATACCTCACAGATCTAGAGAAACCATTACTAATATTCATTTGGAAGCAGAAGAAACCTAGCATCGGAAAGGCAGTCCTGGGAAACAAAGGCAAGGCTGAAGCCATCACAATCCTTGACTTGAAAGTATACTACAGAGCTTCTGTAATAAAATCAACATGGTACTGACAAGAAAAAAAAGAAAAGAAAAAAGAGAAAAGAAAAGAAAAGAGATTTGAAGACCAATGGAACTGATTAGAAGAAGTAGACACAACTACAGACACAATTATCTTATTTTTGACAAAGGGGCAAACATGTTCACTGGAAGAAAGCCTCTTTAATAAATGTGCCGGAAAAGCTGACTTTCCAAAGACTTAAATAAGATCCACCTCTATCACCATGCACTAAAATAAAGTCAATATAGATCAAAGATCTAAATATTAAAACAGAAACACTAAATCTACTGGAAAACAAAGTATCTAGAACTCTTGAAGACATACAGGAAGGCAGAGTGTTTATAAACAAAAACCATACTTCACAGAAAGTACTTACCAGAATCAGCAACTGGAATCTCAACTTACTAAAAAGTTTTTGCACCTCAAAAGAAACACCAACTAAATGAAAAGAAAACCCATACAGTGGGGGAAAAATGTAGCTAATCATCCCTCAGTCAAAGGAGTTTTACTTAGAACATATAAAGAATTGAAAACACTCAGACTCTCCCAAATTCAGAGACCCAATCAACAAATGGGCCTCTTAGATGAATACACACCTCACAGATGAAGAAATATGAATGGCAAATACATATATGAAAAAAAATGTTCAACATCATTAGTCGTTCAAGAAACCCAAATAAAAACAACACTGAGATTTCATCTCACTCCAGAAAAAATGGTTGTGGCCATTGTTAATTCTCAATTACCTTGTTTTGAAATCCTGTATCATTCTCATTATTTTATTTGGTTAGGCTTTATTCTGTTTTGTCTTGTTTGATTTTATTGTATCTGATGGCATGGGCAACTATTTTGAAGATAAAATGTATTATGGTAGCCATTTTGGATTTACTATTATCTTGTTTTGAAATCCTGATTGCATTCATTATTTTGTTTTTATTGATTCTGTTCTGTTTCTGTATTTTTATTTTACTATGTCTGAAAGTAAGGGCAGCTATTTTGAAGACAATGAGAGGCATTATCGTACCATTGTTGATTTCCTATTATGTTGCTTTGAAATCCTGTGTCACTTATACTATCTTGTTTTGAATTTTTGTTTTATTTTGCTTAGTTTTTTTCTCTCTAGAATAAATTTTTAAAAAATAAAAATAAATCACCAAGAGAATAAAAAGAAAACCCACAGAATGGAAAAAGATTTTAGCCAACTATCCCTCAGACAAAAGATTTCTATCTAGAATATCTAAAAAATTGAGAAAAATCAGACCCTGTAAATTCAAAGACCCAATCCAAAAATGGGTATCTGTGATGAATATGTACTTCTCAGAAAAAGAAACACAAATGGCAAATAAATGCATGAAAAAGGTTCAATAGCACCAGTCACTCAAGAAATGCAAATTGAACAACACTGAGATTCCATCTCACTTCAGAACAATTGCTGTCATCAAGAAATCAACCAATAACAAATACTGGTGGGGCTTTTGGGGAAAAGGAACTTTTCTCCACTGTTGGTGGGAGTGTAGATTAGTACAGCCACTGTGGAAATCAGTGTGGAGGTTCTTCAAAGAACTAGGATTGGAGGTCACATTTGATTATTCCTCTTCTAAGTATTTTCCCAGAAGAATTAAAAATGTCATTCTACAGTGAATGATATATGTGTACCCATGTTTATAGCAGCACCATTTGTAATAGCTAAATTTTGGAAACAACTCAAATGCTCATCAACCAAGGACTAGATTTAAAAGATGTGGTATTTTTATGTAATGGAGTACTACTTAGGTATAAAGAAGAATAAACTCAGAGCTATTATAGGTAAATAGATACAACTACAACTGGGGCCCATACTTATAAGTTAAATAAACCAGATTCACCTATGTAACCATCTTGTTGTCTGCCTACTATATAAGTACTGTTCTCAAAAAACAAATAAGACCCAAAAATGTACAACAGATATTGTGAAAGAGAAGGAAACAGCCCAAAAGTAAGAACAGCTGGGATGGGTGAAAGGATAAAAGAAGAAAGGGAGAGAAGTCATGCTGGGTCTGGGAGGAGCATATCAAGAAGCCAGTTTACCTTATTTCTTTTTTTTTTTTATCGGTACCGGGGATCAAACTCACGACTGCCTGCTTGCGAGGCAGGCACTTATGCTGCTGAACTAAATCCACAGCCCCAGTTTACCCTTTTGGTAAGCCTCACAAAACACGTGGGGCTGTGGAAGAGAGAAGCCAGATGGCTCTCCTCAAGAGTTGACCAGGGCACAAACTGAGAGTCAAGAAGCTCCCCCACCATCCTCCACTGCCCTGTAAGCAACCAGTTGGTTTGGAGGACAGGCTGAGTTGATAGCAACTGAGGTGCAAAAATAACTTAATGCTTGATTGATGCTGCAGGCCTAAGGCCAGTAGTCTGAGCATCTATTAAAAGGATACCAACGTGCAATATAGCAAAAATGGGAGATTTCCTTCTGTCTTGGCTTTTTCTTTATTTAAAAAAAAAGAAATAAAAAAATAGAGAAAAAGGGTAAAAATAATACAGAATTACAGAAAAATAAACATTAAGAAATCACTAGTTGTTAAGTTACATATTGTCACCTGAAGAAATAGTTGTTCAGGTTACAAAATTAAAGCATACAAGTGACATTCAAATAATGACACTGCCAACAGTTCTGCCCAATGATTCAACAAAAACTTAGTAATATGGTTATCAGGCCAACACACTTTTTTCTTATCTTAAAGAGGGTAAGATTAAACATATCAAAACAGAACAAAACAGTTCATAAAGAAACAATTTAAAGAAATACAGATTTCAAAGCAAGTTCACTGGAGATCTTCACTGTCTATCTTATTGTCTCTAGTTTTCTTCCAAATAGTTGTCCCCATCTTCACACACATTGAATACATACTGCATATTATAGAACTACTCAAATCATTACAGGATGATGAAGGCTGACATTGGGGAAGTCAATAATGACTACCATAATGTCTCTTATTCTCTTCATAGTAGCTGTTCTTATCTTTACGTATGCTGAAATTGAACTTAAGAGACTAGACTAATATCACTCTGAACAGTGAATAATAGTATTGCTAGATTTTAAATCCTAATGTTACAGAATTAGCCTTGGGTTTCTTAGTGTCTCTTCTTCAGAATATCTGTTCATTACATCTTGCACTATATAATTTGTTCCCATAAATAGTTTAAAAAATTCTCCCATGTGTGAATTTCTACATGTATAGCTATCCTCTCTGTATTATAGGGAAAAACAGATCATAACAAGACAACAAAACAAATTCCTAGAAAAACATGTAATGAAAAAGACACACAAGACCACAATATTAGGTGATCTACCATAGTTACTATGCTTTCTCTTGTTATTTTCAATAGACTTGTCCACATCATCAGGCTTAATATAGTTAAGCATAGTATTACATAGCTACTTTTATAAAAACACAACTTTGAAAACGTTGTAGGACTTGAGAGTGGTTAATAATCAAAACCAGTATGGATATGTTTTACATCTTGTCATCTTCAGGGTAGTTGCCTCTACTTTTAGACTTGATACTATGAAGCATGCCAAATTCGAGTACAATCAGCCAAGGCAAAACTGCGGTCTAACAAAAGATCAGTCATAGTAAGACAATGTAAGTAATAGAGGGTTTCAGTTTAAGTTAATGGGAAATTAAGGATAGTTACCATGGTATAACCTGCTATTTTTGGGTTAGATATCTGTGCCCTCAAATCTGATATGAGTGGACAGACTGGAACAAAATAAAATCAAACTAAATAGAGCGGTAAGACTACTGTGACTTTTAAATCCTGATACACTATTAACAATGTTCTCTGCCTTCCTTTTTTAGACTATTTTTCACCTTTCCCCTTCTTGGGATGCTTTGTATGTTTTGGGTCTCACTATCCCCTTTATTTTTTAGATTAGGGGGCCAGCCCATTGTCTATCTGAGTGTTGCTGAACCTTTCTACCCCTGAGCTTGATCTTGAACTGTATTCCTTCACTCAGTAAAGTCATAGGGTTTTCTTTTCTTCCAGCTGGGTAGTTCTACACTGCCCAAAAGTGTCATAGCTTTCAAATCTATCTGTGGCTGCTGGATGAGTTGTCCCTATTTTTCTCTGGTTTCCTGTTGCATATAGCTTTGCTTTATCATCTTTGATTTTCAGTTTATTAACCCTCCTTCGGGTTGAGTGTATTTCCCATTCAGAGCATCTCAATGGATCCTGCCTCCTAATCTGCCTGTTTTGTTTAAATTTTAGTGCATCAAGGCTATCTATATTAAAGATTATAGCTTACTGTCTCTGCCTCATGTCTGCTACTCCTCTTGACTGCTATAATACGCTATAATTACTCCCTCATTCCATTGTCTGCCCCATTCATTGAGGCTTCTCAGTCACTGTTGCTCGAATCCTGGCATCCCTTCCTGTCTCTCTCTGGAATGTCTTTCCACACACTCTGTAGGGTTGGGTTGGTGGCTATGAACTCCCACAGTTCCTCCTTGTCTTGGAAACATTTTATTTCTCCATTAATTTTGAGAGAGAGTTTTTCTGGGTATATCAGTCTTGGTTGCAAATTATTTTCTTTCGGGGCTTGGATACTTTCTCCCCGGGCTCTTCTTGTTATTTTGATAATTTTCCTGTTGTAGGTAATCTGCCTCTTTTTCCTGTCTGCTTTTGGTATTCTGTTCTTTTGGTGGATTTCTTGAATCTTGATTAGTATATGTCTGGGTGTAGATCTGTTTTGGTTGTAGGTGCTGGAGTTCTGTATGCCTCATTTATCTGGATATCAATTCTTTTTCCTATGCTTGGGAAGTTTTCCTTTATTATATCTGTGATTATTCTTTGTAGTTCATTTTTGGTTAGTCCTGCTTCTTCACTCACATGCTTTATTCTTAAGTTATGTATCCTTTTGTTATCTTCCAGCCTTTGAATTGTTTCTTTCTGGTTCCTCATTATTTTTAAGAGGACTTTTCTTTCACGATCATATATCATAAATCTCTCTTCAAGTTTCAAAAAGCTAACTTTAGTTTCTGTCAAGTCATTTTGCCAGTTTTCAATGGAGTTTTTAGTTTCCTAAAAAAGTAGTCACTGTTGCTTTCCTATTATCTTGCTTTGAAGCTCTGTACCAATTTTATTACTTTGTTTTGATTGGCTTACTGTTTTGTTTTGTTGGGCTTTATTCTCTTTAAAGCAAAAAATATTTAAAAAGAAAAAATATATATGTATGTATACAAAAGATAGCTAAGATAATTATACCACTTACTTCTCTTAGTTCATTGAAGAGAGCAATTTGTGCTTAAATTATTTGATCAATTATGCATGCATCTATCTTGTACTGTGACCAACTGCTTTGAAGATAACAATACACAATATATTAACTATTGTTAATTCATATTATCTTGTTTTTGAAATCCTGTATCTTTGTTTTTATTGTTTTATTCTCTTAAAAATTAAAAAACCCTGCTCAGAGGCATTTTGTTAAATGTAAAGTTTAGAAAAAATGCATAACTTAATCTCTCAAAATTGCATGCTCCTGTCTTGCACTTTTTTCTTTGTCACATTCTTAAAATTTGTCAAAATTATAGCATCAAAATATGAACAGTGACATTGCTTGGTGACAGAAAATAAGTAGTATTTGATTTTATACTATTTCCCTGAGCTACTCATTTCAATGTTGAATACGTAATATCACCTATAAAATATATGCTAGATATTATTTCTATTTTTCTGTACAAGCTTATTACTTATACATACTTTTCATGGCAGTAATTCTTAACAAATCAGGTAGTTTTCCACATAGTATACCATTTATATTTTTCACTTTGACCACAGATACATTTATGTAATGTAATACTGTACTTCTTAAAGCAAAACTAAAACTCTTTTAAAGGCTGAGCAGCACATAGTGGTACAAACCTGAGTCCATATGAAGTGCTTTTTTGTCTTTGGAAAAATTAAGAATAAGATTTATACCTTTAGATATCAATCTTCAAGTAATTACTTGGAAATATTTACCATGTTTTTTAAATTTAAAAATTACATTTTTTACTTGAAAATTTGTGACTTGTCTTTTTAACATCAGTGAGAATATTTTTCTTAGTTTCTTTAAGATAATTTGGAATAGTTTTATTATAAAATACACACAACATAAACCCTAACCATTTGGAGCATTTTGAGTATACAGTAGAGTGCCATTCATGCTGTGTTACAGCCATCACCACCATTTATCTCTGGCACTTGCTCTTCTTCCTGAACAGAAACTGTGTCTATCAAACAGCAACTCCCCAGTGTCATCTTTGCTGACTGTCTGGAATGCCATTATGTTTCTGTTTCTATCAGTTAGACTACTCTTTAGTTCTCCTCTTATAAGTGGATTCTTCCAAAGTATTTTTCTGTTGTGAATTACTTATTTGAGTATTGTAGCTTCAGGGATCACCTATATTGCACTATGCTGCAGAATTTTTTTTATAGTTAAGGCTGAATAATATCCCAGTGTATATCAATATTATATTTTCCTTATAAATTCTTATGGTTACAGATACTGGGTTGTTTCTAGCTTTGACAATTGTAAATCATGGTATCATGTAAATCATGGTAAAGACTGCTTATTTACATGAAGTGAGTTTGGTTTGTGTATGTGTATATTTTCTATATCATATGATTATATTTGTGTTTTTCTTCAATTTTTTGTTTTAAAGAGATTAAGACAAAAGAGGACATAACAAAGCAGATCAGATCAGAATAATGCAAGTAACACAGCATTTTGCCACAAGACAACACTTAATTAACAGTAACTCCCATAATCTCTTTCTTTGAAATAGCTGAGCATAGCTTCATATACAATAGTATCAAACATAACAAAACAATCATATAAAACCATTCAAGAGAATGAAAGCATTACAGGGCTTTCAGAACCAAATAGCAGAGAATGAACAATGGCCACTATATTATCTCATTTTACATAGAAAATTTTGTTTATACTATCACACATAATAATATCCAATAAGATATAACATGATAGAACCAAACGAAACAGAAAAACAAAAACATAGTACAACTTCAGAGTAAGATGATACTAAATCAGCACTGGCTATTTTAATGTCTTGTTTTCTTTAAAATAGCTATTTATACTATTGCAGATAATAAAATCAAACAAAGTAAGTAAGAACCATTCCAACTAATGAATGCAGACATTATAAGGCTTCAGACCAATGTAATGGGGAATCATGATTACTATAAACTCTTATGTACTCTTACCATTTCTTACACTAGGGAGACTATACAGTATTTATACATGTGAGTTTGATTTATTTCGCTTATGAGTATAGTTTCAAGTTGTGTTCATTTATTTATACATATATCAATGTGATTATTCATAATAGCTGAGTAGTACTCCATTGTATAAAAATACCACAGCTTTTTTTTTTTTTATCTATTCCTCAGTTAATGGACACTTAGGTTATTTCCAAGATCTGGCGATTACAAATTGTGCTGCTATAAACATGGGTGCACATATATCACTGTGGTATGATGTTTTCAGTTCTTCTGGGAATATGTCTAGAAGTGGAATAGCTGGACCAAATGGGAGTCCCAGCCTTTTGAGGAATCCCCAGACTGACCTCCACAATGGTTGCACCAGTCTACACTCCCACCAAAAGCGCAGAAGTGTTCCTTTTTTCCCGCAGCCTCTCCAGCATTTGTTGTTGGTAGTTTTCTTGATCCTGGCCATTCTTTCAAGAGTGAGATGAATCTTAGTGTGGTTTTAATTTGCATTTCTCTAATGACTAGTGATGATGAACATGTTTTCATGTATTTATTTGCCATTCGTATTTCTTCATGTGAGAACTGTGTATTCATCTCAGATGCCCATTTTTGGATTGGGTCTTTGAATTTCAGGGATCTGATTTTTTTTAAAAATTCTTTATATGTTTTAGACAGAAGTCCTTTGTCTGAGGGACAGTTCACTAAGATTTTTTCCCAATTTGTGGGTTTTCTTTTCACTATGCTGGAGATTTCTTTTGACATGCAGAAACTTTTTAATAAGATCCCAGCTATTGATTCTGGGAAGTATTTCCCATATGTTTTGATTCCTGTTCATGAATTCTCTACCCTGTGTCTTCAGGATTTTTACCTATTTTGTCTTCCAACAGATTTAGTATTTCTGTTTTAGTATTGAGATCTTTGATCCACTTAGATTTTAATTTAGTATATGGTGATAGGCATGAGTCTAGTATTAGTTTTCAGCATGTGGACAGCTAGTTTTTCCAGCACCGTTTATTAAAGAAACTGTTGTTCTTCCAGTGAACGTGTTTGGTCCCTTTATCAAAGATAAGGTGGTTGAGTGTGTTTGTAGTTGTGGGTGTATCTTCTAATCTATTTTTTTAAATTTTATTTAAAGAAAGACTAAACAAAACAGAAAATGGGTGGAAATAATACATACGTTCAGAGAAAAAATAAATAGTAAGAAATCACTAGTTAATGTTTACATACTGTCCTTTTACAAATAGTTGTTCAAGATACAAAAGTGGAACATATAAAGTGGGAATTTAAACAGCGAGACTGAAAACAGTTCTGTTCAACTATGCAACAGAAACTTAGTAATATGGTTGTCAATCCTATACATGTAAACATACATGTAGTTATCCATATCTTCATTTACTTTGGAAGTAAACAAAATAAGCAAGCTAAAGTCATTCTGAACAAAAAATAATAGTATAGCTAGATTTCACATCATGACACTCCAGGATCAGAACTGGTTAGTGTAGTGTCTTTTTAAAAAAATTTTATTTAAAGAAAGACTAAACAAAACAGAAAATGGTTAGAAACAATACATACTTTCAAAGAAAAACAGTAAGAAATCACTAGTTGATGATTACAGATTGTCCTCTAACAAATAGTTATTCAAGATACTAAAGTGGAGCATATAAATGGGAATTCAAACAGTGAGACTGCAACCAGTTCTGTTCAATTAGCCAACAAAAACTAAAAAATATGGTTATCAATCCTATATATTTAAACATACATGCAGTTATCCATATCTTTAATTATGTTGAGATTGAACATACCCAAGCAGTCTAATATCACTCAGAACAAAGAATAATACTATTGCTGGGTGTCACATTATGACACTCCAGGATCAGCTCTGGGTACTTTAGTGTCTCTTTTTCTTCAAAGTATCTGTTCATTTCATCATGTGTCATAAGATCAGTTCTCATAAACTGTTATAGATTTTACACATGCATGAGTCTTAACATGTATTTCTATCCTTTCTATATTAGAGGGAGAATCAAAACAAAGCAAGAAAAAATAAAACATATTCCTATAAACATGTGAAATGAAAAAGACATATAAGACTGATGTACAAGGAGTTCAAGTACAAGTGGAAATTGCACAGGAAATTGTGCAACATACTCTGTCTTGTGGCACAGTTTTAGGTAGAAAACTCTGATGAGCACTAAAGAGAAGTGGCTGTCTTATAGATAAAGTAAAAACCCGTTCCATATCTATGGGTGTGCTATTTTCCCACCTTCTCAAAAATGTATGATCTCTAGGACTATGACCAAGAAAAGCCTGCAGAATATTTGGACAGATGAATGGCAGCTGCAACCTGAGAAACAGGATAAGAATTTCATTCTTTTAGAATTAAAAGGATGGTAAGGTCACAAATAATCTAACTTCTGGATCTTGTTAATTGTAGTTTAAGGGTTTGAAGCCTGGAATGGGAAAAGGAACATAATCTTCTTGTTTTAATAAATGTTAATATACTTGTATCTTTATCATCTCACACTTCTCTTCTGACGTGACCTAATTTGTAGAATACAGGCTACTCGGCAACACCAATAATTTGTAACTTGGGAAATAAAATAAGGACCAGAAACATGTTGTAAGAAAATTTGCCAGTAGTTGCTTAGTAATAATATGAGGTTCCCCTCTCTGAAATGAGGTGTTGAGTATAGAAACTTATTTCCTTTTAAAACATAGCATTTTTAAATTTCTCGAAGTATAAAAGTAACATATCAATAGTAACTCTATTTGATTAACAAAGAAGACAGAAAAAACAATATATTTTAGAAGAGTATAAAGTAAAATAATTATAAATGTTCTATGTGTAGTAATTAAAAATAGTGTAAATCTCTGGGTAACGTTCTGTGTGTAAGATGCATAAGGTTACAGCTAGTCAGTGATGATCATTGAATCCCGATGAACAAATGCAAAATTAAAATTAATTGATGTTTCCTTTGAAAATATTGACTAATTTTATGAGTAGGAAACTATACAACTGTATATATAAAGAAGAAAATATGCCATTGCAGTAGAGATAACAATAATCCTCTAATCTGAGTAGGACAGTTAGAGCTGGAAGTTTCTTTTGAAGCTACAAAAATACCTTACTAATAGCCCCAATTTGCTTCCTACCCCAACCTGAGACCTCACCTGCTCATTGATTCTGTATCTGTGAGTACAGAGGCACTTACCAGATGGCCGTAGTGGGAAAGGACTCCACAACACAAACCTGAGAAGAACCTGCACAAGTTTGAGGAAAATAATTGTTAAGTCCTCTCTGCAAGCTGTTAGAATTAGTGTATATAGAAAAGAGACAAGATCCTCCTGGACGGGCTGCAATGCAAAGTCCCCGTGGAGTAATTTCTGTGTCTAAACCCTACTTTACTTTCTGTGGGATAATGGTAATCTAGGGAAAGCTGTGCTCAAAACTTTTCTCTTAACTTTCATTGACACATCTGAACAGTGGAATCCCAAGTGTTCCACCATGTAAAGAATCCCAAGCGATCACATTTTGATTTCAAGATCGAACTAGTCCAAAATAATTTCTTACTATGTAATTACCCTTCTCTGGGCCAAGACAAGTCTTTGAACTTTCTGTTATTTTCCAGTGGCTGTGATGGGCTCTCTCCTAGATCTGTTACCACGTGATTTCTGGGTACTGGTTTCATATGCCGTAATTTCAAACTCATAGTTCCAAAATGCAAACTGTGAGTGAAATTTGAAAGTGAATTTTTATAACAAAAAAGTACAGGCAGAGCTGAATGTGGGGCTGAAGGATACAAAGACATTGAATTTAACTGAGACTGAGGCAGATCCTGAACTGGATGCCACTCTATGAAGACAATGAATGACCAGCCTTTTTTCTCTAGAGTGAAGACCAGTAATGATGGGTATTTTCTCTGAAAGAAAGTATATAAAACTATGCTTCAGACTCTTCTGTAGTTTATACAATATTAATAGTATATACTAACTACTGTGATAAATTAGAAGCTTATAAAGTACAAAGTTTTAGACAAATTTTGTGATGTTCCAATTAGATTTATTCTATAACTATTCCATACTCTGCAGAACTACTGTGCCATAAAAAGATGAAGAATAAATATTGTGAAAATTTAAGGGACTAGAGAAATAATACTTATGAATACAATTCAGGATCTTTGACAGACTACTTGGAGAGATAAAGGATATTCAATTTTAAATTAGTGATATTTGAGTAGGGTTGTCATTTTGTTTATACTATTGCACCAATGTTGTTGTCCTATTTGTGATCATCGTATTATAATGATATAAATTTTTAAAACTAGTAGAAATAGTGAGAAAATGTGAGTCTTTTGGAAGGCTTTCTATAAAGTCTAGAATTACTTTGTCATGAAGAATAAAAAATCGTAAAGAAACAAACAAAAAAAAAATTAGAGTCCCTAAGTAATCGTATGCTACTCGGTTGTTACTACTGCTGAATAGACAGATGCCTCAAGTGGCTCCAGAATGGCTCCCAGTGATCTCTACTAGCATTTACATGTTGTGGAGTCCTCACCCTTGAGTGTGGGCTGAATTGAGTGACTTTCTTTAATTAAACAGCATAGAGTAAAAGTGATGGGCTGTCATTTCTGATGTTTAATTAGGAAAGATTTTGACTGTGATCTTATGATATTCTGTCTGTGGTTCTTACACGCTTGCTCTGACAGACAAGGGCACTGACTGAGGAACCAAGCATGACCTCTAATGAATAACCTGCAAAGAATGAAGAATTTGGTCAGCAGCTTGCAAAGAATGAAATAATGAAACAAACTCTGACTAAACTGCAGTAGGAGGGGATCCTGACCCAGCAGGACCTAAAGATGACTGAAGCACCAGTAAATGCAGCAATGTTTTCATTCAAGCTTGTCTTTAGAGACAGGGATTTTGGATTATCAGGAACCATCACTCTTCAACACTGCAACACTGAGGTTTTCATGGGAATGAAGTGCTAGACTAGTAGTGACTGCTTGCACTGTTGAACTAATACAGAACAAATCTTAATTAGATTGGTCATGTTTTCAAAAATTTAAAAGTACAATTATGAGTTAAAAAAAGGAATCAAAAGAAAATGCTCATGTGGAAGATTAGTATCACCTTGGTACTGTTGTACTTAGAGTGAATCATAATTCCCATTTTAATGAATAAATATAATTATTTCCCTTTCCAAAAAAGTATCTTTTGCTGATTTTATTTTCTTTGTGAAGATTGAGATCTGGATTATCAGGCAGTGGGTTTTTTTTTTTTTTGTTTGTTTGTTTTTTGTTTTTTGGCTTTTGGGTTTTTTTTGTTTGTTTGTTTTTTTGCAGAATTTCCATACAGTTTTCTGTAATTTTTTAAATTAGTAATGTCTTTTTAACTGTTCATCAGAGTTCCCTTTCTCCATATTATCATCAGCACATGTTATTTTTTGTTTTTTGATTATAGCTGCTCTTCCTGGGATGAGATGATATCTCATTTTGGTTTTTCTTTGCTTTTCTCTGATACTTAGGTATATTGATCATGAGATCGTTAGATGATGACTTTTCATCAGTTTGCAGTTTTTTGTGAGAAAGGCTATTTTATTGAATATGAAAATAGTAACTTCTATTTTGATTTCCATTTGTATAGATAATCATTTTCTTTCCCTTTATTTGCAGCCTGTATGATCTTTATAGATGAAATAAATTTCTTGTAGGCAAAATATTCTTGGGTCTTATTTTTTAATCTACTCAACCAGTCTAAATCTTTTAATTAGTGGAAATTAATCCATTTATACTCATGGATTTTATTGATGTGTAAAGATTCACTTCTGTCATTTGTTAATATTTTTCTCATTGTTTGGCATATTGTTTGTTCCTTTCTTTCTCTTATGTGTTTTTGTGGTTTAGTGGTCTTCTGCATTGGCAAGATTTCATTGCTATTTTATTGCTTTTGTGTGAGTTTTATATTTTCAGTTTATCTTCATAACACTAGTTTTCCTCTTGTCATATTTTTTGATGTAAGGCATCCTGAAGAATTTCCTATAGGGCAAGTCTGTGTCCTAAAATGACTTTTTAATCCATTATTTTTAAAATCCAATTTGCAATATTTTGTTGAGGAGTTGTGTTTTTATTCAGTAGAATCACTGATCTATAATTTTCATTTCTTATAATTTTTAAAAATCTTATTTTATATTAGAATAATTCTGCTTGTAGAATTCTGCCTAAAAACATTAGTTATAAAGTACCTTCTTGCCAGATGTGGTGGCGCATGCCTATAATCCCAGCACTTGGGAGGCTGAGGCAGGAGGGTCATTGCAAGTTCAAGACCAGCTTGGGCTACAAAGAGAGCTCAAAGCCAACCTGAGATGCATAGTGAGACCCTGTCTCAAAAAGACAAAAAAATAATAATAATAAATATAAAGTCCTTTTCCGTTTCTTTCTGGAAGAGATTGTAAAAAGCTGATGTCTTTTTTACATAAATGTTTAATATATTCCATCAGTAAAACCTCCCAGAACTAATCATCTACTTTTATTATGTATCATTTTTACTGATTTTTTATTTAGTAGATGTAGGATAATTCACACTATCTCTTGCTCCATGTTTGAGTTTTAGTACTTTATGTTTTTCAAGATTTAATCCATTTCATCTTATTTATGAGATTTATAATCTTAGAGATAGTAATTGTGTTTCTTTTTCATTCTTTTAATAATTATGATGAAAAAAGTGATGACCCTCATAATCATGATGTATAAACTTCTTGCTGGTTTGCTGCATTCTGTTTCAGGATTTTTACTATGGAAAAGAAAAGAGAATGTATATACATATATATATGTATATATGTTCATATATATATATATGATATATACCTACAATATAGTTAAGAGAGTAATATAGGTAGTATCCCTTCATTGGAAAGAAAGATTGGTGTTAATATTGTTTGGACAATATTTCATGTCTATGTCTTATACTCTGTGTAACTACTATGAAGATAAAGATATGCAATCTATTAATTAATGTTACTGTCCCATTAATCTAGTATGAAACTTTTATTTCTATTTTTCTATTTATTTATATTTCTCTTTAAAATATTTACATTTAATTTATAAATGATTCCACTTTCATTCATGTATTGCCACAAGACAAAGTTATGTCTACTGTTTTCATTTTGGATGCAAATCTTTTTAATGATACCTCTTAAAATGGAGAGAAATGTACAATCTCGGACACATTAAATGAAAGAAATTTTGTTGAGCTTTCCTGACTTTTACCAACATAGGATGGAAAATCAGTGAGACTTTTGAAAGTAAATTTTCTGACTGACAATAGAAAGTCAGATAGTGAGAATATACAGTTCACCTATTTTTCTTCTAGTGGCAAACGGTATGCAAACGTTGAACATTTCTCTTTGCACCTGGAAATAAAGCCCAGGTGTACACAGTACGGTTGCTGAGGCTGCTGGATCATGTCATCTCATTTCCTGTTTTCCACTCTCCTATCCATCTCAAGACAACTGCTAGGGAATGAAGAAAATGGAAAACCAAAAAGTAAAGGCCCACGGGCTCCCATTTACATCTCGCTGGCCAGAACATACTGAGAGTTCCACTACCTTCACACTGTTTGAAGAAACAGTTTCCTTTTTTTCTTTTTCCTTCTTTTCTTTCTTTCTTTCTCTTTCTCTCTCTTTCTTTCTTTTCTTTGAAGAAATAGCTTCTTAAAAAACAGAAGAAAGCACTGTCTTCAGAGATTTCTTCATCAGAGCGTAGTCTACAGTAATAACAGACCCTTACTGACAGATGTTAGTTTGAGCTGTCAAGTATGTACCGTTTGGAACTTGGACTTCTTCCATGAAAATATGTCAAGAAACTTAAGAGAAATGTTTTTGAGCACGGCATTCTCAGTCTGTTATCCCATAGAGATAAAGTATAATTAAGGTACAGAAAATATTCCATTGGGCACTTGATGTTTCTGTCCTCTGAGAAAGAGCCTGTCATTTTTATGCAGACACTAGAAATACAGGCCTGCAGAAAGGATTTAAATATCCTTTCTGTAAAATTGTGCAGGTTCTTCTCAGGTATAGTGAGTCCTCCCACAACGTGTCCATCTGGTAAGTGTCTCTATATCCACAGATATAGAATCAATTAGCAGATGAGGTTTAGGCAGCCTGTGAGAGAAAAATATTGGCTCTATTGAGAAGGTATTTTGTTGCTTTAGAGGAAACTTCCAGCTCTAATGGTCCTATTCAGTCAAGAAAATTATTTTGTGTATAGTGTACTGATAAATTTCGTTCTCTACATATACAGTTGTTTAATTTCTGAGTCATAAAATGAGCCAATTTTTTGTAAGGAAATATCAATTTATTTTAACTTTGCATTTGTTCATCTCAATTCAGTGAAATTCACTGACTAGCTGTATCAATATTCAGGATACATACAGAATGTTTCCTAGAGATTTTATACACTTCTTATTCCTAACAATAAGGGAAATGATAATTTTGAACTTTATACTGTTATTCAATTTACTAATGTTTTTTCTGTCACCTTCAGAAAATATAATTGCTATTGATGTAAGTTACTTTTATGTTTTTCAGAATTCAAAAAGCAGTTACAGAATATTTAGAATGAAATAAAATTCTACTTAAACATTTAATCTCAGTGAGAGCAACCTCACATTGTAACAAAACACCTACTGGCAAATTTTCTTCCAGCTTATTTTCTGTTCTTACTTAATTTCACAATTGTAAACTAATGGTTTTTACTTTCATCCTGTGTTCTGCCAAGTGGGTCATATCTGATGTGAGAAATGAGATGATAAAGCTGCTATTTGCTATTTGCTATTAAAAGTTTTAATAATAAGATTATGTTCCTTTCCCAATTTTAGGCTCTCACAGAACTAAGAGTACAATTATCAGTATCTGGGCAGATAAAGTATTTGTGTTCATTAATACTTTCTCTTCGTGTTACTACTTCTAAAATATACCTTCCCATGCATTTACTAACAGATATTCTTGAAACTCATTTTGTTTAGAAGTATCTGGGCAGCTGAAATGCATCTTTCCCTGGCTTCAGTGATTAAAATTCAGTCTACTCACAAAGTATATCCTTTTTTGTACTTTACGCTCAGACTGTATCTTTTAATGCACTTAACATGAACAGACAATTACTATCCTGACTACATTCCTTGGGACTAAGTTACAAAGAATATGGTGAGGGAAAAAAATCAAGATGTTTGTCAGGAATTAGTCTTGACTTATTTCATTGATGGGTTAATCAGAATATCAGATTCTCCTGCAGGTTCATTTACGTTTCCTAGTAATGACAACTCAGTATCTAAGCAGAAGCACCTCTGGGCTTCCTCTCTTTATTTTAAAAGATCACTATGCTTTCCTGATAATTTATTTTGAATATTGGTGATGTAAATATTATAGCTGCAGGTGTGAAACAAGAGCTGAACTTACATCCTTTTAATTTACTAAACAGAAAAAAGAAAAAATTTTACCATGTTTCTCAGATATAGAGGTTCACTTCACTTACCCGAATACTCTCCAGGTTTTTCTTGTTCATAGTCCTGGAGAGCATACATTTTGGAGCAACCGTGCAAGGAGCTCCCAGCATGAGTATGGTGCTATTTTCAGCTTCATTCACAAATTGGCCACTTCTCCCTAGTGCTTTGTATAGTTTTCCATTCAAAATTGTACTACAGGACACAGTGTACTTCACACTTTCCCATCAGTTTCAAATCCACTTGCCTGACACAAATCCTTCTCATTCCCCAGAGGGTCCGGCACTCTACATCAAAAGCTGGAAATAAATTGTGTTATTTTTTACATCAGTTCAGTGCTAAGTGATGGAAATAGTTACCTTGTGGATCACAAGACAAAACAAATTAAACCTTTTATCCTTCACCCTGAAAAGAGTCCACCCACTGGCCACAAGCACCCCATAAAAGTGGGCTCTACATAGGCATTTTTTTCCTTCCTCTCCACTCTCCACATTCATCCAAACCACAAGATCCTGAGCACTGGCCTGAACATTAGTTCATAGTTAGGAAGCCAATTTGGTAATAATCTGTGTCACAAGATTGTGCCTCATTAGGTGAAATACAGGATGATACAGAGTTCAAGGTAATTGTTTCCTTACTCCACATAATAAAAATTCTTGACTGTTATCTTTTCCTTGAAAAGACGCCAGCCTCCACTATCACCTCTAATAAGTGAGTATTTAGATTTCTCCTTGAGAATTTATGCTCCATGTGTTTGTTTGCCTTCTCATTTCCCACTTAGCTTTTCCTCTTTCCTTCAACATGGCCCCTCTGCATGGGACTTACTTCAGACATCATGTTATATTTCACTCCTTATGTACAAAAAGTCAAGCGCCCCTCAAGGAGGCCTTTTCCAGTTTGCTAGGTTAGTCCATCCAAGTCCCATCTCAGCATACTCCCTCCTAAAAGCCATATTTCTGCCAAGTAAAGAACATGTGTTTTGTCTCCTGCTCTCTCAGGCCAATGATGGTGATCTTTTCAGAGCTTTCAATGATAATAACAGCCCACTTTGACACATTTGCTATAGGTTTGCTATCAGTGTCCTAGATGATAGTGTTGAGCATGATGAGACACGGATAGTAAAAGTCATGCTACAGGATCTCCTTGAACTTACTTTTTTTTTCTTTTTCTTGAACTTATTTTTATGAGGCATTTACATTCACCAGAACACTACCTGTTTAAAAGATGCATTAGCCCAGAAAGACCTATATAACTTTCTTTGTGGAACTTACTATGTAATATGTAAATAATTTAAACTATATGCATTCGTTTGTATGTTTTATATAGCTGAATATGAGACAATAGTTAGTAGGATGATTAGAGGAATATTTTCTGTGATGTCTCTAGGCACAGCTTTGAGGAAGGTAGGTTAGTGCGTATGATTATATGAAATCTTCTCATTCTCCTTGAAGTATATTCTGCCTAAAGGAAGCTATTTTTTTCTGTTTCTCCTAAGGAACCTTATTTTCAGGAAGATAAGGTTTCCCTGTAGTTTAAAATTAATGATCTACTGAAGCCGTTATTTACTTAGTATTGTTACGCATTAATAGCATCTTATACTCTTGACTTTACTAAAGCACCTAGGTTTGCAGAATTTCACTATTTGAAGTCATGCTGAAAATTTTATAGTACAGTACCTAGATATAGATATGACCAAAACATGTGACTTGGACAGTTTATACTGCTGTGTGTTTATAAGACTCACATATTGCAATTGAATTAAACAAAATGAACTCAAAACTTGTATTTTACAGAAATAACATGAAAAAATAATTTTTGACTAATTCTTCAGTGTTCATTCTTAAATGATAATATACCTATTTATAGTTATTATTTAAAAATTTATTAGTGTATGTTTTATGCTATATGAAATAAATACACAAAAACCGACATTACTGTTACAAGTTCACAAAAGTCATAGAATAATATTTAGGGCTGCAGGTTAGTGATCATGTGTGTTACAAAAAGTTGCAGACAAGTAGAACGTTGATTAATAATTTACTGTTTTCTTCTGATATTATTATGAGACAAACCAAAACGTTTTGACTGTATTAAAATAAAAAATTCTTTTACTGATCATTACTTTGCTAAAATTGAACTTATATCCTTTTCTTTTTCTCTCTTCAATGACTTGTATAAATTGAAGCTAAGAAGGAAAACAAGCCCATATATTATTCAAAAATTCATGAGGAAGAGAAATACTTATTTACAAAGATTGCATTAGTGTCCAGAATACAGTCACTTAATCACATGAAATTTAACTTTTCTCATAACGGTATAGAAGTTTTTCCAGAAGAGCTATTTTTTCAAATGTTTTAAGCACTATTTTCCTCATCTTTGAATGTTTAAATGCTATCACATTTTTATTGATTTTTAACATTGCTGCTTCCCCTTAGCATCTTACATTACAGAATCACATGGTTTAATAGCTTTAATATAATTAAGCCTTACATCTTTGACTTTCAGATTATAATACATTTTATTATATGACTGGAAAGATTTTTATAATACTAAGTAAAATTCATGTGTGAAAATTGAATTAAAGTAATAAAGCATATTTCAGAAGAATTATCCAGCCAGTGCATCACTTTTAAAATTTTCTTGGATCAGAAGATACTGTGTAATCTACTAGCAGGTGATTTCTTACTGTTATGTTTTTTTGTTTTGTTTTGTTTTGTTTTGGTTATAGTTCTGTATTTCGTGTACCCTTATGCTGCTTTGGTTTGTTTTGTGTTTTTCTCTTTTTCCTCTTAAATTAAAAAAAAATTTTTTTTCTTGGATCGGTTTTAGGCTTGAGAATAGTAAATCTGGAGAAGTGTCACTGCTTATGTGAAGGAGAAATGAAAGCTCAGAGTCCTACATAATCTATCTTTCAGGATTACTTTGGGTACTCATCTTTTAATTAAAATTTTAAAATAGAATAAACATAATGCATTTTTGTTCATGATTATATTTATTGCTTTTATTTGAAATTCCTGAATAGAAAAATATTGAACTATACTCTTGCTAATATTTGAACTCATCTGACATAGGCTATTCTATCATGATAATAAAAATGTGTCAAATGTATAATTACTGTGGAGAATTCAAACAAAAGTCCTAAAATTCCATCAGAGTTATCTGGAGAAGTATTACTCAAATTTTGTACTATTCTGGGAATTTTTGTATTTCTTTGTTCCAGGTAAGAACCTAGCTCATCAATTACTGAAGGAATTGCAAAATATCTACCCAGTAACATATATGAATAACTGCAGGCTGATAGCGAACCTTTTGGGAAACATCATCATATGCCAGAATGCTTCCACATTTGGTACATATACTTAAGTTCCAGTCATGCATAAAACATCCAAGATATAGGTAGTCTTATTGTATATACCAGATGATTAAATTTCAGACTCAGAGTGAAAAAAAAAGAACATAGTTATAAAATCAACAAGTCTGACTGCAGAGTTAATACTTACCAACCTTTGTTCTGTCCATATGTTAAGAATACTTGGATTGGCAAAAAACAAGAATAAATATAACACTGAAATAAAGCAACTCTGGGTACGACCAACCTGTGGGAGGGTCAATACAAAAGCCTTGCAGTGACTTGCATGATCTAGGCATGACGCGAAATGTTGAGACAGAGAGAGTTGAATGGCTTTCAGACGCTGTGAGGGAGAAGTGAGATTTTAAGTGGAATAGGGATGCACCAAGAAAAATGTACTCATTTTTGTGATGACATCAGTGTCAGCTGATATTGATGAAGGAGTTTCTACCTGTAATAAAGTATTTTTGCTTTTCTCTTCAGACATTCATTGTATGCATCTTTCCATGTAAAATGAATGTGAACAAGGAATTGTCCAATAATATTAACATCAGAATCACATTTTATTTTCAGTTTATGATTGGGGTCTCAGGCAATGCCATCCTTCTTCTCTTCCACATCGTTGTGTTTGTTGTAGGGCACAGGCCCAGACTCACTGACCTGCCTATTGGCCTCTTGGCCCTAAACCACCTAATGACAATGCTAACCACAGGATTCATAACTGAAGACATTTTTACCTCTCAAGGGGGGTTTTGGAATGATATTACATGTCAATCAGTTATCTACTTGAACAGGTCGATGAGGGGGCTCTCCATGTGTATCACCTGCCATCTGAGTGTCCTTCAGGCTATCACGCTCAGCCCCAGAAGCTCTTGTTTGGCAAAGTTAAAACACCAATCCTCATGTCACAGCCTGTGTTCCCTTCTTTTCTTTTGGCTGTTATATATATCCATTAGCAGTCACCTTTTTATCTCCATCGCTGCTAGTACCAATTTAACTTCAGAAAATATTTTGTATGTCAGTAAGTCCTGTTCTCTTTTACCCATGAACTATTTACTCCGGCACATAGTTTTCATATTATTGACCATCAGAGATATGTTCTTTATAGGAATTGTGTCCCTCTCAGGTGGATACATAGTGATTCTCTTGTGCAGGCATAAGAAAAAGTCCCAGCATCTTCACAGGAACAAAGTTTCTCCAAAAGCATCCCCAGAACAAAGGGCCACTCGGACCATTCTGCTGCTTATGTGTCTCTTTGTAGTTATCACCAGTTTGGACATTATATCTTCCTCAAGAATTGTGTTGAATAATAATCCAGTAATATATTGTATTCAAATTTTTGTGGCCCATGGCTATGCCACAGTCAGTCCTTTAGTATTCATTACTACTGAAAAACGTATCATTAATATTTTGAGACTCATGTGTGGAAGAAAATAAATACGTGGTTATCAGTGATGGGTAAATATCCTCAAAATAAACAAATGTACTTGCTTCAGTGTACTGTTATGGTTTGTGTTCGGATGTCCCCCCAAACCTCATGCAATCATAGACCTTTTTTGAAGGTGGCTGAATGTAGAGTGTGCGATTGATTTGTAGTGCAGTACTGGGACTAAGGCTGCTGGGATTAAGGGTTGATGATTTCTGAATCATTCCACTGATTGTATTGGCACCATCCTGATCCTGGTAGACTGGAGAAAATGTTAGAGAAAGAAAGTTGCTTTCTCTCTCTCTCTCTCTCTCTCTCTCTCTCTCTCTCTCTCTCTCGCTCTCTCTCTCTCCTCCCTCCCTTATTGCCTTGCTATTTTCAGCTGCCATGAACTGTTGTACTCTTACCATGTGCAACCCTGTCTTGGAGCCAGATGATCAGGGACTAAAAACTCTACCAACTGAGCTAAAAAAAATCTTTTACCCTTTAATTTTGGGTGTTGTGTATTTTGTCTCAGCAACAAGAGAAAAGTAGCTAAGACATATACCTAATCACAGAATGTAAGTAATGCTCTTTGGTTTAAATGAACACATGGAGTTCTTTGTGTTATACTTATGTATGGCAAGTACATAACAGAAAATTAGACCACATGCCTCTCTGAGATATAACATGGGTTTCATATTTTTCACTGGATCAATAAAATGAAACCTGTGAGATGGGTCTCATTTTCATGGCCTCAGTTAACCTACATTATTTACCAATATGAGAAAACTTAGGTCATTTTTTAATGTTAATTGCCTTATTTATTTGTAATTTGTCAAACTAGAAATGTAACTGTGTATTAACAAATATAATCATATGATTAGAAAATACACACACCAAAATAACTTCATACAAGGAACTATTCCTTAGTATACCCATGTTCATAATACCATGTTTTGCAAGTGTCAAACCTAGAAACAACCCAGTGTCTATAATCATAAGAATGTATAAGCAAAATGTAACTCTGAAACACACTGGAATACTGTTTAACCTTAACTATGAAAGAACATTCTGGCATGTAGTACTATATAGATGATCCCTGAAGCTACAATATTGAAATAAGTAATTCAGAACAGAAAAAATTTTGGAAGAATCCTTTTATAAGAGATAAATTTACAAGTAGTCCAAATGATAGAGATAGAAAATAGAATGATATTCCAGACAGTCAGCGAAGAGGACACTGGGGAGTTCTTGTTTGATGGACACAGTTTCCGTTCAGGAAAAAGAGAAAGTGCTGGAGATATACAATGATGATGGTTGTAACACAGTATTAATGGCACTCTACTCTACACTCAAGAATGCTCCAAATGGTTGGGGTTTATGCTGTGTGTATTTTATCATAATAAAATGTTTTCAGTTATTAATTGTGGAAAATATTGTTCCTAAAATTTGAAAGTCAAGTGACACATTTTCAACTGTCAAAATGTAATTTTTCAAGTTTAAAAAATACAATAAAAATTTCCAAATAATTATTTGAAGGTTGATATCTAAAAGTATAAGTCTTATTCCTGATCTTTTAGAAGACCAAAAAAGCACTTCATATGGACTCAGGTTTTTACAATTGTGTGCTGCTCAGCCTTTAAGAAAGAGTTTTAGTTTTGCTTTAAGAAGCACCAGTATTATATTTCCTGGGTGCATGTTATGTTTGTGGTCCAAATTAAAAAATTCAAATGTTATACAAGACAAGTTAAATTACTTATTATAGTTATGAATTACTGCCATGAAAAGTATGTACATTTACTACTCTTTTTAAAAAATCAAATAAAAATACTACCTGGTATATCTTACATAGGTAATAGAACTATGTCATTCAATTTTTCAAATGAATAACTCAGGAAAACATTATAAAATTAAATATAAATTATATATTATCATTGAGTATTTCAGTGTTTATATTTTGATATTAGAATTATTTGGAGTGTGACTTAAAAAAAGTGGGCGACAAGAGCAGGCAATTTAGATAAAAATTAAGTTACGTGTACTTTCTAAATTTTACATTCATCAAAATTCCCAATGACAAGTCTTATATAAACAAAATATGGATATTTAGCTAGCCGACATGACAGATATTATATGTGTTAAAATGTCAAGAATGTAGAAAACAATTAACAAATGTGTGAAAGACAGTCACTTCGAAATTATTCAGATGAAAAGATTTAGTTTAACATCACAAGTCATTAAGAAAATAAATTAGAAGAACAATTAGAGGCCACTATTCTGTCATTAGAATAGCATTATCAGTGACTATTAGTGGGACTGAAAAATGATACAACAATTTGGGAAAACAGTGTAATAATTTTTATCTTAACATGCAATTATCATTTATTAAAAAATAAAAGTGTTGAGGATGGAAATTAGTGCAAAATGTCTGGGTTCAAACCAGAATACAACAAAAAAAGACTATAGGGAATATAAAGAAAACATTAGAGCTGTCAAAATTGAGATGGGTTTATTTGCACCATCCTTACCAAAAATTAAAACCAAGAGCTTATAAAAGGCATATATCTATATATATGTCTTATATAAGGCATATATATATATATATACATATATATATATATGCTTGACTAAATTATCAGAAAAGATGATCAAAATCATAAGATGCTCATGCATCCATTTAAACTTAACTTAAGAGAACTACCATTAAAACATTCAGAGCTTAAAATGTTCCCATTAACAACACAAGGACAATACAAACCTGTGTATATTATGATAATCCAAAAAAAAATAAAATAAATTAAGTATGTACAATGAATTACACTGGTCTTACTGTACTATTTGCTTGTGAAATATACAACTGACTTCATTGATGCAAGAAAACCAACTATTAAACTGGATCAACACACACTGCTCATAACACAGATTGCTATATGGACTTTAATTTAATTTACTTTCTTTTGAAGACATCAAACACTATATCATTCTTTCACTTAATACAAAAATATCTAAATATAGCTAAGCATTTAGTGCAATGAATTGTGTTTGACCCTCTAGGGTCACTAGATAAAAAAATAATGAGGTACTTGTGCCTCACGAAACAAAATACTGCATTCATTCTTGATAATTCTTACAATGTATCATTAGCTTTACTCAAGTTAAGACCCACATTACTAGCAGAATGAAACTTAAGGTTGATCTTATTTACAGTTGGTGTACTTGCCTCCTGCTACATAAAGTTGTGTTTGATTTACATACTGTTGTTTGATTTACATACTGTTGAAACAGGGCTCCTTATGATTTCTTGCTCTTTGTACTGTTATAGAGGGTTTGGTTTCAATGTACATGTTGATGAGCTGCCTGAGAGTCATTACTAAAAGATGGGCATGATAAGATGATAAGAACATTTAGGCATCTGATGGTAGAGGTTATCATCCCTGAGAAAAACTAGGGATTTGACATCATGTCCCTGAAATGCCCCTTTAACATTACCAAGACTCTTGGCAAATCAAAGAGACATTTTAAGTACCATGACACAAGAAAATCTGAATCAGTGTATCTAAAGAACACTAGGAAAACTATTGTTATCTGTAAGAATTGCCTTGTTTCTATGTGCTAAGTCAGTCATTTCTTGGAATTTTGTTCATAAAATTACATAAAATCCAGAAACAAAAGCAAAAACAAAACAAAACAAACCCTTAGTGATGTCACTGCTATGTAGCTTAATCTATAAAGTCTTTTGCTAACAAGTGATTCATATTAACAGGCTACCAAAAACCAGGTAAGTAACACTGTCAGGTATGTGTTCTGCATGGATTTTGCAAAGTATTATTCTTACTAAGTATGCAGCCCTATGGGATTTACCCTGCAGTCCTGTGGCTGTGTACTTCCTGCACACACACACACACACACACACACACACACACACACACACCGTGGAATTTGCCAAGCCATGTACGTGGCCCCTGTGAACCAACCAAGTAGTGCTTTTGAAACAATACCCACATCTTGTGGACCTTCTCTCACTAGTAAGCTGAAATTAACCCTTTACTTATCTTTTAATGCCTGTTGGTAAATCTTAGTCTTATTTCTCTCAATCTATATCCCGAATTTTCTTCAGTCTTTTGCAACCTACTCCACTGCTCCAAAACATCTGAACTTTGGACAAGGTGCCTTCTAACTTGTGAGAATACAAATATCTATTGTTTCAAGACACCTAATTTGTGTTGATTTGTTACAGTAGACCTGGGTGTCTAATGCAAGTGTTTTCCTTATGTATGATTTATCTTGGATATAATAAAATGTGATTCATTGATCAAAACTTTATTATATTTATAGTATTATAGGTTTTATCTGCACAATTTTTGAGTGACTTGAGAATTTTAACTTCTGTCAATGTAATTGGTCAGTTTGCTGGGGTTTCTTTCTTTTTTCTTTTTTTGATATCAGAATCAAACTCAGACCCTTGCACTTACCAGGCAAGTGCTATCGCTGAGCTACATCCATGGCCCTGTCACTTTGAGTTAATTCATACAAATTCACTCAGGACGATTTTTCTACTACAACACAAAGAGGTAACTTTAGTGAGGACCTTTCTGCATTTATTACATACTGAGAGGAATAATTCTTCTACAAATTCCTTGATATGAAGTTTGTTGTAACAGAAAGTTGGTCTCAGTGGTTACTTTCTAACAAGCTTGCTTTTGCATGGGTTTAGGGGAAATTTTCCTTCATTATTATTTTCCACTGCATAATTTCTCTGATCTGTGTCAAAACAATTTTCAAATGTACTCAAATAGTAGGAGACAATTTTCTTGAAATACTTAGTTTTCTTTTTTTTAATTTTTATTTTGAAGGTAGTAGAATACAACAGAACAAGGCAGAATAAAGCCAACTGAGACAGTGTAGTGAAATTGGTACAGAACTTCACAGCAGGTTACTGGGAGAACAGTAATAGGTATCACAGTATTTCTTATTATTTTCACAATAGTTGTTCTTTCAATCATGTATATCTTAATAAAATGAAATACAGAACATTATAGAACTTACCAAAACAGAATATTGAATAGAGCAGTACCATTAATCAGAATAAAGCAAAACAGTAATAAAAATATTTGCCTTCAAAGAGATGGTAGAAGGAAATCCCCCTTATTAGCTATGGTCAACCTCCCAGGAGATGCTCAGATTCTGGTTCCCATTTGCTGATGGGGGACCAGAGAAAGCCGGTAGGGGAAGTGGGATGATTGAATCTCCATTCGTGCACCAGTAGGCTTACTATTGCTTAGCAGGGAGGCAGGCTGGTTGTTTTGTTTCCCAGCATCCTAAGTTCCAACATGGCATGGATCTCAGGAGACGCTGGTGGTTCTCCCCTTGGAGGGGCCACAGCCTGCCACACCACAGCCATTTACCAGGGAGGCAGGCTGGTTGCTTGATTTCCCAGCATCCTAAGTTCCAACATGGCGTGGATCTCAGGAGACGCTGGTGGTTCTCCCCTTGGAGGGGCCACAGCCTGCCATAAAACAGCTGCTTACCAGGGAGGGAAGCTGCTTGCCTGCTTTCCCAGCATCCTAAGTTCCAACATGGTGTGGATCTCTGGAGACACTGGTGGTTCTAGTAAAGCTGTTTCCTGATTTTGCTATCCTCATTTCCTTTTTATGCAGTCAAGGTTTTAGTGAAGATGAATGGAGCTGAGGCTAAGTATTCCTCTGATTACTCAATAAATTATTGAAAAATCATTTTTGTGTGAATATTCATATAAACAACAAAGGAATAACTGTTCAGAAGTTGTGGTTGTGCATTTGATACCTATATTGTGGCTGATCTCCCAGTATGAGATATGTCTAAAGGGTACATGACCACTTCCCTATGTGAACAAGTACCTGTCATAAGGCAATTGGGGCACAAATGAACCATTTAGAGAAGGTAGCATTTGTGTGATTTCAAATGCAGTTTTTCCTTATAAAGACACTGCATTAAAATTAAGAAGGAGGAGAACAAAATGAAAGAGGCAGTTTATCCAGAATAGACAGAAATCATAAGGAGTATCTCTCAGAATAGAAGAACAAAAAATAAATAGTTAAGGTTAATAGAAGGCAGAATAAGAACTCTGGAGAAAATCTAGTCCACAAAAGCAAAAAGAACACTGGTTACAATGGTGCAAATCTACTCTTTCAGAGTTCTAGCAATTAACCAAAAATTTTTGACAATCCAGAGTATTTATTTATCTTGTAAGAAAGGCATATCTGGGGTTTCAAGCTTGACTTAACTTGGTTCCTTTATCCCTTTCTGCATGTTACTTTTGACAGTAAAGGTCCACATTTCATGGTGAAATTTTGTGTTCTAGCAGCTACTACTGGAAACTCAGAATAGGAGTGAATTATTTCAGAAAACTGGCAATAATATGCCCAGTTCGTCCTAAATTACCTAAGAAAACTTTTCCATTGTTTTATTTTCACTTCACCTAACTCATATTTCAGCCAGTGGGCCATTTATCCAAGATCATTTGTCAGAAACAGTCAGTGAGTGTGGTAAACATTCATGTTTCAATATTCAGATTATGATCACCCATAGGGGGGAAAAAGCAAGCAAATCAGAAAGTATTTTTAAAAAAGAATCTGAGAAATGAATTGTTCACAGGAGTCCTTGATGGAAAATGTAGGTACGATGGAAAGAACTTCCATAGTGATAATCTTTCACCTGTGGCTGAATATAATGTTTGGTAGAGGTAGGAAATGACACCTAAATTAGGGGTGTGAACTTTCTCCCCAAGTATCCAGCATCAACACAAACAGCATCTCTCAGCAATCCAAAAGACTTAGTAATTCTATGCTTTAACACAATTTGTAATTAGTAGTTGGCTATAACAAGAGAAATAGATTTATGTGGCTAGAAATGAGAAAAATACATACTGGCAGTACAAACATTCCCACATTGTAGAGACTACTATTGTTAATTCTCTGGCTGAGTTTCCTCTCATTATCCTTAATCAGAAAAAGAATATAAAGTTGCTGTCTTTACATTTTTTCTTCCTATTATCCCATAACTCATTTGATTGTCTTTTTTTCCTACCCTCCAAAGACACTGGTTCCACGAAGAGCTTCAGTAAACTCCATTGTGACACATTCAATAATCATTTCTTGATTAGGCTCTTGCTTACTTTCTGAGTGGTCTTCAACACAAAAGGCTTAAAGAAATCATCTTTTCTCGAAAATACATACCATTTCTGCACCTTTTCATTTCCCCAACTGCTCTGGCTCCTTCATGCACTTCTTCCTAAGTGCATTTCTAAATACTAGTATGACACAGGCTCAAAGAAAGGCTCTCTCCATGCTCTCTCTCTCTCTCAATCTCTCTCTCTCTGTCTCTCTCTGTCTCTCTCTCTGTCTGTCTGTCTCTCTCTCTCTCTCTCTCTCTCTCTCTCTCTCTCTCTGTCTCTCCCTCTGCTCTACAACTGATGATCTTGCCTCCTAAATGGGCATCTACTTCCCTATCCTTTCCTCAAGATGCAGATCTTTCCACTTGGATACATACTAAAGCATTTACCAATTCAAAACCAGAGTCACCTCAAGAAAGTTTAAATATTTTGTGACTCACATTTGTCCAGCAGACAGATGGTGATGGCTTATATGTAGATTACTCCTCAAAAGTCTCATATGTTCAAAGATGAGGCTCTTTAAATATGATTGGATCGTGCAGGCACTGTATTCACCAGTGGGCTGATCCATTAAGGAGTGCAGTTAGGAATTAGGGTCTGACTGGAATAGGTGTGCGCCTGGGGCATCCTTTAGAGGATATATCTCCATCCCTAGCATCCCTCCGCCCCAACCTAAGGAGCTGCTATGAGAAAAGCAGCTTTCCTCTGCCAGAGCTGTTGATCATGCTGCTTCAGTTTTGGAGCCAGCAAGTCACAGACTAAATCCCTTGAAAATAGTGAGCCAAATTAAACTTTACTTCCTTTAAATTATGAGTTTGGTGTTTTGTTCCAACAATGGTAAAGTGAATAATATAGTGTCTTTAATCCCATAGGTTGCACAAACTAAAAATTCAGGAAATGTCCTCAGTCCCTTAACCCTCATGTCTATCCAGCAGCAAGGCCTCCTTATTCTAAGGTCAAAAATATGTACAAATCCTACCACTTTTATTACTCAAAAGTAAATTTTGAAATTCTTAACTCATGTTTTATATACATTACTTCCATTACAATCTTGAGCTTGTTTTAAACCAAAAATATGTGAAAAGACTTCTCATGGTGCCCATGTACTCCTAAAACTGGAATGACATTTTTTTGTTTGTCTTTTTCCTTTTTATCGGTACCAGGGATTGAACTCACGACTGCCTGCTTGCAAGACAGGCAGTTATGCCACTGAGCTAAATCCCCAACCCCCTGGAATGACATTTTTATTGTTATTTAAAACTTTTATTGACTTCTTACCTTTTTACTGAAAAATTTTCACATTCAGTTTCAAAGTCTAATAAAAACACACACACCTATAATTTCACATTTTCTTCTTCTTTTTCTTCTTCTTCTTCTTCTTCTTCTTCTTCTTCTTCTTCTTCTTCTTCTTCTTCTTCTTCTTCTTCTTCTTCTTCTTCTTCTTCTTCTTCTTCTTCTTCTTCCTCTTCCTCTTCTTCTTCTTCTTTTTATGAGTCAGGGTCTCATTATGTAGTTCAAGCTGGCCTTAAACTCACTTTGTAGCCCTGGCTGTTCTCAAACTCATAGTGACCCTCCTGCCTCAGCCTCCTGAGTGCTGGGATTTTCACCTTTTCTACAGTCAGTCACTTGGTATGCCCTTCTGATTCAGAGTCTCATGAGGATGCAAGTAAGGTTTTTGCTAGTGATACAGTCATTTCTAGTCCTACTGTGTCAGAATCCCCTTCAGACTGTACCTCAGTCAATGTTTACTGGCATTATTTCATCCTTTTTTTCCTATATTTTCTTTTTAAGAGGAAAAGCAGAAAAACAAAAAAGCAAATAAACCATCAAAAACAATAACAATAGCAAAATGACAACAACAACAGACAATAGTGATTTAGGATTTCAAAACAGGATGACAGGCATTTAACAATGATTGTTACATTGCTTATTGTTATCTTCAAAATAGTTGCTGGAGTCATTATTTCATCCTTTACAAGCTGTTGACTAGATCCTTCATTCTTTGTAGGCTGCTGATCAGAGGCCGTGCTTGGTCCCTTGTAGGCGGCCTCATCTGTGAGAGCAAGCAGATGAGGAGAGCCACAGAAAGAACCCCACAAGATCTAAGTTAATATCTTTCCTAAGTAAATATCAAAAATGACATCGCATCACTTTTACTTTACTCTCTTTAGTTGAAGGAAGAAAGTCACTCGTATAGCTCACATTTAAGGGTGAGGACTCCACAATATGTGAATACCAGGAGGCAGAGATCATTGGGAGCCATTCTGGAGCCACACGAGGCATCTATCTACTCAGCTCTAGTAACACCCTGGGATCATTGTGATTACTTAGAGGCTCTTATTTATTTGTTTCTTTGTTTTATTCTACATCACAGAGTAATTTAAGACTTATACAAAAGCATTCAAATACAAAATACTTACATTTCACACCATTTCTACTACTTTTAACAATTTCTATCACAATAATACAAATGAATAGGACACTAACACTGGTAAAATACCACAAATGATAGCCCTATTCAAATATCATTATAATCTAATATCCTTTATCCACTACAGTATTTTGTTAAAAATCCTGCATTTTATTCATGAGTATTATTCCTTAGTTTCTAACAGTTCCACAATATTTCCTCTTCTTTTAATGACACAATAGTTCTGAACAGTACTGACCAGTTGTAACCCCCATCTCATAGGCTTTTCTGCCTAATGTGCTAATAAATTCTTTTGTCTTGGAAAAAACAACACAATTCTAAGTGAACCATATCAAAAGTTTCACATATAAAAATTTGTGAAATTGTATCTTGGTACCAAAAAAATGATACTGTAATGAATATTTTATTGATATGTAATTTTGAACTTTGGGGTGTATATCTTCAGTTTAGATTCTTAGAAGTAAGACTACTCTGACAATAGGTTAGTCTGTGTAATTTTATCATATACTGTCAAATTTCCTCCCAGAAAGATACCATTTTGCATTCCCACCAGCAGTGGAAACATGTCCAATGTCATGCATTGAAACTAAACCTTTTCTAATATGAGAAATATTATCTCAGTAATATTTTCATTTCCATTTACATAACAGTAAACCATCATTTTTCCTGTTTTAATAATAATTTGGTGGGTTATTAAGATTGTTTCCTATTTCATCTTTGTTACCTTGTCATTTTTCTTTTGTAATATTTAATTGAAACACAAAATAAGCCTTGTACATTTTAATTGGGTAACTTGCAATGTTTAATATATGTATATATTCAGTAATGTTTAAGTCAGGTTAAATATAATCATGTCTTCCAACATTTATAACTTTGTGGTAAAATCATTCAAAAGGCATTTGAAATGTATACTGTATTACTGTCACATAGTCATCATACCGTACATAGCAACACAGAACATCTTGTCTGTAACTATAACTAAGAACTCACTGATAAACTTTCTCTCATCTCCACACACTCCTAATAGTCCCCAATCTCCCAAAACCCCAATTGTATTCCCTACTTCTAAGAGATCAAGTATTTTAAGTCCCATAGGAGTCAGATCACTTGTCTTTCTGAACCTGACTTATTTTATTAACACAGTATCTCTAATTCCACCCATATTGTGGCAAATGACAATTTTTTTCTAGAATTGAATAATATTTCATTATGCATACACATCACATTTTCTTTACCTGTTCATCAGTTGATAGTCACTTAAATTCTACTTCTAGGCTGTTGTGTTATTGCTACCATAAGTATGAGGGTGGATATGGGTCTTTGACATGTTGATTTCAGTTTCTTTGGATATGTACCAATGACAGTGATTTCCTTTTAGACAGAAGAACAAGAGGATTGGCATGTAAAACTAATTTATTAAGGACATTCTGTTACATGCCCATAAATGTAAATTTTAAAAGCTGAGGTAAACCAAACACAATTTCAACCATGCCAGCATTATCCTTATGCTAATAGGCATTCATCCATACAGGATGCCATTTCATTCATGCCTTGCCACAAGGCCAGTTTGTATCTACTATTTTGATTTTGGATGCAGATACATTCAGTGGTATCTCTTAAGAGGGGAAGAAGTATGCAACCTCTCACACTTTGAATAAAAGAAATTTTGTAGAGATAGCCTGACATTTATGTGCATAGGGTGGAACATCAGTGAGACTTTTTGAAAGTAAATTTTTCTGATCAAGAACATAGAATCAAACAGTGAGGGAATGCAGTGCACTTCTTCTTCCTTTTAGTGCTAAGTGGTATACAAACACTGACAGTTTCCTTTGAACCTGGGAAAAAAGTCCAGGTATACGCAGTTTGGGGTGCTAAGGCTGCTGAACCACACCATCGTGCCACATGCTCATTTCCTGTTTTCCACTCTCCCATCCATCTCAAGACAACTGTCAGGGAATGAAGAAAATGGAAAACCAAAGAGGTAAAGGCCCACTGGCTCCACTTACATATCACTGGCCAGAACATACTGAGAGTTTCACTTCCTTCAAACTATTTGGGGAAATAGTTTCTTAAGTCAACCAAAAAACAGAAGGAAGCACTGTCCTCAGATATTTCTTCATCAGAGTTTAGTCTGCAAAAATAGCACTTACTGACGTATGTTGGTTTGAGCTGCCAGGTATGTGCACACACAGAGCTATGTGCCATGTGGTCACTGGTAAAGTGAATACCAAAACCTTTAGTGCTCCGGCTCTCTTAGGGAGCACTCACTGTGCACAAAGTACTTACTTCCTATTCCTTTATTGGACTGTCAAAATACCACTGGAAAATCAATCCTATCATTCTTTTCATGCAGATAGGTAAATGTTGTTTCTGAGAAGGTAAAAACTACTCCAGGCACCATAAATATAGAACAGAGTCATCGTTCTACTGTCTATTGTACCCATGCTACTCCAGAGGTAGTACTGGCTTCAAGAAGTGTTGTATGTTGTGATTACATTTTAAAACATCCCTGAAAGCTTTTCCTAAATTTAAAGACTGACAGGTGTCATTGTGCTAGTATTATCTCACTTAAACCTTGCAATTAGCAAAAATAAATGCATTTTTCCCTTTATATTCAGAAAAACTAACACTTGCCTGCAGTCACATGGTAGGTTCATAGAAGTAGAGTGTGCATTTATGGCTCTCTACCTTCTCCAGAGAGCTGGCTTAGAATGAGAATAAAAAGCAGCTTACATAAAGCAGCCCCTCTGCTATAGCTATTCCCAGAAGTTACCCACCCCACCCCCGCCGCCCAAGGAATATGTTCCACATATTCCAGGTAGCACCTGAGTAATAATGGGATATGCCAGGGAGCAGACCCAAAGCCCAGCCTGCTGAAGGGCTGAGATGTGACTGTGGGCTTCCTCCTCCCCAGAGAAGCCCTGCCTAATTAAATATATATGTCAGAGTACTTGGCCAGCCACTTACGTTCTTGGTACATTTTCTCTTATGAAGGTGGACATTGAAACCAGTTTTGAATAGTAGCATCACTTTTCTCTGCATATTTCAATCTTCCTCAGGCCCATCCTTATGAAATACGTGTTAATAGGTTATGAAAGATGTTAATAGGTTTCAATTCTTGTATGTTCATTTACTTCCTCTTATGATTCCTATTCTATTGGAAATGACTGATATTTTCACATATTATATCTGGATTAACTTTTGATATATTATACTAGTTACTTAAGGAATTATTTTCTAATTCCAATACCTAGAACTATGATAAGTTTGCCTGAAATTTAGACTCTAGGTTATAAGATTACACTGTGTCGGCACCTAACCATCTGCTTGCAGGGGAGGAGCTGGGCAGATCCGGAGTGCCTGCAGAAGCCCCTTCCTTTGTCTGAAGGAATGAATATTTCTGCAAGCAGGGAGGGATCACAGGTTCCTGAGGCACCTCAGCCTGTGGTGTGTGCCCAGCACAGTCTGCCCAAATCTCAGACTGTTCCGGAATCCCCAGGCTTCTGGGTGCAGTGAAGTGAAGCAGTGGGTTAGAGGCCACTATAGCCGCCTCCCCATCCCTCCCGGCTACACTTGGAGGTATGCTGAGCTCCCAACGGATGGGTGGGCCTACACTATCCGCCGAGCCCAGCCGCGCCTAGCCATCTGCGTGCAGAGGAGGAACTGGACGGACCCGGAATGCCTGCAGAAGCCCCTTCCTTTGTCTGAAGGACTGAATATTTCTGCAAGCAGGGAGGGATCGCAGGTTCCTGAGGCACCTCAGCCTGTGATCCCGAGGAAGCTTTCAAATAACACTTGAAACACAGAAATATAGGAAAATGACAAAACGAAAGACCAAATTACAACCTCAAACCTCCAGCCCATCACAGGAAACCCTAGGAGCGATGTATACAGAAGAAAATATATCCCATCCACCTCATATATCGGACACAATAGCTACTGAAGTTGACAAGCAACTCCAGGAAGTTTTAAAGAAATTCAAACTCGAAATAATCTCCCAGATAAAAGAAGAAATGATAAAAGAAATGAAAGAGATTCTAAATATATCTAAAGAAAACACAGATAAAAAAATTGGAGGAACTAAACAAAAAGATAGAATCCCTAGACGAGCAATATAAGAAACAAACAGAACACATAATGCAGATGCACAGAGATATACAGGAAATAAAAAACTCCACTGAAAGTTGTAAAAACTGCCTTAATCAAAGTGAAGATAGAATTGCAGACCTTGAAGACAGGATTGCAGCTAGTGAACAGGAAAGAAAAGATCTTTTGAAAATAACAAGGAATCAGGAAACAACAATTCAACAACTGCAAGACGATGCAAAGAAGAATAACATAAGAATGATAGGGATTAATGAAAGAGAGGGAGACAACATAAAGGATGTCAGGAGGATATTTAGAGAAGTAATAGATGAAAATTTCCCAAGCATGAGATCAGAAACTGACATCAGGATCAGTGAAGCATATAGAACTCCAAACAGTCATAACCAAAATAAAACTACACCCAGACATATAATAATCACCATCCCAGAAATCCAACACAAGAATAGATTATTAAAAGCTGTCAGAGAGAAAAGACAGATCACTTATAAAGGAAAACCTATCAGAATCACAGCAGACTTCTCAGCACAAACGATAAAGTCCAGAAGAGCATGGCGTGAAGTATTCCAGATCCTAAAGCAAAATGATTTCCAACCAAGACTGATATATCCTGCAAAACTATCATTCAAAATAGATGGTGCAATACGATACTTCCATGACAAAGAACAGCTGAAGAGCTTCATGAACACCAAACCAACCCTGCAAAAAATATTAAAAGACAGTTTAGATACACAAAAGAAAAAACCACTAAGCAAAGCAAATAATTAAACAGAACAGAAAGATAAAGATGCAACAGCAGAGAGATAACATTCCTACAATTAACCAGCATTTAACAGTAATAACCATTAATGTAAATGGTCTCAATGCACCAATCAAAAGAATCAGACTAGCAGAATGGATCAAGAAACAAAATCCAACCATATGCTGTTTACAGGAAACCCATCTAACCCAGAAGGATACTCACAGACTGACAGTCAAAGGATGGAAAACAATTCTTCATGCAGCAGGAATCCAAAAGAAGGCAGGAGTAGCCATTCTGTTTGCAGACAGCGTGAACTTTAAACCAACAATGACCATAAAGGACAAAGAAGGTCACTACATACTTGTAAGGGGAAAACTCCAAGAGGAAGAGATAACTATCTTAAATATATACGCAACAAACTCCAGAGCACCCAGTTATATAAAACAATTATTAACAGAAATGAAAACTCAAATTATCAGTAACACAATTGTAACAGGAGACCTTAACACGCCACTGACACCAAGGGACAGATCAACCAGACAGAAAATGAGCAAAGAAATAACAGAACTGAATCACACCTGTGAACAAATGGGTTTGATAGACATATACAGAATGTTCCACCCAACAACATCAGAATACACATTCTTCTCAGCAGTACATGGATCATTTTCTAAAATAGACCATATATTAGCTCACAGAACATATTTAAACAAGTGCAAAAGAGCTGAAATCATCCCTTGCTTGTTATCGGATCATAGCGCTCTGAAATTAGAAATTAATGATAAAAGATACTGCAAAAATCCCACAAACACATGGAAACTGAATAACACACTCTTGAGTAATCAGTGGGTCACAGAAGAAATTAAAGAAGAAATCAAACAATACCTAAAAGAAGATGAAAATGCAGATACAACTTACTGGAATCTGTGGGATGCAATGAAAGCCGTCCTCAGAGGAAAATTTATTGCACTGAGTTCCCACATCAGGAAAACAGAATGAATACAAATAAATAACTTGATGCTACACCTCAAACAGCTAGAAAAAGAAGAGCAAGTCAAGCCCAAAGCCAAAAGAAGAGAGCAAATTATAAAAATCAGAGCAGAAATCAATGCAATAGAGACTAAGAAAACAATCCAAAGAATCAACGAATCAAAGAGTTGGTTCTTTGAAAGAATAAATAAAATTGATAAGCCCCTAGCCAAGCTTATTAAAAAAAGGGAAGAAAAAGCTCAAATTCATGCAATAAGAAATGAAAAAGGAGAAATCACGACAGACCCAATAGAAATACAGAAGATCATCAACACCTATTTCGAAAACCTCTACTCTCAAAAGTTTGATAACACAGAAGAAATAGACAGATTCTTAGAAGCATATGAAGTGCCAAAGCTAGATCAAGAGGATGTAAAACTGTTGAATAACCCAATCTCTGTTACTGAAATTGAAAATGTAATTAAGTCCTTACCCACCAAGAAGAGCCCAGGCCCAGATGGATTCACTGCAGAATTCTACAAGAAATACAAAGAAGACCTAATGCCGACACTCCTCAAACTATTCAATGAAATTGAAAGGGAAGCAATCCTTCCTAAGTCATTCCTGGAAGCAAATATTACTCTAGTACCAAAACCTGAGAAAGACCCAACTAAAAAAGAGAACTATAGACCGATCTCTCTAATGAACACAGATGCAAAAATCTTCAATAAAATATTGGCAAATAGGATCCAGCAAGTCATCAAGAAGATTATACACCATGACCAAGTGGGATTCATCCCAGGAATGCAAGGATGGTTCAACATACGCAAATCAATAAATGTAATCCACCATATCAATAAAGCCAAAAATAAGAATCACATGATCATTTCTATAGATGCAGAAAACGCCTTCAATAAGGTCCAACATTTATTCATGATAAAAACTCTACAGAAAATTGGAATAGATGGTCTTTACCTCAATATAATAAAGGCCATTTATGACAAACCAACAGCCAGCATCATACTAAATGGCCAAAAATTGAAAGCCTTTACTTTAAAATCAGGCACAAGACAAGGATGTCCTTTATCACCACTCCTATTTAATATAGTACTGGAAGTACTAGCCAGAGCAATTAGGCAAGAAAGAGAAATAAAAGGGGTAAAGATAGGAAAAGAAGAAGTTAAGTTATCACTGTTTGCAGATGACATGATACTCTACGTAGAAGACCCCCTAAAACTCCATTGAAAGACTCTTAGATACAATAAATAAATTCAGTAATGTGGCTGGATACAAAATCAATACTCAGAAATCAATAGCATTCCTATACACAAACAACAAAATCACAAAATAAGAGAAACTTGACTATTCACATTAGCAAGCAAAAAAATGAAATATTTAGGAGTTACTCTTACAAAAGAAGTGAAAGACTTATACAGTGAAAACTATAATACACTGAAAAAGGAAATTGAAGATGATCTCAGAAAATGGAAAGACATCCCTTGCTCATGGATAGGAAGAACAAACATTGTGAAGATGGCCATTCTCCCAAAACTCTTATACAGATTCAATGCAGTCCTAATAGAAATACCATCAACATACCTTATAGATCTAGAGAAATCACTCCTAAATTTCATCTGGAACCAGAAGTGACCTAGAATCGTAAAGGCAATTCTAAGCAGCAAAGACAAAGCAGGAGGCATCACAATCCCTGACTTGAAATTATACTACAAAGCAACAGTAGTAAAATCAACATGGTATTGGAATCAAAACAGAGCTGAAGATCAAAGAATAGATTAGAAGATACAACCACAACTACAAACACACTCAACCACCTTATCTTTGATAAAGGAGCCAAGCAGGTTTGCTGGAAGAATGACAGTCTCTTTAATAAATGGTGCTGGAAAAACTGGCTCTCCCCATTTGCCGAAAACTAAAGCTAGACCCATGTCTATCACCATGTACTAAATTAAAATCTAAATGGGTCAAAGATCTGAATATTAAAACAGAAACACTAAATCTATTGGAAGACAAATTGGGTAGAAACCTTGGAGACATAGGAGTAGGTAGAGAATTCATGAACAGGACTCAAACCACACGGGAAATGCTTCCCAGAATCAGTAACTGGGACCACTTCTTATTAAAAAGTTTCTGCATGTCAAAAGAAATCTCCAGCATAGTGAAATGAAAACCCACAAACTGGGAAAAGATTTTAGTGAACTCTCTCTCAGACAAGGGCCTCTTGTCTAAAACATATAAAGAATTAAAGAAACTCAGACCTCCTAAATTCAAAGATCCAATCCAAAAATGGGCATCTGAGATGAATACGCAATTCTCAGATGAAGAAATGCAAATGGCAAGTAAATACATGAAAAAATGCTCATCATCATTGGTCATTAGAGAAATGCAAATTAAAAACACACTGAGATACCATCTCACTCCTGAAAGAATGGCCAGGATCAAGAAAACCAACAACAAATGCTGGAGAGGCTGTGGGGAAAATGGAACTCTCCTGCACTGTTGGTGGGAGTGTAGACTGGTATAGCCTTTATGGAGGTCTGTCTGGAGATTTCTCAAAAAGTTGGGATTGGAAATCCCATTTATTCCAGCTATTCCACTTCTAGGCATATTCCCAGAAGAACTGAAAGCATCATACCACAGTGATATATGTGCACCTATGTTTATAGCAGCACAATTTGTAATCGCCAGATCTTGGAAACAACCCAAGTGTCCATCAACTGAGGAATGGATAAAAAAGTGTGGTATTTCTATACAATGGAGTATTATTCCGCTATAAAGAAGGATCACATTGAGATATTTATCAATAAATGGGCGCAGCTTGAGACCATACTCATAAGTGAAATAAATCAATCTCGCATGTATGAGTACCGAATAGTTTCCCTAATGTAAGTAATGATTCAGATATATAAAAATATGTGGTAATCATGATTCCCCATTATGTGGCCTTGAAGCCTTATAAAATTTTCACTTATTAATTAGAAAGGCTTTATTCTGGGCTTCTTGATATGGAAATATTTGAAGCTATAGTATATGAAGTTTTATCCAAATATTTCAAGGAAAAAGACAGACACTATGGTAACTACTACTCTTTAAAAAAAATTATTTAGTTATTTCTTATGTTTATTTTAATTAAGGGAAAAATTTAAAACATTAGAATATATAATAGTAACTCTTTTTGATTTCCTATTAACTTGTTTTAAAGTCCTATAATACTCCCACGATCTTGTTTTGACTGATTAGACTCTGTTCCATTCTGTGCGATAGTATCAAGTTTGAGGGTATAGGCAACTACTTTGAAGGCAATAAGATTCAGTAAGAAGCCCATTCTGGTTTGACTATTGTCTCCTTTGGAAGTCCTGTAATGTTTACAATGCCTAAGTTTTATTGGTCTTGTTCTCTACTGTTTTGTCCAACTTTATAATATCTAATGAGATAGACAATTCTTTTTAAGGAAACAAGAGAAACGTTGATAACCATTGTTAATTATCTTGTACTCTGTTCTACATCATGTGCTATGTCTATCCTTGGTTTTGACTGACAGCTTTGTTTTGCCATATATGACTTTATTTTCTTCCCCACCCCCAAAGTAATAAGAACTAAGGAGTAATAAAATCCAAAATGTGTAAATTTTGTTGTAAAAAAAGAGAGGGAGGAAAAAAAAAAGAGCTGTAACGGATATAACAGCAAGTGTGTTTAGGGGTGTTAAATAGCTGACTATATTAATGTTTTTGGATCATTGAACACAGCTGTTTGCAGTCTCTCTGTTTGAATGTCTACTTTGTATTCTTTGATACTGTGATTTGAGCAACTATTTCCAAGATGATAATATGTTATCTATTAACAGGTGATTTCTTACTGTTATGTTTTTTTTTGTAGTTCTGTATTATGTGTAACCTTACACTGCTTGGTTTTGTTTTGTGTTTTTCTCTTTTTCCTCTTAAATAAAATTAAAAAAAAAAAGAAATCACCAAGACAGTGGATGGAAAATGCACAGAACGAGAAAGAATTTTAGCGAGCAGCCCCTCAGACAAAGAACTTACATCCAGAACCTATAAAGAAATGAAAAACATCAAGCCCCCCCCCAATTCAAAGATCCTCTCCAAAAATGAGCATCTTAGATGAACACACATTTCTCAGATGAAGGTATACAAATATCAAATAAATACATGAAGAAATGTTCACTATCACTGCTCATTCGAGAAGTGCAAATTAAAACAGCATTGAGATTTCATCTCGTTCTGGAAAGAATAGCTGCGATCAAGAAAACAGCTGCTAACAAATGTTAATGAGGCTCGGGGAAAATGGAACATTGCTCTACTGCTGATTGGAGTATAGACTGGTGCAGTCACTATGGAAACCACTATCGAGATTTCTCAGAAGACTAGAAGTTCCAGAAGAATTAAAAACATCATACCATAGTGATATATGCACACATGTTTATAGCAGCACAGTTTGTAATAGCTAAAATTATTGATGAAGAATAAATGCAAGGAAACAAATAATAAAAAAATCACATAACACCAGATTGTTACTAGTACTGAGTAGATAGTTACCTCATGTGGCTACAGAAAGGGTCTCTGTGATCACTGTCTCCTGGTATTTACATATCATGTAGTCCCATCCTTGAATGTGAGCTTGATTGAGTGACTTTCTTCAACTTAACAGAGTATGGTAAAAGTCATATGCTATCATTTTTGATATTTAATTAGGAAAGACTTTGGCTGATCTTTTGGTATTTCTGTGGCTCTCCTCACATTCTTGCTCTGGTACAGAAGCCATCTACCACAGAACCAAGCACCACCTCTGACCAGTATCTGCAAAGAATGAAGGGTTTCCATCAATAGCCTGCCAAGTATAAAACAATGCCAACAAATACTGAGTGTGCTACAGTAGGAAGAATATTCAGCTATCTTCTCATTCCACAGGCTGTATTCCTAAAGAAAGCAGCTAACATGAAGGCTATGACATGCTCTTTCACCACCAACAGTAGTGAGAGAAAGAAAGTAGAACAGCTATGACCAAAGTGTGATGTCTTGTTGGAAATATCTAGGTAGTAGCATACAGAGAAGATCAGTTGATCACAACAAGTATTGCACCTTGTCTACAGTAGTGCAATCAGTATTAACAATAGCATTAAAGATACTCTTAAAATGACAAAGTGTGATCACTAATACTTTACCACCTTTAACCATAGGCACAAAATTTGTACTTATATCACAAAATCTAAGGTAAATTGGCATACTATGTACAGTAAATATTTACTCAATAGAGCAATTTTGTATTCTTTGACTGCAAAACAATATGTATTCAGAATAATACATAGTTAACTGCTTTCAAATTCATCAGAGTAAATGGTACTCATATGGAAGTGTGAAGAAAAAGAGAAAATAAATGGGTTATGAAAACAAAGCAGCACAATATGTGAAGCTGGTAAGACTGCTATAAATAATCCTTTTATGGAGCTAAGGGAAATTAGTGATATTAGATAACCATAATAGAGAAGATCACCTAGGAATTTGAAATTATATTAGAGAATAAGACAATATACTAAAGGAACAAATTGAAATAGAAAACATGAGAAAAACGGAAAGAAATAGTAAAATGAAGGCCTGTTCAAATAAATAAAGTAATATTAAAGAAGGAGGGGAAAAAGTACATGGAAAACTCCAACCTGCATCGAAAGAAAAAAATCTAAAACATAATAATGCAGGAGAAAAAATTGGTTTAAATGAATGGAGAAAAAGACAGAATGTGAGAGAGAGACAGAGACAGACACATACACACACAGGGCGAAGGGAGAAAGAGAGTCAGAGACAGAGACAGAGACAAACAGAGAGATAGAGAGAGAGACCAAGACGAGAGGAATGTTTTCATCCATATCCAAGAGTCTTTAGTATTAGAAGTCACATTGCTCTTTGCCCCTCTTTATATTCCATGGATATATTTTGAATCCAGGTAGTGCAACATATCTCATTTATTCTTATGCTTAAGATTTTTTCTTTTTGAGCAATCTTTACACTGTTTTCCTTAGCTACTATATCATTCTATATTTTCACCAACATGTCCAAAGAGTACTTTACCATAATCAAGTCATTCTTTTCTCTGTGCTCATGCTAATACTTGTTATTCCTTTTTTTGTTGTGTCATAGTCATTCTAGTAAATGTAAGGTGAAATCTCACTGTGATTTCAATTTCAATTTCTGTTATGATCAGTTATGTTGAACACTTGTTCACATACATATTCTATGTATATCTTATTTGGAAACTGGTACTTTTAGGAATTTTGGCTTTTGAAAACATCATTGGGTTCATAGGTTATCAAGTGTCTACATGTTTTGGATATTAAGTGTGTTTCAGGCACATGGTGTGCAATATTTCTTTGATTCCATGAGCTGGCTTTTATTGCCTTGATTGGGCCCAGATGGAAATTAGTGCACCTTATGCTGAATGGATGCTATCACAGGCCAGGAGCACCAGACATTGATTCACATGATCTTGAAACATCCCATGTAACCTGGGGTTGCCTGGAGACTGGATCTAGATGTCAGACAGATTCTCTGGCAGGTCTGGGATTTTGGTCATGTCGATGAGAGCTTGGATGTAGGGTCAAGTGAACTTGGGGTTCCAAGTACAGACCAAAACCATACCAGTGTTGCTTTGTATCCTTAATGAATGTCCCAACCAGCTTGTAGAAGATAACCTACAGACTCCCAACAGTGGCTCAGGTGTACCCAGGATCCAATATTGACTAATATACTGACTGATACAGTTATTGCTTCTTTATTGTGAGTCTGAGAAAGGATTGGTGGGAAGGAATATCCATCCCTGATCACTCCCCACTAATGGTGTGCTGATGAAAAAGCTGCCAGCCTGCAGCCTCCTCTGTGTTTGGAGAGGAATCTATGAGATTAAGATCCTATATATTCCAGTTCTACTTATCCTGTGAGCTAGACTCTGCTTCATTGCTAGGGACCTTCCAGCTTTGAAGAACTTCTCAAAATGATTCTTCCCATGATGGGTAATTCTAAAAGTCCCAAAGTCCAGCCTTGCTGGACTACTTCCCCTCTTTTAGACTCCTGTATGAATGTTTCATTTGATCTACAAGTCTCTTCTTTCAAGGTGATACTTGTGTAACAGGGTGTATGTCCCTTCTCTTCTCCCAATTACCTGTGTTATTAGTCTTCTCTGAGTCTCTCAGATGTAACTCCTTCTCTATTTAACCATGTTGAATCTCTCTATTTTTGGTTTTCTTGAGTCTGAGTATCTATTCTTCTCCCCTACATTTGAGATTTATTTTAGTCTTTGTTTCTTTTTTAATTTTAAAGTTGATAAAACTCAACAAAATAAAACATTAAATTCAATTAAAATGGAGCAGTAAAATTAGTACAGAACTTCAAAGCAGGATAATAGGAAAATGACAGTCGCTATTATAATGTATCTTGTTACCTTCACAGTACTTGTCCATTACATCAGATATAGCAAAATCAAATCGAATAAAAACAATAAAAACAAAACATTGAATAAAACAAAATGATCAGAAGAAAAAAAAACCAGTGAGAGAACAATATTGGATTTCAAAAACAAGATAGAAGGAAATCCCCCATATTTGCTATATTGCCTGCTGTTATCATCCCTATAGATGCTCAGACCACTGACCCCAAGTCTAAAAAGTCAACCAAACAATCCAAGCATTCAGTTTCTTTTTATACCTCAGTTGTTATCAACTCAGTCTGTCTGCTGAACCAGCTGGTTGCTTAAGGGGGCAGCAGGGAGTTGGTGATCCTCAGCCCACGTGCTGGCAGGATGGGTGATGCTATCTGACTTTTCTGTCCTGGGCCCTGTGTGGGTAATGCGGCTTACCAGAAATACCCTTTCTTTCTTAAAATAAGTTTTGTTGCACTTTATCTTTCTCTATCCCTCTTGAATTTCATAATGTGTACCTTGCTTCCATTGTCATAAATGTCCCCCAAGTTTCTTAGACTCTCTGTCTCTGTCTCTGTCTCTGTCTCTCTCTCTCTCTCTCTCTCTCTCTCTCTGTGTGTGTGTGTGTGTGTGTGTGTGTGTGTGTGTGTGTGTGTGTGTGTGTGTGTGTTTGCTGGAGACTGACCCTACGATCTGCACACTGAGGTTCATTTCCAGTATTTTTTGTTTGTATATTTCTCTTGGAAACAGGATCTCACTAAGTGGCTAAGTTGCCCATTCTGACTCCAACTTGTGATCTTTCTGTGTCATCCTCCAAGAGCACTCAGATTATAGTCATGCCCAACTACACACAGCTAAAATTCTATGGATTTTGACAAATACATAAATACAAATGTGTAAGAAGCCATCTCTCTTACAATACAGAACAGTTTATTTACCTTAAAAAGTTTCCCAAATGCATCCCCTTTTTATTGAACAACCTCCCCTGAACCATCCTTCAAAATCTCTCATTCATTTTCTACTCCATGTTTCCTTTTAAAGAATATTATAGTAATGGAATACTAAAACATGTACTTTTGCATTATGGCTTCTTTCATTTGCCAAGATGCAATTAAGATTAATTTGTATTATTCAGTTAATTACTAGTCTACTATTCTCTTTTGATGAACAAGAATTCTTTGTATAGGACTACCATATTTGCTTATTCATTGTTTTGCTGGACTTCATTTTTATCCTTTTTTTTTTTTTGTCTTTTTCGTTTTTATTGGTACCAGGGATCCAACTCACGACTGCCTGCTTGCAAGGTAGGCGCTTACGCTGCTGAGCTAAATCCCCAGCCCATTTTTATTCTTTATAATCTAGATTGATTACAAAATCATTGCTATAAATATGTGCCTACAAATTTTGTGTGGGTATCAGTTCACAGATAATTTGAGTATAACCTAGAGATGTAATTGCTACCTCAAATTATAATTATATGTTAAGAAAAGAAACTACTACACTGTTTTCCCAAAATGTCATATCACTTGGCAGTCCCACTCAATATGAAGGATAATGTCCTCTGATTTTCTTTTAATTTGTTTTCTTTTTTTTTACTTTATGTTAAAGACGGTAAAATACAACAAAACAAGACAGAACAAAACCAGTCACGACAATGCAGTGAAATTGGTGCAGAACTCAGAGCAGAATACCAGGATAACAGTAATGGGTACATTATTTTATCTTGTTATTTTCACAAAGCTGCCCAATTAATCAGCTGTAGCAAAATCAAACCAAAAATAGAACAGATTAAAACCAATCAAAACAGAATATTGAATAGAGTAAAACAATCAGAATAAAGCAAAACAGTGAAAATAATATTTTCCTTCAAAGACAAGATGAAGGAAATCCCCCATAGTTGCTATGTTTCATACTGTCATTCTCCAAAGAGATGCTCAGACCTCTCACCAAGTCAGCATAATCAACTAAACAATAGAAGCATTTAGTTGCTTTATATATGGTAGTTGCTATTAACTCCAGCTGACCTCGAAACCATCCAGTTGCTAATGGAGGGTGGGGAGAGGCACACCACAGGATGTTTGATTCTCAGCTCACAGGAGATGCTGACTTGTTCTCTCCCTGGCACACCTGCAGCTTGCACTGCTTACCAGGAAGGATGGCTTGTTGTTTTCTGGGTTTGTCCCCCAAGTTCCAGCATGGCTGATTCTCCTAATTTGTTTTCTTAATGACATGTGATATTAAATTAAATATTTTTAAAAGATATGCTCAGCAATCTATAGCAGAGACAGATAAGAAATAGATGATGATAAGAAAAGGGTGGAAATTGTGAATGATCAATATAGGAAAGAAATAGAATGTATGAAATGCATTCAATTAAATATCCTGGAAATAAAAAATTGCATTAAAATTTGGCAAAACCACTTGAACAAAACTGAAGACAGACTTTCAGATCTTGAAGACAGGATTATGGTTGGTGACCATGAAAGGAGAGATCTCTTAGAAATAACAAAAGACCAGGAAACAATTCAACAGTTACAAGACAATGCAAAGAAAAATAATATAAGAATAATTGGTGTAAATGACAAAGCAGGAGCCAACACAAATGACATAGAAAATTATTTGCAGAAGTAATAGCAGAAAATTTCCCAAGCATAGGAATAGAACTTTACATACAGAAAAGTGAGATATATAGAACCCCAACTAGCCATATCCAAAATAAATCTACACTCAGACATACAATAGTTAAGATCCCAGAAATATAGCACAAGAACAGAATATTAAAAACTGTTAGAGAAAAGAAACACATCACTTATAAAAGGAAGCCCATTAGAATCAAATCAGACTTCTCAACAAAATTCTCAGTGCAAGAAGAGCTTGGAATGAAGTATTTCAAGTCTTAAAAGAAAACATCTTGAAAGATTGATGTATTCTGCTAAACCATCTCTCAAAATTAATGGAAAAATAAGATACTTCTACAACAAATTACAACTGAAGAAACCAAACCGACACTACAAAGGGTATCAAAAGATATTCTAGACAGAAACAAAAATAACATAGTTCTAAGAACAACAACAGAAAGAAGCCACAAGGCAGGACAATCAATTAAACAGAGGGGAAAAGTAGGGAACCAAGAGCAGGAAAATAACATGACAGAGACAAGCCAATACATCTCAGTTATTACTATCAATGTAAATAGACTCAGTTCACCAATCAAAAGAAACAGACTGGAAAAATGGATCAAGAAACTATCCAACAATATGATACATACAAAAAACACATTCACCTCAAAAAGAAATTCATAGACTAAAAGTCAAAGGATAGAAAGTAATATTTCATGTAATAGGAACCCAGAAGAAAAGCAGGGGTAGCTATTCTGTTTGCAGACAATATGAAATTCAAATCAAGAATAATCTAAAGAGATAAAGAAGGAAAAACTCAAGTTAGGAACAAACCTCAAGAGGAAGAAATAATATATGTCCCAAATACACAAACACCCAACTATTTAGTATAAATATTAGTAGACATGAAACAACATGTAAACAATAACACAATGGTGAGGGACCCTATTGTCACAAAGAGACAGATCAACAAAACAAACATTAACAAAGAAATAATAGGGGCTGGGGATTTAGCTCAGTGGCATAAGCGCCTGCTTTGCAAGCAGGCAGTCCTGAGTTCGATCCCTGGTGCCGATACAAAAGAAAAAGACAAAAAAAAAAAAAAAAATTGAAAAGAAACACAAAGAAATAATAGAACAGCACCAAACCAAACAAATGGAATTAGTAGACATTTACAGAGTATTCCACTCAGCTACATGAGAATACAATATTCTTCTCAGCTGCACAAGGAATATTCTTTACGATAGGCCATCTACTAGCTCATAGAACATGCTTAAGTTAATGCAAAGGAATTGAAACTGTCCTATGCATATTATCTAACCATAGTGAAATAAAACTGGAAATTCAAGGCCAAGAAACTGCAAAAACTAAAAAAACATGGAAATTAAATAACAACCTCCTTAACAACCAATTGGTCACAGACAAAATTAAAGAAGAATTTAAACAATATCTACAATCCAATACAAATGCAAATACAGCTTACAGAAACCTGTGGGATGCAATCAAAGCAGTCCTAAAAAGGCAATATATAGCCGTGAATTCTTACATCATGAAAACAGAACGAGAACAAATAAACAGTCTAATGCCACACCTGGAGCCCCTAGAAAAAGAAGAAGAAGTCAGGCCAAAGTCCATATGAGTGAATAAATTATAAAGATCAGAGCAGAAATTAACATAATTGAGACTAAGAAAAAAATAAAAAGAATTAACGAATCAAAGAGTTGGTTCTTTGATAGAATAAAGTTGATAAAGCCCTAGCCAACCCTATTAAAGAAAGAAAAGAAAAAACTCAAATTCATGCAATAAAGAATGAAAAGAGTGAAATCACTACATATCCTATGAAAATTCAGAAGATCATCAGTACCTACTTCGAAAATCTTTATTCATGTAAGAAAGAAGACAGAAGAAGTGGACGGATTCCTAGAAACATATGACTAACCAAAGCTAAATATTGAATAATCAGTATCAGTTGATGAAATTGAAAATGTACTTTAAAATTTACCAGCAAATAAAAATCTGTGTCCTGATGGATTCACAGCTGAATTCAATAAGAAGTTTATAGAATATTTAATGCCAAGACTCCTCAAACTCTTTAATGAAATTGAAAGGGAAGAAGTTCTCCCTAACTCATTCCTGGAGGCAAGTATTTCTCTGATACCAAAACCAGAGAAAGATACAACCAAAAAAGAGGACTACAGACCAATCTCCCTAATGAACATAGATGCCAAAATCCTGAATAAAATATTAGCAAAGAGAATGCAGCAAATCATCAAGAAGATTATCCACCATGACAAAATGGGATTCTTCCCAAGAATGCAGGGATTCTTCAATATATGCAAATCAATAAACATAATACACAATATCAACAGAACCAAGCACAAAAATTACATGATCATCTCAATAGAAGCAAAGAAAGCTTTTGATAAGATCCAACATCCAGTCATGATAAAAAAAAACCTTACAGAAAATCAAAACAAATGATCTTTACTTCTATCTGATAAAAGCCATCTATGACAAAACAATAGCCAGCGTCATATTAAGTGGACAAAAACTGAAAACTTTTACTCTAAAGTCAGGAACAAGAATGTCCACTACCATCACTCCTATTTAATATAGTTCTGGGAACACTAACCATAGCTATTAGACAAGAAAGAGAAAAGGAAAAAGAAAAGGAAGAAGTTAAACTATAATTATTTGATAATGTGACAATATACATAGATGATCCCAAAAGCTCCACCAAAAGACTTGGAGAATTATTAAACAAATTCAGTAGCATAGCTGGATACAAAATCAACACTCATAAATCAGTAGAATTCCTATATAGAAACAACAAACTCCCCAAGAGAGAAATTAGGGAAACCATATCCTTCATAGTGGCATACAAAAAAGATTCTTAGGAATCAATTTAACAAACAAAAAGATCTATACATTGAAGATTACAGCACTCTAAAAAAAGATTGAAAAGGATATTAGAAAATGGAAGAATATTTCTTGTTCATGGAAAGGAAGAACCAATATTTTTTTTAAATTTTATTTAAGGAGAAAAGAAAAAAAAAAAAGCAGGGAAAGCGTACAAGTTATACAGATTTACAGAAAAAAAATGAACAGTAGGAAATCACTAGTTAATGGATTACATATTGTCATCTTAGAAATAATTGTTCAAGTCACAAAATTAAAGCTTGTAAAGTGGACATTCCATCAATGATACTGCAAACAGTTCTGTTCATTGATCCACTAAAACTCTGTGATATCATTTTCTATCTTATACACTTAAATATGCATGCAGTTATATAGTTTGGAGCACTTTCTTTTCCTCTCTTTTGTACCATGACTATTACACATTTTGGGTTTCATTGCTCCCACGGTTCTTATTACTTTTTTGGAAGAGAGTAAAACCAAATGTGACATAACAGAACAGAATCGGTCAAGTCAAAAGGGTGGACATAATAGATAATGTAAAAACATAATACAAGGTGATCAACAATGGTTACCATAATGCCTCCCGCTATCTCTAATAGAATTGCCTATGTCGTTAGTTATAATACAATTGAACAAAACAGTAAAGAATAAAACTGACAAAACCAAAACATTGGAGACATTGTAGGTCTTCAAAGGTAGATAAAAGTCAACAAGAATGGGCGTCATAATGAATCTCATTATCTTCACAGCTGATGCCTAAACTTTCGAACCTGATACTATCCAGCAAAACAGAATAGGGGAACATCAGTTAAAAACCAGATGGTGAGAGTAATACAGGGCTTTAAATCGAGGTAATGGAAAGTCAAAGTGGGTTACTATAATATATCCTGCTATTTTTTTTCCTTTAATTAAAAGGATAAAAATAAAAAAGTAAATAATGGAGTGGAGATTGAGATAAAAGAGGGCATAACAACGAAACAGCACAGATCAAAACATAACCATTTAAGCAGAATAGTGTTTCACCACCAGATAATCCTAACCTAAAAGTAGTTACCATATTGTCTCTTTCTTTGAAATCCTTGAGTACAACTTCGTATACTGTAGCATTAAGTATATCAAAACAATGTAAAACCATTCAAGAGAATGACAGCATTACAGAGTATTTAGAATCTACTAACAGAAAATGAACAATGGTTTCTGTATAATCTCCTTGTCTTTAAAAGGTTTTTGCTTATACTATCGTACATAATAAAATCCAATAAGATACAGCCTATTTAGACCATTGGAGACAGAAGGACAAAAGCTAGATGAGACTTCAAAACAAGATGATACTAAATCAGTATTACCTATTAAGATGTCATTTTCTCCAAAATAGCTGTTCCTATCCTCCAGTCTTCTCTGCCTCATTTCTGTTGAGCTCTTTTTCTGTCAGTAGCTGTCAGTTTGTCTTCTTCATTTTGTTCTCTGCTCCATTCGTTGTGGCCTCTCTGCCATTATTTCTGGATTCTTTGTATTTTTCTTTTTTTAGAATATCCTGCAATACTTTCTGTAGAGTTGAATTGGTGGTTGCAAATTCCCCCAGTTCCTCTTTATCCTGGAAGCACCTTGTTTTTCCATCAATTTCCAGGGAGAGTTGTGCAGGATATCTCAATCTTGGCTGGAGATTATTATCTTTCAAAGCTTCAATTATTTCCCCCCACGCTCTTTGTGATTTGATGGTTTGTGCAGAGAAATCTGCTGTAATTCTGATGGGTGTTCCCTTGTAAGTGGTCTGTTTCTTGTCTCTGACAGCTTTTAATGTTCTGTTCTTGTATTGAATTTCTGGAATTTTGATTATTATATGCCTGGGTGTTGATCTGTTTGGGTTGTAGGTAGCTGGGGTCCTGTATGCCTCATACATCTGAGTATCTTTACCTTTTGCTAAATTAGGAAAATTCTCCTGGATTATTTCTGTGAGTAGCTTTTGTAGTTCACTTGTTTGTGTCCCTACTTCTTCTTTTATGTTCTTAATCCTTAAGTTATGGATCCTCTTATCATCTTCTTGTCTTTGTATTATTGCTGTTTGTTTCTTTGTTATTTTTAAGAAGTTTTTCATTTCATTCTCCCATATTACAAGTCTGCCCTCCAGTTCAGATAGTCTGTCCTTAGTTTCTTTCAAGCTGTTATGCCAGTCTTCGATAGACTTCTAGGTATCTTGGTAGTCCCTTTGAACCTGCTTCACGTATTCTATGGTTTCTTTGTTTTCTCCATCAAACAATTCTCCCCTTTTTTTCTGTTCTTTCATTCCACCACCTGTTTTTTCTTGGGTGGTACTTAGCATTTCTCTAACTATTCTGCATACTTCTAGCATCAGGTCGTTGATAACTTCATTCCTGAATTGGTCTATGAGGCTCTCTATATGGTGCCTTATGTGTATTGGTGCGGTGTCTGCTATTGCCTGTTTCTCAGAATTGGGGGCCGAGGAGCCTTTCTTGGTGCTGCCTCTTACCATGCTGCCTCTTCTTCTCTGTTCCTTATATATGCAAGCTTATATAAGAGGCCCAGCTTCTCTCCCAGTCAGCCACAGCAGAGCATATCTCCACCTGAGTCAGCAGAGCATATCTCCACCTGCTTATGTCTCCTTAGTCTGCACCATTCCTGGCTTCTGAGCCGAGTCTTTCAGAGAGCCTCTGGTAGTTGCTGTTATCTGTCCGCCATGTTCTCCTGGAAGTCAGGAAGAACCAATATTGTAAAGATTGCCATACTCCCAAAACTTCTATACTGATTTAAGGCAATCCTGAGAAAAATATCATTAGCATACCTCACAGATCTAGAGAAACCATTACTAACATTTATTTGGAAACAGAAGAAACCTAGCATAGGAAAGGCAGTCCCGGGAAACAAAGGCAAGGCTGAAGCCATTACAATCCTTCACTTGAAAGTATACTACAGAGCTTCTGTAATAAAATCAACATGGTACTGACAAGAAAAAAAAGAAGAGAAAAGAAAAGAAAAGAGATTTGAAGACCAATGGAACTGATTAGAAGAAGTAGACACAACTACAGACACAATTATCTTATTTTTGACAAAGGGGCAAACATATTCACTGGAAGAAAAACTCTTTAATAAATGTGCTGGAAAAGCTGACTTTCCAAAGACTTAAATAGATCCACCTCTATCACAATGCACTAAAATAAAGTCAATATAGATCAAAGATCTAAATATTAAAACAGAAGCATTAAATCTACTGGAAAACAAAGTATCTAGAAATCTTGAAGACATACAGGAAGGCAGAGTGTTTATAAACAAAAACCATACTTCACAGAAAGTACTTACCAGAATCAGCAACTGGAATCTCAACTTACTAAAAAGTTTTTACACCTCAAAAGAAACACCAACTGAGTGAAGGAAATCATTCAGAGTGGGGGGAAAATGTAGCTAATCATCCCTCAGTCAAAGGAGTTTTACTTAGAACGTATAAAGAATTGAAAACACTCAGACTCTCCCAAATTCAGAGACCCAATCAACAAATGGGCCTCTTAGATGAATACACACCTCACAGATGAAGAAATATGAATGGCAAATAAATATATGAAAAAAAAATGTTCAATATCATTAGTCATTCAAGAAACCCAAATAAAAACAACACTGAGATTTCATCTCACTCCAGAAAAAATGGTTGTGGCCATTGTTAATTCTCAATTACCTTGTTTTGAAATCCTGTATCATTCTCATTATTTTATTTGGTTAGGCTTTATTCTGTTTTGTCTTGTTTGATTTTATTGTATCTGATGGCATGGGCAACTATTTTGAAGATAAAATATATTATGGTAGCCATTTTAGATTTACTATTATCTTGTTTTGAAATCCTGATTGCATTCATTATTTTGTTTTTATTGATTCTGTTCTGTTTCTGTATTTTTATTTTACTATGTCTGAAAGTAAGGGCAGCTATGTTGAAGACAATGAGAGGCATTATGGTACCATTGTTGATTTCCTATTATGTTGCTTTGAAATCCTGTGTGACTTACACTATCTTGTGTTGATTTTTTTATTGTTTTATTTTGCTTAGTTTTTTTCTCTCTAGAATAAATTTTTAAAAAATAAAAATAAATCACCAAGAGAATAAAAAGAAAACCCACAGAATGGAAAAAGATTTTAGCCAACTATCCCTCAGACAAAAGATTTCTATCTAGAATATCTAAAAAATTGAGAAAAATCAGACCCTGTAAATTCAAAGACCCAATCCAAAAATGGGTATCTGTGATGAATATGTACTTCTCAGAAAAGGAAACACAAATGGCAAATAAATGCATGAAAAAGGTTCAATAGCACCAGTCACTCAAGAAATGTAAATTAAACAACACTGAGATTCCATCTCACTTCAGAACAATTGCTGTCATCAAGAAATCAACCAATAACAAATACTGGTGGGGCTTTTGGGGAAAAGGAACTTTTCTCCACTGTTGGTGGGAGTGTAGATTAGTACAGCCACTGTGGAAATCAGTGTGGAGGTTCTTCAAAGAACTAGGATTGGAGGTCACATTTGATTATTCCTCTTCTAAGTATTTTCCCAGAAGAATTAAAAATGTCATTCTACAGTGAATGATATATGTGTACCCATGTTTATAGCAGCACCATTTGTAATAGCTAAATTTTGGAAACAACTCAAATGCTCATCAACCAAGCACTAGATTTAAAAGATGTGGTATTTTTATGTAATGGAGTACTACTTAGGTATAAAGAAGAACAAACTGAGAGCTATTATAGGTAAATAGATACAACTACAACTAGAGCCCATCCTTATAAGTTAAATAAACCAGATTCACGTATATAACCATCTTGTTGTCTGCCTACTATATAAGTACTGTACTCAAAAAACAAATAAGACCCAAAAATGTACAACAGATATTGTGAAAGAGAAGGAAACAGCCCAAAAGTAAGAACAGCTGGGATGGGTGAAAGGATAAAAGAAGAAAGGGAGAGAAGTCATGCTGGGTCTGGGAGGAGCATATCAAGAAGCCAGTTTACCCTATTTTTTTTTTTTTATCGGTACCAGGGATCAAACTCACGACTTCCTGCTTGCAAGGCAGGCACTTATACTGCTGAACTAAATCCACAGCCCCAGTTTACCCTTTTGGTAAGCCTCACAAAACACGTGGGGCTGTGGAAGAGAGAAGCCAGATGGCTCTCCTCAAGAGTTGACCAGGGCACAAACTGAGAGTCAAGAAGCTCCCCCACCATCCTCCACTGCCCTGTAAGCAACCAGTTGGTTTGGAGGACAGGCTGAGTTGATAGCAACTGAGGTGCAAAAATAACTTAATGCTTGATTGATGCTGCAGGCCTAAGGCCAGAAGTCTGAGCATCTATTAAAAGGATACCAACGTGCAATATAGCAAAAATGGGAGATTTCCTTCTGTCTTGGCTTTTTCTTTATTTAAAAAAAAAAGAAATAAAAAAATAGAGAAAAAGGGTAAAAATAATACAGAATTACAGAAAAATAAACATTAAGAAATCACTAGTTGTTAAGTTACATATTGTCACCTTAAGAAATAGTTGTTCAGGTTACAAAATTAAAGCATACAAGTGACATTCAAATAATGACACTGCCAACAGTTCTGCCCAATGATTCAACAAAAACTTAGTAATATGGTTATCAGGCCAACACACTTTTTTCTTATCTTAAAGAGGGTAAGATTAAACATATCAAAACAGAACAAAACAGTTCATAAAGAAACAATTTAAAGAAATACAGATTTCAAAGCAAGTTCACTGGAGATCTTCACTGTCTATCTTATTGTCTCTAGTTTTCTTCCAAATAGTTGTCCCCATCTTCACACACATTGAATACATACTGCATATTATAGAACTACTCAAATCATTACAGGATGATGAAGGCTGACATTGGGGAAGTCAATAATGACTACCATAATGTCTCTTATTCTCTTCATAGTAGCTGTTCTTATCTTTACGTATGCTGAAATTGAACTTAAGAGACTAGACTAATATCACTCTGAACAGTGAATAATAGTATTGCTAGATTTTAAATCCTAATGTTACAGAATTAGCCTTGGGTTTCTTAGTGTCTCTTCTTCAGAATATCTGTTCATTACATCTTGCACTATATAATTTGTTCCCATAAATAGTTTAAAAAATTCTCCCATGTGTGAATTTCTACATGTATAGCTATCCTCTCTGTATTATAGGGAAAAACAGATCATAACAAGACAACAAAACAAATTCCTAGAAAAACATGTAATGAAAAAGACACACAAGACCACAATATTAGGTGATCTACCATAGTTACTATGCTTTCTCTTGTTATTTTCAATAGACTTGTCCACATCATCAGGCTTAATATAGTTAAGCATAGTATTACATAGCTACTTTTATAAAAACACAACTTTGAAAACGTTGTAGGACTTGAGAGTGGTTAATAATCAAAACCAGTATGGATATGTTTTACATCTTGTCATCTTCAGGGTAGTTGCCTCTACTTTTAGACTTGATACTATGAAGCATGCCAAATTCGAGTACAATCAGCCAAGGCAAAACTGCGGTCTAACAAAAGATCAGTCATAGTAAGACAATGTAAGTAATAGAGGGTTTCAGTTTAAGTTAATGGGAAATTAAGGATAGTTACCATGGTATAACCTGCTATTTTTGGGTTAGATATCTGTGCCCTCAAATCTGATATGAGTGGACAGACTGGAACAAAATAAAATCAAACTAAATAGAGCGGTAAGACTACTGTGACTTTTAAATCCTGATACACTATTAACAATGTTCTCTGCCTTCCTTTTTTAGACTATTTTTCATCTTTCCCCTTCTTGGGATGCTTTGTATGTTTTGGGTCTCACTATCCCCTTTATTTTTTAGATTAGGGGGCCAGCCCATTGTCTATCTGAGTGTTGCTGAACCTTTCTACCCCTGAGCTTGATCTTGAACTGTATTCCTTCACTCAGTAAAGTCATAGGGTTTTCTTTTCTTCCAGCTGGGTAGTTCTACACTGCCCAAAAGTGTCATAGCTTTCAAATCTATCTGTGGCTGCTGGATGAGTTGTCCCTATTTTTCTCTGGTTTCCTGTTGCATATAGCTTTGCTTTATCATCTTTGATTTTCAGTTTATTAACCCTCCTTCGGGTTGAGTGTATTTCCCATTCAGAGCATCTCAATGGATCCTGCCTCCTAATCTGCCTGTTTTGTTTAAATTTTAGTGCATCAAGGCTATCTATATTAAAGATTATAGCTTACTGTCTCTGCCTCATGTCTGCTACTCCTCTTGACTGCTATAATACGCTATAATTACTCCCTCATTCCATTGTCTGCCCCATTCATTGAGGCCTCTCTGTCACTGTTGCTCGAATCCTGGCATCCCTTCCTGTCTCTCTCTGGAATGTCTTTCCACACACTCTGTAGGGTTGGGTTGGTGGCTATGAACTCCCACAGTTCCTCCTTGTCTTGGAAACATTTTATTTCTCCATTAATTTTGAGAGAGAGTTTTTCTGGGTATATCAGTCTTGGTTGCAAATTATTTTCTTTCGGGGCTTGGATACTTTCTCCCCGGGCTCTTCTTGTTATTTTGATAATTTTCCTGTTGTAGGTAATCTGCTTCTTTTTCCTGTCTGCTTTTGGTATTCTGTTCTTTTGGTGGATTTCTTGAATCTTGATTAGTATATGTCTGGGTGTAGATCTGTTTTGGTTGTAGGTGCTGGAGTTCTGTATGCCTCATTTATCTGGATATCAATTCTTTTTCCTATGCTTGGGAAGTTTTCCTTTATTATATCTGTGATTATTCTTTGTAGTTCATTTTTGGTTAGTCCTGCTTCTTCACTCACATGCTTTATTCTTAAGTTATGTATCCTTTTGTTATCTTCCAGCCTTTGAATTGTTTCTTTCTGGTTCCTCATTATTTTTAAGAGGACTTTTCTTTCACGATCATATATCATAAATCTCTCTTCAAGTTTCAAAAAGCTAACTTTAGTTTCTGTCAAGTCATTTTGCCAGTTTTCAATGGAGTTTTTAGTTTCCTAAAAAAGTAGTCACTGTTGCTTTCCTATTATCTTGCTTTGAAGCTCTGTACCAATTTTATTACTTTGTTTTGATTGGCTTACTGTTTTGTTTTGTTGGGCTTTATTCTCTTTAAAGCAAAAAATATTTAAAAAGAAAAAATATATATGTATGTATACAAAAGATAGCTAAGATAATTATACCACTTACTTCTCTTAGTTCATTGAAGAGAGCAATTTGTGCTTAAATTATTTGATCAATTATGCATGCATCTATCTTGTACTGTGACCAACTGCTTTGAAGATAACAATACACAATATATTAACTATTGTTAATTCATATTATCTTGTTTTTGAAATCCTGTATCTTTGTTTTTATTGTTTTATTCTCTTAAAAATTAAAAAACCCTGCTCAGAGGCATTTTGTTAAATGTAAAGTTTAGAAAAAATGCATAACTTAATCTCTCAAAATTGCATGCTCCTGTCTTGCACTTTTTTCTTTGTCACATTCTTAAAATTTGTCAAAATTTTAGCATCAAAATATGAACAGTGACATTGCTTGGTGACAGAAAATAAGTAGTATTTGATTTTATACTATTTCCCTGAGCTACTCATTTCAATGTTGAATACGTAATATCACCTATAAAATATATGCTAGATATTATTTCTATTTTTCTGTACAAGCTTATTACTTATACATACTTTTCATGGCAGTAATTCTTAACAAATCAGGTAGTTTTCCACATAGTATACCATTTATATTTTTCACTTTGACCACAGATACATTTATGTAATGTAATACTGTACTTCTTAAAGCAAAACTAAAACTCTTTTAAAGGCTGAGCAGCACATAGTGGTACAAACCTGAGTCCATATGAAGTGCTTTTTTGTCTTTGGAAAAATTAAGAATAAGATTTATACCTTTAGATATCAATCTTCAAGTAATTACTTGGAAATATTTACCATGTTTTTTAAATTTAAAAATTACATTTTTTACTTGAAAATTTGTGACTTGTCTTTTTAACATCAGTGAGAATATTTTTCTTAGTTTCTTTAAGATAATTTGGAATAGTTTTATTATAAAATACACACAACATAAACCCTAACCATTTGGAGCATTTTGAGTATACAGTAGAGTGCCATTCATGCTGTGTTACAGCCATCACCACCATTTATCTCTGGCACTTGCTCTTCTTCCTGAACAGAAACTGTGTCTATCAAACAGCAACTCCCCAGTGTCATCTTTGCTGACTGTCTGGAATGCCATTATGTTTCTGTTTCTATCAGTTAGACTACTCTGTAGTTCTCCTCTTATAAGTGGATTCTTCCAAAGTATTTTTCTGTTGTGAATTACTTATTTGAGTATTGTAGCTTCAGGGATCACCTATATTGCACTATGCTGCAGAATTTTTTTTATAGTTAAGGCTGAATAATATCCCAGTGTATATCAATATTATATTTTCCTTATAAATTCTTATGGTTACAGATACTGGGTTGTTTCTAGCTTTGACAATTGTAAATCATGGTATCATGTAAATCATGGTAAAGACTGCTTACTTACATGAAGTGAGTTTGGTTTGTGTATGTGTATATTTTCTATATCATATGATTATATTTGTGTTTTTCTTCAATTTTTTGTTTTAAAGAGATTAAGACAAAAGAGGACATAACAAAGCAGATCAGATCAGAATAATGCAAGTAACACAGCATTTTGCCACAAGACAACACTTAATTAACAGTAACTCCCATAATCTCTTTCTTTGAAATAGCTGAGCATAGCTTCATATACAATAGTATCAAACATAACAAAACAATCATATAAAACCATTCAAGAGAATGAAAGCATTACAGGGCTTTCAGAACCAAATAGCAGAGAATGAACAATGGCCACTATATTATCTCATTTTACATAGAAAATTTGTTTATACTATCACACATAATAATATCCAATAAGATATAACATGATAGAACCAAACGAAACAGAAAAACAAAAACATAGTACAACTTCAGAGTAAGATGATACTAAATCAGCACTGGCTATTTTAATGTCTTGTTTTCTTTAAAATAGCTATTTATACTATTGCAGATAATAAAATCAAACAAAGTAAGTAAGAACCATTCCAACTAATGAATGCAGACATTATAAGGCTTCAGACCAATGTAATGGGGAATCATGATTACTATAAACTCTTATGTACTCTTACCATTTCTTACACTAGGGAGACTATACAGTATTTATACATGTGAGTTTGATTTATTTCGCTTATGAGTATAGTTTCAAGTTGTGTTCATTTATTTATACATATATCAATGTGATTGTTCATAATAGCTGAGTAGTACTCCATTGTATAAAAATACCACAGCTTTTTTTTTTTTTATCTATTCCTCAGTTAATGGACACTTAGGTTATTTCCAAGATCTAGCAATTACAAATTGTGCTGCTATAAACATGGGTGCACATATATCACTGTGGTATGATGTTTTCAGTTCTTCTGGGAATATGTCTAGAAGTGGAATAGCTGGACCAAATGGGAGTCCCAGCCTTTTGAGGAATCCCCAGACTGACCTCCACAATGGTTGCACCAGTCTACACTCCCACCAAAAGCGCAGAAGTGTTCCTTTTTTCCCACAGCCTCTCCAGCATTTGTTGTTGGTAGTTTTCTTGATCCTGGCCATTCTTTCAAGAGTGAGATGAATCTTAGTGTGGTTTTAATTTGCATTTCTCTAATGACTAGTGATGATGAACATGTTTTCATGTATTTATTTGCCATTCGTATTTCTTCATGTGAGAACTGTGTATTCATCTCAGATGCCCATTTTTGGATTGGGTCTTTGAATTTCAGGGATCTGATTTTTTTAAAAATTCTTTATATGTTTTAGACAGAAGTCCTTTGTCTGAGGGACAGTTCACTAAGATTTTTTCCCAATTTGTGGGTTTTCTTTTCACTATGCTGGAGATTTCTTTTGACATGCAGAAACTTTTTAATAAGATCCCAGCTATTGATTCTGGGAAGTATTTCCCATATGTTTTGATTCCTGTTCATGAATTCTCTACCCTGTGTCTTCAGGATTTTTACCTATTTTGTCTTCCAACAGATTTAGTATTTCTGTTTTAGTATTCAGATCTTTGATCCACTTAGATTTTAATTTAGTATATGGTGATAGGCATGAGTCTAGTATTAGTTTTCAGCATGTGGACAGCTAGTTTTTCCAGCACCGTTTATTAAAGAAACTGTTGTTCTTCCAGTGAACGTGTTTGGTCCCTTTATCAAAGATAAGGTGGTTGAGTGTGTTTGTAGTTGTGGGTGTATCTTCTAATCTATTTTTTTAAATTTTATTTAAAGAAAGACTAAACAAAACAGAAAATGGGTGGAAATAATACATACGTTCAGAGAAAAAATAAATAGTAAGAAATCACTAGTTAATGTTTACATACTGTCCTTTTACAAATAGTTGTTCAGGATACAAAAGTGGAACATATAAAGTGGGAATTTAAACAGCGAGACTGAAAACAGTTCTGTTCAACTATGCAACAGAAACTTAGTAATATGGTTGTCAATCCTATACATGTAAACATACATGTAGTTATCCATATCTTCATTTACTTTGGAAGTAAACAAAATAAGCAAGCTAAAGTCATTCTGAACAAAAAATAATAGTATAGCTAGATTTCACATCATGACACTCCAGGATCAGCACTGGTTAGTGTAGTGTCTTTTTAAAAAAATTTTATTTAAAGAAAGACTAAACAAAACAGAAAATGGTTAGAAACAATACATACTTTCAAAGAAAAACAGTAAGAAATCACTAGTTGATGATTACAGATTGTCCTCTAACAAATAGTTATTCAAGATACTAAAGTGGAGCATATAAATGGGAATTCAAACAGTGAGACTGCAACCAGTTCTGTTCAATTAGCCAACAAAAACTAAAAAATATGGTTATCAATCCTATATATTTAAACATACATGCAGTTATCCATATCTTTAATTATGTTGAGATTGAACATACCCAAGCAGTCTAATATCACTCAGAACAAAGAATAATACTATTGCTGGGTGTCACATTATGACACTCCAGGATCAGCTCTGGGTACTTTAGTGTCTCTTTTTCTTCAAAGTATCTGTTCATTTCATCATGTGTCATAAGATCAGTTCTCATAAACTGTTATAGATTTTACACATGCATGAGTCTTAACATGTATTTCTATCCTTTCTATATTAGAGGGAGAATCAAAACAAAGCAAGACAAAATAAAACATATTCCTATAAACACGTGAAATGAAAAAGACATATAAGACTGATGTACAAGCAGTTCAAGTACAAGTGGAAATTGCACAGGAAATTGTGCAACATACTCTGTCTTGTGGCACAGTTTTAGGTAGAAAACTCTGATGAGCACTAAAGAGAAGTGGCTGTCTTATAGATAAAGTAAAAACCCGTTCCATATCTATGGGTGTGCTATTTTCCCACATTCTCAAAAATGTATGATCTCTAGGACTATGACCAAGAAAAGCCTGCAGAATATTTGGACAGATGAATGGCAGCTGCAACCTGAGAAACAGGATAAGAATTTCATTCTTTTAGAATTAAAAGGATGGTAAGGTCACAAATAATCTAACTTCTGGATCTTGTTAATTGTAGTTTAAGTGTTTGGAGCCTGGAATGGGAAAAGGAACATAATCTTCTTGTTTTAATAAATGTTAATATACTTGTATCTTTATCATTTCACACTTCTTTTCTGACGTGACCTAATTTGTAGAATACAGGCTACTCGGCAACACCAATAATTTGTAACTTGGGAAATAAAATAAGGACCAGAAACATGTTGTAAGAAAATTTGCCAGTAGTTGCTTAGTAATAATATGAGGTTCCCCTCTCTGAAATGAGGTGTTGAGTATAGAAACTTATTTCCTTTTAAAACATAGCATTTTTAAATTTCTCAAAGTATAAAAGTAACATATCAATAGTAACTCTATTTGATTAACAAAGAAGACAGAAAAAACAATATATTTTCGAAGAGTATAAAGTAAAATAATTATAAATGTTCTATGTGTAGTAATTAAAAATAGTGTAAATCTCTGGGTAACGTTCTGTGTGTAAGATGCATAAGGATACAGCTAGTCAGTGATGATCATTGAATCCAGATGAACAAATGCAAAATTAAAATTAATTGATGTTTCCTTTGAAAATATTGACTAATTTTATGAGTAGGAAACTATACAACTGTATATATAAAGAAGAAAATATGCCATTGCAGTAGAGATAACAATAATCCTCTAATCTGAGTAGGACAGTTAGAGCTGGAAGTTTCTTTTGAAGCTACAAAAATACCTTACTAATAGCCCCAATTTGCTTCCTACCCCAACCTGAGACCTCACCTGCTCATTGATTCTGTGAGTACAGAAGCACTTACCAAATGGCCGTAGTGGGAAAGGACTCCACAACACAAACCTGAGAAGAACCTGCACAAGTTTGAGGAAAATAATTGTTAAGTCCTCTCTGCAAGCTGTTAGAATTAGTGTATATAGAAAAGAGACAAGATCCTCCTGGACGGGCTGCAATGCAAAGTCCCCGTGGAGTAATTTCTGTGTCTAAATCCTACTTTACTTTCTGTGGGATAATGGTAATCTAGGGAAAGCTGTGCTCAAAACTTTTCTCTTAACTTTCATTGACACATCTGAACAGTGGAATCCCAAGTGTTCCACCATGTAAAGAATCCCAAGCGATCACATTTTGATTTCAAGATCGAACTAGTCCAAAATAATTTCTTACTATGTAATTACCCTTCTCTGGGCCAAGACAAGTCTTTGAACTTTCTGTTATTTTCCAGTGGCTGTGATGGGCTCTCTCCTAGATCTGTTACCACGTGATTTCTGGGTACTGGTTTCATATGCCGTAATTTCAAACTCATAGTTCCAAAATGCAAACTGTGAGTGAAATTTGAAAGTGAATTTTTATAACAAAAAAGTACAGGCAGAGCTGAATGTGGGGCTGAAGGATACAAAGACATTGAATTTAACTGAGACTGAGGCAGATCCTGAACTGGATGCCACTCTATGAAGACAATGAATGACCAGCCTTTTTTCTCTAGAGTGAAGACCAGTAATGATGGGTATTTTCTCTGAAAGAAAGTATATAAAACTATGCTTCAGACTCTTCTGTAGTTTATACAATATTAATAGTATATACTAACTACTGTGATAAAGTAGAAGCTTATAAAGTACAAAGTTTTAGACAAATTTTGTGATGTTCCAATTAGATTTATTCTATAACTATTCCATACTCTGCAGAACTACTGTGCCATAAAAAGATGAAGAATAAATATTGTGAAAATTTAAGGGACTAGAGAAATAATACTTATGAATACAATTCAGGATCTTTGACAGACTACTTGGAGAGATAAAGGATATTCAATTTTAAATTAGTGATATTTGAGTAGGGTTGTCATTTTGTTTATACTATTGCACCAATGTTGTTGTCCTATTTGTGATCATCGTATTATAATGATATAAATTTTTAAAACTAGTAGAAATAGTGAGAAAATGTGAGTCTTTTGGAAGGCTTTCTATAAAGTCTAGAATTACTTTGTCATGAAGAATAAAAAATCGTAAAGAAACAAACAAAAAAAAAATTAGAGTCCCTAAGTAATCGTATGCTACTCGGTTGTTACTACTGCTGAATAGACAGATGCCTCAAGTGGCTCCAGAATGGCTCCCAGTGATCTCTACTAGCATTTACATGTTGTGGAGTCCTCACCCTTGAGTGTGGGCTGAATTGAGTGACTTTCTTTAATTAAACAGCATAGAGTAAAAGTGATGGGCTGTCATTTCTGATGTTTAATTAGGAAAGATTTTGACTGTGATCTTATGATATTCTGTCTGTGGTTCTTACACGCTTGCTCTGACAGACAAGGGCACTGACTGAGGAACCAAGCATGACCTCTAATGAATAACCTGCAAAGAATGAAGAATTTGGTCAGCAGCTTGCAAAGAATGAAATAATGAAACAAACTCTGACTAAACTGCAGTAGGAAGGGGATCCTGACCCAGCAGGACCTAAAGATGACTGAAGCACCAGTAAATGCAGCAATGTTTTCATTCAAGCTTGTCTTTAGAGACAGGGATTTTGGATTATCAGGAACCATCACTCTTCAACACTGCAACACTGAGGTTTTCATGGGAATGAAGTGCTAGACTAGTAGTGACTGCTTGCACTGTTGAACTAATACAGAACAAATCTTAATTAGATTGGTCATGTTTTCAAAAATTTAAAAGTACAATTATGAGTTAAAAAAAGGAATCAAAAGAAAATGCTCATGTGGAAGATTAGTATCACCTTGGTACTGTTGTACTTAGAGTGAATCATAATTCCCATTTTAATGAATAAATATAATTATTTCCCTTTCCAAAAAAGTATCTTTTGCTGATTTTATTTTCTTTGTGAAGATTGAGATCTGGATCATCAGGCAGTGGGTTTTTTTTTTGTTTGTTTGTTTGTTTTTTGTTTTTTGGCTTTTGGGTTTTTTTTTGTTTGTTTGTTTTTTTGCAGAATTTCCATACAGTTTTCTGTAATTTTTTTAATTAGTAATGTCTTTTTAACTGTTCATCAGAGTTCCCTTTCTCCATATTATCATCAGCACATGTTATTTTTTGTTTTTTGATTATAGCTGCTCTTCCTGGGATGAGATGATATCTCATTTTGGTTTTTCTTTGCTTTTCTCTGATACTTAGGTATATTGATCATGAGATCGTTAGATGATGACTTTTCATCAGTTTGCAGTTTTTTGTGAGAAAGGCTATTTTATTGAATATGAAAATAGTAACTTCTATTTTGATTTCCATTTGTATAGATAATCATTTTCTTTCCCTTTATTTGCAGCCTGTATGATCTTTATAGATGAAATAAATTTCTTGTAGGCAAAATATTCTTGGGTCTTATTTTTTAATCTACTCAACCAGTCTAAATCTTTTAATTAGTGGAAATTAATCCATTTATACTCATGGATTTTATTGATGTGTAAAGATTCACTTCTGTCATTTGTTAATATTTTTCTCATTGTTTGGCATATTGTTTGTTCCTTTCTTTCTCTTATGTGTTTTTGTGGTTTAGTGGTCTTCTGCATTGGCAAGATTTCATTGCTATTTTATTGCTTTTGTGTGAGTTTTATATTTTCAGTTTATCTTCATAACACTAGTTTTCCTCTTGTCATATTTTTTGATGTAAGGCATCCTGAAGAATTTCCTATAGGGCAAGTCTGTGTCCTAAAATGACTTTTTAATCCATTATTTTTAAAATCCAATTTGCAATATTTTGTTGAGGAGTTGTGTTTTTATTCAGTAGAATCACTGATCTATAATTTTCATTTCTTATAATTTTTAAAAATCTTATTTTATATTAGAATAATTCTGCTTGTAGAATTCTGCCTAAAAACATTAGTTATAAAGTACCTTCTTGCCAGATGTGGTGGCGCATGCCTATAATCCCAGCACTTGGGAGGCTGAGGCAGGAGGGTCATTGCAAGTTCAAGACCAGCTTGGGCTACAAAGAGAGCTCAAAGCCAACCTGAGATGCATAGTGAGACCCTGTCTCAAAAAGACAAAAAAATAATAATAATAAATATAAAGTACTTTTCCGTTTCTTTCTGGAAGAGATTGTAAAAAGCTGATGTCTTTTTTACATAAATGTTTAATATATTCCATCAGTAAAAGCTCCCAGAACTAATCATCTACTTTTATTATGTATCATTTTTACTGATTTTTTATTTAGTAGATGTAGGATAATTCACACTATCTCTTGCTCCATGTTTGAGTTTTAGTACTTTATGTTTTTCAAGATTTAATCCATTTCATCTTATTTATGAGATTTATAATCTTAGAGATAGTAATTGTGTTTCTTTTTCATTCTTTTAATAATTATGATGAAAAAAGTGATGACCCTCATAATCATGATGTATAAACTTCTTGCTGGTTTGCTGCATTCTGTTTCAGGATTTTTACTATGGAAAAGAAAAGAGAATGTATATACATATATATATGTATATATGTTCATATATATATATATGATATATACCTACAATATAGTTAAGAGAGTAATATAGGTAGTATCCCTTCATTGGAAAGAAAGATTGGTGTTAATATTGTTTGGACAATATTTCATGTCTATGTCTTATACTCTGTGTAACTACTATGAAGATAAAGATATGCAATCTATTAATTAATGTTACTGTCCCATTAATCTAGTATGAAACTTTTATTTCTATTTTTCTATTTATTTATATTTCTCTTTAAAATATTTACATTTAATTTATAAATGATTCCACTTTCATTCATGTATTGCCACAAGACAAAGTTATGTCTACTGTTTTCATTTTGGATGCAAATCTTTTTAATGATACCTCTTAAAATGGAGAGAAATGTACAATCTCGGACACATTAAATGAAAGAAATTTTGTTGAGCTTTCCTGACTTTTACCAACATAGGATGGAAAATCAGTGAGACTTTTGAAAGTAAATTTTCTGACTGACAATAGAAAGTCAGATAGTGAGAATATACAGTTCACCTATTTTTCTTCTAGTGGCAAACGGTATGCAAACGTTGAACATTTCTCTTTGCACCTGGAAATAAAGCCCAGGTGTACACAGTCCGGGTGCTGAGGCTGCTGGATCATGTCATCTCATTTCCTGTTTTCCACTCTCCTATCCATCTCAAGACAACTGCTAGGGAATGAAGAAAATGGAAAACCAAAAAGTAAAGGCCCACGGGCTCCCATTTACATCTCGCTGGCCAGAACATAGTGAGAGTTCCACTACCTTCACACTGTTTGAGGAAACAGTTTCCTTTTTTTCTTTTTTCCTTTTCTTTTTCCTTCTTTTCTTTCTTTCTTTCTCTTTCTCTCTCTTTCTTTCTTTTTCTTTGAAGAAATAGCTTCTTAAAAAACAGAAGAAAGCACTGTCTTCAGAGATTTCTTCATCAGAGCGTAGTCTACAGTAATAACAGACCCTTACTGACAGATGTTAGTTTGAGCTGTCAAGTATGTACCGTTTGGAACTTGGACTTCTTCCATGAAAATATGTCAAGAAACTTAAGAGAAATGTTTTTGAGCACGGCATTCTCAGTCTGTTATCCCATAGAGATAAAGTATAATTAAGGTACAGAAAATATTCCATTGGGCACTTGATGTTTCTGTCCTCTGAGAAAGAGCCTGTCATTTTTATGCAGACACTAGAAATACAGGCCTGCAGAAAGGATTTAAATATCCTTTCTGTAAAATTGTGCAGGTTCTTCTCAGGTATAGTGAGTCCTCCCACAACGTGTCCATCTGGTAAGTGTCTCTATATCCACAGATATAGAATCAATTAGCAGATGAGGTTTAGGCAGCCTGTGAGAGAAAAATATTGGCTCTATTGAGAAGGTATTTTGTTGCTTTAGAGGAAACTTCCAGCTGTAATGGTGCTATTGAGTCAAGAAAGTTATTTTGTGTATAGTGTACTGATAAATTTCGTTCTCTACATATACAGTTGTTTAATTTCTGAGTCATAAAATGAGCCAATTTTTTGTAAGGAAATATCAATTTATTTTAACTTTGCATTTGTTCATCTCAATTCAGTGAAATTCACTGACTAGCTGTATCAATATTCAGGATACATACAGAATGTTTCCTAGAGATTTTATACACTTCTTATTCCTAACAATAAGGGAAATGATAATTTTGAACTTTATACTGTTATTCAATATACTAATGTTTTTTCTGTCACCTTCAGAAAATATAATTGCTATTGATGTAAGTTACTTTTATGTTTTTCAGAATTCAAAAAGCAGTTACAGAATATTTAGAATGAAATAAAATTCTACTTAAACATTTAATCTCAGTGAGAGCAACCTCACATTGTAACAAAACACCTACTGGCAAATTTTCTTCCAGCTTATTTTCTGTTCTTACTTAATTTCACAATTGTAAACTAATGGTTTTTACTTTCATCCTGTGTTCTGCCAAGTGGGTCATATCTGATGTGAGAAATGAGATGATAAAGCTGCTATTTGCTATTTGCTATTAAAAGTTTTAATAATAAGATTATGTTTCTTTCCCAATTTTAGGCTCTCACAGAACTAAGAGTACAATTGTCAGTATCTGGGCAGATAAAGTATTTGTGTTGATTAATACTTTCTCTTCGTGTTACTACTTCTAAAATATACCTTCCCATGCATTTACTAACAGATATTCTTGAAACTCATTTTGTTTAGAAGTATCTGGGCAGCTGAAATGCATCTTTCCCTGGCTTCAGTGATTAAAATTCAGTCTACTCACAAAGTATATCCTTTTTTGTACTTTACACTCAGACTGTGTCTTTTAATGCACTTAACATGAACAGACAATTACTATCCTGACTACATTTCTTGGGACTAAGTTACAAAGAATATGGTGAGGGAAAAAAATCAAGATGTTTGTCAGGAATTAGTCTTGACTTATTTCATTGATGGGTTAATCAGAATATCAGATTCTCCTGCAGGTTCATTTACGTTTCCTAGTAATGACAACTCAGTATCTAAGCAGAAGCACCTCTGGGCTTCCTCTCTTTATTTTAAAAGATCACTGTGCTTTCCTGATAATTTATTTTGAATATTGGTGATGTAAATATTATAGCTGCAGGTGTGAAACAAGAGCTGAACTTACATCCTTTTAATTTACTAAACAGAAAAAAGAAAAAATTTTACCATGTTTCTCAGATATAGAGGTTCACTTCACTTACCCGAATACTCTCCAGGTTTTTCTTGTTCATAGTCCTGGAGAGCATACATTTTGGAGCAACCGTGCAAGGAGCTCCCAGCATGAGTATGGTGCTATTTTCAACTTCATTCACAAATTGGCCACTTCTCCCTAGTGCTTTGTATAGTTTTCCATTCAAAATTGTACTACAGGACACAGTGTACTTCACACTTTCCCATCAGTTTCAAATCCACTTGCCTGACACAAATTCTTCTCATTCCCCAGAGGGTCCGGCACTCTACATCAAAAGCTGGAAATAAATTGTGTTATTTTTTACATCAGTTCAGTGCTAAGTGATGGAAATAGTTACCTTGTGGATCACAAGACAAAACAAATTAAACCTTTTATCCTTCACCCTGAAAAGAGTCCACCCACTGGCCACAAGCACCCCATAAAAGTGGGCTCTACATAGGCATTTTTTTCCTTCCTCTCCATTCTCCACATTCATCCAAACCACAAGATCCTGAGCACTGGCCTGAACATTAGTTCATAGTTAGGAAGCCAATTTGGTAATAATCTGTGTCACAAGATTGTGCCTCATTAGGTGAAATACAGGATGATACAGATTTCAATGTAATTGTTTCCTTACTCCACATAATAAAAATTCTTGACTGTTATCTTTTCCTTGAAAAGACGCCAGCCTCCACTATCACCTCTAATAAGTGAGTATTTAGATTTCTCCTTGAGAATTTATGCTCCATGTGTTTGTTTGCCTTCTCATTTCCCACTTAGCTTTTCCTCTTTTCTTCAACATGGCCCCTCTGCATGGGACTTACTTCAGACATCATGTTATATTTCACTCCTTATGTACAAAAAGTCAAGCGCCCCTCAAGGAGGCCTTTTCCAGTTTGCTAGGTTAGTCCATCCAAGTCCCATCTCAGCATACTCACTCCTAAAAGCCATATTTCTGCCAAGTAAAGAACATTTGTTCTGTCTCCTGCTCTCTCAGGCCAATGATGGTGATCTTTTCAGAGCTTTCAATGATAACAACAGCCCACTTTGACACATATGCTATAGGTTTGCTATCAGTGTCCTAGATGATAGTGTTGAGCATGATGAGACACGGATAGTAAAAGTCATGCTACAGGATCTCCTTGAACTTACTTTTTTTTTCTTTTTTTTGAACTTATTTTTATGAGACATTTACATTCACCAGAATACTACCTGTTTAAAAGATCCATTAGCCCAGAAAGACCTATATAACTTTCTTTGTGGAACTTACTATGTAATATGTAAATAATTTAAACTATATGCATTTGTTTGTATGTTTTATATAGCTGAATATGAGACAATAGTTAGTAGGATGATTAGAGGAATATTTTCTGTGATGTCTCTAGGCACAGCTTTGAGGAAGGTAGGTAGTGCGTATCATTATATGAAATCTTCCCATTCTCCTTGAAGTATATTCTGCCTAAAGGAAGCTATTTTTTTCTGTTTCTCCTAAGGAATCTTATTTTCAGGAAGATAAGGTTTCCCTGTAGTTTAAAATTAATGATCTACTGAAGCTGTTATTTACTTAGTATTGTTACGCATTCATAGCATCTTATACTCTTGACTTTACTAAAGCACCTAGGTTTGCAGAATTTCACTATTTGAAGTCATGCTGAAAATTTTATAGTACAGTACCCAGATATAGATATGACCAAAACATGTGACTTGGACAGTTTATACTGCTGTGTGTTTATAAGACTCACATATTGCAATTGAATTAAACAAAATGAACTCAAAACTTGTATTTTACAGAAATAACAGGAAAAAATAATTTTTGACTAATTCTTCAGTGTTCGTTCTTAAATGATAATATACCTATTTATAGTTATTATTTAAAAATTTATTAGTGTATGTTTTATCCTATATGAAATAAATACACAAAAACCGACATTACTGTTACAAGTTCACAAAAGTCATAGAATAATATTTAGGGCTGCAGGTTAGTGATCATGTGTGTTACAAAAAGTTGCAGACAAGTAGAACGTTGATTAATAATTTACTGTTTTCTTCTGATATTATTATGAGACAAACCAAAACATTTTGACTGTATTAAAGTAAATTCTTTTACTGATCATTACTTTGCTAAAATTGAACTTATATCCTTTTCTTTTTCTCTCTTCATTGACTTGTATACATTGAAGCTAAGAAGGAAAACAAGCCCATATTTTATACAAAAATTCATGAGGAAGAGAAATACTTACTTAACAAAGATTGCATTAGTGTCCAGAATACAGTCACTTAATCACATGAAATTTAACTGTTCTCATAACGGTATAGAAGTTTTTCCAGAAGAGCTATTTTTTCAAATGTTTTAAGCACTATTTTCCTCATCTTTGAATGTTTAAATGCTATCACATTTTTATTGATTTTTAACATTGCTGCTTCCCCTTAGCATCTTACATTACAGAATCACATGGTTTAATAGCTTTAATATAATTAAGCCTTACATCTTTGACTTTCCGATTATAATACTTTTTTATTATATGACTGGAAAGATTTTTATAATACTAAGTAAAATTCATGTGTGAAAATTGAATTAAAGTAATAAAAGCATATTTCAGAAGAATTATCCAGCCAGTGCATCACTTTTAAAATTTTCTTGGATCGGTTTTAGGCTTGAGAATAGTAAATCTGGAGAAGTGTCGCTGCTTATGTGAAGGAGAAATGAAAGCTCAGAGTCCTACATAATCTATCTTTCAGGATTACTTTGGGTACTCATCTTTTAATTAAAATTTTAAAATAGAATAAACATAATGCATTTTTGTTCATGATTATATTTATTGCTTTTATTTGAAATTCCTGAATAGAAAAATATTGAACTATACTCTTGCTAATATTTGAACTCATCTGACATAGGCTATTCTATCATGATAATAAAAATGTGTCAAATGTATAATTACTGTGGAGAATTCAAACAAAAGTCCTAAAATTCCATCAGAGTTATCTGGAGAAGTATTACTCAAATTTTGTACTATTCTGGAAATTTTTGTATTTCTTTGTTCCAGGTAAGAACTTAGCTCATCAATTACTGAAGGAACTGCAAAAAATCTACCCAGTAACATATATGAATAACTGCAGGCTGATAGCGAACCTTTTGGGAAACATCATCATATGCCAGAATGCTTCCACATTTGGTACATATACTTAAGTTCCAGTCATGCATAAAACATCCAAGATATAGGTAGTCTTATTGTATATATCAGATGATTAAATTTCAGACTCAGAGTGAAAAAAAGGAACACAGTTATAAAATCAACAAGTCTGACTGCAGAGTTAATACTTACCAACCTTTGTTCTGTCCATATATTAAGAATACTTGGATTGGCAAAGAAACAAGAATAAATATAACACTGAAATAAAGCAACTCTGGGTACGACCAACCGGTGGGAGGGTCAATACGAAAGCCTTGCAATGACTTGCATGATCTAGGCATGACGGGAAATGTTGAGACAGAGAGAGTTGAATGGCTTTCAGATGCTATGAGGGAGAAGTGAGATTTTAAGTGGAATAGGGATGCACCAAGAAAAATGTACTCATTTTTGTGATGACATCAGTGTCAGCTGATATTGATGAAGGAGTTTCTACCTGTAATAAAGTATTTTTGCTTTTCTCTTCAGACATTCATTGTATGCATCTTTCCATGTAAAATGAATGTGAACAAGGAATTGTCCAATAATATTAACATCACAATCACATTTTATTTTCAGTTTATCATTGGGGTCTCAGGCAATGTCATCCTTCTTCTCTTCCACATCGTTGTGTTTGTTGTAGGGCACAGGCCCAGACTCACTGACCTGCCTATTGGCCTCTTGGCCCTAAACCACCTAATGACGATGCTAACCACAGGATTCATAACTGGAGACATTTTTACCTCTCAAGGGGGGTTTTGGAATGATATTACATGTAAATCAGTTATCTACTTGAACAGGTCGATGAGGGGGCTCTCCATGTGTATCACCTGCCATCTGAGTGTCCTTCAGGCTATCACGCTCAGCCCCAGAAGCTCTTGTTTGGCAAAGTTAAAACACCAATCCTCATGTCACAGCCTGTGTTCCCTTCTTTTCTTTTGGCTGTTATATATATCCATTAGCAGTCACCTTTTTATCTCCATCACTGCTAGTACCAATTTAACTTCAGAAAATATTTTGTATGTCAGTAAGTCCTGTTCTCTTTTACCCATGAACTATTTACTCTGGCACATAGTTTTCACATTATTGACCATCAGAGATATGTTCTTTATAGGAATTGTGTCCCTCTCAGGTGGATACATAGTGATTCTCTTGTGGAGGCATAAAAAACAGTCCCAGCATCTTCACAGGAACAAAGTTTCTCCAAAAGCATCCCCAGAACAAAGGGCCACTTGGACCATTCTGCTGCTTATGTGTCTCTTTGTAGTTATGACCAGTTTGGACATTATGTCTCACTCAAGAATTGTGTTGAATAATAATCCAGTAATATATTGTATTCAAATTTTTGTGGTCCATGGCTATGCCACAGTCAGTCCTTTAGTATTCATTACTACTGAAAAACGTATCATTAATATTTTGAGACTCATGTGTGGAAGAAAATAAATACGTGGTTATCAGTGATGGGTAAATATCCTCAAAATAAACAAATGTACTTGCTTCAGTGTACTGTTATGGTTTGTGTTCGGATGTCCCCCCAAACCTCATGCAATCATAGACCTTTTTTGAAGGTGGCTGAATGTAGAGTGTGCGATTGATTTGTAGTGCAGTACTGGGACTAAGGCTGCTGGGATTAAGGGTTGATGATTTCTGAATCATTCCACTGATTGTATTCGCACCATCCTGATCCTGGTAGACTGGAGAAAATGTTAGAGAAAGAAAGTTGCTTTCTCTCCCTCTCTCTCTCTCTCTCTCTCTCTCTCTCTCTCTCTTTCTCTCTCTATCTCTCTCGCTCTCTCTCTCTCCTCCCTCCCTTATTGCCTTGCTATTTTCAGCTGCCATGAACTGTTGTACTCTTACCATGTGCAACCCTGTCTTGGAGCCAGATGATCAGGGACTAAAAACTCTATCAACTGAGCTAAAAAAAATCTTTTACCCTTTAATTTTGGGTGTTGTGTATTTTGTCTCAGCAACAAGAGAAAAGTAGCTAAGACATATACCTAATCACAGAATGTAAGTAATGCTCTTTGGTTTAAATGAACACATGGAGTTCTTTGTGTTATACTTATGTATGGCAAGTACATAACAGAAAATTAGACCACATGCCTCTCTGAGATATAACATGGGTTTCATATTTTTCACTGGATCAATAAAATGAAACCTGTGAGATGGGTCTCATTTTCATGGCCTCAGTTAACCTACATTATTTACCAATATGAGAAAGGTTAGGTCATTCTTTAATGTTAATTGCCTTATTTATTTGTAATTTGTCAAACTAGAAATGTAACTGTGTATTAACAAATATAATCATATGATTAGAAAATACACACACCAAAATAACTTCATACAAGGAACTATTCCTTAGTATACCCATGTTCATAATACCATGTTTTGCAAGTGTCAAACCTAGAAACAACCCAGTGTCTATAATCATAAGAATGTATAAGCAAAATGTAACTCTGAAACACACTGGAATACTGTTTAACCTTAACTATGAAAGAACATTCTGGCATGTAGTACTATATAGATGATCCCTGAAGCTACAATATTGAAATAAGTAATTCAGAACAGAAAAAATTTTGGAAGAATCCTTTTATAAGAGATAAATTTACAAGTAGTCCAAATGATAGAGATAGAAAATAGAATGATATTCCAGACAGTCAGCGAAGAGGACACTGGGGAGTTCTTGTTTGATGGACACAGTTTCCGTTCAGGAAAAAGAGAAAGTGCTAGAGATATACAATGATGATGGTTGTAACACAGTATGAATGGCACTCTACTCTACACTCAAGAATGCTCCAAATGGTTGGGGTTTATGCTGTGTGTATTTTATCATAATAAAATGTTTTCAGTTATTAATTGTGGAAAATATTGTTCCTAAAATTTGAAAGTCAAGTGACACATTTTCAACTGTCAAAATGTAATTTTTCAAGTTTAAAAAATACAATAAAAATTTCCAAATAATTATTTGAAGGTTGATATCTAAAAGTATAAGTCTTATTCCTGATCTTTTAGAAGACCAAAAAAGCACTTCATATGGACTCAGGTTTTTACAATTGTGTGCTGCTCAGCCTTTAAGAAAGAGTTTTAGTTTTGCTTTAAGAAGCACCAGTATTATATTTCCTGGGTGCATGTTATGTTTGTGGTCCAAATAAAAAAATTCAAATGTTATACAAGACAAGTTAAATTACTTATTATAGTTATGAATTACTGCCATGAAAAGTATGTACATTTACTACTCTTTTTAAAAAATCAAATAAAAATACTACCTGGTATATCTTACATAGGTAATAGAACTATGTCATTCAATTTTTCAAATGAATAACTCAGGAAAACATTATAAAATTAAATATAAATTATATATTATCATTGAGTATTTCAGTGTTTATATTTTGATATTAGAATTATTTGGAGTGTGACTTAAAAAAAGTGGGCGACAAGAGCAGGCAATTTAGATAAAAATTAAGTTACGTGTACTTTCTAAATTTTACATTCATCAAAATTCCCAATGACAAGTCTTATATAAACAAAATATGGATATTTAGCTAGCCGACATGACAGATATTATATGTGTTAAAATGTCAAGAATGTAGAAAACAATTAACAAATGTGTGAAAGACAGTCACTTCGAAATTATTCAGATGAAAAGATTTAGTTTAACATCACAAGTCATTAAGAAAATAAATTAGAAGAACAATTAGAGGCCACTATTCTGTCATTAGAATAGCATTATCAGTGACTATTAGTGGGACTGAAAAATTATACAACAATTTGGGAAAACAGTGTAATAATTTTTATCTTAACATGCAATTATCATTTATTAAAAAATAAAAGTGTTGAGGATGGAAATTAGTGCAAAATGTCTGGGTTCAAACCAGAATACAACAAAAAAAGACTATAGGGAATATAAAGAAAACATTAGAGCTGTCAAAATTGAGATGGGTTTATTTGCACCATCCTTACCAAAAATTAAAACCAAGAGCTTATAAAAGGCATATATATATATGCCTTATATAAGGCATATATATATATATACATATATATATATATATATATATATGCTTGACTAAATTATCAGAAAAGATGATCAAAATCATAAGATGCTCATGCATCCATTTAAACTTAACTTAAGAGAACTACCATTAAAACATTCAGAGCTTAAGATGTTCCCATTAACAACACAAGGACAATACAAACCTGTGTATATTATGATAATCCAAAAAAAATAAATTAAGTATGCACAATGAATTACACTGGTCTTCCTGTACTATTTGCTTGTGAAATATACAACTGACTTCATTGATGCAAGAAAACCAACTATTAAACTGGATCAACACACACTGCTCATAACACAGATTGCTATATGGACTTTAATTTAATTTACTTTCTTTTGAAGACATCAAACACTATATCATTCTTTCACTTAATACAAAAATATCTAAATATAGCTAAGCATTTAGTGCAATGAATTGTGTTTGACCCTCTAGGGTCACTAGATAAAAAATAATGAGGTACTTGTGCCTCATGAAACAAAATACTGCATTCATTCTTGATAATTCTTACAATGTATCATTAGCTTTACTCAAGTTAAGACCCACATTATTAGCAGAATGAAACTTAAGGTTGATCTTATTTACAGTTGGTGTACTTGCCTCCTGCTACATAAAGTTGTGTTTGATTTACATACTGTTGTTTGATTTACATACTGTTGAAACAGGGCTCCTTATGATTTCTTGCTCTTTGTACTGTTATAGAGGGTTTGGTTTCAATGTACATGTTGATGAGCTGCCTGAGAGTCATTACTAAAAGATGGGCATGATAAGATGATAAGAACATTTAGGCACCTGATGGTAGAGGTTATCATCCCTGAGAAAAACTAGGGATTTGACATCATGTCCCTGAAATGCCCCTTTAACATTACCAAGACTCTTGGCAAATCAAAGAGACATTTTAAGTACTATGACACAAGAAAATCTGAATCAGTGTATCTAAAGAACACTAGGAAAACTATTGTTATCTGTAAGAATTGCCTTGTTTCTATGTGCTAAGTCAGTCATTTCTTGGAATTTTAGTTCATAAAATTACATAAAATCCAGAAACAAAAGCAAAAACAAACCCTTAGTGATGTCACTGCTATGTAGCTTAATCTATAAAGTCTTTTGCTAACAAGTGATTCATATTAACAGGCTACCAAAAACCAGGTAAGTAGCACTGTCAGGTATGTGTTCCGCATGGATTTTGCAAAGTATTATTCTTACTAAGTATGCAGCCCTATGGGATTTACCCTGCAGTCCTGTGGCTGTGTACTTCCTGCACACACACACACACACACACACACACACACACACACCGTGGAATTTGCCAAGCCATGTACGTGGCCCCCTGTGAACCAACCAAGTAGTGCTTTTGAAACAATACCCACATCTTGTGGACCTTCTCTCACTAGTAAGCTGAAATTAACCCTTTACTTATCTTTTAATGCCTGTTGGTAAATCTTAGTCTTATTTCTCTCAATCTATATCCCGAATTTTCTTCAGTCTTTTGCAACCTACTCCACTGCTCCAAAACATCTGAACTTTGGACAAGGTGCCTTCTAACTTGTGAGAATACAAATATCTATTGTTTCAAGACACCTAATTTGTGTTGATTTGTTACAGTAGACCTGGGTGTCTAATGCAAGTGTTTTCCTTATGTATGATTTATCTTGGATATAATAAAATGATTCATTGATCAAAACTTTATTATATTTATAGTATTATAGGTTTTGTCTGCACAATTTTTGAGTGACTTGAGAATTTTAACTTCTGTCAATGTAATTGGTCAGTTTGCTGGGGTTTCTTTCTTTTTTCTTTTTTTGATATCAGAATCAAACTCAGACCCTTGCACTTACCAGGCAAGTGCTATCGCTGAGCTACATCCATGGCCCTGTCACTTTGAGTTAATTCATACAAATTCACTCAGGAAGATTTTTCTACTACAAAACAAAGAGGTAACTTTAGTGAGGACCTTTCTGCATTTATTACATACTGAGAGGAATAATTCTTCTACAAATTTCTTGATATGAAGTTTGTTGTAACAGAAAGTTGGTCTCAGTGGTTACTTTCTAACAAGCTTGCTTTTGCATGGGTTTAGGGGAAATTTTCCTTCATTATTATTTTCCACTGCATAATTTCTCTGATCTGTGTCAAAACAATTTTCAAATGTACTCAAATAGTAGGAGACAATTTTCTTGTAATACTTAGTTTTCTTTTTTTTAATTTTTATTTTGAAGGTAGTAGAATACAACAGAACAAGGCAGAATAAAGCCAACTGAGACAGTGTAGTGAAATTGGTACAGAACTTCACAGCAGGTTACTGGGAGAACAGTAATAGGTATCACAGTATTTCTTATTATTTTCACAATAGTTGTTCTTTCAATCATGTATATCTTAATAAAATGAAATACAGAACATTATAGAACTTACCAAAACAGAATATTGAATAGAGCAGTACCATTAATCAGAATAAAGCAAAACAGTAATAAAAATATTTGCCTTCAAAGAGATGGTAGAAGGAAATCCCCCTTATTAGCTATGGTCAACCTCCCAGGAGATGCTCAGATTCTGGTTCCCATTTGCTGATGGGGGACCAGAGAAAGCCGGTAGGGGAAGTGGGATGATTGACTCTCCATTCGTGCACCAGTAGGCTTACTATTGCTTAGCAGGGAGGCAGGCTGGTTGTTTTGTTTCCCAGCATCCTAAGTTCCAACATGGCATGGATCTCAGGAGACGCTGGTGGTTCTCCCCTTGGAGGGGCCACAGCCTGCCATACAACAGCTGCTTACCAGGGAGGGAAGCTGCTTGCTTGGTTTCCCAGCATCCTAAGTTCCAACATGGTGTGGATCTCTGGAGACACTGGTGGTTCTAGTAAAGCTGTTTCCTGATTTTGCTATCCTCATTCCCTTTTTACGCAGTCAAGGTTTTAGTGAAGATGAATGGAGCTGAGGCTAAGTATTCCTCTGATTACTCAATAAATTATTGAAAAATCATTTTTGTGTGAATATTCATATAAACAACAAAGGAATAACTGTTCAGAAGTTGTGGTTGTGCATTTGATACCTATATTGTGGCTGATCTCCCAGTATGAGATATGTCTAAAGGGTACATGACCACTTCCCTAAGTGAACAAGTACCTGTCATAAGGCAATTGGGGCACAAATGAGCCATTTAGAGAAGGTAGCATTTGTGTGATTTCAAATGCAGTTTTTCCTTATAAAGAAAGACACTGCATTAAAATTAAGAAGGAGGAGAACAAAATGAAAGAGGCAGTTTATCCAGAATAGTCATAAATCATAAGGAGTATCTCTCAGAATAGAAGAACAAAAAATAAATAGTTAAGGTTAATAGAAGGCAGAATAAGAATTCTGGAGAAAATCTAGTCCACAAAAGCAAAAAGAACACTAGTTACAATGGTCCAAATCTACTCTTTCAGAGTTCTAGCAATTAACCAAAAATTTTTGACAATCCAGAGTATTTATTTATCTTGTAAGAAAGGCATATCTGGGGTTTCAAGCTTGACTTAACTTGGTTCCTTTATCCCTTTCTGCATGTTACTTTTGACAGTAAAGGTCCAAATTTCATGGTGAAATTTTGTGTTCTAGCAGGCACTACTGGAAACTCAGAATAGGAGTGAATTGTTTCAGAAAACTGGCAATAATATGTCCAGTTCGTCCTAAATTACCTAAGAAAACTTTTCCATTGTTTTATTTTCACTTCACCTAACTCATATTTCAGCCAGTGGGCCATTTATCCAAGATCATTTGTCAGAAACAGTCAGTGAGTGTGGCAAACATTCATGTTTCAATTCTGAGATGATGATCACCCATAGGGGGAAAAAAGCAAGCAAATCAGAAAGTATTTTTAAAAAAGAACCCGAGAAATGAATTGTTCACAGGAGTCCTTGATGGAAAATGTAGGTACGATGGAAAGAACTTCCATAGTGATAATCTTTCACCTGTGGCTGAATATAATGTTTGGTAGAGGTAGGAAATGACACCTAAATTAGGGGTGTGAACTTTCTCCCCAAGTATCCAGCATCAACACAAACAGCATCCCTCAGCAATCTAAAAGACTTAGTAATTCTATGCTTTAACACAATTTGTAATTAGTAGTTGGCTATAACAAGAGAAATAGATTTATGTGGTTAGAAATGAGAAAAATACATACTGGCAGTACAAACATTCCCACATTGTAGAGACTACTATTGTTAATTCTCTGGCTGAGTTTCCTCTCATTATCCTTAATCAGAAAAAGAATATAAAGTTGCTGTCTTTACATTTTTTCTTCCTATTATCCCATAACTCATTTGATTGTCTTTTTTTCCTACCCTCCAAAGACACTGGTTCCACGAAGAGCTTCAGTAAACTCCATTGTGACACATTCAATAATCATTTCTTGATTAGGCTCTTGCTTACTTTCTGAGTGGTCTTCAACACAAAAGGCTTAAAGAAATCATCTTTTCTCGAAAATACATACCATTTCTGCACCTTTTCATTTCCCCAACTGCTCTGGCTCCTTCATGCACTTCTTCCTAAGTGCATTTCTAAATACTAGTATGACACAGGCTCAAAGAAAGGCTCTCTCCATGCTCTCTCTCTCTCTCAATCTCTCTCTCTCTGTCTCTCTCTGTCTCTCTCTCTGTCTGTCTGTCTCTCTCTCTCTCTCTCTCTCTCTCTCTCTCTCTCTCTCTCTGTCTCTCCCTCTGCTCTACAACTGATGATCTTGCCTCCTAAATGGGCATCTACTTCCCTATCCTTTCCTCAAGATGCAGATCTTTCCACTTGGATACATACTAAAGCATTTACCAATTCAAAACCAGAGTCACCTCAAGAAAGTTTAAATATTTTGTGACTCACATTTGTCCAGCAGACAGATGGTGATGGCTTATATGTAGATTACTCCTCAAAAGTCTCATATGTTCAAAGATGAGGCTCTTTAAATATGATTGGATCGTGCAGGCACTGTATTCACCAGTGGGCTGATCCATTAAGGAGTGCAGTTAGGAATTAGGGTCTGACTGGAATAGGTGTGTGCCTGGGGCATCCTTTAGAGGATATATCTCCGTCCCTAGTATCCCTCCGCCCCAAGCTAAGGAGCTGCTGTGAGAAAAGCAGCTTTCCTCTGCCAGAGCTGTTGATCATGCTGCTTCGGTTTTGGAGCCAGCAAGTCACAGACTAAATCCCTTGAAAATAGTGAGCCAAATTAAACTTTACTTCCTTTAAATTATGAGTTTGGTGTTTTGTTCCAACAATGGTAAAGTGAATAATATAGTGTCTTTAATCCCATAGGTTGCACAAACTAAAAATTCAGGAAGTGTCCTCAGTCCCTTAACCCTCATGTCTATCCAGCAGCAAGGCCTCCTTATTCTAAGGTCAAAAATATGTACAAATCCTACCACTTTTATTACTCAAAATTAAATTTTGAAATTCTTAACTCATGTTTTATATACATTACTTCCATTACAATCTTGAGCTTGTTTTAAACCAAAAATATGTGAAAAGACTTCTCATGGTGCCCATGTACTCCTAAAACTGGAATGACATTTTTTTTGTGTGTCTTTTTCCTTTTTATCGGTACCGGGGATTGAACTCACGACTGCCTGCTTGCAAGACAGGCACTTATGCCACTGAGCTAAATCCCCAGCCCCCTGGAATGACATTTTTATTGTTTTTTAAACCTTTTATTGACTTCTTACCTTTTTACTGAAAAATTTTCACATTCAGTTTCAAAGTCTCATAAAAACAAACACACACCTATAATTTCACATTTTCTTCTTCTTTTTCTTCTTCTTCTTCTTCTTCTTCTTCTTCTTCTTCTTCTTCTTCTTCTTCTTCTTCTTCTTCTTCTTCTTCTTCCTCTTCTTCTTCTTCTTTTTATGAGTCAGGGTCTCATTATGCAGTTCAAGCTGGCCTTGAACTCACTTTGTAGTCTCAAACTCATAATGACCCTCCTGCCTCAGCCTCCTGAGTGCTGGGATTTTCACCTTTTCTACAGTCAGTCACTTGGTATGCCCTTCTGATTCAGAGTCTCATGAGGTTGCAAGTAAGGTTTTTGCTAGTGCCGCAGTCATTTCTAGTCCTACTGTGTCAGAATCCCCTTCAGACTGTACCTCAGTCAATGTTTACTGGCATTATTTCATCCTTTTTTTCCTATATTTTCTTTTTAAGAGGATAAAGCAGAAAAATAAAAAAGCAAATAACCATCAAAAACAGTAACAATAGCAAAATGACAACAACAACAGACAATAGTGATTTAGGATTTCAAAACAGGATGACAGGCATTTAACAATGATTGTTACATTGCTTATTGTTATCTTCAAAATAGTTGCTGGAGTCATTATTTCATCCTTTACAAGCTGTTGACTAGATCCTTCATTCTTTGTAGGCTGCTGATCAGAGGCCGTGCTTGGTCCCTTGTAGGCGGCCTCATCTGTGAGAGCAAGCAGATGAGGAGAGCCACAGAAAGAACCCCACAAGATCTAAGTTAATATCTTTCCTAAGTAAATATCAAAAATGACATCGCATCACTTTTACTTTACTCTCTTTAGTTGAAGGAAGAAAGTCACTCGTATAGCTCACATTTAAGGGTGAGGACTCCACAATATGTGAATACCAGGAGGCAGAGATCATTGGGAGCCATTCTGGAGCCACACGAGGCATCTATCTACTCAGCTCTAGTAACACCCTGGGATCATTGTGATTACTTAGAGGCTCTTATTTATTTGTTTCTTTGTTTTATTCTACATCACAGAGTAATTTAAGACTTATACAAAAGCATTCAAATACAAAATACTTACATTTCACACCATTTCTACTACTTTTAACAATTTCTATCACAATAATACAAATGAATAGGACACTAACACTGGTAAAATACCACAAATGATAGCCCTATTCAAATATCATTATAATCTAATATCCTTTATCCATTACAGTATTTTGTTAAAAATCCTGCATTTTATTCATGAGTATTATTCCTTAGTTTCTAACAGTTCCACAATATTTCCTCTTCTTTTAATGACACAATAGTTCTGAACAGTACTGACCAGTTGTAACCCCCATCTCATAGGCTTTTCTGCCTAATGTGCTAATAAATTCTTTTGTCTTGGAAAAAACAACACAATTCTAAGTGAACCATATCAAAAGTTTCACATATAAAAATTTGTGAAATTGTATCTTGGTACCAAAAAAATGATACTGTAATGAATATTTTATTGATATGTAATTTTGAACTTTGGGGTGTATATCTTCAGTTTAGATTCTTAGAAGTAAGACTACTCTGCCAATAGGTTAGTCTGTAATTTTATCATATACTGTCAAATTTCCTCCCAGAAAGATACCATTTTGCATTCCCACCAGCAGTGGAAACATGTCCAATGTCATGCATTGAAACTAAACCTTTTCTAATATGAGAAATATTATCTCAGTAATATTTTCATTTCCATTTACATAACAGTAAACCATCATTTTTCCTGTTTTAATAATAATTTGGTGGGTTATTAAGATTGTTTCCTATTTCATCTTTGTTACCTTGTCATTTTTCTTTTGTAATATTTAATTGAAACACAAAAGAAGCCTTGTACATTTTAATTGGGTAACTTGCAATGTTTAATATATGTATATATTCAGTAATGTTTAAGTCAGGTTAAATATAATCATGTCTTCCAACATTTATAACTTTGTGGTAAAATCATTCAAAAGGCATTTGAAATGTATACTGTATTACTGTCACATAGTCATCATACCGTACATAGCAACACAGAACATCTTGTCTGTAACTATAACTAAGAACTCACTGATAAACTTTCTCTCATCTCCACACACTCCTAATAGTCCCCAATCTCCAAAAACCCCTATTGTATTCCCTACTTCTAAGAGATCAAGTATTTTAAGTCCCATAGGAGTCAGATCACTTGTCTTTCTGAACCTGACTTATTTTATTAACACAGTATCTCTAATTCCACCCATATTGTGGCAAATGACAATTTTTTTCTAGAATTGAATAATATTTCATTATGCATACACATCACATTTTCTTTACCTGTTCATCAGTTGATAGTCACTTAAATTCTACTTCTAGGCTGTTGTGTTATTGCTACCATAAGTATGAGGGTGGATATGGGTCTTTGACATGTTGATTTCAGTTTCTTTGGATATGTACCAATGACAGTGATTTCCTTTTAGACAGAAGAACAAGAGCGTTGGCATGTAAAACTAATTTATTAAGGACATTCTGTTACATGCCCATAAATGTAAATTTTAAAAGCTGAGGTAAACCAAACACAATTTCAGCCATGCAGCATTATCCTTATGCTAAAAGGCATTCATCCATACAGGATGCCATTTCATTCATGCCTTGCCACAAGGCCAGTTTGTATCTACTATTTTGATTTTGGATGCAGATACATTCAGTGGTATCTCTTAAGAGGGGAAGAAGTATGCAACCTCTCACACTTTGAATAAAAGAAATTTTGTAGAGATAGCCTGACATTTATGTGCATAGGGTGGAAAATCAGTGAGACTTTTTGAAAGTAAATTTTTCTGATCAAGAACATAGAATCAAACAGTGAGGGAATGCAGTGCACTTCTTCTTCCTTTTAGTGCTAAGTGGTATACAAACACTGACAGTTTCCTTTGAACCTGGGAAAAAAGTCCAGGTATACGCAGTTTGGGGTGCTAAGGCTGCTGAACCACACCATCGTGCCACATGCTCATTTCCTGTTTTCCACTCTCCCATCCATCTCAAGACAACTGTCAGGGAATGAAGAAAATGGAAAACCAAAGAGGTAAAGGCCCACTGGCTCCACTTACATATCACTGGCCAGAACATACTGAGAGTTTCACTTCCTTCAAACTATTTGGGGAAATAGTTTCTTAAGTCAACCAAAAAACAGAAGGAAGCACTGTCCTCAGATATTTCTTCATCAGAGTTTAGTCTGCAAAAATAGCACTTACTGACGTATGTTGGTTTGAGCTGCCAGGTATGTGCACACACAGAGCTATGTGCCATGTGGTCACTGGTAAAGTGAATACCAAAACCTTTAGTGCTCCGGCTCTCTTAGGGAGCACTCACTGTGCACAAAGTACTTACTTCCTATTCCTTTATTGGACTGTCAAAATACCACTGGAAAATCAATCCTATCATTCTTTTCATGCAGATAGGTAAATGTTGTTTCTGAGAAGGTAAAAACTACTCCAGGCACCATAAATATAGAACAGAGTCATCGTTCTACTGTCTATTGTACCCATGCTACTCCAGAGGTAGTACTGGCTTCAAGAAGTGTTGTATGTTGTGATTACATTTTAAAACATCCCTGAAAGTTTTTCCTAAATTTAAAGACTGACAGGTGTCATTGTGCTAGTATTATCTCACTTAAACCTTGCAATTAGCAAAAATAAATGCATTTTTCCCTTTATATTCAGAAAAACTAACACTTGCCTGCAGTCACATGGTAGGTTCATAGAAGTAGAGTGTGCATTTATGGCTCTCTACCTTCTCCAGAGAGCTGGCTTAGAATGAGAATAAAAAGCAGCTTACATAAAGCAGCCCCTCTGCTATAGCTATTCCCAGAAGTTACCCACCCCACCCCCGCCGTCCAAGGAATATGTTCCACATATTCCAGGTAGCACCTGAGTAATAATGGGATATGCCAGGGAGCAGACCCAAAGCCCAGCCTGCTGAAGGGCTGAGATGTGACTGTGGGCTTCCTCCTCCCCAGAGAAGCCCTGCCTAATTAAATATATATGTCAGAGTACTTGGCCAGCCACTTACGTTCTTGGTACATTTTCTCTTATGAAGGTGGACATTGAAACCAGTTTTGAATAGTAGCATCACTTTCCTCTGCATATTTCAATCTTCCTCAGGCCCATCCTTATGAAATATGTGTTAATAGGTTATGAAAGATGTTAATAGGTTTCAATTCTTGTATGTTCATTTACTTCCTCTTATGATTCCTATTCTATTGGAAATGACTGATATTTTCACATATTATATCTGGATTAACTTTTGATATATTATACTAGTTACTTAAGGAATTATTTTCTAATTCCAATACCTAGAACTATGATAAGTTTGCCTGAAATTTAGACTCTAGGTTATAAGATTACACTGTGTTCGGCGCCTAACCATCTGCTTGCAGGGGAGGAGCTGGGCAGATCCGGAGTGCCTGCAGAAGCCCCTTCCTTTGTCTGAAGGAATGAATATTTCTGCAAGCAGGGAGGGATCACAGGTTCCTGAGGCACCTCAGCCTGTGGTGTGTGCCCAGCACAGTCTGCCCAAATCTCAGACTGTTCCGGAATCCCCAGGCTTCTGGGTGCAGTGAAGTGGAGCAGTGGGTTAGAGGCCACTATAGCCGCCTCCCCATCCCTCCCGGCTACACTTGGAGGTCTGCTGAGCTCCCAACGGATGGGTGGGCCTACACTATCCGCCGAGCCCAGCCGCGCCTAGCCATCTGCGTGCAGAGGAGGAACTGGGTGGACCCGGAGTGCCTGCAGAAGCCCCTTCCTTTGTCTGAAGGACTGAATATTTCTGCAAGCAGGGAGGGATCGCAGGTTCCTGAGGCACCTCAGCCTGTGATCCCGAGGAAGCTTTCAAATAACACTTGAAACACAGAAATATAGGAAAATGACAAAACGAAAGACCAAATTACAACCTCAAACCTCCAGCCCATCACAGGAAACCCTAGGAGCGATGCATACAGAAGAAAATATATCCCATCCACCTCATATATCGGACACAATAGCTACTGAAGTTGACAAGCAACTCCAGGAATCTTTAAAGAAATTCAAACTCGAAATAATCTCCCAGATAAAAGAAGAAATGATAAAAGAAATGAAAGAGATTCTAAATATATCTAAAGAAAACACAGATAAAAAATTGGAGGAACTAAACAAAAAGATAGAATCCCTAGACGAGCAATATAAGAAACAAACAGAACACATAATGTAGATGCACAGAGATATACAGGAAATAAAAAACTCCACTGAAAGTTGTAAAAACTGCCTTAATCAAAGTGAAGATAGAATTGCAGACCTTGAAGACATGATTGCAGCTAGTGAACAGGAAAGTAAAGATCTTTTGAAAATAACAAGGAATCAGGAAACAACAATTCAACAACTGCAAGACGATGCAAAGAAGAATAACATAAGAATGATAGGGATTAATGAAAGAGAGGGAGACAACATAAAGGATGTTAGGAGGATATTTAGAGAAGTAATAGATGAAAATTTCCCAAGCATGAGATCAGAAACTGACATCAGGATCAGTGAAGCATATAGAACTCCAAACAGTCATAACCAAAATAAAACTACACCCAGACATATAATAATCACCATCCCAGAAATCCAACACAAGAATAGATTATTAAAAGCTGTCAGAGAGAAAAGACAGATCACTTATAAAGGAAAACCTATCAGAATCACAGCAGACTTCTCAGCACAAACGATAAAGTCCAGAAGAGCATGGAGTGAAGTATTCCAGATCCTAAAGCAAAATGATTTCCAACCAAGACTGATATATCCTGCAAAACTATCATTCAAAATAGATGGTGCAATACGATACTTCCATGACAAAGAACAGCTGAAGAGCTTCATGAACACCAAACCAACCCTGCAAAAAATATTGAAAGACAGTTTAGATACACAAAAGAAAAAACCACTAAGCAAAGCAAATAATTAAACAGAACAGAAAGATAAAGATGCAACAGCAGAGAGATAACATTCGTACAATTAACCAGCATTTAACAGTAATAACCATTAATGTAGATGGTCTCAATGCACCAATCAAAAGAATCAGACTAGCAGAATGGATCAAGAAACAAAATCCAACCATATGCTGTTTACAGGAAACCCATCTAACCCAGAAGGATACTCACAGACTGACAGTCAAAGGATGGAAAACAATTCTTCATGCAGCAGGAATCCAAAAGAAGGCAGGAGTAGCCATTCTGTTTGCAGACAGCGTGAACTTTAAACCAACAATGACCATAAAGGACAAAGAAGGTCACTACATACTTGTAAGGGGAAAACTCCAAGAGGAAGACATAACTATCTTAAATATATACGCAACAAACTCCAAAGCAACCAGTTATATAAAACAATTATTAACAGAAATGAAAACTCAAATTATCAGTAACACAATTGTAACAGGAGACCTTAACACGCCACTGACACCAAGGGACAGATCAACCAGACAGAAAATGAGCAAAGAAATAACAGAACTGAATCACACCTGTGAACAAATGGGTTTGATAGACATATACAGAATGTTCCACCCAACAACATCAGAATACACATTCTTCTCAGCAGTACATGGATCATTTTCTAAAATAGACCATATATTAGCTCACAGAACATATTTAAACAAGTGCAAAAGAGCTGAAATCATCCCTTGCATGTTATCGGATCATAGCGCTCTGAAATTAGAAATTAATGATAAAAGATACTGCAAAAATCCCACAAACACATGGAAACTGAATAACACACTCTTGAGTAATCAGTGGGTCACAGAAGAAATTAAAAAAGAAATCAAACAATACCTAAAAGAAAATGAAAATGCAGATACAACTTACTGGAATCTGTGGGATGCAATGAAAGCCGTCCTGAGAGGAAAATTTATTGCACTGAGTTCCCACATCAGGAAAACAGAACGAATACAAATAAATAACTTGATGCTACACCTCAAACAGCTAGAAAAAGAAGAGCAAGTCAAGCCCAAAGCCAAAAGAAGAGAGCAAATTATAAAAATCAGAGCAGAAATCAATGCAATAGAGACTAAGAAAACAATCCAAAGAATCAACGAATCAAAGAGTTGGTTCTTTGAAAGAATAAATAAAATTGATAAGCCCCTAGCCAAGCTTATTTAAAAAAGGGAAGAAAAAGCTCAAATTCATGCAATAAGAAATGAAAAAGGAGAAATCACGACAGACCCAATAGAAATACAGAAGATCATCAACACCTATTTCGAAAACCTCTACTCTCAAAAGTTTGATAACACAGAAGAAATAGACAGATTCTTAGAAGCATATGAAGTGCCAAAGCTAGATCAAGAGGATGTAAAACTGTTGAATAACCCAATCTCTGTTACTGAAATTGAAAATGTAATTAAGTCCTTACCCACCAAGAAGAGCCCAGGCCCAGATGGATTCACTACAGTATTCTACAAGAAATACAAAGAAGACCTAATGCCGACACTCCTCAAACTATTCAATGAAATTGAAAGGGAAGCAATCCTTCCTAAGTCATTCCTGGAAGCAAATATTACTCTAGTACCAAAACCTGAGAAAGACCCAACTAAAAAAGAGAACTATAGACCGATCTCCCTACTGAACACAGATGCAAAAATCCTCAATAAAATATTGGCAAATAGGATCCAGCAAGTCATCAAGAAGATTATACACCATGACCAAGTGGGATTCATCCCAGGAATGCAAGGATGGTTCAACATATGCAAATCAATAAATGTAATCCACAATATCAATAAAGCCAAAAATAAGAATCACATGATCATTTCTATAGATGCAGAAAAAGCCTTCGATAAGGTCCAACATTTATTCATGATAAAAACTTTACATAAAATTGGAATAGATGGTCTTTACCTCAATATAATAAAGGCCATTTATGACAAACCAACAGCCAGCATCATACTAAATGGCCAAAAATTGAAAGCCTTTACTTTAAAATCAGGCACAAGACAAGGATGTCCTTTATCACCACTCCTATTTAATATAGTACTGGAAGTACTAGCCAGAGCAATTAGGCAAGAAAGAGAAATAAAAGTGGTAAAGATAGGAAAAGAAGAAGTTAACTTATCACTGTTTGCAGATGACATGATACTCTACATAGAAGACCCCCTAAACTCCATTGAAAGACTCTTAGATACAATAAATAAATTCAGTAATGTGGCTGGATACAAAATCAATACTCAGAAATCAATAGCATTCCTATACACAAACAACAAAATCACAAAATAAGAGAAACTTGACTATTCACATTACCAAGCAAAAAAATGAAATATTTAGGAATTACTCTTACGAAAGAAGTGAAAGACTTATACAGTGAAAACTATAATACACTGAAAAAGGAAATTGAAGATGATCTCAGAAAATGGAAAGACATCCCTTGCTCATGGATAGGAAGAACAAACATTGTGAAGATGGCCATTCTCCCAAAACTCTTATACAAATTCAATGCAGTCCTAATAGAAATACCATCAACATACCTTATAGATCTAGAGAAATCACTCCTAAATTTCATCTGGAACCAGAAGTGACCTAGAATCGTAAAGGCAATTCTAAGCAGCAAAGACAAAGCAGGAGGCATCACAATCCCTGACTTGAAATTATACTACAAAGCAACAGTAGTAAAATCAACATGGTATTGGAATCAAAACAGAGCTGAAGATCAAAGAATAGATTAGAAGATACAACCACAACTACAAACACACTCAACCACCTTATCTTTGATAAAGGAGCCAAGCAGGTTTGCTGGAAGAACGACAGTCTCTTTAATAAATGGTGCTGGAAAAACTGGCTCTCCCCATTTGCCGAAAACTAAAGCTAAACCCATGTCTATCACCATGTACTAAATTAAAATCTAAATGGGTCAAAGATCTGAATATTAAAACAGAAACACTAAATCTATTGGAAGACAAATTGGGTAGAAACCTTGGAGACATAGGAGTAGGTAGAGAATTCATGAACAGGAATCAAACCGCACGGGAAATGCTTCCCAGAATCAGTAACTGGGACCACTTCTTATTAAAAAGTTTCTGCATGTCAAAAGAAATCTCCAGCATAGTGAAATGAAAACCCACAAACTGGGCAAAGATTTTAGTGAACTCTCTCTCAGACAAGGGACTCTTGTCTAAAACATATAAAGAATTAAAGAAACTCAGACCTCCTAAATTCAAAGATCCAATCCAAAAATGGGCATCTGAGATGAATACGCAATTCTCAGATGAAGAAATGCAAATGGCAAGTAAATACATGAAAAAATGCTCATCATCATTGGTCATTAGAGAAATGCAAATTAAAAACACACTGAGATACCATCTCACTCCTGAAAGAATGGCCAGGATCAAGAAAACCAACAACAAATGCAGGAGAGGCTGTGGGGAAAATGGAACTCTCCTGCACTGTTGGTGGGAGTGTAGACTGGTATAGCCTTTATGGAGGTCTGTCTGGAGATTTCTCAAAAAGTTGGGATTGGAAATCCCATTTATTCTAGCTATTCCACTTCTAGGCATATTCCCAGAAGAACTGAAAGCATCATACCACAGTGATATATGTGCACCTATGTTTATAGCAGCACAATTTGTAATCGCCAGATCTTGGAAACAACCCAAGTGTCCATCAACTGAGGAATGGATAAAAAGTGTGGTATTTCTATACAATGGAGTATTATTCCGCTATAAAGAAGGATCACATTGAGATATTTATCAATAAATGGGCGCAGCTTGAGACCATACTCATAAGTGAAATAAATCAATCTCGCATGTATGAGTACCGAATAGTTTCCCTAATGTAAGTAATGATTCAAATATATAAAAATATGTGGTAATCATGATTCCCCATTATGTGGCCTTGAAGCCTTGTAAAATTTTCACTTATTAATTAGAAAGGCTTTATTCTGGGCTTCTTGATATGGAAATATTTGAAGCTATAGTATATGAAGTTTTATCCAAATATTTCAAGGAAAAAGACAGACACTATGGTAACTACTACTCTTTAAAAAAAATTATTTAGTTATTTCTTATGTTTATTTTAATTAAGGGAAAAATTTAAAACATTAGGATATATAATAGTAACTCTTTTTGATTTCCTATTAACTTGTTTTAAAGTCCTATAATACTCCCACGATCTTGTTTTGACTGATTAGACTCTGTTCCATTCTGTGCGATAGTATCAAGTTTGAGGGTATAGGCAACTACTTTGAAGGCAATAAGATTCAGTAAGAAGCCCATTCTGGTTTGACTATTGTCTCCTTTGGAAGTCCTGTAATGTTTACAATGCCTAAGTTTTATTGGTCTTGTTCTCTACTGTTTTGTCCAACTTTATAATATCTAATGAGATAGACAATTCTTTTTAAGGAAACAAGAGAAACGTTGATAACCATTGTTAATTATCTTGTACTCTGTTCTACATCATGTGCTATGTCTATCCTTGGTTTTGACTGACAGCTTTGTTTTGCCATGTATGACTTTATTCTCTCCCCCACCCCCAAAGTAATAAGAACTAAGGAGTAATAAAATCCAAAATGTGTAAATTTTGTTGTAAAAAAAGAGAGGGAGGAAAAAAAAAGAGCTGTAACGGATATAACAGCAAGTGTGTTTAGGGGTGTTAAATAGCTGACTATATTAATGTTTTTGGATCATTGAACACAGCTGTTTGCAGTCTCTCTGTTTGAATGTCTACTTTGTATTCTTTGATACTGTGATTTGAGCAACTATTTCCAAGATGATAATATGTTATCTATTAACAGGTGATTTCTTACTGTTATTTTTTTTTTGTAGTTCTGTATTATGTGTAACCTTACACTGCTTGGTTTTGTTTTGTGTTTTTCTCTTTTTCCTCTTAAATAAAATTAAAAAAAAAAAAGAAATCACCAAGAGAGTGGATGGAAAATGCACAGAACGAGAAAGAATTTTAGCGAGCAGCCCCTCAGACAAAGAACTTACATCCAGAACCTATAAAGAAATGAAAAATATCAAGCCCCCCCCCCCAATTCAAAGATCCTCTCCAAAAATGAGCATCTTAGATGAACACACATTTCTCAGATGAAGGTATACAAATATCAAATAAATACATGAAGAAATGTTCACTATCACTGCTCATTCGAGAAGTGCAAATTAAAACAGCATTGAGATTTCATCTCGTTCTGGAAAGAATAGCTGCCATCAAGAAAACAGCTGCTAACAAATGTTAATGAGGCTCGGGGAAAATGGAACATTGCTCTACTGCTGATTAGAGTATAGACTGGTGCAGTCACTATGGAAACCACTATCGAGATTTCTCAGAAGACTAGAAGTTCCAGAAGAATTAAAAACATCATACCATAGTGATATATGCACACATGTTTATAGCAGCACAGTTTGTAATAGCTAAAATTATTGATGAAGAATAAATGCAAGGAAACAAATAATAAAAAAATCACATAACACCAGATTGTTACTAGTACTGAGTAGATAGTTACCTCATGTGGCTACAGAAAGGGTCTCTGTGATCACTGTCTCCTGGTATTTACATATCATGTAGTCCCATCCTTGAATGTGAGCTTGATTGAGTGACTTTCTTCAACTTAACAGAGTATGGTAAAAGTCATATGCTATCATTTTTGATATTTAATTAGGAAAGACTTTGGCTGATCTTTTGGTATTTCTGTGGCTCTCCTCACATGCTTGCTCTGGTACAGAAGCCATCTACCACAGAACCAAGCACCACCTCTGACCAGTATCTGCAAAGAATGAAGGGTTTCCATCAATAGCCTGCCAAGCATAAAACAATGCCAACAAATACTGAGTGTGCTACAGTAGGAAGAATATTCAGCTATCTTCTCATTCCACAGGCTGTATTCCTAAAGAAAGCAGCTAACATGAAGGCTATGACATGCTCTTTCACCACCAACAGTAGTGAGAGAAAGAAAGTAGAACAGCTATGACCAAAGTGTGATGTCTTGTTGGAAATATCTAGGTAGTAGCATACAGAGAAGATCAGTTGATCACAACAAGTATTGCACCTTGTCTACAGTAGTGCAATCAGTATTAACAATAGCATTAAAGATACTCTTAAAATGACAAAGTGTGATCACTAATACTTTACCACCTTTAACCATAGGCACAAAATTTGTACTTATATCACAAAATCTAAGGTAAATTGGCATACTATGTACAGTAAATATTTACTCAATAGAGCAATTTTGTATTCTTTGACTGCAAAACAATATGTATTCAGAATAATACATAGTTAACTGCTTTCAAATTCATCAGAGTAAATGGTACTCATATGGAAGTGTGAAGAAAAAGAGAAAATAAATGGGTTATGAAAACAAAGCAGCACAATATGTGAAGCTGGTAAGACTGCTATAAATAATCCTTTTATGGAGCTAAGGGAAATTAGTGATATTAGATAACCATAATAGAGAAGATCACCTAGGAATTTGAAATTATATTAGAGAATAAGACAATATACTAAAGGAACAAATTGAAATAGAAAACATGAGAAAAACGGAAAGAAATAGTAAAATGAAGGCCTGTTCAAATAAATAAAGTAATATTAAAGAAGGAGGGGAAAAAGTACATGGAAAACTCCAACCTGCATCGAAAGAAAAAAATCTAAAACATAATAATGCAGGAGAAAAAATTGGTTTAAATGAATGGAGAAAAAGACAGAATGTGAGAGAGAGACAGAGACAGACACATACACACACAGGGCGAAGGGAGAAAGAGAGTCAGAGACAGAGACAGAGACAAACAGAGAGATAGAGAGAGAGACCAAGACGAGAGGAATGTTTTCATCCATATCCAAGAGTCTTTAGTATTAGAAGTCACATTGCTCTTTGCCCCTCTTTATATTCCATGCATATATTTTGAATCCAGGTAGTGCAACATATCTCATTTATTCTTTATGCTTAAGATTTTTTCTTTTTGAGCAATCTTTACACTGTTTTCCTTAGCTACTATATCATTCTATATTTTCACCAACATGTCCAAAGAGTACTTTACCATAATCAAGTCATTCTTTTCTCTGTGCTCTTGCTAATACTTGTTATTCCTTTTTTTGTTGTGTCATAGTCATTCTAGTAAATGTAAGGTGAAATCTCACTGTGATTTCAGTTTCAATTTCTGTTATGATCAGTTATGTTGAACACTTGTTCACATACATATTCTATGTATATCTTATTTGGAAACTGGTACTTTTAGGAATTTTGGCTTTTAAAAACATCATTTGGGTTCATAGGTTATCAAGTTTCTACATGTTTTGGATATTAAGTGTGTTTCAGGCACATGGTGTGCAATATTTCTTTGATTCCATGGGCTGGCTTTTATTGCCTTGATTGGGCCCAGATGGAAATTAGTGCACCTTATGCTGAATGGATGCTATCACAGGCCAGGAGCACCAGACATTGATTCACATGATCTTGAAACATCCCATGTAACCTGGGGTTGCCTGGAGACTGGATCTAGATGTCAGACAGATTCTCTGGCAGGTCTGGGATTTTGGTCATGTCGATGAGAGCTTGGATGTAGGGTCAAGTGAACTTGGGGTTCCAAGTACAGACCAAAACCATACCAGTGTTGCTTTGTATCCTTAATGAATGTCCCAACCAGCTTGTAGAAGATAACCTACAGACTCCCAACAGTGGCTCAGGTGTACCCAGGATCCAATATTGACTAATATACTGACTGATACAGTTATTGCTTCTTTATTCTGAGTCTGAGAAAGGATTGGTGGGAAGGAATATCCATCCCTGATCACTCCCCCCTAATGGTGTGCTGATGAAAAAGCTGCCAGCCTGCAGCCTCCTCTGTGTTTGGAGAGGAATCTATGAGATTAAGATCCTATATATTCCAGTTCTACTTATCCTGTGAGCTAGACTCTGCTTCATTGCTAGGGACCTTCCAGCTTTGACGAACTTCTCAAAATGATTCTTCCCATGATGGGTAATTCTAAAAGTCCCAAAGTCCAGCCTTGCTGGACTACTTCCCCTCTTTTAGACTCCTGTACGAATGTTTCATTTGATCTACAAGTCTCTTCTTTCAAGGTGATACTTGTGTAACAGGGTGTATGTCCCTTCTCTTCTCCCAATTACCTGTGTTATTAGTCTTCTCTGAGTCTCTCAGATGTAACTCCTTCTCTATTTAACCATGTTGAATCTCTCTATTTTTGGTTTTCTTGAGTCTGAGTATCTATTCTTCTCCCCTACATTTGAGATTTATTTTAGTCTTTGTTTCTTTTTTAATTTTAAAGTTGATAAAACTCAACAAAATAAAACATTAAATTCAATTAAAATGGAGCAGTAAAATTAGTACAGAACTTCAAAGCAGGATAATAGGAAAATGACAGTCGCTATTATAATGTATCTTGTTACCTTCACAGTACTTGTCCATTACATCAGATATAGCAAAATCAAATCGAATAAAAACAATAAAAACAAAACATTGAATAAAACAAAATGATCAGAAGAAAAAAAAACCAGTGAGAGAACAATATTGGATTTCAAAAACAAGATAGAAGGAAATCCCCCATATTTGCTATATTGCCTGCTGTTATCATCCCTATAGATGCTCAGACCACTGACCCCAAGTCTACAAAGTCAACCAAACAATCCAAGCATTCAGTTTCTTTTTATACCTCAGTTGTTATCAACTCAGTCTGTCTGCTGAACCAGCTGGTTGCTTAAGGGGGCGGCAGGGAGTTGGTGATCCTCAGCCCATGTGCTGGCAGGATGGGTGATGCTATCTGACTTTTCTGTCCTGGGCCCTGTGTGGGTAATGCGGCTTACCAGAAATACCCTTTCTTTCTTAAAATTAGTTTTGTTGCACTTTATCTTTCTCTATCCCTCTTGAATTTCATAATGTTACCTTGCTTCTATTGTCATAAATGTCCCCCAAGTTTCTTAGACTCTCTGTCTCTCTCTCTCTCTCTCTCTCTCTCTCTCTCTGTGTGTGTGTGTGTGTGTGTGTGTGTGTGTGTGTGTGTGTGTGTGTGTTTTGCTGGAGACTGACCCTAGGATCTTCACACTGAGGTTCATTTCCAGTATTTTTTGTTTGTATATTTCTCTTGGAAACAGGATCTCACTAAGTGGCTAAGTTGCCCATTCTGACTCCAACTTGTGATCTTTCTGTGTCATCCTCCAAGAGCACTCAGATTATAGTCATGCCCAACTACACACAGCTAAAATTCTATGGATTTTGACAAATACATAAATACAAATGTGTAAGAAGCCATCTCTCTTACAATACAGAACAGTTTATTTACCTTAAAAAGTTTCCCAAATGCATCCCCTTTTTTATTGAACAACCTCCCCTGAACCATCCTTCAAAATCTCTCATTCATTTTCTACTCCATGTTTCCTTTTAAAGAATATTATAGTAATGGAATACTAAAACATGTACTTTTGCATTATGGCTTCTTTCATTTGCCAAGATGCAATTAAGATTAATTTGTATTATTCAGTTAATTACTAGTCTACTATTCTCTTTTGATGAACAAGAATTCTTTGTATAGGACTACCATATTTGCTTATTCATTGTTTTGCTGGACTTCATTTTTATCCTTTTTTTTTTTTTTTGTCTTTTTCGTTTTTATTGGTACCAGGGATCCAACTCACGACTGCCTGCTTGCAAGGTAGGCGCTTATGCTGCTGAGCTAAATCCCCAGCCCATTTTTATTCTTTATAATCTAGATTGATTACAAAATCATTGCTATAAATATGTGCCTACAAATTTTGTGTGGGTATCAGTTCACAGATAATTTGAGTATAACCTAGAGATGTAATTGCTACCTCAAATTATAATTATATGTTAAGAAAAGAAACTACTACACTGTTTTCCCAAAATGTCATATCACTTGGCAGTCCCACTCAATATGAAGGATTATGTCCTCTGATTTTCTTTTAATTTGTTTTCTTTTTTTTTACTTTATGTTAAAGACGGTAAAATACAACAAAACAAGACAGAACAAAACCAGTCACGACAATGCAGTGAAATTGGTGCAGAACTCAGAGCAGAATACCAGGATAACAGTAATAGGTACATTATTTTATCTTGTTATTTTCACAAAGCTGCCCAATTAATCAGCTGTAGCAAAATCAAACCAAAAATAGAACAGATTAAAACCAATCAAAACAGAATATTGAATAGAGTAAAACAATCAGAATAAAGCAAAACAGTGAAAATAATATTTTCCTTCAAAGACAAGATGAAGGAAATCTCCCATAGTTGCTATGTTTCATACTGTCATTCTCCAAAGAGATGCTCAGACCTCTCACCAAGTCAGCATAATCAACTAAACAATAGAAGCATTTAGTTGCTTTATATATGGTAGTTGCTATGAACTCCAGCTGACCTCGAAACCATCCAGTTGCTAATGGAGGGTGGGGAGAGGCACACCACAGGATGTTTGATTCTCAGCTCACAGGAGATGCTGACTTGTTCTCTCCCTGGCACACCTGCAGCTTGCACTGCTTACCAGGAAGGATGGCTTGTTGTTTTCTGGGTTTGTCCCCCAAGTTCCAGCATGGCTGATTCTCCTAATTTGTTTTCTTAATGACATGTGATATTAAATTAAATATTTTTAAAAGATATGCTCAGCAATCTATAGCAGAGACAGATAAGAAATAGATGATGATAAGAAAAGGGTGGAAATTGTGAATGATCAATATAGGAAAGAAATAGAATGTATGAAATGCATTCAATTAAATATCCTGGAAATAAAAAATTGCATTAAAATTTGGCAAAACCACTTGAACAAAACTGAAGACAGACTTTCAGATCTTGAAGACAGGATTATGGTTGGTGACCATGAAAGGAGAGATCTCTTAGAAATAACAAAAGACCAGGAAACAATTCAACAGTTACAAGACAATGCAAAGAAAAATAATATAAGAATAATTGGTGTAAATGACAAAGCAGGAGCCAACACAAATGACATAGAAAATTATTTGCAGAAGTAATAGCAGAAAATTTCCCAAGCATAGGAATAGAACTTTACATACAGAAAAGTGAGATATATAGAACCCCAAGTAGCCATATCCAAAATAAATCTACACTCAGACATACAATTGTTAAGATCCCAGAAATATAGCACAAGAACAGAATATTAAAAACTGTTAGAGAAAAGAAACACATCACTTATAAAAGGAAGCCCATTAGAATCAAATCAGACTTCTCAACAAAATTCTCAGTGCAAGAAGAGCTTGGAATGAAGTATTTCAAGTCTTAAAAGAAAACATCTTGAAAGATTGATGTATTCTGCTAAACCATCTCTCAAAATTAATGGAAAAATAAGATACTTCTACAACAAATTACAACTGAAGAAACCAAACCGACACTACAAAGGGTATCAAAAGATATTCTAGACAGAAAAAAAAAATAACATAGTTCTAAGAACAACAACAGAAAGAAGCCACAAGGCAGGACAATCAATTAAACAGAGGGGAAAAGTAGGGAACCAAGAGCAGGAAAATAACATGACAGAGACAAGCCAATACATATCAGTTATTACTATCAATGTAAATGGACTCAGTTCACCAATCAAAAGAAACAGACTGGAAAAATGGATCAAGAAACTATCCAACAATATGATACATACAAAAAACACATTCACCTCAAAAAGAAATTCATAGACTAAAAGTCAAAGGATAGAAGGTAATATTTCATGTAATAGGAACCCAGAAGAAAAGCAGGGGTAGCTATTCTGTTTGCAGACAATATGAAATTCAAATCAAGAATAATCTAAAGAGATAAAGAAGGAAAAACTCAAGTTAGGAAGAAACCTCAAGAGGAAGAAATAATATATGTCCCAAATACACAAACACCCAACTATTTAGTATAAATATTAGTAGACATGAAACAACATGTAAACAATAACACAATGGTGAGGGACCCTATTGTCACAAAGAGACAGATCAACAAAACAAACATTAACAAAGAAATAATAGGGGCTGGGGATTTAGCTCAGTGGCATAAGCGCCTGCTTTACAAGCAGGCAGTCCTGAGTTCGATCCCTGGTGCCGATAAAAAAGAAAAAGACAAAAAAAAAAAAAATTGAAAAGAAACACAAAGAAATAATAGAACAGCACCAAACCAAACAAATGGAATTAGTAGACATTTATAGAGTATTCCACTCAGCTACATGAGAATACAATATTCTTCTCAGCTGCACAAGGAATATTCTTTACGATAGGCCATCTACTAGCTCATAGAACATGCTTAAGTTAATGCAAAGGAATTGAAACTATCCTATGCATATTATCTAACCATAGTGAAATAAAACTGGAAATTCAAGGCCAAGAAACTGCAAAAACTAAAAAAACATGGAAATTAAATAACAACCTCCTTAACAACCAATTGGTCACAGACAAAATTAAAGAAGAATTTAAACAATATCTACAATCCAATACAAATGCAAATACAGCTTACAGAAACCTGTGGGATGCAATCAAAGCAGTCCTAAAAAGGCAATATATAGCCGTGAATTCTTACATCATGAAAACAGAACGAGAACAAATAAACAGTCTAATGCCACACCTGGAGTCCCTAGAAAAAGAAGAAGTCAGGCCAAAGTCCATATGAGTGAATAAATTATAAAGATCAGAGCAGAAATTAACATAATTGAGACTAAGAAAACAATAAAAAGAATTAACGAATCAAAGAGTTGGTTCTTTGATAGAATAAAGTTGATAAAACCCTAGCCAACCCTATTAAAGAAAAGAAAAACTCAAATTCATGCAATAAAGAATGAAAAGAGTAAAATCACTACATATCCCATGAAAATTCAGAAGATCATCAGTACCTACTTCGAAAATCTTTATTCATGTAAGAAAGAAGACAGAAGAAGTGGACGGATTCCTAGAAACATATGACTAACCAAAGCTAAATATTGAATAATCAGTATCAGTTGATGAAATTGAAAATGTACTTTAAATTTTACCAGCAAATAAAAATCTGTGTCCTGATGGATTCACAGCTGAATTCAATAAGAAGTTTATAGAATATTTAATGCCAAGACTCCTCAAACTCTTTAATGAAATTGAAAGGGAAGAAGTTCTCCCTAACTCATTCCTTGAGGCAAGTATTTCTCTGATACCAAAACCAGAGAAAGATACAACCAAAAAAGAGGACTACAGACCAATCTCCCTAATGAACATAGATGCCAAAATCCTGAATAAAATATTAGCAAAGAGAATGCAGCAAATCATCAAGAAGATTATCCACCATGACAAATGGGATTCTTCCCAGGAATGCAGGGATTCTTCAATATATGCAAATCAATAAACATAATACACAATATCAACAGAACCAAGCACAAAAATTACATGATCATCTCAATGGAAGCAAAGAAAGCTTTTGATAAGATCCAACATCCAGTCATGATTAAAAAAAACCTTACAGAAAATCAAAACAAATGATCTTTACCTCTATCTGATAAAAGCCATCTATGACAAAATAATAGCCAGCATCATATTAAGTGGACAAAAACTGAAAACTTTTACTCTAAAGTCAGGAACAAGAATGTCCACTACCATAACTCCTATTTAATATAGTTCTGGGAACACTAACCATAGCTATTAGACAAGAAAGAGAAAAGGAAAAAGAAAAGGAAGAAGTTAAACTATAATTATTTGATAATGTGACAACATACATAGATGATCCCAAAAGCTCCACCAAAAGACTTGGAGAATTATTAAACAAATTCAGTAGCATAGCTGGATACAAAATCAACACTCATAAATCAGTAGAATTCCTATATAGAAACAACAAACTCCCCAAGAGAGAAATTAGGGAAACCATATCCTTCGTAGTGGCATCCAAAAAAGATTCTTAGGAATCAATTTAACAAACAAAAAGATCTATACATTGAAGATTACAGCACTCTAAAAAAAGATTGAAAAGGATATTAGAAAATGGAAGAATATTTCTTGTTCATGGAAAGGAAGAACCAATATTGGAAAGATTGCCATACTCCCAAAACTTCTATACTGATTTAAGGCAATCCTGAGAAAAATATCATTAGCATACTTCACAGATCTAGAGAAACCATTACTAATATTCATTTGGAAACAGAAGAAACCTAGCATAGGAAAGGCAGTCCTGGGAAACAAAGGCAAGGCTGAAGCCATCACAATCTTTCATTTGAAAGTATACTACAGAGCTTCTGTAATAAAATCAACATGGTACTGACAAGAAAAAAAAAAAAAAGAAAAAAGAGAAAAGAAAAGAAAAGAGATTTGAAGACCAATGGAACTGATTAGAAGAAGTAGACACAACTACAGACACAATTATCTTATTTTTGACAAAGGGGCAAACATGTTCACTGGAAGAAAGCCTCTTTAATAAACGTGCTGGAAAAGCTGACTTTCCAAAGACTTAAATAAGATCCACCTCTATCACCATGCACTAAAATAAAGTCAATATAGATTAAAGATCTAAATATTAAAACAGAAACACTAAATCTACTGGAAAACAAAGTATCTAGAAATCTTGAAGACATACAGGAAGGCAGAGTGTTTATAAACAAAAACCATACTTCACAGAAAGTACTTACCAGAATCAGCAACTGGAATCTCAACTTACTAAAAAGTTTTTGCACCTCAAAAGAAACACCAACTAAATGAAAAGAAAACCCATAGAGTGGGGGAAAAATGTAGCTAATCATCCCTCAGTCAAAGGAGTTTTACTTAGAACATATAAAGAATTGAAAACACTCAGACTCTCCCAAATTCAGAGACCCAATCAACAAATGGGCCTCTTAGATGAATACACACCTCACAGATGAAGAAATATGAATGGCAAATAAATATATGAAAAAAATGTTCAACATCATTAGTCATTCAAGAAACCCAAATAAAAACAACACTGAGATTTCATCTCACTCCAGAAAAAATGGTTGTGGCCATTGTTAATTCTCAATTACCTTGTTTTGAAATCCTGTATCATTCTCATTATTTTATTTGGTTAGGCTTTATTCTGTTTTGTCTTGTTTGATTTTATTGTATCTGATGGCATGGGCAACTATTTTGAAGATAAAATATATTATGGTAGCCATTTTGGATTTACTATTATCTTGTTTTGAAATCCTGATTGCATTCATTATTTTGTTTTTATTGATTCTGTTCTGTTTCTGTATTTTTATTTTACTATGTCTGAAAGTAAGGGCAGCTATTTTGAAGACAATGAGAGGCATTATGGTACCATTGTTGATTTCCTATTATGTTGCTTTGAAATCCTGTGTCACTTACACTATCTTGTTTTGATTTTTTATTGTTTTATTTTGCTTAGTTTTTTTCTCTCTAGAATAAATTTTTAAAAAATAAAAATAAATCACCAAGAGAATAAAAAGAAAACCCACAGAATGGAAAAAGATTTTAGCCAACTATCCCTCAGACAAAAGATTTCTATCTAGAATATCTAAAAAATTGAGAAAAATCAGACCCTGTAAATTCAAAGACCCAATCCAAAAATGGGTATCTGTGATGAATATGTACTTCTCAGAAAAAGAAACACAAATGGCAAATAAATGCATGAAAAAGGTTCAATAGCACCAGTCACTCAAGAAATGCAAATTGAACAACACTGAGATTCCATCTCACTTCAGAACAATTGCTGTCATCAAGAAATCAACCAATAACAAATACTGGTGGGGCTTTTGGGGAAAAGGAACTTTTCTCCACTGTTGGTGGGAGTGTAGATTAGTACAGCCACTGTGGAAATCAGTGTGGAGGTTCTTCAAAGAACTAGGATTGGAGGTCACATTTGATTATTCCTCTTCTAAGTATTTTCCCAGAAGAATTAAAAATGTCATTCTACAGTGAATGATATATGTGTACCCATGTTTATAGCAGCACCATTTGTAATAGCTAAATTTTGGAAACAACTCAAATGCTCATCAACCAAGGACTAGATTTAAAAGATGTGGTATTTTTATGTAATGGAGTACTACTTAGGTATAAAGAAGAATAAACTCAGAGCTATTATAGGTAAATAGATACAACTACAACTGGAGCCCATACTTATAAGTTAAATAAACCAGATTCACCTATGTAACCATCTTGTTGTCTGCCTACTATATGAGTACTGTTCTCAAAAAACAAATAAGACCCAAAAATGTACAACAGATATTGTGAAAGAGAAGGAAACAGCCCAAAAGTAAGAACAGCTGGGATGGGTGAAAGGATAAAAGAAGAAAGGGAGAGAAGTCATGCTGGGTCTGGGAGGAGCATATCAAGAAACCAGTTTACCCTATTTCTTTTTTTTTTTTATCGGTACCGGGGATCAAACTCACGACTGCCTGCTTGCGAGGCAGGCACTTATGCTGCTGAACTAAATCCCCAGCCCCAGTTTACCCTTTTGGTAAGCCTCACAAAACACGTGGGGCTGTGGAAGAGAGAAGCCAGATGGCTCTCCTCAAGAGTTGACCAGGGCACAAACTGAGAGTCAAGAAGCTCCCCCACCATCCTCCACTGCCCTGTAAGCAACCAGTTGGTTTGGAGGACAGGCTGAGTTGATAGCAACTGAGGTGCAAAAATAACTTAATGCTTGATTGATGCTGCAGGCCTAAGGCCAGTAGTCTGAGCATCTATTAAAAGGATACCAACGTGCAATATAGCAAAAATGGGAGATTTCCTTCTGTCTTGGCTTTTTCTTTATTTAAAAAAAAAGAAATAAAAAAATAGAGAAAAAGGGTAAAAATAATACAGAATTACAGAAAAATAAACATTAAGAAATCACTAGTTGTTAAGTTACATATTGTCACCTGAAGAAATAGTTGTTCAGGTTACAAAATTAAAGCATACAAGTGACATTCAAATAATGACACTGCCAACAGTTCTGCCCAATGATTCAACAAAAACTTAGTAATATGGTTATCAGGCCAACACACTTTTTTCTTATCTTAAAGAGGGTAAGATTAAACATATCAAAACAGAACAAAACAGTTCATAAAGAAACAATTTAAAGAAATACAGATTTCAAAGCAAGTTCACTGGAGATCTTCACTGTCTATCTTATTGTCTGTAGTTTTCTTCCAAATAGTTGTCCCCATCTTCACACACATTGAATACATACTGCATATTATAGAACTACTCAAATCATTACAGGATGATGAAGGCTGACATTGGGGAAGTCAATAATGACTACCATAATGTCTCTTATTCTCTTCATAGTAGCTGTTCTTATCTTTACGTATGCTGAAATTGAACTTAAGAGACTAGACTAATATCACTCTGAACAGTGAATAATAGTATTGCTAGATTTTAAATCCTAATGTTACAGAATTAGCATTGGGTTGCTTAGTGTCTCTTCTTCAGAATATCTGTTCATTACATCTTGCACTATATAATTTGTTCCCATAAATAGTTTAAAAAATTCTCCCATGTGTGAATTTCTACATGTATAGCTATCCTCTCTGTATTATAGGGAAAAACAGATCATAACAAGACAACAAAACAAATTCCTAGAAAAACATGTAATGAAAAAGACACACAAGACCACAATATTAGGTGATCTACCATAGTTACTATGCTTTCTCTTGTTATTTTCAATAGACTTGTCCACATCATCAGGCTTAATATAGTTAAGCATAGTATTACATAGCTACTTTTATAAAAACACAACTTTGAAAACGTTGTAGGACTTGAGAGTGGTTAATAATCAAAACCAGTATGGATATGTTTTACATCTTGTCATCTTCAGGGTAGTTGCCTCTACTTTTAGACTTGATACTATGAAGCATACCAAATTCGAGTAAAATCAGCCAAGGCAAAACTGCGGTCTAACAAAAGATCAGTCATAGTAAGACAATGTAAGTAATAGAGGGTTTCAGTTTAAGTTAATGGGAAATTAAGGATAGTTACCATGGTATAACCTGCTATTTTTGGGTTAGATATCTGTGCCCTCAAATCTGATATGAGTGGACAGACTGGAACAAAATAAAATCAAACTAAATAGAACGGTAAGACTACTGTGACTTTTAAATCCTGATACACTATTAACAATGTTCTCTGCCTTCCTTTTTTAGACTATTTTTCACCTTTCCCCTTCTTGGGATGCTTTGTATGTTTTGGGTCTCACTATCCCCTTTATTTTTTAGATTAGGGGGCCAGCCCATTGTCTATCTGAGTGTTGCTGAACCTTTCTACCCCTGAGCTTGATCTTGAACTGTATTCCTTCACTCACTAAAGTCATAGGGTTTTCTTTTCTTCCAGCTGGGTAGTTCTACACTGCCCAAAAGTGTCATAGCTTTCAAATCTATCTGTGGCTGCTGGATGAGTTGTCCCTATTTCTCTCTGGTTTCCTGTCGCATATAGCTTTGCTTTATCATCTTTGATTTTCAGTTTATTAACCCTCCTTCGGGTTGAGTGTATTTCCCATTCAGAGCATCTCAATGGATCCTGCCTCCTAATCTGCCTGTTTTTTTTAAATTTTAGTGTATCAAGGCTATCTATATTAAAGATTATAGCTTACCGTCTCTGCCTCATGTCTGCTACTCCTCTTGACTGCTATAATATGCTATAATTAGTCCCTCATTCCATTGTCTGCCCCATTCATTGAGGCCTCTCTGTCACTGTTGCTGGAATCCTGGCATCCCTTCCTCTCTCTCTCTGGAATGTCTTTCCACACACTCTGTAGGGTTGGGTTGGTGGCTATGAACTCCCACAGTTCCTCCTTGTCTTGGAAACATTTTATTTCTCCATTAATTTTGAGAGAGAGTTTTTCTGGGTATATCAGTCTTGGTTGCAAATTATTTTCTTTCGGGGCTTGGATACTTTCTCCCCAGGCTCTTCTTGTTATTTTGATAATTTTCCTGTTGTAGGTAATCTGCTTCTTTTTCCTGTCTGCTTTTGGTATTCTGTTCTTTTGGTGGATTTCTTGAATCTTGATTAGTATATGTCTGGGTGTAGATCTGTTTTGGTTGTAGGTGCTGGAGTTCTGTATGCCTCATTTATCTGGATATCAATTCTTTTTCCTATGCTTGGGAAGTTTTCCTGTATTATATCTGTGATTATTCTTTGTAGTTCATTTTTGGTTAGTCTTGCTTCTTCACTCACATGCTTTATTCTTAAGTTATGTATCCTTTTGTTATCTTCCAGCCTTTGAATTGTTTCTTTCTGGTTCCTCATTATTTTTAAGAGGACTTTTCTTTCACGATCATATATCATAAATCTCTCTAACTTTAGTTTCTGTCAAGTCATTTTGCCAGTTTTCAATGGAGTTTTTAGTTTCCTGGTAATCTCTTTGGATCTGTTTCATGTATTCTAGATTATGTTTAAATTCTTCATAAGAGGTTTCTCTTTCTTTTCTGATTTCCTCTGTTCTTACATCTGTGTTCTCTTAGGAGGGACTTTTCATTTCTTTAATTAATCTATATCTTGCCTCCCTTGTATCAGAAATACAGTTTTAAATTGATCTATGAGGTCATGAAGGTATTTCTTTATGTCCACTGATGCTGTGTCTAGTATTGGATGGTTACTGCACTGGTTCTCTTCTGTATTTACTTCTCCTAGGCTTATTTTCCCAGGTTCAGCAGCTGGAGTTTTTTTTATTTCTATCTCTTGTTATGTTTATGGTTTCCTTCAGACTGGTGTGTCCTGGGGTCTCTGGCCCTCTCCATATTGCTCACAGGCTTTCTGAAGCATACTGACTGAGGTTTTGCTGCCCTCCCCAATTTGCTGTTATCTGAGGTACACACAGGGATGCAGGGATGGTGCAGGCTAGCCTCACGCCTCTGAGCCAGTCAGTCCGCAAGTTAGGCTGTACCTTGTGGATGTCACAGAGTTGTGACAATTTTGTTCCTGCTTATTGGGTCCCAACCAGAGGTGTAGCTCAGCCCCAGCAGACCCTGCCAGTTTTCTCTGTGCCAGGGGCAGCTGAATGATTTCACTGTGGCACTTGCTCTGCCCAACTCCAAGCTGTCCTCCACCAGACCTCTCTGCACCAGGGGCAACTAACTGACATCACTGCAGCACCAGGCTCTGCCCAATTCCAAGATGTCCTCTAGCCAATGACAGCAGCCATAGGACCCAATCTCTAGCACTCACCAGGAATCAATGCAGATCTTCCTCTGCAGTCCGCTGCACACTGTGCCGCATGTCTTCACTGTGCTCCCAGCATAGTGCAGATTAGTCAGAAAACTGCACAGTGCCCAGCTTTGGAGCCCAGGTATATGGTCTTCTCACAGTCTCCTCTGGTGCGGCCAGGTGGCTGTGGCTGCTTCGTGGAGCTCCAGGTCCCAATTTCCAGCAGTCACCAAGATCCAAAATAGCTCTTCCCCTTGGATCTGCTGCTCACTGTGCCGCATCTTCCCATTAAGGGCCTGGGATTTCCCAACTCCTGTTACCATCAGCTGTGGTCTCAGCACAACCTTGGATCTTCCAGGCGTGCCTCATGCAACACGCAACAGGTTCAGTGAGCGCGTTGGGCTTCAGCTCTACACCCACGCTTTTCCTTCCTCTTTCTAGTTTTATTTTTTTCTCTTCGGTTACCACCTTGGTTAATAAGAATCATTATCCATTTGTCTGGCCCTCTCCATGTTGTCATATTCTAGCATCTGATCTAATTTCTCTGCAGGGACTTTCCATCCAACCCTCTAGCAAGCCTCCATTTTTTCTCCTCCTGTCTTGGCTTTGAAATCCAATATTATTCTCACTGTTTTGTTTCAATTAATCATTTTCTTTTATTCAATGTTCTTTTTTCATTGGTTTTATTCTGTATTGTTTTATTTGATTTTACTATGTTAGATGGAATGGACAACTATTTGAAGATAACAAGATATACTATGGTAGTCACTGTTGCTTTCCTATTATCCTGCTTTGAAGCTCTGTACCAATTTTATTACTTTGTTTTGATTGGCTTACTGTTTTGTTTTGTTGGGCTTTATTCTCTTTAAAGCAAAAAATATTTAAAAAGGAAAAATATATATGTATGTATACAAAAGATAGCTAAGATAATTATACCACTTACTTCTCTTAGTTCATTGAAGAGAGCAATTTGTGCTTATATTATTTGATCAATTATGCATGCATCTATCTTGTACTGTGACCAACTACTTTGAAGATAACAATACACAATATATTAGCTATTGTTAATTCATATTATCTTGTTTTTGAAATCCTGTATCTTTGTTTTTATTGTTTTATTCTCTTAAAAATTAAAAAGCCCTGCTCAGAGGCATTTTGTTCAATGTAAAGTTTAGAAAAAATGCATAACTTAATCTCTCAAAATTGCATGCTCCTGTCTTGCACTTTTTTCTTTGTCACATTCTTAAAATTTGTCAAAATTATAGCATCAAAATATGAACAGTGATATTGCTTGGTGACAGAAAATAAGTAGTATTTGATTTTATACTATTTCCCTGAGCTACTCATTTCAATGTTGAATACGTAATATCACCTATAAAATATATGCTAGATATTATTTCTATTTTTCTGTACAAGCTTATTACTTATACATACTTTTCATGGCGGTAATTCATAACAAATCAGGTAGTTTTCCACATAGTATACCATTTATATTTTTCACTTTGACCACAGATACATTTATGTAATGTAATACTGTACTTAAAGCAAAATAAAACTCTTTTAAAGGCTGAGCAGCACATAGTGGTACAAACCTGAGTCCATATGAAGTGCTTTTTTGTCTTTGGAAAAATTAAGAATAAGATTTATACCTTTAGGTATCAATCTTCAAGTAATTACTTGGAAATATTTACCATGATTTTTAAATTTAAAAATTACATTTTTTACTTGAAAATTTGTGACTTGTCTTTTTAACATCAGTGAGAATATTTTTCTTAGTTTATTTAAGATAATTTGGAATAGTTTTATTATAAAATACACACAACATAAACCCTAACCATTTGGAGCATTTTGAGTATACAGTAGAGTGCCATTCATGCTGTGTTACAGCCATCACCACCATTTATCTCTGGCACTTGCTCTTCTTCCTGAACAGAAACTGTATCTATCAAACAGCAAGTCCCCAGTGTCATCTTTGCTGACTCTGGAATGCCATTATGTTTCTGTTTCTATCAGTTAGACTACTCTGTAGTTCTCCTCTTATAAGTGGATTCTTCCAAAGTATTTTTCTGTTGTGAATTACTTATTTGAGTATTGTAGCTTCAGGGATCACCTATATTGCACTATGCTGCAGAATGTTTTTTTATAGTTAAGGCTGAATAATATCCCAGTGTATATCAATATTATATTTTCCTTATAAATTCTTATGGTTACAGATACTGGGTTGTTTCTAGCTTTGACAATTGTAAATCATGGTATCATGTAAATCATGGTAAAGACTGCTTACTTACATGAAGTGAGTTTGGTTTGTGTATGTGTATATTTTCTATATCATATGATTATATTTGTGTTTTTTTTTCAATTTTTTGTTTTAAAGAGATTAAGACAAAAGAGGACATAACAAAGCAGATCAGATCAGAATAATGCAAGTAACACAGCATTTTGCCACAAGACAACACTTAATTAACAGTAACTACCATAATCTCTTTCTTTGAAACAGCTGAGCATAGCTTCATATACAATAGTATCAAACATAACAAAACAATCATATAAAACCATTCAAGAGAATGAGAAAATTACAGGGCTTTCAGAACCAAATAGCAGAGAATGAACAATGGCCACTATATTATCTCATTTTACATAGAAAATTTGTTTATACTATCACACATAATAATATCCAATAAGATATAACATGATAGAACCAAACGAAACAGAAAAACAAAAACATAGTACAACTTCAGAGTAAGATGATACTAAATCAGCACTGGCTATTTTAATGTCTTGTTTTCTTTAAAATAGCTGTTTATACTATTGCAGATAATAAAATCAAACAAACTAAGTAAGAACCATTCCAACGAATGAATGCAGACATTATAAGGCTTCAGAGCAATGTAATGGGGAATCATGATTACTATAAACTCTTATGTACTCTTACCATTTCTTACACTAGGGAGATTATACAGTATTTATACATGTGAGTTTGATTTATTTCACTTATGAGTATAGTTTCAAGTTGTGTTCATTTATTTATACATATATCAATGTGATTGTTCTTAATAGCTGAGTAGTACTCCATTGTGTAAAAATACCACCGCTTTTTTTTTTTTATCTATTCCTCAGTTGATAGACACTTAGGTTGTTTCCAAGATCTGGCGTTTACAAATTGTGCTGCTACAAACATGAGTACACATGTATCACTGTGGTATGATGTTTTCAGTTCTTCTGGGAATATGTCTAGAAGTGGAATAGCTGGACCAAATGGGACTTCCAGTCCCAGCCTTTTGAGGAATCCCCAGACTGACCTCCACAATGGTTGCACCAGTCTACACTCCCACCAAAAGCGCAGAAGTATTCCTTTTTTCCCGCAGCCTCTCCAGCATTTGTTGTTGGTAGTTTTCTTGATCCTGGCCATTCTTTCAAGAGTGAGATGAATCTTAGTGTGGTTTTAATTTGCATTTCTCTAATGACTAATGATGATGAACATGTTTTCATGTATTTATTTGCCATTCGTATTTCTTCATGTGAGAACTGTGTATTCATCTCAGATGCCCATTTTTGGATTGGGTCTTTGAATTTCAGGGATCTGATTTTTTTTTTTTTTTGTCTTTTTCCTTTTTATCGGTACCAGGGATCAAACTCATGACTGCCTGCTTTCAAGGCAGGTGCTTATGCCACTGAGCTAAACCCCCAGCCCAGGGATCTGATTTTTTAAAAAATTCTTTATATGCTTTAGACAGAAGTCCTTTGTCTGAGGGACAGTTCACTAAGATTTTTTCCCAATTTGTGGGTTTTCTTTTCACTATGCTGGAGATTTCTTTTGACATGCAGAAACTTTTTAATAAGATCCCAGCTATTGATTCTGCGAATTATTTCCCATATGTTTTGATTCCTCTTCATGAATTCTCTACCCTGTGTCTTCAGGATTTTTACCTATTTTGTCTTCCAACAGATTTAGTATTTCTGTTTTAGTATTCAGATCTTTGATCCACTTAGATTTTAATTTAATATATGGTGATAGCCATGAGTCTAGTATTAGTTTTCAGCATGTGGACAGCTAGTTTTTCCAGCACCGTTTATTAAAGAAACTGTTGTTCTTCCAGTGAACGTGTTTGGTCCCTTTATCAAAGATAAGGTGGTTGAGTATGTTTGTAGTTGTGGATGTATCTTCTAATCTATTATTTAAAATTTTATTTAAAGAAAGACTAAACAAAACAGAAAATGGGTGGAAATAATACATACGTTCAGAGAAAAAATAAACAGTAAGAAATCACTAGTTAATGTTTACATACTGTCCTTTTACAAATAGTTGTTCAAGATACAAAAGTGGAACATATAAAGTGGGAATTCAAACAGCGAGACTGAAAACAGTTCTGTTCAACTATGCAACAAAAACTTAGTAATATGGTTGTCAATCCTATACATGTAAACTTACATGTAGTTATCCATATCTTCATTTACGTTGGAAGTAAACAAAATAACCAAGCTAAAGTCATTCTGAACAAAAAATAATCGTATAGCTAGATTTCACATCATGACACTCCAGGATCAGCACTGGTTAGTGCAGTGTCTTTTTAAAAAAATTTTATTTAAAGAAAGACTAAACAAAACAGAAAATGGGTAGAAACAATACATACTTTCAAAGAAAAACAGTAAGAAATCACTAGTTGATTACAGATTGTCTTCTAACAAATAGTTATTCAAGATACTAAAGTGGAGCATATAAATGGGAATTCAAACAGTGAGACTGCAACCAGTTCTGTTCAATTAGCCAACAAAAACTAAAAAATATGGTTATCAATCCTATATACTTAAACATACATGCAGTTATCCATATCTTCAATTATGTTGAGATTGAACATACCCAAGCAGTCTAATATCACTCAGAACAAAGAATAATACTATTGCTGGGTGTCACATTATGACACTCCAGGATCAGCTCTGGGTACTTTAGTGTCTCTTTTTCTTCAAAGTATCTGTTCATTTCATCATGTGTCATAAGATCAGTTCTCATAAACTGTTATAGATTCTACACATGCATGAGTCTTAACATGTATTTCTATCCTTTCTATATTAGAGGGAGAATCAAAACAAAGCAAGACAAAATAAAACATATTCCTATAAACACGTGAAATGAAAAAGACATATAAGACTGATGTACAAGCAGTTCAAGTACAAGTGGAAATTGCATAGGAAATTGTGCAACATACTCTGTCTTGTGGCACAGTTTTAGGTAGAAAACTCTGATGAGCACTAAGGAGAAGTGGCTGTCTTATAGATAAAGTAAAAACCCGTTCCATATCTATGGGTGTGCTATTTTCCCACATTCTCAAAAATGTATGATCTCTAGGACTATGACCAAGAAAAGCCTGCAGAATATTTGGACAGATGAATGGCAGCTGCAACCTGAGAAACAGGATAAGAATTTCATTCTTTTAGAATTAAAAGGATGGTAAGGTCACAAATAATCTAACTTCTGGATCTTGTTAATTGTAGTTTAAGTGTTTGAAGCCTGGAATGGGAAAAGGAACATAATCTTCTTGTTTTAATAAATGTTAATATACTTGTATCTTTATCATCTCACACTTCTCTTCTGACGTGACCTAATTTGTAGAATACAGGCTACTCGGCAACACCAATAATTTGTAACTTGGGAAATAAAATAAGGACCAGAAACATGTTGTAAGAAAATTTGCCAGTAGTTGCTTAGTAATAATATGAGGTTCCCCTCTCTGAAATGAGGTGTTGAGTATAGAAACTTATTTCCTTTTAAAACATAGCATTTTTAAATTTCTCAAAGTATAAAAGTAACATATCAATAGTAACTCTATTTGATTAACAAAGAAGACAGAAAAAACAATATATTTTAGAAGAGTATAAAGTAAAATAATTATAAATGTTCTATGTGTAGTAATTAAAAATAGTGTAAATCTCTGGGTAACGTTCTGTGTGTAAGGTGCATAAGGATACAGCTAGTCAGTGATGATCATTGAATCCCGATGAACAAATGCAAAATTAAAATTAATTGATGTTTCCTTTGAAAATATTGACTAATTTTATGAGTAGGAAACTATACAACTATATATATAAAGAAGAAAATATGCCATTGCAGTAGAGATAACAATAATCCTCTAATCTGAGTAGGACAGTTAGAGCTGGAAGTTTCTTTTGAAGCTACAAAAATACCTTACTAATAGCCCCAATTTGCTTCCTACCCCAACCTGAGACCTCACCTGCTCATTGATTCTGTATCTGTGAGTACAGAGGCACTTACCAGATGGCCGTAGTGGGAAAGGACTCCACAACACAAACCTGAGAAGAACCTGCACAAGTTTGAGGAAAATAATTGTTAAGTCCTCTCTGCAAGCTGTTAGAATTAGTGTATGTAGAAAAGAGACAAGATCCTCCTGGACGGGCTGCAATGCAAAGTCCCCGTGGAGTAATTTCTGTGTCTAAACCCTACTTTACTCTCTGTGGGATAATGGTAATCTAGGGAAAGCTGTGCTCAAAACTTTTCTCTTAACTTTCATTGACACATCTGAACAGTGGAATCCCAAGTGTTCCACCATGTAAAGAATCCCAAGCGATCACATTTTGATTTCAAGATCGAACTAGTCCAAAATAATTTCTTACTATGTAATTACCCTTCTCTGGGCCAAGACAAGTCTTTGAACTTTCTGTTATTTTCCAGTGGCTGTGATGGGCTCTCTCCTAGATCTGTTACCACGTGATTTCTGGGTACTGGTTTCATATGCCGTAATTTCAAACTCATAGTTCCAAAATGCAAACTGTGAGTGAAATTTGAAAGTGAATTTTTATAACAAAAAAGTACAGGCAGAGCTGAATGTGGGGCTGAAGGATACAAAGACATTGAATTTAACTGAGACTGAGGCAGATCCTGAACTGGATGCCACTCTATGAAGACAATGAATGACCAGCCTTTTTTCTCTAGAGTGAAGACCAGTAATGATGGGTATTTTCTCTGAAAGAAAGTATATAAAACTATGCTTCAGACTCTTCTGTAGTTTATACAATATTAATAGTATATACTAACTACTGTGATAAATTAGAAGCTTATAAAGTACAAAGTTTTAGACAAATTTTGTGATATTCCAATTAGATTTGTTCTATAACTATTCCATACTCTGCAGAACTACTGTGCCATAAAAAGATGAAGAATAAATATTGTGAAAATTTAAGGGACTAGAGAAATAATACTTATGAATACAATTCAGGATCTTTGACAGACTACTTGGAGAGATAAAGGATATTCAATTTTAAATTAGTGATATTTGAGTAGGGTTGTCATTTTGTTTATACTATTGCACCAATGTTGTCCTATTTGTGATCATCTTATTATAATGATATAAATTGTTAAAACTAGTAGAAATAGTGAGAAAAATGTGAGTCTTTTGGAAGGCTTTCTATAAATTCTAGAATTACTTTGTCATGAAGAATAAAAAACCGTAAAGAAACAACAAAAAAAAAAAAATTAGAGTCCCCAAGTAATCGTATGCTACTCGGTTGTTACTACTGCTGAATAGACAGATGCCTCAAGTGGCTCCAGAATGGCTCCCAGTGATCTCTACTAGCATTTACATATTGTGGAGTCCTCACCCTTGAGTGTTGGCTGAATTGAGTGACTTTCTTTAATTAAACAGCATAGAGTAAAAGTGATGGGCTGTCATTTCTGATGTTTAATTAGGAAAGATTTTGACTGTGATCTTATGATATTCTGTCTGTGGTTCTTACACGCTTGCTCTGACAGACAAGGGCACTGACTGAGGAACCAAGCATGACCTCTAATGAATAACCTGCAAAGAATGAAGAATTTGGTCAGCAGCTTGCAAAGAATGAAATAATGAAACAAACTCTGACTAAACTGCAGTAGGAAGGGGATCCTGACCCAGCAGGACCTAAAGATGACTGAAGCACCAGTAAATGCAGCAATGTTTTCATTCAAGCTTGTCTTTAGAGACAGGGATTTTGGATTATCAGGAACCATCACTCTTCAACACTGCAACACTGAGGTTTTCATGGGAATGAAGTGCTAGACTAGTAGTGACTGCTTGCACTGTTGAACTAATACAGAACAAATCTTAATTAGATTGGTCATGTTTTCAAAAATTTAAAAGTACAATTATGAGTTAAAAAAAGGAATCAAAAGAAAATGCTCATGTGGAAGATTAGTATCACCTTGGTACTGTTGTACTTAGAGTGAATCATAATTCCCATTTTAATGAATAAATATAATTATTTCCCTTTCCAAAAAAGTATCTTTTGCTGATTTTATTTTCTTTGTGAAGATTGAGATCTGGATCATCAGGCAGTGGGTTTTTTTTGTTTGTTTGTTTGTTTGTTTTTTGTTTTTTGGCTTTTGGTTTTTTTGTTTGTTTGTTTGTTTTGCAGAATTTCCATACAGTTTTCTGTAATTTTTTAAATTAGTAATGTCCTTTTAACTGTTCATCAGAGTTCCCTTTCTCCATATTATCATAAGCACATGTTATTTTTTGTTTTTTGATTATAGCTGCTCTGCCTGGGATGAGATGATATCTCATTTTGGTTTTTCTTTGCTTTTCTCTGATACTTAGGTATATTGATCATGAGATCGTTAGATGATGACTTTTCATCAGTTTGCAGTTTTTTGTGAGAAAGGCTATTTTATTGAATATGAAAATAGTAACTTCTATTTTGATTTCCATTTGTATAGATAATCATTTTCTTTCCCTTTATTTGCAACCTGTATGATCTTTATAGATGAAATAAATTTCTTGTAGGCAAAATATTCTTGGGTCTTATTTTTTAATCTACTCAACCAGTCTAAATCTTTTAATTAGTGGAAATTAATCCATTTATCCTCATGGATTTTATTGATGTGTAAAGATTCACTTCTGTCATTTGTTAATATTTTTCTTATTTTGGCATATTGTTTGTTCCTTTCTTTCTCTTAAGTGTTTTTGTGGTTTAGTGGTCTTCTGCATTGGCAAGATTTCATTGCTATTTTATTGCTTTTGTGTCACTTATTTACTAGTGAGTTTTATATTTTCAGTTTATCTTCATAACATTAGTTTTCTTCTTGTCATATTTTTTGATGTAAGGCATCCTGAAGAATTTCCTATAGGGCAAGTCTGTGTCCTAAAATGACTTTTTAATCCATTATTTTTAAAATCCAATTTGCAATATTTTGTTGAGGAGTTGTGTTTTTATTCAGTAGAATCACTGATCTATAATTTTCATTTCTTATAATTTTTAAAAATCTTATTTTATATTAGAATAATTCTGCTTGTAGAATTCTGCCTAAAAAAATTAGTTATAAAGTACCTTCTTGCCAGATGTGGTGGCGCACGCCTATAATCCCAGCACTTGGGAGGCTGAGGCAGGAGGGTCATTGCAAGTTCAAGACCAGCCTGGGCTACAAAGCGAGCTCAAAGCCAACCTGAGATGCATAGTGAGACCCTGTCTCAAAAAGACAAAAAAATAATAATAATAAATATAAAGTACTTTTCCGTTTCTTTCTGGAAGAGATTGTAAAAAGCTGATGTCTTTTTTACATAAATGTTTAATATATTCCATCAGTAAAACCTCGCAGAACTAATCATCTACTTTTATTATGTATCATTTTTACTGATTTTTTATTTAGTAGATGTAGGATAATTCACACTATCTCTTGCTCCATGTTTGAGTTTTAGAACTTTATGTTTTTCAAGATTTAATCCATTTCATCTTATTTATGAGATTTATAATCTTAGCGATAGTAATTGTGTTTCTTTTTCATTCTTTTAATAATTATGATGAAAAAAGTGATGACCCTCATAATCATGATGTATAAACTTCTTGCTGATTTGCTGCATTCTGTTTCAGGATTTTTATTATGGAAAAGAAAAGAGAATGTATATATATATATACATATATATATATATGTATATGTGTAGGTACATATATATATACATATATATGTATATATGTAGGTACATATATACCTACAATATACCTACAATACCTACAATATAGATAAGAGAGTAATTTAGGTAGTATCCTATACCTACAATATAGTTAAGAGAGTAATATAGGTAGTATCCCTTCAATGGAAAGAAAGATTGATGTTAATATTGTTTGGACAATATTTCATGTCTATGTCTTATACTCTGTGTAACTACTATGAAGATAAAGATATGCAATCTATTAATTAATGTTACTGTCCCATTAATCTAGTATGAAACTTTTATTTCTATTTTTCTATTTATTTATATTTATCTTTTAAATATTTACATTTAATTTATAAATGATTCCACTTTCATTCATGTATTGCCACAAGACAAAGTAATGTCTACTGTTTTCATTTTGGATGCAAATCTTTTTAATGATACCTCTTAAAATGGAGAGAAATGTACAATCTCGGACACCTTAAATGAAAGAAATTTTGTTGAGCTTTCCTGACTTTTACCAACATAGGATGGAAAATCAGTGAGACTTTTGAAAGTAAATTTTCTGACTGACAATAGAAAGTCAGATAGTGAGAATATACAGTTCACCTATTTTTCTTCTAGTGGCAAACGGTATGCAAACGTTGAACATTTCTCTTTGCACCTGGAAATAAAGCCCAGGTGTACAAGGTCCGGGTGCTGAGGCTGCTGGATCATGTCATCTCATTTCCTGTTTTCCACTCTCCTATCCATCTCAAGACAACTGCTAGGGAATGAAGAAAATGGAAAACCAAAAAGTAAAGGCCCACGGGCTCCCATTTACATCTCGCTGGCCAGAACATAGTGAGAGTTCCACTACCTTCACACTGTTTGAGGAAACAGTTTCCTTTTTTTCTTTTTTCCTTTTCTTTTTCCTTCTTTTCTTTCTTTCTTTCTCTTTCTCTCTCTTTCTTTCTTTTTCTTTGAAGAAATAGCTTCTTAAAAAACAGAAGAAAGCACTGTCTTCAGAGATTACTTCATCAGAGCGTAGTCTACAGTAATAACAGACCCTTACTGACAGATGTTAGTTTGAGCTGTCAAGTATGTACCGTTTGGAACTTGGACTTCTTCCATGAAAATATGTCAAGAAACTTAAGAGAAATGTTTTTGAGCACGGCATTCTCAGTCTGTTATCCCATAGAGATAAAGTATAATTAAGGTACAGAAAATATTCCATTGGGCACTTGATGTTTCTGTCCTCTGAGAAAGAGCCTGTCATTTTTATGCAGACACTAGAAATACAGGCCTGCAGAAAGGATTTAAATATCCTTTCTGTAAAATTGTGCAGGTTCTTCTCAGGTATAGTGAGTCCTTCCACAAAGTGTCCATCTGGTAAGTGTCTCTATATCCACAGATATAGAATCAATTAGCAGATGAGGTTTAGGCAGCCTGTGAGAGAAAAATATTGGCTCTATTGAGAAGGTATTTTGTTGCTTTAGAGGAAACTTCCAGCTGTAATGGTGCTATTGAGTCAAGAAAGTTATTTTGTGTATAGTGTACTGATAAATTTCGTTCTCTACATATACAGTTGTTTAATTTCTGAGTCATAAAATGAGCCAATTTTTTGTAAGGAAATATCAATTTATTTTAACTTTGCATTTGTTCATCTCAATTCAGTGAAATTCACTGACTAGCTGTATCAATATTCAGGATACATACAGAATGTTTCCTAGAGATTTTATACACTTCTTATTCCTAACAATAAGGGAAATGATAATTTTGAACTTTATACTGTTATTCAATATACTAATGTTTTTTCTGTCACCTTCAGAAAATATAATTGCTATTGATGTAAGTTACTTTTATGTTTTTCAGAATTCAAAAAGCAGTTACAGAATATTTAGAATGAAATAAAATTCTACTTAAACATTTAATCTCAGTGAGAGCAACCTCACATTGTAACAAAACACCTACTGGCAAATTTTCTTCCAGCTTATTTTCTGTTCTTACTTAATTTCACAATTGTAAACTAATGGTTTTTACTTTCATCCTGTGTTCTGCCAAGTGGGTCATATCTGATGTGAGAAATGAGATGATAAAGCTGCTATTTGCTATTTGCTATTAAAAGTTTTAATAATAAGATTATGTTTCTTTCCCAATTTTAGGCTCTCACAGAACTAAGAGTACAATTGTCAGTATCTGTGCAGATAAAGTATGTGTGTTCATTAATACTTTCTCTTCGTGTTACTACTTCTAAAATATACCTTCCCATGCATTTACTAACAGATATTCTTGAAACTCATTTTGTTTAGAAGTATCTGGGCAGCTGAATTGCATCTTTCCCTGGCTTCAGTGATTAAAATTCAGTCTACTCACAAAGTATATCCTTTTTTGTACTTTATACTCAGACTGTGTCTTTTAATGCACTTAACATGAACAGACAATTACTATCCTGACTACATTCCTTGGGACTAAGTTACAAAGAATATGGTGAGGGAAAAAAATCAAGATGTTTGTCAGGAATTAGTCTTGACTTATTTCATTGATGGGTTAATCAGAATATCAGATTCTCCTGCAGGTTCATTTACGTTTCCTAGTAATGACAACTCAGTATCTAAGCAGAAGCACCTCTGGGCTTCCTCTCTTTATTTTAAAAGATCACTATGCTTTCCTGATAATTTATTTTGAATATTGGTGATGTAAATATTATAGCTGCAGGTGTGAAACAAGAGCTGAACTTACATCCTTTTAATTTACTAAACAGAAAAAAGAAAAAATTTTACCATGTTTCTCAGATATAGAGGTTCACTTCACTTACCCGAATACTCTCCAGGTTTTTCTTGTTCATAGTCCTGGAGAGCATACATTTTGGAGCAACCGTGCAAGGAGCTCCCAGCATGAGTATGGTGCTATTTTCAGCTTCATTCACAAATTGGCCACTTCTCCCTAGTGCTTTGTATAGTTTTCCATTCAAAATTGTACTACAGGACACAGTGTACTTCACACTTTCCCATCAGTTTCAAACCCACTTGCCTGAGACACAATCCTTTTCATTCCCCAGACTGTCCGGCACTCTACATCAAAAGCTGGAAATAAATTGTGTTATTTTTTACATCAGTTCAGTGCTAAGTGATGGAAATAGTTACCTTGTGGATCACAAGACAAAACAAATTAAACCTTTTATCCTTCACCCTGAAAAGAGTCCACCCACTGGCCACAAGCACCCCATAAAAGTGGGCTCTACATAGGCATTTTTTTCCTTCCTCTCCACTCTCCACATTCATCCAAACCACAAGATCCTGAGCACTGGCCTGAACATTAGTTCATAGTTAGGAAGCCAATTTGGTAATACTCTGTGTCACAAGATTGTGCCTCATTAGGTGAAATACAGGATGATACAGAGTTCAAGGTAATTGTTTCCTTAGTCCACATAATAAAAATTCTTGACTGTTATCTTTTCCTTGAAAAGACGCCAGCCTCCACTATCACCTCTAATAAGTGAGTATTTAGATTTCTCCTTGAGAATTTATGCTCCATGTGTTTGTTTGCCTTCTCATTTCCCACTTAGCTTTTCCTCTTTCCTTCAACATGGCCCCTCTGCATGGGACTTACTTCAGACATCATGTTATATTTCACTCCTTATGTACAAAAAGTCAAGCGCCCCTGAAGGAGGCCTTTTCCAGTTTGCTAGGTTAGTCCATCCAAGTCCCATCTCAGCATACTCCCTCCTAAAAGCCATATTTCTGCCAAGTAAAGAACATCTGTTTTGTCTCCTGCTCTCTCAGGCCAATGATGGTGATCTTTTCAGAGCTTTCAATGATAATAACAGCCCACTTTGACACATATGCTATAGGTTTGCTATCAGTGTCCTAGATGATAGTGTTGAGCATGATGAGACATGGATAGTAAAAGTCATGCTACAGGATCTCCTTGAACTTACTTTTTTTTTCTTTTTCTTGAACTTATTTTTATGAGGCATTTACATTCACCAGAACACTACCTGTTTAAAAGATGCATTAGCCCAGAAAGACCTATATAACTTTCTTTGTGGAACTTACTATGTAATATGTAAATAATTTAAACTATATGCATTTGTTTGTATGTTTTATATAGCTGAATATGAGACAATAGTTAGTAGGATGATTAGAGGAATATTTTCTGTGATGTCTCTAGGCACAGCTTTGAGGAAGGTAGGTTAGTGCGTATGATTATATGAAATCTTCTCATTCTCCTTGAAGTATATACTGCCTAAAGGAAGCTATTTTTTTCTGTTTCTCCTAAGGAACCTTATTTTCAGGAAGATAAGGTTTCCCTGTAGTTTAAAATTAATGATCTACTGAAGCCGTTATTTACTTAGTATTGTTACGCATTAATAGCATCTTATACTCTTGACTTTACTAAAGCACCTAGGTTTGCAGAATTTCACTATTTGAAGTCATGCTGAAAATTTTATAGTACAGTACCTAGATATAGATATGACCAAAACATGTGACTTGGACAGTTTATACTGCTGTGTGTTTATAAGACTCACATATTGCAATTGAATTAAACAAAATGAACTCAAAACTTGTATTTTACAGAAATAACATGAAAAAATAATTTTTGACTAATTCTTCAGTGTTCGTTCTTAAATGATAATATACCTATTTATAGTTATTATTTAAAAATTTATTAGTGTATGTTTTATGCTATATGAAATAAATACCCAAAAACCGACATTACTGTTACAAGTTCACAAAAGTCATAGAATAATATTTAGGGCTGCAGGTTAGTGATCATGTGTGTTACAAAAAGTTGCAGACAAGTAGAACGTTGATTAATAATTTACTGTTTTCTTCTGATATTATTATGAGACAAACCAAAACATTTTGACTGTATTAAAATAAAAAATTCTTTTACTGATCATTACTTTGCTAAAATTGAACTTATATCCTTTTCTTTTTCTCTCTTCATTGACTTGTATACATTGAAGCTAAGAAGGAAAACAAGCCCATATATTATTCAAAAATTCATGAGGAAGAGAAATACTTACTTAACAAAGATTGCATTAGTGTCCAGAATACAGTCACTTAATCACATGAAATTTAACTGTTCTCATAACGGTATAGAAGTTTTTCCAGAAGAGCTATTTTTTCAAATGTTTTAAGCACTATTTTCCTCATCTTTGAATGTTTAAATGCTATCACATTTTTATTGATTTTTAACATTGCTGCTTCCCCTTAGCTTCTTACATTACAGAATCACATGGTTTAATAGCTTTAATATAATTAAGCCTTACATCTTTGACTTTCAGATTATAATACTTTTTTATTATATGACTGGAAAGATTTTTATAATACTAAGTAAAATTCATGTGTGAAAATTGAATTAAAGTAATAAAGCATATTTCAGAAGAATTATCCAGCCAGTGCATCACTTTTAAAATTTTCTTGGATCGGTTTTAGGCTTGAGAATAGTAAATCTGGAGAAGTGTCGCTGCTTATGTGAAGGAGAAATGAAAGCTCAGAGTCCTACATAATCTATCTTTCAGGATTACTTTGGGTACTCATCTTTTAATTAAAATTTTAAAATAGAATAAACATAATGCATTTTTGTTCATGATTATATTTATTGCTTTTATTTGAAATTCCTGAATAGAAAAATATTGAACTATACTCTTGCTAATATTTGAACTCATCTGACATAGGCTATTCTATCATGATAATAAAAATGTGTCAAATGTATAATTACTGTGGAGAATTCAAACAAAAGTCCTAAAATTCCATCAGAGTTATCTGGAGAAGTATTACTCAAATTTTGTACTATTCTGGGAATTTTTGTATTTCTTTGTTCCAGGTAAGAACCTAGCTCATCAATTACAGAAGGAATTGCAAAAAAATCTACCCAGTAACATATATGAATAACTGCAGGCTGATAGCGAACCTTTTGGGAAACATCATCATATGCCAGAATGCTTCCACATTTGGTACATATACTTAAGTTCCAGTCATGCATAAAACATCCAAGATATAGGTAGTCTTATTGTATATACCAGATGATTAAATTTCAGACTCAGAGTGAAAAAAAAAGAACATAGTTATAAAATCAACAAGTCTGACTGCAGAGTTAATACTTACCAACCTTTGTTCTGTCCATATGTTAAGAATACTTGGATTGGCAAAAAACAAGAATAAATATAACACTGAAATAAAGCAACTCTGGGTACGACCAACCTGTGGGAGGGTCAATACAAAAGCCTTGCAGTGACTTGCATGATCTAGGCATGACGCGAAATGTTGAGACAGAGAGAGTTGAATGGCTTTCAGACGCTGTGAGGGAGAAGTGAGATTTTAAGTGGAATAGGGATGCACCAAGAAAAATGTACTCATTTTTGTGATGACATCAGTGTCAGCTGATATTGATGAAGGAGTTTCTACCTGTAATAAAGTATTTTTGCTTTTCTCTTCAGACATTCATTGTATGCATCTTTCCATGTAAAATGAATGTGAACAAGGAATTGTCCAATAATATTAACATCAGAATCACATTTTATTTTCAGTTTATGATTGGGGTCTCAGGCAATGCCATCCTTCTTCTCTTCCACATCGTTGTGTTTGTTGTAGGGCACAGGCCCAGACTCACTGACCTGCCTATTGGCCTCTTGGCCCTAAACCACCTAATGACAATGCTAACCACAGGATTCATAACTGAAGACATTTTTACCTCTCAAGGGGGGTTTTGGAATGATATTACATGTCAATCAGTTATCTACTTGAACAGGTCGATGAGGGGGCTCTCCATGTGTATCACCTGCCATCTGAGTGTCCTTCAGGCTATCACGCTCAGCCCCAGAAGCTCTTGTTTGGCAAAGTTAAAACACCAATCCTCATGTCACAGCCTGTGTTCCCTTCTTTTATTTTGGCTGTTATATATATCCATTAGCAGTCACCTTTTTATCTCCATCGCTGCTAGTACCAATTTAACTTCAGAAAATATTTTGTATGTCAGTAAGTCCTGTTCTCTTTTACCCATGAACTATTTACTCCGGCACATAGTTTTCATATTATTGACCATCAGAGATATGTTCTTTATAGGAATTGTGTCCCTCTCAGGTGGATACATAGTGATTCTCTTGTGCAGGCATAAGAAAAAGTCCCAGCATCTTCACAGGAACAAAGTTTCTCCAAAAGCATCCCCAGAACAAAGGGCCACTCGGACCATTCTGCTGCTTATGTGTCTCTTTGTAGTTATCACCAGTTTGGACATTATATCTTCCTCAAGAATTGTGTTGAATAATAATCCAGTAATATATTGTATTCAAATTTTTGTGGCCCATGGCTATGCCACAGTCAGTCCTTTAGTATTCATTACTACTGAAAAACGTATCATTAATATTTTGAGACTCATGTGTGGAAGAAAATAAATACGTGGTTATCAGTGATGGGTAAATATCCTCAAAATAAACAAATGTACTTGCTTCAGTGTACTGTTATGGTTTGTGTTCGGATGTCCCCCCAAACCTCATGCAATCATAGACCTTTTTTGAAGGTGGCTGAATGTAGAGTGTGCGATTGATTTGTAGTGCAGTACTGGGACTAAGGCTGCTGGGATTAAGGGTTGATGATTTCTGAATCATTCCACTGATTGTATTGGCACCATCCTGATCCTGGTAGACTGGAGAAAATGTTAGAGAAAGAAAGTTGCTTTCTCTCTCTCTCTCTCTCTCTCTTTCTCTCTCTCTCTCTCTCGCTCTCTCTCTCTCCTCCCTCCCTTATTGCCTTGCTATTTTCAGCTGCCATGAACTGTTGTACTCTTACCATGTGCAACCCTGTCTTGGAGCCAGATGATCAGGGACTAAAAACTCTACCAACTGAGCTAAAAAAAATCTTTTACCCTTTAATTTTGGGTGTTGTGTATTTTGTCTCAGCAACAAGAGAAAAGTAGCTAAGACATATACCTAATCACAGAATGTAAGTAATGCTCTTTGGTTTAAATGAACACATGGAGTTCTTTGTGTTATACTTATGTATGGCAAGTACATAACAGAAAATTAGACCACATGCCTCTCTGAGATATAACATGGGTTTCATATTTTTCACTGGATCAATAAAATGAAACCTGTGAGATGGGTCTCATTTTCATGGCCTCAGTTAACCTACATTATTTACCAATATGAGAAAACTTAGGTCATTCTTTAATGTTAATTGCCTTATTTATTTGTAATTTGTCAAACTAGAAATGTAACTGTGTATTAACAAATATAATCATATGATTAGAAAATACACACACCAAAATAACTTCATACAAGGAACTATTCCTTAGTATACCCATGTTCATAATACCATGTTTTGCAAGTGTCAAACCTAGAAACAACCCAGTGTCTATAATCATAAGAATGTATAAGCAAAATGTAACTCTGAAACACACTGGAATACTGTTTAACCTTAACTATGAAAGAACATTCTGGCATGTAGTACTATATAGATGATCCCTGAAGCTACAATATTGAAATAAGTAATTAAGAACAGAAAAAATTTTGGAAGAATCCTTTTATAAGAGATAAATTTACAAGTAGTCCAAATGATAGAGATAGAAAATAGAATGATATTCCAGACAGTCAGCGAAGAGGACACTGGGGAGTTCTTGTTTGATGGACACAGTTTCCGTTCAGGAAAAAGAGAAAGTGCTAGAGATATACAATGATGATGGTTGTAACACAGTATGAATGGCACTCTACTCTACACTCAAGAATGCTCCAAATGGTTGGTGTTTATGCTGTGTGTATTTTATCATAATAAAATGTTTTCAGTTATTAATTGTGGAAAATATTGTTCCTAAAATTTGAAAGTCAAGTGACACATTTTCAACTGTCAAAATGTAATTTTTCAAGTTTAAAAAATACAATAAAAATTTCCAAATAATTATTTGAAGGTTGATATCTAAAAGTATAAGTCTTATTCCTGATCTTTTAGAAGACCAAAAAAGCACTTCATATGGACTCAGGTTTTTACAATTGTGTGCTGCTCAGCCTTTAAGAAAGAGTTTTAGTTTTGCTTTAAGAAGCACCAGTATTATATTTCCTGGGTGCATGTTATGTTTGTGGTCCAAATTAAAAAATTCAGATGTTATACAAGACAAGTTAAATTACTTATTATAGTTATGAATTACTGCCATGAAAAGTATGTACATTTACTACTCTTTTTAAAAAATCAAATAAAAATACTACCTGGTATATCTTACATAGGTAATAGAACTATGTCATTCAATTTTTCAAATGAATAACTCAGGGAAACATTATAAAATTAAATATAAATTATATATTATCATTGAGTATTTCAGTGTTTATATTTTGATATTAGAATTTTTTGGAGTGTGACTTAAAAAAAGTGGGCGACAAGAGCAGGCAATTTAGATAAAAATTAAGTTACGTGTACTTTCTAAATTTTACATTCATCAAAATTCCCAATGACAAGTCTTATATAAACAAAATATGGATATTTAGCTAGCCGACATGACAGATATTATATGTGTTAAAATGTCAAGAATGTAGAAAACAATTAACAAATGTGTGAAAGACAGTCACTTCGAAATTATTCAGATGAAAAGATTTAGTTTAACATCACAAGTCATTAAGAAAATAAATTAGAAGAACAATTAGAGGCCACTATTCTGTCATTAGAATAGCATTATCAGTGACTATTAGTGGGACTGAAAAATGATACAACAATTTGGGAAAACAGTGTAATAATTTTTATCTTAACATGCAATTATCATTTATTAAAAAATAAAAGTGTTGAGGATGGAACTTAGTGCAAAATGTCTGGGTTCAAACCAGAATACAACAAAAAAAGACTATAGGGAATATAAAGAAAACATTAGAGCTGTCAAAATTGAGATGGGTTTATTTGCACCATCCTTACCAAAAATTAAAACCAAGAGCTTATAAAAGGCATATATCTATATATATGTCTTATATAAGGCATATTTATATACATATATATATATATATATATATATATATATGCTTGACTAAATTATCAGAAAAGATGATCAAAATCATAAGATGCTCATGCATCCATTTAAACTTAACTTAAGAGAACTACCATTAAAACATTCAGAGCTTAAGATGTTCCCATTAACAACACAAGGACAATACAAACCTGTGTATATAATGATAATCCAAAAAAAAAATAAAATAAATTAAGTATGTACAATGAATTACACTGGTCTTACTGTACTATTTGCTTGTGAAATATACAACTGACTTCATTGATGCAAGAAAACCAACTATTAAACTGGATCAACACACACTGCTCATAACACAGATTGCTATATGGACTTTAATTTAATTTACTTTCTTTTGAAGACATCAAACACTATATCATTCTTTCACTTAATACAAAAATATCTAAATATAGCTAAGCATTTAGTGCAATGAATTGTGTTTGACCCTCTAGGGTCACTAGATAAAAAATAATGAGGTACTTGTGCCTCACGAAACAAAATACTGCATTCATTCTTGATAATTCTTACAATGTATCATTAGCTTTACTCAAGTTAAGACCCACATTACTAGCAGAATGAAACTTAAGGTTGATCTTATTTACAGTTGGTGTACTTGCCTCCTGCTACATAAAGTTGTGTTTGATTTACATACTGTTGTTTGATTTACATACTGTTGAAACAGGGCTCCTTATGATTTCTTGCTCTTTGTACTGTTATAGAGGGTTTGGTTTCAATGTACATGTTGATGAGCTGCCTGAGAGTCATTACTAAAAGATGGGCATGATAAGATGATAAGAACATTTAGGCATCTGATGGTAGAGGTTATCATCCCTGAGAAAAACTAGGGATTTGACATCATGTCCCTGAAATGCCCCTTTAACATTACCAAGACTCTTGGCAAATCAAAGAGACATTTTAAGTACCATGACACAAGAAAATCTGAATCAGTGTATCTAAAGAACACTAGGAAAACTATTGTTATCTGTAAGAATTGCCTTGTTTCTATGTGCTAAGTCCGTCATTTCTTGGAATTTTGTTCATAAAATTACATAAAATCCAGAAACAAAAGCAAAAACAAAACAAAACAAACCCTTAGTGATGTCACTGCTATGTACCTTAATCTATAAAGTCTTTTGCTAACAAGTGATTCATATTAACAGGCTACCAAAAACCAGGTAAGTAACACTGTCAGGTATGTGTTCTGCATGGATTTTGCAAAGTATTATTCTTACTAAGTATGCAGCCCTATGGGATTTACCCTGCAGTCCTGTGGCTGTGTACTTCCTGCACACACACACACACACACACACACACACACACACACACACACACACCGTGGAATTTGCCAAGCCATGTACGTGGCCCCCTGTGAACCAACCAAGTAGTGCTTTTGAAACAATACCCACATCTTGTGGACCTTCTCTCACTAGTAAGCTGAAATTAACCCTTTACTTATCTTTTAATGCCTGTTGGTAAATCTTAGTCTTATTTCTCTCAATCTATATCCCGAATTTTCTTCAGTCTTTTGCAACCTACTCCACTGCTCCAAAACATCTGAACTTTGGACAAGGTGCCTTCTAACTTGTGAGAATACAAATATCTATTGTTTCAAGACACCTAATTTGTGTTGATTTGTTACAGTAGACCTGGGTGTCTAATGCAAGTGTTTTCCTTATGTATGATTTATCTTGGATATAATAAAATGATTCATTGATCAAAACTTTATTATATTTATAGTATTATAGGTTTTGTCTGCACAATTTTTGAGTGACTTGAGAATTTTAACTTCTGTCAATGTAATTGGTCAGTTTGCTGGGGTTTCTTTCTTTTTTCTTTTTTTGATATCAGAATCAAACTCAGACCCTTGCACTTACCAGGCAAGTGCTATCGCTGAGCTACATCCATGGCCCTGTCACTTTGAGTTAATTCATACAAATTCACTCAGGAAGATTTTTCTACTACAAAACAAAGAGGTAACTTTAGTGAGGACCTTTCTGCATTTATTACATACTGAGAGGAATAATTCTTCTACAAATTTATTGATATGAAGTTTTTTGTAACAGAAAGTTGGTCTCAGTGGTTACTTTCTAACAAGCTTGCTTTTGCATGGGTTTAGGGGAAATTTTCCTTCATTATTATTTTCCACTGCATAATTTCTCTGATCTGTGTCAAAACAATTTTCAAATGTACTCAAATAGTAGGAGACAATTTTCTTGTAATACTTAGTTTTCTTTTTTTTTAATTTTTATTTTGAAGGTAGTAGAATACAACAGAACAAGGCAGAATAAAGCCAACTGAGACAGTGTAGTGCAATTGTACAGAACTTCACAGCAGGTTACTGGGATAACAGTAATAGATATCACAGCATTTTTTATTATTTTCACAATAGTTGTTCTTTCAATCATGTATATCTTAATAAAATGAAATACAGAACATTATAGAACTTACCAAAACAGAATATTGAATAGAGCAGTACCATTAATCAGAATAAAGCAAAACAGTAATAAAAATATTTGCCTTCAAAGAGATGGTAGAAGGAAATCCCCCTTATTAGCTATGGTCAACCTCCCAGGAGATGCTCAGATTCTGGTTCCCATTTGCTGGTGGGGGGCCAGAGAAAGCGGGTAGGGGAAGTGGGATGATTGACTCTCCATTCGTGCATCAGTAGGCTTACTATTGCTTAGCAGGGAGGCAGGCTGGTTGTTTTGTTTCCCAGCATCCTAAGTTCCAACATGGTGTGGATCTCTGGAGTCACTGGTGGTTCTAGGAAAGCTGTTTCCTGATTTTGCTATCCTCATTCCCTTTTTATGCAGTCAAGGTTTTAGTGAAGATGAATGGAGCTGAGGCTAAGTATTCCTCTGATTACTCAATAAATTATTGAAAAATCATTTTTGTGTGAATATTCATATAAACAACAAAGGAATAACTGTTCAGAAGTTGTGGTTGTGCATTTGATACCTATATTGTGGCTGATCTCCCAGTATGAGATATGTCTAAAGGGTACATGACCACTTCCCTAAGTGAACAAGTACCTGTCATAAGGCAATTGGGGCACAAATGAACCATTTAGAGAAGGTAGCATTTGTGTGATTTCAAATGCAGTTTTTCCTTATAAAGAAAGACACTGCATTAAAATTAAGAAGGAGGAGAACAAAATGAAAGAGGCAGTTTATCCAGAATAGTCATAAATCATAAGGAGTATCTCTCAGAATAGAAGAACAAAAAATAAATAGTTAAGGTTAATAGAAGGCAGAATAAGAATTCTGGAGAAAATCTAGTCCACAAAAGCAAAAAGAACACTAGTTACAATGGTCCAAATCTACTCTTTCAGAGTTCTAGCAATTAACCAAAAATTTTTGACAATCCAGAATATTTATTTATCTTGTAAGAAAGGCATATCTGGGGTTTCAAGCTTGACTTAACTTGGTTCCTTTATCCCTTTCTGCATGTTACTTTTGACAGTAAAGGTCCAAATTTCATGGTGAAATTTTGTGTTCTAGCAGGCACTACTGGAAACTCAGAATAGGAGTGAATTGTTTCAGAAAACTGGCAATAATATGTCCAGTTCGTCCTAAATTACCTAAGAAAACTTTTCCATTGTTTTATTTTCACTTCACCTAACTCATATTTCAGCCAGTGGGCCATTTATGCAAGATCATTTGTCAGAAACAGTCAGTGAGTGTGGCAAACATTCATGTTTCAATTCTGAGATGATGATCACCCATAGGGGGAAAAAAGCAAGCAAATCAGAAAGTATTTTTAAAAAAGAACCCGAGAAATGAATTGTTCACAGGAGTCCTTGATGGAAAATGTAGGTACGATGGAAAGAACTTCCATAGTGATAATCTTTGACCTGTGGCTGAATATAATGTTTGGTAGAGGTAGGAAATGACACCTAAATTAGGGGTGTGAACTTTCTCCCCAAGTATCCAGCATCAACACAAACAGCATCCCTCAGCAATCTAAAAGACTTAGTAATTCTATGCTTTAACACAATTTGTAATTAGTAGTTGGCTATAACAAGAGAAATAGATTTATGTGGCTAGAAATGAGAAAAATACATACTGGCAGTACAAACATTCCCACATTGTAGAGACTACTATTGTTAATTCTCTGGCTGAGTTTCCTCTCATTATCCTTAATCAGAAAAAGAATATAAAGTTGCTGTCTTTACATTTTTTCTTCCTATTATCCCATAACTCATTTGATTGTCTTTTTTTCCTACCCTCCAAAGACACTGGTTCCACGAAGAGCTTCAGTAAACTCCATTGTGACACATTCAATAATCATTTCTTGATTAGGCTCTTGCTTACTTTCTGAGTGGTCTTCAACACAAAAGGCTCAAAGAAATCATCTTTTCTCGAAAATACATACCATTTCTGCACCTTTTCATTTCCCCAACTGCTCTGGCTCCTTCATGCACTTCTTCCTAAGTGCATTTCTAAATACTAGTATGACACAGGCTCAAAGAAAAGCTCTCTCCATGATCTCTCTCTCTCTCTCTCTCTCTCTCTCTCTCTCTCTCTCTCTCTCTTCTGTCTCTCTCTCTCTCTCTGTCTCTCCCTCTGCTCCACAACTGATGATCTTGCCTCCTAAATGGCCATCTACTTCCCTATCCTTTCCTCAAGATGCAGATCTTTCCACTTGGATACATACTAAAGCATTTACCAATTCAAAACCAGAGTCACCTCAAGAAAGTTTAAATATTTTGTGACTCACATTTGTCCAGCAGACAGATGGTGATGGCTTATATGTAGATTACTCCACAAAAGTCTCATATGTTCAAAGATGAGGCTCTTTAAATATGATTGGATCGTGCAGGCACTGTATTCACCAGTGGGCTGATCCATTAAGGAGTGCAGTTAGGAATTAGGGTCTGACTGGAATAGGTGTGTGACTGGGGCATCCTTTAGAGGATATATCTCCATCCCTAGCATTCCTACCCCCAAACTTAGGAGCTGCCATGAGAAAAGCAGCTTTCCTCTGCCAGAGCTGTTGATCATGCTGCTTCAGTTTTGGAGCCAGCAAGTCACAGACTAAATCCCTTGAAAATAGTGAGCCAAATTAAACTTTACTTCCTTTAAATTATGAGTTTGGTGTTTTGCTCCAATAATGGTAAAGTGAATAATATAGTGTCTTTAATCCCATAGGTTGCACAAACTAAAAATTCAGGAAATGTCCTCAGTCCCTTACCCCTCATGTCTATCCAGCAGCAAGGCCTCCTTATTCTAAGGTCACAAATATGTACAAATCCTACCACTTTTATTACTCAAAACTGAATTTTGAAATTCTTAACTCATGTTTTATATACATTAATTCAATTACAATCTTGAGCTTGTTTTAAACCAAAAATATGTGAAAAGACTTCTCATGGTGCCCATGTACTCCTAAAACTGGAATGACATTTTTTTTGTGTCTTTTTCCTTTTTATCGGTACCGGGGATTGAACTCACGACTGCCTGCTTGCAAGACAGGCACTTATGCCACTGAGCTAAATCCCCAGCCCCCTGGAATGACATTTTTATTGTTTTTTAAACCTTTTATTGACTTCTTACCTTTTTACTGAAAAGTTTTCACATTCAGTTTCAAAGTCTAATAAAAACAAACACACACCTATAATTTCACATTTTCTTCTTCTCTTCTTCTTCTTCTTCTTCTTCTTCTTCTTCTTCTTCTTCTTCTTCTTCTTCTTCTTCTTCTTCTTCCTCTTCTTCTTCTTCTTTTTATGAGTCAGGGTCTCATTATGCAGTTCAAGCTGGCCTTGAACTCACTTTGTAGTCTCAAACTCATAATGACCCTCCTGCCTCAGCCTCCTGAGTGCTGGGATTTTCACCTTTTCTACAGTCAGTCACTTGGTATGCCCTTCTGATTCAGAGTCTCATGAGGTTGCAAGTAAGGTTTTTGCTAGTGCCGCAGTCATTTCTAGTCCTACTGTGTCAGAATCCCCTTCAGACTGTACCTCAGTCAATGTTTACTGGCATTATTTCATCCTTTTTTTCCTATATTTTCTTTTTAAGAGGATAAAGCGAAAAATAAAAAAGCAAATAACCATCAAAAACAGTAACAATAGCAAAATGACAACAACAACAGACAATAGTGATTTAGGATTTCAAAACAGGATGACAGGCATTTAACAATGATTGTTACATTGCTTATTGTTATCTTCAAAATAGTTGCTGGAGTCATTATTTCATCCTTTACAAGCTGTTGACTAGATCCTTCATTCTTTGTAGGCTGCTGATCAGAGGCCGTGCTTGGTCCCTTGTAGGCGGCCTCATCTGTGAGAGCAAGCAGATGAGGAGAGCCACAGAAAGAACCCCACAAGATCTAAGTTAATATCTTTCCTAAGTAAATATCAAAAATGACATCGCATCACTTTTACTTTACTCTCTTTAGTTGAAGGAAGAAAGTCAGTCGTATAGCTCACATTTAAGGGTGAGGACTCCACAATATGTGAATACCAGGAGGCAGAGATCATTGGGAGCCATTCTGGAGCCACACGAGGCATCTATCTACTCAGCTCTAGTAACACCCTGGGATCATTGTGATTACTTAGAGGCTCTTATTTATTTGTTTCTTTGTTTTATTCTACATCACAGAGTAATTTAAGACTTATACAAAAGCATTCAAATACAAAATACTTACATTTCACACCATTTCTACTACTTTTAACAATTTCTATCACAATAATACAAATGAATAGGACACTAACACTGGTAAAATACCACAAATGATAGCCCTATTCAAATATCATTATAATCTAATATCCTTTATCCATTACAGTATTTTGTTAAAAATCCTGCATTTTATTCATGAGTATTATTCCTTAGTTTCTAACAGTTCCACAATATTTCCTCTTCTTTTAATGACACAATAGTTCTGAACAGTACTGACCAGTTGTAACCCCCATCTCATAGGCTTTTCTGCCTAATGTGCTAATAAATTCTTTTGTCTTGGAAAAAACAACACAATTCTAAGTGAACCATATCAAAAGTTTCACATATAAAAATTTGTGAAATTGTATCTTGGTACCAAAAAAATGATACTGTAATGAATATTTTATTGATATGTAATTTTGAACTTTGGGGTGTATATCTTCAGTTTAGATTCTTAGAAGTAAGACTACTCTGCCAATAGGTTAGTCTGTGTAATTTTATCATATACTGTCAAATTTCCTCCCAGAAAGATACCATTTTGCATTCCCACCAGCAGTGGAAACATGTCCAGTGTCATGCATTGAAACTAAACCTTTTCTAATATGAGAAATATTATCTCAGTAATATTTTCATTTCCATTTACATAACAGTAAACCATCATTTTTCCTGTTTTAATAGCAGTTTGGTGGGTTTTTAAGATTGTTTCCTATTTCATCTTTGTTACCTTGTCATTTTTCTTTTGTAATATTTAATTGAAACACAAAAGAAGCCTTGTACATTTTAATTGGGTAACTTGCAATGTTTAATATATGTATATATTCAGTAATGTTTAAGTCAGGTTAAATATAATCATGTCTTCAAACATTTATAACTTTGTGGTAAAATCATTCAAAAGGCATTTGAAATGTATACTGTATTACTGTCACATAGTCATCATACCGTACATAGCAACACAGAACATCTTGTCTGTAACTATAACTAAGAACTCACTGATAAACTTTCTCTCATCTCCACACACTCCTAACAGTCCCCAGTCTCCAAAAACCCCTATTGTATTCCCTACTTCTAAGAGATCATGTACTTTAAGTTCCTTAGGAGTCAGATCACTTGTCTTTCTGTACCTGACTTATTTTATTATCACAGTATCTCTAATTGCACCCATATTGTGGCAAATGACAATTTTTTTCTAGAATTGAATAATATTTCATTATGCATACACATCACATTTTCTTTACCTGTTCATCAGTTGATAGTCACTTAAATTCTACTTCTAGGCTGTTGTGTTATTGCTACCATAAGTATGAGGGTGGATATGGGTCTTTGACATGTTGATTTCAGTTTCTTTGGATATGTACCAATGACAGTGATTTCCTTTTAGACAGAAGAACAAGAGGATTGGCATGTAAAACTAATTTATTAAGGACATTCCATTACATGCCCATAAATGTAAATTTTAAAAGCTGAGGTAAACCAAACACAATTTTAATCATGCCAGCATTATCCTTATGCTAATAGGCATTCATCCATACAGGATGCCATTTCATTCATGCCTTGCCACAAGGCCAGTTTGCATCTACTATATTGATTTTGGATGCAGATACATTCAGTGGTATCTCTTAAGAGGGGAAGAAGTATGCAACCTCTCACACTTTGAATAAAAGAAATTTTGTAGAGATAGCCTGACATTTATGTGCATAGGGTGGAAAATCAGTGAGACTTTTTGAAAGTAAATTTTTCTGATCAAGAACATAGAATCAAACAGTGAGGGAATGCAGTGCACTTCTTCTTCCTTTTAGTGCTAAGTGGTATACAAACACTGACAGTTTCCTTTGAACCTGGGAAAAAAGTCCAGGTATACGCAGTTTGGGGTGCTAAGGCTGCTGAACCACACCATCGTGCCACATGCTCATTTCCTGTTTTCCACTCTCCCATCCATCTCAAGACAACTGTCAGGGAATGAAGAAAATGGAAAACCAAAGAGGTAAAGGCCCACTGGCTCCACTTACATATCACTGGCCAGAACATACTGAGAGTTTCACTTCCTTCAAACTATTTGGGGAAATAGTTTCTTAAGTCAACCAAAAAACAGAAGGAAGCACTGTCCTCAGATATTTCTTCATCAGAGTTTAGTCTGCAAAAATAGCACTTACTGACGTATGTTGGTTTGAGCTGCCAGGTATGTACACACACAGAGCTATGTGCCATGTGGTCACTGGTAAAGTGAATACCAAAACCTTTAGTGCTCTGGCTCTCTTAGGGAGCACTCACTGTGCACAAAGTACTTACTTCCTATTCCTTTATTGGACTGTCAAAATACCACTGGAAAATCAATCCTATCATTCTTTTCATGCAGATAGGTAAATGTTGTTTCTGAGAAGGTAAAAACTACTCCAGGCTCCATAAATATAGAACAGAGTCATCGTTCTACTGTCTATTGTACCCATGCTACTCCAGAGGTAGTACTGGCTTCAAGAAGTGTTGTATGTTGTGATCACATTTTAAAACATCCCTGAAAGTTTTTCCTAAATTTAAAGACTGACAGGTGTCATTGTGCTAGTATTATCTCACTTAAACCTTGCAATTAGCAAAAATAAATGCATTTTTCCCTTTATATTCAGAAAAACTAACACTTGCCTGCAGTCACATGGTAAGTTCACAGAAGTAGAGTGTGCATTTATGGCTCTCTACCTTCTCCAGAGAGCTGGCTTAGAATGAGAATAAAAAGCAGCTTACATAAAGCAGTCCCTCTGCTATAGCTATTCCCAGAAGTTACCCACCCCACCCCCGCTGCCCAAGGAATATGTTCCACATGTTCCAGGTAGCTCCTGAGTAATAATGGTATATGCCAGGGAGCAGACCCAAAGCCCAGCCTGCTGAAGGGCTGAGATGTGACTGTGGGCTTCCTCCTCCCCAGAGAAGCCCTGCCTAATTAAATATATATGTCAGAGTACTTGGCCAGCCACTTACGTTCTTGGTACATTTTCTCTTATGAAGGTGGACATTGAAACCAGTTTTGAATAGTAGCATCACTTTCCTCTGCATATTTCAATCTTCCTCAGGCACATCCTTATGAAATATGTGTTAATAGGTTATGAAAGATGTTAATAGGTTTCAATTCTTGTATGTTCATTTACTTCCTCTTTTGATTCCAATTCTATTGGAAATGACTGATATTTTCACATATTATATCTGGATTAACTTTTGATATATTATACTAGTTACTTAAGGAATTATTTTCTAATTCCAATACCTAGAACTACGATAAGTTTGCCTAAAATTTAGACTCTAGGTTATAAGATTACACTGTGTCGGCGTCTAACCATCTGCGTGCAGAGGAGGATCTGGGCAGATCCGGAGTGCCTGCAGAAGCCCCTTCCTTTGTCTGAAGGACTGAATATTTCTGCAAGCAGGGAGGGATCGCAGGTTCCTGAGGCACCTCAGCCTGTGTTGAGTGCCCAGCTCAGTCTGCCCAAATCTCAGACTGTTCCGGACCCCCCAGGCTTCTGGGTGCAGTGAAGTGGAGCAGTGGGTTAGAGGCCACTACAGCCGCCTCCCCATCCCTCCTGGCTACACTTGGAGGTCTGCTGAGCTCCCAACGGATGGGCGGGCCTACACTATCCCCCGAGCCCAGCTGCGCCTAGCCATCTGCGTGCAGAGGAGGAACTGGACGGACCCGGAATGCCTGCAGAAGCCCCTTCCTTTGTCTGAAGGACTGAATATTTCTGCAAGCAGGGAGGGATCGCAGGTTCCTGAGGCACCTCATCCTGTGATCCGGAGGAAGCTTTCAAATAACACTTGAAACACAGAAATATAGGAAAATGACAAAACGAAAGACCAAATTACAACCTCAAACCTCCAGCCCATCTCAGGAAACCCTAGGAGCGATGTATACTGAAGAAAATATATCCCATCCACCTCATATATCGGACACAATAGCTACTGAAGTTGACAAGCAACTCCAGGAATCTTTAAAGAAATTCAAACTCGAAATAATCTCCCAGATAAAAGAAGAAATGATAAAAGAAATGAAAGAGATTATAAATATATCTAAAGAAAACACAGATAAAAAATTGGAGGAACTAAAGAAAAAGATAGAATCCCTAGACGAGAAATATAAGAAACAAACAGAATACATAATGCAGATGCACAGAGATATACAGGAAATAAAAAACTCCACTGATAGTTGTAAAAACTGCCTTAATCAAAGTGAAGATAGAATTTCAGACCTTGAAGTCATGATTGCAGCTAGTGAACAGGAAAGGAAAGATCTTTTGAAAATAACAAGGAATCAGGAAACAACAATTCAACAACTGCAAGACGATGCAAAGAAGAATAACATAAGAATGATAGGGATTAATGAAAGAGAGGGAGACAACATAAAGGATGTCAGGAGGATATTTAGAGAAGTAATAGATGAAAATTTCCCAAGCATGAGATCAGAAACTGACATCAGGATCCGTGAAGCATATAGAACTCCAAACAGTCATAACCAAAATAAAACTACACCCAGACATATAATAATCACCATCCCAGAAATCCAACACAAGAATAGATTATTAAAAGCTGTCAGAGAGAAAAGACAGATCACTTATAAAGGAAAACCTATCAGAATCACAGCAGACTTCTCAGCACAAACGATAAAGTCAAGAAGAGCATGGAGTGAAGTATTCTAGATCCTAAAGCAAAATGATTTCCAACCAAGACTGATATATCCTGCAAAACTATCATTCAAAATAGATGGTGAAATACGATACTTCCATGACAAAGAACAGCTAAAGAACTTCATGAACACCAAACCGACCCTGCAAAAAATATTGAAAGACAGTTTAGATACACAAAGGAAAAAACCACTAAGCAAAGCAAATAATTAAACAGAACAGAAAGATAAAGATGCAACAGCAGAGAGATAACATTCCTACAATTAACCAGCATATAACAGTAATAACCATTAATGTACATGCTCTCAATGCACCAATCAAAAGAAACAGACTAGCAGAATGGATCAAGAAACAAAATCCAACCATATGCTGTTTACAGGAAACCCATCTAACCCAGAAGGATACTCACAGACTGAAAGTCAAAGGATGGAAAACAATTCTTCATGCAGCAGGAATCCAAAAAAAGGCAGGAGTAGCCATTCTGTTTGCAGACAACGTGAACTTTAAACCAACAATGACCATAAAGGACAAAGAAGGTCACTACATACTCGTAAGGGGAAAACTCCAAGAGGAAGAGATAACTATCTTAAATATATACGCACCAAACTCCAGAGCACCCAGTTATATAAAACAACTATTAACAGAAATGAAAACTCATATTATCAGTAACACAATTGTAACAGGAGACCTTAACACGCCACTGACACCAAGGGACAGATCAACCAGACAGAAAATGAGCAAAGAAATAACAGAACTGAATCACACCTGTGAACAAATGGGTTTGATAGACATATACAGAATGTTCCACCCAACAACATCAGAATACACATTCTTCTCAGCAGTACATGGATCATTTTCTAAAATAGACCATATATTAGCTCACAGAACATATTTAAACAAGTGCAAAAGAGCTGAAATCATCCCTTGCATGTTATCGGATCATAGCGCTCTGAAATTAGAAATTAATGATAAAAGATACTGCAAAAATCCCACAAACACATGGAAACTGAATAACACACTCTTGAGTAATCAGTGGGTCACAGAAGAAATTAAAGAAGAAATCAAACAATACCTAAAAGAAAATGAAAATGCAGATACAACTTACTGGAATCTGTGGGATGCAAGGAAAGCCTTCCTGAGAGGAAAATTTATTGCACTGAGTTCCCACATCAGGAAAACAGAACGAATACAAATAAATAACTTGATGCTACACCTCAAACAGCTAGAAAAAGAAGAGCAAGTCAAGCTCAAAGCCAAAAGAAGAGAGCAAATTATAAAAATCAGAGCAGAAATCAATGCAGTAGAGACTAAGAAAACAATCCAAAGAATCAACGAATCAAAGAGTTGGTTCTTTGAAAGAATAAATAAAATCGATAAGCCCCCAGCCAAGCTTATTTAAAAAAGGGAAGAAAAAGCTCAAATTCATGCAATCAGAAATGAAAAAGGAGAAATCACGACAGACCAAATAGAAATACAGAAGATCATCAACACCTATTTCGAAAACCTCTACTCTCAAAAGTTTGATAACACAGAAGAAATAGACAGATTCTTAGAAGCATATGAAGTGCCAAAGCTAGATCAAGAGGATGTAAAACTGTTGAATAACCCAATCTCTGTTACTGAAATTGAAAATGTAATTAAGTCCTTACCCACCAAGAAGAGCCCAGGCCCAGATGGATTCACTACAGTATTCTACAAGAAATACAAAGAAGACCTAATGCCGACACTCCTCAAACTATTCAATGAAATTGAAAGGGAAGCAATCCTTCCTAAGTCATTCCTGGAAGCAAATATTACTCTAGTACCAAAACCTGAGAAAGACCCAACTAAAAAAGAGAACTATAGACCGATCTCCCTACTGAACACAGATGCAAAAATCCTCAATAAAATATTGGCAAATAGGATCCAGCAAGTCATCAAGAAGATTATACACCATGACCAAGTGGGATTCATCCCAGGAATGCAAGGATGGTTCAACATATGCAAATCAATAAATGTAATCCACCATATCAATAAAGCCAAAAATAAGAATCACATGATCATTTCTATAGATGCAGAAAAAGCCTTCAATAAGGTCCAACATTTATTCATGATAAAAACTTTACAGAAAATTGGAATAGATGGTCTTTACCTCAATATAATAAAGGTCATTTATGACAAACCAACAGCCAGCATCATACTAAATGGCCAAAAATTGAAAGCCTTTACTTTAAAATCAGGCACAAGACAAGGATGTCCTTTATCACCACTCCTATTTAATATAGTACTGGAAGTACTAGCCAGAGCAATTAGGCAAGAAAGAGAAATAAAAGCGGTAAAGATAGGAAAAGAAGAAGTTAAGTTATCACTGTTTCCAGATGACATGATACTCTACATAGAAGACCCCCTAAACTCCATTGAAAGACTCTTAGATACAATAAATAAATTCAGTAATGTGGCTGGATACAAAATCAATACTCAGAAATCAATAGCAAACAACAACAAACAACAAAATCACAGAGAGGGAAATAAGAGAAACTGGACTATTCACATTAGGAAGCAAAAAATGAAATATTTAGGAGTTACTCTTACAAAAGAAGTGAAAGACTTATACAGTGAAAACTATAATACACTGAAAAAGGAAATTGAAGATGATCTCAGAAAATGGAAAGACATCCCTTGCTCATGGATAGGAAGAACAAACATTGTGAAGATGGCCATTCTCCCAAAACTCTTATACAGATTCAATGCAATCCCAATAGAAATACCATCAACATACCTTATAGATCTAGAGAAATCACTCCTAAATTTCATCTGGAACCAGAAGAGACCTAGAATCGCAAAGGCAATTCTAAGCAGCAAAGACAAAGCAGGAGGCATCACAATCCCTGACTTGAAATTATACTACAAAGCAACAGTAGTAAAATCAACATGGTATTGGAATCAAAACAGAGCTGAAGATCAAAGAATAGATTAGAAGATACAACCACAACTACAAACACACTCAACCACCTTATCTTTGATAAAGGAGCCAAGCAGGTTCGCTGGAAGAACGACAGTCTCTTTAATAAATGGTGCTGGAAAAACTGGCTCTCCATTTGCCGAAAACTAAAGCTAGACCCATGTCTATCACCATGTACTAAATTAAAATCTAAATGGGTCAAAGATCTGAATATTAAAACAGAAACACTAAATCTATTGGAAGACAAATTGGGTAGAAACCTTGGAGACATAGGAGTAGGTAGAGAATTCATGAACAGGACTCAAACTGCACGGGAAATACTTCCCAGAATCAATAACTGTGACCACTTCTTATTAAAAAGTTTCTGCATGTCAAAAGAAATCTCTAGCATAGTGAAAAGAAAACCCACAAACTGGGAAAAGATTTTAGTGAACTCTATCTCAGACAAGGGACTCTTGTCTAAAACATATAAAGAATTAAAAAAACTCAGACCTCCAAAATTCAAAGATCCAATCCAAAAATGGGCATCTGAGATGAATATGCAATTCTCAGATGAAGAAATGCAAATGACAAATAAATACATGAAAAAATGCTCATCATCATTGGTCATTAGAGAAATGCAAATTAAAAATACACTGAGATACCATCTCACTCCTGAAAGAATGGCCAGGATCAAGAAAACCAACAACAAATGCTGGAGAGGCTGTGGGGAAAAAGGAACTCTCCTGCACTGTTGGTGGGAGTGTAGACTGGTACAGCCTTTATGGAGGTCTGTCTGGAGATTTCTCAAAAAGTTGGAATTGGAAATCCCATTTATTCCAGCTATTCCACTTCTAGGCATATTCCCAGAAGAACTGAAAGCATCATACCACAGTGATATACGTGCACCTATGTTTATAGCAGCACAATTTGTAATCGCCAGATCTTGGAAACAACCCAAGTGTCCATCAACTGAGGAATGGATAAAAAAGTTGTGGTATTTCTATACAATGGAGTATTGTTCCGCTATAAAGAAGGATCACATTGAGATATTTATCAATAAATGGGCACAGCTTGAGACCATACTCATAAGTCAAATAAATCAATCTCGCATGTATGAGTACCGAATAGTTTCCCTAATGTAAGTAATGATTCAAATATATAAAAATATGTGGTAATCATGATTCCCCATTAGGTGGCCTTGAAGCCTTATAAAATTTTCACTTATTAATTAGAAAGGCTTTATTCTGGGCTTCTTGATATGGAAATATTTGAAGCTATAGTATATGAAGTTTTATCCAAATATTTCAAGGAAAAAGACAGACACTATGGTAACTACTATTCTTTAAAAAAATTATTTAGTTATTTCTTATGTTTATTTTAATTAAGGGAAAAATTAAAAACATTAGGATATATAATAGTAACTGTTTTTGATTTCCTATTAACTTGTTTTAAAGTCCTGTAATACTCCCACGATCTTGTTTTGACTGATTAGACTCTGTTCCATTCTGTGCGATAGTATCAAGTTTGTGGGTATAGGCAACTACTTTGAAGGCAATAAGATTCACTAAGAAGCCCATTCTGGTTTGACTATTGTCTCCTTTGGAAGTCCTGTAATGTTTACAATGCCTAAGTTTTATTGGTCTTGTTCTCTACTGTTTTGTCCAACTTTATAATATCTAATGAGATAGACAATTCTTTTTAAGGAAACAAGAGACAACGTTGATAACCATTGTTAATTATCTTGTACTCTGTTCTACATCATGTGCTATGTCTATCCTTGGTTTTGACTGACAGCTTTGTTTTGCCATATTTGACTTTATTCTCTCCTCCCCCCAAAAGTAATAAGAACTAAGGAGTAATAAAATCCAAAATGTGTAAATTTTGTTGTTAAAAAGAGAGGGAGGAAAAAAAAAAGAGCTCTAACGGATATAACAGCAAGTGTGTTTAGGGGTGTTAAATAGCTGACTATATTAATGTTTTTGGATCATTGAACACAGCTGTTTGCAGTCTCTCTGTTTGAAGGTCTACTTTGTATTCTTTGATACTGTGATTTGAGCAACTATTTCCAAGAGATAATATGTAATCTATTAACAGCTGATTTCTTACTGTTATGTTTTTTTTTTTTTTTTTTTGTAGTTCTGTATTATGTGTAACCTTACACTGCTTTGTTTGGTTTTGTGTTTTTCTCTTTTTCCTCTTAAATAAAATTAAAAAAAAAAAAGAAATCACCAAGAGAGTGGATGGAAAATGCACAGAACGAGAAAGAATTTTAGCGAGCAGCCCCTCAGACAAAGAACTTACATCCAGAACCTATAAAGAAATGAAAAACATCAAGCCCCCCCCAATGCAAAGATCCTCTCCAAAAATGAGCATCTTAGATGAACACACATTTCTCAGATGAAGGTATACAAATATCAAATAAATACATGAAGAAATGTTCACTATCACTGGTCATTCGAGAAGTGCAAATTAAAACAGCATTGAGATTTCATCTCGTTCTGGAAAGAATAGCTGCCATCAAGAAAACAGCTGCTAACAAATGTTAATGAGGCTGCGGGAAAAATGGAACATTGCTCTACTGCTGATTGGAGTATAGACTGGTGCAGTCACTATGGAAACCACTATCGAGATTTCTCAGAAGACTAGAAGTTCCAGAAGAATTAAAAACATCATAACATAGTGATATATGCACACATGTTTATAGCAGCACAGTTTGTAATAGCTAAAATTATTAATGAAGAATAAAAGCAAGGAAACAAATAATAAAAAAATCACATAACACCAGATTGTTACTAGTACTGAGTAGATAGTTACCTCATGTGGCTACAGAAAGGGTCTCTGTGATCACTGTCTCCTGGTATTTACATATCATGTAGTCCCATCCTTGAATGTGAGCTTGATTGAGTGACTTTCTTCAACTTAACAGAGTATGGTAAAAGTCATATGCTATCATTTTTGATATTTAATTAGGAAAGACTTTGGCTGATCTTTTGGTATTTCTGTGGCTCTCCTCACATTCTTGCTCTGGTACAGAAGCCATCTACCACAGAACCAAGTACCACCTCTGACCAGTATCTGCAAAGAATGAAGGGTTTCCATCAATAGCCTGCCAAGTATAAAACAATGCCAACAAATACTGAGTGTGCTACAGTAGGAAGAATATTCAGCTATCTTCTCATTCCACAGGCTGTATTCCTAAAGAAAGCAGCTAACATGAGGGCTATGACATGCTCTTTCACCACCAACAGTAGTGAGAGAAAGAAAGTAGAACAGCTATGACCAAAGTGTGATGTCTTGTTTGGAAATATCTAGGTAGTAGCATACAGAGAAGATCAGTTGATCACAACAAGTATTGCACTTGTCTACAGTAGTGCAATCAGTAATAACAATAGCATTAAACATACTCTTAAAATGACAAAGTGTGATCACTAATACTTTACCACCTTTAACCATAGGCACAAAATTTGTACTTATATCACAAAATCTAAGGTAAATTGGCATACTATGTACAGTAAATATTGACTTGATAGAGCAATTTTGTATTCTTTGACTGCAAAACAATATGTATTCAGAATAATATATAGTTAACTGCTTTCAAATTCATCAGAGTAAATGGTACTCATATGGAAGTGTGAAGAAAAAGAGAAAATAAATAGGTTATGAAAACAAAGCAGCACAATATGTGAAGCTGGTAAGACTGCTATAAATAATCCTTTTATGGAGCTAAGGGAAATTAGTGATATTAGATAACCATAATAGAGAAGATCACCTAGGAATTTGAAATTACATTAGAGGATAAGACAATATAGTAAAGGAACAAATTGAAATAGAAAACATGAGAAAAAAGGAAAGAAATAGTAAAATGAAGGCCTGTTCAAATAAATAAAGTAATATTAAAGAAGGAGGGGAAAAAGTACATGGAAAACTCCAACCTGCATCGAAAGAAAAAAATCTAAAACATAATAATGCAGGAGAAAAAATTGGTTTAAATGAATGGAGAAAAAGACAGAATGTGAGAGAGAGACAGAGACAGACACATACACACACAGGGCGAAGGGAGAAAGAGAGAGAGACAGAGACAGAGACAGAGACAGAGACAAACAGAGAGATAGAGAGAGAGACCAAGACAAGAGGAATGTTTTCTTCCATATCTAAGAGTCTTTAGTATTAGAAGTCACATTGCTCTTTGCCCCTCTTTATATTCCATGCATATATTTTGAATCCAGGTAGTGCAACATATCTCATTTATTCTTTATGCTTAAGATTTTTTCTTTTTGAGCAATCTTTACACTGTTTTCCTTAGCTACTATATCAGTCTATATTTTCACCAACATGTCCAAAGAATACTTTACCATAATCAAGTCATTCTTTTCTCTGTGCTCTTGCTAATACTTGTTATTCCTTTTTTTGTTGTGTCATAGTCATTCTAGTAAATGTAAGGTGAAATCTCACTGTGATTTCAGTTTCAATTTCTGTTATGATCAGTTATGTTGAACACTTGTTCACATACATATTCTATGTATATCTTATTTGGAAACTGGTACTTTTAGGAATTTTGGCTTTTAAAAACATCATTGGGTTCACAGGTTATCAAGTTTCTACATGTTTTGGATATTAAGTGTGTTTCAGGCACATGGTGTGCAATATTTCTTTGATTCCATGGGCTGGCTTTTATTGCCTTGATTGGGCCCAGATGGAAATTAGTGCACCTTATGCTGAATGGATGCTATCACAGCCCAGGAGCACCAGACATTGATTCACATGATCTTGAAACATCCCATGTAACCTGGGGTTGCCTGGAGACTGGATCTAGATGTCAGATAGATTCTCTGGCAGGTCTGGGATTTTGGTCATGTCGATGAGAGCTTGGATGTAGGGTCAAGTGAACTTGGGGTTCCAAGTACAGACCAAAACCAAACCAGTGTTGCTTTGTATCCTTAATGAATGTCCCAACCAGCTTGTAGAAGATAACCTACAGACTCCCAACAGTGGCTCAGGTGTACCCAGGATCCAATATTGACTAATATACTGACTGATACAGTTATTGCTTCTTTATTCTGAGTCTGAGAAAGGATTGGTGGGGAGGAATATCCATCCCTGATCACTCCCCACTAATGGTGTGCTGATGAAAATGCTGCCAACCTGCAGCCTCCTCTGTGTTTGGAGAGGAATCTATGAGATTAAGATCCTATATATTCCAGTTCTACTTATCCTGTGAGCTAGACTCTGCTTCATTGCTAGGCACCTTCCAGTTTTGGAGAACTGCTCAAAATGACTCTTCCCATGATGGGTAATTCTAGAAGTCCCAAAGTCCAGCCTTGCTGGACTGCTTCCCCTCTTTTAAACTCCTGTACGAATGTTTCATTTGATCTACAAGTCTCTTCTTTCAAGGTGATACTTGTGCAACAGGGTGTATGTCCATTCTCTTCTTCCAATAACCTGTGTTATTAGTCTTCTCTGAGTCTCTCAGATGTAACTCCTTCTCTATTTAACCATGTTGAATCTCTCCATTTTTGGTTTTCTTGAGTCTGAGTATCTATTCTTCTCCCTTACATTTGAGATTTATTTTAGTCTTTGTTTCTTTTTAAATTTTATTTTAAAGTTGATAAAACCCAACAAAATAAAACACTAAATTCAATTAAAATAGAGCAGTAAAATTAGTACAGAACTTCAAAGCAGGATAATAGGAAAATGACAGTGGCTATTATAATGTATCTTCACAGTACTTGTCCATTACATCAGATATAGCAAAATCAAATTGAATAAAAACAATAAAAACAAAACACTGAATAAAACAAAATCATCAGAACAACAAAAAAAAAAAAAAAACCAGTGAGAGAACAATATTGGATTTCAAAAAGAAGATAGAAGGAAATCCCCCATATTTGCTATATTGCCTGCTGTTATCATCCCTATAGATGCTCAGACCACTGACCCCAAGTCTACAAAGTCAACCAAACAATCCAAGCATTCAGTTTCTTTTTATACCTCAGTTGTTATCAACTCAGTCTGTCTGCTGAACCAGCTGGTTGCTTAAGGGGGCAGCAGGGAGTTGGTGATCCTCAGCCCATGTGCTGGCAGGATGGGTGATGCTATCTGACTTTTCTTTCCTGGGTCCTGTGTGGGTAATGCAGCTTACCAGAAATAGCCTTTGTTTCTTAAAATAAGTTTTGTTGTACTTTATCTTTCTCTATCCTTCTTGAATTTCATAATGTGTACCTTGCTTCCATTGTCATAAATGTCCCCCAAGTTTCTTAGACTCTCTCTCTCTCTCTCTCTCTCTCTCTCTCTCTCTCTCTCTCTCTCTCTCTGTGTGTGTGTGTGTTTTGCTGGAGACTGACCCTATGATCTGCACACTGAGGTTCATTTCCAGTACTTTTTTGTTTGTATATTTCTCTTGGAAACAGGATCACACTAAGTGGCTAAGTTGCCCATTCTGACTCCAACTTGTGATCTTTCTGTGTCATCCTCCAAGAGCACTCAGATTATAGTCATGCCCAACTACACACAGCTAAAATTCTATGGATTTTGACAAATACATAAATACAAATGTGTAAGAAGCCATCTCTCTTACAATACAGAACAGTTTATTTACCTTAAAAAGTTTCCCAAATGCATCCCCTTTTTATTGAACAACCTCCCCTGAACCATCTTCAAAATCTCTCATTCATTTTCTACTCCATGTTTCCTTTTAAAGAATATTATTGTAATGGAATACTAAAACATGTACTTTTGCATTATGGCTTCTTTCATTTGCCAAGATGCAATTAAGATTAATTTGTATTATTCAGTTAATTACTAGTCTACTATTCTCTTTTGATGAACAAGAATTCTTTGTATAGGACTACCATATTTGCTTATTCATTGTTTTGCTGGACTTCATTTTTATTCTTTTTTTTTTTTTTTTGTCTTTTTCGTTTTTATTGGTACCAGGGATCCAACTCACGACTGCCTGCTTGCAAGGTAGGCGCTTATGCTGCTGAGCTAAATCCCCAGCCCATTTTTATTCTTTATAATCTAGATTGATTACAAAATCATTGCTATAAATATGTGCCTACAAATTTTGTGTGGGTATCAGTTCACAGATAATTTGAGTATAACCTAGAGATGTAATTGCTACCTCAAATTATAATTATATGTTAAGAAAAGAAACTACTACACTGTTTTCCCAAAATGTCATATCACTTGGCAGTCCCACTCAATATGAAGGATAATGTCCTCTGATTTTCTTTTAATTTGTTTTCTTTTTTTTACTTTATTTTAAAGACGGTAAAATACAACAAAACAAGACAGAACAAAGCCAGTCAAGACAATGCAGTGAAATTGGTGCAGAACTCAGAGCAGAATACCAGGATAACAGTAATAGGTACATTATTTTATCTTGTTATTTTCACAAAGCTGCCCAATTAATCAGCTGTAGCAAAATCAAACCAAAAATAGAACAGATTAAAACCAATCAAAACAGAATATTGAATAGAGTAAAACAATCAGAATAAAGCAAAACAGTGAAAATAATATTTGCCTTCAAAGACAAGATGAAGGAAATCCCCCTAGTTGCTATGTTTCATACTGTCATTCTCCAAAGAGATGCTCAGACCTCTCACCAAGTCAGCATAATCAACTAAACAATTAGAAGCATTTAGTTGCTTTATATATGGTAGTTGCTATGAACTCCAGCTGACCTCGAAACCATCCAGTTGCTAATGGAGGGTGGGGAGAGGCACACCACAGGATGTTTGATTCTCAGCTCACAGGAGATGCTGACTTGTTCTCTCCCTGGCACACCTGCAGCTTGCACTGCTTACCAGGAAGGATGGCTTGTTGTTTTCTGGGTTTGTCCCCCAAGTTCCAGCATGGCTGATTCTCCTAATTTGTTTTCTTAATGACATGTGATATTAAATTAAATATTTTTAAAAGATATGCTCAGCAATCTATAGCAGAGACAGATAAGAAATAGATGATGATAAGAAAAGGGTGGAAATTGTGAATGATCAATATAGGAAAGAAATAGAGTGTATGAAATGCATTCAATTAAATATCCTGGAAATAAAAAATTGCATTAAAATTTGGCAAAACCACTTGAACAAAACTGAAGACAGACTTTCAGATCTTGAAGACAGGATTATGGTTGGTGACCATGAAAGAAGAGATCTCTTAGAAATAACAAAAGACCAGGAAACAATTCAACAGTTACAAGACAATGCAAAGAAAAATAATATAAGAATAATTGGTGTAAATGACAAAGCAGGAGCCAACACAAATGACATAAAAAATTATTTGCAGAAGTAATAGCAGAAAATTTCCCAAGCATAGGAATAGAACTTTACATACAGAAAAGTGAGATATATAGAACCCCAACTAGCCATATCTAAAATAAATCTATACTCAGACATATAATAATTAAGATCCCAGAAATATAGCACAAGAACAGAATATTAAAAACTGTTAGAGAAAAGAAACCCATCACTTATAAAAGGAAGCCCATTAGAATCAAATCAGACTTCTCAACAAAATTCTCAGTGCAAGAAGAGCTTGGAATGAAGTATTTCAAGTCTTAAAAGAAAACATCTTGAAAGATTGATGTATTCTGCTAAACCATCTCTCAAAATTAATGGAAAAATAAGATACTTCTACAACAAATTACAACTGAAGAAACCAAACCGACACTACAAAGGGTATCAAAAGATATTCTAGACAGAAACAAAAATAACATAGTTCTAAGAACAACAACAGAAAGAAGCCACAAGGCAGGACAATCAATTAAACAGAGGGGAAAAGTAGGGAACCAAGAGCAGGAAAATAACATGACAGAGACAAGCCAATACATATCAGTTATTACTATCAATGTAAATGGACTCAGTTCACCAATCAAAAGGAACAGACTGTAAAATGGATCAAGAAACTATCCAACAATATGATACATACAAAAAACACATTCACCTCAAAAAGAAATTCATAGACTAAAAGTCAAAGGATAGAAAGTAATATTTCATGTAATAGGAACCCAGAAGAAAAGCAGGGGTAGCTATTCTGTTTGCAGACAATATGAAATTCAAATCAAGAATAATCTAAAGAGATAAAGAAGGAAAAACTCAAGTTAGGAACAAACCTCAAGAGGAAGAAATAATATATGTCCCAAATACACAAACACCCAACTATTTAGTATAAATATTAGTAGACATGAAACAACATGTAAACAATAACACAATGGTGAGGGACCCTATTGTCACAAAGAGACAGATCAACAAAACAAACATTAACAAAGAAATAATAGGGGCTGGGGATTTAGCTCAGTGGCATAAGCGCCTGCTTTACAAGCAGGCAGTCCTGAGTTCGATCCCTGGTGCCGATAAAAAAGAAAAAGACAAAAAAAAAAAAATTAAAAAAAAAACAAAGAAATAATAGAACAGCACCAAACCAAACAAATGGAATTAGTAGACATTTACAGAGTATTCCACTCAGCTACATGAGAATACAATATTCTTCTCAGCTGCACAAGGAATATTCTTTACGATAGGCCATCTACTAGCTCATAGAACATGCTTAAGTTAATGCAAAGGAATTGAAACTATCCTATGCATATTATCTAACCATAGTGAAATAAAACTGGAAATTCAAGGCCAAGAAACTGCAAAAACTAAAAAAAAACATGGAAATTAAATAACAACCTCCTTAACAACCAATTGGTCACAGGCAAAATTAAAGAAGAATTTAAACAATATCTACAATCCAATAAAAATGCAAATACAGCTTACAGAAACCTGTGGTATGCAATCAAAGCAGTCCTAAAAAGGCAATATATAGCCCTGAATTCTTACATCATGAAAACAGAACGAGAACAAATAAACAGTCTAATGCCACACCTGGAGCCCCTAGAAAAAGAAGAAGAAGTCAGGCCAAAGTCCATATGAGTGAATAAATTATAAAGATCAGAGCAGAAATTAACATAATTGAGACTAAGAAAACAATAAAAAGAATTAACGAATCAAAGAGTTGGTTCTTTGATAGAATAAAGTTGATAAAGCCCTAGCCAACCCTATTAAAGAAAGAAAAGAAAAAACTCAAATTCATGCAATAAAGAATGAAAAGAGTGAAATCACTACATATCCCATGAAAATTCAGAAGATCATCAGTACCTACTTCGAAAACCTTTATTCATGTGAGAAAGAAGACAGAAGAAGTGGATGGATTCCTAGAAACATATGACTAACCAAAGCTAAATATTGAATAATCAGTATCAGTTGATGAAATTGAAAATGTACTTTAAATTTTACCAGCAAATAAAAATCTGTGTCCTGATGGATTCACAGCTGAATTCAATAAGAAGTTTATAGAATATTTAATGCCAAGACTCTTCAAACTCTTTAATGAAATTGAAAAGGAAGAAGTTCTCCCTAACTCATTCCTGGAGGCAAGTATTTCTCTGATACCAAAACCAGAGAAAGATACAACCAAAAAAGAGGACTACAGACCAATCTCCCTAATGAACATAGATGCCAAAATCCTGAATAAAATATTAGCAAAGAGAATGCAGCAAATCATCAAGAAGATTATCCACCATGACCAAATGGGATTCTTCCCAAGAATGCAGGGATTCTTCAATATATGCAAATCAATAAACATAATACACAATATCAACAGAACCAAGCACAAAAATTACATGATCATCTCAATAGAAGCAAAGAAAGCTTTTGATAAGATCCAACATCCAGTCATGATTAAAAAAAACCTTACAGAAAATCAAAACAAATGATCTTTACCTCTATCTGATAAAAGCCATCTATGACAAAACAATAGCCAGCATCATATTAAGTGGACAAAAACTGAAAACTTTTACTCTAAAGTCAGGAACAAGAATGTCCACTACCATCACTCCTATTTAATATAGTTCTGGGAACACTAACCATAGCTATTAGACAAGAAAGAGAAAAGGAAAAGAAAAGGAAGAAGTTAAACTATAATTATTTGATAATGTGACAACATACATAGATGATCCCAAAAGCTCCACCAAAAGACTTGGAGAACTATTAAACAAATTCAGTAGCATAGCTGGATACAAAATCAACACTCATAAATCAGTAGAATTCCTATATAGAAACAACAAACTCCCCAAGAGAGAAATTAGGGAAACCATATCCTTCGTAGTGGCATCCAAAAAAGATTCTTAGGAATCAATTTAACAAACAAAAAGATCTATACATTGAAGATTACAGCACTCTAAAAAAAGATTGAAAAGGATATTAGAAAATGGAAGAATATTTCTTGTTCATGGAAAGGAAGAACCAATATTGTAAAGATTGCCATACTCCCAAAACTTCTATACTGATTTAAGGCAATCCTGAGAAAAATATCATTAGCATACCTCACAGATCTAGAGAAACCATTACTAATATTCATTTGGAAACAGAAGAAACCTAGCATCGGAAAGGCAGTCCTGGGAAACAAAGGCAAGGCTGAAGCCATCACAATCCTTGACTTGAAAGTATACTACAGAGCTTCTGTAATAAAATCAACATGGTACTGACAAGAAAAAAAAGAAAAGAAAAAAGAGAAAAGAAAAGAAAAGAGATTTGAAGACCAATGGAACTGATTAGAAGAAGTAGACACAACTACAGACACAATTATCTTATTTTTGACAAAGGGGCAAACATGTTCACTGGAAGAAAGCCTCTTTAATAAATGTGCCGGAAAAGCTGACTTTCCAAAGACTTAAATAAGATCCACCTCTATCACCATGCACTAAAATAAAGTCAATATAGATCAAAGATCTAAATATTAAAACAGAAACACTAAATCTACTGGAAAACAAAGTATCTAGAACTCTTGAAGACATACAGGAAGGCAGAGTGTTTATAAACAAAAACCATACTTCACAGAAAGTACTTACCAGAATCAGCAACTGGAATCTCAACTTACTAAAAAGTTTTTGCACCTCAAAAGAAACACCAACTGAATGAAAAGAAAACCCATAGAGTGGGGGAAAAATGTAGCTAATCATCCCTCAGTCAAAGGAGTTTTACTTAGAACATATAAAGAATTGAAAACACTCAGACTCTCCCAAATTCAGAGACCCAATCAACAAATGGGCCTCTTAGATGAATACACACCTCACAGATGAAGAAATATGAATGGCAAATACATATATGAAAAAAAATGTTCAACATCATTAGTCGTTCAAGAAACCCAAATAAAAACAACACTGAGATTTCATCTCACTCCAGAAAAAATGGTTGTGGCCATTGTTAATTCTCAATTACCTTGTTTTGAAATCCTGTATCATTCTCATTATTTTATTTGGTTAGGCTTTATTCTGTTTTGTCTTGTTTGATTTTATTGTATCTGATGGCATGGGCAACTATTTTGAAGATAAAATGTATTATGGTAGCCATTTTGGATTTACTATTATCTTGTTTTGAAATCCTGATTGCATTCATTATTTTGTTTTTATTGATTCTGTTCTGTTTCTGTATTTCTATTTTACTATGTCTGAAAGTAAGGGCAGCTATTTTGAAGACAATGAGAGGCATTATGGTACCATTGTTGATTTCCTATTATGTTGCTTTGAAATCCTGTGTCACTTATACTATCTTGTTTTGAATTTTTATTGTTTTATTTTGCTTAGTTTTTTTCTCTCTAGAATAAATTTTTAAAAAATAAAAATAAATCACCAAGAGAATAAAAAGAAAACCCACAGAATGGAAAAAGATTTTAGCCAACTATCCCTCAGACAAAAGATTTCTATCTAGAATATCTAAAAAATTGAGAAAAATCAGACCCTGTAAATTCAAAGACCCAATCCAAAAATGGGTATCTGTGATGAATATGTACTTCTCAGAAAAAGAAACACAAATGGCAAATAAATGCATGAAAAAGGTTCAATAGCACCAGTCACTCAAGAAATGCAAATTGAACAACACTGAGATTCCATCTCACTTCAGAACAATTGCTGTCATCAAGAAATCAACCAATAACAAATACTGGTGGGGCTTTTGGGGAAAAGGAACTTTTCTCCACTGTTGGTGGGAGTGTAGATTAGTACAGCCACTGTGGAAATCAGTGTGGAGGTTCTTCAAAGAACTAGGATTGGAGGTCACATTTGATTATTCCTCTTCTAAGTATTTTCCCAGAAGAATTAAAAATGTCATTCTACAGTGAATGATATATGTGTACCCATGTTTATAGCAGCACCATTTGTAATAGCTAAATTTTGGAAACAACTCAAATGCTCATCAACCAAGGACTAGATTTAAAAGATGTGGTATTTTTATGTAATGGAGTACTACTTAGGTATAAAGAAGAATAAACTCAGAGCTATTATAGGTAAATAGATACAACTACAACTGGGGCCCATACTTATAAGTTAAATAAACCAGATTCACCTATGTAACCATCTTGTTGTCTGCCTACTATATAAGTACTGTTCTCAAAAAACAAATAAGACCCAAAAATGTACAACAGATATTGTGAAAGAGAAGGAAACAGCCCAAAAGTAAGAACAGCTGGGATGGGTGAAAGGATAAAAGAAGAAAGGGAGAGAAGTCATGCTGGGTCTGGGAGGAGCATATCAAGAAGCCAGTTTACCCTATTTCTTTTTTTTTTTTTTTATCGGTACCGGGGATCAAACTCACGACTGCCTGCTTGCGAGGCAGGCACTTATGCTGCTGAACTAAATCCCCAGCCCCAGTTTACCCTTTTGGTAAGCCTCACAAAACACGTGGGGCTGTGGAAGAGAGAAGCCAGATGGCTCTCCTCAAGAGTTGACCAGGGCACAAACTGAGAGTCAAGAAGCTCCCCCACCATCCTCCACTGCCCTGTAAGCAACCAGTTGGTTTGGAGGACAGGCTGAGTTGATAGCAACTGAGGTGCAAAAATAACTTAATGCTTGATTGATGCTGCAGGCCTAAGGCCAGAAGTCTGAGCATCTATTAAAAGGATACCAACGTGCAATATAGCAAAAATGGGAGATTTCCTTCTGTCTTGGCTTTTTCTTTATTTAAAAAAAAAAAGAAATAAAAAAATAGAGAAAAAGGGTAAAAATAATACAGAATTACAGAAAAATAAACATTAAGAAATCACTAGTTGTTAAGTTACATATTGTCACCTTAAGAAATAGTTGTTCAGGTTATGAAATTAAAGCATACAAGTGACATTCAAATAATGACACTGCCAACAGTTCTGCCCAATGAGTCAACAAAAACTTAGTAATATGGTTATCAGGCCAACACACTTTTTTCTTATCTTAAAGAGGGTAAGATTAAACATATCAAAACAGAACAAAACAGTTCATAAAGAAACAATTTAAAGAAATACAGATTTCAAAGCAAGTTCACTGGAGATCTTCACTGTCTATCTTATTGTCTCTAGTTTTCTTCCAAATAGTTGTCCCCATCTTCACACACATTGAATACATACTGCATATTATAGAACTACTCAAATCATTACAGGATGATGAAGGCTGACATTGGGGAAGTCAATAATGACTACCATAATGTCTCTTATTCTCTTCATAGTAGCTGTTCTTATCTTTACGTATGCTGAAATTGAACTTAAGAGACTAGACTAATATCACTCTGAACAGTGAATAATAGTATTGCTAGATTTTAAATCCTAATGTTACAGAATTAGCATTGGGTTTCTTAGTGTCTCTTCTTCAGAATATCTGTTCATTACATCTTGCACTATATAATTTGTTCCCATAAATAGTTTAAAAAATTCTCCCATGTGTGAATTTCTACATGTATAGCTATCCTCTCTATATTATAGGGAAAAACAGATCATAACAAGACAACAAAACAAATTCCTAGAAAAACATGTAATGAAAAAGACACACAAGACCACAATATTAGGTGATCTACCATAGTTACTATGCTTTCTCTTGTTATTTTCAATAGACTTGTCCACATCATCAGGCTTAATATAGTTAAGCATAGTATTACATAGCTACTTTTATAAAAACACAACTTTGAAAACGTTGTAGGACTTGAGAGTGGTTAATAATCAAAACCAGTATGGATATGTTTTACATCTTGTCATCTTCAGGGTAGTTGCCTCTACTTTTAGACTTGATACTATGAAGCATGCCAAATTCGAGTACAATCAGCCAAGGCAAAACTGCGGTCTAACAAAAGATCAGTCATAGTAAGACAATGTAAGTAATAGAGGGTTTCAGTTTAAGTTAATGGGAAATTAAGGATAGTTACCATGGTATAACCTGCTATTTTTGGGTTAGATATCTGTGCCCTCAAATCTGATATGAGTGGACAGACTGGAACAAAATAAAATCAAACTAAATAGAGCGGTAAGACTACTGTGACTTTTAAATCCTGATACACTATTAACAATGTTCTCTGCCTTCGTTTTTTAGACTATTTTTCACCTTTCCCCTTCTTGGGATGCTTTGTATGTTTTGGGTCTCACTATCCCCTTTATTTTTTAGATTAGGGGGCCAGCCCATTGTCTATCTGAGTGTTGCTGAACCTTTCTACCCCTGAGCTTGATCTTGAACTGTATTCCTTCACTCAGTAAAGTCATAGGGTTTTCTTTTCTTCCAGCTGGGTAGTTCTACACTGCCCAAAAGTGTCATAGCTTTCAAATCTATCTGTGGCTGCTGGATGAGTTGTCCCTATTTTTCTCTGGTTTCCTGTTGCATATAGCTTTGCTTTATCATCTTTGATTTTCAGTTTATTAACCCTCCTTCGGGTTGAGTGTATTTCCCATTCAGAGCATCTCAATGGATCCTGCCTCCTAATCTGCCTGTTTTGTTTAAATTTTAGTGCATCAAGGCTATCTATATTAAAGATTATAGCTTACTGTCTCTGCCTCATGTCTGCTACTCGTCTTGACTGCTATAATACGCTATAATTACTCCCTCATTCCATTGTCTGCCCCATTCATTGAGGCCTCTCTGCCACTGTTGCTCGAATCCTGGCATCCCTTCCTGTCTCTCTCTGGAATGTCTTTCCACACACTCTGTAGGGTTGGGTTGGTGGCTATGAACTCCCACAGTTCCTCCTTGTCTTGGAAACATTTTATTTCTCCATTAATTTTGAGAGAGAGTTTTTCTGGGTATATCAGTCTTGGTTGCAAATTATTTTCTTTCGGGGCTTGGATACTTTCTCCCCGGGCTCTTCTTGTTATTTTGATAATTTTCCTGTTGTAGGTAATCTGCTTCTTTTTCCTGTCTGCTTTTGGTATTCTGTTCTTTTGGTGGATTTCTTGAATCTTGATTAGTATATGTCTGGGTGTAGATCTGTTTTGGTTGTAGGTGCTGGAGTTCTGTATGCCTCATTTATCTGGATATCAATTCTTTTTCCTATGCTTGTGAAGTTTTCCTTTATTATATCTGTGATTATTCTATGTAGTTCATTTTTGGTTAGTCCTGCTTCTTCACTCACATGCTTTATTCTTAAGTTATGTATCCTTTTGTTATCTTCCAGCCTTTGAATTGTTTCTTTCTGGTTCCTCATTATTTTTAAGAGGACTTTTCTTTCACGATCATATATCATAAATCTCTCTTCAAGTTTCAAAAAGCTAACTTTAGTTTCTGTCAAGTCATTTTGCCAGTTTTCAATGGAGTTTTTAGTTTCCTAAAAAAGTAGTCACTGTTGCTTTCCTATTATCTTGCTTTGAAGCTCTGTACCAATTTTATTACTTTGTTTTGATTGGCTTACTGTTTTGTTTTGTTGGGCTTTATTCTCTTTAAAGCAAAAAATATTTAAAAAGAAAAAATATATATGTATGTATACAAAAGATAGCTAAGATAATTATACCACTTACTTCTCTTAGTTCATTGAAGAGAGCAATTTGTGCTTAAATTATTTGATCAGTTATGCATGCATCTATCTTGTACTGTGACCAACTGCATTGAAGATAACAATACACAATATATTAACTATTGTTAATTCATATTATCTTGTTTTTGAAATCCTGTATCTTTGTTTTTATTGTTTTATTCTCTTAAAAATTAAAAAACCCTGCTCAGAGGCATTTTGTTAAATGTAAAGTTTAGAAAAAATGCATAACTTAATCTCTCAAAATTGAATGCTCCTGTCTTTCACTTTTTTCTTTGTCACATTCTTAAAATTTGTCAAAATTATAGCATCAAAATATGAACAGTGACATTGCTTGGTGACAGAAAATAAGTAGTATTTGATTTTATACTATTTCCCTGAGCTACTCATTTCAATGTTGAATACGTAATATCACCTATAAAATATATGCTAGATATTATTTCTATTTTTCTGTACAAGCTTATTACTTATACATACTTTTCATGGCAGTAATTCATAACAAATCAGGTAGTTTTCCACATAGTATACCATTTATATTTTTCACTTTGACCACAGATACATTTATGTAATGTAATACTGTACTTCTTAAAGCAAAACTAAAACTCTTTTAAAGGCTGAGCAGCACATAGTGGTACAAACCTGAGTCCATATGAAGTGCTTTTTTGTCTTTGGAAAAATTAAGAATAAGATTTATACCTTTAGATATCAATCTTCAAGTAATTACTTGGAAATATTTACCATGTTTTTTAAATTTAAAAATTACATTTTTTACTTGAAAATTTGTGACTTGTCTTTTTAACATCACTGAGAATATTTTTCTTAGTTTCTTTAAGATAATTTGGAATAGTTTTATTATAAAATACACACAACATAAACCCTAACCATTTGGAGCATTTTGAGTATACAGTAGAGTGCCATTCATGCTGTGTTACAGCCATCACCACCATTTATCTCTGGCACTTGCTCTTCTTCCTGAACAGAAACTGTGTCTATCAAACAGCAACTCCCCAGTGTCATCTTTGCTGACTGTCTGGAATGCCATTATGTTTCTGTTTCTATCAGTTAGACTACTCTTTAGTTCTCCTCTTATAAGTGGATTCTTCCAAAGTATTTTTCTGTTGTGAGTTACTTATTTGAGTATTGTAGCTTCAGGGATCACCTATATTGTACTATGCTGCAGAATTTTTTTTATAGTTAAGGCTGAATAATATCCCAGTGTATATCAATATTATATTTTCCTTATAAATTCTTATGGTTACAGATACTGGGTTGTTTCTAGCTTTGACAATTGTAAATCATGGTATCATGTAAATCATGGTAAAGACTGCTTACTTACATGAAGTGAGTTTGGTTTGTGTATGTGTATATTTTCTATATCATATGATTATATTTGTGTTTTTCTTCAATTTTTTGTTTTAAAGAGATTAAGACAAAAGAGGACATAACAAAGCAGATCAGATCAGAATAATGCAAGTAACACAGCATTTTGCCACAAGACAACACTTAATTAACAGTAAATCCCATAATCTCTTTCTTTGAAATAGCTGAGCATAGCTTCATATACAATAGTATCAAACATAACAAAACAATCATATAAAACCATTCAAGAGAATGAAAGCATTACAGGGCTTTCAGAACCAAATAGCAGAGAATGAACAATGGCCACTATATTATCTCATTTTACATAGAAAATTTGTTTATACTATCACACATAATAATATCCAATAAGATATAACATGATAGAACCAAACGAAACAGAAAAACAAAAACATAGTACAACTTCAGAGTAAGATGATACTAAATCAGCACTGGCTATTTTAATGTCTTGTTTTCTTTAAAATAGCTATTTATACTATTGCAGATAATAAAATCAAACAAAGTAAGTAAGAACCATTCCAACTAATGAATGCAGACATTATAAGGCTTCAGACCAATGTAATGGGGAATCATGATTACTATAAACTCTTATGTACTCTTACCATTTCTTACACTAGGGAGACTATACAGTATTTATACATGTGAGTTTGATTTATTTCGCTTATGAGTATAGTTTCAAGTTGTGTTCATTTATTTATACATATATCAATGTGATTGTTCATAATAGCTGAGTAGTACTCCATTGTATAAAAATACCACAGCTTTTTTTTTTTTATCTATTCCTCAGTTAATGGACACTTAGGTTATTTCCAAGATCTGGCGATTACAAATTGTGCTGCTATAAACATGGGTGCACATATATCACTGTGGTATGATGTTTTCAGTTCTTCTGGGAATGAGGTCTAGAAGTGGAATAGCTGGACCAAATGGGAGTCCCAGCCTTTTGAGGAATCCCCAGACTGACCTCCACAATGGTTGCACCAGTCTACACTCCCACCAAAAGCGCAGAAGTGTTCCTTTTTTCCCACAGCCTCTCCAGCATTTGTTGTTGGTAGTTTTCTTGATCCTGGCCATTCTTTCAAGAGTGAGATGAATCTTAGTGTGGTTTTAATTTGCATTTCTCTAATGACTAGTGATGATGAACATGTTTTCATGTATTTATTTGCCATTCGTATTTCTTCATGTGAGAACTGTGTATTCATCTCAGATGCCCATTTTTGGATTGGGTCTTTGAATTTCAGGGATCTGATTTTTTAAAAAATTCTTTATATGTTTTAGACAGAAGTCCTTTGTATGAGGGACAGTTCACTAAGATTTTTTCCCAATTTGTGGGTTTTCTTTTCACTATGCTGGAGATTTCTTTTGACATGCAGAAACTTTTTAATAAGATCCCAGCTATTGATTCTGGGAAGTATTTCCCATATGTTTTGATTCCTGTTCATGAATTCTCTACCCTGTGTCTTCAGGATTTTTACCTATTTTGTCTTCCAACAGATTTAGTATTTCTGTTTTAGTATTGAGATCTTTGATCCACTTAGATTTTAATTTAGTATATGGTGATAGGCATGAGTCTAGTATTAGTTTTCAGCATGTGGACAGCTAGTTTTTCCAGCACCGTTTATTAAAGAAACTGTTGTTCTTCCAGTGAACGTGTTTGGTCCCTTTATCAAAGATAAGGTGGTTGAGTGTGTTTGTAGTTGTGGGTGTATCTTCTAATCTATTTTTTTAAATTTTATTTAAAGAAAGACTAAACAAAACAGAAAATGGGTGGAAATAATACATACGTTCAGAGAAAAAATAAATAGTAAGAAATCACTAGTTAATGTTTACATACTGTCCTTTTACAAATAGTTGTTCAGGATACAAAAGTGGAACATATAAAGTGGGAATTTAAACAGCGAGACTGAAAACAGTTCTGTTCAACTATGCAACAGAAACTTAGTAATATGGTTGTCAATCCTATACATGTAAACATACATGTAGTTATCCATATCTTCATTTCCTTTGGAAGTAAACAAAATAAGCAAGCTAAAGTCATTCTGAACAAAAAATAATAGTATAGCTAGATTTCACATCATGACACTCCAGGATCAGCACTGGTTAGTGTAGTGTCTTTTTAAAAAAATTTTATTTAAAGAAAGACTAAACAAAACAGAAAATGGTTAGAAACAATACATACTTTCAAAGAAAAACAGTAAGAAATCACTAGTTGATGATTACAGATTGTCCTCTAACAAATAGTTATTCAAGATACTAAAGTGGAGCATATAAATGGGAATTCAAACAGTGAGACTGCAACCAGTTCTGTTCAATTAGCCAACAAAAACTAAAAAATATGGTTATCAATCCTATATATTTAAACATACATGCAGTTATCCATATCTTTAATTATGTTGAGATTGAACATACCCAAGCAGTCTAATATCACTCAGAACAAAGAATAATACTATTGCTGGGTGTCACATTATGACACTCCAGGATCAGCTCTGGGTACTTTAGTGTCTCTTTTTCTTCAAAGTATCTGTTCATTTCATCATGTGTCATAAGATCAGTTCTCATAAACTGTTATAGATTTTACACATGCATGAGTCTTAACATGTATTTCTATCCTTTCTATATTAGAGGGAGAATCAAAACAAAGCAAGACAAAATAAAACATATTCCTATAAACACGTGAAATGAAAAAGACATATAAGACTGAAGTACAAGCAGTTCAAGTACAAGTGGAAATTGCACAGGAAATTTTGCAACATACTCTGTCTTGTGGCACAGTTTTAGGTAGAAAACTCTGATGAGCACTAAGGAGAAGTGGCTGTCTTATAGATAAAGTAAAAACCCGTTCCATATCTATGGGTGTGCTATTTTCCCACCTTCTCAAAAATGTATGATCTCTAGGACTATGACCAAGAAAAGCCTGCAGAATATTTGGACAGATGAATGGCAGCTGCAACCTGAGAAACAGGATAAGAATTTCATTCTTTTAGAATTAAAAGGATGGTAAGGTCACAAATAATCTAACTTCTGGATCTTGTTAATTGTAGTTTAAGTGTCTGAAGCCTGGAATGGGAAAAGGAACATAATCTTCTTGTTTTAATAAATGTTAATATACCTGTATCTTTATCATCTCACACTTCTCTTCTGACGTGACCTAATTTGTAGAATACAGGCTACTCGGCAACACCAATAATTTGTAACTTGGGAAATAAAATAAGGACCAGAAATATGTTGTAAGAAAATTTGCCAGTAGTTGCTTAGTAATAATATGAGGTTCCCCTCTCTGAAATGAGGTGTTGAGTATAGAAACTTATTTCCTTTTAAAACATAGCATTTTTAAATTTCTCAAAGTATAAAAGTAACATATCAATAGTAACTCTATTTGATTAACAAAGAAGACAGAAAAAACAATATATTTTAGAAGAGTATAAAGTAAAATAATTATAAATGTTCTATGTGTAGTAATTAAAAATAGTGTAAATCTCTGGGTAACGTTCTGTGTGTAAGATGCATAAGGATACAGCTAGTCAGTGATGATCATTGAATCCAGATGAACAAATGCAAAATTAAAATTAATTGATGTTTCCTTTGAAAATATTGACTAATTTTATGAGTAGGAAACTATACAACTGTATATATAAAGAAGAAAATATGCCATTGCAGTAGAGATAACAATAATCCTCTAATCTGAGTAGGACAGTTAGAGCTGGAAGTTTCTTTTGAAGCTACAAAAATACCTTACTAATAGCCCCAATTTGCTTCCTACCCCAACCTGAGACCTCACCTGCTCATTGATTCTGTATCTGTGAGTACAGAGGCACTTACCAGATGGCCGTAGTGGGAAAGGACTCCACAAGCCTGAGAAGAACCTGCACAAGTTTGAGGAAAATAATTGTTAAGTCCTCTCTGCAAGCTGTTAGAATTAGTGTATGTAGAAAAGAGACAAGATCCTCCTGGACGGGCTGCAATGCAAAGTCCCCGTGGAGTAATTTCTGTGTCTAAATCCTACTTTACTCTCTGTGGGATAATGGTAATCTAGGGAAAGCTGTGCTCAAAACTTTTCTCTTAACTTTCATTGACACATCTGAACAGTGGAATCCCAAGTGTTCCACCATGTAAAGAATCCCAAGCGATCACATTTTGATTTCAAGATTGAACTAGTCCAAAATAATTTCTTACTATGTAATTACCCTTCTCTGGGCCAAGACAAGTCTTTGAACTTTCTGTTATTTTCCAGTGGCTGTGATGGGCTCTCTCCTAGATCTGTTACCACGTGATTTCTGGGTACTGGTTTCATATGCCGTAATTTCAAACTCATAGTTCCAAAATGCAAACTGTGAGTGAAATTTGAAAGTGAATTTTTATAACAAAAAAGTACAGGCAGAGCTGAATGTGGGGCTGAAGGATACAAAGACATTGAATTTAACTGAGACTGAGGCAGATCCTGAACTGGATGCCACTCTATGAAGACAATGAATGACCAGCCTTTTTTCTCTAGAGTGAAGACCAGTAATGATGGGTATTTTCTCTGAAAGAAAGTATATAAAACTATGCTTCAGACTCTTCTGTAGTTTATACAATATTAATAGTATATACTAACTACTGTGATAAATTAGAAGCTTATAAAGTACAAAGTTTTAGACAAATTTTGTGATATTCCAATTAGATTTGTTCTATAACTATACCATACTCTGCAGAACTACTGTGCCATAAAAAGATGAAGAATAAATATTGTGAAAATTTAAGGGACTAGAGAAATAATACTTATGAATACAATTCAGGATCTTTGACAGACTACTTGGAGAGATAAAGGATATTAAATTTTAAATTAGTGATATTTGAGTAGGGTTGTCATTTTGTTTATACTATTGCACCAATGTTGTCCTATTTGTGATCATCTTATTATAATGATATAAATTGTTAAAACTAGTAGAAATAGTGAGAAAAATGTGAGTCTTTTGGAAAGCTTTCTATAAATTCTAGAATTACTTTGTCATGAAGAATAAAAAACCGTAAAGAAACAAAAAAAAAAAATTAGAGTCCCTAAGTAATCGTATGCTACTCGGTTGTTACTACTGCTGAATAGACAGATGCCTCAAGTGGCTCCAGAATGGCTCCCAGTGATCTCTACTAGCATTTACATATTGTGGAGTCCTCACCCTTGAGTGTGGGCTGAATTGAGTGACTTTCTTTAATTAAACAGCATAGAGTAAAAGTGATGGGCTGTCATTTCTGATGTTTAATTAGGAAAGATTTTGACTGTGATCTTATGATATTCTGTCTGTGGTTCTTACACGCTTGCTCTGACAGACAAGGGCACTGACTGAGGAACCAAGCATGACCTCTAATGAATAACCTGCAAAGAATGAAGAATTTGGTCAGCAGCTTGCAAAGAATGAAATAATGAAACAAACTCTGACTAAACTGCAGTAGGAAGGGGATCCTGACCCAGCAGGACCTAAAGATGACTGAAGCACCAGTAAATGCAGCAATGTTTTCATTCAAGCTTGTCTTTAGAGACAGGGATTTTGGATTATCAGGAACCATCACTCTTCAACACTGCAACACTGAGGTTTTCATGGGAATGAAGTGCTAGACTAGTAGTGACTGCTTGCACTGTTGAACTAATACAGAACAAATCTTAATTAGATTGGTCATGTTTTCAAAAATTTAAAAGTACAATTATGAGTTAAAAAAAGGAATCAAAAGAAAATGCTCATGTGGAAGATTAGTATCACCTTGGTACTGTTGTACTTAGAGTGAATCATAATTCCCATTTTAATGAATAAATATAATTATTTCCCTTTCCAAAAAAGTATCTTTTGCTGATTTTATTTTCTTTGTGAAGATTGAGATCTGGATCATCAGGCAGTGGGTTTTTTTTGTTTGTTTGTTTGTTTTTTGTTTTTTGGCTTTTGGTTTTTTTTTTTTTTGTTTGTTTGTTTTTTTGCAGAATTTCCATACAGTTTTCTGTAATTTTTTTAATTAGTAATGTCTTTTTAACTGTTCATCAGAGTTCCCTTTCTCCATATTATCATAAGCACATGTTATTTTTTGTTTTTTGATTATAGCTGCTCTTCCTGGGATGAGATGATATCTCATTTTGGTTTTTCTTTGCTTTTCTCTGATACTTAGGTATATTGATCATGAGATCGTTAGATGATGACTTTTCATCAGTTTGCAGTTTTTTGTGAGAAAGGCTATTTTATTGAATATGAAAATAGTAACTTCTATTTTGATTTCCATTTGTATAGATAATCATTTTCTTTCCCTTTATTTGCAGCCTGTATGATCTTTATAGATGAAATAAATTTCTTGTAGGCAAAATATTCTTGGGTCTTATTTTTTAATCTACTCAACCAGTCTAAATCTTTTAATTAGTGGAAATTAATCCATTTATACTCATGGATTTTATTGATGTGTAAAGATTCACTTCTGTCATTTGTTAATATTTTTCTTATTGTTTGGCATATTGTTTGTTCCTTTCTTTCTCTTATGTGTTTTTGTGGTTTAGTGGTCTTCTGCATTGGCAAGATTTCATTGCTATTTTATTGCTTTTGTGTGAGTTTTATATTTTCAGTTTATCTTCATAACACTAGTTTTCTTCTTTTCATATTTTTTGATGTAAGGCATCGTGAAGAATTTCCTATAGGGCAAGTCTGTGTCCTAAAATGACTTTTTAATCCATTATTTTTAAAATCCAATTTGCAATATTTTGTTGAGGAGTTGTGTTTTTATTCAGTAGAATCACTGTTCTATAATTTTCATTTCTTATAATTTTTAAAAATCTTATTTTATATTAGAATAATTCTGCTTGTAGAATTCTGCCTAAAAAAATTAGTTATAAAGTACCTTCTTGCCAGATGTGGTGGCATACGCCTATAATCCCAGCACTTGGGAAGCTGAGGCAGGAAGGTCATTGCAAGTTCAAGACCAGCCTGGGCTACAAAGCGAGCTCAAAGCCAATCTGAGATGCATAGTGAGACCCTGTCTCAAAAAGACAAAAAAATAATAATAATAAATATAAAGTACTTTTCCGTTTCTTTCTGGAAGAGATTGTAAAAAGCTGATGTCTTTTTTACATAAATGTTTAATATATTCCATCAGTAAAACCTCCCAGAACTAATCATCTACTTTTATTATGTATCATTTTTACTGATTTTTTATTTAGTAGATGTAGGATAATTCACACTATCTCTTGCTCCATGTTTGAGTTTTAGTACTTTATGTTTTTCAAGATTTAATCCATTTCATCTTATTTATGAGATTTATAATCTTAGAGATAGTAATTGTGTTTCTTTTTCATTCTTTTAATAATTATGATGAAAAAAGTGATGACCCTCATAATCATGATGTATAAACTTCTTGCTGATTTGCTGCATTCTGTTTCAGGATTTTTACTATGGAAAAGAAAAGAGAATGTATATACATATATATTCATATATATATATATATATATATATATATGATATATACCTACAATATAGTTAAGAGAGTAATATAGGTAGTATCCCTTCATTGGAAAGAAAGATTGGTGTTAATATTGTTTGGACAATATTTCATGTCTATGTCTTATACTCTGTGTAACTACTATGAAGATAAAGATATGCAATCTATTAATTAATGTTACTGTCCCATTAATCTAGTATGAAACTTTTATTTCTATTTTTCTATTTATTTATATTTCTCTTTAAAATATTTACATTTAATTTATAAATGATTCCACTTTCGTTCATGTATTGCCACAAGACAAAGTTATGTCTACTGTTTTCATTTTGGATGCAAATCTTTTTAATGATACCTCTTAAAATGGAGAGAAATGTACAATCTCGCACACATTAAATGAAAGAAATTTTGTTGAGCTTTCCTGACTTTTACCAACATAGGATGGAAAATCAGTGAGACTTTTGAAAGTAAATTTTCTGACTGACAATAGAAAGTCAGATAGTGAGAATATACAGTTCACCTATTTTTCTTCTAGTGGCAAATGGTATGCAAACGTTGAACGTTTCTCTTTGAACCTGGAAAAGAAGCCCAGGTGTACACAGTCTGGGTGCTGAGGCTGCTGGATCATGTCATCTCATTTCCTGTTTTCCACTCTCCTATCCATCTCAAGACAACTGCTAGGGAATAAAGAAAATGGAAAACCAAAAAGTAAAGGCCCACGGGCTCCCGTTTACATCTCGCTGGCCAGAACATACTGAGAGTTCCACTACCTTCACACTGTTTGAGGAAACAGTTTCCTTTTTTTCTTTTATCCTTTTCTTTTTCCTTCTTTTCTTTCTTTCTTTCTCTTTCTCTCTCTTTCTTTCTTTCTTCTTTGAAGAAATAGCTTCTTAAAAGACAGAAAAAAGCACTGTCTTCAGAGATTTCTTCATCAGAGCGTAGTCTACAGTAATAACAGACCCTTACTGACAGATGTTAGTTTGAGCTGTCAAGTATGTACCGTTTGGAACTTGGACTTCTTCCACGAAAATATGTCAAGAAACTTAAGAGAAATGATTTGAGCATGGCAGTCTCAGTCTGTTATTATCCCATAGAGATAAAGTATAATTAAGATACAGAAAATATTCCATTGGGGACTTGTTGTTTCTGGCCTCTGAGAAAGAGCCTGTCATTTTTATGCAGACACTAGAAATACAGGCCTGCAGAAAGGATTTAAATATCCTTTCTGTAAAATTGTGCAGGTTCTTCTCAGGTATAGTGAGTCCTCCCACAACGTGTCCATCTGGTAAGTGTCTCTATATCCACAGATATAGAATCAATTAGCAGATGAGGTTTAGGCAGCCTGTGAGAGAAAAATATTGGCTCTATTGAGAAGGTATTTTGTTGCTTTAGAGGAAACTTCCAGCTCTAATGGTCCTATTCAGTCAAGAAAATTATTTTGTGTATAGTGTACTGATAAATTTCGTTCTCTACATATACAGTTGTTTAATTTCTGAGTCATAAAATGAGCCAATTTTTTGTAAGGAAATATCAATTTATTTTAACTTTGCATTTGTTCATCTCAATTCAGTGAAATTCACTGACTAGCTGTATCAATATTCAGGATACATACAGAATGTTTCCTAGAGATTTTATACACTTCTTATTCCTAACAATAAGGGAAATGATAATTTTGAACTTTATACTGTTATTCAATATACTAATGTTTTTTCTGTCACCTTCAGAAAATATAATTGCTATTGATGTAAGTTACTTTTATGTTTTTCAGAATTCAAAAAGCAGTTACAGAATATTTAGAATGAAATAAAATTCTACTTAAACATTTAATCTCAGTGAGAGCAACCTCACATTGTAACAAAACACCTACTGGCAAATTTTCTTCCAGCTTATTTTCTGTTCTTACTTAATTTCACAATTGTAAACTAATGGTTTTTACTTTCATCCTGTGTTCTGCCAAGTGGGTCATATCTGATGTGAGAAATGAGATGATAAAGCTGCTATTTGCTATTAAAAGTTTTAATAATAAGATTATGTTTCTTTCCCAATTTTAGGCTCTCACAGAACTAAGAGTACAATTGTCAGTATCTGGGCAGATAAAGTATGTGTGTTCATTAATACTTTCTCTTCGTGTTACTACTTCTAAAATATACCTTCCCATGCATTTACTAACAGATATTCTTGAAACTCATTTTGTTTAGAAGTATTTGGGCAGCTGAAATGCATCTTTCCCTGGCTTCAGTGAATAAAATTCAGTCTACTCACAAAGTATATCCTTTTTTGTACTTCACACTCAGACTGTGTCTTTTAATGCATTTAACATGAACAGACAATTACTATCCTGACTACATTCCTTGGGACTAAGTTACAAAGAATATGGTGAGGGAAACAAATCAAGATGTTTGTCAGGAATTAGTCTTGACTTATTTCATTGATGGGTTAATCAGAATATCAGATTCTCCTGCAGGTTCATTTACGTTTCCTAGTAATGACAACTCAGTATCTAAGCAGAAGCACCTCTGGGCTTCCTCTCTTTATTTTAAAAGATCACTATGCTTTCCTGATAATTTATTTTGAATATTGGTGATGTAAATATTATAGCTGCAGGTGTGAAACAAGAGCTGAACTTACATCCTTTTAATTTACTAAACAGAAAAAAGAAAAAATTTTACCATGTTTCTCAGATATAGAGGTTCACTTCACTTAACCGAATACTCTCCAGGTTTTTCTTGTTCATAGTCCTGGAGAGCATACATTTTGGAGCAACCGTGCAAGGAGCTCCCAGCATGAGTATGGTGCTATTTTCAACTTCATTCACAAATTGGCCACTTCTCCCTAGTGCTTTGCATAGTTTTCCATTCAAAATTGTACTACAGGACACAGTGTACTTCACACTTTCCCATCAGTTTCAAATCCACTTGCCTGACACACAATCCTTCTCATTCCCCAGAGTGTCCGGCACTCTACATCAAAAGCTGGAAATAAATTGAGTTATTTTTTACATCAGTTCAGTGCTAAGTGATGGAAATAGTTACCTTGTGGATCACAAGACAAAACAAATTAAACCTTTTATCCTTCACCCTGAAAAGAGTCCACCCACTGGCCACAAGCACCCCATAAAAGTGGGCTCTACATAGGCATTTTTTTCCTTCCTCTCCACTCTCCACATTCATCCAAACCACAAGATCCTGAGCACTGGCCTGAACATTAGTTCATAGTTAGGAAGCCAATTTGGTAATAATCTGTGTCACAAGATTGTGCCTCATTAGGTGAAATACAGGATGATACAGAGTTCAATGTAATTGTTTCCTTACTCCACATAATAAAAATTCTTGACTGTTATCTTTTCCTTGAAAAGACGCCAGCCTCCACTATCACCTCTAATAAGTGAGTATTTAGATTTCTCCTTGAGAATTTATGCTCCATGTGTTTGTTTGCCTTCTCATTTCCCACTTAGCTCTTCCTCTTTCCTTCAACATGGCCCCTCTGCATGGGACTTACTTCAGACATCATGTTATATTTCACTCCTTATGTACAAAAAGTCAAGCGCCCCTGAAGGAGGCCTTTTCCAGTTTGCTAGGTTAGTCCATCCAAGTCCCATCTCAGCATACTCACTCCTAAAAGCCATATTTCTGCCAAGTAAAGAACATCTGTTTTGTCTCCTGCTCTCTCAGGCCAATGATGGTGATCTTTTCAGAGCTTTCAATGATAATAACAGCCCACTTTGACACATATGCTATAGGTTTGCTATCAGTGTCCTAGATGATAGTGTTGAGCATGATGAGACATGGATAGTAAAAGTCATGCTACAGGATCTCCTTGAACTTACTTTTTTTTTCTTTTTCTTGAACTTATTTTTATGAGGCATTTATATTCACCAGAATACTACCTGTTTAAAAGATCCATTAGCCCAGAAAGACCTATATAACTTTCTTTGTGGAACTTACTATGTAATATGTAAATAATTTAAACTATATGCATTTGTTTGTATGTTTTATATAGCTGAATATGAGACAATAGTTAGTAGGATGATTAGAGGAATATTTTCTGTGATGTCTCCAGGCACAGCTTTGAGGAAGGTAGGTTAGTGCGTATGATTATATGAAATCTTCTCATTCTCCTTGAAGTATATTCTGCCTAAAGGAAGCTATTTTTTTCTGTTTCTCCTAAGGAATCTTATTTTCAGGAAGATAAGGTTTCCCTGTAGTTTAAAATTAATGATCTACTGAAGCCGTTATTTACTTAGTATTGTTACACATTCATAGCATCTTATACTCTTGACTTTACTAAAGCACCTAGGTTTGCAGAATTTCACCATTTGAAGTCATGCTGAAAATTTTATAGTACAGTACCCAGATATAGATATGACCAAAACATGTGACTTGGACAGTTTATACTGCTGTGTGTTTATAAGACTCACATATTGCAATTGAATTAAACAAAATGAACTCAAAACTTGTATTTTACAGAAATAACAGGAAAAAATAATTTTTGACTAATTCTTCAGTGTTCGTTCTTAAATGATAATATACCTATTTATAGTTATTATTTAAAAATTTATTAGTGTATGTTTTATCCTATATGAAATAAATACACAAAAACCGACATTACTGTTACAAGTTCACAAAAGTCATAGAATAATATTTAGGGCTGCAGGTTAGTGATCATGTGTGTTACAAAAAGTTGCAGACAAGTAGAACGTTGATTAATAATTTACTGTTTTCTTCTGATATTATTAGGAGACAAACCAAAACATTTTGACTGTATTAAAATAAAAAATTCTTTTACTGATCATTACTTTGCTAAAATTGAACTTATATCCTTTTCTTTTTCTCTCTTCATTGACTTGTATACATTGAAGCTAAGAAGGAAAACAAGCCCATATTTTATACAAAAATTCATGAGGAAGAGAAATACTTACTTAACAAAGATTGCATTAGTGTCCAGAATACAGTCACTTAATCACATGAAATTTAACTGTTCTCATAACGGTATAGAAGTTTTTCCAGAAGAGCTATTTTTTCAAATGTTTTAAGCACTATTTTCCTCATCTTTGAATGTTTAAATGCTATCACATTTTTATTGATTTTTAACATTGCTGCTTCCCCTTAGCATCTTACATTACAGAATCACATGGTTTAATAGCTTTAATATAATTAAGCCTTACATCTTTGACTTTCAGATTATAATACTTTTTTATTATATGACTGGAAAGATTTTTATAATACTAAGTAAAATTCATGTGTGAAAATTGAATTAAAGTAATAAAGCATATTTCAGAAGAATTATCCAGCCAGTGCATCACTTTTAAAATTTTCTTGGATCGGTTTTAGGCTTGAGAATAGTAAATCTGGAGAAGTGTCACTGCTTATGTGAAGGAGAAATGAAAGCTCAGAGTCCTACATAATCTATCTTTCAGGATTACTTTGGGTACTCATCTTTTAATTAAAATTTTAAAATAGAATAAACATAATGCATTTTTGTTCATGATTATATTTATTGCTTTTATTTGAAATTCCTGAATAGAAAAATATTGAACTATACTCTTGCTAATATATGAACTCATCTGACATAGGCTATACTATCATGATAATAAAAATGTGTCAAATGTATAATTACTGTGGAGAATTCAAACAAAAGTCCTAAAATTCCATCAGAGTTATCTGGAGAAGTATTACTCAAATTTTGTACTATTCTGGGAATTTTTGTATTTCTTTGTTCCAGGTAAGAACCTAGCTCATCAATTACTAAAGGAATTGCAAAACATCTACCCAGTAACATATATGAATAACTGCAGGCTGATAGCGAACCTTTTGGGAAACATCATCATATGCCAGAATGCTTCCACATTTGGTACATATACTTAAGTTCCAGTCATGCATAAAACATCCAAGATATAGGTAGTCTTATTGTATATATCAGATGATTAAATTTCAGACTCAGAGTGAAAAAAAATAACATAGTTATAAAATCAACAAGTCTGACTGCAGAGTTAATACTTACCAACCTTTGTTCTGTCCATATATTAAGAATACTTGGATTGGCAAAGAAACAAGAATAAATATAACACTGAAATAAAGCAACTCTGGGTACGACCAACCTGTGGGAGGGTCAATACGAAAGCCTTGCAATGACTTGCATGATCTAGGCATGACGGGAAATGTTGAGACAGAGAGAATTGAATGGCTTTCAGATGCTATGAGGGAGAAGTGAGATTTTAAGTGGAATAGGGATGCACCAAGAAAAATGTACTCATTTTTGTGATGACATCAGTGTCAGCTGATATTGATGAAGGAGTTTCTACCTGTAATAAAGTATTTTTGCTTTTCTCTTCAGACATTCATTGTATGCATCTTTCCATGTAAAATGAATGTGAACAAGGAATTGTCCAATAATATTAACATCCGAATCACATTTTATTTTCTGTTTATCATTGGGGTCTCAGGCAATGCCATCCTTCTTCTCTTCCACATCGTTGTGTTTGTTGTAGGGCACAGGCCCAGACTCACTGACCTGCCCATTGGCCTCTTGGCCCTAAACCACCTAATGACAATGCTAACCACAGGATTCATAACTGGAGACATTTTTACCTCGCAAGGGGGGTTTTGGAATGATATTACATGTAAATCAGTTATCTACTTGAACAGGTTGATGAGGGGGCTCTCTATGTGTATCACCTGCCATCTGAGTGTCCTTCAGGCTATCACGCTCAGCCCCAGAAGCTCTTGTTTGGCAAAGTTAAAACACCAATCCTCATGTCACAGCCTGTGTTCCCTTCTTTTCTTTTGGCTGTTATATATATCCATTGGCAGTCACCTTTTTATCTCCATCGCTGCTAGTACCAATTTAACTTCAGAAAATATTTTGTATGTCAGTAAGTCCTGTTCTCTTTTACCCATGAACTATTTACTCCGGCACATAGTTTTCACATTATTGACCATCAGAGATATGTTCTTTATAGGAATTGTGTCCCTCTCAGGTGTATACATAGTGATTCTCTTGTGCAGGCATAAGAAACAGTCCCAGCATCTTCACAGGAACAAAGTTTCTCCAAAAGCATCCCCAGAACAAAGGGCCACTTGGACCATTCTGCTGCTTATGTGTCTCTTTGTAGTTATGACCAGTTTGGACATTATGTCTCACTCAAGAATTGTGTTGAATAATAATCCAGTAATATATTGTATTCAAATTTTTGTGGTCCATGGCTATGCCACAGTCAGTCCTTTAGTATTCATTACTACTGAAAAACATATCATTAATATTTTGAGACTCATGTGTGGAAGAAAATAAATACGTGGTTATCAGTGATGGGTAAATTTCCTCAAAATAAACAAATGTACTTGCTTCAGTGTACTGTTATGGTTTGTGTTCGGATGTCCCCCCAAACCTCATGCAATCATAGACCTTTTTTGAAGGTGGCTGAATGTAGAGTGTGCGATTGATTTGTAGTGCAGTACTGGGACTAAGGCTGCTGGGATTAAGGGTTGATGATTTCTGAATCATTCCACTGATTGTATTGGCACCATCCTGATCCTGGTAGACTGGAGAAAATGTTAGAGAAAGAAAGTTGCTTTCTCTCTCTCTCTCTCTCTCTCTCTCTCTTTCTCTCTCTCTCTCTCTCTCTCTCTCTCTCTCTCTCTGTCCTCCCTCCCTTATTGCCTTGCTATTTTCAGCTGCCATGAACTGTTGTACTCTTGCCATGTGCAACCCTGTCTTGGAGCCAGATGATCAGGGACTAAAACCTCTACCAACTGAGCTAAAAAAAAATCTCTTACCCTTTAATTTTGGGTGTTGTGTATTTTGTCTCAGCAACAAGAGAAAAGTAGCTAAGACATATACCTAATCACAGAATGTAAGTAATGCTCTTTGGTTTAAATGAACACATGGAGTTCTTTGTGTTATACTTATGTATGGCAAGTACATAACAGAAAATTAGACCACATGCCTCTCTGAGATATAACATGGGTTTCATATTTTTCACTGGATCAATAAAATGAAACCTGTGAGATGGGTCTCATTTTCATGGCCTCAGTTAACCTACATTATTTACCAATATGAGAAAACTTAGGTCATTCTTTAATGTTAATTGCCTTATTTATTTGTAATTTGTCAAACTAGAAATGTAACTGTGTATTAACAAATATAATCATATGATTAGAAAATACACACACCAAAATAACTTCATACAAGGAACTATTCCTTAGTATACCCATGTTCATAATACCATGTTTTGCAAGTGTCAAACCTAGAAACAACCCAGTGTCTATAATCATAAGAATGTATAAGCAAAATGTAACTCTGAAACACACTGGAATACTGTTTAACCTTAACTATGAAAGAACATTCTGGCATGTAGTACTATATAGATGATCCCTGAAGCTACAATATTGAAATAAGTAATTCACAACAGGAAAAAATTTGGAAGAATCCTTTTATAAGAGATAAATTTACAAGTAGTCCAAATGATAGAGATAGAAAATAGAATGATATTCCAGACAGTCAGCGAAGAGGACACTGGGGAGTTCTTGTTTGATGGACACAGTTTCCGTTCAGGAAAAAGAGAAAGTGCTAGAGATATACAATGATGATGGTTGTAACACAGTATGAATGGCACTCTACTCTACACTCAAGAATGCTCCAAATGGTTGGGGTTTATTTTATCATAATAAAATGTTTTCAGTTATTAATTGTGGAAAATATTGTTCCTAAAATTTGAAAGTCAAGTGACACATTTTCAACTGTCAAAATGTAATTTTTCAAGTTTAAAAAATACAATAAAAATTTCCAAATAATTATTTGAAGGTTGATATCTAAAAGTATAAGTCTTATTCCTGATCTTTTAGAAGACCAAAAAAGCACTTAATATGGACTCAGGTGTTTACAATTGTGTGCTGCTCAGCCTTTAAGAAAGAGTTTTAGTTTTACTTTAAGAAGCACCATTATTATATTTCCTGGGTGCATGTTATGTTTGTGGTCCAAATAAAAAAATTCAAATGTTATACAAGACAAGTTAAATTACTTATTATAGTTATGAATTACTGCCATGAAAAGTATGTACATTTACTACTCTTTTTAAAAAATCAAATGAAAATACTACCTGGTATATCTTACATAGGTAATAGAACTATGTAATTCAATTTTTCAAATGAATAACTCAGGGAAACATTATAAAATTAAATATGAATTATATATTATCATTGAGTATTTCAGTGTTTATATTTTGATATTAGAATTATTTGGAGTGTGACTTAAAAAAAGTGGGCGACAAGAGCAGGCAATTTAGATAAAAATTAAGTTACGTGTACTTTCTAAATTTTACATTCATCAAAATTCCCAATGACAAGTCTTATATAAACAAAATATGGATATTTAGCTAGCTGACATGACAGATATTATATGTGTTAAAATGTCAAGAATGTAGAAAACAATTAACAAATGTGTGAAAGACAGTCACTTCAAAATTATTCAGATGAAACGATTTAGTTTAACATCACAAGTCATTAAGAAAATAAATTAGAAGAACAATTAGAGGCCACTATTCTGTCATTAGAATAGCATTATCAGTGACTATTAGTGGGACTGAAAAATGATACAACAATTTGGGAAAACAGTGTAATAATTTTTATCTTAACATGCAATTATCATTTATTAAAAAATAAAAGTGTTGAGGATGGAACTTAGTGCAAAATGTCTGGGTTCAAACCAGAATACAACAAAAAAAGACTATAGGGAATATAAAGAAAACATTAGAGCTGTCAAAATTGAGATGGGTTTATTTGCACCATCCTTACCAAAAATTAAAACCAAGAGCTTATAAAAGGCATATATCTATATATATGTCTTATATAAGGCATATATATATATACATATATATATATATATGCTTGATTAAATTATCAGAAAAGATGATCAAAATCATAAGATGCTCATGCATCCATTTAAACTTAACTTAAGAGAACTACCATTAAAACATTCAGAGCTTAAGATATTCCCATTAACAACACAAGGACAATACAAACCTGTGTATATTATGATAATCCAAAAAAAAAATAAATTAAGTATGCACAATGAATTACACTGGTCTTCCTGTACTATTTGCTTGTGAAATATACAACTGACTTCATTGATGCAAGAAAACCAACTATTAAACTGGATCAACACACACTGCTCATAACACAGATTGCTATATGGACTTTAATTTAATTTAGTTTCTTTTGAAGACATCAAACACTATATCATTCTTTCACTTAATACAAAAATATCTAAATATAGCTAAGCATTTAGTGCAATGAATTGTGTTTGACCCTCTAGGGTCACTAGATAAAAAATAATGAGGTACTTGTGCCTCATGAAACAAAATACTGCATTCATTCTTGATAATTCTTACAATGTATCATTAGCTTTACTCAAGTTAAGACCCACATTACTAGCAGAATGAAACTTAAGGTTGATCTTATTTACAGTTGGTGTACTTGCCTCCTGCTACATAAAGTTGTGTTTGATTTACATACTGTTGTTTGATTTACATACTGTTGAAACAGGGCTCCTTATGATTTCTTGCTCTTTGTACTGTTATAGAGGGTTTGGTTTCAATGTACATGTTGATGAGCTGCCTGAGAGTCATTACTAAAAGATGGGCATGATAAGATGATAAGAACATTTAGGCATCTGATGGTAGAGGTTATCATCCCTGAGAAAAACTAGGGATTTGACATCATGTCCCTGAAATGCCCCTTTAACATTACCAAGACTCTTGCCAAATCAAAGAGACATTTTAAGTACCATGACACAAGAAAATCTGAATCAGTGTATCTAAAGAACACTAGGAAAACTATTGTTATCTGTAAGAATTGCCTTGTTTCTATGTGCTAAGTCAGTCATTTCTTGGAATTTTGTTCATAAAATTACATAAAATCCAGAAACAAAAGCAAAAACAAAACAAAACAAACCCTTAGTGATGTCACTGCTATGTAGCTTAATCTATAAAGTCTTTTGCTAACAAGTGATTCATATTAACAGGCTACCAAAAACCAGGTAAGTAACACTGTCAGGTATGTGTTCCGCATGGATTTTGCAAAGTATTATTCTTACTAAGTATGCAGCCCTATGGGATTTACCCTGCAGTCCTGTGGCTGTGTACTTCCTGCACACACATACACACACACACACACACACACACACACACACACACACACACACCGTGGAATTTGCCAAGCCATGTACGTGGCCCCCTGTGAACCAACCAAGTAGTGCTTTTGAAACAATACCCACATCTTGTGGACCTTCTCTCACTAGTAAGCTGAAATTAACCCTTTACTTATCTTTTAATGCCTGTTGGTAAATCTTAGTCTTATTTCTCTCAATCTATATCCTGAATTTTCTTCAGTCTTTTGCAACCTACTCCACTGCTCCAAAACATCTGAACTTTGGACAAGGTGCCTTCTAACTTGTGAGAATACAAATATCTATTGTTTCAAGACACCTAATTTGTGTTGATTTGTTACAGTAGACCTGGGTGTCTAATGCAAGTGTTTTCCTTATGTATGATTTATCTTGGATATAATAAAATGTGATTCATTGATCAAAACTTTATTATATTTATAGTATTATAGGTTTTATCTGCACAATTTTTGAGTGACTTGAGAATTTTAACTTCTGTCAATGTAATTGGTCAGTTTGCTGGGGTTTCTTTCTTTTTTCTTTTTTTGATATCAGAATCAAACTCAGACCCTTGCACTTACCAGGCAAGTGCTATCGCTGAGCTACATCCAAGCCCTGTCACTTTGAGTTAATTCATACAAATTCACTCAGGACGATTTTTCTACAACAAAACAAAGCGGTAACTTTAGTGAGGACCTTTCTGCATTTATTACATACTGAGAGGAATAATTCTTCTACAAATTTCTTGATATGAAGTTTGTTGTAACAGAAAGTTGGTCTCAGTGGTTACTTTCTAACAAGCTTGCTTTTGCATGGGTTTAGGGGAAATTTTCCTTCATTACTATTTTCCACTGCATAATTTCTCTGATCTGTGTCAAAACAATTTTCAAATGTACTCAAATAGTAGGAGACAATTTTCTTGTAATACTTAGTTTTCTTTTTTTTAATTTTTATTTTGAAGGTAGTAGAATACAACAGAACAAGGCAGAATAAAGCCAACTGAGACAGTGTAGTGAAATTGGTACAGAACTTCACAGCAGGTTACTGGGAGAACAGTAATAGGTATCACAGTATTTCTTATTATTTTCACAATAGTTGTTCTTTCAATCATGTATATCTTAATAAAATGAAATACAGAACATTATAGAACTTACCAAAACAGAATATTGAATAGAGAAGTACCATTAATCAGAATAAAGCAAAACAGTAATAAAAATATTTGCCTTCAAAGAGATGGTAGAAGGAAATCCCCCTTATTAGCTATGGTCAACCTCCCAGGAGATGCTCAGATTCTGGTTCCCATTTGCTGATGGGGGACCCGAGAAAGCGGGTAGGGGAAGTGGGATGATTGACTCTCCATTCGTGCACCAGTAGGCTTACTATTGCTTAGCAGGGAGGCAGGCTGGTTGTTTTGTTTCCCAGCATCCTAAGTTCCAACATGGTGTGGATCTCAGGAGACGCTGGTGGTTCTCCCCTTGGAGGGGCCACAGCCTGCCATACAACAGCTGCTTACCAGGGAGGGAAGCTGCTTGCTTGGTTTCCCAGCATCCTAAGTTCCAACATGGTGTGGATCTCTGGAGACACTGGTGGTTCTAGTAAAGCTGTTTCCTGATTTTTCTATCCTCATTTCCTTTTTATGCAGTCAAGGTTTTAGTGAAGATGAACGGAGCTGAGGCTAAGTATTCCTCTGATTACTCAATAAATTATTGAAAAATCATTTTTGTGTGAATATTCATATAAACAACAAAGGAATAACTGTTCAGAAGTTGTGGTTGTGCATTTGATACCTATATTGTGGCTGATCTCCCAGTATGAGATATGTCTAAAGGGTACATGACCACTTCCCTAAGTGAACAAGTACCTGTCATAAGGCAATTGGGGCACAAATGAACCATTTAGAGAAGGTAGCATTTGTGTGATTTCAAATGCAGTTTTTCCTTATAAAGACACTGCATTAAAATTAAGAAGGAGGAGAACAAAATGAAAGAGGCAGTTTATCCAGAATAGACAGAAATCATAAGGAGTATCTCTCAGAATAGAAGAACAAAAAATAAATAGTTAAGGTTAATAGAAGGCAGAATAAGAACTCTGGAGAAAATCTAGTCCACAAAAGCAAAAAGAACACTGGTTACAATGGTGCAAATCTACTCTTTCAGAGTTCTAGCAATTAACCAAAAATTTTTGACAATCCAGAGTATTTATTTATCTTGTAAGAAAGGCATATCTGGGGTTTCAAGCTTGACTTAACTTGGTTCCTTTATCCCTTTCTGCATGTTACTTTTGACAGTAAAGGTCCACATTTCATGGTGAAATTTTGTGTTCTAGCAGCCACAACTGGAAACTCAGAATAGGAGTGAATTGTTTCAGAAAACTGGCAATAATATGTCCAGTTCGTCCTAAATTACCTAAGAAAACTTTTCCATTGTTTTATTTTCACTTCACCTAACTCATATTTCAGCCAGTGGGCCATTTATCCAAGATCATTTGTCAGAAACAGTCAGTGAGTGTGGCAAACATTCATGTTTCAATTCTGAGATGATGATCACCCACGGGGGGAAAAAGCAAGCAAATCAGAAAGTATTTTTAAAAAAGAACCTGAGAAATGAATTGTTCACAGGAGTCCTTGATGGAAAATGTAGGTATGATGGAAAGAACTTCCATAGTGATAATCTTTCACCTGTGGCTGAATATAATGTTTGGTAGAGGTAGGAAATGACACCTAAATTAGGGGTGTGAACTTTCTCCCCAAATATCCAGCATCAACACAAACAGCATCCCTCAGCAATCTAAAAGACTTAGTAATTCTATGCTTTAACACAATTTGTAATTAGTAGTTGGCTATAACAAGAGAAATAGATTTATGTGGCTAGAAATGAGAAAAATACATACAGGCAGTACAAACATTCCCACATTGTAGAGACTACTATTGTTAATTCTCTGGCTGAGTTTCCTCTCATTATCCTTAATCAGAAAAATAATATAAAGTTGCTGTCTTTACATTTTTTCTTCCTAGTATCCCATAACTCATTTGATTGTCTTTTTTTTCCTACCCTCCAAAGACACTGGTTCCACGAAGAGCTTCAGTAAACTCCATTGTGACACATTCAATAATCATTTCTTGATTAGGCTCTTGCTCACTTTCTGAGTGGTCTTCAACACAAAAGGCTCAAAGAAATCATCTTTTCTCGAAAATACATACCATTTCTGCACCTTTTCATTTCCCCAACTGCTCTGGCTCCTTCATGCACTTCTTCCTAAGTGCATTTCTAAATACTAGTATGACACAGGCTCAAAGAAAGGCTCTCTCCATGCTCTCTCTCTCTCTCTCTCTCTCTTCTCTCTCTCTCTCTCTGTCTCTCCCTCTGCTCCACAACTGATGATCTTGCGTCCTAAATGGGCATCTACTTCCCTATCCTTTCCTCAAGATGCAGATCTTTCCACTTGGATACATACTAAAGTATTTACCAATTCAAAACCAGAGTCACCTCAAGAAAGTTTAAATATTTTGTGACTCACATTTGTCCAGCAGACAGATGGTGATGGCTTATATGTAGATTACTCCTCAAAAGTCTCATATGTTCAAAGATGAGGCTCTTTAAATATGATTGGATCGTGCAGGCACTGTATTCACCAGTGGGCTGATCCATTAAGGAGTGCAGTTAGGAATTAGGGTCTGACTGGAATAGGTGTGTGCCTGGGGCATCCTTTAGAGGATATATCTCCATCCCTAGCATCCCTCCGCCCCAACCTAAGGAGCTGCTATGAGAAAAGCAGCTTTCCTCTGCCAGAGCTGTTGATCATGCTGCTTCAGTTTTGGAGCCAGCAAGTCACAGACTAAATCCCTTGAAAATAGTGAGCCAAATTAAACTTTACTTCCTTTAAATTATGAGTTTGGTGTTTTGTTCCAACAATGGTAAAGTGAATAATATAGTGTCTTTAATCCCATAGGTTGCACAAACTAAAAATTCAGGAAATGTCCTCAGTCCCTTAACCCTCATGTCTATCCAGCAGTAAGGCCTCCTTATTCTAAGGTCAAAAATATGTACAAATCCTACCACTTTTATTACTCAAAAGTAAATTTTGAAATTCTTAACTCATGTTTTATATACATTACTTCCATTACAATCTTGAGCTTGTTTTAAACCAAAAATATGTGAAAAGACTTCTCATGGTGCCCATGTACTCCTAAAACTGGAATGACATTTTTTTGTGTGTCTTTTTCCTTTTTATCGGTACCGGGGATTGAACTCACGACTGCCTGCTTGCAAGACAGGCACTTATGCCACTGAGCTAAATCCTCAGCCCTCTGGAATGACATTTTTATTGTTTTTTAAACCTTTTATTGACTTCTTACCTTTTTACTGAAAAATTTTCACATTCAGTTTCAAAGTCTAATAAAAACAAACACACACCTATAATTTCACATTTTCTTCTTCTTCTTCTTCTTCTTCTTCTTCTTCTTCTTCTTCTTCTTCTTCTTCTTCTTCTTCTTCTTCTCCTTCTTCTTCTTCTTCTTCTTCTTCTTCTTCTTCTTCTTCTTCTTCTTCTTCTTCTTCTTCTTCTTCTTCTTCCTCTTCTTCTTCTTTTTATGAGTCAGGGTCTCATTATGCAGTTCAAGCTGGCCTTAAACTCACTTTGTAGCCCTGGCTGTTCTCAAACTCATAGTGACCCTCCTGCCTCAGCCTCCTGAGTGCTGGGATTTTCACCTTTTCTACAGTCAGTCACTTGGTGTGCCCTTCTGATTCAGAGTCTCATGAGGATGCAAGTAAGGTTTTTGCTAGTGCCGCAGTCATTTCTAGTCCTACTGTGTCAGAATCCCCTTCAGACTGTACCTCAGTCAATGTTTACTGGCATTATTTCATCCTTTTTTTCCTATATTTTCTTTTTAAGAGGATAAAGCAGAAAAATAAAAAAGCAAATAACCATCAAAAACAGTAACAATAGCAAAATGACAACAACAACAGACAATAGTGATTTAGGATTTCAAAACAGGATGACAGGCATTTAACAATGATTGTTACATTGCTTATTGTTATCTTCAAAATAGTTGCTGGAGTCATTATTTCATCCTTTACAAGCTGTTGACTAGATCCTTCATTCTTTGTAGGCTGCTGATCAGAGGCCGTGCTTGGTCCCTTGTAGGCGGCCTCATCTGTGAGAGCAAGCAGATGAGGAGAGCCACAGAAAGAACCCCACAAGATCTAAGTTAATATCTTTCCTAAGTAAATATCAAAAATGACATCGCATCACTTTTACTTTACTCTCTTTAGTTGAAGGAAGAAAGTCAGTCGTATAGCTCACATTTAAGGGTGAGGACTCCACAATATGTGAATACCAGGAGGCAGAGATCATTGGGAGCCATTCTGGAGCCACACGAGGCATCTATCTACTCAGCTCTAGTAACACCCTGGGATCATTGTGATTACTTAGAGGCTCTTATTTATTTGTTTCTTTGTTTTATTCTACATCACAGAGTAATTTAAGACTTATACAAAAGCATTCAAATACAAAATACTTACATTTCACACCATTTCTACTACTTTTAACAATTTCTATCACAATAATACAAATGAATAGGACACTAACACTGGTAAAATACCACAAATGATAGCCCTATTCAAATATCATTATAATCTAATATCCTTTATCCATTACAGTATTTTGTTAAAAATCCTGCATTTTATTCATGAGTATTATTCCTTAGTTTCTAACAGTTCCACAATATTTCCTCTTCTTTTAATGACACAATAGTTCTGAACAGTACTGACCAGTTGTAACCCCCATCTCATAGGCTTTTCTGCCTAATGTGCTAATAAATTCTTTTGTCTTGGAAAAAACAACACAATTCTAAGTGAACCATATCAAAAGTTTCACATATAAAAATTTGTGAAATTGTATCTTGGTACCAAAAAAATGATACTGTAATGAATATTTTATTGATATGTAATTTTGAACTTTGGGGTGTATATCTTCAGTTTAGATTCTTAGAAGTAAGACTACTCTGCCAATAGGTTAGTCTGTGTAATTTTATCATATACTGTCAAATTTCCTCCCAGAAAGATACCATTTTGCATTCCCACCAGCAGTGGAAACATGTCCAGTGTCATGCATTGAAACTAAACCTTTTCTAATATGAGAAATATTATCTCAGTAATATTTTCATTTCCATTTACATAACAGTAAACCACCATTTTTCCTGTTTTAATAGCAATTTGGTGGGTTTTTAAGATTGTTTCCTATTTCTTCTTTGTTACCTTGTCATTTTTCTTTTGTAATATTTAATTGAAACACAAAAGAAGCCTTGTACATTTTAATTGGGTAACTTGCAATGTTTAATATATGTATATATTCAGTAATGTTTAAGTCAGGTTAAATATAATCATGTCTTCAAACATTTATAACTTTGTGGTAAAATCATTCAAAAGGCATTTGAAATGTATACTGTATTACTGTCACATAGTCATCATACCGTACATAGCAACACGGAACATCTTGTCTGTAACTATAACTAAGAACTCACTGATAAACTTTCTCTCATCTCCACACACTCCTAACAGTCCCCAGTCTCCAAAAACCCCTATTGTATTCCCTACTTCTAAGAGATCAAGTACTTTAAGTTCCTTAGGAGTCAGATCACTTGTCTTTCTGTACTTGACTTATTTTATTAACACAGTATCTCTAATTCCACCAATATTGTGGCAAATGACAATTTTTTTCTAGAATTGAATAATATTTCATTATGCATACACATCACATTTTCTTTACCTGTTCATCAGTTGATAGTCACTTAAATTCTACTTCTAGGCTGTTGTGTTATTGCTACCATAAGTATGAGGGTGGATATGGGTCTTTGACATGTTGATTTCAGTTTCTTTGGATATGTACCAATGACAGTGATTTCCTTTTAGACAGAAGAACAAGAGCGTTGGCATGTAAAACTAATTTATTAAGGACATTCTGTTACATGCCCATAAATGTAAATTTTAAAAGCTGAGGTAAACCAAACACAATTTCAACCATGCCAGCATTATCCTTATGCTAAAAGGCATTCATCCATACAGGATGCCATTTCATTCATGCCTTGCCACAAGGCCAGTTTGTATCTACTATTTTGATTTTGGATGCAGATACATTCAGTGGTATCTCTTAAGAGGGGAAGAAGTATGCAACCTCTCACACTTTGAATAAAAGAAATTTTGTAGAGATAGCCTGACATTTATGTGCATAGGGTGGAAAATCAGTGAGACTTTTTGAAAGTAAATTTTTCTGATCAAGAACATAGAATCAAACAGTGAGGGAATGCAGTGCACTTCTTCTTCCTTTTAGTGCTAAGTGGTATACAAACACTGACAGTTTCCTTTGAACCTGGGAAAAAAGTCCAGGTATACGCAGTTTGGGGTGCTAAGGCTGCTGAACCACACCATCGTGCCACATGCTCATTTCCTGTTTTCCACTCTCCCATCCATCTCAAGACAACTGTCAGGGAATGAAGCAAATGGAAAACCAAAGAGGTAAAGGACCACTGGCTCCATTTACATATCACTGGCCAGAACATACTGAGAGTTTCACTTCCTTCAAACTATTTGGGGAAATAGTTTCTTAAGTCAACCAAAAAACAGAAGGAAGCACTGTGCTCAGATATTTCTTCATCAGAGTTTAGTCTGCAAAAATAGCACTTACTGACGTATGTTGGTTTGAGCTGCCAGGTATGTGCACACACAGAGCTATGTGCCATGTGGTCACTGGTAAAGTGAATACCAAAACCTTTAGTGCTCTGGCTCTCTTAGGGAGCACTCACTGTGCACAAAGTACTTACTTCCTATTCCTTTATTGGACTGTCAAAATACCGCTGGAAAATCAATCCTACCATTCTCTTCATGCAGATAGGTAAATGGTGTTTCTGAGAGGGTAAAAACTACTCCAGGCTCCATAAATATAGAACAGAGTCATCGTTCTACTGTCTATTGTACCCATGCTACTCCAGAGGTAGTACTGGCTTTAAAGAAGTGTTGTATGTTGTGATTACATTTTAAAACATCCCTGAAAGCTTTTCCTAAATTTAAAGACTGACAGGTGTCATTGTGTTAGTATTATCTCACTTAAACCTTGCAATTAGCAAAAATGAATGCATTTTTCCCTTTATATTCAGAAAAACTAACACTTGCCTGCAGTCACATGGTAGGTTCACAGAAGTAGAGTGTGCATTTATGGCTCTCTACTTTCTCCAGAGAGCTGGCTTAGAATGAGAATAAAAAGCAGCCTACATAAAGCAGCCCCTCTGCTATAGCTATTCCCAGAAGTTACCCCCACCCCCACCCCCGCCGCCCAAGGAATATGTTCCACATATTCCACATATTCCAAGTAGCACCTGAGTAATAATAGGCTATGCCAGGGAGCAGACCCAAAGCCCAGCCTGATGAAGGGCTGAGATGTGACTGTGGGCTTCCTCCTCCCCAGAGAAGCCCTGCCTAATTAAATATATATGTCAGAGTACTTGGCCAGCCACTTACACTCTTGGTACATTTTCTCTTATGAAGGTGGACATTGAAACCAGTTTTGAATAGTAGCATCACTTTCCTCTGCATATTTCAATCTTCCTCAGGCCCATCCTTATGAAATATTAGATTGCAGATGTTAATAGGTTTCAATTCTTGTATGTTCATTTACTTCCTCTTATGATTCCAATTCTATTGGAAATGACTGATATTTTCACATATTATATTCTGGATTAACTTTTGGTATATTATACTAGTTACTTAAGGAATTATTTTCTAATGCCAATACCTAGAACTACGATAAGTTTGCCTAAAATATAGACTCTAGGTTATAAGATTACACTGTGTCACAGGTCTTGTATTCATATATTCTATTAATGTTATATGAATTACAGAGGAAGTTGAAGCATAATTTTTATATATGTTTTATAAGTTATATTTGTTTTATATATGTTTCTTTCAGAGACAGTGTAGGTCATTTTCAACCTTCACTCTGGAGGATGAAGGCTGATCATTCAATGTCTCCATAAAGTGGTGTCCAGTTCAGGATCTGCCTCAGACTCAGTTAAATTCTGTCTTTGATTCCTTGAACCCCACATCCAGCTCTGACCGTACTTTTTCATTTTCTGTAAAAATTCACTTTCAAATTTCACTCACAGTTTGCATCTTGAAAATGAGAGTTTGAAATTACGGCATTCAGAACCAGTATTACCCAGAAACAATGTAATGACAGACTCAGGGAAGAGAGAGCCCATCACAGCCACTGGGAAATAACAGAAGGTGTCAAGAGGTCTTGGCCCAGAGAAGAGTCATTACACAGTGTGAAATTATTGTGGTCTAGTTTGGTCTTAGGATCAAAGTGTGATCACTTGGACTTATCTACTTATTGCAGTTCTTGGGATTCCATCATGTAAATACGTCACCAAATTTTTTTATTTTAAAGAGAATAAAATCCAAGAAAACAATAAAGCACAGCAGTGAAAATGGTACAGACTTCAAAACAGGACAATAGAAAATCAACAATAGTTATCATAATATATTTTGCTATCTTCACAATAGTTGTCCATACCATCAGACATAGCAGAATAAAAAACAAAACAGAATGAAACCAATCAAAACATAACGTTGAATAAAATGAAACAATGAATAGAAACAAAACAGTGAGAACAATACTGCACATTGTTATCAGCAAGATAGTTGCTCAGGTTACCAGACAGAGGAATAAAATGAAACAGTAAAATGGAAGTATCATTGTATTTCAAAAACAAGACAGGAGGATATCCCATACAGTTGACATGATGCACACTGCCATCCTTAACCACCAGCCCCAGGCCTGCAGAGTCAACCAAACAATACAAGCACTGAACTATTCCCTTCCCTTTAGTTGCTATCATCTCACCTTGAGTTCTCCGAATCACTGTTGGGGGAGGGTGGGAGGATGGGGGGGATGCTTTACTGGTTTTTAACACCATGTGCCACTTGGCTCACAGGAAGGCAGGATTTCTCTTGTGGCTGGGGCTCTTTCCCATCCATACTGCAGCATTTACCTCACAGGAAGACCTAGTGTGCATCAACAAAATTTAAGAGAAAAATTTTAAGCGCAGCTTTCCCTGGATTGCTATTATTCCACAGAAAATAAAGTAGGATTGAGACAGAAATTACTCCACTGGGACTTCATGCTTCTGTTCTCCTAGAAGAATCTTGTTACTTTTTTGCAGACACTAATACTACAAGCCTGCAGTGAGATAATTTAAGAAATCCTTTCTGTAAACTCATACCAATTTTCAGTCAGAGTGAGTCCTCCCCTACTACATCCATCTGGTAAGTGCCTGTGCCTCCGTAGATGCAGAATCAATGAGCAAGAGAGGTCCTCGGCAGGCTGTTGGGCCTATTAGTAATGTGCTTTGTATCTTCAGAAGAAGCTTCCAGCTCTAAATGTCTTCCTCAACTCAGAGAACTATTTTGTCTCTACTGCAATGGTGACATTTCTCCTTTATATACACAGTTGTATAGTTTCCTGATTCATAAAATTAGTCAATGTTTTCAAAGTAAATGTTAATTCTAATTTTGCACTCGTTCATATTAATTCAGTGATGTTCACTGATGGTATCAGTACTCATGTTACATATAGAATGTCACTTAGGAAGATTTGAAACATTTTTAATTACAGAGAAAAATTGATAATTTTAAGTTTATAACCTTCTTGAATATACTCAGTATTTTTAATGTCATCTTTATTAATCAAATAGAATTACTATTGATGTAGGACTATAACTAATCTAAAAATTAGTTTCAGAATCTTTAAAAGGAAATAAATTTCTATAGTCAACACTTCCTATCACATTAGGCAAAGCATCTCCTAGAAAACTTTCTCCACATTTCTTGTGCTTATTTTGTTTCACAAATTACAAATTAATGGCATTCACTATTAGCCTATGTTCTACAAGGAAGGGCTTATCAAATGAGTGGCTTGAAATGATAAATTTGCAAGTACAATGAAATTTTTAAATGGAAAGATTATGTTTCTTTCCCTATTCCAGGCTCCCAAATACCAAATAATGCAATTATTAAGATCCAGGGAGATACAGTATTTTATCTATTGTTATTTTCTCTATGCATTTCTGAGTTTTAAAATATATCTTCCTATTTGTGCAATCATAGATTTTTTTAAAATCTCATTTTGTTTGGGAGAAATACTTAGGACAGTTGAAACTTACCACACCCTGGTCTCTGTGTTTAGCTTTCACATTATGCACAAATTATATCTTTTAATTAATTTAACACTTATACTGTGTATTTTCATGCACTTAACATGAAAAATACATGCAGACTTATGTTTCTTGTTACTAATATACAAAGAACATCTGAGAAAAAAAATCACAATCTGTTTAACAAGAAATTCAGTCTTGACTTTTATTTCATTGATGGATTGATCAGAAAATCAGATTCTTTTATGGGACCATTTCGGGTTTCCAGTAATGACAGCTTTGGGTCTAAGAAGGAGTCCCTTTGTGACTTCTTCATTTTAAAAGAACACTTTTCCTGATGTTTCTGGTGACATTTTATATATTGGTTGCATAAATACTTTAGCTGCCGACCCTTTTAATTTACAAACACTAAAATAAGAAAATTCTGACTCTGTTTCTCAGATATATAGCTACCATTCGTTTGCCCAAATATTCTTCAGGTTTTTCTTATTCATTGTCCCGGAGATCATACATTGAAGAGAAGGTAGGCAAACAGCACATACATAGATATGGTTTGGTTTTTTCCTTCACTCATAAGCCAGCTACTTATCCCTAGTGCTCTTCAGAGTTTTCCAACTAAAATTGCACCATCATGTAAAGTGTGATGCACAATTTTCTGTCAGTTTCAAACCCAATCACGTGATGCAAAACTTAGTCCCCAGATTGTCCAGCACTTTATATTAAGTGCTGCATATAAATCATGTTATTTATACACTTGTTCAGTACTAAGGTTTTCATGCTTCATAAGACAAATAAATCCTTCCTTTCTTGACCTTGAAATCTGTCAAATAGAGTCACAGCCACCCAATTATTGGAGTTTGCAGAGGTATTTTCTCCTTTCTCTCTACTCTCCACATTTGTCCAGACCACAAGTTCATGTCCCAGCCTGAACATCAGTCCCTTCTTTGGAAGTTCTTTGATAATACTCTGTACAGTACAATTGTGCCTTACATGGGTAAGTGCAGGATGACACAAAGATCACATAGTTTCACATAGTAATATTTGTTTCATATAGTAATATTTTTAACTGTGGGGAGTCAGCACTGAAATTATATATATTTGAGGCACTTTAGACCTAAGCTTTAGATATGACCTGTCCTGAGGGGTCTCCTGAAGGGTCAATGGAAGACTAAAGTTGGCGCATGGCATGACTTGGAGGGAAGCCATGGGATTTGGAGCTATAGGATGTGGGAAACATTTTCTGTGCTGTTTCCCAAGTTGTCTCCAGTAATATCAGATCAGGTGTCCCCAGTGCTACACACAATATCATATACTTTCCTTGAACTATCTTTTGAACTCCTTTCTCATAGAATGTCTTTTGTTCTCCTAAAGAATGCCTTTGTTCTCATTATTTAAGACAATGCACTCCTTTAATAAAATATGGTCATCAATCCACTCCTCATATGTGTGTGTCTGTGCCATGAGTCATCAGAAATCAGCCCCAATGTTGACTGGGGAACTACATTAACAAGTATCTTTATCTGAGGAGATCCTAGCCATCACTATCATCTCTAACAAATGAAGGTTCAGATTTCTCCTTGATAATTCCTACTCTATGTACTTATTTTTGTTTTCTTATCTGGCCACTTAGCTTTGTCTATTTTTCTTCAATGTGGCCACCCTGTATGGAACTTACTTCACAAATCCTTATTATTTTCCCTGTGCCTTCTATTTTTATAAACAGAAAGTTAGGTCCCTCTGAAGGTAGCTTGTTTTCTTCAGTTTGTAAATTTCAATTTTATTTCATGGTACACAAGTCTATCCAAGTACCATCTCAGCATACTCATTCCTAAAAGTCTTGTTTGAGGAGGGCCTCCTAAATTACTCTGCTGAGAAAAGAGCTTTTGCATTGTCCCCTGACCTCCTAGAGTATGCTGCCTGAGCATGAGGAGGCAAGGATAGTAAAGGTCCTGCTAGAGGATTTTCTTTAATTTGTACTTATGAAACATTTACATTCACCAGACTGCTACCTATTAAAATGATTTATTAGCCCAGAATTTTCAACATATATTTCTTTATGTAACTTACTATGCAATACTTAAACAATTTAAAGTATATATATTGATTTGTGGGTTTGATACAGTTAAGAAGGAGGCAACGAGGCAAGTTGGGAAGATGGCAGATCAATAAGCAGCAAAGTAAAAAGCCTCTCTAAGAGAAACAGCTCAGATGCTGGAATATAGCATTCTAGAGAAGACTAGATGGGAGGAGACGGATCCTTTAGACCCAGGAAGAAACTAAAATGAAAGGAAAGAAAAAAAAAAAGAAAAGAAAAGCTTGGAAAGAAGGTGGTAGCCAGATGCATTCTCACCAGAGCTGGCCCCACTGTGTGTGAAACGCCATTGGAATCTGAAGATGCATGGACATGGTGAAGTTGAAGGTTGGTAAGCCCGAGGGCCTCAGCAAGAGGACATGGTCATTGAAGGGAGTGGTGGACCAGAGAACTGCACTGGCTTGCAGTGAGTGTGGGGGACTCAGTCCTCCTGTTGGGAGTGGGCATTTGACTGGGCACCATTTTGGAGTCAGGCAGGATAATCCCTGAACCAGAACTGCAGCTGGCTTGATTCAACCACTCCGAGTGCAGAGCAGATTTATGAGAATTGCTTGGACTGAGTCCCATCCCTATGAGTGCTCCAATGGCCGAAGCTGAGGTTTGCCTAAAGCTATCCCTAACCGGCCCTAATGGCATATCACACAGTAACATGGTGAAGATTCCAGTGGTTGACCAGCTCAAAAGCCTGCTCCACCCCTGCTTGTACTCCAGTGGTTACCAGCAGATTGGAGAGGGCAGCAATCCTTAGCCAGCATGCTTCAGAGTAGTTATAACCAATACAGGAAGTGCCAGAGACCCTATTACCCACCATGTTTCTGGAAGAAACAGAAACATGATAAGAGGAAGAAACAAAAGGAAGTTTCCAGCCTCCAACCCAAGCAGTACTGGCCCAGGAGTGGTAAACACAGATTAGATCGGGAGTTGCACACCTGCAGTTTCAGAGGCAATAGCATCTAACATAAAGAAATATCTTCATGAAATTATAAAAACTTAAAACAGAAAGACTAATACAAGTAAAGGAAGATATAAGAAAAAATAGTAAAAGAATTGCTAAGCACCTCTCAAAAAGACACAGATGGAAGAACAGAGGAGCATAGAAAAAGGAGAGAAATCTTCAGTGAAGAATATAAAAAAATTTAGAATGAAACAGATTCAAAGAGATTACCAGGAAATTTAAAACTCCATTGAAGGCTGCTTGAAAGAAACTAAAGATAGACTATCAAACCTTGAAGACAGGTTTGCAATGTGTAATCATGAAAGGAAAGATCTCTTAAAAATAACAAAGAAACAAGAAGTAACAATACAAAGGCTAGCAAATGACAAAAGAATCTATCACTTAAGAATAAAAAATGTGAGTGAAGAAGCAGGGGCAAAACAAATGAAATAGAAATGCTATTTACAGAAATAATTAAAACTTCTCAAGAATAGGAAAAAGAAATGATATTTATATATATGAGACATACATAACTCCAGCCAGCTATAACCAAAATAGATCTACACTCAGACATATAATAATCAAGATCCCAGAAATTCAATACAAGAACAAAATACTAAAAGCTGTCAGAGAAAAGAAACAGGTCACCTATAAAGGAAAACCCATCAGAATCATGACAGACTTCTTGACACAAACCATGAAATCAAGAAGAGCTTGAAGTATTTCAAGCCCTGAAAGAAAATAACCTCCAACCCAGATTGATGTAGCCTGCAAAACTATCTCTCAAAATTAATGGAGAAACAAGATGCTTCCATGACAGAGAGGAACTGGGGGAGTTCCAATCCAATCCTACAAAAAATAAAGATATTCTAGAGAGAGAGAGAAAAGACCATGGTTTCAGGAACAGCAGCAGAGGGGGCTCACTGAATGGGGCAGATATTGGAATGAAGAGGAAAAGTAGACAACCAATGACAGGAAAATAGCATGGCAGAGATGAGGCAGAGAAGGTTGGCTATAATCAGTAACATGGATGGCCTTGATACACTAATAAAAAGAGACACAGATAAAGTGGATCAGGACATAGGGCCCATCAAGATGCTATATATAAGAAATATAATTAATCTGAAAGAGGTTTATGGACTGAAAGTCAAAGGTGAGAAAATGATACTGTATGTGACAGGGAACCAGAAAAAAGTGGGGGTAGCTCACCCTTCAGCTGCAGATTGGTTGGAAATACATAATACTTTTATACAATGAAGAACTACTCAGCTATAAGGAAGGAAAACCTTGAGGCTCTTGTAGGTAAATGGATACAGCTTGAGATCATGCTTAGGGGTAAGAAGGTTCAGAACCACTTAGGTAAGTAACAGGTTGCCTCCCTAATCTAAAAACCAAAAAGAATTAGTGGGATGCAAAATGTACAATGTACCCTCTGAAAGTGAAAGGAGAGGAATTGTCTAAATAGGGAAGGCAGAGGGCATTGTTAATCTTGTATCATGATTTGAAACCCATATTGTTTTCATTACTGTTTAGTTTGGTTATATTCTGTTCCAGTTTGTATACTTATACTAGATTCGATGACATGGACAGCTGTTCCAAAGACAGAAGAATATATTATGATAACCATTTTTATTTTCCTAATATCTTAATTTGAAGCCCTGTATCACTTTCACTGTCTTGTTTTGACTGATTTTATTTGATTCTGTTTTGTTTGATCACTGTCTTGTCTTGATTGCTTTTATTTGAATCTTTTATGTTTGGTAGTATCAAGTCTGAGGGTGTAGGCAACTACTCTGAAGACAATAAGATTCACTATGATACCCATTCTGGCTTGGCCATTATCTTCTTTTGAAGTCCGATAGTGTCTCCAATGTTTTGTTTTTATTGATTTTGTTTTGTACTGCTATGTTCAATTTTATTATGCCTGATGATATGGGCAATTCTACTGAAGATAACAAGAGACATCATGGTAACCATTGTAGATCACCTTGTATTTTGGTTTTAAGTCATATACTGTATCCATCTTTTTGTTTTGACTGACCCCATTTTGTTTTCTTTCGTTTGGTTTTATTCTCTTCAAAATAAAATTAAATGAAAGAGACAATATGTGGTTTATGATGACTAGAAGAATATTTTCTGTGATCTCTAGGAACATCTTGGAGGAAGAAAAGTAGGTGCATGTGATAGCATGAAATCTTCTCACTCTCCTTGATCTATATTCTGCCAACAGAAATTAATTTTTCCTGTTACTTCAGAAGAATTTTATTTCCCCCAAATTTAAATTTTTTAATGGTTTAAAAACAGTGATATACTGAAGCCATGATTTCCCCAATATCTTTGAGCACTCATGGTTTCTGTACACTCTTGTCATGCTGAAAAGTACACAGTATACTCAGATGTAGACATGATTAAAGTATGTGACCTGGACAGTTTACACTGCTGTGGTTGTAAGTCTTGCTTTAAAAATAGATTAAACTGAATTAAGACAAAACCTGTGTTTAATATAGAAGACATGAGAAAGTAATTTTTGAACAATTTAAAAATAATATTTATTAAGTGGTAATGTATATCTATTTAAAATTATTCCCTTAAAACTGTAAGTGTATGCTTCATTTTGCATGAAGTAAATACAGACAAAAGAGACATGTACCCTCACAAGTTCACACAAGTCATGGAAAAACATTTAGGACCATGTGCCAGTGATCACATGTGTTGCATAAAGGTGGAAATAAATGGAACTTTGACTAATATTTTACTATGTTTCTTTGGGATTATTATAGGATAAGCCCAAATATGTTGACTGTGGAGAGAAAAATATTTTGCTCAATAATTATTTTGGAAAAATTGAACATATCTCCTTTTTTATTTCTCCCCTTTCTGCCTTCTATTCATTGAGACTACAACTAGGAAAACAAGATCATATGTTGTATAAACATTTATAAGTCAAAGAAATTAATTTACTAATACCTAAGAAAGAGTATTAGTAGCCACAATAGAAGATCTATTAATCATATAATGCTTTTTTCTAAAAATGTTACTGAATTTTTATTTCAGATAAGTCATTTTTCAAAAGTTTTAACCACTATCCTACTCAGCTATAAATTTCTAAATTGTATCATATGTCCATTAATGTTTAACATTTCTGCTTTATCCTAGCATCTTACTTTATAGAACCACTTGATCTTAATAGACCTAGAATAATTTAATCTTATGTCCTTGACTTTCATGTTATACTTTTTAGTATGGTTTTGGAAATATTTTTCCAATTTTATGTAACACTTAATATGATAATCAAATTACTAAAGGTGTGTATTCTACAACAAATATCCTACCAGTAGATCATTCATTAGATTTTCTACTATCAGTTTTTTGCTTGAGGGAGTAAGCCTCAAGAAATACCACTACGTAAGAGAAGTAGAGATAAAAGCTTGGGCTCTTATGGAGTCTATCTCTCAAGATTATGTTGGATACTCATCCTTTAATTAAAACCTTAAAATGGAATGGCCAGAATGTATTTTTAATTCTGGTTTGATGTTCTGATTCCAAAAGCATGAAGGAAAGATTGGAATATATTCCTGCTAATATTTTGACTCTTATCACACAAACTAGCTATTCCACAAGGAAGATTAAAAAGTGAGGTCTATTGTTACATTGGAACATTCAAATAAAAGTCCTAAAATTCCAAGAGTTCTGTAAAGGATAGCTATTGATGTTTTCTACTATTCTGGCAATTTTTTACCTTCTTTTGTTCAGATCATCAATTACTAAAAGAATTGCATTAATTGTACCAACTAATATGTATGAAGAGCTGTATGATAATAAGAATAGTAGCCAACATTACTAGCCAGATCATCATGCATCAGAAACACTTCTATGTTTGATATGTATATTTCATATCTCTTCACACATAAAATATTCAAGATATAGATAGTCTCAGTTCCTTATTTTATATATCAAATGATTGAATCTCAGCTTCATTGAGTGTTCAAAGTCATATTCAGAGTAAATAGAAAACATAAATATAAATTAAAGAGATCTCACCTCATATCATGCTTATTAAATTTTGCTCTGTTCACATTTTACAAATATTTGGTCTGAAAAAAAAAGCAAAATAACAAAAACATTGAAATAACATATTTTTGTGCATGTATAATCTGAAGATGCATTTAATTGGGTGGGTCAATGTGGGAGGGTTGGTGTAAAGCTTTGCATCAGCATACACAATCTACCCATGACTGGGAAGTGTTGAGACAGAGAGACAGTGGGAATAGCTTTTGAATGCTGATCAACAACTAAGGTTTTAGGTGGAATAAGGAAGCACCAGGAGGAATCTATCCATTTCATGATGGTAGCAATGACTGTTGATACTGAAGAAGGAGTTTCTATTTGTAATAAATACCTTTTCTTGTTTTTCTCTTCAGACATTCAGTGTATGAATCTTTCCCATAGAAGAAAAGTAAACACAACAAATTGTTCAGTAATACTAACATCAGAAACACCTTCTTTTTTAAGGGTAGAAATAATACATAATTTCAAAAAATTAACAGTAATTACTAGTTAATAATTAGAAATCTTAGAAATAGTTGTTCAAGTTGCAAAAGTGAAACATAGAAAGTGGACATTTAAACAGTGAGACTGCAAACTGTTCTGTTCAACTATTCAACAAAAACTTAGTAATATGGTTATCAATCCTATACACTTAAACATACATGCAGTTATATCCTTTAGAGCACTTTTTTGCTCTGTTTTACAATAGCAATTACACATTTTGAGTTTTATTACTCCTACAGTTCTTACTGCTTTTTATACTAGAGACACATTATGATATTTATAAATAGCATTCTTATTTATTTCACTAATAGGGATAGTCTCAAATTGTCTCCATTTACCTTTGAAGGCCTCATCATCATTCTTTTTTATAGCTGAGTAATATTCCATTGTATAAAATAACACATCTTTTTCATCCACTCTGCAGTTGATGGGCAATTGGCTGTTTCCAAGACTTAGCTATTACAAATTGTGCTGCTATGAACATGGGTACACATATATCACTGTGATATGACCTTTTCAGTTTTTCTGGGAAAATACCCAGGAGAATAGCTGAGTTGAATGGAACTTCCAATCTTAGTTTTCTGAGAATTCTCCATACTGAATTCCATTCACACCAACAGTGGAGCAGTGATCCTTTTTCCCTGCAGCCTCGCCAACATTTGTTATCAGTTGATTTCTTGATGGTAGCCATTCTTTCCAGAGTGAGAGGAAATCTCAATGTTGTTTTAATTTGCATTTCTTGAATGACCAGTGATAGTAAACATTTCTTAATGTGTGTATTTGCCATTTGTATATCTTCATCTGAGAACTGTGTTTTCATCTCAGATCCATTTTTGGAGAGGGTCTTTGGGGTCTTGATGTTTCTCAATTCTTTATATTTTCTGGATATAAGTGCTTTGTCTGAGGGGTTACTGGCTAAAATTCTTTCCCATTCTGTGGGTTTTCTTTTCACTTTGTTGGTGATTTCTTTTGAAGTGCAGAAACTTTTCAATACTATGAGATCCCAGTTGTTGATCCTTTGAAGTGTTTCCCATGCAGTTTGTTTTGTTCCTGAATTCTCTGCCTACCCATATGTCTCCAACACTTCTACCTAACTTGTTTTCCAGTAGATTTAGTGTTTCTGTTTTAATATTTAGATCTTTGATCCATTTAGACCTTAGTTTTGTGCATGATGGTATGCATGGATCTAGTTTCAGTCTTCAGCATGTGGAGAGCCAATTTTTCCAACACCATTTATTAAAGAGGCTATCCTTCTTCCAGTGAATATGTTTAGAACCTTTGTCAAATGTCAGGTGGCTGAGAGTCTTTGTAGTTGTGATTGCATCTTCTAATCTGTTTCACTGATCCTCAGGTCTATCTATTTGCCGGCAGTATGCTTATTTTATTACTGTGGTTTGTAGTATAGTTTCAAGTCAGGATTTGAGATGCCTCCTGTCTTACCTTTGTTGCCGAGAATTGCCTTTGCTATTCTAGGCTTCTTCTGTTTCGAAATGAATTTGAGGAGCGTTTTCTCCTGATCTGTGAGATATGTTAATGATATTTTGACTGGGATTCCATTAAATCGCTATAACAGATTTGGGAGTGTGGCTATTTTCACAATGTTGGTTCTTGCCAAGAGCAAGAAATATTCTACCATTTTCTAGTATCCTCTTCAATCTCCTTTTTTAGCATAGCATAATTTTCAGCATATAGGTCTTATACCTTCTTAGGTTGATTCCTAAGTATTTCATTTCTTTAGATGCCATTGTGAAGAATGTTATTTCCATAATTTCTCTCTCGGTGAGTTTTTTATTTTTCGGCAGGAATGCTATTGATGTTTGAGCGTTGACTTTGTATCCAGCTACACTGCTGAATTTGTTTGTTAATTCTAGCAGTCTTTTAATGGAGTTTTTAAAAATCTTCTATATGGTGTATCACATCATTCGAAAATTGTGATTATTTAACTTCTTCCTTCTTGTCTTTATTCCTTTTATTTCTCTCTCTTTTTGATTGCTCTGGATAGTGTTTCCAGAACTATATTGAATAGGAGTGGTGATAGTGGGCATCTTTGTCTTGTTCCTGATTTTAGAGTGAAAGTTTTCAGTTTTTGTCCATTTAGTATAGTGCTGGCTGTTGGTTTGTCATAGGTGGCCTTTATAAGATTGAGATAGACCGTGTGTATTCCGAGTTTCTGGAGGGTATTTATCATGAACACATGTTACACTTTATCAAAAGCTTTTTCTGCACCCATTGAGATGACCATTTAGTTTCTGTTTTTGGCTCTGTTAATGTGGTATATTACATTTATTGATTTGCACATGTTAAACCATCCCTGCATTCCTGGGATGAATCCCACTTGGTCACGATTATAATCTTGATGATTTGCTGCATTCTATTTGCCAGTACTTTATTGAGAATCTTTGAATCAATGTTCATTAGTAAGATTGGCCTATGGTCCTCCTTTTTCATTGGGTCTTTTTGTGCTTTGTATCACGGTAATAGTTGCCTCCAGGAATGATTTAGGGAGGATCATCCTTTTCAATTTCATTGAAGAGTTTAAGGAGTATTGGCATCAACTCTTTGCTAAATATCTTATAGAATTCAGCCATCAGGGCTGAATTGGGCTTTTCTTTGTTGGTAAGTTTTAAACTGTGTTTTCAGTTTCAATAGCTGATAGTGGGTTATTCAAAATTGCTATATCTTCTTGGTTGAGCTTTGGTTGTTCATATGGTTCTAGACATCTGTCAATTTCCTCAGTGTTTTCCATTCTGTATGAGTAGAGATTTTGACAGTAGGTATTTATGATCTTTTGAATTTCATGGGATCTGTAGTAATTTCCCCCTTTTCAGTAATTGCATGAATTTGGCTTTTTTCTTTATAAGGTTAGCTAGAGGTTTGTCAATTTTGTTTATTCTCTTGAAAAACCAGCATTTTGATTCATTAATTTTTTGTATTTTTTTTTTTTTAGTTTCAATTGCATTAGTTCTGCTAGGAACTAGAAATCTTTACAATTTTCTCCCTTCTATGAGCTTTGGGTTTAACTTGCTCTTCTTTTTCTAGAAGCTTGAGGTGAAGGATTAGGTTGTTTATTTGTGCTCACTTTGTTTTCTTTATATGACAATTTATTGCTATACATTTCCCTCTTAAGACTGCTTTCATTGTATCCCATGGATTGCAGTATGTTGTTTCTGCATTTTCATTGAATTGTAAGTATTGCTTTATTTGTTCTTTAATTTCATTTGTAGCCCACTGGCTGTTCAAAAGGTTGCTATTCAATTTCCATATATTTATGGAGGTTTTGTAATTTGTTTTGTCATTAATTTTCAATTTCAGTGCGCTATGGTCAGCTACTATGCATGGAATAATTTCAATACCTTTACAATTCTAAAGAATGTATTATGGGAGGATCCTTGCTTGGTCTTGGACAGGGAACTCCATATCTTCCTATTGCACTGGACCAGCTCAGCGGGTACTGAGCGGGCCTTGCCGTTCCCTGCTGTGCTTCGCAGACTCAAGTTCTAGGCATGCCAGCACCATCCCTCACAGAGGCTGGGTGGCCTGAAGTGAGTGTCCCTGCACAATCGCCAAGCCCTGCTAGTTGGGGATCCTCGCTCGGCCTTGGACAGGGAACTTCATGCCTTCCTGTTGAACTGGACTAGCTTGGCAGGTCTTCAGCCAGCCTGCCCCACCCCAGTGACCCACTGTCAATCTGGGGAACTGGGCAGCCAGAATCCCAGAAGCTGAGGGCATACAAGAGGGTTTCCACCAGGCCCTGAGGAAGCCTTGGAATAACACTTGAAACACAGAAATACAGGAAAATGACAAAATGAAAGACCAAATTACAATCTCAAACCTCTAGCCCAACCCAAGAAACCTTAGGAGATATGTACATAGAAGAAAATATATGCCATACATCTAAAATATCAGACATAATAGCAACTGAAATAAAGAAGCACTCGGGGAAGCTTTAAAAGAATTCAAATGATAAATAATCTCCTAGGTAAAAGAAGGAGTGATAAAAGAAATGAAAGAGATGCTGAACATATCTAAAGAAGACACAGATAAAAAAAATTGGAGGAACTAAACAAAAAGGTAGAATTTCTGAATGAACAATATAAGAAACAAACAGAATACAGAATAAAGCAGATTTAGAGAGATATACAGGAAATCAAAAATGCCATTGAAAGTTGTCAAAACCACCACAATAAAAGTGAAGATAGAATTTCAGACCTTGAAAACAAGATTGCAGCTAGTGAACAGGAAAGGAAAGATCTTTTAAAAATAACAAGGAATCAGGAAATAACAATTCAACACCTGCAAGATGATGCAAAAAAAAAAAAAACCAACATAAGAATGATAGGAAAAAAATAAAAAGAAAGGGACAACATAATGGATGTCAAGAGGATATTTAGAGAAGTAATAGCGAAAATTTCCCAAACATGAGATTGGAAACTGACATCAGGATCAGTGAAGCATATAGAACTCCAAATAGCCATAACCAAAATAAAACTACACCCAGACATATAATAATCACCACCCCAGAAATCCAACATAAGAACAGAATATTAAAAGCTGTCAGACAGAAAAGACAGGTCACTTATAAAGGAATCCCTGTGAGAATCACAGCAGACCTCTCAGCACAAACAATAAAGTCAAGAAGAGCATGGAGTGAAGTATTTCAGATCCTAAAGGAAAATGATTTCCAACCTAGAATGATGTATCCCGAAAAACCATCCTTCAAAATTGATGGAGAAATAAGATACTTCCATGAAAAAGAACAGCTGAAGAACTTCATAAACACCAAGCCAACCCTGCAAAGAATACTGAAGGACGGTCTAGATACACTTAAGGAAAAAACCACCAAGCAAGACAAACAATTAAACAGAGTAGAAAGGTAAAGAATCAGCAGCAGAAAGACAACATGTCCACAATAAGCAACATATAACTGTTATAACCATTAATGTAAATGGTCTCAATGCACCAATTAAAAGAAACAGAATGGCAGAATGGATCAAGAAAAAAATCCAACCATATGCTGTCTACAAGAAACAAATCTGACCCAAAAGGATACTCACAGACTGCAAGTCAAAGGATGCAAAACAATACTTCATGCAACAGGACCCCCCCCCAAAGTGGGGTAGCTATTCTGTTTAGAGACAATGTGAACTTCAAATCAATAATGATCAGAAGAGACAAAGAAGGTCATTACATAGTGGTTAGGGGAAAACTTTAAGAGGAAGAGATAACAATCTTAAATATATATGCACCAAATTCCAGAGCACCTAGTTATATAAAATAAGTATTAACAGAAAGGAAAAACCAATTAACAGTAACAGAATTATAACAGGAGGCCTTAAAACATCATTGAAACCAAGGGACAGAACAACCAGACAGAAAATCAGCAAAGAAATAACACAACTGAATCACACCTGTGAACAAATGGACTTGATAAACATGTACAGAGTGTTCCATCCAACAACATCAGAATACACATTCTTCTCAGCAGCACATGGCTATTCTCTAAAACAGACCATATATTAGTTCACAGAACATATTTAAATAAATGCAAAAGAGTTGAAATTTTCTCTTGCATGTTATTGGATTATAGCGCCATGAAACTAGAAATCAATGATAAAAGACACTGAAAAAAATCCCACAAACACATGGAAACTGAATAACACACTCTTGAGTAATCAGTGGGTCACAGGGGAAATTAAAGAAGAAATTAAATAATATCTACAGGTAAATGAAAATAGAAATACAACTTACCGGAATCTGTGGGATGCAATGAAAGCCATCCTCAGAGGAAAATCTATTGCACTGAGTTCCCACATCAGGAAAACAGAACAAATACAAATAAACAACCTGATGCTACACCTCAACATCTAGAAAAAGAAGAGCAAGTCAAGTTCAAAGTTAAAAGAAGGGAGGAAATTATCAAAATCAGAGCAGAAATTAATGCAATAGAGACTAAGAAAAGAATCCAAAGAATCAATGAATCAAAGAGTTGATTCTTTGAAAGAATAAATAAAATTGATAAGCCCCCAGCCAACCTTACTAAAAAAGGGAAGAAAAAGCTCAACTTCATGCAATAAGGAATAAAAAAGGTGAAATCGCTACAGACTCTGTAGAAATACAGAAGATCATCAACACCTATTTCAAAAACCTCTACTCTCATAGGTTTGATAACACAGAAGTAGTAGACAGGTTCCTAGAAATGTATGAAGTACCAAAGCTAGGTCAAGAAGATGAAAACTGCTGAGTAACTCAATTTCTATTAATGAAATGGAAAATGTAATTAAGCCCTTACCTTTAAGAAGAGCCCAGGCCCAGACAGATTCACTGCTGAATTCTACAAGAAGTATAAAGAAGGCTTAATGCTGACACTGCTCAAACTCTTCAATGAAATTGAAAGGGACGCAATCCTTCCTAAATCATTCCTGGAAGCAAATATTACTCTAGTACCAAAATCTGAGAAAGACCCAACTACAAAAAAAAGTACAGGCCAGTCTCCCTAATGAACACAGATGCCAAAATCCTCAATAAAATATTGGCAAATAGGATGCAGCTAGTTATCAAGAAGATTATACACCATGACCAAGTGTGATTCATCCAAGGCATGCAGGGATGGTTCAACATATGTAAATTAATAAATAGAATCCAGCATGTCAATAAAGCCAAAACCAAGAATCACCTCATCATTTCTATAGATGCAGAAAAAGGGTTTGATAAGAACCTTACAAAAAATTGGAATATATTTCCATTATAAAAAGGCCTTCTATGACAAACCAACAGCCAGTATCATACTAAATGGCCAAAAATTGAAGGCCTTTACTTTAAAATCGGGCACAAGACAAGGATGTCCCTTATCACTGCTCCTATTTAACATAGTACTGGAAATACTAGCCAGAACAATTAGACAACAGACAGAAATAAAAGGGGTAAAGATAGGAAAAGAAAAAGTTAAACTATCATTATCTGCAGATGACATGATACTCTACATAGAAGACCCCCAAAACTCCATTGAAAGACTCTTAGATATAATAAATCAATTCAACCATGTAGCTGGATACAAAATCAATACTCAAAAATCAATAGAATTCCTCTACACTAACAACAAAATCACTGACAGAGAAATAAGGGAAGCCATACCCTTCACACTAGCAACCAAAAAAAAAAAGAAATATTTAGGAATTACTCTCATAAAACAAGTGAAAGACCTATACAAGGAAAATTATAATTCACTGAAAAAAATTGAAGAGGATCTCACAAAGTGGAAAGACAACCATTGCTCATGGATAGGAGGAATAAATATTGTAAAAATGGCCATTCTCCCAAAACTACAGATTCAATGCAATCCCAATTAAAATACCATCAACATACCTCATAGATCTAGAGAAATCACTCCTAAAATTCATCTGGAGCAAGAAGACATCTAGAATAGCCAAGGTATTTCTAAGCAGCAAAGGCAAGACCGGAGGCATCACAATCCCTGACTTGAAGTTATAGTACAAAGCAACTGTAATAAAATTAACATGGTACTGAAATCAAAACAGAGCCGAAGATCAGTGGAATAGGTTGGAAGATACAACCACAACTATAAACACACTCAACCACCTTATTTTGGTAAAGGGGCCAAACATGTTCACTGGAAGAATGACAGTCTCTTTAATAAATGGTGTTGGAAAAACTGGCTCTCCATATGCCAAAAACTAAAACTAGACCCATGCCTATCACCATGTACTAAATAAAATCTAAATGGGTCAAAGATCTGAATATTAAAACAGAAACACTAAATCTATTGGAAGACAAATTGGGTAAAAACCTTGAAGACATATGAGTAGGTAGAGTATTCATGAACAAGAATCAAATTGCATGGGAAATACTTCCCAGAATCAATAACTGGGATCACCTCTTATTAAAAAGTTTCTGCATGTCAAAAGAAATCTCCAGCATAGTGAAAAGAAAATCTACAATCTGTGAAAAAAATCTTAGTGAACTGTCCCTCAGACAAACAACTTCTGTCTAAAACATAAAGAATTTTAAAAAATCAGACCCCCAAAATTCAAAGATCCAATCCAAAAATGGACATCTGAGATGAATACACAATTCTCCAATGAAGAAATACAAATGGCAAATAAATACATGAAAACATGTTCATCATCATTGATCATTGGAGAAATGCAAATTAATACCACACTGAGATTCCATCTTTCTCCAGAAAGAATGGCCAGGATAAAGAAAACAATAAATACTGGAGAGGGTGCAGGGAAAAATGAACTCTTCTGCACTGTTGGTGGGAGTGCAGACTGGTGCAACTACTGTGGAAGTCAGTCTTGAGGTTCCTCAAAAAGCTGGTATTGGAGGTCCCATTTGATTCAGCTATTCTACTTCTGTGCATATTCCCAGAAGAAATGAAAACAACATATCACAGTGATATATGTGCATTTATGTTTATAGCAGCACAATTTGTAATAGCCAGATCTTGGAAACAACCTAAGTGTCCATCAACTGAGGAATGGATAAAAAAGTGGTATTTTTGTACAATGGAGTACTACTCAGCTATAAAGAATGATCACATTGATATATTTATAAATAAATGGACGCGACTTGAGACCATACTCATAAGTGAAATAAATCAAACTCACATGTGTAAACACTGTATTGTCTCCCCTAGTATAAGAAATGTTAAGAGTACATAAAATACAAAATCCTCAATAAATACAATGAAAGGTTAAGAACCTGCTCAAAAGAGAAAAATAATATCTCAGGGAAAACCAGGAAAATGAAACAGGCAAAGAAAAAAATATCTAAAATTGTATAAACACACTTAGGATAGCTAAGATGATTGTGCTACAAATTCCTTAAGTTCTTGGAATGAAACAGCTAACATTAATAGGATTGGAACAATTTTGCATGTTAGTGTCTGGTGATCTGAGGAACTCTTGAAGATCGTTATGTAAAGTAACAACCCTCGTTATGCTCCTACCACCTTGTTTTGAAGGCCTGTATTGTCATTGTTTTGGGCTCTTTGTTATTGTTACTTATTTGTCTTTTTTGTTTCGTGTTTTTCTAGTAATTTGTTTTGTTTTGGCTTGTTTTTCCCTCTACTACAGAAAGGATAGGTATACATGTAGACACTCATACATGCATAGAACTTCCCCTAAATAGTTTATGAGAATCAATTATATTATGCGAGGTAAAATGACCTTTGTTTTTTTTCCAAAAATAGAAAGAGCATTTCCCATTTTATTCTATAAGATCAATATCACTTTGATAACAAAACTAGACCAAAACATCACACAAAAAACTACAGACCAATATCCTTTATAAATATGGGTGCAAAAATCCACTGAATATTAGCAAGTCCAGGAGCATAACAAATAGATTATATACCAAGACCAAATTAGTTATTCCAGAAATGCGAGATTAGCTTAATATATGTGAATTAGTCATAACCAAAAATGGAAACCGTATGATCATCTCTGTAGATTCAAAGTACGCATTTGACAAAAATCGAACTGCCTTTTGTGATAAAAACATTTGCCAGCATAAGAATAGAAATGAATTTCTTCAATTTGATGGACATATATAAAAAAAATCCATAGTTAGGGGGTTTGAGACAGCGTCTTGCTGTGTAGTTTAAGCTAGCCTTGAACTCAATATGTAGCCCAGGCTGGCCTAAAACTCACAGAGTTCCTTCAACCTTAACCTGTCGAGTGCAGGGAGGTTGTGCCACTACACTCTGCTGCATTAAATGTTTGAAAGTTGCTCATTAGCTACTCATGTGTTTGTAATTATTAAATGTCTCCATTTATTACTGACAACATTCACAGTTTTGAAATCTACTTTTTCAGTCTCAGTAATACTCCATATTTCTTCTGTTTAGTCTTTTCATGTTGTTTTTCCATTTTTTCAAGCTTTAAAATGAGTTTCTTATACATGCCAACTACTCTAATCCTACTTTATAATGTAGTCAGAAAATTAATTGGTAGTCAGACTTTAATTGGTTGTTTAGATTATTTACATTTAATGTGATTCTTGATATTATTAGTTTCAAATTTTTCATCTCGATGTTTATTTTTTACTTGTATTATTTCTCTTTTGGCATCTTTCCATGTGCTTATAGGCCTTTGTGCAACTTTATTTTGCAGTCTTTTGCTTGTTGTTTTGGGCCCATGAAAATAAATGTACAATTATATCACCCAATGTGTTTGGCTACATTTGTAATTTTTACCTTTAATGTTTTATCTCTCTTTCTTTAATTTTATTTAAAGAAAGACTAAACAAAACAGAAAAAGGGTAGCAATAATACATACTTTCAAAGAAAAAATAAACAGTAAGAAATCACTAGTTGATGATTACATATTGTCCTCTTACAAATAGTTGTTCAAGTTACAAAAGTGAAGCATACAAAGTGGACATTCAGTGAGACTGCAAACAGTTCTGTACAACCAGCCAACGAAAACTAATATGTTTATCAATCCTGTACACTTAAACATACATGCAGTTATCCATACCTTCATTTATGTTAAGATTAAATAAACCAAAGCAGGCTAAAATCACTCTGACCAAAAAAATAATAGTATTGCTGGATTTCACATCATGACACTATGGAATCAGCACTGGGTACTGTACTGTCTCTTTTTCTTCAAAGTAGTTGTTCATTGCATCAAGCGTTATAAGATCAGTTCTTGTAAACTGTTTATAGGTTCTATGCATGCATGAGTCTCAACATGTATTTTTATCTTTCTATATTAGAAGGAGAAACAAAACACAAGACAAAACAAAACATATTCCTATAAACACATGAAAAAGTCATATAAAACCACTGTAAAAGGTGTTCTACGATGGTTACTGTGTTATCTCTTGTTATTTTCAATGGAATTGTCTATATCATCAGACATAGTATAATTGAAATATAGAAGTACGTAACAATATTAATAAAAGCAAAACTTCAAAAATAGGTAATAATCAAACCAGAATGGATATTGTAGTGAATCTTGTCATCTTCGGTGTAGTTGTCTATACTCTCAGACTTGATACTATCAATCATAACAGTTTGGAATAAAAATCTGTTGATACCAAACAGCAATCAAACAAATCAGTTTTAACTAAGATCAGTCATGGTAAAACAGTATACATTATACAAGGCTCCAGATTAAGTTAATAGGAAATTAAGGATAATTACTGTACTATATCCTGTTATTTTTGGGATAGCTGTCTGTGCCCTCAGATCTAGTGCAAGCAGACAAACTGGGACAGAGTATCATCTATCTAAGCAGAGCAGTGTAAGTAATGTGGGTTTTAAATCCTAATACACTATTTACAATATCGTCTGCCTTCTTTTTAAGACTATTCCTCCCCTTTCACTCTCCCAGGGTGTACTGTGCATTTTTGGGTCTCACCACCTCCCTCTGTCCAGGCCTCCCCACGATGTTTTATTTTGGCATCTGAGTTCTAAGTCTTGCTTTTCATAGTTTCATTTCTTTCTAAATCATTTATAATAAGATTCATACAAAAAACTCTAAAATATACTATAGACAAATTATCTTTTCTTTATCTTTGGAATTGACATATGTAAATTTCATTTGTTTCAACCCCATACTACAAATTTTATTTAATTCTCATAATATCCCTAGGAAGTCAGTACTAAGATTCCCATCATATGGGCAAGTAAAGGGAATCTCTGAAAAACTAAAATTTACTGAAGACATAAGTAAAAAACAGATTATTTCTAACCTATGCTGATCTACCCCAGAGGTACTGGCTTTCACAATAATGGTATATTGTGGCTACATCTTAACTGTGTCTGAAGGTTATATTAAATCTAATGCCTGAAACTCACTCCTCAGAGACTTTTGTTGATTGGAAGTAGGACCCAAGTGTTACTGTAATTGTAAAATCTCACAATTAGCAGAAATGGTACAATTTTTCTCTTTATATTCAGAGAAACTAAGACCTAGAGAGATGGAGTTACTTGCCTGAAGTCACAGGAAATCCACAGTGAAAATTGGGAGGGTTTTTGGCTCTCTACCTTCTCCAGAAAACTCTATTGGAATCAGAATAAAAATCAGCCTGCATGAAGCACAGTCACAGCCTATGATACATCAAACTTCAGGAGCCACCCATCTCCAACCCAGGGAATGTGTGATCATGAGGGTCTGGGGCTATTTGGCACCTGGGTGATAATGGGCCACACCAGGAAGTAGGTCAGAAACTCACTGGCTAAAGGGCAGAGAATGACTGGAGCAGGAAGGGGCCGGACTTAAGATACATTTAACAAGTTGTAGCTGCCTTCTCTTCAGATAAGCCCTGCTTAATTACATATATATCAAAGTACTTGGCCAACCATTTATACTCTTGATACTTTAAATAATTTATGCTTTCTCTTTATGAATGTGGATATTAAATAACTAGTTTTCAATAGTAGCATAATTTTCTTCTCTTCAAGACTCAGTAGCATTCCACTGTATATGTGTATCACAGGTTCTTTACCCATGCATTAGTTGATAGTCAATTAGATTCTCCCCATTTCTTGCTGGTTGTAATAGTGCTACAAAAATATAGGCATAGAGATAGGTCTTTAACATATGGATTTCAGTTTCTTTGGATACATGCCAATCATAGTGATTTCTTTTTGGATGGGAGATCAGGAGGATTGGGATGTGGAGCTAATTTATTGAGTGTATGACGTTACATCCCCACATATATATTTTAAAAGGTGAGGTAAAACAAACATGATTTCAAGCATTCCAAAATTTTCCTCACGATAATAGGATGGGTGTATTTATAAGAATTTTATTCATGAAGAAAGCTATTTTCATTCATGCCTTGACAAAAGACCAGTTTATGTCTACTGTTTTCATTTTAGATGAAGTTCCATTTAATGATACCTTCTAAGATGGAGAGTGGTACACAGTCTCACATATTTTAAATAAAAGAAATTTTGTCAAGAAATCAGAGCATATTGTATGACTTTTCCCCTCAGCTAGCTAGGGTAGAAAATAAATGACAATGTTTGACATTGAATTTTAGACAGTGAGGGAATCCAAAGCACTTATTTTTTCCAGTATAAAACAGTACCCCAAAATAATTGAACATTCTTTCTTTTCTCTAGGAAAAAAGCCCAGATGCAGGCAGGCTGAGGTACTAATACAGTCCATCTCCCAGGACCCTTCCTGTTTCCCAGTTGCCCATTCATCTCAAGACAACTGCCAGGGAATGGATATAAAGGCAATACAAAGAGCTATAGGCCCACTGACCCCCAATTACAGTTCTCTTTCCAGAACACAATTATACTGGCCACTACCTTCAAACTGTTTGGGGAAATACGGTTTATCCATTCAACTAAGTCAGCAGGAAGCACTATCTTCACAGATACTTCTTCATGACAGATTTATCTACAGTAATAATGGTGAGATATATTGGCAGGTGTTAGTGTGAGATGCCTACTAGGTACCATGCACAGAGCTACATCTCTATGTCCTTTAGTACCCTGGACTATTTAGGGAGCACTCACTATGCACTATGGGCTAAGGACTTACCTCCCATTCCTTTATTTAATTCTCATAATATCCCTGGGAAGTAAGTACTATCATTCATTCTCACCATATGGACAAGCAAAGGGAATTTCTGAAGAGCTAAAAATCTTCCCAAGGCTCCATAGGCATAGAACAGAGTCATAATTCAAAGCTATGCTCATCTACTCCAGTGGTGCCAGCTTTAAATAATCATTGGAAATTGTGACTACATTTTAAAATGTTCCTGAAAGCTTTAAGGAAATCTAATGCCCAAGACGCACTTCCCAGGGTCTTATTTGTTGGATATAGGACCCAGGTCTCAGTGTGTTTGTATAATCTCATTTAATCCTCACATTTAGCAAAAACGGATGTTATTTTCAATTCATAATCAGAGAAACTAAAACCTAAAGAAGGGACTCACTTGCCTGAAGTCACAGGAAGTTCTCAATGGAAATTGGGTGAATATTTTAGCCTCTCCACATTCTCCAGGAAACTGTTTTGGAATTAGAAGACAAAGTAGCCTGTGTGAGGCATAGCTACAGCCTCTCTGCCACTACTATCTTTCAGATAAATTGCAAGTCATTTACAAACTTCACTATGAAAGATGAAGCTTCTTCATGAAGCAGAGTCCAGCTCAGAATCTACCTCAGTCTCAGTTATATTCAATCTGTCTCTGCCTGTACTTTTTCATTTTCTGTTAAAATTCACTTTTAAATCTCATCACAGTTTGCATCCTGAAACCGAGTGTTTGACTTCATGGCATACAGAGCCAATACTCTGAGAAACTATTTATTCCATATAACAACAGACCTAGTGAAGAGAGACCCATGATAGCCCTTGGAAACAGAAGGTGCCAAGACTGTCTTGGCCCAGAGATGAGTCATTCACTATGTGAAATTAATTTTGGATTAGTTTAATCTTAAAATGTGTACTCTGGTGTTAATCACATGTTGGAAATCTGGGAATTTCCTCCCTGTAGAATGTAAAGGAAATTTAAGAGAAAAGTTTTGAGCACTACTTTTCCTCAATTGCTATTTCCTCCAGAGAGTAAAGTAGGACTCAGACACAGAAATTATTCCACTGGCGACTTCACATTTCTGTTCTCCCAGAACTTTGTTACCTTTTTGTAGCTTCTAAAATTACAGGCCTACGGAGAGATAATTAAAACATCCTTTCATTACTCTCATGCAGATCTTCTCAGGCATACTGAGTCCTCCCCTGCCATATCCATCTGCTAAGCGCCTTTGCAGAATTGATGGCCAGGTGAATCCCTAGCAGGCTGTGGGAGAAGGAAAGTTGAATCTATTAGTAAGATATTTTGTAGCTTCAGAAGAAACTCCCAGCTCTAACAGTCCTATTTCCCAGATGATTATTTTTTTTTCTATACTGCAAATGATAAATTTTCTTCTTTACCTAAACAGTTCTGCAACTTCCTGACTCAAAAATTAGTCAACTTTTTGTAAAGAAACGTCAATTAATTCTAACTTTACATTTATCATGTGAATTCATTGACATCCACTGTATAGATGTATCACTACTCAGGCTAGATATTGAATGTTATTCAAAAATTTTAACAGTTCTTATTCCTACGTATAGGAAAACATGCACTTTGTATTCTTATTAAATCTTTGTATTCTTATTAAATATACTCATTTTTCTTTCATTTTCATGTCAAAGAGAATTACTATTCATGTGATTACTCACTTATATATTTTGGTGAATTGAAAAAAGTTACAGACCCTTTAGAAGAAAGTAAATGTCTGTAATTCAGCACCTCATTTCAGAGAGGTTAACCACATGCTACTGCAAAGCATGTACTAGCAAATTTTCTCACAGCGTATTTCTTGTCCTTAATTAATTTCACAAATTACACATTGTGTGAACTTTTAACCTTCAGCTTACAAGGTAGGTAATGTTAAATTAGAGACCTGAGATGATAAAGTTGAAAGTTTAACAAACCTTTTTTAAATGGAAAGCTTATGTTTTTTTTCCCATTCAAGCTCCCAAAGACTTAAGAATACAAGAATCAAGATCTGGAGAGAGAGAGATCATTTTTGCCCTTTAATATTTTCCTATGCACTACCATTTTTGGAAATATACTATCCCATTTACCCAATAACATATATACTTGAAACTCATGTTGATATAGGGGAATGAAACTCCTGATCTGCTATTTCCAGTACAAGTTCATGTTCTCTAAAATTGAAGAATGAATTTTAGGAACAACAGAGGTCAAGAGAAGAATATATTTATTGAGAGAAAGAAAGCATCTGTGTGAGAGAGACAGAAGGGGTCCCAGCAAGTTGCCAAGGACTTTATCTTTTCCAGGGACTTTTTAGAGCAATATCATGGGGCGAGATGGGTTCAAGGTGGGGGAAAACTGGGAACTCACAAGGCAGATGGGCGTAAGGTAGAATATAACTATAGTTAGCCAATAAGATTAATAGTTCAGGTAAAATTGATTAAATTGGGAACAAATGCCTGCAACAATGTTGTTGGAGAAATATTTAGGGGAGCTGGAAGACATCCTTCCCTGATCTCTGTGAATAGCATTCAGAATATATTTATAAAGTGTCATGGTTTATGTCTGTGGCTCCCAGGCCTCATGAGTTTGCATTATGTATTTGTGATTGGTTCATTGTCTAGTGCTTGGACTGATGGCGTCAGTGCTCCACCCACATAGGGGTGGAGCCAGGATGTGATGTAATGGCAGGAAGAAGGTGTGTCTGGCTCTTTGCCTTTCTGCTTTGCTGTTTGCAGCCAACATGAAAGGCAGCCCAGCCATGCCCGCTTGCCTGGGAGCCAACTGAGTGTGGACTAAAACCTCCAAAAACTGTAAGAAATAAACCTTTCCTTTCCCAACTTGGGCATCAGGTATTTTGTCTCAGCGATGAGCATAAAGTAACTAAGACATAAAGTATATCTTACTGTTATAGGCAGCTGAATTACTTAGAAATATTATAGGCAGTGAGACAAGGTTAGGTCCTCAAAGGAGCCAGTGCAAAACCCCAGATATCTTGCAACTATAGGTGAGACAGATATTTCCTGCTATGAGCCAGGTCTCAAAATAAAAGATCAAACAAATGCACCCATATCCTAAGGACTGATATTCTAAATAGTTTGCTTTCACCCTAAGGAAGTCAGAGTTACCATCCCAACTCTCTGGGGAAGTCATTGTTCTCTAAGAATGCCTGCTTTCTAGCTTTCTACCTGACTCGCTTTCTCATTTTATCCAAACAGTTAATCTTACTTGTTAACCATAGTTCTGTCCCACCTTATGCCCATCTGCCTTGAACCCATTCCACCCCATGACTTTATTAAAGTCCCTAAAAAAAGGCAGAGTCCATGGCAACCCACTTAGGACGCCTTCTGTCTCTCAGATAGAAGCTTTCTTTCTGTCAATAGGTATATTCTATTGTTAACTTCCTTTGCTCCTAAAATTTATTCTTCTATTATAGGGAACATGAACTCATACTGGACATGTAGTAGGCTGGGAGTTTCATTTCTCTATGTAATTACCAACCACTTAATACCCATAGACTTTTTCCATGTGCATAACATGCACAGAGAAATTTAAACCTAAGTCTATTTTTTGCTACTAAGGTACAATAATCTATTCAGAGAGAGAGAGAGAGAGAGAGAGAGAGAGAGAGAGAGAGAGAGAAACTAAGATGTTTATCAAGAAGTCCAGTATTGACTCATCAATGAATAGATAAGATCTATTATGAGTTCCCAGTAATGAAGTGTAGTGTCTATGCAGAAGCCCTTTTGAAGGTTCCTGTTTATTTATTTTGATTTTATTTTAAAATAAACAAAAAGACTTAAAAGGCATATAATTTCAAATCAACATAATAAGAGACTAACAATCATAATGACATTGTGCATTGTTATCTTCATAGTAGTTGCTTAGATTACAAAGATATTGTGTGGAAAAAATGATCAAACAATGAAATCACAAATGATTCTTTTTGATGAACTAACACATTATTGTATAATTATCTATCCATCTGTTAAGAGTATTCTGGTGCAATAGAGAAGCAAAAGTACAAAATGAACAGGTTTATTGAGTTGAGCACATGGAAAGGAGCACACAACCCACGGCAGCTGGGCTGTCTCCTTCTACTGGAATATGGGGTATGGGATACGTGTAACCTTTGACCGAGGGTGGTACTTATGGGGGGCATTGATGATGCACAAGGAGCTGATTGGAATTTTCTTCACATGCACTGGGAAAGGAAAAAGGAAATTGTAATAGGGGAAGGAGGAAGTGACGTCAGGGTAAACATCCACAATTTGGCCTTCCATTGCCATAATGTCCTGTAATTTATTTTAGGGCAAAACTCTTTCACTATCTAATCTTTTCTCTTCTTGCTTTTCTTATTCTCCCCATCTCAGTTGTTCCTTCCTTTTGAGCATTTTCTTCCCCTTTCACAATATCTATTGTACATTTTGGATTTTGCTTACTCTTTCAGTTTTTTACACTAGGGCAACAATGCAATGTTTACACATGTGAGTCTGATTTACTTTACTTATGAGTATATCTCAAGTTGCATCCATTTACCTGAAAATCCTCAAATCTGTCTTTCTTCCTCCACTGTAAAAAAAAAAAAACTACATCTGTCTTAGTTATATTTTATTCATTGCTGAGACAAAATACCTGATGCCCAAAGTTGGGAATGGAAAAGTTTATTTCCTACAGTTTTTGGAAGTTTCAGTCCATACTCAGTTGGCTCCAAGGCAAGGTGGCATGGCGGGGCTGTAATCCATGATGGCTGTAAACAGCAAGGCAGAAAGCAACAAGAGACACACCTTCTTCCTGCCATTACATTGTATGCTGGCTCCACCCCTAGGTGGATGTAGCACTGATACCATCAATCCAAGCAATAGAAAATGAACTAATCACAAATGCACAAAGTCATGAGGTCTGGGGGCCACTGACAAACCGTGACATTCCATCCCTGGCCCCCAAAGACTCATGCACATCCTTTATATGAAAGTCATTTAGTCCATCTCCAAGAATTGCCAAAGTCCTAACATTTTCAACATTGCTGAGAAGTCCAAGTCCCAACTCTCCTCTGATATCTATGGCAAACTCTTAACTGTAACCCCTGTACAAATGAAACAAGGTTAAACATTTCTGAAATGCACTGGCACAAGATAAACATTACCATTCCAAAAGTTACAAACAGGGGAATACAACGCATTGGAAACAAAGCAAATCCAACATCCAGCAAGGTGAACATTAAGTCTTAGAGTTCTATACTCAGCATTTAAAGCAATCTTGTTGCGAGCTCCAAAAGGCTTGGTTGATTCCACCCCCATGGCACTTCTAGGGATGTCCACTCCCACAGCTTCTCTCTTAAAGCCTTTCTGCTCACTTTTTGTAGCTTTCCTTGGATGATCCCTGTTCCTGGCTTTTCCAAACTTCTGGGGTATTCCCTGCACCTTTGGCTTCACCCTTACATCTTTATGAATTGCCCTCTCAGGGGCACACTGCTCATCCTCCAAGGCCCTTTGCAATTGAGGTGAAAGCCATTTTACCCTCAAAATGTGTACATTTTCCTTGCACCTAAAATCAGCACCATGTGGATGCCACCAAGGTTTGCTGCCAGCTGGAGTAGTAGCCAGGCTTTTCTCTCTCTTGGTTGTAGAGGTCCAGTGCCTGGATTGCTGGGCTCTGTATATCTGATTGTGGAAAAGCTTCTCTATGTTGCCACCATTCTGGAACCTCATGTGGCCTCTGTCATCATTTTGGAGCATGGTGCTCTGAAGCTTTCTCCTCTGAGCAAATTCTTTCACTTTTGAAGTTTTGAGGCTGCAAAGGATGGAGACCTACTGCTTCCTGGGATGCCCCCTGGCCATCTTTTTTATTTCCCTGTTCCTTCTCAGCAACTGAAGTCTCAGCTGTATCTTTACAATCCACAGCTTTACTGGAGTTTTTCTTCTGGCCAAACTCACAGCATTTTAAATTATCCTGTTGGGTTCTTTGCTCTTGATTTTCAACATATATCTGGCTAAAAGCCCCCAACAATACCATGCCACAGCCTCAACATTCAACTACCTTGAAATTTCCTTTGCCAGATTAATCAGTCCATTTCCCTTAATCTCAGTCTCAGGCAAAGTCTCTGGGCATGAGTAAAATGCAGACAAACTTTAGGCCAAGCCATAACACACATTGTGAGGAGTCCAACAACCAATGCAGTCCTTCTTCCCAGCAGAAACCTCCCAAGCCTAGGCTTTACCATTAGGCTTTCTATCAGCCTTCTGGTCTCCTGAGCTGTGGCCAGAATCTCCTCTACAGAACAGCCTAAGCTGCTCCAGCTCTATACATCCAGGTGACATGTCTGAACCTTTCCAAACTCTGCCCATAAGCTATTTCCAAAGCCTCTCAAAAAACATGGTCAGGTATAGTCACAGCAACAACCCCACTCCCTGGTACCAAATTCTATCTTAGTTACTTTTTACTCATCCCTGAGACAAAATACCTGATGCTCAAAGTTGGGAATGGGAAGGCTTATTTCTTATAGTTTTTGGAGGTTTCAGTCTGTACTCAGTTGGCTCCAAGGCAGGGTGGCATGGCAGGGCCACAGTCCATGGTGGCTGCAAACAGCAAAGCAGAAACCAGCAAGAGAGAGAGACATGACTTCTTCCAGCCATTACATTGAATGCTGGCTCCATCCCTAGGTGGGTGTAGCACTGACACCATCAATCCAAGCGGTAGACAATGAACCAATCACAAAATGCACAATGCAAAGGCGAGGCCTGGGGGCCACTGACATAAACCATGACATCTTTTCTTTTTATTCAATCAGCAGTTGATGGGCATTTGAGTTGATTCCAATATTTAGCTGTTACAAATTATGCTGCTATAAACACAGGTGCAAATATATCGCTGTGATATGATATTTTCAATTCTTCTGAGAAAATACCCAGGTGGGGAATAGCTCCAAACCTAGTTCTTTGAGGAATCTCCACACTGATTTCCACCGTGGTTGTATCAGTCCACACTCTCATCAACAGTGAATAAGAGTTCCTTTTATCCCACAGCGTCACCAGCATTTGTTATTGATTGATTTTTTTGATGATAGCCATTCTTTCTGGAGTAAGATGGAATCTCAGTGTTGTTTTAATTTGCATTTTTTGAGTGACCAGGGATGTTGAATATTTTTTCATACATTTATCTTCTGTTATTATTTATTGAGAAGTGTGTATTCATCTCTGATACTCATCTTTGGATTGGATCTTTGACTTTGGGGAAGTCTGATTTTTTTCAATTATTTATAAGTTCTAGATACAGGCCTTTTGTTTGAAGGACAGTTGGCTAAAAGTTTTCCTCATTCTGTGGGTTGTCTTTTCACTGTTGGTGATTTATTTTGATGTACAAAAACTTTTTAACAAGATGAGAGCTGGTTTTTTATTACTTGAAGTACTTCCCATGCAGTTTGGGTGAACACTGTTCCTACCCCTATGTCTTCAAGATTTCAATGTATTTTGTCTTCCCATAGATTTAGTGTTCCTGTTTTAATATTTAGATATTGATTCATTTTGACTTTAGTTTAGTGCATGGTGATAGGCATGGATCTAGTCTTAGTCTTTGGCATGTGGAAAGCTAATTTTTCCAGTGCCATTTATTAAAGAGGCTATCTTTCTTACAGTGAACATATTTGACACTTTTGTCAAAGATAAAGTGGCTTAGTGTGTGTGTAGTGTCTGCATCTTCTACTCTGTTCTACTGATCTTCTGGTCTGTGTTTTTCCAGTACCATACTGATTTAATCACAGTAGCTTTGTAGTGTAATTTCAAGTCAGGGATTGTGATGTCTCTTGCTTTTCCTTTGTTCTCCAGAATTGTCTTTGCTATTCTAATTATATTATGGTTCCAAATGAATTTTAGGAATGTTTTCTTTGTATCTGTGAGGTATGCTAAAAGTATTTTGATTGGATTTGCACCAAATCTGTATAACAGTCTTGGGAGTTTAGGGTCTTCTAAGTAGAGTATCATATCATCTACAAATAATGGTAGTTTAGCTTCTTCCTTTCTTATATTTATTCCTTTTATTTCTCTCTCTTGTCTGATTGCTCTCGATAGTGTTTCCAGAACTATATTGACTAGGAGTGGTGATAGTGGACATCTTTGTCTTGTTCCTGATTTTAGAGTGAGAACTTTCAGTTTTTGTCCATTTAGTATAATGTTGGCTGTTGGTTTGTCATAGATGGCCTTTATAAGATTGAGGTAGTTACCATGTATTCTGAGTTTCTGAAGGGTTTCTTTTTAATCATGAATGTGTGTTGGACTTTATTGAAAGCTTTTTCTGCATCTATTGAGATGACCATGTCTGATTGCTCTGGCTAACATTTTCAGAACTACATTGAATAGGAATGGTTATAGTGTACATCCTTATCTTGTTCCTGATTTTAAAGTGAAAGCTTTCATTTTTGTCCATTTAGGATAATGTTGGCTGTTGGTTTGTCTTAGATGGCTTTCGTCAGATTGAGGTACAGACCATCTATTCCAATAATCTGTAGGGTTTTTAAAAATCATAAATGAGTGTTGGATCTTATTAAAAACTTTTCTGAATCTATTGAGATGACCATGTGATTTTTTTTTTCTTTGGCTCTGTTGATGTGGTGTGTTATGTTTATTGGTTTGTGTATATTGAACCATCCTTACATTCTTGGAATGAATCCCATTTGGTCATGATGCATAATCTTCTTGATACTTTGCTGCATTCTGTTTTCCAGTACTTTATTTAGGATTTTTGCATCTATATTTGTTAGGGAAATTGGTCTGTAAGTTTCCTTTCAGTTGGGTCTTTCTCTGGTTTTGGTATCAGAGTAATACTTGCCTCTAGAAATGAATTAGGAAGAATTGCTTCCCTTTCAATTTTATTAAATAATTTAAAGAGTATTGGCATTAGATATTCTCTAAATTTCTTATAGAATTCAGTCATGAATCCATCAGGATCTGGGCTTTTCTTTGTTGGTAAGTTTTTAAATACATTTTCAATTTCATTAGTGGATATCGGGTTATTAAATATTTCTATATCTTCTTGATTCAGCTTTGGTAATTCATAAGTTTCTAGGAATCTGTCCATTTCTTCTGTAGTTTCTATCTCATACAAATAAAGATTTTCAAAGTAAGTATTGATGATCTGAATTTCCACAGGCTCTGTAGTGATTTCACCCTTTTCATTCTTTATTGCATGAATTTGAGTTTTTTCTTTTCTTTTTTGATGGATTTGGCTAGGAATTTATCAATCTTGTATATTCTTTCAAAGAATCAGTTCTTCAATTCATTTATTCTCTGTTTTATTTTCTCAGTTTCAATTGTGTTAATTTCTGCTCTATCTTTATCATTTTTTTTCCATCCTATGGGCTTTGGGTCTGAGTTGCTCTTCTTTTTCTTCATTTAATGTGATGATGACTGGGTGATAATGTGATGATGCCTGCCCTTTTTGGTTTTTATAAAATTGAGGAAGATTCTTCTATACTTATTTTATTTAGGGCTTTTATCATTAAAACTGTTTAATTTTGTAAACATTTTTCTGCATAATCATGTGTGTTTTATCCTTTTTTCTTTCTATATGGTGAATTATATTTACGGATTCATGTATGTGAAACGTAATTTTTCTCCTGTACTTAAATAACTTTGTCACTATGTACATCTTTCCAGTGTGTTGTTAAATTGTTTGCAAATGTCTTATTCAAAACTTTTTAATACCTGTGTACCTTCACAGTGCTCTTATGTACTTTTCTATTTTTATTGAGTCCTTATCTAGTTTTAGTACCAGGATAATTCTGGTTTGCAGAAAACAATTGGAAGCATCCTTCCCATTTCTATTTCATGGAAAATTTAAAGGAGCACTGGTGTTCTTTAAAGACTTAATAAAATTCACCAGTAGATTTGTTGCATTTTGGTGTTTTCATAATTTTGGAATATTTATTACTATTTCAGTTTCACTGTTTGCTAGTGCTATGTTTGAGTTTTATATATCATTTTGACTCAATTTTTGTGTGGGTTGAATGTGTTAGGATTTATTCTTTTCTGCTACAAATACAATACATATTTAGTTCTCAGTAGCCATGTGATAATTCATTCTGAGTATAGAATTATAATAGCAATAATGTTATAAATTATAGTTCTCAAATCTCCAGATGTGAGAGAATAAATACTGGATAAAAGGCATGTAAATACATGTGGCAAGGTCTAACCAAAATTGTCACCTTACAGGACACAGGAGAATTCACACAGGAGAAAATTCATAAAAATATAATATATACTACATAATGTATAGCATATAATATATAACATATAGTATATAATAAATATACTTATATTTTACTTTAGTGAATTTATTAAATATTTAGACCTTTGATACTTAAAGAAATTCATACTAGAGGAAATACTTTCAAATGTAATGAATGTAGAAATTATCTAATCAGTATTTGTGCCAGACTTATCATCAGACAACCCACATTGGAGAGGAAACATTTCAACTTAATGTTTGTTTTATGATGTTTACCTAAAATTTCAGACTTACAGTATATCAAAGAATTCACACTGCAGATAAGCAGTTGTAACAAATATGGTAAATCATTTAAGCAATTTTTTGGACACTAAAATATACATCTTGGAGAAAAATTACACTAATTTGGATTAGTGGTAAAGATCTCAACAAAAATTTACACCTTTGTGTTATGAAAGAATTCACACAGCTGAAACACTGGACAAAGTTACTGAATGCAAGAAATCTTTAGGTAATTTACTCTCAGGATTCAGCAAAGAATTCATCTGGAGGAGCATCTTATCAGTTTAATGGATGTGCAAATTCTTCAAGCAATGATCATATTTTACTAAGTATCAGAATTTGCATCTGAAAAATAATCATACAACTACAACATGTGTGACAAAGTTTTTGGTCCACATTTCAAGCCTTATGAAACATCACAGTATCGACAGAATTGTAATGAATGTAGTAAGGCATTTATTCAAGTTTCAAGTCTTTTTTAACAATAAATTTATTGGTATAATTTACATGTACACAGTGATCATATTTCTCATAGGGAATTTGTATCTTTGTGTGATGTATCTTGGCTACTCTTCTTTTTCCAATTCTCTCCTCTCCCTTCAACTCCCCTTACCCTTCTTATTTACAAAACTTTGTTTCCATTCCATCCTTCTTTTATCATTTTCTCCTTCTTTTTCCACTCTCCCTTCCCTAGTTCCTCTTTCTTTTTGAGTAATTTCTTCCTATCTCACAATATGTATTTTACACTTTGGACCTTATTTACTCTTTCAGTATCTCACACCATGGAGACAATGCAATATTTACATGTGTGTCTGATTTATTTCACTTATAAGTATGGTCTTAAGGTGCATCCATTTACTTAGAAATGTCTACAGTTTATTTATGGCTAAGTAGTACTCCATTGTACTAGAAAAACAAGTCTATTTTATGCTTTCTTCGGTTGACTGGCATTTAGCTACTACAAATTGTGGTACAATAAACTTGGGTGGACATACACTGCTGTGATATAATGTTTTTAGTTCTTTTGGAAAGCTACTCTGAAGGGGCATAGCAGGGTCAAATGGCACTCTCATCCTAGTTTTTTAGAAATCTCCACACTGGTTTCCACAGTGATTGTATCAGTCTGCACTCCGACTGATAGTAGACAAGCGTTCCTTTTTCCACACAGCCCCTTCACTATTTTTGGTTGACTCCTTGATGATAGCCATTCTTTCTGAAGTGAGATAGAATCTCAGCATTGTTTTAGTTTGCATCTCTGAACGACCAGAGACTAATGCTTCTGGAACTATATTGAATAAGAATGATGATAGTGGGAATCCTTCTTTTGTTCCTGATTTTATTTTTCATTTTATTAAATTTTATTTAAAGAAACAAGAAGAGAAAATTAGAAAAACAAAATAGAAAAAAGTGGAACACAGAATTTAAAAAATTAATATAAAATCACTAGTTGTTATATTAATTATTGCCATCCTAACAATAGTTGGTAAAGTTACTAAACCAATAAAAAGTGGCTAGGCACTCAAACATTGACAGTGCAATCTCTTCTGTTCAATGATCTAATAGAAATTTAGTAATATGGTCATCTATCTTACACACTATACATACCATAATATCCTTCAGAGTACTTTTCTTCCCTTTCACTTTTACAATATCTATTATACTTTTTGGATCCCATTATTCTGTCGGTTTTTATTATTATACAAGCAACAATGTGATATTTACTAATGTGAGTCTTGTTTACTTCACTAATGAGGATATTCTCAAGTTGCCTCCATTTACCTATAAAGGCCTCAATATCATCCTTTTTATAGTTGAATAGTATTCCATTATATAAACTACCACATCTTTTTTTTTACCTACTCTGTGTTTGATGTGCATTTTGTTTCCAAGATTTAGTGATCATAAATTGTGCTGCTATGAACATGGATGAACATATATCACTGTGACATGAACTTTTCTATTTTTCTGGGAAAATATCCATGAGGGGAATAGCTGGGTTGACTTTCAAATTGTTGAACCTCTTTGCCCTTTGAATTTTCTGTGGGAAAGCTGGATATGTGAGGCTGCATCTTGTTTAAGTATGTTCTCAGTTTGTATTGTTTTGGTAGTTTAGTTTTCAGCATTGATGCCTTTTGGTTGCTTATGGTTCGTATCTTTATTGCTAGTACTGAGAACTCCTTAAACAATGACTAGTTGTCATTGATTTTCTAGATGCAGCTGGATTTTGGATCTTGAGTCTTTTGCAGGATCTTATCTCTTTAATCTTATTGGGGATGAGAAGTTGTGCCTCTTTGATGAAGCCCCCCTTTCTTTAGTACTTGCCTATTGTTTTAGTTATGACTCTCAGACAATCTTGGTCTTGGCATACAAGGCAGAACAACTGATTAGAACAGATACATCATCTTGAATAATGTAGTACAATCAGTCATAGGAATCACATCAAGTACAGTCTAGAAAATGACAAACTATAGTAATTTGCCATTGTTAACTAATGTTAATTTGCCACATTAACTAATGTTAATTTGCCATATTTAACCACATGAACAAGCTTTGTAGTTACATAACAAAATCTCTAACAAAGCACAAAGTTGTATAAAGTAATTATCACTTCAATAGAGTAATTTCACTTCCATGAGAGAAAATTTAAAAGGAATAAGAGGAAAAAATAGGGAGATAGAAGAATAGAAACAGATTAGAAGGAAGGTTAAAGTACAAAGGAACATTACACAATCTTTGGGAAACTGGTGAAAAAGACAGGAAGGAAAGAAAGAATGAAGAAACAGGAATTGGAACAAAGTAAAAAATAAAAAAAAAAACTAGAAACAAACTTCACATTCATATGACAACAAGAGCAATAGTCAATATACAAAAAAGAGAGCAAAGAAAAGAAGAAAAAAATGTCCACTTAAGGATATGTCACCGCTGTCACTACAGAGAAGTGGCTCCAACCTACAACAGCACAGTAGCTATGAGTGAACCCAAAGGCTTCCATGTAGCCACGGGGCAGACAGAGCCCAGATCTAGGCTGGCTGATTCCAGAAAATCTGCAGGACAGGCTGGTGGAAAATCCCAGGAAGTATGTATTTTTAACTTCACTGATGTTCAGGCTGATCTTCATTTCTGGCTATGAGGCTGGGATTCAACTTATCCAGCGTACAATACTCTGGGCGTTCCTTCCTGCTTGAACTTGGCTCTTTGACTCTGGGTACTTCTCATGGCTGTGCCTCACCCTAACACTGAGAGCTCCATGATGGAACCAACCCTATGCTACTCTGAGTCCTGGGATCAGGCTGCCCCTTTCCAAAATGGTGACCAATCAGTCAGCCTTTCTGGGGAAATGTGTGAAACAGAACCATTCACCAGTCACTGCAGCCCACAGCATCCTCCGCTCCACTCCATTGGTGTATTTTGCCACAGAAGCCTCTGAGTTCACTCATGGCTACTGTAGGTTGTAGGTTGGAGCCACGTCTCTAATGCCATGAACTGGGATTCAGAGAAAAATAACTATTTGCCACCCCTCCTTTATGTTGAGGTGCTTTGTTTTTGCTCTCCCTACGGGCTCCAATTCTCACTTCAGACTTTTTCTGGGTCCTAGGGACCCATTTACCTTGTCTTCTCTTCTCCACATTGCTATATTCCAGCTCTAGGCTCTAAATCTCAGAGAGGCTGACTTGCTGCTGTGAGTGAGTTGTCATCTTTTCAGAGTCCTGTGTGAAAGTTAGAGTGGTGGTGATTGGCCCAATGATAAGCTTTTCCACAGTTTTGTAGCAATATATAGTTCATTATTCTTATAAACTTATTTAAGGTGACCCTCCTTGCCACAGTTACTTCATTTCCAGAGCTTTATGGATTTCCCTCTCTATGCTCTGGCAGTTGTCATTCTCTTCTGCAATATTTAAATTTCTTCCTTAAAAGGAGCTTCTATGAGAAAGGAAGATATATGCATACTGAGGCTCTTGAGGGAGCCAAAGGACATGGGGGAGAGGGAAACAATTTCTTCTTTAGAGTCTCTTTTGTTCATATGGAGCAAAGGACGATTCTGTAAAGACACCACCCAGTAGCGTGAGCACCCCATACTGGACTGAGGCATTGTTTTAATTTGTAACCAATTCATTCTCAGTCCTTCATGTCCAAGTTATCCTCCAACAAGAACCAAGAACCAAGTTATCGTCCAACAAGAACATTGGTGTCAAGTGACAAACATTCAAGAAGATGAGACTCTGAAACTTTACATCTAGATACTTTCAGAAAGGAATGTTGATGCTTCTTAAAGCATGTTTCCTTCTCTAAACCAAGTCTGACCTGTGACAGTAACACAAATGAGAAGACAAATGTAAAAAGGAAAGAGTTTATAAAGAAATACTCTCATCCCTATTCACTTAACAATGGGACATCTAAGGGACCTCTGGCTTTAGAAGACCAAGTGTGCCACCTTGCTGAAGATGTCCCATGCTATCTTGTGCCTGCCTATGTCCTCTTACACGGGATGAAGTGTTGGAGGTGGCCTGGTTCCTTTTCCAGGCTTTGAAAGTCAATCTTTTATGTTGAACTGTAGCTGTAGGTTACTTCACTTTTTCGCTCCTAGTTTTTTACCTCCCAGTTTCTGCCTTACGCCCTAACATAGCAAGTTTCAAGGAAGCCTTATGTACTGATAGGCAGCAACAGGTTTCACCTCTCACAGTGAGTTTGGACTCATATGGGATACCACATGTCTCAGTGTGTGACCATAACCATAAAGAATGAAAGATTACTTGGAGATAAGTTTTAGTTCAATCACAGAGAGGCACAGAGGGGCTTCTTTTTTAGCATAAGACAGCTGGGGGAAAGTCACCAAAATGAAACCTCTGTGGCTATGTATTGGTAATTCAAAGACTTGAGAAGATGCAAAAGAAAATATTTGCAACCTTTATACAGGAATTTTAGTTATGGGACAGGAAAAGAATAGGCTGGTTAGCTATCTGATACATGTTGATCTAGTTTAAGCAATATTACCAGGGCAGAAGGGACACAGTATGCAAAGCAAACATCTCTGAGAAGAAATTGCTTTTTTATTTATTTTTTTAAAAAGATTAAGATAAGAAAGGAGATAACAAAGCAGGTCAGAACAGAACAATTTAAGCAACATAGTGTTTCACCACAAGACAACCCAACATAACAGTAACTACCATAGCGTCTCTTTCCTTGAAATATTTGAATATACCTTCCTACACTATAGTATCAAACATAACAAGACAGCATATTATAGGATATTTAGAACCAACTAACAGAAAATGAACAATGATTACTATATTATCTCCTTGTCCATAAAAAATTTGTTTATACTATCACATATAATAAAATCCAATAAGACACAACATGATAAAACCAGTGGAGACAGAAGAACAAAAGCTTGGTAGGACTTCAAAACAAGATGATATTAAATCATCACTAGCTATTATAATGTCTTGTTTTCTTCAAAATAGCTGTTCATACCATCACGTACAATAGAATTAAACAACCTAGAATAAAACCATTCTAACTAACGAATGAGAACATTATAGGACTTCAAAGCAATATAATGGGAAATCATGATTGCCACATACTTTTATGTATTCTTACCATTTCTTACACTAGGGAGACTATATGGTATTTATACATGTGAGTTTGATTTATTTCACTTATGAGTATGGTCTTAAGCTGTGTCTATTTATTTATAAATATCTCAGTGTAATCATTCTTCATAGCTGAGTAGTACTCCATTATATAAAAATACCATTTTTTTATCCATTCCTCAGTTGATGGACACTTAGGTTGTTTCCAAGATCTGGCTATTACAAATTGTGCTACTATAAACATGGGTGCACAAATATCACTGTATGATGTTTTCAGTTCTTCTGGGAACATGCTAGAAGTGAATAGCTGGAACAAATGGGACTTCCAATCCCAGCTTTTTGAGAAATCTCCAGACTGACCTCCACAATATTTGCAACAGTCTACACTCCCACCAACAGTGCAAGAGAGTTCCTTTTTCCCCACAGCCTCTCCAGTATTTGTTGTTGGTAGTTTTCTTGATCCTGGCCATTCTTTCAGGAGGGAGATGGAATCTCAATGTGGTTTTAATTTGCATTTCTCTAATGACTAATGATGATGAACATGTTTTCATGTATTTATTTGCCATTTATATTTCTACATCTGAGAAGTGTGTATTCATCTCAGATGCCCATTTTTGGATTGGATCTTTGAATTTTGGGGGTCTGACATTTTTAATGAAGAAATTGCTTTTAATTCTTCTGACTATTGTCTTGCAGATTAGCTCTGTACTGTAACCATGCATTCCAGAAGCCTGGGAACATTTGTTCTAAGGTCCTTTCCTTATCACACTCCAATTCAGTCACTATTTTATCCAGAGTCTCCCAATAATTAGATGCCACCATTCCTTCCTTAGAATCACACTATCATTGATTGTCAATTCCAAATGGCATAACCTTCTGGGAAAATGCATAGTAGTTTATTATCATAACATATGATTATCATTTTATCTAACAATTATACTTCTAACTTACACCCAAATAATCAGTAAACTGTTGCCCAGATATTTTAAAGAAATATTTATAGCAACATTTTAAAAATCACTATATATTATAAAGAGTAAAGATGCACTCCAGCAAAAAATGAATAAACAAATATTGTGCACCTGTACTGTGAATTCCCTTTTTGTTCAGCAAAAGAGTAGAATAGGCTAATGATTCGTTGAATAATGTGAATGAATTTTAAATGCATCTTACTAAATGAAAGAAGCCATACTGCAATAACATGTTATCATTTCATTCATACAACACTTCTTAAAGGGAAACATAGAATAGACAAAAATGAGAAGTTTTATGGGTCAGTACAGGAGAGGTATTTGAATAAAAGAAGAGAGCACCTGGGAAAATTATAAGATGAATAACCTTTGGTATTGTAATGGAGAGATGGATACATCTCTGTATCTATGTACCCATATCTGTATCTATGTATTTGTCAAAATCTATAGAATTTTAGTCATGTTTAGTGGTGCATGGCTATAATCTGAGCCCTCTGGGAGGCTGACACAGAAGAATCACAAGTTGGAGCCACTTGGGAAACTAGCTACATAGTGAGATCCTGTGTCAAAGTAAAATATAAAAACACAAATACCTGTGAATGTATCTCAATGTGAAGATCCTAGGATCAGTCTCCAGCACACATGTGCACACACACACACAACCTAAGGAAAATCTAAAAAACTTATGGGACATTTATGAGTCAAGTAGTCACTAAATCAAGTCTGAAAGCACCAAGGCAGAAATCAGGAACTTAAACTGTCCTGTTAAAGTAAATTTGCAAGTTCATTGACTCTGTTTGCAAAGCATCAATAATATAAATACAAGAAAATTGTTATGCAATATGCAGCATAAAACATCAATAAAAAACATGTAGGGATGAAGGAGAAGTTAAAGTGCAGTTTTGTGTAGGAACACAATTTTTGGTATCAGCTCAAAATAGTGTGGCAACTTCTAGATATTTGACAGGAGTTTCATTACACTCAGAAAAAAAATGGTACAATAGTCTGTACACAGGAAAAGAATAGCATGAAGGCCTTATTAAGCTTTATTAAAGAAAGAAATAAAAAATTTTACTAAAAGTGTCTTTTGCCTCTGCAATTAGATTCAAATGATTAAAAGGATAAAGGTAGAGAAAGGGAAAGAAACCACATATGGGAAAGCACCCGCTAGTGCAACCAGCACAAGAATTTACCAGAGGAAGAGCTGATGGAGAAATCAGGGAAGAAGCCAGAGCCATGGAAAGCAAAAATAGCCAGTCTTCTCCCCCACCTTCAATAAAATACAAAAGAGACAAGGTGAGTGACATAGTTTAAGTGAAAATTCTTTTTTAGTATATGAACGCATGCACATATACACACATAGGTTCTCACTGTATGGTTACTATTACTACCATGAGGTCACTTACTAAGTCACAACTCTAAGCTGACTTTTTATTACCCCCACCAGCCACACATCATAAAAGGGCAAGAATAAGTCAAAAGGAAACCCACCAAAAGGAATGTACACATAGACATGACTGTGTTACGGTCTTGAGACCTTGGATCCATAAAATCCTAAACCCAGAAAGCCAATTAGATTGTGAGAATTTCTAGGTACATGAAGAGAAAGGTCATTATTTCTAATAAAAAGGACCATAGTCAAGGCTCAGGGATATTATCTTTCTGGGGTCCCCTTTCCCCTATCTGTGGCAGTTTTCTATCTTTTGCTTTTTTCCCTCCTTACAAATAAATCATCTTCCCTTTTTAACTCTGTCCCTTAAATTTGTTAGTGGTGCTGGATTTCTGATCACAGATCACTACTTGTCACAAGCATAATATCTTTGGTCAGCTGGCTAAGAAGCTAGAATAGAAGACTACAGGACATGGTCAGTACCTAACCCTGGAATCCTTGGCCACAGAGTACCTGTGACCAACCATCCTGTCCTTACAGGCATGTGTTTGGCAATCTCACTTTCAGGGTGTGCACATGCCTTCATGGGGTGATTGTTTAGTCTTTTTGAACTGACAAGAGAAGGGAATTGATTTTTTGGTCATATTCCAAAAGGGCATAGGTAATGCTAGAGCTCCTCTGTGTGGACTTTCTTTTAAGCACAACCAGTCCTTCTTTATTAAGATAACTGATAAAATTTTCTCTCTGTCTGCAACTTATGTATCCTTAGGGGTTTTTGTCCTTCACAGCAGATAGAAACTCTTACATTATACATCTCACAAATGAGTGTTCATTCATAAGACACTGAAGATAAGAGACAGTTGCACACTCTGACCAGGATTGGAAAGAGGGGTTAGGAGGTACACTAAATGATATGAAGTGAACTCCAAAGGAAATCTTTTGTTTGAGGAACACAAGCACACCTTTCTCTGATAATTTAGAAATTTTGCTCATTTAAGGGGACACAGATAGGGATGAAGCCCCTGTCCAGTATCTTTTTTTTTGTACCAGGGATCGAACTCATGACTTTGCACTTGCTAGGCAAGTGCTTGTGCCGCTGAGCTAAATCCCTAGGCCCTCCTGTCCAGTATCTTGAGTAAAGTTTCTCATTCAATCAGCACTGGAAACTGAATCCTGAGGCATAAATCACCTATAGGTGACAATAGAGTAATCTATTTCTGAAAAACGTAAGCATCTTTGGGTATATAAACATTTTTAGTTTGAAGAAGTTTCTTTAATTTGCTGTTTTATTCTCTGTCTCTTACTCTCGTTCTCTGTCTGTCTCTCTGCCTCTTCGTCTACCAAAGAGCATGAATTCAGTTCCCCTGATGCCACAGGTCTTATTTTTGAGTGTTCAGGATCACACCTTAAGCTGTACAGATTTAAATGGTCAATCAGGTGACAACTGACTCTATCCACAGAACTTGCATAACTCTGCAGTGTTTAAACAAGAAGGAGACCATGGTTTACTTTTCTTTCTCCCTTGCTATTACTCTCTGAAACCTCAAATTCCTAGTTCTTTCCTATCCTCACTCAGGTTTTCATCCATGTATGTAGAGGATAGAAAGAGTTGCCAACTGTACTTTCTGTAGTATGTAACTGGTGGTTGCTAAGCATTTTTAATGTGAGTTTTACAGGTATGTCATAGGTATTGAGGCATGCAAATCTTCAGGGTGAGGTTTAATTAAAATCTCTTCCACACAGAGAACAATATGCCTCATATAAAACACAGGACTTCCTTGTTCATGTAAAAGTGACAAGTATGGCCACTGTTCTCAAGTCTGGAAGGATAGATTTCAGTTGGGCAGCCAGGCCTTATACCCCTTCCACAAGTGTGGAAGGGAGTGTCAAGCTTGCTCTTTCTTATTTTTCTTTCTGGTTTGAACCTCCATTGGCGAGGGGAAATTTCAGCCTTTGGGAGTCCCACTCTTGATCTTTCAAGCCTGAGCGTGTGATTGTTGGGCAAATTGCCCCATTAACTCACCAGAAGTATATGAGGATAAAAACATATTTCTCTGTCAAAAACACTTAACTCCAATTTTCTCTGGCCACTTTTCTTTCTTTATTTATTTTGGAGCTATATTTTTATTAAAGGTTAGAAAGAGAATCACCCTGAAAAGACTTTTTGTCCCAATTTGTCTTTTTCTACCCTTAGGATGTTTCTATATACTAGCTACATCTGAGAAGTAGTCATTTCCTAAATGTTCTACATACTAGCAATAAAGTAACTTAACCATAAGCAATTTATAAGTATCTATGCAGGAATTAAACTAAAAAATTAAATTAAATTAAATTAAATTAAATTAAATTAAATTAAATTAAATGAGAAGATGCAAGGCTAGAATTCCAGCTGGCCAAAGGCAAACCCAGGAAACAATGAGGTGCAAAACTTCCACACCCAGCCACCTAACCTCTCTAAAGTGGAAACAGCTGAAGTAACAAAGAAGCTGAAGATGAATAAGGGTCTAGAAAAAAATAAAATCAGAAATAATTTCTCAGGTGATTAAAGATATGGCGATTACCATAATGAATGATACAGTGAATCTAGATACAGATAAAAAATAGGGGAATTTAGGAAAATGATGAAAATCATAAATGATGATCATAGGATAGAAATGGAAGCCATTAAACAGACTCAGTCAATTATTTTATTTTGAAAGAAGTAAAAATGCAACAGCACAAGACCAGGCCAATCGAGACAATGCAGTGAAATTGGTATAGGATTTCACAGTAGGATACTGGGATAGTAGTAATAGGTACTATGGTATATCTCTTTAACTTCACAATAGTTGTCCAGTCAATTAGGTATAGTAAAATCAAACCAAAAATAGAACATTATAAAACCAATTGAAAATACTGAATAGAGCAAAAGAAACATAACAAAACAGTGAAAACAACCTTTGCCTTCAAATAAAAGATAGAAGGAAATCCCCCATATTTGCTATATTGCATATGGTATTGATATCTATTCCCAGTAGCTATGGGGGGAAGGGGCAGGTGGGGGAAGGGTGCTTGATTTTCAGCCCACGTGGCAGTAGGCTCACAGGTAATGGTTCTCTTCCAGGCCCACACTGCAGGTACTTACCAAGAGGGCAAGTGAATAAGCTGCCTGAGTCCCACCATGGCCAGATTTTGGGAGTTCTGGGTCTCCTCCTGGCCCTCGCCACAGGTGCTTACCAAGAGGCAGGTGGATAAACTGCCTGAGTCCCACCATGACCTGATCTTGGGAGTTCTGGTTCTCCTCCAGGCCACATTGCAGACACTTACCAAGAGGGTAGGTGAATAAGCTGCCTGCGTCCTAACATGGTGGGATCTCAGGAGTGCTGGTTCTTCTCCTGGCCCTCATTGTGGTGCTTACCAAGAGGGTGGGTGAATAAGCTGCCTGAGTCCCATCATGGCTGGATATCCAGAGTTCTGGGTCTCCTCCTGGCTCATACCATAGGCGCTTACCAAGAGGGCGGGTGAATAAGCTGTCTGAGTTCCACCATGGTTGGATCTCGGGAGTAAGACTCAGTCTTACTCTTATTCAGGAGACTGAAAATTCTTTGAAACTATATGCATCAGAATGAACCAAGATGAGGACAGAACATCAGACACAGAAAACAGGATTGTAGTTAGCAATTATGAAAAGTAAGATTTAAAAAAAAATAGTAAGAGATCATGAAAAATCATCCAGCAGCTGCTAGATGATGCAAAGAAGAATATCATAAGATTGATTAGAGTAAATGAAAAAGCAGGAGATACTAAAAAGGACATAAAAACTTGTCACAGAAATAATGGCTGAAAACTTCTCAAGTATAAAAAAGAATTTGAAATAAAGATAAGTGAGACGTATAGAACTCTAGCATAATAAAAAAAAATCTATTGCAGGGTATAAAATAGATAATATTCCAGAAATTCAATACAAGAACAGGATATTAAAAGCTACTAAGGAGAAAAAACTGCACCACTTTTATAAGAAAGCTCAGCAGAATCACAGCAGTTCTTTCAACACAAACTCTTAATTCAAGGAGAGCTTGCAGTGAAGTATTTCAAGTCCTCAAAGAAAACCACTTCCAACCCAGATTGATATAAACTACAAAACTATCTTTCAAAATCAATGGAGAAATAGGATACTTCCCTAATAGAGAACACCTGATGAAATTCATGATTACCAAATCAACACTCCAAAATGTTCTGAAGGATATTATAGAAAGTGATAATGAAGACTACAATCCCAGGACCCCCAAGAGAATGAATCCACCAGGCAAGCAATCAAACAGAGGGAAAAGAAAGACAACCAAAATAGAAAACAACATGATAAGGATAATCAGTATATATCAGTTATAATCGTCAATATAAATGGGACTCAATTCACCAACTAAAAGAAACAGACTGGCAGAACTGATGAAGAAACAAGATTCAAAAATACGCTGCATACAAGAAACACATTTAACTCATAAAGAAATTCATAGATCAAAAGTCAAAGGATGGAAAACAATACTCCATACAACAGGAATCTTGAAAAAGACAAGGAAGCAATTATTTTGGCAAATTGGACTTCAAACCAGGACTAATCAAGAGTCATAAAGAAAGTTACTTTAACCTCATTAAGGGAATAATCCCTTAGGAAGAGGAAGATGTCACAATCATAAATATAATGTGCACAAATAATAGGGCACTGAACTATATAAAAGAAATATTAAGGGACATGAAAACTCAATGGGGGAACCTCAATACCCTTCTGTCACAAATAGACAGATTAATTAGATGAAAAAACAAATAGATAAAATTGAACCGAATTTCTAAACAAATAGATTAAGTAGATGTCTAGAGGGCATTCCATTACACAACATGAGAATATACATTCTCCCTTGGTTCACATGGGATGTTCTCTAAAACATAGCACATACTAGAATATAGAACATGCCAAAGTAAATGAAAAGAAATTTAAATTATCCCATGCATATAAACAGACCATAATACAATTAATTGGAAATCAATTACAAAAGAAATCACAAATACTGCATGAAAAATTAGATATTAAATAAAGTGCTCCAAAACAACTAATGGGTCACAGGTGAAATTAAAGAAGAAATTAGACAGTTTCTACAATTAAAAGACAATGCAGTACAACAAATTGGAACTTCTGAGATGCAAGAAAAAAGTCCTTTAGGAAAGTTTATAGTGGTGAATTCTCACAACATAAAAACAGAGAAAACTCAAATAAACAACCTAATGGTGAACCTCAATCTTCTAGAAAAAGAAGAGCATTGCATGCACAGTGTTCGTATGAGGAAAGAAATTAGAAATATCAAAGCAGAAATTAATGTAATCACTAAGAAAATGGTAGGAAGAATCAAGGAGATGAAGAGTGGGTTCTTTGAAAGATTAAATAAACTGGACAAACCCTGTAAAGATTGATACATTGTGTCAACTTGAGAAGTTCAGAAATTTAACTAAGTGACTCAACCAGAAGTCAGGGTCCGTCCTTTGTAAATATTCTCAGTCTGTGCAAGAGAAGGGGATGGAGATTTTTAAGGGAGCAGAGGAGGCTTGTTGTCCCCTTTCACTCTCGTTGCTTTATTGTTTTCTGCCATTTTGAAGTACTGCCCCTCTGCCATGCCACCCTGCCGTGGAGTCAGCTGACTATGGATTGAAACCACAAACTGAGAACTAAGTATAACTTTCCTTCCTTAATTTCGGGTATAAGGTATTTTGTCTCAGCAATGAGAGAAAAGTGACCAAGACAAGTCCTTTGCCAACCTGTTAAACAAAAACAAAAAAGGAAAGCAACAACTCAAATTCATGAAATTGGATAAAAATTTTGAAGTCACAATATATCCTGCAGAAATTTAGAAGATTATAAATACCTACTTGGAAAACCTGTATTCTAAAAAGGTGTACAATGCAGAAGAGATGGACAGATTCTGAGATATTTATTAGTTACCAAAACTGAATCAAGCAGACATAAAGAGTATAAATAACCCTATCCAGTCAATGAAATTGAAAACATAATTAAAAATCTAGTAACAAAGAAAAGCCTGGGTGATGACCATTTATTGCTGAATTTTATAAGAAATTTAGAGGTCTAATAACACTATGCCTCAAACCCTTCAGTGAAATTTAAAAGGAAGCAATGCTCCCAAACTGCTTCCTGGAAGTGAGCATTACCCTGATAACAAATCAGAGAAGGATTCAAACAAACAAGAGCTCTAGAGTCCAATATTCCTAATGAACACAGATGCAAAAATAATGCTGCAAATTATGAAGACAATTACACACCATGACCACATATGATTCTTCCAGAATAGTTCAACATACAAAAATCAGAAATAGAATACACTATATTATCAGCAACAAGGATGAGAACCACATGCTCCTATGAATAGATGCATAAAAAACATTTGACAAAGTCCAGTAGCCATTGATGATAAATATCCTGCATAAAATAGGAAAGATAGTCTTATCTCAATCCCATAAAACCACTTTATGACAAATCAACAGCCAACATCATACTAACTGGTCAAAAACTGAAAGCTTTCACTCGAAAATCTAGTAGAAGGCAAAGATGTACACTTTTAGCACTCCTATTTAATATAGTTCTGGAAACACTACCTAGAAGAGTGAGACAAGAGAAAAAAATTAAAGGAATAAGGATAGGCAAGGAAGAAGTTAAATTGTCATTATTTGCAGATGACATGGTACTTTACATTGAGGATCTCAACTGGACTACTCTTAAGTTTACTTCTTATAATCAAATTCTTTCAAAATTCTTTTCTGAAAAAAAATTCTTTTCTGTGAATGACTTACTACAGTATAGTAGCTTTAGAGCTTAGCTATATTGCATCATGTACCAGAATTTCCTCTCAAATTTCAGGCTGAATATTATTACAGTGTATTTAAAAAGTTATATTTTGCTTATATGTATTTATGAGTTGTTTATAACTTTGACTATTGTAAATCACAAAATCATGAGCATCAGTGTGCTAAGAACTAATTCCTTACATGAAGTTATTTCCTAGCATGAGTTGTATGTGTGTGTGCATGTGTATTTTCTTGATCATGTCATAAAATTTGTTGATAAATTTTTACATATGTAGCTTTGAAAAATAAAGATAAATAATTCAATTTAATGACTGAGAAAGGAAATAAGTTTTCAAATATAGATAAATAGTGTAGGTTAACAAGGTGAAAAATGGGACTGGCTTCATAGGTCTGCTTTGTGGGTCCAGTGAAAAATATAAAACCCTTGTTGAATATAAGAAAGGCATGTGGTTTTAATTTTCTTTTATGTACTTGCCATTCATATGTATCATAATAAATAAGAATAACAAAAATGAAAAACTTCATATGTTCATTTAAACCAAAGATTGTGATTAATCATCTATGATTAGGCATGCTATGCCACAGTTGATCATTCTGAGCTGTGCATTGGCTTATTTTAAAGGAAGTTACCCATCCCTAATAATCACATAACACTAGCTTCCACACATGAATCTCAAAAAATTAATGTCACATTTTCAGTAGTGATAAATACCACAAAAATGACTGTAGCATAGCTATGGCCTTCAAGCAACTGGATACAATAAACCTGGATGATCATTAAACATAGTTTTTGAATAGGCAATAATGCCATCAGAAATGGACATGATCATAAAGAAACTCACATGCAGCAAAATGATGCTAGTGACCCTTTGTTCTGGGGATGCTTTGAAGAAAGTTTGGTGCTCTGAAGATGCTGGGACTTCTTGTGCCTGTACAACAGCATCACTGTGTATCTACCTGAGAAGGACAAGAGCTCCATAGAGGTTTCCCTGAAGAAAAAAAGTGTGGGACATATTTGCTGGGCAATGTCACTCATGGGGAGTGAGAGCGTGATGCACTGACATACATGAGCTCTAGCCAAATTCTGGGTAACAGCAATAGAGATTACGAGGTGACTGTTAATGAATGTATGTAATACTCAGAGGAAACCCACAGGTTGTGACATGAGGATCTATGTTTGAATTTTGCTTAACAAGAGCTTTTGGGGCTGAGGTTGATGGTCTGGAGGATGCTGAGCTGGGAGATGATCAAATGTAGAGGCCTCTCACTGATCTGTGGAAGAGAAAAATTGCATTGCCCAAGACCCAGTGTCAACTCCAGAATAGAAGAGGATTATGGAACTCCAAGCAGCAAGCAGGACCTAGAATCCAGTCCCAGACCCTGCCCTCCTGAGGGTTGAATTTCAGTGCATGGGGAAAACTTGGAACTTTGCTCCCAGGCAGTAAGATCACGCCCTGCATCTGAAATCACCCTAAGATGCACAGGAGGTACCTGTAAGCCTAGCTGGGCCACACCCAACAAACTCCAAGCAGCAAGCAGAGTCCAAAATCCAGTCCCGGGCCCTGACCACAGATGGGGTTGAATTCTAGTGCACAGGGAAGACTTAGAACCTCGCTCCCAGGCAGTAAGACCATGCCCTGTGTCTGAAATCACCAGAGGACACACGGAGTTCCTATGTGCCCAACTGGCCCACAGCTCCAAATGGCAAGCAGTAGCCATCAGTCTGCCCTAGAAGCCAAAAGTGGGCCAGGTGATTCCCAGTGCACTGAGGAAGCTTTGAAACATCACTCAAAACTTGGAAATAGGCATGATTCCAGCCAGCACTGAGGAATGTCATGCCACCCTGCGACCTTGACCCAGGCCACTGCAAGCTTCTTGCGTGGTCCCTGCAGGCCCTGGAGAATGCGTGCTGCCCTGGGACCTTGGCCCATGCAGCCACCTCCTTCCTGCATGACTTCAGTCAGCACTGAGAAACACCATGCTCCCCTACACCCAGTGGACACCTGGACCCAGGACATCTGATGGCCCCTTGGGGACACTCCCTACCTCCTAGACCTAACACTGCTGTTGATCTTCAGCTCCCACCCTTTCTCCCAGAACCTTGGGATACAGCGTATTAACTGTGATAGCTTGAAGGGAGATTCAGCAACTGCCTCACCCAAACAGAAGATATCAGCAGGCTTCAGTCAGTGTGGTGAGTATGCCCCTAAAATAGAGGTGTATAGTGGGTAAATAGGTCCTGTAGTAAAGCTCCCTCCAACTAACTGTAAGACCTTGGTGAGTCTGGCAAGAGTGTGGGCGACCCATTCCTGCATGCAGAAAACATCAGGCAGGGTGAGGTTTGTGCCAATGAGGATTCCTTCAACTTGGAAAAAATCAAAGGGGTCCATAAGACACGCAGGCACACAATAGGGACACAGTAGGGCATCAGCCAACATGAACACTAGAGGCAGAGATATTTGATGATCTGGAATAACCTGGAGATAAATAATAGCAGGAACTAAAAGTTGACCTACATCAATAGTACTAGGCTTGTCAGCCCAGGGAGAATATAGGACTCACTCAACAGGCCCTGCAGTTGGAAGTCAGGTGACTGGTGTACCTCTTCATTGAGGGATCCAGCAATTGGACAAAAATCAACCTTATATTAGGACCCCAAGATACACACTACCAACAGTTGACACTAGTGGGATTGAAGGAGCAAACTATAAAGGGGAAAATGGCAAAATGAAAAAGCAAAATGCAATCTCAAACATCTAGTCCACCAGGAGCAAGTACAGGAGACACTGAAATAGAAGACTTCAAAAGTAAGGCACTGGAAATCTCTGAAAGGATAGTGAGTGAAATAAAAAAATAACTCCATGAGGCTACAGAGGAAATCAAGTTAGAAGTACTCTCCCATGTAAACATAGAAATAACAACCTTAGTAAAGGAGTTGCTGAGCACAGCTAAAGAAGAAATAGAGAAAAAAGTACAAGAGCATGGGAAACTGATTGAAACTTTGAACAATATTACAAAGCAAGCAGAGTTCATGAAACAAACTCAAACAAAAAATTCTATTCAGAGTTGGGAAAACCATTTAAATTAAGCTGAGAATAGGATTTTGGACCTTGAGGACAGGATCGCAGTTAGTGATCATGAAAGGATAGAACTTTTAAAAATAACAAAGCAGCATGAAATGACAATCCAGCAGCTTCAAGATAATGCCAATAGCAACAATATATAAGTTAATAGGCATCAGTGAAGATGCAGGAGTCAATGCAAATGACATAACTAAATTATTCACAGAAGTAATAGCAGAAAAATTTTCAAACATGGAGAAAAATCTGATATGCAGATAAGTGAGGCATATAGAATACCAAACAGTCACAAACAACATAAATCTATACCCAGATATATAATAATTAAGATCTCAGACATACAGCATAAAAACAGAATACTAAAAGCTGTTAGAGAAAGGACACAACTCACCTATCAAGGAAAACCCTTTAGAATCACAGCAGATTTAAGTCACGATGAGCTTGGAGTGAGGTATTTCAAGCTCTAAAAGAAAACAGCTTTCAACCCAAACTGATGTACCCAGAAAAACTTTCATTCAAATTTAATGGAGAAACAAGATATTTCCATGACAAAGAACAACTAAGAAATTCACGTCCACCAAACCAACACTGGAAAGAGTAATGAAAGATATACTAGATAGAGATAAAAATGACCACAATCACCAGAACAACAACAGAAAGAAACCACCAAGTAGGACAAGCAATTAAACAATGGGGAAAAGCAGAAGGCAAACAACTGGAACATAACATGGCAAAGTCGAGCCAGTACTTATCAGTGATATTCATAAATGTAAATGGCCTCAATTCACCTATCAAAAGAAATAGGTAGACAGAATGGATCAAGAAACAAGATCCCACAATATGCTGTATACAAGAAACACATGTGACCCAAAAGGAAACTCGTAGATTAAAAGTCAAAGCATGCAAAACAGTATTCCATGCAACAGGAACCCAGAAAAAAGCAGGGGTAATATTCTATTTGCAGACAATGTGAACTTCAAACCTAAAATGATTAAAAGAGATTTAAAAAGTCATTACATACTTGTTAGTGGAAAAATTTAAGATGAAGAACTAACAATTATAAATAAATATGCACCAAATACAAGAGCACCCAACTATATGACAGATACTAATGGACATGAAAAACCAAACACACAAGAACACAATTATAACAGGGGACCTGAACAGCCCATTGTCACAAAGAAATAGATCAACTAGACAAAAAGTGAGCAAAGAAACAATAGAACCGAATTATACCTGTGAGCAATTGGACTTCATAGATGTTTAGAGTATTCCACCCAAACACATAGGAATACACATTCTTGTCAGCTGCGCATTGGACATTCTCTAAAGTAGACCTTGTATTATCCCATAAAACATTCTTTTTTAAAAAATTCTATTTAAAGAGAAAAAAACACAACAGAAAAAGGGTACAAGTAATACAAAATTAAAAAATAAACAGTAAGAAATCACTAGTTAATAGATTACATATTGTCATCTTAGAGATAGTTGTTTGCAAGTTTACAAAATTAAAGAATACAAAGTGAACATTCAAACAGTGAGACTGCAAACAGTTCTTTTCAATGATCCAACAAAAAATTAGTAATATGGTTATCTATCTTACACACTTAAATATACGTGCAGTCATATCTTTTAGAGCATTTTCTCTTCCTCTCTTTTTTACAATAATAATTACACATTTTGGGTTTTATTACTCCCAAAGTTCTTATTACTTTTTTTGAAGAGAGTAAAACCAAATGTGACAAAACAAAACAGAGTCAGTCAAAACAAGGATGGACACAGTACATGATGTAAAATCAGAATACAAGGTGATCAACAGTGGTTAACATAATGCCTCTTGCTATCTTAAAAAGAATTTCCTATATCATCAGGTATAATAAAATTGAACAAAACAATACAGAACAAAACCAATAAAACTGAAACATTAGAGACATTACAGGACTTCAAAAGAAGATAATAGTGAAATCAGAATGGGCATCATAGTGAATCTTACTGTCTTCAAAGTAGTTGCCTACACCCTCAGACTTGATACTATCAAACAAAACAGAATAGAGTAAAATCAGGCAAAACAAGATGGTGAGAGCAATACAGGGCTTCAAATGAGGTTAACAGGAAATCAAAATGGATACTATAATATATTTTATTTTTTATTTTTTACCTTAAATTTTTTTTAAAAATTAAAAAAGGAAGATTGAGAAAAAAGAGGACATAACAACATAACAACACAGGTCAGAATAGAACAATTTAAGAAACATAGTGTTTCATCACAAGATAACCTGATACAACAGTAGTTACCATAGTGTCTCTTTCCTTGAAATATTTGAGTATAACTTTGTATACTATAGCATCAAACATATCAATACAGTGTAAAACCATACAAGAGAATGAAAGTATTACAGGGTATTTAGAACCAACTAACAGAAAATGAATAATAGTTTCTATATTATCACCTTGTCTATAAAATTTTTGTTTATAATATCACATATAATAAAATCCATTAAGATACAACATAATAAAACCGATGGAGACAGAAGAACAAAAGATTGATTGGACTCCAAAACAAGATGATATTAAATCATCAGTAGCTATTTAGATGTCTTATTTTCTTCAAAATAGCTATTCATACCATCGCAGACAACAAAATCAAACAACCCAGAATAAAACCATTTCAATTAATGAATGATAACATTATAAGTCTTCAAAGCAATAAGATGGGGATCCATGATTACCACATACTTTTATGTACTCTTACCATTTCTTACACTAGGGAAACTATTCAGTATTTATACATGTGATTTGACTTATTTCACTTATGTGTATGGTCTTAAGCTGCACCCATTTATTTATAAAAATCACAATGTGATCATTCTTTATAGCTGAGTAATACTCCATTGCATAAAAATACGACAACTTTATTACTCATTCCTCAATTGATAGACACTTAGGTTGTTTCCAAGATCTGGGTATTACAAATTGTGCTGCTATAAACATGGGTGCACATATATCACTGTGGTATGATGCTTTCAGTTCTTCATAGAACATGCTAGAAGTGAATAGCTGGAAGAAATGAGACTTCCAATCCCAGCTTTTTGACAAATCTCCAGACTGATCTCCACAATAGTTGCACCAGTCTACACTCCAACCAACAGTGCAAGAGAGTTCCTTTTTCCCCACAGCTTCTCCAGCATTTGTTGTTGGTAGTTTTCTTGATCCTGGCCATTCTTTCAGGAGTGAGATGGAATCTCAGTGTGGTTTTAATTTGCATTTCTCCAATGATCAATGATGATGAACATGTTTTCATGTATTTATTTGCCATTTGTATTTCTTCATCTGAGAATTGTGTATTTATCTCAGATGCCCATTTTTGGATTGGATCTTTGAATTTTGGGGGTCTCATTTTTTTAAATTCTTTATATGTTTTAGACAGAAGTCATTTATCTGAGTGACAGTTCACTAAGATTTTTTTCCCAGTTTGTAGATTTTCTTTTCACTCTGCTGGGGATTTCTTTTGACATGCATAACATTTTTAATAAGAGGTGAACTCAGTTATTGATTCTGGGAAGTATTTCCCATGAGATTTGATTCTTGTTCATGAATACTCTGCCTACTCATATGTCTTCAAGGTTTTTACCCAATTTGTCTTCCAATAGATTTAGTGTTTCTGTTTTAATATTCAGATCTTTGATCCATTTAGATTTTATTTAGTACATGGTGATAGGCATGGGTCTAGTTTTAGTTTTCGGCATACAGAGAGCCAGTTTTTCCAACACCATTTATTAAAGAGACTGTTGTTCTTCCAGTGAACATGTTTGCTCCCTTTACCAAAATAAGGTGGTTGCGTGTGTTTATAGTTGTGGTTGTATCTTCCAATCTATTCCATTGATCTTCAGCTCTGTCTTGGTTCCAGTACCATGTTAATTTTACTACAGTTGCTTTGTAGTATAACTTCAAGTCAGGGATTGTGATGCCTCCTGTCTTGCCTTTGCTACTTAGAAATATCTTTGCTATTCTAGGTCTCTTCTTGCTTCAGATGAATTTTAGGAGTGATTTCCCTAGATCTATGAGGTATGTTGATGGTATTTTAATTGGGATTGTGTTGAATCTGTAGTTTTGGGAGAATGGCCATTTTTACAATATTTATTCCTGCTATCCATGAGCAATGGACGTCTTTCCACTTTCTGAGATCCTCTTCAATTTTTTTCAGTGAATTATAATTTTCCCTGTATAGGTCTTTCACTTGTTTTATGAGAGTAATTCTTAAATATTTTATTTTTTTGGTTGCTAGTGTGAAGGGTGTGGCTTCCCTTATTTCTCTGTCAGTGATTTTGTTGTTAGTGTATAGGAATGCTATTGTTTTTTGAGTATTGATTTTGCATCCAGCTACATTGTTGAATTGATTTATTATATCTAAGAGTCTTTTAATGGAGTTTCGTGGATCTTCTATGTAGAGTATCATGTCATCTGCAAATAATGATAGTTTAACTTCTTCATTTCCTATCTTTACCCCTTTTATTTCTGTCTGTTGTCTAATTGTTCTGGCTAGTATTTCCAGTACTATGTTAAATAGGAGCAGTGATAAGGGACATCCTTGTCTTGTGCCCGATTTTAAAGTAAAGGCCTTCAATTTTTGGCCATTTAGTATGACACGGGCTGTTGGTTTGTCATAGATGGCCTTTTTATATTGACGAAAAGACCATGTACTCCAATTTTTGGTAAGGTTCTTATCATAAATGAATGTTGGACCTTATCAAAAGCTTTTTCTGCATCTATAGAAATGATGAGGTGATTCTTACTTTTGGCTTTATTGATATGGTGGATTACATTTATTGATTTATGTATGTTGAACCATCCCTGCATGCCTGGGATGAATCCCACTTGGTCATGGTGTATAATCTTCTTGATAACTAGCTGCATCCTATTTGCCAATATTTTATTGAGGATTTTGGCATCTGTGTTCATTAGGGAGATTGGCCTGTAATTTTTTTTTTTTTTTTGTAGTTGGGTCTTTCTCAGGTTTTGGTACTAGAGTAGTATTTGCTTCCAGGAATGACTTAGGAAGAATTGCTTACCCTTTCAATTTCATTGAAGAGTTTGAGGAGTGACAGCATCAAGTCTTCTTTGTACTTCTTGTAGAATTCAGCAGTGAATCTGTCTGGGCCTGGGCTTTTCTTGTAGGTAAGTTCTTAGTTACATTTTCAATTTCCTTAATACAAATTGGGTTACTCAGCAGTTTTACATCTTCTTGACTTAGCTTTGGTATTTCATATGTTTCTAGGAACCTATTTCTTCTGTGTTATCATACCTATGAGAGTAGCAGTTTTTGAAATAGGTGTTGATGATCTTCTGTATTTCTACAGAGTCTGTAGTGATTTCACCTTTTTTATTCCTTATTGCATGAATTTGAGCATTTTCTTCCTTTTTAAATGAGGTTGGCTAGGAACTGATCAATTTTATTTATTCTTTCAAAGAACCAACTCTTTGATTCATTGATTCTTTGGATTGTTTTCTTAGTCTCTATTGCATTAATTTCTACTCTGATTTTTATAAATTCCTCTTCTCTTTTGGCTTTGCTTGACTTTGCTTGACTTGCTCTTCCTTTTCTAGATGTTTGAGGTACAGCATCAGGTTGTTTATTTGTATTCATTCTGTTTTCCTGATGTGGGAACTCATTGCAATAGATTTTCCTCTGAGGATGGCTTTCATTGCATCCCACAGATTCCGGTAAGTTGTATTTCTATTTTTGTTTGCCTGTAAGTATTGTTTAATTTCTTCTTTAATTTTCCCTGTGACTCACTGATTACTCAAGAGTGTGTTAGTCAGTTTCCATGTATTTGTGGATTTTTTGCAGTGTCTTTTATCATTAACTTCTAGTTTCATGGCGCTATGATCCAATTACATGCAAGGGATAATTTCAACTCTTTTGCATTTATTTAAATATGTTCTGTGACCTAATATATGGTCTATTTTAGAGAATGAGCCATGTACCGCTGAGAAGAATGTGTATTCTGATGTTGTTGGATGGAACACTCTGTACATGTTTATCAAGTCCATTTGTTCACAGGTGTGATTCAGTTGTGTTATTTCTTTGCTGATTTTCTGTCTGATTGTTCTGTCCCTTGGTTTCAATGGTGTTTTAAGGCCTCCTGTTATAATTGTGTTACTGCTAATTGGTTTTTCATTTCTGTTAATACTTGTTTTATATAACTGGGTGCTCTAGAATTTGGTGCATTATTGTTATCTCTTCCTCTTGAAGTTTTCCCCTAACCACTATGCAATGACCTTCTTTGTCTCTTCTGATCATTATGGGTTTGAAGTTCACATTGTCTCCAAACAGAATAGCTACCCCACTTTTTTGGGGGTGGTTTCTGTTGCATGAAGTATTATTTTGCATCCTTTGATTTATATTCTGTAAGTATCCTTTCAGGTCAGATGTGTTTCTTGTAGATAGCATATGGTTGGATTTTGTTCCTTGAACCATTCTGCCATTCTGTTTCTTTTAATTGGTACATTGAGCCCATTTACATTAAAAGTTATAACTGTTGTATGTTGGTTTATTGTTGACATGTTGTCTTTCTGCTGCTGATTCTTTACCTTTCTACTCTGTTTAATTGTCTGCTTTGCGGGACTTCTGGGAGAACATGGCAGACAAATAACAGCAGCCATGGAGGCTCTCTGAGATTACCAGTTTAGAATCCAGGAGTGGTGCCGTGTGAGGAGTCCTACGTGAGGGGAGATATACCCTGCTGAACCAGGAACGAACTAAGCTGAGAGAAACCAACTGGAAATGCAATCCTGATGCTATAACAGGAACAGATAAAATCTCAGTGGGGAAGCTGGATCCTGAGCCATTGGAAGCCATGATTTGAATTTCCTGCTGCTGATACTGCATCCCAATCTGCACGGCAGGGAGAGAGACACGCAAAAGCTCTGAGAGCTGGAATCGGCAAACCAAACGGCGTTGAGAGCAGGACTGGCAGGCAGCCCTGCATCGACCTGCGGTGAGTGAGAGAAATGGGGACCCTTTCATAGACTAGGAGGCTCCAACAGAGGACATTCTGGGAACGAGCAGACTAGCCAGAACAGGGCCCTGCAGTGACTTTAGTTGCATATTCCCCTCTCAAGCAGGAGTGGTGGGGAGCGCTTGGCCTGGTGACACCATGGACTAAGATCCAGTAGGCTAGCCCAAATCAGGTCCCTGTGCCTGGTGGTGTACCCTAGCAGTGAAGCATTCAGTAGGTTGACCTGGAGGGGTGGGCCCAGCACAGGCTGCCCAGGTCTGTGTCTCCCTAGTACACTGCAGTTGGTGGGAACACCTAGCTGGCGGATTCAAATAAACTGTAACAGACAAGGAGAAAACAAAAACTGGGCCTCCTACATACGCTTGTATGGAAGGAACAAAAAGTATGGGAAAAGGGAGCAACAAGAAAGGGTCCTGAATCCCCAATCCTGAGAACACTGATCCAGGAAAGGTAAATGCAAAAGAGAATGAGAATGAAGACAGAAAACATGCAATATCAGACACGGCACCAATAGACATAAAGCGGTATCTCTGGAGTCTCATAGATGAGTTCAGAAATAAAATATTTAATGAAATAAAGCAAGAAATAAGTAGAATTGTTAGAGAAATGCTAAGCACTGCCCAAGAAAAAACAGATGGTGGAATGGAAGAACAGAAAAAAAGGGAGAATTGTTTGATGGAGAAAATAGAGAAAACATAGAATACATGAAGCAGGTTCACAGAGATTACCAGGAAACTAAAAACTCTATTGAAAGCTGGCATAACAGCTTGAAAGAAACTAAAGATAGATTATCAGAACTGGAGGACAGATTTGTAAGGTGGGAGCATGAAATGAAAAACTTCTTAAAAATAACAAGAAACAAACAGCAATAATACAAAGACTAGAAGATGATAAGAGGATCTATAACTTAAGAATTAAGAACATAAAAGAAGAAGTAGGGACTCAAACAAATGAACTACAAAAGCTATTCACAGAAATAATCCAGGAGAATTTCCCTAATTAAGCAAAAGGTAAAGATACTCAGATGTATGAGGCATACAGGACCCCAGCCACCTACAACCCAAACAGAGCTACACCCAGGCATATAATAATCAAAATTCCAGAAATCCAATATAAGAACAGAATATTAAAAACCATCAGAGACAAGAAACAGATCACTTACAAGGGAACACCCATCAGAATTACAGCAGACTTCTCTGCACAAACCATCAAATCACAAAGAGCGTGGGGGGAAATAATTCAAACTTTGAAAGATAATAACCTCCAGCCAAGATTGATATATTCTGCACAACTGTCCCTAGAAATTGATGGAAAAACAAGGTGCTTCCAGGATAAAGAGGAACTAGGGGAATTTGCAACCACCAATTCAACTCTACAGAGATTACTGCAGGATATTCTAAAAATGAAAAATACCAAGATTCCAGAAACAGTGGCAGAGCGGCCACAATGAATGGAGCAGAAAGCAAAATGAAGAGGACAAATTGACAACTAATGACAGAAAAAGAGCTCAACAGAAATGAGACAGAGAAGGTTGGATGGTAGGAACAGCCATTTTGGAGAAAACAAGACATCATAATAGGTAGTGCTGATTTAATATCCTCTTGTTTTTAAGTCCCATCAAGCTTTTGTTCTTCTGTCTCCATCGGTCTTAATGTGTTATATCTTATTGGATTTTATTATATGTGATAATATAAACAAAAACTTTTATAGACAAGGAGATAATATAGAATCCATTGTTCATTTTCTGTTAGTTGATTCTAAATACCCTGTAATACTGTCATTCTCTTGAATGGTTTTACATTGTCTTGATAAGTTTGATGCTACAGTATACGAAGTTATACCCAAAGATTTTAAGGGAAGAGACACTATGGTAACTACAATTATGTTGAGATTATCTTGTGGTGAAACACTATTTTGCTTACATGGCTATGTTTTGACCTGCACTGTTTTGTTGTTATGCCCTCTTTTTTTTTTATCTCAATCTCCTTTTTATTATCGACTTTTTCATTTTTATCCTTTTAATTAAGGGAAAAATAAATAAAAAATAGCAGGATATATTATAGTAACTCACTTTGACTTCCTATTAACTTGATTTCAAACTCTGTATTGCTCTTACCATCTTGTTTTGACTGATTTTCCTCTATTCTATTATGCTAGATAGTACCAAGTTTGAAAGTATAGGCAACAACTATGAAGACGATACGATGCATTGTGACACCCATTCTGGTTGACTCTTATCTTCTTTTGAAGTCCTCTAATGTCTCCAATGTTTTGGTTTTACTGGTCTTATTCTTTACTGTTTTGTTCAATTTTATTATCACTGATGATATAGGCAATTCTTTTTAAGATAACAAGAGGCATTATGGTAACCATTGTTGATCACCTTGTATTTTGTTTTTACATTATGTATTATGTCCATCCTTTTGATTTGACTGACTCTGTCCTGGTATGTCACATTTGGTTTTACTTTTTTTTTAAAAAAAAGTAATAAGAACTGTGGGAGTAATAAAACCCAAAATGTGTAATTGTCATTGTACAAAAAAAAAGGAAAAGAAAGTTCTTTAAAAGATATAACTGCATATATATTTAAGTGTATAAGATAAATAACCATATTACTGAGTTTTGTTGGATCATTGAACAAAACTGTTTGTAGTCTCACTGTTTGAAAGTCCCCTCCATATGCTTTAATTTTGTAACTTGAACAACTATTTCTAAGATGACAATATGTAATTAACTAGTGATTTCCTACTGTTTATTTTTTCTGAGATTCTGTATAACTTGTACCCTTTTTCTGTTTTTTTTTTTTTTTTGTCTTTTTTTCTCCTTAAATAAAATTTTTTAAAAAATTGTCTGCTTTGCTTGGTGGTTTTTTCCTTAAGTGTATCTAGACTGTCTTTCAGTATTCTTTGCAGGGTTGGCTTGGTGTTCATGAAGTTCTTCAGCTGCTCTTTTTCATGGAACTATCTAATTTCTCCATCAGTTTTGAAGGACAGTTTTTCAGGATACATCAGTCTAGGTTGGAAATCATTTTCATTTAGGATCTGAAATACTTCACTCCATGTTCTTCTTGACTTTACTGTTTGTGCTGAGAGGTCTGCTGTAATTCTGATAGGGTTTCCTTTATAAATGACCTGTCTTTCCTGTCTGACAGTTTTTAATATTCGGTTCTTACACTGGATTTCTGGGATGGTGGTTATTATATGTCTGGGTGTAGTTTTATTTTGGTTATGGCTATTTGGAGTTCTATGTTCTTCACTGATCCTGATGTCAGTTTCTAATCTCATGTTTGGGAAATTTTCAGCTATTACTTTTCTAAATATCCTCTTGACATCCTTTATGTTGTCCCCTTCCTTTTCATTTATCCCTATCATTCTTATGGGTTTTTTTTTTGCATCATCTTGCAGGTGTTGAATTGTTATTTTCTGATTCCTTGTTATTTTTAAAAGATCTGGCTACAATCTTGTCTTCGAGGTCTGAAATTCTATCTTCACTTTTGTTGTGGTGGGTTTGACAGCTTGCAATGGCATTTTTGATTTCCTGTATATCTCTCTGAATTTGCTTTATGTATTGTTTCTTATATTGTTCATCCAGAAATTCTACCTTTTTGTTTAATTCCTCCAATTTTTTAACTGTGTCTTCTTTAGATATGGTCAGTAGCTCTTTCATTTCTTCTATCATTTCTTCTTTTACCTAGGAGATTATTTCTAGGTTGAATTCCTTTAAAGCTTCCCAGAATATTTCTTTATTTCAGTTGCTATTATGTCTGATATTTTAGATGTATGGCATATATTTTCTCCTGATGTTTCTTGGGTTGGGCTAGAGGTTTGAGATTGTAATTTGGTCTTTCATTTTGTCATTTTCTTATATATCTGTGTTTCAAGTGTTATTCCAAGGCTTCCCCTGGACCTGTTGGAAATCCTCTTCTATGCCCTCAGCTTCTGGGATTCTGGCTGCCCAGTTCCCCAGATTGAGAGTTGGTCACTGGGGTTGGGCAGTCTGGCTGAAGACCTGCTAAGCTAGTCCAGTGCAACAGGAAGGCATAAAGTTCCCTGTCAGAGGCCAAGCGAGGATCCCCAACTAGCAGTGCTTGGGGATTGTGTGGGGACAATCACTCCAGGCCACCCAGCCTCTGTGAGGGATGGCACTGGCACGCCTAGACCTTGAGGCCACCAAGCACAGCAGGGAGCAGCAAGGGCCACTCAGGACCTGCTGAGCTGGTCCAGTGCAACAGGAAGGTGTGGAGTTCCCTGTCTGGGACTAAGTGAGGATCCCCCCCATAATACATTCTTAAGAATTGTAAAGGTATTGAAATTATCCCATGCATAATATCTGACCATAGTGCACTGAAATTGAAAATTAATGGCAAAAGAAATTACAAAACCTGCATAAATACATGGAAATTGAATAGCAACCTTTTGAACAACCAGTGGGCTACAAATGAAATTAAAGAAAAAATAAAGCAATACTTACAATTCAATGAAAATGCAGAAACAACATATTGCAATCTGTGGGATACAATGAAAGCAATCTTAAGAGGGAAATATATAGCAATAAGTTGTCATATAAAGAAAACAAAGTGAGCACAAATAAACAACCTAATCCGTCACCTCAAGCTTCTAGAAAAAGAAGAGCAAGTTAAACCCAAAGCTCATAGAAGAGAGAAAATTGTAAAGATTACAGCAGAACTAATGCAATTGAAACTTAAAAAAAATACAAAAAATTAATGAATCAAAATGCTGTTTTTTTCAAGAGAATAAACATAATTGACAAACCTCTAGATAATCTTATAAAGAAAAAACCCAAATTCATGCAATTACTGAAAAGGGGAAATTACTACAGATCCCATGGAAATTCAAAAGATCATAAATGCCTACTCATAGAGAATGGAAGACACCGAGGAAATTGACAGATTTCTAGAAACATATGAACAACCAAAGCTCAACCAAGAAGATATAGAATTTTGAATAACCCAATATCAGCTATTGAAACTGAAAACATAGTTTAAAACTTACTAACAAAGAAAAGCTCAGGTCCTGATGGCTGAATTCTCTAAGACATCTAGCAAAGATTTGATGCCCATACTCCTTAAACTCTTCAATGAAATTGAAAAGGATGATCCTCCCTAAATCATTCCTGGAGGCAACTATTACCCGGATACAAAGCCACAGAAAGACCCAACAAAAAAAGGAGGAATATAGGCCAATCTTTCTAATGAACATTGACTCAAAGATTCTCAATAAATACTTTCAAGTAGAATGCTGCAAATCATCAAGAAGATTATAATCGTGACCAAGTGGGATTCATCCCAGGAATGCAGGGATGGTTTAACATGTGCAAATCAATAAATGTAATATACCACATCAACAGAACCAAAAACAAAAACTAAATGGTCATCTCGATAAAGTCCAACCCATGTTCATGATAAAAACCCTTCAGAAACTCGGAATACACAGTGTCTACCTCAATCTTATAAAGGCCACCTATGACAAACCAACAGCCAACATTATATTAAATGGACAAAAACTGAAAGCTTTCTAAAATCAGGAACAAGACAAAGATGCCCACTATCACCACTCCTATTCAATATAGTTCTGGAAACACTATCCAGAGCAATCAAACAAGAGAAAGAAATAAAAGGAATAAAGACAGGAAGGGAAGAAGTTAAATAAGCACAATTTGAAAATGACATGATACACTATATAGAAGATTTTAAAAAACTTCATTAAAAGACTGCTAGAATTGGGGCTGGGGATTTAGCTCAGCGGTATAAGCGTCTGCCTTGCAAGCAGGCAGTCGTGAATTTGATCGCCGGTACCGATAAAAAGGAAAAAGACAAAAAGAAAAAAGACTGCTAGAATTAACAAACAAATTCAGCAGTGTAGCTGGATATACAAAGATAAGGTGGCTGAGTGTGTTTGTAGTTGTAGTTGTATCTTCTAATCTATTCTATTGATCTTCAGGTCTGTTTTTATTCCAGTACCATATTGATTGATTTTAGTACAGTAGCTTTGTAGTATAACTTCAAGTCAGGAATCGTGATGCCTCCTGCCTTGCCTTTGTTTCTTAGAATTGCCCTTGCTGTTCTAGGTCACTTCTGCTTCCATATGAATTTTAAAAATTATTTCTCTGGATCTGTAAGATATGCTAGTGATATTTTGATTGGAATTGCATTGAATATGTGTAACAATTTTGGGAGAATGGCCATTTTCACATTTGTTCTTCCTGTCTATGAACAAGGGGTGTGTTTCCATTTTATGAGGTCCTCTTTGATTTCTTTTTCAGGGGAGTGTAATTTTCCCTGAATAAATCTTTTACTTCTTTTGTTAGATTGATTCCTAAGTATTTAAGTTTTGGGATGCTATTGTGAAGATGTGGCTTCTCTTATTTATTTCTCAGTGGTTTTGTTGTTAGTGTGTAGGAATGCTATTGATTTTTGAGTATTGACTTTGTATCTAGCCATATTATGGGAATATATTTATTGTACCTAGGAATCTTTCAGTGGAGTTTTGGGGTTCTTCTAAGTAGATTATCCTGTCATCTGCAAATAATGATAACTTACCTCTTTTCCAAACCTTACTCTTTTTATTTCTCTCTCCTGTCTAATAGCTCTGGCTAGGATTTCCAGCACTGTATTGAACAGGAGTGGCAATAATGGACATCATTGTCTTGTTCCTGATTTTAGGGTAAAGTGTTTCAGTATTTGGCCATTTAATATGATTCTGGTTGTTGGTTTGTCATAGATGGCTTTTATCATATTGAGGGAAAGACCATTTATTCCAACTTTCTGTAAGGTTCTTATCATAAATAAGTGTTGGAACTTATTAAAAGCTTTTCCTGCATTAATTTTGTGACTTGAACAATTATTTATAAGATGACAATATGTAATCCATTAACTAGTGATTTCCTACTGTTTATTTTTTTTCTGTAAATCTGTATAACTTGCACCCTTTCTCTGCTTTTTTTTTCTTTTCTCCTTAAATAAAATTTAAAAAAAAGAAAGAAATGATCATGTGATTCTTTTTCTTGGATCTACTGATATGGTGGATTACATTTATTGATTTGCATATGTTGGTCCATTTCTGCATTACTGGGATGAATTCCACTTGGTTATGGTGTATGATCTTCTTGATGATTTGCTGCATTCTGTTTGCCAATATTTTATTGAGAATTTTTGCATCTATGTTCATTAGGGAGATTGGCCTGTAGATCTCTTTTTTGGTTGGGTCTCTCTCAGGTTTTGGTATTAGAGTAATATTTGGTTCCAGGAATGAGTTAGGGAAAGTTGCTTCCTTCTCAATCTCATTGAAGAGTTTGAGGAATGTTGACATTAAGTCTTCTTTGTATTTCTTGTAGAATTCCACAGTGAATCCATCTGGACCTGGCCTTTTCTTTGTTGGTAAGAATTTAATCACCTTTTCAGTTTAGCTAATTGAAATTGGGTTATTCAGCAGTGGTAGATATTTTGATCCAGCTTTGGTACTTCATATGTTTCTAAGAATCTGTCCATTTATCCTGTGTTATCAAGCCTATGAGTGTAGAGGTTTTGAAAATAAGTATTGATGATCTTCTGTATTTCCACAGGGTGTCACCGGCCTCTCTGCGTGTCTGGAGGACTCTGGATATCTCCGCCCAGACTGCTGGAGTTCCCCCAGGCTTCCAGGTGCAGTGAAGGGGAGAGGTGGGTTTCAGGCTTCCACATCAGCCTCCCCATTCCGGTTACACTTGGAGAATTGCTGAGCTACCGACGGGTGGGTGGGCCCACACTATCAGCCTAGCCCAGCCTGTTTAGCTGCCGCACCTGGCCATTGGTCTGCAGAGGAGGAGCTGGGCAGATTTGGGGTGCCTGCATCGGGCTCTCCATGTGTCTGGAGGACTGTGGATATCTCTGCAACCAGGGAGGGTCCACAGGTTCCTGAAGCACTGCGGCCTGTGGTGAGTACCCTAACCCGGCTGCGATTGAAGAACTGTGGAGCTTCCAAGGGGCAGGTGGGCGCACAGTGTCCCTGAGGCCCAGCTTGTCTGGAACTGCGGAGTTCTGAGCAGGCAGAGGAGGGCCACTGGTTCTGTAGGCCCGATGGCTTGGGGTAGCGCGGTGCCAGAGTCTCAGTAGCTCCAAACATAGAAGGGGATTTTCAACAGATCCTGAGGAAGCTTTCAAATAACACTTGAAACACAGAAATATAGGAAAATGACAAAACAAAAGACCAAATTACAACCTCAAACCTCCAGCCCATCTCAAGAAACCCTAGGAGCGATGTATATAGAAGAAAATATATCCCATCCACCTCATATATCGGACACAATAGCCACTGAAATTGACAAGCAACTCCAGGAAGCTTTAAAGAAATTCAAACTCGAAATAATCTCCCAGATAAAAGAATAAATGATAAAAGAAATGAAAGAGATTCTAAATATATCTAAAGAAAACACAGATAAAAAATTGGAGGAACTAAACAAAAAGATAGAATCCCTAGACGAGCAATATAAGAAACAAACAGAATACATAATGCAGATGCACAGAGATATACAGGAAATAAAAAACTCCACTGAAAGTTGTAAAAACCACCTTAATAAAAGTGAAGATAGAATTTCAGACCTTGAAGACAGGATTGCAGCTAGTGAACAGGAAAGGAAAGATCTTTTGAAAATAACAAGGAATCAGGAAACAACAATTCAACAACTGCAAGACGATGCAAAGAAGAATAACATAAGAATGATAGGGATTAATGAAAGAGAGGGAGACAACATGAAGGATGTCAGGAGGATATTTAGAGAAGTAATAGCTGAAAATTTCCCAAGCATGAGATCAGAAACTGACATCAGGATCAGTGAAGCATATAGAACTCCAAACAGTCATAACCAAAATAAAACTACACCCAGACATATAATAATCACCATCCCAGAAATCCAACACAAGAATAGATTATTAAAAGCTGTCAGAGAGAAAAGACAGATCACTTATAAAGGAAAACCTATCAGAATCACAGCAGACTTCTCAGCACAAACGATAAAGTCAAGAAGAGCATGGAGTGAAGTATTCCAGATCCTAAAGCAAAATGATTTCCAACCAAGACTGATATATCCTGCAAAACTATCATTCAAAATAGATGGTGCAATACAATACTTCCATGACAAAGAACAGCTGAAGAACTTCATGAAAACCAAACCAACCCTGCAAAAAATATTGAAAGACAGTTTAGATACACAAAGGAAAAAACCACTAAGCAAAGCAAATAATTAAACAGAACAGAAAGATAAAGATGCAACAGCAGAGAGATAAGATTCCTACAATTAACCAGCATTTAACAGTAATAACCATTAATGTAAATGGTCTCAATGCACCAATCAAAAGAAACAGACTAGCAGAATGGATCAAGAAACAAAATCCAACCATATGCTGTTTACAGGAAACCCATCTAACCCAGAAGGATACTCACAGACTGAAAGTCAAAGGATGGAAAACAATTCTTCATGCAGCAGGAATCCAAAAAAAGGCAGGAGTAGCCATTCTGTTTGCAGACAACGTGAACTTTAAACCAACAATGACCATAAAGGACAAAGAAGGTCACTACATACTCGTAAGGGGAAAACTCCAAGAGGAAGAGATAATTATCTTAAATATACACGCACCAAACTCCAGAGCACCCAGTTATATAAAACAATTATTAACAGAAATGAACACTCATATTATCAGTAACACAATTGTAACAGGAGACCTTAATATGCCACTGACACCAAGGGACAGATCAACCAGACAGAAAATGAGCAAAGAAATAACAGAACTGAATCACACCTGTGAACAAATGGGTTTGATAGACATATACAGAATGTTCCACCCAACAACATCAGAATACACATTCTTCTCAGCAGTACATGGATCATTTTCTAAAATAGACCATATATTAGCTCACAGAACATATTTAAGCAAATGCAAAAGAGTTGAAATCATCCCTTGCATATTATCAGATCATAGCGCTCTGAAATTAGAAATTAAAGACAAAAGATACTGCAAAAATTCCGCAAACACATGGAAACTAAATAACACACTCTTGAGTAATCAGTGGGTCACAGAAGAAATTAAAGAAGAAATTAAACAATACCTAAAAGAAAATGAAAATGCAGATACAACTTAGCGGAATCTGTGGGATGCAATGAAAGCCGTTCTGAGAGGAAAATTTATTGCACTGAGTTCCCACATCAGGAAAACAGAACGAATACAAATAAATAACTTGATGCTACACCTCAAACAGCTAGAAAAAGAAGAGCAAGTCAAGCCCAAAGTCAAAAGAAGAGAGGAAATTATAAAAATCAGAGCAGAAATCAATGCAATAGAGACTAAGAAAACAATCCAAAGAATCAACAAATCAAAGAGTTGGTTCTTTGAAAGAATAAATAAAATCGATAAGCCCCTAGCCAACCTTATTTAAAAAAGGGAAGAAAAAGCTCAAATTCATGCAATAAGAAATGAAAAAGGAGAAATCACTACAGACCCAATAGAAATACAGAGGATCATCAACACCTATTTCGAAAACCTCTACTCTCAAAAGTTTGATAACAAAGAAGAAATAGACAGATTCTTAGAAGCATATGAAGTACCAAAGCTAGATCAAGAGGATATAAAACTGTTGAATAACCCAATCTCTGCTAATGAAATTGAAAATGTAATTAAGTCCTTACCCACCAAGAAGAGCCCAGGCCCAGATGGATTCACTGCAGAATTCTACAAGAAATATAAAGAAGACCTAATGCCGACCCTCCTCAAACTATTCAATGAAATTGAAAGGGAAGCAATCCTTCCTAAGTCATTCCTGGAAGCAAATATTACTCTAATACCAAAACCTGAGAAAGACCCAACTATAAAAGAGAACTATAGACCGATCTCCCTAATGAACACAGATGCAAAAATCCTCAATAAAATATTGGCAAATAGGATCCAGCAAATCATCAAGAAGATTATACACCATGACCAAGTGGGATTCATCCCAGGAATGCAAGGATGGTTCAACATACGCAACTCAATAAATGTAATCCACCATATCAATAAAGCCAAAAATAAGAATCACATGATCATTTCTATAGATGCAGAAAAAGCCTTCGATAAGGTCCAACACTTATTCATGATAAGAACTTTACAGAAAATTGGAATAAATGGTCTTTACCTCAATATAATAAAGGCCATTTATGACAAACCAACAGCCAGCATCATACTAAATGGCCAAAAATTGAAAGCCTTTACTTTAAAATCGGGCACAAGACAAGGATGTCCTTTATCACCACTCCTATTTAATATAGTACTGGAAGTACTAGCCAGAGCAATTAGGCAAGAAAGAGAAATAAAAGGGGTAAAGATAGGAAAAGAAGAAGTTAAGTTATCATTGTTTGCAGATGACATGATACTCTACATAGAAGACCCCCTAAACTCCATTGAAAGACTCTTAGATACAATAAATAAATTCAGTAATGTGGCTGGATACAAAATCAATACTCAGAAATCAATAGCATTCCTATACACGAACAACAAAATTACAGAGAGGGAAATAAGAGAAACTGGACTATTCACATTAGCAAGCAAAAAAATGAAATATTTAGGAATTACTCTTACAAAATAAGTGAAAGACTTATACAGTGAAAATTATAATACACTGAAAAAGGAAATTGAAGATGATCTCAGAAAATGGAAAGACATCCCTTGCTCATGGATAGGAAGAACAAACATTGTGAAAATGGCCATTCTCCCAAAACTGTTATACAGATTCAATGCAATCCCAATAGAAATACCATCAACATACTTTATAGATCTAGAGAAATCACTCCTAAATTTCATCTGGAACCAGAAGAGACCTAGAATCACAAAGGCAATTCTAAGCAGCAAAGACAAAGAAGGAGGCATCACAATCCCTGACTTGAAGTTATACTACAAAGCAACAGTAGTAAAATCAACATGGTATTGGAATCAAAACAGAGCCGAAGATCAGTGGAATAGATTAGAAGATACAACCACAACTATGAACACACTCAACCACCTTATCTTTGATAAAGGAGCCAAGCAGGTTCACTGGAAGAACGACAGTGTCTTTAATAAATGGTGCTGGAAAAACTGGCTCTCCATTTGCCGAAAACTAAAGCTAGACCCATGTCTATCACCATGTACTAAATTAAAATCTAAATGGGTCAAAGATCTGAATATTAAAACAGAAACACTAAATCTATTGGAAGACCAATTAGGTAGAAACCTTGGAGACATAGGAGTAGGTAAAGAATTCATGAACAGGACTCAAACTGCATGGGAAATACTTCCCAGAATCAATAACTGGGACCACTTCTTATTAAAAAGTTTCTGCATGTCAAAAGAAATCTCCAGCATAGTGAAAAGAAAACCCACAAACTGGGAAAAGATTTTAGTGAACTCTATCTCAGACAAGGGCCTCTTGTCTAAAACATATAAAGAATTAAAGAAACTCAGACCTCCAAAATTCAAAGATCCAATCCAAAAATGGGCATCTGAGATGAATACACAATTCTCAGATGAAGAAATGCAAATGGCAAATAAATACATGAAAAAATGCTCATCATCATTGGTCATTAGAGAAATGCAAATTAAAACCACACTGAGATACCATCTCACTCCTGAAAGAATGGCCAGGATCAAGAAAACCAACAACAAATGCTGGAGAGGCTGTGGGGAAAAAGGAACTCTCCTGCACTGCTGGTGGGAGTGTAGACTGGTACAGCCTTTGTGGAGATCTGTCTGGATATTTCTCAAAAAGTTGGGACTGGAAATCCCATTTATTCCAGCTATTCCACTTCTAGGCATATTCCCAGAAGAACTGAAAGCATCATGCCACAGTGATATATGTGCACCTATGTTTATAGCAGCACAATTTGTAATTGCCAGATCTTGGAAACAACCCAAGTGTCCATCAACTGAGGAATGGATAAAAAAGTTGTGGTATTTCTATACAATGGAGTATTATTCAGCTATAAAGAAGGATCACATTGAGATATTTATCACTAAATGGGCGCAGCTTGAGACCATACTCGTAAGTGAAATAAATCAATCTCGCATGTGTGAATACCGAATAGTTTCCCTAATGTAAGTAATGATTCAAATATATAAAAATACATGGTAATCATGATTCCCCATTAGGTGGCCTTGAAGCCTTATAAAGTTTTCACTCATTAATTAGAAAGGCTTTATTCTGGGCTTCTTGATATGAAAATATTTGAAGCTAGAGTATATGAAGTTTTATCCAAATATTTCAAGGAAAAAGACACTATGGTAACTACTATTAAGTCGGGTTATATGGTGGTGAAGTACTAGGTTGTTGAAACAGTCATGCTGTGACCTCTATTGTTATATTGTTATGTCCTGTTTTATCTCAATCTCCCCCTTATTGTTTTAAAAAAATTATTTAGTCATTTCTTATGTTTGTCTTAATTAAAGAAAAATTCAAAAAATTAGGATATATAAATAGTAACTCTTTTTGATTTCCTATTAACTTGTTTTGAAGTCCTGTAGTACTCCCACGATCTTGTTTTGACTGATTAGACTCTGTTCCATTCTATATGATAGTATCAAGTTTGAAGACATAGGCAACTACTTTGAAGATAATAAGATTCACTAAGATACCCATTCTGGTTTGACTATTGTCTCCTTTGGAAGTCCTGTAATGTTTACAATGCCTAAGTTTTATTGGTCTTGTTCTCTACTGTTTTGTCCAACTTTATAATATCTAATGAGATAGACAATTCTTTTTAAGGAAACAAGGGACAACGTTGATAACCATTGTTGATAAACTTGTACTCTGTTCTACACCATGTGCTATGTCTATCCTTGGTATTGACTGACAGCTTTGTTTTGCCATATTTGACTGTATTCTTCCCCCCCCCCAAAGTAATAAGCACTAAGGAGTAATAAAATCCAAAATGTGTAAATTTTGTTGTAAAAAAGAGAGGGAAAAAAAAAAGAAAAAGAGCTCTAACGGATATAACAGCAAGTGTGTTTAGGGGTGTTAAATAGCTGACTATATCAATGTTTTTGGATCATTGAACACAGCTGTTTGCAGTCTCCCTGTTTGAATGTCCACCTTGTATTCTTTGATACTGTGATTTGAGGAACTATTTTCAAGATGATAATATGTAATCTAATAACAGGTGATTTCTTACTGTTATGTTTTTTGTTTTTTGTTTTTTGTTTTTTTTTTTTTTTTTTTTTTTTTGTAGTTCTGTATTACGTGTACCCTTACACCGCTTTGGTTTGTTTTGTGTTTTTCTCTTTTTCCTCTTAAAAAATAAAATAAAATAAAATAAAATTAAGGTTGGCTAGGAGGTTATCAATTTTATTTATTCTAAGAACCAACTCTTTGATTCATTGATTCTTTGTATTGTTTTCTTAGTCTCTATTACATTGAATTCTGCTCTGATCATTATAATTTCCTCCTTTCTTTTTGGCTTTGGGCTTAACTTGTTCTTTCTAGATGTTTGAGGTGTAGCATCAGGTTATTTATTTGTGTTCATTCTGTTTTCCTGATGTGGTAATTCACCACCATAAATTTTCCTCTGAGGACTGTTTTCATTGCATCCCACAAGTTCTGCTAAGTTGTATTTGTATTTTCATCTGTTTATAGATACTGTTTAATTTCTTCTTTAATTTCCTCTGTGACTTACTGATTCCCCGGGAGGGTATTATTCAATTTCCATGTGTTTGTGGGTTTTTTTCAGTTTCTTTCACCATTAATTTCTAGTTTCATGGTGCTATGAACCAATAGCATGCATGGGATCATTTGAATTATTTTGCATCTATTTAAGCATGTTGTTTAGGCTAGAATATGATCTATTTTAAAGAATGTTCCACGTGCTGCTGAGAAGAAGGTATATTCTGATGTTGGGTGGAACACTCTGTATACGTTCACCAAGTCCATTTGTTCACAAGGGTGATTGATTCAGTTCTGTTATTTCTTTGCTGATTTTCTATCTAGTTGATCTGTCCCATGTCAATGGCATGTTAAGGTCTCCTGTTATGATTTTATTATTGTATATTTGGTTTTTCATTTCTGTTAATATTTGTTCTGTATAGCTGGGTGCTCCCAAATTTGGTACATAGATATTTAAGAATGTTATCTCTTCCTCTTGGAGTTTTCCCCTAACTAGTATGTAGTGACCTCCTTTATCTCTCTTTTGATCTTTCTTGGTTTGAAGTTTACATTGTCTGCAAACAGAATAACTACTCCTGCTTTTTTTTTGGGGGGGGGAGGGTCCTGAATTATGAAGTATTATTTTCCATCCTTTGCCTTTCTTCCTATGAGTTTCTCTTTAGGTTAGATGGGTTTCTTGTAGACAGCATATGGTAGCATGTTGTTTCTTGATCCATTCTGCCAGTCTGTTTCTTTTAATTGGTAAAATGAAGCCATTTACATTAATGGTTATAACTGATATATGTTGGTTTATTTTTGAAATGTTGTCTTTCCGCTGCTGATTCTTTACCTTTCTACTCTGTTTAACTGTTTGCCTTGCTTAGTGGTTTTTTTCCTATGTCTATCTAGAATGTCTTTCAATATTTGTTCTTTGCAGGTTTGGTTTGGTGGTCACGAAGTTCTTCACCTGTTCTTTGTCATGGAAGTATCTTATTTCTCTGTCCATTTTGAAGAACAGTTTTGCAAGGTACATCAGTCTGGGTTGGAAGTCATTTTCCTTTAGGATCTGAAATATTTCACTCTATGCTCTTCTTGACCTCATTGTTTGTGATGAGAAGTCTGCTGCGATTCTGATAGGCTTTCCTTTATAGGTGATCTATCTCTTCCTTCTAACAGCTTTTAATATTCTGTTCTTAGGTTGGATTTCTGGGACACTGATTATTATATGTCTGGGTGTAGTTTTATTTTGGTTATGGCTATGGTGTTCTATATGTTTCACTGATCTGTATGCCAGTTTCCATTCTCATGCTTGGGAAACTTTCAGCTATTACTTCTGTAAATAGCCTCTTGATATCATTTGTGTTATCCTCTTCTTTTTCATTTATACCTATCAGTCTTATGTTGTTCTTCTCTGCATTATCTTGCAGCTATTGAATTGTTATTTCCTGATTCCTTGTTATTTTTAAAAGATCTTTCCTTTCCTGTTCACTAGCTGCAATCTTGTCTTCAAGGTCTAAAAGTCTATCTTCACTTTCATTGAGGTGGTTTTGCCAGCTTTCAATGGAATTTTTAATTTCCTGTATATCTCTTTGAATCTGCTTCATGCATTGTTTGTTTCTTATATTGCTCATTCAATGTTTTCAGCTTTTTGCATTGATCCTCTAATTTTTTTACTATGCCTTCTTTAGATATGTTCAGCATTTCTTTCATTGCATTTATCATTTTTTCTTTTACCTGGGAGGTTATTTCTGATCTGAGTTCTTTTATAACTTCCTGTAGTTGTTTCTTTACTTCAGTTGCTATCATTCAGGTATTTCAGATGTGTGACTTACATTTTCTTCTATGTCCATGTCTTCTAGGCTTGTTTGGGATGGGCTGGAGGTTTGAGATTGCATTTTGCTCTTTCTCTTTGTCATTTTCCTATATTTCCGAGCTCCGAGCAATGTTCCAAGCCTTCTCTGTACACTGGAAATCACCCCATGCACTTTCAACTCATGAAGCAAGATGCAGGCAGCTGTCCATGCCCAAGGGTCACCAGGCATGGCCTAATTAGGTCCACAGGGACCTCAGGTGTGGCTTCTAGTGATTTGGGAGGCTGGGCAGGTCTTACTGGCTTGGAGCAATGTTTCAAAGCTTTCATGTGCACTGGAAATCACCACGTGCATGAGTCTGAATCAGACTTGTATATCTTCTTGATTCAGTTTCGGTAGTTCAGATATCTAAGAAACTGTTTCTTCTGCATTTTCCATCTCATTAGGATACAAGTTTTCAAAATAAATGCAGATGATCTTCTGCAGTCTGTTGTGATTTCACCCTTTGATTGTAGTTGCATGGATGTGAGTCTTTCCTTTTTTTGATAAGGTTGGCTAAGTGTCTGTTAATTTTATTTAATCTTTCAAAGAATCAACTCTTCAATTCATTGATTCTTTGTTTTGCTTGGTTTTTTGTTTGTTTGGTTGGTTGGTTTTTTTTTTTTTTTTTTTTTTTTTTTTTTTTTTTTGGTCTTCAATGTGTTAATTTCTGCTCTGGTCTTTATAATTTCCTCCCTTATATGAGCTTTTGGCTTAGCCTGCTTATTTTTTTCAAGAAGTCTGAGGTTCAACATTAAGTTCTTTATTTGTGCTTGCCCTGTTTTCCTTGTATGGCTAGTCCCTCTAAGGATGATTTCCCATAAGTTCTGGTATGTTGTATTGTCATTATCATTTAATTATGGAAAATTTCTAATTTTTTCTTTAATTTCATCTGTGACCCATTGGTTGTTCAGGAGGTGCTGTTTAATTTCCATGTGTTCATGAAGTTCTTGTGATTTCTTTTGCCATTCATTTTGAATTTCATTGCACTATGGTCTGGTAAATGCATGTAATAATTTCAATTCCTTTGCTTTTATTTAAGCATGTTCTATGTACTAGTATGTGGTCTATTTTGGAGAACATCCCATGTGCAGCTGAGAATAATGTGTATGCTGATGTTGTGGATTGGAACACTCTGTAGACACCTACTAAGTTCATTTGTTTAACAGTTTGGTTCAGTTCTAATATTTCATTGTTGATTTGTCTAATCAACTGTCTTTTTGTGACAATGGGATATTGAGATCCCTAAAAACAATTGTATTAGTACTTCTTTATTTTTCATATCTGTTAATATTCATTTCATACAGTTGCATGTACTGGTATTTGTTGCATATATATTTATGATTGTTATCTCTTCATCTTAGACTGTTCCCTTTACCAGGATGTAGTTACCTTCTTTATATCTCTTTAGCATTGATGGCTTGAAATTCACTTTGTCTGCAAATAGAATAGTTATTCCGTCTTTTTCTAGATTCCTGTCTCATAGAGTATTGTTTTCCAATCTTCAACTTTTAGTTCATGAATTTCATTTTGAATTAAATGTGTTTGTTCTATGCAGCACATTGTTGGATCTTGCTTCTGGATCTATTTTTACAGTTTCAGTCTCTGGATTGGTGAATTGATACCATTAATATTGATGGTTATACCTGATATGTATGGATTTATATTTATCATGTTATTTTCCTGTTCTTGGTCCTTCCCCTTTGTTACCTTCCTCTGTTTAACTGTCCACCTTGCAGGTGGATTTCTTCTGTTGGGGTTCTTGGAGTTGTAGTCCTTGTTACCTCTTTCTGGAAAGTCCTACAAAACATTTTAGAGTAATGATTTCCTGATCGTAAGTTTCCTCAGATGTTCTTTGTTATGAAAGTATCTTATTTCTCCATCATTTTTAAATGATAGTTTTTCAGGGTACATCAATCTGGGTTGAAGGTTGTTTTCCTTTAGAACTTGAAATACTTCACTCCAAGCTGTCATTGACTTGAGGGTTTGTTTTGAGAAGTCATCTGTGGTTCTGATGGGCTTTCCTTTATAGATGATTTGTTTCCTTTCTGTAACAACTTTTAATACTATATTCTTTCAACTCCTGGTTCAAAAAAAGAGATTTTATTCTTGTGTTGAATTTCAGGAATCTTGATTCTATAGAAGTTCTTGGATCATGGCTAATTGGAGTTTTATATGTATTATTTCTCTGTGTGTCAAAATCTTTTTCACTACCAGGGAATTATGTTCCCATGATGTCTGTGAACAGTTTCTTAAAATATCAATTATGCTATCTCCTGCTTTTTTATTAATTCCATTCAATCTTAAGTTATTCTTCTTTGTCTCATCTAGCAGCTTTTGGATTATTTTCTGATGGTTCCTTGCTACTTTTAAGAAATCTTTTTCTTATGATCAATCACTAACTGAAAGCCTGTCTTCTATATCTGAGATCATCCCTCATATTAACTTAATTTTCTGTGGATACTTTCAATGAAAGTTTTATTCTCCTGGATATCTGCTTGAATCTGACTTATGGATTCCATTTCCTTCGCATGGCTTCCATAATTTCCTTAGGCTCTTCTGGTTTTTTTTTTTGTTTTGTTTTTGTTTTTGTTTTGTTTTTTTGTCTGTATCTGCTCTGGAGTCACTAAACATGGTTTCCATTGTGGACCTCATTTTTGCAGTTGTCTGAGAAATTATTCTGATTTGACTTTTTTGAGAACCTCATTTAATTGCTTTGCTGTTACCATTTCCCAGAGGCCAGGTAGGTGGCTTTTAGATTGTCCCAACTCATTGCCCCCTGGGTTTGACATAGGTGAATTGGATGTCTGGAGTGAATATTGTTTAAGTATGTTCTCATTTTCTTTTCTTTTTCTTTAGTTTAATTCCTGGGGTGATACTTGTGAATTGTCTATGGTGGCTTCCTTTATTTTTAGCATTTGGAACCCTTAGGTGCCATGATCCATATAGCTCTTGAGGTTCCTGAGGTGAAGGACTGTGAGAGGATGAGAAAATAAAGAAGAGGCAAAGCTGGGATCAGACGGAGCCCTTATGCTCCTGATGGGAGGGAAGGAACTGCTCAACCACTGTAGCATGTTTATTTATATACTCAGTAGGATGATGTCAGTTTCAGACTCACTGCCTAGAAAGCCATTGCTTGAGTGTCTAGGGACTTGGTGTGGTGTTTTTCTGGGCTGAAGCAACATCTTCATGTGGCTTGCCCCAGGTGCTCTTTGTTTTTGAGATGGCGGTGCTCTGGCCATTTTGCAGCCCTGCATGCATGGTCAATTTCCAGATTCATGGCTCCCAACACTAAAGAAATGACTACTTCTCTGAAGTATCTTCCAGGTGTAGTTGGTTTTGGGGTTTTGAATTTTTGGAAGTTCATACTTCTTCAATTTGTTGGAGAAGTCACTGCCTGTTTGGCTGAGCCCTTGGTTCTTTGGCACTATGTCACAGTAATTTCTATGACCCTTAGTCAATCTCAGTCTTGGAATACCAGGAAGAATAGCTGTTTAGGATAATTGTGTCACTTCTGGCCATCAGCAGTAACAATAGCATCAATCATAAGACAAACTGTGGTAACCATGAATTTTCCACCTTTCACTGTATGAACTAGATTTGTGGCCAAGTAACAAAATCTAAAAGAGGCCAGAAAATTATATAGAGTGTGTAAGTCCTTAATATGCCAATTTTATCCTTAGGAGTTAAAATTTAAAAAGAATTAGAAAAAAATAGGGAAGCAGATGAGGAAGAGATTAGAAGTCAGTCGGAGGATAAAGGGGGATCCCACTAACTTTGGGAAACTGATGTAGAAAACTGGAGGGAAGGAGAGAAGGAAGAGAGAAGAAGATCAGAACAACAACCACAAAGAGGCTAGAAACCTCATATAACAAAGTCAAACAGTAAAAGTGGGGGGGAACCCCAAAAACACCACCACAACAAAAAACGAATGAAAGAGACAGAAAAAAAGTCCACTTCCAGGTTTGTCTCTGCTGTCACTGGTAGACAGTGTGTGGAGACAGAGCCCTGATCCATGGTGATTCATCCCAGAAAGCCAGCAGTAGCTTTTTTGCAGGGTGTATAGAGTTGTTTATGTATCTTCTATTCAGTTCTACTGATTTACAAGGCTTTTTTCATTTTCTTTTTTCCCAATATGGTTCTGGTTTTATCATTGTAGTTTTGTACTACAATTTGACATCTAGGATAGTATGCCCTCTCCCTTCCCCAGGTTGCCCAGAATTGCTTTTGCTATTTTAGGTCTCTTCTGGTTCCATAGAAATTTTAGAATTGCTTTCTCCAGTTCTGTGAGGAATATTCATGGCCTTTTAATTGGAATAGCATTAAATTTATATAACAGTTTTGGAAGTATGGCCATTTTCATTATATTCATTCTGTTTTCCAGGAATAGAAGATATCTTTCCATTTTATGATATCCTCTCTAATCTCCGTTTTCAGAGTACTATTGTTCTCATTGTAGAGTTCTTTCACTTCCTCAGTTAGGTTAATACCTAAGTATTTTGTCTCTCTTGGTGCTTTTATGAAGGCTATTTTCCCTCTTGGTGACCTTGTCATTGGTATATAGGATTGCTATTAATTTTTGAGCATGATTTTGTTTCCTGCTATGCTATCAGATTTGGATATTAGTTCTAGTTTTTGAGGTCTCTTATATGGAGGATCATTTCATCAATAAATATTGATATTTTAACTTCTCCCTTCACTGTCCATCTCCTTTTTAACTTTTCTCTTACATTATCATTTGATTGTAAAACTAATTTTTTCTTTAATTCCATTTGTGACCCATCAATTATTCAAGAGGATATTATTTAATTCCCATACTTTTGTATAGTTTCTCTGGTGTCTTTTGCCATTAACTTCTAGTTTATGGCAATAATACACATGGTATAATTTTGATTCTTTTGCATTTATTTAAGGCATGTTTTATTGACTAATGGATGGTCTATTTTGGAAAAAATCCTGTGTGATACTGAGAAGATGTATATTCTGCTCACCTCAGATGCCCATTTTTAGATTTGGTCTTTAAACTTGGAAGGCCTGATTTTTAAAAATTCTTTATATATTCTCAGTATAAGTCCTTTGTCAGACTGGCAGTCTCCTGCAGTTTTCCTCATTCTGTGACTTTTCTTTTCACTCTCTTGGTGTTTTCTTTTGATGTGCAAAAAATTTATAATAAGATAAGAGTCCAGTTGTTGGCTCTTTAAAGTACTTCCTGCATAGTTTGCATTTTGTTTGTGAACTCTCTTCCTAACCCTCTGTCTTCAAGATTTCTACCAACCTGGTCTTCCAGTAAATTTAGTGCTTCTGTTTTAATATTTAGGTCTTTGATCTATTTTTACTTTAGTTTAGTGCATGGTGATAAACAGAGGCCTAATTTTAGTCTTCAGTTTGTGGGAAAGCTGATTTTTCCAGCACCATTTATTACAGAGGCTATCTTTCTTCCAGTGAACAAGTTTGGCACCTTTATCAAAGATAAGATGGGTGGATGTCTTTGTAATTGTGTCTGCATCATCCAATCTGTTCCACTGATTCCCAGGTCTCCTTTTTGCCAGTACCATGCTGATTTTATCACAGTGGCTTTGTAGTATAATTTCAAGTCTGGAATTGTGACCCCTCCTATTTTGCTTTTGTTTCCTAGGACTGCATTTGCTACTCTGGTTCCTTCTGTTTCCAAATGAATTCTAAGAATATTTTCTCTAGATCTTTGAGATCTACTAATGATATTTGGATCAGGATTGTATTAAACCTGTAGGACATTTTTGGGAGTATGGCTATTTCACAATGTTGGTTCTTCCTATCCATGAACAAGGGATATCTTTCCATTTTCTGCTATCTTCTTCAACCCTCTTTTTCAGAGTACTATACTTTTTAATATATAGATCTTTTACATTCTTTGCTAGATTCCTAAGCATTTCATTTTTTGTATGCCATTGTGAGAGGTGTTATTTCCATAATTTCTCTCCTAGTGAATCTGTAGATTGTGTAAAAGAATACTACTGATTTTTTAGTGTTGACTTTGTATTCAGCTACTCTGCTGAATTTGCTTATTACTTCTAGTAGTTTTTTGGTGGAGCTTTTGGGGTCTTCTATGTAGAGTGTCATGTCATCTGCAAGTAGTGATCATTTAACTTCTTCCTTTTCTATTCTTACTCCTTTGATTTTTTTGTCTAATTGGTCTGGCTAATGTTTTCTAACCTATATTAAACAAGAGTGGTGACAATGAACATACTTGCCTTTTCTTCATTTTAGAGAGAATTTCAGTTTTTGCCCATTTAGTATGATGTTGGCTGTTGGTTTATCATAGATGATTTTTATTGAATTGAGGTACAGACCATGTATTCCAATTTTCTGCAGGGTTTTTTTTTTATCATGAATGAGTGTTGGAATACATCAAAAAACTTTTTTTGTACCTGTTGAGATAATCATGTGATTCTTGGTTTTGGCTCTGTTGATATGATGTACTACATTTGTTGATTTGCATATGTTGAACCACCCCTGCATTCCTTGGATGAATCCCACTTGATTGTGGTATATAATCTTTCTGATAATCAGTTGCATTATCTTTGCCAGCATTTTATTGAGAATCTATGTTCATTAGGGAGATAGGCCTATAGTTCTCCATTTTGGTTGGGTCTTTCTCTGGTTTTGGTATCAGAGTAACATTTGTCTCCTGGGAAGATTTAGATGGGATTGCTTTGCTTCAATTTCATTAAAGAGAAGTATGGACGCTAAATCTTCTCTAAATTTCTTATAGAATTCTCCCATGAATCCATAAGGACCTGGGCTTTTCTTCTTTGTTAGTTTTTAATTGCATTTTCAATTTCAGTAACTGATATTGGATTATTCAAAATTTTTATATCTTCTTGATTCAGCTTTGGTAATTCATGTGTTTCTAGAAGTTGTCCATTTCTTCTGTGTTTTCCAGCCTATGTAAGTAAAGATTTTCAAAGTAGGTGTTGATGATCTTCTAAGTTCCATAGGATCTGTAATAATCTCACCCTTTTCATTCCTCATTGCATGAATTTGAGTTTTTTCTTTCCTTTTCTTGATGAAGTTGGATAGGGGTCTATCAATTTTATTTATTCTTTCAAAGAACCAGCTCTTTAATTCATTAATTCTTCATATTATTTTTGTAGTCTCAATTGCATTAATATCTGTGCTTATCTTTATAATTTCCTGTCTTCTATGAGGTTTGGGTTTGACTTGATCTTTTTCTAGAAGCAAGAAGTATGGCATTACGTTGTCTACTTGTGCTCACTCTGTTTTCCTGATGTGAGAATTGACTGCTATATATTTCCTCCTTCGACTGCTTTCATTGGTTCTGGTATGTTATATCTGCATTTTCATTTATTTGCAGATATTGCTTCATTTCTTCTTTAATTTTATCTGTGACCCATTGGTTGTTCAGTAGGGGATGCATCCTACTTGGGTACTTTCTACTTTGTTTTCAAGAGGTCTTCAGCACAAGGAGCTTCACCTTCTTTTAGAAATCATCTTTCTCAAAAAACATGTCACTGCATTTCCTCGATTTCCAACTTTTTAGCTACATTCTTTTGCCCTCCCCCTTTGATATACTTGTTCTCTGCTCCATCTTCAAGTGTAGATGCGTCCCAGGGGGTCAAAGCAGGACCCCCATGCTTTTCCGTATCTTTTAATAATTGATCACTCTTAGTCCCATGATATTAACATTTTACAATGCCCTGTATCTCAAATCTGTACCTATTAGATATGAGGGCAATCTGGCTGTGACATCTGTCACCCCTTGATTGCCAGGGTTGATTCGGCTGATCTGGCTGGCAAGGGAGGTGTTCCCTTCCTCCTCACTGCTCCATCTGTGTCCTTCCTGAGGCCATATGCTTGGTCAAAGGGTATGATCGAGCCCAATGGAGCAGACCCACTTCCTCACCAATATTATATGAGTAATAGTGCTCCTCTGCTAGAAGCCCAAATTAAGCTATCAAATGTGCACCTATTTCCCCCTCCTCTCTTCTCATATCCAGACTTGTGGACACAGATATGTAATGGACATTACAAATTTCAAAAACATAACTTGCCACCAAAACAATCAATACTTTTCCTCTGTATCACTTAATCCTGTTGTGTCAAGAAGTAGATAATGTCTAGATTACACAAGCCAAAACTATAGATTTTTCATTGGTTTCTGATGTCCCACAGCCCGCAGATCTATCAACAATACCAGCTTATCCTAGAGTCACAGTAATATATATACCCCAAAGCCAATCACTTTCATTCTGCAACTACCTAATCATCACATCGTTTTGTACAATATATATTTTTATTTTTAATAAAATATTTTATTTTATTTTGTATATATTTATTTTTAAAGAAAAACCTATTTGAACCCTGGATATTAAACCAGGCCTTTGCACTCAGCTACATCCCACACTTTCTCATTTTTTATTTTAAATCTTGGTCTTACTAAGTCACTAAGTTGCCAAGCTAGGTACAAATGTGATGTTCCTTACTCAGCCTCATAGAGTGTTTTGATTACAAATATACACCACTATGCCCAACTCAATGTACATTCTATTAATACACAGATCTGTGGTGGTAAGTTGTACTACAGGCTCAGAAATCCTCCTCCAAGAACACCCAATTTACCAATTTCTCTTGTTATTTAAGCACAATGCAACTGAATTTTGGCTGTGGGAGTATGAAAAAAATTAGTTTATGCTTCCTCCAGCTGGCCTCCAGTTTTCCAATCATATTGTCACAGGCTAGAGGCAGAGGATAAGGATTTGGCAGAGTCATAAGTCCTTTGAACCCTTACCATTCAGGTTATATTTTAGATCTAGAATGTCCCCCTAAACCCTCATGTGGTCAGAGGTGAGCTTTGGGAAGGTGACTGAATTACAGTGGCACTATAATTATCAGTGGACTGACTCATTGATGAGTCTATAGCTGAATGTGCTATCATGAGGTGGGCTCTGGTTAGAAGAGATGTGTCATTGGGAGCATGTTTTTGGAGGATAATCTCCCTTCCTGCTTCCTCTCCTCCCTTTGCTTCCTGGATGCCAGATGTCCTATACCATCCCTTTTTGCTATCCTGTTTCTGCTTTGTAGTGAATCCACTAAAGTCATGAGCCAAAGTAAAAAGTTTCCTCTTTTAAATTATAAATAAGATACTTCAGTCTCAGTGATAGGAAGGAGACTAATACAGCAGCTGTTCAGAGTCACCTACCAAGCATTTGCATGGCACAGCAGGTGAGAAAAGCAAACTTCTTATGTGAAACAACTGAGATATAGAAACTTTTCTTGCTTAGTAGCCAGAATGTATTTTATTAGATGCACAACACACACAGACACACAGACACAGAGACACACACAACATCATCATCATCGTATATGAACTGCTAAAAACAGCAGATGCTTCCTTGGAAAAAATGAACTTCAGCCTAATCTGTAGTATTCTTAATTTTTCACAAAGTTTAGGAATATATACTTTTCATGTATAGATAGTGATTAAATATAAAAAACAATACCTATATTCCCTTTCTCTTGCTTCTGGAACACAAATAGTACATCAGTCCACAGACACCACTACCTATCAGTCATGCACACCAGGTACCAGGAAATGAAAGGATTATGCTCTATGGCCTTGAGTATCTTCATAGTCTGGCCCTTTTTTCAATGAGTGACCACCCTTTACAATGAAGTGTGCTATGATCACTAGCTCATGAGCTGAAGTTAGACTTATCCGAAGTGCAATGTTGTCTAGTCTGTAGGTCTCTGTTTCTTCATCTTTCTCCAAATCTATCAGAAGACACAGAACAGATTATTGCACCAAGATTTGAATGGCAGTTTCCACTCAGATGAGAGTAGGGGAGTGGCACAAAGCACAAGTACTCAAATCAGGAAGATTTGCTCAAGGTGGGTCTTAATGACTAATCAGGAGTTCACTAAGAACACCCAGAGTAAGAGAAGGCACACACAAGCTAGAGCACCTGTACTTGCAAGGTCCCAAAGGGACAGAATGATCCATTGCTTACAAGGCACTGCTGGCTTCTGTTTGGTAAAAACATAGGGTGTATACATAAGAGAGACATTCAGGGAATGCTTCTCTCTAAGAATCTGGCCTTGCTATACAGGGCTCCGCCATACCCTTATGCAGAATGTGCCCTAGGATCCATAATCAAGGGTATAATTGGAACACAAATACAATCAAGTCCAACTCACAAAGCCATGCACTCAAATGTAGTTCAGTTCTACCAGGATAAAAGGACATCTTTTCCTCTGCATTCAAGGGTGGCATGTAATCTAACCAGAGTCCTGGTCAATCTCTCCACCCCCAAAAACAGCTTAAACAACTTTTCATGCAAGATCTCACTGAATCCTCACAACTCCATGAATCTGAAATTATGTATACCATTTTGTAATTGAAGGAACTAAGCATTAGATGCAGAAAAGATCCTGCAGGGGATACTCCTAAAAGGAACTTCTCAGGTTCCAGTGAATTCTCTTGTGTGGAAGATTCTGGGAAAACCAAATAATACTCTGAACCTGTGCTCTGTGACAAGCTTTCCTTCACCTGGAAAAACAGAGATTTCATGTATACAACTGAAGTATTGTGAGTGTTACATTATATGGCCACAAACACAAGTTTTAAAAAAGGTGTTAAAATAATTCCAATATTTTGAATCCAATATTTTCCTCACCGTGTCTTTGTAAAAGAGTCATACAAAGGATGATGTGTCCCCTCATGTCCTGTCAATAGAGAAAACTGTTTTGATTCTGGATGCAATTCCATTTTTTGACCTCTCCTAAGATGCTGAGGAATATACAATCTCACATGTTTGAATTTTGCTAAGAAACCAGAGCAGAATATCTCATCTTTATCTAATACTAATTTGGATAGAAAATAAATAGAACTTTAAAAAAAACTTTTTGATTGAATTCTGCTTCTTGGGTTAAGAAAATCAGAGCTTAGGGAAGGGAATACCTCCAATTTGGGTCAAATTCACCAAAGCATTCTACCAGAAACATCTCTAGGAAGCAACCATGAGTGAATTCAGACTTTTACCTGGCTTTTGAATAAAACCACATAGCTTATTTTCTCACTAGATGATGGTACTAAAACAATCAGGAAAGAAAAAATGTAATAATAATCGTTTTCCTTTTTATAACTGTAAAATTAATTGCACACACACAATTCACTGATAGTTGTACCAAAAATATAAGCTATTTATAAAACAAATACTAAGGAACTTTTTTAAAGTTCTCATAACCAAGCCAGTGAACTGGTAGGCCAATACTCCAGCAGCCATGATAAAAAGCCTAAGGTACAGTTCTGGCACTGTCTAATGTCTAGTAAGTAGCTCAGCACTTTGAACAATGGAAGAATGAAGAACCACATGGAGTATAAGCATATACTGGGAGGGGTAACTTCTTGAAAATTTCACGAAAGGATGGGAAGATGGAATTGGAGAAACCCGCAAAGGCCAGCTCTTAAAGGACTTTACCCCCAGGGTAGGGTAGTAACATGGGAAGGGAAGTAACATGAATGGTAATGTACTTTAGAAAAATTCAGCAATGGACACATAGCCATAGATGATTCCACTGGCTCAGATGCCTATGTTTCCTGCCTGAACTTGAACTAGACAACTGGAACAGCAGCTTCCTATGAAAATATAAGCAGGGCTTTGTTCATGTCTATTGTCCCATCTATCTAGCCTGTAAAAATAAAATATTTATCCATATGTAAGACTGCACGATAACAATAATGTCAAAATATAGATTCCTGGCCCCACATAGTGCCAAACCCTTTTTGAGAATGATGAAGTTGAGGTGGACTCATGCCAGCCTTAGAGGCAGTTGTCACCTGTGCCATTTTCCCCATTTAAGGGTGCTGACAGTGAGGTTCCTGATGTTGCCTGAGTGCAAGCAAGGGCCTACCTCCCAATTTATGACTTTTCCTCTGCCCAGATTCTAGGGAGCCATGGCAGTGGATGTAACTAAAGCGGGCTCTGGTGTCTATGAATGAGCTCAAGACAATTACTGACCCCAAAGACAAACTCTCGGAAGGGACTTTCCCCAGAATCCTCCCAGGGTAGATAACTCAAATCACTCCTTTGGAAAATGCAACGTTCAAACCCTGGAATACACAGTGTATCTGCACCATCCCACAAAGAAGAGTGGTGGGTAAGGAAGATTGTACAACCAATGCCTTCTGCCTTCCTCCATTATCGAGGTTTCCAGTAGGAAAACAGTCTCCTCTGAGGTTACTTCTCTGGCCCAGGGAGCCAACCAGACCTGGGCCTGTTGTAATTTTCACAGCTACTCTCTGCACTAGGGGCTTCATGCTGAAATGTGAGTCACAGGGGCCAATAACTGCCACATCACAAATTGTGGCATCATCAAATGTTTGACAAATAGGGATGCTTTAACAATATTTTCTATGAAAAATTATTCCATAAATATTGAACATGGTCAAGTAGGATCCCAGACAGCAACACAGGCTGTTTGTCCAGCATCTAGGTGAGACAGTCTGGATCCTCTTTGCCCATATACAGAGAAACATGCATGAGCACATAGAAATGAAGAAGCACATTAGTACGTCAGGGTGGTGTGCACCCCTCACCTTCTGTCAGACGTGGAGGAGGTATAACCCTGGGAACACTGACTCCCTGCATGCCTGGCTCACCCACGCTGATTCAGAGGCCTGGTGGTCAGCAGGAGGCCTTGGCAGGGTGGCAGAAATTTAAACAATCATCAGGATACCTTCCCAGAATTGGAATGTAGACAGCTATAGCTTAGGGGTAGAACTAGTGTTCCCAGCTTCCCTTGCTGATAGGCATGCAAGGAAGGTTAGGTTCTAGCCAGTGGGACTGGACTGGAAACATAAAGTACAACCATTTGTATTGTTTGCCTTCAATATTTGGCTGCCTAACAAGTGAATGGCTCCCTTTCATAGACTGTGTGGAAGAGGAGATTGAAGAACAACAAGAGAGAAGGAACCTGGGTTCCCTCTCATTGCACCCATGGAGCAAATGTGCCACCATCTGTCATTCCTCTGACAACCAAAAAAAAAAAAAGTCTACAGCATCATTGGAAAAAATCAGCACCCTGGGTTCTGTGGGGAGCAGTTCTGGCCTTGCCTTCACCTAGGAAGTTGCTAAGGGCTCCCAGATGCAGTCAGCTGAGATTCACAAACTGAATAATGCATGAAATAGCACTGTTAGCAATGTACTAAGGATTTAATTTAAGCAAATGTAAAGCCTGGCAAAATATCTCCTAGGAAGCTGCCTGCATGACAAAGCCCCAAAACAGATTGAAAACAAAATTTACTTCACACTGTAACTGAGAAAAAAGAAAAAAAAAACATTTTCCTAACTATGGAAACCTGGAAAAGTAAAACAATACTTAAATTTATCTTATGCAACTTTTTGTAAGGTCATTCCCAACATCACTTCAAAACCAAGAAAGTTGCTGTCCAACAGTATCCAGTTTTAAGAGATTGAAAAACAGGGAAATTAAAAAAAAAACTATTTTAAGTAATTTAAAATGCCATGCACTCTTCAGTTCATGCTAGACACCCTTTTGGGAACTGGAATATGGTTTTAATAAAGTCACTAGTCTGAAAGGGATGCTAGATTAAAAGCCACTTGGCCACTGTCTTGACTTGTCCATGTGTAGGTGACCTTGTCTTTCTCAGGTCACACATAGCCCTAGCAGAGTACTGTACAGTTCAAGGGCAATGGCCAGCTTGCAATCTGTGAGGGCACAGAAGTTCTGGCACCAGTGAGAGAGGAAACAGGACAGAGGACAGCCAGAGTAGGCAGAACTCACAAAATAGGGTGTGGAAGGAAAAGCCTACAGAACTGCCCAAGCTCCTTTCTGTCTTTGAAGGCCTGGATGTGGCCCCTGCATATACACCAGAGGCTACAGGGCTGGATGGTGACAGGTACAGCCAAGTGCGTGTTATGATGTCTGCAATGTCTGTGTGGAGGGAGACATTCACGGGAGTAAAGTCAAGTAGTCACCTCATGGGAGCGTGTGTGTGTGTGTGTGTGTGTGTGTGTGTGTGTGTGTGTGAAAAGTATCAGCACGGGGAAGATGGCAGAGTACAAGGAGACAGCTAATTGTGAAACATATAGCTGGTGTCATCCTCAGCACACAGGCCTCCTTAGGGGCCATATGGGAGCTGAGAGCTGAGAACACGGATGCATGACATTGACATAGGTGTGTAACCACAGAGTACACAGTGACCTGCAGCACAGCTTGTGAGGACCAAGGAGCTCCTAACAAATACAGTGGCCCCTGTCAGTGTGGAAGTTTTCAGCTCCATCCTTCTCAGGTAGGCTCAAGGTACAAGGCTGTGCCCCAAAGATCCCTGATAATAGTGTAGGGGTCTCGGCTTTCTGCTTCCCTCCACAGGGCCCCAGGTGGGAGGAAATCTTCATTTAGTGGAGCAGCAGTGACTTCATGGGTCAAGCACTCCTGACCCACAGTTGCAGAGTCCCTAAATATACTTCTGAGGCAGTTCAGAAGGGCATACTGAAGGTCTCAGGCAAGTCCCTGATAGGATAAGCAAAGGCCAGGAGAACTTGGTAATGTGACTGAGTGGCTGCTTCTGGTCATGCCAGCCTCTAGAGTGAGGGTCCGGCCTCATCAGTCAAGCTTCCTCAGTTATTTCTGACCTCTGTTTTTTAAAATCACCAGCACACCCTGCCCTATTCTTGCCAAACTCCTGGCATTCTGACTAGTAAGCCCAAAGAAACTGAAAAAGCACACCATATACAGTAAGTTCTCAATTTACCAACCTTCAAATCATCAACTTGCACAGATACAGACCTCACATTACAAACATTGGCAGATGCAAGCAAATTGAGGAAGTAGCACATGTGTCTACATCATTGGGGTTGTGCTGCTGTGTACAGTACAATGGTATACAGTAGTATAGTGCTCAATCGGAGCCCAGGATGTCTGGAAGCTAGAGGAAAAAACAGTGGTACTATGAAGGGGGCTGCTAAGAAGCACAAAGCAATATACATTGTATATGCACGTCAAATCTGTCTAAGACTCACTTTGTCCAAGTTACCAATGAATTCCAACTTAGGGAGTTCTCCCAGAGCAGAACTTGCTTATAAATCAGGGACTTACTGTATTCAGAATGTTGCTAAAGGAATATTTGATTTCTCCCCAGGAATTCCCATGGCCCCTTGTCTCTCCAAAGCTAAAAGAACAGATGATCCTCATTGCCAAGTAGCCCAACACACACACTCACACTCACACCTACAGACACACTCATGTGAACGTGGGGGCTAGTGAAAGGCACAGGACTTGGTTGAGCTACTTTAGTCTTGCATTCTTAGCCCAGATCAGAGTGAAAGGTTACATTTTCTTCAGGTTGGCACTACATTGTACCACTAAGTCATTTAACGACCTCCCTCCCCCATTCACACAAGCACAAGCCTTACCCACGCCTCCACATATACAGCCCCTCACCACCGTGGGCTTCTGTGGAGGTTTGCCAGGTCTTGTGCTCACTCTCCTCTGATCTTCGTAACCATCTAGCATTCTTAGGCCATTTGGCCACATGGGAAAACAGGCCCAAAGACTCAAAGAGTTGTCCAAGAGTTGGCAGCTTCATGCCCTCAGAGCAAATGGCACAATAAAGGAGAAACCAAAAAGTCAAAAAGTAACAAAACGTTTATTTTTAAAACATGACTAAGTCCTTAAAAAAAAATACCCTAGCATCATACTGCATACTGGGCTCTGTGAGCACACAGGAAGAGCTAGCATCCTTAAGACTGAAACCCAAGGTAGGGAGGGATGAGCAGGGGGGGCTTATCTCCTTGGCCAGGTCTGTCCTTTCCAGGATAGGTGAAGGATAGGTGATGCTCGTAGACCATATGTAGCCAGACGTCACCCTCTGCTGAGTTCATCATTGACATGCTCAGGGGCACACTCACTGCCCACAAGGTTGATCTCTCACAGCCTCCCAAAATGGTTTGCAGAGTCTTTGCCCACCCAGAAGAGCTGAGGGGTGCCCGTCACCTGGAGCAGATAAAAGTAACAGGCATCAAGCCACAGGCAGAGGCAGGCATGGTCACTGAGAGGGGCTGTCCCCAAGGCCAATGAGGTATGACCTGTGCCCAAGTGGGCTGCCACTGACATATGTGTTTAGAGGTTCTCAAAACAGCTGTTTTTGGGGCAGGAGCACCTGTATATCTTATGTCCTGTCCAAAATGGACATTCTCCTGTTTTACCTCAGATCTCCAACACTCTAGGAAAACACCCCTGCCACTAACGCAGCCTCAGGTAGGAAGGGGCTGAGTAATTGAAGAGCAGGAAGTCCATCCTGTAGAGGTCAAAGAGGCGCCGCTGGTAGAAAGGGCTGATGTCCTGGAAGAGGCGTGCAGCTTGGTCTCGTACAGCAGCCGCTTTGGGCCGTGGCGGCGCCGGAAAACTCAGGCCCGACTCACCCACCAAGTCCAGCACGAAGGCGGCGTCCTCCGCCAGTGTCTCAAACTTGCCCACAACGTCGTAGCGCAAGCGGCACGGATGGCAGAGCGTATGGGCGCGCTCCCAGTGCTCATTGAAGGGCTCCTCGCGCCGAGTGCGTGGATCCAGCAGGTAGCCCAGGAATTCTGCAAAGTGGACGTCGTGGCCCTGTGCCAGGGCGTCAGGGCGTGCGCCGGGGCGCAGGCGCCGCACTATGCGCGTGCCATAGCGCCGCTGGAAGGCCTCGCTATAGGGCCTCGCGAATTTGTTGCGGTAGGCAGACGCCAGGCGCTCAAAAGGCTCGCGCACAAACAGGAAGGTCAGGTAGGCGCGCAGACGCCTGTTGATCTCGGCGGGGCTGAAGTCGGCCAGCGAGGGCAGGCTGCCTGGCGCGTGCGCCTCGTGCGCGGGAATGGCGCGGGGGTCGCCACGGCCGCGGCCGCTCAGCGCTAGCAGCACGCGCTTCCAGTTGGTGCAGGCCACCTTGGGCACGTAGCAGTAAAGCAGGCCGTGCGCGTCGTCCACCAGCACGTGCCGCAAGTCCTCGGGCCGCAGCAGGTGTTGCCGACGCGTGAGGCGGCTGCAAGTGCGGCGGAGAAGGTCGCGCCGCTGTCGGTGCACCTCTGCCAGGGGTGAGCTCGGGTTCTGCAGGCCACAGGGAGGAGACACAGGTTTTCGTCAGAGGTGCTGGCCCTGCGCTTCGCCGGCCACTGGGGGGAGCCCCCGAGCTCTGCTTCTGTATTGGGTGATGCACTAAGGGACTGGTAGGAATTGGGCAGGGTGTCTGAATTTGAAACCAGAGCTGCCACCAGTCATAGTAGTTTGGGGCCCAAGGCCCTGTCCCATACTTCCGTTTCAAAGAAATGGAATCTAAGCTGAAGAGGTGCGGTGAAGGATATTATTAATCAAGTGTGCTAGATATATCACGGGGCACTGGGAGGAAAGCGAAAATGAATTGTGACAATGTCTGAATATACCCAGATAGAGTATGACATCAGTAGGCTCAATATAACTACTGGCACGAATTGCACACAGTTTACTAAAAGTAGGACGCTGTGTAAGATTGGTAACTCTATTTGTTTATAGAGAGGGAAACTGCATGACTGTAATTCAAGCATTCAGGGTGTCTAAGGAACGAGGATCACAAGATCAAGCTCCAGCAGGGCAGTTTAGCGAGCCACTGCCTCAAAATAACAATCAAAAAACAAATCGGATGTAACTCTGTGCCAAGCCTCTAGGGTCTATCCCTAGTACTAAAAAAAGTAGTTTTAACTTATTTAAATTGTATTAAAAAGACTTCGGGATAGAACAGAAAAGACAGTGACAAATACTGGTCAGGACATAAAGTGGAACTTGTATACATAGCTGGTGCTACCATAAAGAGGTACAGCTGCTAAGAAGAGTAATTTGGCAGTTCCCCCCAAAATTAAGCATATGACCTAGCAGTTCCGTTCCTAGATAAGCATCCTAAAGTAATAAAATCATGGCACACAAATACTTATAAGTGAACATTAATAACATTGTTCCTACTATCCAAAATGTGGAAACAACCCACATGTCCACCATCTGATCAAAGGGTGAATAGTGTCCTATAGTCCTGCAGTGGGTATTATCCATCCATTACAAAGGAATAGAGGTTTGATCTGTCCTTCAACATAGGTGAACCTCAGAAAGCAATATTCTAGGTGAAAAAAGCCAAACACAAAAGGTCAAATGCTAAATGATTTCTTTTACGGGAAATGGCCAGAATAGGTGAATCTATAGAAATAAAAAGTTAATAGTTTTAAGGACTGGGGGAATGAAGAAGGCAGTGTTTTCAAATAGGTAAAGGGTATCTTTTGGGATGATGCAAATTTTCTAAGATTAGATAATGGTGATGGGTGCACAACTTTGTAAAAATACAAAGAAACCACTGAACCGAACATTTGACAAGTGTGTATTTTATGGTGAGTTGTTTCTCAGTTAAGAACAAAGCCTTTGGGGTGTTTTCACTTCAGAAAAGGCCAGAGCAGTGGTTGAAGTGGTGGAGCCCCAGACCCTGTGGCTGCATAAGACCATCTAGCATCGGTAAGGTGTGGAATGTGTAGTGTATGCTCTCATACATGTGTGCACGCCTGCTTCTGATGCTTGTAAAAGTACCTGAAAGCATCCATGATACAGGAAAAGGGGAACCTAAAGTACAGAACTGGGCTTATCACTTATATTTTAAAGGAGCAGTAAAAAAAATAGAAAAGGTTTCAGCAAGGCTAGGTGGAGGGGTTCTTCCTTTAGAGAGATGATGGATACAGTCATAGAATCTACAAGGCTGTATTTTGGTTCAGAACAACCATAGATGGGAAAGAGTGGTGAGAATGTAGGGATTACTTGGCTAGTCTTATGTTAGTATCTGTTTATGCGCTTGAATTCTTCACAATGCAAGTTAAAGCAGAGAGACGCGGGATACATGTCTATGTGAGATTTTGGAGAAGGTAATGAACCCTCTAACAGTGCACCTGACACTACTGAGAGATCTAAAACATGTCTGGAAGGGCACACAGAGACATAGTCACCTTTAAGGAGAACCAAGACTGAGACAGAGAGACCTGCTTTGTATTGTGCTCTTGACTGCCCCATCACATTCATTACGTTACTTTGTCACAGTCTCACAATCTCACCGTGAATCACAAGTTTGGCCTTGGTTATGAAGGACATGAAGGATTTGGAAAATCCTGTTCCCCTACCCAGGAGTGGCCTCGCGGGCACCTGGCTCCACAAGGTACCAGGAGAAGGCTGTGTGTACTCCAGGGCCCTACAGCCACAATTTGCTTTCAGCCTTCAGACAACTCCTTGTGTTCTTGTGGCAGAAAGTGTCAGCCATCTACCTACCTCCCAGGCCTCCTGCTTCCTTGCTAGCTGACCTTGGGAGGAGCCAGATCCCAGTTGGCCCTGCAATCATGAGGAGATATAACCATACTCTACACAATGCTGTGTTGCTGAGATGTGCAGGAGGTTTAGGTGCATTTGATGCATTTTAAACTTACAAAATTTTCCACTTATGATATTTCTCACAACATAACTGCTTCCTAAATCAAGGAGCATCTGCCCAGTGTGCGTGTGTGTGTGTGTGTGTGTGTGTGTGTTGAAGGATGATGTAATCCCAGCAGGACTTAGTGCACAAACCAATGTGCTACTGGGTCCATCTGCTTGTGACTAACATAATAGAAAGATGGGGACTCTGTGCATATTTCCTTCTTGTAGCATATACTAAAATAGAGATTAGCTTAATTACTACAGTTGTCATCTGTGGACTCCTGGGACAGGCACAGGTCTGTTTTACTTTTTTTCTAGTGCTAGGGTTTAAATCCAAGCTCTTTGCATGATGCTACATCCTTAGCCATTTTCACTTTTTAGTTTTCTAGACAGGGTCTTGATAAGTCACTAAGATGCAGATGCTAGGCCTAGATGCTTATATCCTACCTCAGTCTCCCAGAGTGCGAGGATTACAGGTGCGCACTACCACACTTGGCTGTTTTACTCTGTTTTATGGCCTAAAACATGTAGAATAGTACTGCCATATGGGGTGGCCTCAGGTGGGAGGAATGACATGAGTAGACTCCAGGCTCCCCAGTTTACCCCCAGGATGTGTCTTTGTTACTCCCTGGTGTGGTGATGCTGATAGTGAAACTCCCCCATGCTCCACTGTGGAATTCAGCCATGTGACAGCAGATACAGCTCTGGATTCACTAGCTTGGGGTGACAGAGAGGCATCCCTTGAGTGGGTCTATCCACCTACCTGGTCCAGGTCGTAGAGCATCTGCAAAGGACTCCTCCTCTCCCCACCAAACCAGATGGAGCCGAGGGCCCTGTTTTCAAAAGCTGTGGAACACAAGGATAGAAGTGTCACCACTGTATCAGGTGAGCTAGCTTTGAACCAATAGAGTTTAGCCTTTCCACTTGATGTACATCTGACCCAGTTCTGGAATTCAGTTTTCCTCTGTGTGCCCTCTTCCATCCCCTCATATCATGCCCACCTCTGCCACCTCCATGGGACTCACTAGTCTGGCTGGCTTGCCAGTACTCCAGGTCCTGGGTGTGGGCAGCCAGGAAGGGCTGAGGAATGGTGAAGCAGGTGCAGGTAGGCTGTAGTTTTCTAAATAATAGATTACTGGGTTCTGTGACACCACTGTGGATTCCTGGAAAGCCTGTACCTCCCCTGCCAGGGTATGTGCATCCTTGTGCCAAAGGAAGGTTTAGCCACCAGGACTGAATCCTCTGTGCGCATGGAAATTACCTGTCTCACTGCTGCATACCTCAGTTTCCCTAAAACTATAGAAAAATCAGTCTACGGATAAGTTGTCCTCTGATAACTTGTCTTATAGAAAGTCATTTTAACTTTATTAATTTAATAGTAGTAGTAGATAGTCTCTGACTTACAATGATGTGACTTGCTATTTTTCTACTTTACAATGGTATGAAAACTATTCAGTAGAAACCATACTTTGAATTTCGAATTTGGATCTGTTCCTGGCTGGAAGTTTCCAGTATGCTCCTCTTGAGTGAAATGCTGAGCCACAGCCATGTGATCCTAAGGGGAAGCAGTGAGAGCTCTGCAGTGTATGCCTGTGAGCTGTGACATTTGGTAAGGTAGGTATGTTAAATGCATTTCCTAGTTAGAATATTTTTAATTTACCATAAGTTTATTAGGATGCAACACCATCATAAGTTGAGGAATATGTGTAGTCTCAGTAGTATTTTTAGTATATATAGATTATAAGCCTCTTGATCATCTTTTTCCTGAAAATTACTATATTTATTAATGAACTAAGGAAATCCAATGCAGTCTTTGAAAAGATCACCAAAATTGGCAAACTTTTAGTTAGACTGACCAAAAAGAAAAGGCTAAAATCACTAAAAATTGAAGTGAAAGAGTGATATTCCTACTGACTTCAAAGAAACAAGAATTAAAAGAGAATACTATGAACAAATTGTAACCCAACAAATTAGCCTCCATGAAACGAACAAATTCCTAGAAAGACACAAATTCCCAAGGTTGGCTGAAGTCCTACACAAAGTAAAAACATTGAGTTAGTGATAAAAAATTCTTACAAAGAATATCACCTGATGAGATGGCTTCATTGATGAATTATACGCCAAATGTTTAAATGATTAACACGGATCCTTCATCAACTCTTTGAAGAAGAGAACACATTCCAACTCATGAGGTCAGTATTACTCTGATACCAAAACCAGGCAAAAACATCACAGAAAGAGAAATAATATTAAAAATAATATCCTAAATAAGACATAGATTCCTCAGTGAAATATTAGCAAACCAAATCCAACTTCATATAAAAAGAATTATATGGTATAACGTGATCAAGTAAGATTTAACCCAGAACACCAGATTGGCTGATCATATAAAAAAATCAATCAGTTTAATATATCACAGTATCACTTGAGCCAAGAATTTGAGACTAGCAGGAGCAACATAAACCGACTTCATGTACCCCACTCCTTTAGAAAAACAATTCTAGCTGTTCTTTCCTGCAGAAATTGACTTTTGTCTTTCTGTGATGCTGGGAAAATGCATACTAGTAAAGTGCTGTATCACTAAGATATATCTGTAGCTCAGAATTTGACAATTAATTCTTAAATTCATGAGAAAATTGAAGGAATTCAGAATATCCAAAACAATCTTGAAAGAACAATTAGAAGATTCATAGTTGCTGATTTAAAAACTTACTATAAAGCCACAATAATCAGGATTATATGGTCAATGGATAATTGTGATGTAGGTCAGTGAAACAGAACTGAGAGTTCAGATACCCTTATCTTTATGACCAATAGATTTTTAATGCTAAAACAGTTCAGTGGAGAGAACAGTCATTGCTGGATATTTGCATGCAAGAGAATGAAGTTTGATACTACCTCACATCTTCTACAAAAACTAACTCAAAGTAGATCATAGGTCTAAAAGTTACAAGCTAAAATTGTAAAATTCTTCGATGAAAACATAGACATAAGCCAAGTGTGATGGTACATGCCTATAATTCCAGCACTCAGGAAGCTGAAGCAGGAGGATCACTGTGAGTTTGAGGGCAGCCTGGGCTACATAGTGAATTAGAGGCCAGTTTGAAGTACATAGTGAGACCCTATCTCCAAAAGTGAGAAAAGTACTTAAGAAATGAAAACAAGACATAAAGCTCCATGACCTTAGCTTAGGTGATAATTTCTTAGATATCAAAAATATAAACAGCAAAATAAAAATGTAGATAAATTGAACTACAACAGTAAGATCTTTTACACGTTAAAGCACACCATCAAGAAGCTTAAAAAAAACAGAAAAGAGTAAAAAATAGCAAATCATGTGTTTGATAAAGCACTAGAATCCAGAATATAAAGAGAACTGTTACAACCAAATCATAAAAACACAAGCCAAATTTTAAAATTGGGCAAAGAATCTTGATAGACATTTTCCCAAATATTCACAAGTGGCCAATAAGCACATAAAAAGATATACAACATCACTAGCCATTAGGGAAATGAAAATCAAACTTCTAGGATCTTATAATAAAAAATAACAGTAACAAAGATGTAGAGAAATGAATCCTTATGCATTCATCACTAATGGGAATGTGAAATCCTGTAGTCATCATGGATAACTGTGGCAGTTCCTTTAAGAAAGTACCACGGAATTACTGTGTGACCCAGAACTCTCACTCTTGAAGTAGATAATTTCAATAATTAAAAACCTGTTCACACAAAAACTTGTCCACAAATGTTCCTATCAATGTTATTCGCAATAGTAAAAAATTGAAACAATGAAAATTTATCAATAAATGAATCATATAAATGTGGTGGACTGGGCAGCACTGGCCCAGCATATACTATGTGGTACAGCACTGGCCTAGCATATGCTATGTCTTGAGTTATATTCCTAGTGCCAAAAAAAAGTGTGATGTGTCCATAAATGGACTGTTTGTTATTTGGTTATAAAAGGAATGGAGTACTATTCACATTCCAACACGCATGAACCTTGAAAACATTGTGTAAGTGAAAGGAGCAAGAAACAAAGGGTAACTATTATATGATTCCATTTATACAAAAGGTTCAGACTAGGCAAATCCAAAGAGACAGAAAGATCAGTGCTTACAGAAGCTGGTGGGGAAGGGGTAATGGAGGGTGACTGCCAATGGCTAATGTCTGCAATTACATAGTTACACAAATTCTGAATATGCTTTGTAAAAACACCCTGAGTTATACACTATAAAAAGTGAATTTTATGCAATATGAGCTATATATTAATAAAATACAATAAAGATATATCCAAGACTTTGATACCAATCTAATTTATAAATTGAATATATTCAATGCTATTTTAATCTATTCTTGATTCAGAAGAGCATTGAATAAGAAGATGCATAAAAAAAGATGCTCAATAATTCAGGTACACATGTAGAGAGAAAAATGCTGTTCATTGAAAATGTTCAAGAATTCCTCAAGGAGGCCAGGGATATAGCTCAGTGGCAAAGTGCCTTCCTGGCAAATACAAGGTTGTGAGTTCAATGCATGGTTCCAAAAAAAATCCTTCTTGGTAAAAATAAAAGTAGGAAATGGGATATACTGACATGCTTGGAAAAGTGGCCTAGATTGATGGTTCTCAAATTTTAGCCTTGAAACAGTTTCCCGGGCCCCATGCCAAGTTTTCTGGCCCAGCGGGTCTGGAGTAGGGCCTGAGAATATTCAACAGTGCTGGGCAGCGTAGTGTCACAGCACTGGTGCAGTGCCTAGCATGTAGCACAGAGTATGTGTTCAATAAAGAAGTGGGCAGAAAGAGTGAATGCCAAAGCTGCCCTTGCCCTGGCCTCCAGAACCCTGCTGGGTACACCTAAAACCCCTTGTGCAAGGGGCCCTGCACACCTCAGGCCCCCTCTGTACCCCAGACTATGTCATGTGTCCCTGGAACAAGGGTCCAGCTCACCTGTGACTACGTCATGAGACTCTGGGAAGCTCAGGACCTGCGTATATCTTGGAGGTCACTAATGGTGAATTTCTGCCTCCAGGCTCAACCTGGGAATCTATATGGGACACATGACTGCCCTCCTAGTGTCAGGACAGGTCCCAGGAACACCACTATCATCAGAAAATGAGCAGAAAGGGAAGAGCAAAAATTTAGCTGGGCCCTCAAAGTCGGGGAGGCCTGGGTCTTGGGACTGCTGTATCTAGCCACTGCCACAGGCCTCAGTATAGTAGCAATCTCTGCAAGCTGAGCTACCGCGTCCCCATGCTAGGGTGACACCTCTGGTCACCAGGAGAGAGAATAGGTCCCTCTTGCGATTTTGCAGATAATCAGTGTTTCTGTGGTTGGAGGTCACCAGTAAAGGGGTCTCCTGAGGGCCACAGTTGGGGCTGAGCTAGAGCTGGTGTCACCAGCCCAGCTCTGTGATCAAGGGGTGGGAGAAGCAGCCTGACCACCCCAGGGCCCCGCAGCTCAGAGATGCTTAACTTTCCAAAAATACCACCTTACCCATGGCCTCTCATTTCCTGGCCAGACCACAGTCTACAGAAAAGTGAGTACCACAACAGACTTCAGGGGCCAGTGGGTGGAGGGTAAGTAGAAATAGGCACCAGAGAGAGGCCCAGAATAGCTGTGGCCAGTGATTACAGGGGTGAGCTACCTCCACCCAGACCACAGGGCTCAGGCCCTGTTAGGATGTACAGGCTGGCCATGGAGGGGGATGGTTGGGTATGGGAGGTCAGAAGATCGGGCCATGAAGATCCCTGGGTTCAGCTCACTGGAGACAGCTCGGGGTTGGTCAAAACAGCTATACTAGGGCCCCCATCAACACCATTCCCAGTGCCCCAACCCCACCTAGTCTGTATCATTAGTCCCCTGCTCCTCTGCTGGGCTGCAGGTCCCAGGCCCCTTGGCATGGGCATGAAGGCACAGATAAGCAGGCCAAAGAGAGAGATGGAAGGCCCTGTCTTTGTAGTCTGCAAGGGGCTGCGGCTGGAGCTATGACTTCAGTCACCCACAGCAGCCCCAGGGAAACCACATGGGGTTTCTGCTTTGAAAAAAGAAACACAGCCAATGAGAGGTTAGAAAGAGGAGGGAGAGAGGGAATGATGGGAGAAATGTGAGTGCCAAGACAGGGACAGGGAGACAGCCATGCAGAAGGACAGGGACCTTGGCTAGGAGACAGAAACATACAGAATCCGAGAGGGCCAAGATGAAACAGTGGCACTTCTGCAAGAACTCAGAGCAGACAGTTGGTTTTGAAGTGGCAGGTAGCAGTGCGGGGTGAGCTGTTCTGGAGACTGTCAAAGCAGGCAGGCCTCCGCCCAGGGTTCTAGGGTGTGGACCACCCAATACCTTGTGGCACACAGCCCAGGTTACATGTTGCCACTGGAGGTGGGCAGAGGCTTCCAGATAAACATAGCCATCAGCAGAGGGAGGCGGGGCTTTGCCCAGGACGCAATGGCAGGGCCCTCAGAACTCTGCGGTGGGCAATCCCTGCACTGTGCTCAGGACTTGGTGTATGTGGACATGCTTCCTCCTATCAAGTGGAAACTATTACTGGCCCCATTCTTCAGCTGAGGAAACAAATTTGGCCCTGGTCTCAGGTATAATTTGATCCCAGACCACAGGCACCGATGTCAGCTGTCCTGCCTGTTGGGGATCAGCTCACCCTGCACATAAACCTATCCATCCTCTTGGTGCTTATGGTCTGGTGTTCTCTCTTATACTGACTAATGAGAAAATGCCTGCTTGGGAGGCAAAGCAAGCACCTCAAGGTCACACGGACCTTTCCAGGACACAGACAGGACATCTGCAAATGTTACACGGTGAGGCCTTCTTTGCCAAATAATATAACACCCAGATAAGCCTGAAAGAAGAAAGTCACTTTTGACCCCCGCCCACTCCCTGCCAAGGAAGGGGAGTATGGATAAGGGACATATGTCATTGATTTAGGGGAAAATACTATTTGGAAACTCCCCGGGCCTGTGTGCAGAGATTACAACACTGCGTTTCTGGTTAATAAGTTCTAGTTGGTCACAGTGTTGCAAGACATAGGAGCAGGAATAGCTGGGCTTAGACAGCACTGATGCCCTGGGGACCCTGGCCAGCAGCCACCCGCATCTACCCTGACCCACTCCTTCCCGTAAGGGGCTGTCAGGAGTGATCTGCCTGCCTGAGGCAGGGACATTCCTTCCCACAAACCATCTGGAAAGGAATCCTTATCTGACCAGATCATCCTTAGGTAGCATTCCATCTGGTCTAGCTCTAGAACTATCAGTACCCCTACTTTCACCCCATCACAGTGAGCCTAGCCCAGGCCCCCATCAGCTGTCCCAGAATAGCCATTAGAACCTCCTTACAAGTCTGTTTCTATTTTCCTACCTTCTTGATCTCAAAACCCACAAGGCTTTCCACTAGCATGGCTCACATTAGATTCCTTCATGGGGCCCTCCAACACATGCCCACCTTTCCCTACAAGCTCACTGAGCTCTAGCCACATTAGCCTTCTCTTCTGCCTCAGGGCCTTTGCACTGTCTGATCCCTCTGCCTGGAACATTTTTCTAGGAATTTTGAATTAGGTAGATGTTTCTCATTGATCAGACATCAACTCAAATATTGCCAAGAAGGCCTCTCCAGCCAGTTTTAAAAGGCACTACACTCCATGTCTTACTGTGACTGCTCTCCTTTTAATGTATTAATCAGTGCTGACGTCATCTGAATTTTATGTGGCCTGACAACTCTAGAAGTTCAGTTCTTTAAGGAAGGGGACTATTTTGTCTTCCTGTAATCCCTGCACCTCAGCCAGTGCTAATGACCTTCTTTCAAGACTGCTGGAGGGGACCCTCATAGCAAGAGCATCCCAACTCCCACCTTGTCATCCAGATCCATTCATGACTGGGCCCCAACTTAAGTACCTCCCTGGCTCCCACACTGCCACTCAAGGAACCCTGAGATGTACCCAGAATGCATCACCCACAGACCATCTTACTCCTCCACGCCTCTGTCTGCGCTGCTCTCTCTGCCTGTCATTTCCTTTGCTCATTTCTCAACCCAGGGTCCCTGCCATATGGTCTGGGAAGGATGAGCACTTCAGATTTACTTGATGATTTAAATTCTAGCCCTGCACTTCCTGGCTTAAGTCTTCTTTTTTTCTTGATTTCAGTTATCTCCTTTGGGAAATGGGATTTCTGGTTCCTACTCTTTTGAGCCGCCGTCCTGCCAGCTGGCCTCTTAGAACACTCTCTGAAGGAGCCTCCACCCTTCCAGCAGCACCTGAGAAGGGCGGCAGCAGGGTGGGCCGCTATGGATCTGGCAGCTAATCCCCCTCTTTTTACTAACCCACCCGGCTGCCCTGCAGAAGGAAACCTCCCTGAGGCTCCTGGCTCCCTCCTCTCACCACCTGAGGAAGAGTGTGGGAGAAGGTCTGTGTTAACCCATGTTACTCCTGAGCAGGCAATGCTGGGCTCTCACAGCAGTGATGAGGCCTGGAGGAAGAGGGCAGCAAACAGCCTCGGAAGGAGGCAACTTGGGTCCTCTGCTGCAAACAGGCCATTTTCCCCATGCTCCACCCTGTTCCACACTCTCCTTCCTCTGAGCCCAATTTTAGGGCCATCTGGAAATCACTTGAGGCTCAGCCTAGTTCTGAGAGGAGCCCTTGGAACATTTTCATGGTTGTGGGTCTGGAGAGAAAGGCCAGGCAGGCATGGTTGGGGTTTAGCTTAGCAAACCAACTGAGCAGGGATTTGAGGTGTCCCCATCAGGGCTCTTGATGGGTGTGTCTTGGGGATAAAGGATACAGAGTGTCATTGAAATATTAAAAACATAAGCTCTGTGAGGACAGGGATATTTGTGAGTTTTGTTCATTGCCATTTCTCAGCGCCTAGAGCAGTGGTGGCAAACCTATGGTACACACATAACAGCAGGCTCTTTGTGATTATTGAAAGCTCTAAAAGGTTCACCACCACTGGCCTACAGACACACTTGGCAGTGGTACACCCATTGCCAAGCACAGTCACCATGATGCCCTGCCCTGAGGGAGCAGAAGGGCAGGTAGAGACCCTGGGGGTGACAGTGGAGCTGCCACAGGGGCCCCCAAAAGTAAAAGTAGGGTGTGAGAACAGCAGGGTTTAGGCAGTGCTCCTCCTCCCCAAGACCCTGAACTCTAGGTCAGATCCTGGGGGAACACTCCCCCAAAATGAAAGTCCTCTGAGATCCATAGGGCTGCATGAACCAGGCCTGAACTGAAAGCCTTCAGTGATCCCTTGCCCAATGAACAGTGACAACTCCTGTGAAAACGAAAGGAACAGGCACAGGACACCTACCTGAGATAAGAAGTCTAAATTCCTTCTGGGCCCTGGAGCCCCTGTGCCCAGGAGGCCTCTGGCCCTCACTGGCTACAAACCAGATCCCACCACAATCTTCTAATCTGCACATGGCCGCAAGGAAACCAAGCCCCATTGAGGGTATGGGCAGTAGGGTCCTCTTGCAGCAGGACAGGCCTTTCCCTGAAGCCATCTCCCCTCTCAGTGAGCCACCCACATGCAGGCCAGCTATTAGCTCCTGCTGTCTCCCCTGAGGTCAAGAGCTTCAGCTCAGGGTCAGGGAGGGAGAAGAGGAGGGGGGTGATTGGACCAGTTTGATTAACTTTTGCTGCCCCAGGTTGCCTGCCAAGCTTGGAAGACTGGAAACAGGCCATGGGTCTGAGAGAAACTAACAGAAACAGAGGTGAGAAGGGATGCCTCCTTTAGAAATGGGTTGATAAGAGGGTTGGAGATGACCCAAGTGTTTTGCTGGGAGCAGGCACTCAGCCCCATAGAGTCATGACTGGCTACCTCAATGTCCCCCACTCAGGTGTGGAGTGGATCCAGCCCAGCCCTTCCAGGGTGGAATAGTGCGCTCCAGCGTGCAGAGAAGGCACAGCCAGACAATGGTAACAGAACATCAAGCTGCCCATCTCAAAGTGCCTGTCCTGCTCACATAGCTCACGTGGAGAGCCTTCCCAGGGCTAGAGCCTTCCCAGGGCTAATGCCCTCCACCACCCACAATTGGAATGGTCACCTCTCCCAGAGGATTGGAGGGGGCCCAAGATCCTTGCTGGGACGGGCGCATTTCCAGCTTTTTCTGGGCCCCACCAGCCTCTCTACTACCATTCCAGCTCCCCAGCCAGGGAGGAGAAGGAAAGTGCCCCTCAAGCCCCTCCAGAGGTCAGGCTGCAGGTGGTCAGGGGTGGGGAGGTGGAACCACTCACCCAGGCGCAGAGCGCGGGGCGCGGTGCACAGGAGCAGGAACGCAGTGCCTAGACACGCGGCCACCAACCCGCGCCGCCGCCAGCAGCACCGCCTCCCCATGCTGTGCTCCCAGATGCCTCTTTCCTAGGAAGGGGGTATAGTCCTCTGTGTTGGGCAAGGGCCAGTGGTTCAGAGCCCTAGGACCCGCCCAGGACTGGCCATTCCCTGGCTGGCAGGATCCGCCCCGGCGGCGCGAACCAAGGTTACAGAGCGGGTGGGGGGAGCAAGGGCTGTCTAGGTCGTGGGAGTCCGACCCGGAGTCCCGACGGCCGCCAGAGACGGGAGAAGGGAGAAGCGTGCCAGCTCACCACGCACTTAGCTGGCACAGCGTGCTCCCGCCACCACCTGACAGAAGGGGACCACAGACCCCGGCACGGTGGGCGGAGACTGGGGGAGGGAGCCCCGTCGCAGGTGAGGCTTGGCCTGTAGTTTGCCCTGAGATGCCAACATCTACCCAACGAGAAGCTTTGCCTTAGGTGCAAAAGGGAGGAGCAAACCTCTTCCAGGCAGTGATCCCTGCCTTTCTGCTGCCTTAATTACCAAGAATCCAAGGAAACAGGCGCCCTATCCATGACTCCTCCAAGCCCCCATCTCCAGTATCAGAAACAAGGAAATCACAAGAGTGTCCTTTCTGGCCCCTAAAGCCACTCTGTAGGCTGGCGTGCCTAGGAGGTCTCCAGGTGCTGCCAGGATCCAACTTATTATAGGTCCTGTCCACACTTGAAAGAAAAGATGGGGTTTGAGGCCTCTCCCTAATCACCCAGAACTGTTCTGGGCACCGAGTCCTTAGAATTTACCTGAGGTCTCTTGGGGGTATGACAGCAGACCATGAGAGTGAAGTCCAGTCTTTAGAAGATAAAGGAAGGGCCAGAGGTGTAGCTCAGTAATAGAGCTCTTGCTTAATTTGTGTGAAGCCCTATGCTCCATTCTTAGAAGTGAAAAATAAAAACAAAAAGGATAAATGCCTCCAGCTACCCCTGTGGGGTGAGCAGGCCACCGCTGACCCCATGGTCTTGCTGCCCAGAGGTCAGGTTATTAAGGAACTAAGGGTACAGCCGTTACTGCGAGCACTGCAGCAATGCCCATGACTGGAGTAGGATACTGTTTTCCCGCACAGTTTTTAAACTGTTCTTGAAAAACCCAATGACTTGAAAAGCTTCTGTTACCACTTACCCGCTGTGTGAGGTCAGGAAAGTCACCTAAAGTCTTTGTGCCCCAGTGCCTTGTACAATGTTATGGAGATTAAACGGGTCACAGGTGAAGTTTGCAACAGAGAGTATAGTGGAAGTACTTGATGGTAGTAATGAATTAATTTTAGGGGTACTGTCCAGCAAGTGACTCTGGTTCCTGTTACAGCAATGACACAAAAACTCTTTCCTTTTACACTCATTTAAGTTTTAAAGGGTATTTGTAAGGAAAAATATTAAGCAAATAATAATTATTCTGGTTTTAAGGTATATTAGTTCTAAATTATGCTGATGATTCTCAAATGGCAGAGGACTGGGAAGCCCAGCTCACAAGTAAAACCATAAAGTCCTTATGTGGAGCATGGAGTATGTCTGTAATCCCAGTCTTCTGGGAGGCTGAGGCAGGAGGAACACACATTTAAGCTCAGCTTGACCCATCTAGCAATTTAGCAAGCCTCTTCCTCAAAATAAAATATTTCTAAAAGACTATTTGTAAAGGTTCTTTGCCATGACTCTCCAGGCTGGGAGAGCCTCTACCCCAGCCTGGCCCAGGACCCAGAGAGTATGGGTTACCTGCATCCCTTGTCCACCCCAGTTTTGCCTAAATCTGCCTTCCTGAGTTTCCCCAAGACCTTTATTTCCTTAGCCTTAGAAGCTGCCACCCGGTGGTCAACATTGAAAACAGCATGTCAGCCCATCACTGCCTGATATCCCTGGAGGCCCTCTAGGCCAGTGCAAGGGTGTAGATGCCTGAATATAGTTGTAGGACCTCCGTAGTTCCCTGATAAATTTCTATGTATTGCTGCCCTTCCACAGGGACGGACATTCACTCCTTCATTTAGATACCTACATTCCCTCTATGAGGAGGTTCCAAAGAAAATAGTCTCTGTTCTTTGGAATTTGAATTATAGTATACGTGCTGCCAAAGTGAATGCCGGTGTTTGAAGTATAGGTGGGGGTCATAAAAATAGAGCTGAGTAGCTATGATTGGTGCTATAAAGAAAATAAAGCATGGTAAAGGTATCTGACATGGTGAGAGCGGGGGAGACAGGCTTCTGGGTAGAGGTGACAAGTGACCAGAGATGGGAGTTCAGAAAAGAGTAGTTATCTGCGGAAGGAGTTTTTCAAACAGGTATCTTCTGAGGAATATCAAAATTTCAATTTAATTTAATTTTTAATTATAAATGGTTCATTTAAAAATCAGGACATTTCACCAAAACTATTGGAACTCCTGGTTTTTCTTGAGCCATCAGGTGATGAGGTCTCCTGCAGAAGCAGGACACTAAGAGTTTAGTGAAGATCTGCCCAATAAGGGGCTCGGGAAGTGAGCTGGAAGGGAAAGTAGCTTGTCAAGACATGATACCACCCTGGTGGGCAGGCCTGCTGGAACTTGGGAGACCAGGCGTACTCCCCATAGTCATTACTGCCTCCTCCAGCTCCATGGCTGAAGGCCATGCTTGGGAGGGTGGAGAGAGGCTGCTGATTTCCAAGTCCTCTCCTTCTGCCCTCTGTGTGGGAAGAGGAGGCTCTGGGACACCAGGAGCCCATGAACAGACACTGGTACTGATCACTGGGACACATGCTGTGTATAATGCTCAGGCATGAAGGATATAACAAAGACTCCTATCTGTTCCCAGGGCCTGCATGAGTGCGTGGCACAAGGAGGTGCTCATTCAACTGCTGCAAAGATGGAGCAACTGGAGGAATGGCAGAAGTCAGGCCTGAGCAGCTTCTGCTAGCCTACCCTGCAAGGCAGCCTCCCTGAGGGATGCCCTAGACCCCAGTGTGTGTGTGTGTGTGTGTGTGTGTGTGTGTGTGTGTGTGTGTGTAAGAGAGACAGACAGAGAGATTTTCCTTCTCATTCACACACAACACATTGTGTACTGCTCATCAGATTATATGTGGAGTTTTCAGTTTATCAACAATCAAATTTTCAGCAGGGTGTCCTTGAACTCAACTTAATTCTGACTTCTGACTGCCTGGAGGTTGCATTAGATCCCATCATTAAAGGCTTATTCCCACACGAGGGCCTTCTACATCAGATGCCAGTTAGAAGCCCCTACTGGCTATAAATCAGGGTTCCTGTGAACCCCTCCTCAAGTTTGATCAAGACTCAGGGAAACACTTGGCTTGTGGTTACAGATTTATTATAAGGACATTGCTAAGGATACAGATGAACAGCCACATGCAAGAGGTGCACAGATGTGCTTTGGAAAAGGGGCAAGGAGTCCACTTGAGATGTGCCATTCTCCAGGATCCTCCAGGTGTTCAGCCAGCCAGAAGCTCCCAGAACCTGTCCTTGGGTTTTTGTGGAAACTGCACTCATTGGCGCGACTGATTATATCCTTGGCCATTAATGATGAACTCAGCCCTCAGCCTTTTTCTTTTCTGGAGGTTAGAGTTGGTAAGTAGAAGTTCCTTGACAACCAGGTGCCTTTAGGAGCCCACCAGGAGTCACCACTGATAAGATTTTGGCATGACAGAACAAGAAAGGAGAAAAGAGACCTTTATTGCGGGCACAGGAGGGCTGCAGAAGAGACACAAGCACCCTTGGGTGAGAACACAGAAGCAGAAGTACTTTTAGCAGGTCTGACTGGGGGAGGAGTTTGAGAGGTGGGCACAATGACATATCAACAGCTGATTTGAAGGAGCATCTGCCTGCACAAAGCAGGAAGCAGGAAAATTTACTGGGGGCTGAGGGTGGTGGACTTTGTGGAGTCTTGGGATTGGAGTCTCAGCACATGGGCAAAAAGGAAGCAAGAAGATTTTTTCCATAACTACAATAACACAGAAGCTACTCTTGGAGAGACACCAAGTTGGGCAGATGTCATGTTAGACGTGGCTAAGCCCCAGGCTGGCAGAATCTATCAGTCACACTAGGCAAAAGATATTCCAACACCCAGGAAATTCCAAGGGATTTACCAACTCAGTGTCAAGAACTCTAGGGCAAAGAACAAATGTCAGAACAAAAGATTCTCCTGGTATTACTTTCTACAAGGGTTTTAGGAACTGACAGAATATATATCACAGCAGCCCCTCACTGTATCCTCAGGGCACAGAAGTAGCCCAAAGTGTAGCTGGAGCCAGACTTCTGAGTTCCAAGAGAGCTTGATCCAAGCTTCACACCATCATCTCTCTTGACCTCAGTTTCATCATTCATGAAATGGTTCAGTGCCCTCTCAGGATAGGTGTCAGGGAGAAATAAACTGCCTTGTCATGTGATGTGCTCAGGGAAGCCAAGCCATGGAGATGGAAGCTGTCACTTACTTGCTCAGACCCTTCCCCTCTACTGAGCATTTGGTAACTGCACTTGTCTAGATTGGAGGAGGGGCCAGGGGTCACAGGGCTGATCAGGAATACAGCTGGATTCACACCCAGGTGTTGCTTTCCAGGAGTGCTATGATTCAACTGTGGTCATTTCCTAGCTGTATGAGACCTGGGCCTCAGTTTCCCTGTGTGTAACATAGCGCTATTGGAGAATAGTTTCTTGTAGAATTGTCCATGGAGTAGGGGATGAGATCTATCCCAGAGGTGGTACATCACAGAGCTCTTTGTGACTGGAGTCAGGGCACCCTAAAGCTCCATAGGAACCGAACAGTATACACAAGTTTGTGCAGGGAGTCCTAACATAGCTGCCACCCAGGTACCCTCCCTCTCGGGGAGTAAGGAAGAGATGTACATGGTTTCTGTGCAGAGTCTGTGCCAAGTTCCATGTCACGTGGTTCTTGTTTTGAGGACATAAGTTCCAATATTGCCACCTTGGTGTAACCCCATGAAACTGCCAGAGCACACTACAATAGTAGAGCCCCTCCAGCTCCTCAGATTGTTCCCTAAACATGAGCCCCTCCAGGCCACCCCATTTGAAGCATGAATGGACCCTCATATAGCCCAAGTCTCCCCACCAGAAAGCCTGCCCCTCCCCCCAAATCAACACTCGTATCAGCCAGTGACCCAAAGACCTGCCCCTGTGACCCACACGTGGCTCCTTTCACAGGCGCTGGGTCCAATGAGGGGCTGGAGGAGGTGGCTCTGGGGCTGGAGGTCCCCATCCTGCTGACTCCTGTTTGTTCAGTGCCTTTCCAGCCTCCCCACAGTGCTGGTCTCCACCTCAAGCTCAGCAGATATGTCCAGCCTTCAGATGCTGTGCTCTGGCCTGCCCTTGTGGCCCCTCCCACAGAACCAGGGACGCTGGGCTGGAGTGCCACATGCCCCTGTCAGGACCCCCAACCTCAGTCCTGCAGAAGAGCAGGTAAGAAATCCAACTCATGCCTCCCAGAACCTGGTGTCTTCTAGGTGCCCTCCAGATAATCCAGGTAGGCACCCCTACTTTTTGCCTTCAACTACCCACACTGGCCTCCAAGAGCTCTGGGGAAAGGAGAGGAGTGTGCCTGGTACTTCTTAGGTGTGGGCACCCTGAGGTTTGGAATTACAGTCCCCACTTTCAGGTGAGGGGACCCTGAGGCTCAAGGTCAGCCAGACAGTAAGCAATGGTGATGTGGCTACCTCTTTTGGGAGGAGGAACTGGGAGGGTGTGAAGTGGCCCAATCCTGGCAGGAAGTATGAAATGTGTACCTTGCCCAGGTCACACACTGCCTGATGTGACTTTTGTGTTCTGCTGCCAATAGGTCAGCTCCTTGTTTCCATTTGTGGACGTCCCTTCTCCATCTCTGAGGGGATGTGCGCTGCAGCTTTCGCCCTACTGAGAGCAGGGTGGTGGCTGGGGAGACCTGCAGGCCAGATGGGCCCTTATTCAATCACCCCGTTACACTAACAAGACACAGACCCAGGTGAATGGGTGCACACACCAACAATTCCCAAGCTGCCTAACCCTGGGGCAAATCCCTGACCCTCTGAAAGGCTGACTTCTCATTTGTAAACCAAGGATGGAAAATTTTTAAGAAAGAGTTGCACAGAAGGACAAATGAAATAAGCAGATGACACAGTTGTGTAAAAGTCTTCTATCTACTTTCTCCTTTACCAAGAATATCAAAAACAGTGGGAGGAAAGTAGAAAATACTGATAAAGACAAGGTTTAAAAGATAAATACTGGTTGTGGTGGCACACAGTAGGAGGCTGAGGCAGAAGGATCACAATTTCGCGTTCCTCCTGGGCAACCCAGGGACTTAGAAAGACCCTGTCTCAATCTTAAAAAAATAAAAAGGAATGTAGCTCGTTGCTGAAGTCCTGAGATTAATTCCCATTTACACACATAGCTATATAACCATCCCCAGAGAAAGATTACTTTTCTTGAGTGTCAATAGCCTAGACTTTCCTCTGAAAGCTACCCACAGAGGTGGGGGAAAGGCCTGGTTGGTGGTTGGGGGAGGAACTAAGAAGTGTCAGGGAAGGGCAGGGGTGGGTAACAGAAGGAGAAAGCACTGGGGACGGTCTTTGGAGCAGGGGCACTGGTGGGCGGGTAGGGAGGGGTGGGAGGAGATGGGGAGCAGGGGGCGACCTGCTCCTTGGTTCTTCCTGTCTGGCTCAGCTCAGTAGATGTTGAGGTGGTGATTAAAGTTTCCTCCCCCTCGGATGCCTGCCAGCTGGGCGCCTCCCTTTAGTTAGCAGAGCACACACGGAGGACCCTGCTGTCTGCCCCTCTCCCATGAATCCTTTATGGCTGCATGAGGATGCCTGTGGGTGGCAGAAGGACACCTCCTGACCGCCTCAGCTTCGCTTAAGGATGTTGGCTTTTGCTTGATGGTAGGGAGCCCTTGGAATAGGGCAACTTGTGGCTCTGAGGAGGTGAGCTGTGGAAGGAGCCGCAGCTTCCCTCTGGGTATAGAGGTTGATTGATCAGCCAAGCCCCCAGTACAGTGACCACCTTATTGACAGTCGTCCCTTTATGCACTGGCTTGCTCTTCTTTTTCTTTTGTTTTAAATGTGTGTCTTCACCGAATGCTAATGTTCCCAGTGCTGAGTCCTGGGCCCTGTTGCTCTTGTCTCCTCCCTCCTGACTTCTGTCCCAGACCACATGAATCGCCCAGCCTCACACCAGCCCTCCCTTAACTAGATATTGTTGAGTGAGTGAGCAAATTCACCACACCTACTTCCTCCTATCCCTCACCCCAGAGTGGCTGGTTAGCCGCAGTTAGCTGGTTGAATAAGTGGTTCACATGTTCAGAGACTAAACATCTCCTAGAGCCCACCCTGCCTCATCTGCTCCCAACTCATGTCCCAGATTGCCTGGTAGGACCAGGTCTCAAGGGCTCTTGCAGCCTATGAGGCATAAGAAGGACCTGAAGGGATTGCAGGACCCATAGAGAAAAACTCTGAAAAGAACCAAAGGTGGAAAGACAGAGACTAGGAGTCTCAAAGGTGAGATTGAAGTTCGGGCTGTGGGTATGACTCAGTAGAATGCTTGGCTAGTGTACACAAGGTGCTGAATGCTATCCCCAGCACTGCAAAATAAGGAAAAAAAAAAAAAAAAAAACCGAGGTCAAGTCAGGAGAACACCTAACAAGAAGTGAGGGAACCTGGAGCATGAGGAGCCTGAGGGAGAAGAGTGAATGGACAGCAAGGGGGCTTGGGTTACGTTCCCTGCCTGGGTAAGAAACCCTCAGTGGGGTTCTCCTTTCCTTTGACCTCCTGGCCTCTGGCTCTGTCCAGCTCTCCTAGGAGGTATGGGTGTACATTGTACACTGCCTGAAGCCATCTAACTGAGAATGCAGCCTCCAAATCTGGGCACCAGGTGGAGGTTGCTTTTGCACTTGCATGAAGTGTCAGCTCTTCTCCTCCTGAGACTGCATCCCACACTTCTCCCCAAGCCACAAGCCTCAGGCACCTCACTGGCCTTACATCAGGCCAAACAGCCTAGTCTTTGAGGCTGGAGCTGGTACATAATGAGCGAGAAGAGGGAGGGGCTGGGCCTACCATCCTGAAGAGGATGGGGCACCATTCAAGGAAAGCCTCCTGTAGAAGGTAAAGGTGCAGATGGACCTGGAGTGGGAACCAGGTGGTCTCAGATTGGACCAGTACATGTCTGAGGGGAGCAAAGGAAAACCCAAATGAAGAAGATGTCCCGGCATAGGGGGGATCCAGGGCTGAACACACCTGTTCAACTACCTAGCACACCCTCCTCCATCCTCCTCCCCAGCTGGCGCTGAGGAATGCCCTGCGCTACTTCCCACCTGACATCCAGGAACTGCTAGCCCAAGAGTTTGCCCAGGAGCTGCGACTGTACGGACACATCTACATGTATCGGTTCTCTCCCAGCATTGAAATGAGGTGAGCACTGGTAGACACGACTTACAGCAGGCTGATCTGGAGATCAGGAAATGCAAGGAGTTAACAGCCAAGAAAATCCCATCTGTCAGAGCTAGGAGGCCACCTGGAAGTGTGGTAGGGGACGGAGGTCTGTCATCTTCAGAGCCTGGAACTGAGAGCTACAAGCAGCCACCAAGCCTGACCAGAAGATGGAGACCCCCTATTGGACAGTTCTCTGTTGCCTGGCCCCCTAACCAGGGAAGTCAATATTGGGCAATCCTGGCACCAAATTGTATCCCTTTCAAAACATATTTTTGAGACAGGTAGGCTCAAAAATAGGCTGAGCCAGGACTTGCAACCTTCTTGTTTCACATTCAAGAGTGCTTGGGATTACAGGCATGTGTCTTCACACCAACTAGATAGAAGCTTCTTGAAAGTATATTTCAGCTCTGCTTTGCCATCAGCTTTGTCCTAGGTGGCATTTGTCAAGTGGTGAGAGAGAGTGGCTGGGATGGGTGGGCCCTGAGTTCCCTGTCTGTGGCTATGTGGGAGCTCACACTCTGTGAACACCAGACAAGTGGGCCTTAGTGTGTAATAGCACTAGACAGATACTCTGAGGCTCCTAACAATGATGCAGGTGCCACTTCTCACTGTCCACACCTGTGTGGCCAGACACTATGGCTAGGGTGGATCCTGTACTTTATCACGAAGGAAGTCTTGGCATCTTCCCACTTGCAGGGCCTACCCAATTGAGCAGTACCCTTGCCGGACAAGAGCTGCTGCAGCCATCATGCACATGATCATGAACAATCTGGATCCTGCTGTAGCCCAGGTAATAATTGGGGAAACTGAGGCCTAGCACTATTCAACACAAATGTAACATGAGACACACATGTAATTCTTTCAAAGCTTTTGATTTACTTTTAGATTCATCAACATTATAAAGCAGAAAGGTCCCCATACCATTATCCTGGCTTCTCTTTAATAGTTACTTCTTCTGTAACTCTGGGACATCAAAACCAGGATATTAACACCAATATGACAGATAAACCTATAACTTTATTTTTTTTTTTGCCATGCTGGGGACACTTCCCAGAACATCACACATATAAGGCAATGCTCTACACTGAGCTACAAACACAGCATCATCACAAGGAAAGATAAGAAAAAATAGATTTTATACTACACTTTACCTATCCTAATATATCAAGATATTTTTACCATATAATAAATATAAAATTATTAAAGAGCTATTTTACACATTTTTCACACTGAGTGTTTGAAATCATTGTGTGTTTCTCAAGTAGAGTAGTGCTCAGTTGGCACACGTAGCTGGTGGCCACCATATTGGACAGTATGGATATGGCCACATGTCTCTGACTTGAGCATCTTATGACAGCCAGTCTGTATGTTACCCATATTTGAGAAAGGGTAGCCTCCAAGAGTGAGTCCAACATCTACTTAAAGGTAATATGTTGCCAGCATTTAACTGCTTTGTCTAGCGAGTGATTACTGGTCCTGAGCCCAGACTCTAGTCAGACTGATCTGGATATTTATCCCAGACTAAATTCCTAAAATGATCCCAGACCCATCTGTGACCCTACCACTAAGCAGTTCCCTTATCCTAGTCACAGAGGAGCCAATGTCTTTGCAGCTGCAGCTGTCACTGGGCCTCGCTCTTCTTGCTTCTCCTTCCCCTGTTTTTATCTCTTGTTGAACCCTGCCAAGGGGTTGGGGGTCCTTCCTCTCACTGTTCCCTTCACCCTCCACAGCTCAATGGCCATTCCTAGGTCCTCTTTTCAGATGATACTATGTCTTTTTCAGTTTCCCCAGGAGTTGGTGACCTATGGTGGAAATGGGCAGGTGTTCAGCAACTGGGCTCAGGTACAGTGTCTGTGTAGCCTCATCCATACCTCCCTTGGAAGAAATGACAAATCTAGGGTTCTGCCTCCTCTATTCCCAAGGATCCAGCACTGGAGATTAACTGGGGAGGTTTCCATTATTATGGGTGTGAGTAATGTTATTAAAGGACCCAAAGCCAATGGACTATGATGACAACCGGGAAGAACAAGACCACTGGGCAGCATCACCCCAAGCCTGCAGGAAATCACTGGTCCTAGGCATGGCCTAGAAGCCCTAGGGTGAGGTGGCCACTTGTGCTAATACAACCTTGCTTGCTTTCCATTCCCTCAGTTCTGGCTGACCATGTACTACTTGTCGAAGATGACTGAGGAGCAGACTCTGGTTATGTACAGTGGACACCCACTAGGCCTCTTTCCCAGCAGCCCTGGTGCCCCGAGGCTGGTCATCACCAATGGGATGGTGGGTCAGAGGTAGTGGACACCATACCTGTCCAGGCCCTGGGTCACAGGGGAGAGTGTGCAGGGGGCAGGGAGGAGAGCCAGGTGCCCTTGAAACAGCTCAGGAACTGTTTCCTAGAGCTCTGAGCTTGTGCTCAGCCCTTAGGCCCCTGCTGCCTATTCTCTCCCTACTTTTCAGGTCATCCCCAACTACTCCTCCAGGACAGAATACGAGAAGCTCTTTGCCTTGGGAGTCACAATGTAAGTCACTATTTTAGTTTATTAATGTGGCATTTCCTTCCTAATCATACTTGCTATAAAACAGTGTGGTAAGTATTAAATATAATTTTTGAAAAACACAATCACAACACTATAACATGCTAATTTCATTGCTTACAAATTTCCTAGTGTTTTATATAAATACCTACATTGTTATATACATCTAAGAAGACAACATTCAACTTCAGATTCTGCCTTTTTCAAAGACCTTAGTATAACCAATTTCAATCATAAAACTAAAAGAATATGCAGGTAAAACCATCAAAATTAATGTGTTACTAGGCTTACTTTATCTATTGACCCCTCTCTCCACCCATCCATTCATCTTGCTTTTGGATGCATCTCAAGGTAAGTTGCAGATATTACTGAATGTAATTCCACATTTGTTTAGGTATTTTTCTCTTTGCATGCACAGTTGGTCCTCAATGTCTAAGGGTTATACATCCTAGGATTTAACCAACCATAGATTGAAAATACTGTATATAAAAAAAATTTGTTCACTGAACATGTACAGACATTTTCCTCATCATTATTCCCCAAACAATACAATAACCATTTATATAGCATTTAAATTGTGTTAGGAATTATAAGTAAAATAGAGATGCTTTAAATATACAAGAGGATGTGTATATGTTCTGTGAAAATGCATTTGACACCATGCACTTGATAGTGTGAGGATTTTGGTATCCACTGGGATACTGTATTGAGCTGCACACATCCCATAAGCCCCATGTGATGGGCTCTGACACACTGTGCACCTGAGCAACTCAACTCCTGTCCTTCAGCTACTATGCCCTGGTGAGCTCCCTTGTGTCCCTGCCTAGTATTACAGATTTTGATTTGTTGTAAAGTTGATATGTGTTTTGAATCATAAGCTATTTCATCAAACATTATTAAAGGAACTACAATGAAAGGGAAATCCTCTCCTGCTCCAGACTCGCTAGTTAAAGATTTATTGTGTGATTCCAAGTGTTCTTCATGTGTGTGAACTCATGACATAGGTAGCTAAGATGGCCTCTGTACTTTGCAGTTCCTCATTTGACAATGCAGCCTGGAGGTCATTCCATTTCAGGAAACACAGATCCAAAATATTCTCACTTGATCCACAGTAGCATAATCCATTTATCCCACTCACCTTCTGATTTGGACTTTTCCAGTTCTTTGTGATTACAACTATTGTTGCAAGGACTGTTGTCCTCTGTAATTTTGTAGATTTCTGGGGCTTTCACTCTAGGATAACCTCTATGTAAAGTGCAGCCAAGGTGAACCCATGAATCAGCCTCAGGATAACACTTTGTATTATAATCATGATAACAGGCACCATATTGTTGCCCCAGGATTGATAACTGACATCACATTTAACCTTCTATGCAGTAGGTATTACATTACAAATAGCTATCTTTATTAACTCATTTTGTGAAGAAAAAAACTAAGCTCAAAAACCCAGTTATATTTTTTGTTGACAATAAGTAGGTGCTGTTGTTATTTTTGTTTTTAATGTCACTAAACCTCTAAACCTTTTCTGTGCCACTGGAAGCAACCATAGAGTCACAGTGATGGGACACCATGTTCTGGTCTACTGCTTCATAACTGACCTAGGAGAGTCACAGAACTTCTCTATTTGGCAGATGCAAGATTAAAGTTCAAAGAGGGTATAGCTCCAAGAGTCAGACTGGTGTGGCTGCATTATCCAAAGATCTACCCCAGGTGCTATGAAGCCATTAACTAAAAATAAAATGAGAATTGCCAATAGAGCTAGAAAAAGATTTCAATACATAACTGATCTGAGAAATGCTAATTACAGCAAAGTCTTTGCACTATCAGGTGGACAAAACTAAAACACAGAGAATCCCCAGTGCTGGTGATGATGTAGGGAAACAGGCAGATGCAGATTGTTGGTGGAAGTCTAAGTCAGTATAACAAGGCTGGAACTGCTGGAAGAGGTGCTATCCAGCAATTGATGTCAAAATTTCATGCATATAAATCTTGTGTCCCCACAACTTTACCTCTGAGAATTACTGGGTAAACATCAAGGATCTCAGTCAGTTCCCAACTCTGCCATCTGTCCCTGTGCAATCTTGGGCTTGTGTATCATCTCTACAGGAGGGATATTAATAGCTCCTGTATTGTGTTGCATGCAAAATAATGAAATGATAAAGGTAAAATCCTTGCACCATGACACAAAGCTCAAGTGAATATAGCCCTAAAGGGGGCACAATCCAATGAAGGCTTCCACATGGCCCTGGTGTGGTCTGATGGTTTCACCTGTCTCCTTGGTGAATGTTTATTATGTTGACATTATTCTCTTATGTTGGTATTAGCTGCAAGAAAAAGAAATATAGCCCCATGTTTTAGAAGAGAAAACAGTGGACCTGAGTGGTCGAGTGCCCTGCATGGTTATTTTGTGGGCTTGGTACCAAGACACAGATCTATGGGAAGGCATCCTTGATCCAAAAGAGAGAAGGGACTGGGGGAAATATCTCAGGAGGAGGAGTCTGATAGAAGGGATATGAACTTGACATTTTCAAGGGAAAAAAGCAAATAGCAGTACCCTCAAGAGTTTCCTGGTCTTTGGGCATCAGCAAATGCCACCTTTCCCCATCATGTTTTCAAAAATTAAAATGTTTGATAATTATTAAGTGATGGAAACAGCCATGGTTGTGCTTTGGTGATAGTCACTCAAGAACTTGGTTTTTGATAATATTTAAAATATATTTGACAACCCAGTGGTCTGCCTCCTTGATTTCTACCTTGGAAGACATGATTGACACACAAGTTCAGGGAGGCAAGTAGAGATTACACTGCAGTTGTTTAACACAGCAAAATCAAACCATCCTGATTACCAGGACGGGGAGTAAAGATATTCAGTGGCTTTAGATGCTGTGTGCTCTAAAGCTATGAAGAGAAATGAGTGGGGGTCTCTATGTGTTAATGTGGAAAATGCCATACAAATTGGGTGCTGGAAGCAAAATAAGCTGCAGAAACAAAATTTAGAGAATGAGACCATTTAGAGAATGGCCTAAAATGCAGCCCACTGAAATGCAGCGAAGTGTGCAGATCTGAGGCATAATGTGATGAATTCTGAAAAACATGTGCACCCATGCCACACCCAATTGATGAGGTCTGGCCACATCACATCTCCCATGACCCCTTCCAGTAGAAAGATTCCTCAGAAGGAAGTTTACAGAATGTCACGTGAATGGAATCCTGCAGAATATGCTCTCCTCTCTGGTTCCTTTAGTGGGTCACATCACACATAACAGGGTCTCTGCTCTTTTTCTCTATCAAACCATATTTTATCATGTTCATATGCTGTAATCTGTTTCCCTTTTCTTCTATGGATGATCGTTTCAGATGCTTAGATTTTAGCCACTGTGAATAAATTGCTATGAACATTCATCTGTGTGTCTTTACATGGGCATTAGTGTGTAGCATGGGTATGCTGGGCCATATAGTTTGTATTCTCCAAAGACACATTTCCTTAATCAATTACATGTCAACTTTTAGAATAAAACGTTTGTAGAAAGTCTGGGAGGGAGGAGGGGACCAAAACCAGAGGGCTGTAGCCTATTATATTATCTCCTTTTTTTTTTTAAGAGAACATAGAAATACCTTTGAGAGTATTTAAAAGTCATTTTCAAGGTCCTAAAGCAGAGATGGGAGAAGTTATGCCTGCAATCTGACTCAGCTTCCTGCTTGGCTTGCTCTCTTTGTGGGCAGGTACGGCCAGATGACAGCAGGTAGCTACTGCTACATTGGTCCCCAGGGAATCGTCCATGGCACAGTGGTGAGAGACTGATCACACCTGGCTCAGAGGGTGAGTCCTGGGAGACAGATGTGGAAGGAGAGGGCAGTAAGCACCTGGCCTCCTCATCTGCAGCTCACTGTGCTGAATGCTGCACGTCGGTACCTGGGCGTCGAGGACTTGGCTGGAAAGGTCTTTGTCACCTCTGGCCTTGGCGGGATGAGTGGAGCTCAGGCCAAGGCTGCAGTCATCGTGGGGTGCATTGGTGTGATAGCCGAGGTGAGTGGCAGGAGTTTCTTTGTCCTTCCCTTTCTCCCTTCCTCCTTTCTTTCCTTTCTCACCCCTTCCTTTCTCCCTTCCTTCTTTCTTTCTCCCTTCCTTCCAGACCTACTCACACCTACACCTGTCTTCTCGTCTTCTCTCCTGCTGCCCCTTACCCTCTCCACAAATCCCTGCTTAACCTTACTGTGTAGATTTCCATTGTATCATATGCTTCCTGTTTTCAAAATTCCATACCCTTTATGGTCAATGCCTATTGACTGCCCTTCCATGCAACTGTGAACATCCATTTATGGATGCTTCCCTAAATCCCATCAAACGCCTGGACTCTAAATGGGAAAAAATTAATGTTTATGTATAAATGATGTAGAGTCTCCCAACTTGAACAGCATAGAGTCAGGTGGAAGAGACAAAGAAGTCACCCCTCAATAGGGATGCATGTGGGTAGCTTACCTTCAGTGGTTCTCATAGTTCTCTTTGGTAGGTGCCAAGGCCAAGAAGGGAAGCAGAATGTTGCAGAACTGAAAAGCTTTGAGACAAGGCTTGGAAAGATAAACCAGTATTATTTCTACTTAGTTGACGTTAACTCTGTGTTGGACATACCTTACTTGTTAGGCCTGAGTTGGGATTCAGGTAACAAAAAGTTTCTATAGTGGCTTACTTAAGTAGGTTTTACTTTTCTTGAGTAACCAATAGTACCAGCATTGATTGAGCAACTCACTGATGTCAGGTTCAACATCTACAGATCTCCCAGGTTTCACTAATGAATACAAAGTTTCTAACCAAGCCCCACTCATGCCATTTTCATTCAAGGCTGCAAGAAATAAGAAGAGAAATATCAGCTTCGACTGGCTATTTCAGCAGAAAAAATCATGTTTCAGAAATTCCTTTTTATCTCATTGGTCAGTCTTGAATCAGATGCATGTTCTTATCTACTAAGGAGAATAGGAACATCATACAAGTTGCTGTGATTAATTTTGATGTAGTTCATCTGCTGGAGCTGAATAGTGTCATCCTGAATGAAATCTGGTTTCTGGGAGCAAACAAGACAAGAAGAGGAATAAGTAGTGTAAGGAAGTTCAAAGAACCTTCCCCAAGACTGTGTTATAAAAGTGGGGTGGTCTGTGAAGGGGATATAGTGGATTGTGATATACTTCGGGAAATTTATAACAGGTGGCCTTGTGTCTTATGACCCCAGGTTGATAAAGCAGCTCTTGTAAAACGCCACCAGCAAGGCTGGCTGATGGAAGTGACTGATAGCTTGGACCACTGCATTGGGAGACTCAGGTACAGCTGTTTCTACCCAAGCACTGCAAGGGTAGAGGCCATAAGAAGAGCCCAGGAGACTGGGATGCTTTGCCCGGGGCTGTTCAGTGCCTGATTCCTGGTCATAGGTGTACAGCACACCATATGTTGAGTAGAGGTCTTGCAGTAGAAATGTCATAGGAAGGATCTTGAAAAGCCCTATTTGTCACCAGTTGTTGGAAGGAACCCAGTGCGTGTGTATCCTCACTGGTGACCAACCACATGGCCCTGACTGGTATAAGCTCATTCTCTTGGTGTTCTGTGTGTCATGTGTTTCTCTGTGTAATATCAGGAACCTGGCTGATGACTAGTGCTTACCTACTTACCTTCTCACCGGCTCATGTTTTGGAAAGTGAGCCATTGGAATGGCACCTCCTCACTTAGCTCTATAGGCTCAGCAGGAACAGATCTCACCATGCTGACCATTTATCTGTGCAGCTGGTGACAGCACTTCTCCTCCTGTTTGGTGTCTCCAGAGGTGTTTAGTGGAGACATAATGAGGGAAGCCAGGCCATGACTCCAGTGAGAATCTCCAAGGCAGGGATTCCAAGTTGTTATACATGAGCAACAACACAGTGACCTTCCAAATATACCCACTATACAGAGCATACCCTATTTTAACAGATCATCCTAAAATGCCAATTTCATCACAGTACATTCCTTTTGAAATTCTTAGTGATTCCCAGCACCCACCAAAAACCCCTACATAACTGAAAAATATCTCTCAGATATGTGTTAATTATCAGTGAAATTCCCAACTCCATGTGTGGTACTGAGGGTCTTTCCAGACATCACTGCTGTCCAGGTTCGGGCTGTACACCCTGAGTGCACACACACATATAAGCACACAAATAACCATACAAACACATACACCTGCTCATACACATAACCACAGACACATATGTACTCATATAAAACATTTATGCAGATACACATGAATACATAGATGAATGCAAGTATAGATGCACACACATAAACACACACATATTTGCACATAAACACATGCATCCACAAAGATACATATATATGCCATACGTGAAGGCCTATGTATAAATGTGCATATACATGAAAGCACATGAACAGAATGCACACATATACAAAGCTAAATCAGTTTGAAGGGTTTTCTTGAGTACCAGGTCTTCCCCCACTGTACCAACTGAGCAGGGGAAGCAACTGGTGGGATGCACCATTGACTTCCAATTCCTGTGGTCCTCCTTCTTGTATATTTCATGGTTCAGACTGGCCTCCTCACTGCTTCAGAAAGTATCATTTTTCTATTTCAGGAGCATGACCCCATCTTTCTCTTGTACAGGGAACTGACAGAGTCTTTGTGCTGAGCTAAATCCCCAGGATTTTTATTTTTTTCACTTTTTAAATTTTTTATTTTGGAGCAGGTCTCACTAAGTCAATAAGTTGCCTGTATTGGGCTCAAACTTGTGACTCTTTTGCCTCAGCTGCTCAGAATGCTGGGATTACAGGTGTGCACCACCACCCCTGGGTTAGCCTGAGTGCAAGCATGTGCCTGGTTCCTACAGTCTTCTTTCTGTCCAACTCAGTGCGCAGTTCATCTACATACCCAGTAGGGCCACTCTGTCTGACCCAGATTAACTTTTGTTTGTTTGATTTTGTTTTCCTTTATTTCTATTTTAGTGAAAATAAAACCAAGCAAAATAAAACAGAATAAAGCCAATAAAAACAAAGTGTGACACAGAACTTCAGAACAATAGGAAATCAACAATGGTTACCATAGCACCTCTTGTCGTCTTCAAAATAGCTGCAGATACCTTCAGACATAGTAAAATCAAACAAAACAGAACAGAACCAGTAAAAATAGTGAACACAATACAGGACTTCAAAACAAGATAACAATAGTAAATCCAAAATGGCCACCATAATATATCTTGTTATCTTTGAAATAACTGCCCATGCCTTCAGATATAACAAAACCAAACAAAATAAAACCCAACCCAACAAAACAATGAAAATGATACAGGACTTTAAAACAAGATGATAGGTAATTAACAATGGCTACCACCTTCAGAAGAAGATTCCCCCATAGATGCCACATTGTGTACCGTTATTCTCTGAACAGATGATCAGACTACCAGCCCTAGACCTGTAAAACAGTGAAACACCAAACACTACAAGCATCAAATTCCATTTCACTTCAATATCTATCATCACAGCCTGTGTTTCTCCAGATCATCCAGTTGTTAACAGAGGGTTGGGTGGGGGTTGGCTTTTTTTGTTTCCCAGCCCTTGCACTGGAAGGGTCTGGGTCTGACTGTTCCCCCAGCAGCCCACACATGGCTCTGATTCACAGGGAGGACTTACTTCTTGGTGACTTCTTGTTCTCTTCCCCCTCAGTCTACAAATGGCCCCTACTTTAATTTTTTGACACCTTTACCATCCACAAGTTCTATTATTTATTTCCATCCTTTGTTTACCAAAATAGGTTTTCATTCTTATTGCTCTTCTATTTTTCCAAATAAGTCTGAGACTCTTCTTCAGTGAATAATTTCAGGACCCCTGGAGTGAGTTCTATGAAAATCTTGATTCTGACAGACATAGCTCTGATTCTATGAATCTTCTTCAGAAGAATCGTCACCAGTGTGGGGCTATTCCCATCAGAGGCATTCAAATTTGCCTTTTTCTCTTATATTTTTGTGTCCCAAACAAGAGATGGAGTCCTCAAAGACCATACTTCTCAGCCCCCCCTCAACACACACACACACAATCCTCACATACAATCCCCTTGGTGGCCTCCTAGCACATCTGTGCATTAATAGGGGGGAAGGTTTGTCAGGACAGCTCTGGACAGATGTGGCAAGGCCATTTGTTGTGTTTTTGTGTCCTAGAGAAGCAAGGAAAAACAAGGAGGTGCTTAGTCTTGGTTACCATGGGAATGTAGTGGATCTTTGGTAAGTAGGGGGCTGGGAGTTGGTAGGACTGGGGTGCCAAGGGAGGTCTTCCCAGCAAAGCTCCTGATCCTGACCAGATACTCCCACGGTACAAACTTCAAACCTCTGCCCTGTACCCCCCTGAATGATCCCATGCCTGCCCGTGCCCATCACAACCTTTCTATCAGTACCCTTTCCAGGATGTGAGGGGGAAAATGGACTGCAGTCCCCACCAGGCTAACCTCAGTCTGAATCCCACACCATGCATGCCCTGCTTCTCCAGGGAGCGCCTCGTCCATGAATTGGACACCACAGGAGAACTCTTGGTGGATCTGGGGTCAGACCAGACATCTTGCCATAACCCATTTAATGGTGGTTACTACCCTGTGCAACTCAGCTTTGTTGAGGCCCAGCGCCTCATGGCTTCCAACCCACCTGCTTTCAAGGACCTAGTGCAAGAAAGGTAATGACAGGCCCAGAATTGCTCAGGGTGTGGACAGCAAGACCTTCTGGTCAGGGCAGCAAACCTTACCCAACTCTGGCTGCAACCCAATTCTCAAATGACCAGCTGTGTGACACTGGGAAAAACCTTAACCTGCCCAAGCCTCTGCCTCCTGTTAGACAGTCATGAACTCATTTTCCTCCTGGAAACACGGGATATTTGCAAAATCTTCAGCATAATTTCTAACTTGAATCAGTCTTTTCCATCTTTTCCCCCAAGGTGAGCAATAAATGCTTGTTTGTAGGGGCTGCCATCTGGGTCTTGAAGGATTCAGAGGGTTGGGGTGAAGGTGTGATCACAGCAAGTTTGACTGGAGATGCAGAGGGCTCCATAGGTCCTGAGGTTGAACATCATCAAAGGGCTTGATGGGATGGGTTGGGAATCTTCAGTGGGGAGCCCGTAGGTAGAGTTGACTTGTCTGTTTGTTGCAGCCTAAGGAGGCACATCTCAGCCATCAACAGGCTGGCCAAAGAAAATTTCTTCTTTTGGGACTATGGCAATGCCTTCCTTCTGGAGGCACACAGAGCAGGTGAGCAGGAGAAGGGAGGCTGGGAAGTCCCATTCTCTACTGCTTCATATTTGGCCACTCCACCAGAGAGGATCTTCCAGCAAGTGCTCAGGGAAGGATTCACTATGCCTCTTTCCAGGCCTTCCTTCTGCAAGCTGGTTTCTGGGTGGCTGGGAATCTCAGGGTCTCAGTTTCTCCAAGTACTTTAGGAACATGAAGTGCCATGGAGAGAGTGGGTACAATGCTCAGGAACAGGTTCTGGTGCCAAAATATGAATCCCTCCTTTTCCAGATAGAAATTTCCTTTTCTGTTGCATTCCCAGAGCAGGAAGTCGACAGGGTTCACAGAGGAGTCTCCCTCCCATCCCAGCCTCCTCCCTGGTTATTGATGCTCCAGACAGGTGCTGAGTACACTGACAAATGTATCCAGTCTCTGAACCCAGGCCGCATGAATGGTAACATGCCACCAACAGGGCAGCACAAACAAACAAGAAATCCTGCTGCTAGTGGGTTGTTTAGATCACCATCCACGGTAGCTATGTGGCTTTGACCCTGGACCGGCTATTCTGTCCACAGGAGCAGATGTGGCAAAGAAGGATGCTAAAAAGATGGAATTCCGCTACCCCTCTTATGTCCAGCACATAATGGGGTAAGTGATAAAGAGTACTGATACTTGTGGGGTACCCAGTGCCATTTCTACCCACTTTCAGAGTCTGAGACCTGGCACTCAGATCAGAAGCGCCTCAAAGTATGACCACCACTGATGTCATACATGAGATCCTCACATGACCTCAAAGTGGCAGGCACAAGGTCACAGGATTCCCACCATTAAATGCTGACAAAGAGGAACTAAAAATGTGGAGAATTTCTCCAGAGCCTCAGGGAGGCCCAAGAAGGCCAGCAGCCAAAGTTACTTTGAGAGCATGCCAACTTTTGAGCACACAAAACCTTAATCGAGCTGATGAAGAAGAAATTACTGCCCATCCCTTAGCCATAGCCCAAATGATAGCTGCCAACTTGTTACTGAAGACCCCCCTAGCTGTACAAGGCAGGCCTGGGGTAGAGAGAAGCAGCCCAGGACAGTCAGAGGAGAGGGAACCAGGAGGAGGACCAGGACCAATGGTGGAGGTTAATCTGGGCTTTGCACAGTGGTCCAGTGTTCCAGGTGGGACCACAGGAAGGTGGAGATCTGAAGGGCAGAGGTTACATTCTCAAATTCACTGTGGGTGGAAGCAGAATCATGAGTGGGCTGGAGTGCAGGACAGATGGGCATTCCCTAGGGAGGGAACACAAGAAAGGAGCCCTTGAGGGGAGCACCCAGAACAGTTTGGCAAGTGCAAGCACCCTAAAGAACACTGAGCCACTGAACCCCTCCAGTAGAGGTCACTCGGATATGGAAATGGGCCACCAAGGAAGGTCAGTTCACCTAACAAAGTGAGTTCGCCAGAGTCCCTACATTTACTACTTTGTCTCAACCATTGCTTTGGGTGACTGATTTTTATGTAGTCTTTGTAATAGCAGTTCAAGAAATGTCTTCTTGTCTCATCCCAGCTCCTTGATCCTTCAGGTAGAGGAGATATGAGGGGAAACAGGAAGGTTGGAGAGGATTGAGAGGCCTGGGGGAGACTGAGGAGCATGAGGTCATGGAGTGACTGAATGGGAGGAAGAGAATTGGGGAAAGGGAGGGCATTAAGGAGCAGGGAGGGGACAATGACTAAGGGAGGCTCTCTGATTCTGCTGTCAAGTTGGAGACCTGAGGATGTCAAACCCCATCTGGATGCTGATCCTCTCTTCCCTGGAAACCCATAGGCTGCTCCCCCAGCCAGAGCAAAAAGTACCACCATCCCAGAAGCCCTAGTTGAAGAGGTATTTGTCTTTGCAGGGACATATTCTCCCAGGGATTTGGGCCTTTCCGCTGGGTGTGTACATCGGGAGACCCCCAGGACCTGGCTGTCACTGACCAGTTGGCTGCATCTGTGCTGGAGAAAGCCATTGCCGATGGAGGTGACGCTGTTGGGTGGGGAATGCTCATGAGTGGGTAGTTTCCCAAAGGCCCTTCCTTGGTAGGATGCCTGACATGGAGGATCCTAGCCCATGAATATTCTGAGTGCTGGAACTACAGGCCCTATATGCTCCATCATCCTCTAGAACTGTGCTCAGGTATGCAGTAAGGACCTTTTGACTGCAAATGATAGCTTTCCCTCACAGAATACTTGAAAAATCAATTAATTTTAAGAAAGAGTTATTTTAGCTCACAGTTTCTAGTGTTTCAGTTAGTGGTAGTTAGCTCTGCTGTCTTTAGGTCTATGGTATGGTCTCACATCATGGCAGAAGCACATTGTGGAACAGCTAAAAAGCAAAAACAGGGAAGGAGCCAGCATCCCAGCATTTCCTTCAGTAGTATGCTCCTGAAGACTGCCTACCCCCAGTTAATACTCTAAAGATTTCATCATCTGACAATAGCATTATAGACTGGCAACCAAGCCTCAACACATGGGCTTTGGAAGGAAATATCATATCCAGATTATAACAGCCACTCAAACTGGCTAACATAGAAGGGGCCTTCAGACTCAAATGACCTAACAGTCAAGAAAGGGATTTACTACAGTCCCTCTCTGACCCACCTTCTCTACTGCATGTCACCTGGCCCCTGAAAGCCCTTAAGCACCAGCCTTGGGTTTATGTTTGTCAATAGCACTGCTGATTCATGTCAGCTGTCTTTTGTGAGCATGCCACCAGTGCCTTGGGATGCATCTGGCCTCCTTGGTCCACTCATGTGTTCTTTAAATCAGCAGCTACCAAATTTGTCTTAGGTTTTGTGGTTGTAGAATTGAATCTGCCTCTTTCACCTGGATGACTATGGTCTCCTTGGTCCTAAGTGTTGGCTCTAGTGATGTGGTCACAGCAGAAGCTAGGGCCTTCTCTTGGGAAATCTGGACCTGTGACTCCACAGGCCTCCCTGACTTCAAGCAGCTGCCCAGCCCCAGAGAAGGATGCTGCTGGATATTTAACAGACAGCACTTAGGAAAGAAGCCCTGGGCCATTGTACCTGCTAATGACCATGGTATAGACACTTGCAGCGCTGCCAACTTCAAGCTAGTACTGTGACCTGGCTCTGAGGAGTTTCCACAAGTCAAATTTGACAGACAGATAACCTTGAGTGCATAGATCACAATAAAGGGCAATAAAATAATATGTAGTGATGAGTATTGACTTTTTTTTCTTCTTCAGTACTGGGGATTAAACCCAAGGCCTTTGCACTAAGTTATATCCCTAATCCTTTTTATAAAATATTTTATTTTGAGACAGGGTCTTGATAAGTTATAAACTGCCAAGACTGGTCTTGAACTGTCAATCATACTACTTCAGCCTGCCAGACTGCTGGAATTAAAGGCATGCATCAGTCAGTAGTGCCTTCCATTTTAATACAATTTTTTAAAATATAAATTTAAAAATTTTAATGATATCTGTGTTGACCACTGACTCACAGCACTTCCAAAAAAATTAGTCATTCTGCTGTCATGAGATGATGTGAGATTCCACGCACTATGACCACCACCCCTTCCACTTACCCTCTTGCGATAGGCCAAGTTCATTCTCACAGCGCAGCCTTTTCCTTCTGCCTAAGGTTCTATTTTTGCCAAAACTTGTGCATCCAACTTTCTCAGCATGTAGGACTCAGCCTGACTATCACCATCTTGGGGAGCCTTTGATCTCCCTAACCCACTGCCCTAGTGTTCACCGCAGCACACTCTCTTACTATCTCACTTTCAGCCCCAGCCTTTGTTTCTGGTGGTTAACCCAGCAAGGTGGTTGTTATACAGCAGTCCTGATTAGCTGTTAGCTAAGGGAATGAAAATGGCACCAAGACTGTGCTATACAGTTCCACATGGTCATTCATGTGATCACTTTACTGAAGGTTCCCAGAGTCAGGAAGGCTAGGGGTTGTGTAGTGGGCTCCCTGGCCCTGAGTGCTGGTTCAAGTGATGTGGTCACAGTGGGTGCCTGCAGAAGAGTAAGAGCTCCTTTGCCAATGGGACAAGGGGTACCCCTTGTCAAATGGGCCTATGACATCCCTCCCCTTCCTCCCTGCAGTGAAGGCATCTGTGAAACTGCAGTATATGGACAATATCCGCTGGATCCGAGAAGCTGCCAAGCACCAGCTGGTGAGGGTGCCAACCTGGGGGCCTACAGGGTTGGGCTGCAGGGTGTAGGGGAGGCCAAGCTTTAAGGAGGGTGTCAGATGTATGGTGGTGCTGACAGATTCTCAGCCCAGCACAGCACCCGACTTGTTGTTCCCTGAGAGAGTGCAGACTCTGGGCTCTTTGTGACTGTTCACAGCTCCATATTGACTATGCTGGGAAGGGCAGTGGCTGTCACCTTGATCAAGAAAAAGAGACTCAGAGAAAGAAACTGAGGCCTTGTAAAAAGTGGCCTGGGTAATAATGTGGAGCAATCGAAACTCATGGGCTATTGGTAAGGACATAAAATGGTGCAGTTGTTATAGAAAATAGTCTAGATGTTCCTAAAAAATTTTAAAAAATAGAATTACAATATGATCTAGCCATACCACAGGTGTATCTACAGTGGTACCTAGGTTCACAGACTCAATTGTTTCTATGATTCTGGTTGCAAACTAAATTGGATGAGAACTGAATCAAATTCAGTGGTTCACTTCAGTCTTGACCTTATGTGAAAATTTGATTCAGTTCTTTTCCAATTCAATTTGTGATTAAAATCATGGAAAGGATTAAGTTCATGAAGTAAGGTACCACTGTATATATAAAAGAATTGGGACTAAGATCTCAAAGAGCTTTTGTACATGCATATTTATAGCAGTGATATTCCTTGTAGCTAAAATAAAAAAGCACTCCAAATGTCCAAGGACAGAAAAATGCATAAACAAAATGTAATCTCTCCTTACAGTGGTGTCTTGGTTACCTTTCTTGTTGTTGAGACAAAATGCTCAACATCCAAAGTTAAAGGAGGAAAAGTTTACTTGGCTCACAGTTTGTAGAGGTTTCAGTTCCTAGTTTGCTGATTCCAAAGAAGGGTGAGAGGGTGGCCTGAACAGGGAGTTTGAAGCTCAGAAGATCATTCACACGGTCAGTGGAGAGATGGGCTGGAGGAGAGAAGAGGACTGAGCCTTGGGGAAAGGCCACCTGAATGGCCAAAATGGACCAGTGGGAGGTGATGAGAGCCAAGGGTTTGTGAAAAGGCCAGTAAGTGCTGCTATGAGGGCACCAAACAAGACTATTCTTTTAGGTATGAGTTAAAATATTGAAAGAGTATGTTCTTTATAATTACTACATCGTGCTTTTCATCTTGTGAATGATGGTGATTACAGAGGATTTGTCTTTTTAGAAAAATTTTGAGGTTCTTTTAATGTACATTCTTGACAAATTTGGCAATTCTATGTCAATTCTCCCCAGTTTTCTAATTTTTCCCCCTCTAAATCCAAGATATGAGCAAATCTCAGTGATACTGATTTATACTTGGGAATATTTCAAAAAACACTTGAGACACTGGTGTGAGTCAAATATGGCTGCTTAGTAGAAATCCAGGAGGACAGAAGAACCAGTTGTCCTGCCCAAAGCAGAGCTCATGAGCAGGTGGAAGGTTGGATCCATCAACATTTCCTGTCCTTTTTTGTCCAATGACACAGTATCTTCTTTAGAGAAACTATAGTTTCTCTGCCTTGGCACCACTGATACTACCATTGTCATTGACATTACTATAAAATCATTAATTATAGTAAAATATGCACAAACATAAAATTTACCGTTTTGGGCATACAGTTCAGTGACATTAAATACATTTACGTTGTTGTACAACAATCACCATGTATCTCTAGAACTTTTTCATCTTTCCAATCTGAAACTCGGTCCCTATTTAAACACTACCTATTCTCCTACTTTGGCTGCTGGCATTCCCCATTTTATTTTCTGCCTCTATGAATTTGACTGATTTAGGGACTTCATATAAGTACAAACATCTAATATTTTGCTTCTTTCTCTTAATTTAATGTCCCCAAATTTTCAAGATCATGTTGTAGCCTGTGGGAAAATTAGCTTCCTTCCTTGGCATCCTTGGGAAATTAGTTCTAGAACCCTCAGGAACACCAAAAAACACAGATGTTCAATACATCTGTGTGTAGCATTTGCATGGACTATATTCAAAACTTCCTAGGTCCTTTAAATAATTTCTAAATTACTTCTAATACCTAGTACGTATAAATCCTATGCCAATATACTGTGTGACTAGTCACTGCATTGTATAGCAACAACAACAAAAAATTAATGATACCACTGTGAATACAGGCATACAAATGTCTAAGTCATTGGATGCTGGATAAATCTTTATTGGGGGCCACTATTGCTGCCCATCCTACCCATGCTAGCAGCACTAAGAATTTTTCCAGTTATTGCCAAATATCCTGATTGAGAATTACAGGCCTAAATAATGATTTTAGTTTTCATTTTCAGAATCTTTTCCCTCCTAGAAACAATTTCCCATTACCATCCAGAGGTGCTATTATACATGGGAGTTGAATAAATAGACAGGCACAGGGGTCCAAATTCCAACCCAGGGGGAAATTGGTCAGCTTCTCTGGGCTTTGGCTTGCTCATCTGTAAAATAGAGGTTATAATGAGGACAATAGTACTTTCTTTTTCTTTTAAAATTTTTTTTTTATTTTAAAGATTAAAAAATTCAAAAATCAAAATAGAACAAAGCCAATCAAAACAAAGCAGGTTCAGAACTTCAAAGCAGGATACTAGGATAACAACAGTAGCTACCATAGCGTATGTTGTTATCTTCACAATAAATAGTTGTCTATTCCATCAAGTATAGCAAAATTAAACCAAAGCAAAGCAGAATAAAACCAATCAAAACAGAACATTGAATAAAGCAAAAAACAGTTGACAGAACAAAACAGTGAGAAGAATATTGGATTTCAAAGACAGGATAGAAAGAAATCATCCATATTTGCTATATTACATACTGTCATCCTCCCAAGAGATGCTCCAACTGCTGGCCCCAGCCTGCAAAATCAACCAAACAATACAAGTAGTTAGCTGCTTTTTGTACCTTAGCTGCTATCAACTCAGCTTCACCTCTGAACCAGCAGGTTGCTTACCAGGGATGGGTTGGGGTTAGACTCTCAGCCCATGTGCTGGTAGGTTCATGGGAGGTGCTATTTGACTTTTTCCTTCCTGGGCCCTGTATGACTTGTGCAGCTTACCAGAAAGGCTGGCTAGTTGGCTTCTTGGTGGTCTCCTCCCAGGCCCAGAATGGCTGATTCTCAGGAGGCACTGACTTTCCAACAATAGTATTTTCTTCTGAATACTCACAAAGGTAGACAATAGGGAAAGTACTTGATGTGAACATCACATTAGGTGGTGATAGTATTAGTGTTGAGAGAAGTCCAGCAGGAGTGATGCCCCTAATAGGTAACCTCCCTGGTATACATACTACTCCAGGGAGGAACCTTAAGAGTGATGGACAATGAAAGGATATCTGGTTTCCCAGAGGTCATGTGGATACACAGTGGCTGCTGTGGCTATCTGGTGAGCTGCCCACAAGGATATGTCCAGGCCTACAGCCATTAGAATTACCACACATCTCAGGGTCCTCCAGGGCATCCATACAGGGGTAATCAGGCTGCTGCCTAATGAATCAACCACATTACCAGGTCCTGACATGCCTGCCTCTTTTGGCTGAGGGACTTTCTCATTCTTCCCTCGGCAGGTTGTCGGCTCCCAGGCGAGGATCCTGTATTCAGACCAGAAGGGCCGCGTGGCCATCGCTGTGGCCATTAACCAAGCCATTGCCAATGGAAAAATCAAGGTGATATATTCTTTGTCCAAAGAGGACTAATCTTAGGTTTTTTCACATTATTATAGTCCCTATCTTTGGATTTCCTCCCTTCTTCTCTGGCCTGTACCCTTTATACCTCCCCAGTCTTTGGAGAGAGGCCTATAATCTGGGCTCAGTGGCCAGGTGTATGGGAGCAGTGAGTCATACCCCTGGAAGCTTTTGGCCCAAACCACCACTCTTTTTAGAGTAACTAGATTTCAGATGTTGATTTCTGTGGATCAGAGTTGAAATGTCCTGGGGCTTGCTTGGGGAGGTGAGGATGTAATGCATTGGGTGGGGGATGGGAGTAGCCTTCTAGGGCCCCCAGCTCTGAATGTGCATCATTGGGTAAGAGCAGGGGCAGGGGGTGAACTGGGAGCCAGAGCGATCAAGCCAGTTCTCAAACCCAACACCCGATACTGTCTCTTGTATATTCTTGGACAACTCAGTTACCTGCTCTGAACCTCAGTTTCCCTATTCTGTGAAAAAAGAATATCACATTAAAACTTCAAAACATGAGTGTAACTATCAAATGACTTGGCTTCCACAAAAGTAAATGTCACATTTTTTGAGGTATCTTCCCCAGTTTTGCCCAATTTCCTCCCACCTCTGAAAAGACGGAAACTCTAGGCACATTTGCTTGGAGGAGCATGTTTCTCTTCTTTTTTTTTTCTCTTTTGCATGGGCTCATGCCAAACAGTTCTCATTGGCATCTCTCTGTGTGAATGTGCCAGAAACATTAACTACCAGGTGTGAAGGTGAAATTGAGATTTGTGTGTGAACAACACTGTCCCTGTGGATTGGTTGGGGCCTTGTGTGTTTTTTGGGATGGCATTTCCCAGACACCTGCTTTGTTTACAAGACTGATGGTAAATCTCTTACCTTCCTGGTATGCAGCCATTCAGCTAACCAACAGAGAGAGGGATTGATTTAACATGCATTCATTAATTCACCCACTCCTTCATTTATTCACGCTTTAAATAACACTCAGTTGAGTGCTTCCTGTGTGCTCACATTTTCTAGCCACCCAACACATATCAGAGGACACGACAGACACTATCCCAGTCCCATCATATTTAGTCTAATGGAGGGAAACCAACCACACATAACTATAGGTATGAATCTTAAGAGAGACCCTCAGATGTAGATTGAAACTTTGAAGAACTTAAACCAAGGAAATGACACCAAGAACAAAATGGTGATAAGAACAGGATGTCTGAGTTGCTGACACTGAGCTAAGACCTAAATGGCCAGAGGTGCCAGAATATCTAGGTGGAAATGGTTTCATTACAAAGGTGAAGATACGGGCTGGGGATTTAGCTCAGCGGCATAAGCGCCTGCCTTGAAAGCAGGCAGTCGTGAGTTCGATCCCTGGTACCGATAAAAATGAAAAAGACAAAAAAAAAAAAAAAAAAAAAAAACAAAGGTGAAGATGATAAGTCTCTGTCCTCACAGAGACTGGCAGCTCAAAAAAGTTCCTAGCAATGATTTTGTCTAAGTAACCAAGACATCTTACATCCTCCCACCCTGCAGGCCCCAGTGGTTCTGAGCCGAGATCACCATGATGTAAGTGGCACTGACAGCCCCTTTAGAGAGACTTCCAACATATATGATGGCTCTGCCTTCTGTGCAGGTGAGAAAGACTAAAACAAAACTAAAAATTTAGGTATTAAGCTACCCCAGTTTTCCTGAAACTGGCCCAGATTTAAAACCAGAAACACTATCTTCCAGGACCCTCTCAGTCGTGGGTTGATTATCTTATGCTATGCCAAGTTTCTCAAATACAAGGACATCTATCACAATAGAAATCAAATGAGTAAATCAATTCTTAAATAAAACCCAAACCTAACATTCATTCCTCTACCTCTCCTTCTCCATCTCCCTCTTTCAAGTTTGAGATGGATCTTGTTATATGTTGCCCAGGCTGCTCTTAATATTCTGGGCTCAAGAGATTCTAATGCACTGGCCTCCCAAGTAGGTGGGACTATATTTATATACCACTGTGTCAAGATCATTATTTTTTTAGTTTTGTCATGAGGCTTTGCTTCCCTCTACAAGTGCCCATTCTCTCTAGATTGCAGGTTACATGATCGTACTTTTATAACTCTTGGTGAGCGCAAAGCCAGTAAGCACAATGAGGAGAAAAATGAGCAAAGAAAGGATCATTACTTTAGGCAAATAAGGAGAGCTCTGGAGATAACTCAGAAAGCAGTGAACAAAAGCAAGAACAAAGAACAAAAGCAAGCTGCTTTTTTTATTGGGGAGAAATATATGCATATTCATACAGGAAAGACTCTTTGTTACATAAAGATGGATACCTTCCTGAGCGTGCTTCAGTTGGAATTCCTGCTACTTCATGTATCGTATGTTCAGCAATAGTGGAGAACACCTTCTGAACAGGAAATTTAGTGTTACAATGAGCAAAGTTTACCTAGGTCCCCTGAAAGAGTAAGTCAGATTGACAGAAATTTTAAATAATTCTTTGTGGGTTTCTCTAGCAGGCCTTATCTGAATCACACAACAATTAAAAACAAAATTGAACAAGAATTAACAGTTATTTAAAGGGGCAGCAGCTGTTTCCCCACATGCATAGATGGCCCTCTGTGAAAGTACCTGCCTAGTAGCTGACACTGCAGACTCAGTTATCTCCTGGAGCAAGAATTTCATTCCTTTGAAGTTCCACGCCCCTCATTTCTGAAGGGAGAAAGCCATGCTCGGACTCCTTGTACCTCTGAAGCTAACACCAGAATCACATTCCTTTTAATTCTCTACTTTTTCTGCTTCTACTTACTTTATCTGGTCTTTATCACAACCGAGTATAAATGCAGGGAAGAATAATAAGGAAAACTGGGCATTTGTCAATTTTTTTCTGCTTCAGTTTGGGATCCTCACATACAAATTACTGCTATTTCTATAGTCACCTATCCCTATTTCCTGTTTGCCCAGTTATTTCCCTATGTTTTCGCCCAAGTAGTGGCCCAAACCTGGCCTGGTCCTTGGGTCTGCCTCATACACAGAATGATGAGTGGTGATTTCTCTGTTTCTATAGACATGGCGGTCCAGAACTTCGTGGGAGATGCCTGTCGCGGAGCCACCTGGGTTGCACTTCACAATGGAGGGGGCGTGGGCTGGTGAGACTATGTCAGAGGACAGGTTGTGGGCTGATGTAGAAGTCTTGGGGACGCTGGAGCTGAATTCCTGGCTACGCTAAGCAATAGGGAATGACACAGCTTTGGAAAGGAGCACAACTCCCAAGGTTTGGATCTATTGGCCAGCTCTGAGACAACCTCTGAGCCAATTTTGGCTGGATCAAGGAATCCCCTGCCCTGCATAGCCAAGTCGATAACAGTAAAACTTCCCTGAACATTCCAGAGGGCGGGCTTGGCTGCTTGCCCATTGAGCAGCAATTCTGAGCTGCAGCCTAGTTAGGTGATTTTAATTAGTGGAAAATGTGACTGGAATTCATGTCCTTTCCAATACATGAACTAGATAGAGAAAACTACAACTGAGAAGACCTGCCTGGCTATTGAATGCCTGGCATTTTGATGCTTGATTTACCTATCGATTTTATAGAGGAAAAGAGAGATTCTAAAAGAAGTTGAGTAGCTTGTCCAAGGCCACAGAGGTCGAGGAGAGAAAATCTGAACCCAGATCTGTCTCCCTAGGGTCCATCAGGCTCCGTCCACAGGAACACAGACTGACAAGACACTGAAACCATTGCCCTTGGTCCTACCTGTCCTTGAGTGTTCTTGTGGGGAAGTAGCACAAATTCAACTGGGGATCCATCAAACTTACACATGCATATGATTTAACCTGTCAGATACTTCTGCAAGGAGTATCACAAAAACAGCAGGAAAATCTGTCCCAGAATAATTTCCACTCTAATGGGTAACCACCCTCAACTCTGCACCTGTAGTTTTTTCTTTGTTTTACTTAAATTCATGCTTCTGTGTTTTAAGTTTATTGTGTTTCTTTGATTTTCTTTGCCAGTTTTTGGACTATCTGTTGTCTCCTTCTTTTGAGCTTCTTCCCTGCTCAGGGCTAACAACAATGGCCCTGAGTCAAATTCAGCTCCCTCTACTGCCACCCCCCCCCACCGTCTTCCCTCAGACCCTCTGTTCAGTGATTGCCTTTGTGCTTTGTGTGTAGTGGACAAGTTTAGTAAGGGCGCCAACAGGCTGGTTGCAACTCTGTGTACTGAGATTGTTTTTTGGATGGTGGAATCAGAATGGGACCATCCAACCAAACCACTTGCTTTGTTTCTTATTGACAAAATGAGTAAGGTGTAAGTAACTGTTTTGTGGGCTACTAACAGTGAAGGTTAAATGAATTAATGATAATAGCTAACATATTTAGTGTTTAGCATATAGGAGAACCTCTAAGCAGCTTGTATATGTTAAATCATCTAATTATCTACTTTACTATACCCGACATTTATTTTTCTTTATGTTTGACACAGGAGTCTTCTATTTTTTTTTTTTTTGGCCAGGGATTATATCCAAGGTCTTGTATACTACTTTTATGTTTTCCTCAAAGGTATAGTTAGCTGTCTTAATATCTCTTGTGAGTGAGGTCAAATTCTCCATTAATTGCAATGTTTTCCCACCTTCCTATCTTCTGCACACTCGTGGTTATTCTATTATCTATCGGCTTATGGCACCTGGAGCTGAGTGCCCTTATCCTCTGACCCTCTGGGATTCAGAGTCCTGAAGCAAAAAATATAGTGCTAAATTCTGAAAAGCCCATCTGGTTGAAGGACACATCAAAATGACTGGCTGCCTTCTCCTCTTACACCCAGCATCAGCCTCTGACAGGGAAGATGCAAGGACATGAAATCTATTCGAGCATCTTCAATCTAGTGGCATGGGACTGCCCAGGTACAAGGATCAGTCACAGGGCCTTGGGCAGTGGCAGATGCCAACTCAAAGAAGGTGCTAGGCATCTAAGATGCCAAGAGAGTACTGCAGGACACTTTCAGGACCACAGGGTACCTCAGCTTCTTGTTGAGAACCGATTGAAATCAGTCAAAGTCTGTGCTGGGCAAGAAGCAGCTAAGGCTGGACAGGTATGGAGGATGAGAGATTAGGGGAAAAAGATGTCCATTTTACGTGCAGGAAGGAGATAAAGAAGATCACTGTAAGTGAGGAATATGAAGCAAGAAGGACACATTTGCATAAAAGTGAAAAAAAAGGTTGGCAAGATCAGGGGCATTTTCTGTGCTCAGACTTAGAGAAACTTGAGCAGGAACAGAGTCTAGATCCATCCAGAGAAGCAGCATGCCATGATAGCCCTTGGTAATGACCTTGATAACAACATCAGGCTGAGCATGGTGGTCATTCTAGGTTGGTAGAGAATCTCTGCAGGCCAAACATGCAGAAAGTAGAATCATGTTAACATGTCTAAGATTCAGATTGCGTCTATCAAGAAACATATGAAAATAAGAACAGAGTAAATCCTTTTGGTGACAGGTAAAGCCATGTTCGGGGAAAGGCATTAAGTAGAAAAAGAGAAATATTGAAAATAAAGAAATTTGGTCTTCATGTCAGGTAATCAGACTCCAAAATATACTTGTAGCAAGTAGAATGAAGGGACAAGAAAAATAAAGACTACAAAGATAAAATTAGGGAAAATGAACTGAGTGACACAAGAGATATCTCAAAGAAGTATGCCTTTACAGGACAGCTCTGAGAGGGGAGGAGAAGGACATTACTTCTTACCAGGTGGTCAGGCAGGCTTTAAGTAGTGACCTCAAGTGGATCCTGGAGGTGGGCACCACGTCCGCAGGTCCAGTTCAAAGGCACAGTTGGGCAGAGCAGCCTGAATGCAACCACTGCCTTCCTGGCTCTGATTTTCTAGAGTCCACATGGCTCCTGCATCCACTAGTCTGCATGCTCCAGGATATAGAGGCTGATGTGACCAGCACCCTATATCCAACACTGATACCTTCCCGAGCCAACACTTCCAAAATGTGTCTCTATCTGCTCTGTGCAGGATCAGAAGTACTGAGTGATGTGGAACATCTCTGCCTCTTGCAGGGGTGAGGTGATCAATGGGGGATTTGGCCTCATGCTAGATGGATCCCCAGAGGCTGAGTACAAGGCCAGGATGATGCTCAGCTGGGACGTCTCCAATGGTGTAAGTCTCTTCCAGACCTTCTATCATCTGTCTTCTCACTGGCTCTGCCTGCTCACACTTCCACTGGGCTACAGTTCTGTACTCTTCCCCCAAAGGATATTCTGGAGCCTGTCCTGCCCTCTGGGCATTGCTAGGACTTGCTCCTCACCAGAACAACCCCATGTCACTCTCAACTATTTTCAGAATCTCCTGGTCCTTTCAATCCAGCTTCTGTCTACACAGGAGGCCCTGTAAGTCCCAGTGTTTCTCTCCACAGAGCACCCCTCAGTACTGGTATTAAGATACCTCATTTTCTTTGTTCTTGCTGCTTGAGATGGAACCCAGGGCTTTGCACATATGGTAAGCACAGGCTTTACTGCTGGACATCCTCAACCTTACTTCAAAGCTCCACTATCTTCAAAGGCAGATCAGAGAGTGGCAGATTCTTCAGCCCTTGTTTGTGCAACGATGACTCACTTTGCTGTAATGCAGCATTCTCCATGGAGCAGGAGGCAGAATTCTCTGTGATTACATCATAGGCAGCCCACAAGAAGAGGGAAACAGCTCAAGTTGGGGTCAGAGGTGATTGGTTAGGGTATGGCGGATGTGAGTGAAATGAGTAGGGGACTCGGGAGCCAAGAAAAAGAATCTAGGGAATATGACATTGGGGGGCTGAGGGTCCCTGGGATTGGGCCCAGAGGACAGGTGTGAGGGTACAGGGGCATCTGGAAGTGCCCACTCACTAGGAGGCACAGGAAGTCCAGCAGGGAAGGAGAGCTGTTTGTGCTGAAGCAGTGAGCATAGGGGACAGACACTGCATTTTCATTGTAGGAGACCCCACTGAAGGTTGGGTGGAGATGAAGTTGGAGGAGGTATGGGGATGAGGGATGGGCTAGTTGGCAAGAATAGCAGGAGGAAAACAATGAGTGCTGATGAGGCTCTGGGGAACAGGAATCCTCCTACATTGTTGATGGGAATATGAATTAGTGCAACAATAGCCTGCTCCCTCCTGGTCTGGGTCTTTGTTTGGGAGCGAAGAAGTTTGAAGCTGATAAAATAGCAAGTGGTGGGAATGACAGAATGTGTATGTACACACACACTGTTGGGGAGGGCGTTTCCAAAAGGCAGAAAAACTGTAGATGCTTGAATCCTGGAGCTTTTATTCAGTTTTTGGTACACTGAACATGACAAAATGCAGGGATGCTTCTAGTCGTTACCAGGCCTTTAATTTCCAGAAAACAAGCTGTCTTGTTTATATCCCATCCCTCTAAGGCTCCTTCCAGTTTGCTTAGGAACTTGTCTTTTGTCCTTTGCATTCTATTAGGTCCTGATAGTCAATTTATTCAATTTTTTGCTCACTTTGTAGTCAACTCATGTAAGGCCTGAACTTTAGTTTATTTAGGTTAGCTATTCAGGATCAGTGCCCAAATTTCCTTCTGTCTCCTGGCCTCACAACCACTATGGAAATCATCATGGAGATTCCACAAAAAACTAAAAATACACATTCCATTTGACCCAGTTAAACCTCTCCTGGGTGTATTCCCTCCAAAATTAAAGGCTCATCCCACAATGACACATGCATATCCCAGTTTATAGCAGTGCAAATCACAGTAGTTAAGCTCTGTAACAGCCTAGGTGCCTGTCAGAAGATGAATGAATAAAAAAATATGATATATGTACCCCAGGAATATTATTCAACCACAGAGAAGAATAAAATCATCTCATTTGCAGAAAGATGGAGGGAACTTCAGACCATCATGCTAAATGAAATAAGCCAGACTCAGAAAGTTAAATATCACATGCTTTCTTTTATATAAGAAATGTAAAATACATAAATGAAAAAATAAAATAAATGAGTAATGCTAGAAAACTAGAAGTTAGACTCTTGGAGATACGAAAGGAACTCAAAAGAGGGGAGAGGAAAGGAGGAAGGGGCACATGGGATTGAAAATTAGCAAGATATGGTGTATTCATGTATCAGTTTCTCAAAACAGATATTGTTATTCTATGATGTAAGTTTTAAAAAACAGAATGTCATCAGGGGTGGGGGAAGTACCTTGACTATGATCCAGGGGGGACCAGGGACAGAGGAGGAAGTGGATTACAGAGGGTTTCTTAAGGTGGAGCTGAGGTGGACACAGATTCTGAGGGCAGAGAAGAGGGATGCATTGTAGATCACTCCTGAGTTCCTGACCAAATTCCTTGAAGTGCAGACAAAGCTATTCTTAGAGATAGGGAAGGTACAACTTCTGGAATGACAGTGAGTTCCAGATCAAAAAGACACCAAGTCAGTTAAGTAGTCTATGTTAGACAGGCTCTACAGATGGCATTTGAGGTTTGCAAAATAAAGGAAGATTGGGAGTTTGGGAGTCAAACCACCTTTCAGGGAACTCAATGATGTGGACACCAACTGCTGCACATCCTTTTTCCATAGGTGGCCCGGCGCTGCTGGTCTGGGAATCCAAAGGCCTATGAGATCATCTGTCAGACGATGCAGGAGAATAGTGGTTTAGAAGTAACACTCCCCCATGATGTGACAGATGAGTGCATGCTCCAGCAAGCCCTGCAACCCTGAGAGGAATCCAGCAGCCAGCTGCAGTCCTTTGTCTCCCTTCTTCCCTTGGCTTTCCTCGTCCTCTTTACCTCTACACACCTTCTCCTACACTGTGGAACTTTGCACACAAGCCCTGTGTGGCCCTCACAGCACTCTAGATGGGCCCCATTGTACAGGCAAGCCCCAGAGAAGTGATGCCACTTGTCCAGGCATCACCTTAACCACTTGACTAGGACCCCTGGTGGGGGTAGGGCATGTCTTGCTCAGGGCCAAGTCCTTAAGCCTCCTATGGGGTGGACACTAACTGTAGGATGACTGCCATAAACTGGCTAACCTGGGAACCAACCAGTCTTTCCTAAGCTCCATAAGTTCTTTTTGGGTTTTATCACATCATGCTACTACTTGTCTACCTGCTGACCACTGCTGCTCTCTTGTCTGCCCAGTTATCTGTTCTTTAGCACCCCAGGATTGGGAATAAAAAGAAAGAGCCTAGGGAGGAAGATAAATAGGAAATAAAGGAAAAATTAAAAAATATATGCCTCACATCCTGGCAGAGTGGGAGTGGGCTGGTGGGAGGTAGCAGCTTGGTGCCGCAGGAAGAGGGATCATTTGCTAAGGAAATAAGGGGAGAGGAGGACACAGGAGTGTTTATTGAAATCTGGATGTCCTGAAGGAACTACTTTGGTCCTTTACTGGGGGCTTGGTTGGGCCCTCCAACTCCCTAAAATGAGTGTACAGCAAGGTATTAAATAAAAAAGACAATGTGATACGATTGGGGGAGTCCACAGAGGTCAGAACTCTCTTGGAACTAAAACAGAGACTTCTCTGAATTGCCCATATGTATTGGCCCATATTTATTGGATTTCAGGCAAGTTTAAGGGTATAAGGGAAAGTTAAGGGAAAAGCTGAGGTAAAGGTGTGAAACTGAGCAAGACCTTGAGAAATTAGAACAGAGACTTTTCTAGCAGTAAATTTTGCCAATTAAGAGAATTGTCTTATCTTTAAGGTTGACAGTTACTGTCCTGGAATTGGAATAAGTCAAATGCCAACATCTGTGGCTTTAAGAATTGGAGAGTCAAATGTCCAAAGGTGTTACAGTGTCACAGACCAATACAGGCCTCTACTGTGACTGTTGGTTTGGAGATTTGCACTTACTGCATGCTAGCTGCCATCTCTTTTGGCAAGTCACCTAGGCCTAGAACAGACTCATAAGTAAATGTAGAAATCCAACTGATTAATTCTCAATCCTGCTCAGAGCCACTTCATAGTGGTTCCAAAAGTTCCTAATGTTAGAATCTTGCACCTGTCTCCTAATCCCCAAATATTAGCTATAGCTGGACCCAGAGCCTCCACCTCTCTATCTTGGAGAACAGATCCAAGATAAAGATCCAGAAAAAGGGATTATGTAGCCATACTTCCACGCCTTCATTTTGAAGATGGCACTTACTTACCATTCCCTGCCCTCAGAGCCCTTTTGCATCCCTGACTCATGGTTGTGTTATGCTCCTTCACCCAGACTTATCGTTCCCTCATAGTACTCCATGCTTTCCCCTGAATTGTGTCTGGATTTAGGAGGAAAGCACAAGGTTGATGGGTGAGGAGAGAGTAGGAAGAACACTCCCCCAGAGAAAGCACTGACTCCAGCCCCAGAGGTGGCCACGCTGGAGTGGGGCTCTTCCCTGTGTTTGTCTCACACCATGATGGGGACCAGGCTGAACCCTGTGTCTTTTCCAGAGTAGTTAACTTTGGGGTCCACCAACACCTACCATCCAGGATAGGCAATGAATGGCCTCATCCTGTCATGGGACTAGGCCTCAGAGATAAGGATAAGGTTACTCTGTCCTTGTCCTGAGCAGCCAGTGGCACAGGACCCTTTCCTTTGGAACTAATTATGTTTTATCAATGAGAAAACAGCCCTCAAAATTTTAGTTTGATACTATTGGAGAGAGATTATAGAAGCTCTTAAGTAGCTTTGCATTGGCATAATAAACTGTGAGTTACTTAACTTGGAAAGAGAAAAGATTTACTTTGGCTTATGGTTCTGGATGTTCCAGTTCCATATCAGGTAGCTCTATAGCTTTGGACCTCTAGCAAGAGTGGTAGGCATAATAGCAGGGAGTATATGGCAGAGAAAACCGCTCATATCATGATCCAAGGAGCAAAGAGAAAAAGGATAGACCACAGCCCCACAAGTACCCCACTCGATTTGACTTCTGTGTTATAAATGAGGCAAGTCTTGCTTAGACCCTTGCAGTGGCCTCATATTTAGCCTCCATCCCTCCATTCTTATCCTATTTCTATTTTGGAGACTCTGCTTTCAGGGAGATCACTGCAAAATGCAATGTCAGTATGTAACACCTTTGCCTAAAAGCCACAATGGTTCCTCTAACCCTTGCTGGATCCCCACACCCAGATATAGATGAGGACTCTCATATGGCAGGGCTCCTTGGAGACTGTGAAGCCAGCAAGGAGACAGAGGAAGACCTGGAACAGGAGGTCCACGAGGAGCCACAAAGGCGAGCAGTCACACAGAACAAGCAAGATACCATCTTCCAAATCTCAACAAGGCTAACTCCACCTGCTGGAAAAATTTTCTAATATATATATATATATATCACTCTTGAAAAGGAAGAAAAAATAGAAGAGGGTAATATTATTATTACTAATAAGAGTTTTCAATAAAATTATTTTCTTTTTACTTTTAGTGTGATAAAGTCCATACAACATAAAACTTAACTCTGTAAACATTTTTCAGTGCCCAATTAAGTAGCCTTACCTACATTCAAATTGCTGTGTAATCATCTCCACCCATTTTGCCAACTTTTTTATCTTCTTGAGCTGAAACTGGCCTCATTAAGCACTAAACTTTCTACCCATGCCCCCAACCCCAGCCTCTCACACTCTTCATTGTTTCTTACTCTACCAGTTTGATTAATCTAGGGACCTCACATATGTGAGGGACATGCAGTGTTTATCCTTTTGTGTCTGGCTTTTTTCACTTAATATAATGTCCTCAAAGTTCATATATGTTGTAGCATATGTCAGAATTTCCTTCCTTTTTAAATGCTGAATAATATTCTGGTGTATAGATAGAAAATATTTTGTTTACCATTCCTCTTTCAATGGACATGTTTACTACCACCTTTTGGCTATTGTGAATAATCTTGCCATGAACACAGGCATTCCTGTTTGCAGTTGCTTTAGATGTATACCCAGAAATTTGACTACAGAATTATAGGATAATTTTATGTTTAATTATTTGAGAAACTAAAAGTGTTTTCCACAGTTTTTTATTTAGAGAAAAAAAAGCAAAACAGAAAAAAGGGTAGCAATTATACAGAATTTCAGAAAAACAGTAAGAAATCACTAGTTGATAAATTACATATTGTTATCTTAGAAGGAGTTGCTTAAGTCATGAAATCAAAGCATGAAAAATAGACAGTCAAACAATGGCCGTACAAACCATTCTGTTTGATGAACTAACAAAAACTTAGTAGTATGGTTATCTATCTTGCACACTTAAACATATATACAGTTATATCCTTTAGAGCACTTTCTCTCCCTTTCATTATCATAATACCTGTTATACATTTTGAATCTTATTACTCTTTCAGTTTTTTATTATTATTTTTTATACTAGAGAGACAAAATGATATTTACAAATGTGAGTCTGATTTATTTCACCTAAGAGTATGGTCTCAAGTTGCCTCCATTTACCTATAAAAGCCTCAAGATCATCCTTTTTATAGCTGAGTAATATTCCATTGTATAAAAATGTCACCTTTTTCATCCATTCTGTGGTTGATGGGTATTTTGGTTGTTTAACTATTACAACTAGTGATTTCTTACTGTTAGCTAGTACAAGTTGTGCTGCTAAAAACACGGGTGCACATATATCACTGAGACATGACCTTTTCAATTTTTCTGGGAAAATACCCACAAGGGGAATATTTGGATTGAATGGAATTTCCAATCCTAGTTTTTGAGGAATCTCCATACTGATCTCCACAGTGACTGCAATTTTCCACATTTTTAATCATACCATTTTAAAAAAACACTTGCTTGTTATCTAAAACACAATCAAATAATGACAAAAGTAATGAATTATAAACTCAAAGACTCTTTTTTCTACACCAATTTAAAAGTGTCCAAATGTGCTAGCAGTTTCTTATGTGTCTTTCTAGAAAATTGCAGAGTATTTGCAAGTATAGGCAAGTATATGCAGTTTTCTTTCTCATACACAAATGAGATAATCCTTAAAAATATTCTGTACTGACTTTTTAGATATACCTTAGTCGAAATACATATAACATAAAAATCAACTTTAGAATTTATATAATTTTAAAGTTTATAGTCAGTGGTTTTTAGTATATTATGTTGTGCGACCGTTGTAGGGAGCTGTTGAAACTGGAGACTAATCACATGTGTGGGGCTAAAAGCAAGGCCAGCCCAGAAAAAACAGAGACCAAAACAAGCTATGTAAACAAGTCCTTCTAGCACCAAGAAGACCAGGGGCCCAAGATTGCCAGGCAAACAAGTTGCTAGGCAGTGGGGTTGAAATTGACATTCTTCTTTGGAGGGAATAAATAAACATGGTGGTTGAGCAATTCCTTTCCTCCCATCAGGAGGATAAGGGCTCCACCTGACCCCAGCTTTGTCTTTTCTTTATTTTTCTCATCCTCTTGAAGTCTTTCATCCCAAACTCCTCAGGATCCGCCCTGGGTTTTGGAATATGGCACCAGAACACAAATGGGGTAAGAGATTGAGGGTGAAGGGACACTTATTGTGTGCATGCAACTTAGGGGGAGAAGTGCAATGGTATCATCAATAGTTGTCATTGGAGTGTGTTGATATTGGCTTTATCATTTGTCAAGAGTGGGGCACTGAAACTGCCTTATTCTCTAAGGCCAGTTATAAACAGGCCTGGAAGAAATCCCTTCACCTGAAAAGAAAAAAAAAAGAGGTATATTGATTATATTAGCTGTCTAACTATTGGACAAACTTATGCAAAAAAATTACAAATTATGAGAAACTTGTTGCATGCTTGATTACAGTATTTACATTCCTTCTGTGGATCTGGATTAGACAAGGTCTTAATGACTTTAAACTTCTTGAGACAATCATAATGGAACTGGCTCCAAGCACTGTTTCAGAATCAAATCTGGAGCAGGGAAAGATGGCAGCACAACTGCCACCTTGATAACTTTAACTGAGCCACTTAATGTCCATTGAGCAAAACCTTCAGCTATCTGTCCAAAGTGTAGATGACAACGGTATCATTGGGCCACTTGATGTAAATTCAAAACTCTTACAAAAGAAAAACTTCCATCAGGGCCTGCAGCAGCTCTGCCAAAAAGTAGGGGTGCGGCAGCTCAGACAGCTTCCCTGAGATGGCCCGGCCCTGCTTGGCCTGGCAGGCTCCTAGTGGTTGGGGGGTAATATGGCCCTGGTTTGTGGTTTTCTGATTTCTGTTTACAAAATGCTTTTACAAAAGACAATTTCAAATAACCAATATGACAACAACTAATCTTTAAAACTTCAAAAAATTCAACATTTGGCTTTCACAGCTGATAACAGATTGGCCCCAGCATATCACTGTCTCACTGTGACTTTGTTGTGGGTCTTGATATCTGCTAACCTAAATTCTGAAACTTCATTGTTTCTCAAAATTGTTTATACAGGGGTACTTGTTTCAAATTTGTGATTAATGTTACTCCTCATTTATCTAGGTCCTGTCTGCTTTCTTAAGACAATTTTATTTTTCAATACACTGACATTACACAGCTTGCTAAATTTCTTGAGTGTGTCTCCAGAAGAAGAAATTGTAAATTTACATACGTGGGAGGAAACTGAAAAACACTTTAGAGCAAGACTAGGGAAAAACAAACCAACACAAATCTAGCTGGACCTCTACAGATTTTAAAGGGTTGTTCAATAAAAACTGCTGCTTTCTGCCTCTCTCACTACTTCTCACACGCCCCAGGGCAGGGGAGTGCACCAAAACCTCCACTGAGCTGGAGTTTGTCCCAGATAAGGAAGTTAATGAAACAATGTTGCCTGTTTCAGCTGCAAGGAGAAATCAGTTATGGTTCAATCTGTTTGAAACACAGTTCAAATCTCCCTGGATTATTGTATTGCTCAAGTGGTTATTCTTCCCTTGACAAAAATTGGAAAATCTATATATAAAGAAAGGGTGCCTAAGGGTTTTGGATCTTGTGATATTTATTAGAGAGGTGGGACACGGCTCTGCTTGCCCAAGCCACCTTGGTTTTTCCCATCACCTGTGCACGCACTTTTTAAGTTAAAAGTTTACACTGCACTGATGCTCAGATCTCCAACAGTGAGGCCTCCAGCCCAGAGCAGGAGCACCACCTGCATGTCATGAGTGAACCCAAAGTACCTAAATATAAAATGCAGTTTCCATTTTCTCTATACCTTACCACAAAGAGTCTTCATAATCTTCAGGTCTAAAAATGATTAAATGTGCTCACAATTTAAATTTCAAAACACAAAAGAGAAAGTTCAGCTCACTTGGCAGTATATACTATCTAAAATATTTAAATTCTAATAAAGATGTAGCTAGCACAGCAAAAAGATAATGCAATAAAATAAAGGCTAAAACGAGTCCATTGGAAAGGACTGTTCATACTGGACAATAAAAAAAACACCCAGTCCAGTCCTAAAGTAGGGTCGAAGGTATGCTTATGTTTTTTTCCAGGAAAAGCTAAATGGTCTATCTGGGTTCCAATATGTGCTGGCTGACTGTGTCATGTATCCAAACTAAAAAAGGAGTTGATTTTACCTTTCAAGAAGCAGATGCTCAGTCCTATGACAGTGATTCCTTGGAGACCACGCCACAAGTGATAGAAAAGGATGAAGCTAGAACCAACTTTAATTGACCCAAGATGCCTAGAAAATGGTCACAAAAATTTTTTTAAAAGGGTTAAAATAGATGATAGGAGTGTATGTTAAGTTCTATGATCAAAATACATGTTAATTGTAGATCAGATTTTGTCTTTTTCAAATTCTTTGATAAGAGATCTCTGTTAATTGACCTACAACAAATCTGACTAGTCTATTTAAAATTACAAATGCTACAATTGTAAAAATATTTGTGTCATTCAATTTGACTAAAATATATTTGAGTGCACTCTGTAAGAGTTTGAAAATCTGTGTCTGTGTATCTGTTTGTTTGTCTAGTCTGTTAAGCTGTTGTCATAAGTCACCGAGCTAGTGGTCACTCATATGTGTGGAGCCAATAGCACAAGTATCCATACAGGAGTGCCCAAGTGGTATGGAGCACCTGAGAAATGCCCTGAGGGCATGGGGTGCTGGAGGTGACAGGTGCTCCAACCCCAAGGACATGGGGCATAAAAGCAAGCTAGTTCAGCAAAGGGACATAAAATAGCCCCTAGGAACTTAGAGAGTTCTTGTGGACATTGACAGCTCTGTGTTTGTTTCTACATCTGTTTGAATCTGTACAGATCATCTGTCCATGTTTGTCCATTTGTCCATTCTGTAAACAGCTGTTCCTTTTATTTGAGCTCAACAATTTTCTTTTTATAACATTTATAGTTCACTTAATCAAGGTTTATTTGAGTTATAGGATTACAAAACATGTTTCCACCTGGTCCAAATGCCACCTGGGTTGCCGACTGGTCCAAATGATGCAAAGATTGGTTATGTAAATGTAGTATATGTTGTTGTTTGCTGTTGACTTGAGAGTTTCTCATTGTTGAAAAAACTGAATAGTTGAATGTTGCAGTTGGGTTTTTCATAAGTTATCAAAAATTACATTAAGATAATTAAAAGTCCCTTAGGGTTGAGATTGTTGGACAGGGCTTAAATTGATGAATAAGAAAGCAGCTGCCTGGTAATATTTTTAACCAGCTCTTGTTCATTAGTTGGAGGCTCCGATGATCTCCATAGCCTTATGGGAGACACCCCAGCCAAAGCTATAAAATATATTATTGTTATATGTTTACACTGGTCATCATGAAAAGAAATAATACAATAAGGTTTTTGATTTAAAGATTCTCTGATACAAAAATTTCATATGGTTATGACAAATGATTGTTATTAACCCCATCATATATTTATGTATTCATGCCTCCAGATGTACAGGTCTTCAAAAATGTAAAACCAGATTGTTTATGATGACAAACTTTTGTTTCAGATTCAGACCTCTGCCTCTAACAAATGCTTATGAGATGTACCTCCTACTAAAGGTCAGCAAGTTAGGTAAAAGCTTTTATGTATTAGATAGGGATGACTGACCAGAATGGGGCTATCTTCTGTTTAAAAAATGCAAATTCAAGTTTGTTTAAAAAAATGTCGTCATGATTTTTATGCTACAATGTTGTATATGGTTTGGTTTCTAAACCATATACATGTAACTATATACATGTAAACCATGTAAAATATGTAAAGGTATTCAATGTTAAAACAGCTATGGTTTTAAAAATAATGGTCTTTTCACTTGCTAATGCCCTTTAACTCATAAAGGTTTTTAATTTATTTGATACTTGATTCATTTTTTTCTATTGCTAATGCCTTTGATATTACTTTTGCTGTTACTTTTGATATTACTTACACACTACTCCATGACCCAAGGCTAGGCAGATTTATAGTTATGATTTCTTCTAATACATAGTTTTTGGTCTTACATTTAGGTTTGTAAAATCAATTTTAAGTCAATTTTTGCATGTGACCTGAGACACACAGTACTACTGTTGAAAAGACCATTTTAGCCTCCACTGGTGTTAAAACAACATACTTCTGGCATATATTCATATAAGTACACATGCATATATAGTAGATATATCTTATTCTTTTTAATATTATATAGTTTACACTAAAAATACCTTTAATGGTAATAGAACATTTGCTTATTTGTAAATATGTATTGGGAGTCTTGCCTTTCAGGCTCTGTACATCCAGTCGTGCATCACACATAGTTCCCATGTTGTAGAAGCCTACATCTCTAGCCAGGAAGATAGTAAATAAGTGGGGAAGGCTATAGTGGGAAGGGGGCACCTAAAACAATTGATGATGAAAGCTATAAAAACAAACAATATGAGAGGCGGGAAGTAAGAGGCCTGAGTGAAGGTGTATTTTAGAACATTAACAGAGTCCTCCCAGAGGAAACAAAGAGACCTCTGCCAAGTGTATGAGGAAGGAAACACCTTGACTTGTTACACAACCTGAGCAAATGGTGTGCAGGGCAGCACAGGCAGGCAATGGGATTGTGGAGTAACAGGGAGGTGCTGGGGAATGAGAGCAAACTCCTTTCTATTCCAGGGGGTGTGAGGGACAGACTGGCAAAGCCTTACAGGCGATGGAGAGCAAAGGGAGGATGGGCATGATTAGAACTGCATTTTTAGATCACCAAAGCCTAGAATCCAACACATTGGATTAAGGCAGTGGAGACTGAATGGAGACTTGAAGACCAGATGCTAAATTATTTTTCTAAATATCTAGGAGTAAAATACAAGTTTGGATTTGGATAGTGGTAAAGCAGATTTAATATTGAACCTTCTCATGGGAGGAGAGGGACAGCAGTGTCCTGGGAACAGTGGCAAAGTTAACTTCTGCAAGCTGAGGCTGTGTCAAGTTTGCAGAAAATAGCAGTGGAGAAAGGGATCCCGTCAGGGTGCAAAGAACCTGGAGGAGCTCATGGGAGGATCATTAGCGGGGGGGGGGGGGGGGGGGGGGGGGGGCACGTTAGTGAGCCCATGGGGAAGTAGTCCAGTCTGATGGAGGCTCAAACCCAGAACCTATCAGTTCCTGGTTCTGCTACCTCGACCAAGGGACTGGACTTCTATGTGCCTGTTCCCTGAGGCCTGTAAATAAACAGTACACAGATTGAATTAGTTCACATCTGCGAAGTATTTAGGGCACAGTAAACGCTTATGAGATGTCTGTTAGTATTAATCTCTGCATCTGCACTAGTCAGATACAAAAAAATATGACTCAAAATCAGAGGATCACCCAGGACATACTGAGAAAGGAATTGAGGATTACAGAAACCGGGAGGAACCCGCCCCGCCCCACCCTTCCGCGCCCCGCCCCACCCTTCCGCGCCCCGCCCCACCCTTCCGCGCCCCGCCCCACCCTTCCGCGCCCCGCCCTTCCTCGCCCCGCCCCTCCACACCCCACCACGCTCCGCCTCTCAGCGCCCCTTGGCCGCAATTCTGGACCTCCCTAACAGGTTTGGCGGGCCACGCCTACTGCTCTCTGCTGCGCACGCGCACGCGCTGGGCCTCCGCGGCGGCGGCGTCCCCCGGAGGCGTCTACACAAGTCGCGCGCATGCCTGGGAGGGGCGGGCCACTGTGCTTCAGAGGCAGCGGCTACGTCGCTGTAGCTGGGCCCAAGATGGACCTTCCAGTTTTGCTCGCTGCTCCGACGGCGCGCGGAAGCCAACATGGCGGTGGTGCTCCAGGCCGGCTTCGCCGAGGCCCAGGGCCACCCCTCGGCGCGAGCGCTGGGCGCCGTCGTCTGCTGCTACTGAGGGACTCGGAAGATGGCGGGCCGGGGCCGGGGCCGGGGCCGCGGCGTGGGGAGGACCCCGGACTGAGCCCTCCGTCTTCCGAGGACGGCGGTGACTCCTTCTTGGTCTTGCTGGAAGTGGCGCGTGGCGGTACCGCGGAGGCCGCCGGACGGCAGGATGCTGAGCCGGACCCCGGCGCGAGCCCCACGGGCCGCCCAGAGCAGGCCTCCAGTGCCCCGGCCTCCGACCCCGGCGCCGCCCTCGCGGGCACCGTCACCATCGACGACCAAGACCTGCTGGTGCGTTTCGACCATGGAGTCTTCACGTTGGCCGCTGCACCTCCGCCCGCTCCGGGGCCGCCCGCCTGCCGGCCGCCCGCGAAACCCGGCCCCGAGGCTCCGAGCCCCGCCGAGGGGCCCCGCGGACCCTCAGGCTCTAGCTCCAGCGCGCCGGCCTACCGCTGCCCCGAGCCGCAGTGCGCACTGGCCTTCGCCAAGAAGCACCAGCTTAAGGTGCACCTGCTGACGCACGGTGGCCTCCAGGCCCGTCGGCCCTTCAAGTGCCCACTGGAGGGCTGCGGCTGGGCCTTCACCACCTCCTACAAGCTCAAGCGGCACCTGCAGTCGCATGACAAGCTGCGGCCCTTCAGCTGCCCGGTGGGCGGATGCGGCAAGAAGTTCACTACGGTCTACAACCTGAAAGCGCACATGAAGGGCCATGAGCAAGAGAGTTTGTTCAAGTGCGAGGTGTGCGCTGAGCGCTTCCCCACGCAGGCCAAACTCAGTTCTCACCAGCGCAGCCACTTCGAGCCCGAGCGCCCCTACAAGTGTGATTATCCTGGTAAGCGGGGTTGCGGGGATGGGCAGGGTCAGTGGTGCTGGAGAACTGGTGGGGCTGAGGTGTCATGTCTATCGCTGCAGGGGACGGTGTCACCCCCTGTCACCCCCCGCCCCGACCTCCCCCACCCCTGTCTCTGCAGTGTTTTCGCGTGAGCTAGTTAATCTAAGAAAAAGCCTGATCTAAGGATAGAAACTCCTATTTGTGGTCTAGTTTCTTCGAAGTTACTAGATTTGAAGTTTGGATCTTGCCTTGCTGCGAGATTTCCACTGCAAGATAGCTGAAATAATCATAGCTGTTCGTGGAGGAACCAACAGATACATGAAGATGTTTCTACTCACTTAACGAACGTGATAGTGGAGGGGGGTGTAGCTCAGCAGCTCAGGTGCCTGCCTGGCAAGCACAAGGTCTTGAGTTCGATACCCAGTACAAAAAAGTAATAGTGGATCTGTATAGAACAGTCGGGTTAAAGTCAGGTCTTTATTTTCCTTAGTTTTGTGGTTTAGAAATATTTTGTCATCATATTGATATAGTACAATACTCTCCATACTAGAGGAACATACGAATGTGGCTGGCTGGGTACAACACGTTACACATACAGAAAGAATGGCCACAAGTGTATATGGCACATCCTTGTGTCTTTTATATTTTATATTCATTACATTTCCCAAATATGTGAAGTTTTTAAAAATTCTTTTAATTTTGTGAAACTTAAAAAGTATTCTCATTTTACAGATAAAGATACTGAGGCCAAGCAGTGCAGATAAAATCCACTGCTGGTTCTTCCTCCTCTGTGTTTACCTGCTCTGGCTGGGAATATAAGGCTCCCAATGCAATGAACTTTTCCCTGGTTTAGGGAGGTTAGGTGCTCTCAGAAGGACAGACTTTCGCCAGAGGAGCAAGAGAACATTCCTGGCCTGGAAGGCTGGAGACTAGAACAGGAGCTGGTTTAGGAGTGAGTGACCTGTACAGTGGTGTGGGCTGTGGGGAGATTATAGGAGGGCCTTTCCCATCCTGTTCATTAAAACATACTTCAGAGGGCTGAGTATGAAACTCAGTAGAAGAATGTTTGCCCAACATGCACAAAATTCCATCCCTAAGCATAACAAAATCCCCTCCACACACACAAACACACTTGATTGGGCAAGCTCCAATGTAGCTTGCATGCATATTAACATACATGTGCCCTGCTTTCCTATAATAATATATGTTAATGTAATGTATGTATTATAAAGTGTGCTCAAATGTAGGGATTTTGAGTTGTGTGAAGACTATTAACAGGTTTTAATATTCTCTCATGCCTTTGAATGGTTTTGTGCATCCCTCTTTATGGAAAACATGGATTTGGACTACTGACTCAGCCTTTTTCATTTGTACCCTTTTTAGCTACTTGTTTGTGAAAATCTCATGATGCTTGTAGACTTTCTGGTAGAAAAGATATAAACTGTGTATAGTTCTGGAAGATGTGGATCTGGTTTGCTTCAAGGCAAGAGGGCTCTCTGAGGGTTTTATGTTAGGTAATCACTGAGGCAGGAGAGGGACCGTTCAGTGTTCTAGGCACAAATTTCTTCAGTGCCAGAGCCAGGGAGTGGCTGTGGGAATATGGTGGTTGTGGTGGTGGGTGGTTCAAGTAGGAAGATTGCAGAAGAGGCATGGTAATTAATTGGTGCAGCTGAGGTGAAGTGATCCTTGATAAGGTAGAATTTGCCTGTGTTCAGATTTACCTGATCAACTGTGTGAACACACCCAAAGCCCAAAACAGGGAAGGCTGAGGCCTGGACTGAGGCCCAAAAGTATGACTTAAAGTGTTTAGGAAGATTTTCGTTAGGGAAAGTAGAGTTCCTTGGGTTTCTACTTTTATGCAGTTCGTAACTATTTAGTTATTTACAGGCACACTGATAGCTTCAACAAAGACACCTATTAAACGTTTTGTGATTTCATATCTTTCACCCTGTTTGAGCACTAAACTTTTTTCCCAAAAGAATATTGGTAAAATGTAGGCTTCTGGGTTAGTGGTACAATTAGAGGCTGAGGACGGAGTTGGAGGAAAAAGCCAGATGAATAAAGATTATGAAGCAGAACACTGAGGAAATGGCAAAAAGATAAAAAGAAGACAGTTAACACAATGTAGGGCTGGCAGTTACAGCGGAGAAAACTCCTAAGTATAGTAGATGTAGCATTATCCCAAAGGGGCGAGAAATGTTACTGAGGTTGTAAATCTTCAAAACTCAACTCTGCCAGACAAAATCTTGCTTATTAGTTGTTAGTTTATCTCCTTTTCTTATGCCTCAGACAAATAATACTGAAATTTGAGTTGGAAGGTACATCTAATGCATGCAAGATCAGTATTGTAGAACTGATAAGCAGATAGCTGTGCTTGGAAGTCTTTCTTGATCAGTTGCTCCATCTCCAAGTTGTATGGTTACAGGTAGCCTGCATGTGCCTATGACCTACCATCAACCCACCCTTGCTGCAGTTACTATAAAGGCAAACATTCTTGTTAAACAACTTTTTAGATAGGGCTTCTGAATCATGTTTTTCCTTGTTCACTTCAAGATGAACAGTGTCCTGGGTCGTGACTAGCATTGACTGTATTTTATGGTCATTTTTTACTGTACTGTAAGAAGAGTTTGTGTTTTCTTTGTTCAGGCTGTGAGAAGACATTCATCACAGTGAGTGCCCTGTTTTCTCATAACCGAGCCCACTTCAGAGAACAAGAGCTCTTTTCTTGTTCCTTTCCTGGATGCAGCAAACAGTATGATAAAGCCTGTCGATTGAAAATTCACCTAAGAAGTCATACAGGTAATGGGCTAGAGAACGCATCAGCACTTGGACCCAAAACTTATCTCTGTGATAGCTGTTGTGTTTATAATTAAGCCATGAATCTTTTCTTTTACAAGGTGAAAGACCATTTGTTTGTGATTCAGACAGCTGTGGTTGGACCTTTACCAGTATGTCCAAACTTCTAAGGCATAAAAGGTAATGTTTACATTTTGTTATGTATTATCAGCTTTGAAAATGGATGGGTCAGTAGGAAAAGCCTATGTATAGAAATATATAATGTGTTTTATTGTTATTTATAAAGAGCTCAGGGAGCTGGGGATTTAGCTCAGTGGCTTGCCAGGCAAGCATGAGGTCCTGAGTTTAATTTCCAGCACCCAAAGTAAATAAATAATAGTAAGAGCTGAATATAGTTATTAGGAAAATCTCAATACTATAACAAGATAATTACTCAGAATCTCTCTATATATTTTTCATACTTAATTGATGTGGTTCCTATATAATACTTTTTTTTAACGTTACACAATTTTCCTTGTGTCATTGGAAACTTTTCTTGATGATGGTGATAGTCTTAGGGTCTCACGTCTAGGCAGTGTACTTTAGATGTGCATCTTGTTCCATTTTTATAACAGGTATAGTACTGACAGTTTTCTGTCTATTGTACAGTGAGACTGAGAGGATGAGTGGTTTATCCTTGCATACTTGGAGTCTGAAGGGTTCAATAAAAAAGTATTATTTAGGAAGTGACAGTTTTTACAAGTCGATTTAAGAGGCTCCTTTTAGTGCTGCAGCCAGTGCTACGTGTACTCTGCACATGGCTCTCTGTGCTAGGAAGGCTTGTTTATTGTGTGGATTTCTAAATAACTTTGTCAATATGTTTGGACTTCATTGTTCCTAGATTGAAACGGCACTAATTGTTCTATGTCTAACTCTAGGACTGGTTTACTCTTTAAAGTAGAATTTCTAATTATGGGGTAGCTAAAATTACAAACTTGCTGTGGACTGAGAACAAAATACAAGATTTTCTGAAATGTACTGATCATTATTTTTAAACGGAAAGCACTTGTAGTTCGGTATAGTTTTTGCAGAATTTTAAAGGATCGCCCCCAAGGCCTTGTGAATTGTTTGAGTAATCATTTCCCTTGTTTTTCTGCTGTGGCAGGAAACATGATGATGACCGGAGGTTCACCTGCCCTGTGGAAGGCTGTGGCAAATCATTCACGAGAGCAGAGCATCTGAAAGGCCACAGCATAACCCATCTAGGCACAAAACCATTCGAGTGTCCTGTGGAAGGTACAGTTTAAAATGTTGCTTTTAGCTGTTAACTATATACTCCCCCAATATTCGTGGTGTAAGTTTAAGTTGTTTTAAGGTAAGTTTTAGTTGCTTAGAGACAAGGTCAGTATAAGTTGCGCTGGTATATTCATTTGGCTTGTAGAGTGAATTGCACATACTGTCTTGGGGGCTGGAAAGAATACAGATCAAAAGTCCTGCCAATTTGACTCTGTCCACACCATGTATTTTATCTGTGGCTCTGGTGGTTATGAGAATTAGGTAAAATAATGTGGCAAAAAAAACTTTATGCACATGGCATACTGCTTGAACTCACTAACTGTTAGGTAGCTACTCTTGTTACAGGTGGACAGCAGTAAAACTAGGCTGACTTTTTAAAAAGGTTGTTAGTAACTTTTTTTCTTTAAAATGCCAATCATTTGCCAAAAATCTACTGTGGTGTACATCTGTGCCAGCCCAACTATAGCACTTCAAATATGCTGGGGGACTGCAGGCCAGGACAAGTCAGATTGTCCTGTAGATCACTGGCCTCAGCTGCTTCTCTGGATCTTGGTTTTTTTAACTGGAGAAGGGGATAATAAAGCTCATGTAAAGCTGAGGCCAGTTTTTAGAATATAATGAACATAGTACAAGTGGTGTGACCAAGCCACAATCCTTTCATCAGTATTCAGCTGGGAATGCATATGAGTGAGCATATGAGTAACATGCAGGCTTTTGTGAAAACACAGAAGGTTTCCCCATACTTCCCTTGGAGGTGTGGGAATGACACCCCCGCTCCCACTGTGTGCCATCAACCTCAGGAGGAAGAACGGGAGCCAGTCCATAAGGGTGGGTGTTAGAGGCAGGAAAATCATATGAGAGAAATCTTTAAGAAGTGTAAGAGCGGAACCTGAGTGCAGAAAGTGGTGGGGTCATGTTCAAGTTGTGTGTCAATCTAGCTTTATGACTAAAAACAGATAGGCCTACAGATTAAGTGCAGGCATCCTGGGATGATGAGTGTGCTTGGGTTGGAGGTTGGAAGGAAGCAGGAAGGCAGAAAAGTGTGTTGATGATGGAGATAGGAGTTCGGATTAATAATACGTGGTGACAGATTTGGACCCAAATGGAAGTTGAGGGAGAGGCATAGTTGGGGCCAGCATCTTAGTTGAGGTCAGAATGTAGGGACTAGTTTGGACTTGCTACATTTTATTTACCTAGTTTATAAGTTCAGATGCTCAGAAGATGGGGATATTTGTGCTGCTGGAATTTAGTGTGCTACCTGAGCTAGGAGTGAAACAGCACATGAATTATCATGTATGTCATGGAAGTGGATGGACTTTTCAGTCAGTGGTGTAAAGCAAAAAAGCAGTCTAGGGTGGTGATGAAAATTGTGAGTTCTGGTGTCAGGCTGCGGAATTTAAGTCCCAAGTGTACCTCTAACGTAGCTCTGGGACCTGTGAAAAGCAACTTAGCTCTGTACCTGTTTCCTCATTTGTAAAGTGAGTAAAACCTCAAGGTTGTTAGGAAGACTAAGTTATTTTTAAGCATGTGAAAGCAATATATATCAGTTGCCATTGTAACAATTTTTTTTTACACCTGCAGTACCACTGGGATTGCTCAGTTCAGATGGAAAAGTGGGACGGATGCTATGGCAGGATCCCTGGTGGCTGGTCGTGCTGGGATGAGAGGGAGGATGTGTAGAAAAGGCTCAGCCCAGAGCAGGCTATCTCACGTTGGACATGCACAGGGTCAAGATATATTGATGGTCAAGGTTCTGTGAGCTACCTGAGGCAGAGCTCTGTGGGCCCAAGTGTGAAGCAGAAGACTGTGTTGACACCTCTTTATAGAAGTGACTGGGAGAGGGGCAGCAACTGGCTACAAAGGAGGGGCACTTGTTTTTGAAAAGCTGTGAAGGAGCTTCAGGCAGTCCCAAAGTTGAGGTGCCAGTAAAAGGAGGCTGACAGTAATAGGAGAGAAAGGGGTGAGCCATCAGTGCTTGGGAGGGCAATAATTGGAGAACATTCTCCTTGAGGCAGTGGAGAGGGAATTAATCTCGTAGAAGGGTGAACCTCAGGGCCCTTCTCAGTCCATCTGAGTGGATGCTGGAATACCCATTCAGTCTAAGTCAATCTGAGAAGGGCCCTGAGTCATTTTCTCTGTTAAAACTGACTTAAGGCTCATCCTCAGGGTGGCAGGGCATAATTTTAGGAGCTTAGAGTCTGTGTATAGGCTATATTAAAAAAAAAAAAAAATTGGTAAAGTAGGATAGAGTAAGGACCTTGGTTGCCTCTGAAGGTAATTTTGAACTTTATTTCATTCTCAAATGAAGCTTTGAAGGTCAGGCTCTGTAGATTAGTATAGCTGTATTGTGTCCTTATAACCCTACAAGGTAAGCCTTATATCCATTTTATAGAAAAGAAAAAGGAGTTCTGCTAGGATAATTTCCTTTACTAAGTCTATACAGCTAATAGGTAACTGAGCTAGAGTTGGAATCCAGTCATCCATGCCATAGCTGGACAGCTCCCTTGGCCTGGAACAGCCTTCTGCTTTGCTGGGGCTTAGCCACTTCACTGCTATCTGCTTATGATAACTTTTTCTCTGTGTTTCCAGGGGGTATCCTATTTCCTTAGCTTCTAGAGCAGCTCATTGTTTTAGCACTGATTTTATGCCACCCTTAACATAAGAAGAGCTGAGACTTCCCCTCTCTGTATCTGTATGGGGCAGAGTTCTAATATAGTATGAAATTAGGGCATGAAGGGAAAATGGTTCTAAGTAAATAGACTGTAAGGGAAAGGCCAGCTCTGGCTCCACTCATGCTCCTGACTTAGGAATACTTGATCAGTCTCTAAATGTCAGCATCATAGTGGTAAAATGAAAGAAGTTGGTTTTGGTGATCTCTTGGGTAGTTGTAACTCTTGATATTATAGGGTTTTCGTTTATAATAATAGCTCAATGGGAGTGACTGTATCTTTGCAATTGCACATTGCTGGAGTTGTTTTGAGTTAATCTTCCCAACAACTCCAGTAGTAGGAGAAAAAACGGGAAGAGTCAGCTTAGCGAAAGTCATATGTCTTAGACATAGCAGACACAAGACTTCAGATTTCCCCTATAGTTATTTTTCTGTCTTTTAAATGCAACTTGCTTTGGATTTTCACTCCTTGTGATGCTGTTTCTAGGCTGGTCAGTGTTCATCCCTTGCCAGTGACCAGTATTTGGGAATGTAATCTCAAGATTCTGATCTGATGAGGAATTGTTTTTTGGTACTGGTTCCTTGGTTTCCTCAGGTGTAACTCATTCCTCTCTGTTTCAGGGTGCTGTGCTAGGTTCTCCGCTCGCAGTAGTCTGTACATTCACTCTAAGAAGCATCTTCAGGACGTGGGTGCTCCAAAAACTCGCTGCCCAGTGTCCAGCTGCAATAGACTCTTCACTTCCAAGCACAGCATGAAGGCTCATGTGTTGCGGCAGCACAGCCAACGCCAAGGTCTGCATTTTATATTCCTCAGCCACAAAGATGTGTGAGTCTGGTGCTCATGAGAAAACAGAAATAGTGCTGTTCTTTCTCACCTTCTTTCTGCGTTGTCTAGACTATGAGGTCAGAGCCCATGGATTTTGGCTACTGGAATGAGTGACCTCTTTTGCACCCTCTTCTTACCACTTTGTTACATCTTACTCTTCCCTGGACTTTGAAGTACTTCCCTTAAGGGTGTTCATTCTTTCATTTGATTGGTTTTTCCCTAACATACATCACTTAAAACCCTAGCATGTGTCTCCTGCCAGTACCTTCGTCCTAAATTCTGAACCTATCCTCTAGTATCTCACTTTTTGTTTTGTTTTTACCAACTCAGTTTTCTTTCTATTGAGCACTCGAGCCTGTTCCTTGCTTCTGCTATAAAACCGATTTTATGGTGTGGATGACTGTTTCCTTCTGGAGGCAAGAAATCATCCAATACCTGAGCAGAGTTGTGTTTTAGGAATGGGTTTCAGGAGTGAGAGTGAATGTTAGAGAGGGAGGATTAGAGAGGCACCAATAAAGAGATCCAGGGGCATTAAACAGGAAGGATTCTGAACATATCAGTACTTGTCATTTGGTAGTTTATGGGAAGCCTGCCTATCTAGGCCTTATCCATAGTCCTATGGACAAGAGGTTGAGGGTATCTGGGCAGAAGCAGTGGCTGCCCCTTTTCTAGAGCATTCCCATAGACCTTGCTTTCTGGGACATGGTGAGGCTGCTACTTGTGGTAAGGCTTGGCTGAGGAAGTCCTAACTTAACTGAAGAATTACTTCTGTTCAGAGTCCATGGAAGCTGTGTGCGTTACAGTCCCCCACTCATGACCCAGGTGGTATACAGCACTGTGGTGGAGGCAGAGCACCAGCTTTGGGGCTCATCCTCTTCTCAGTCAGGAACAGGTCTTTGAACCCCATTTTGCTCGGCTTTTAAAATAAGGAGTTTGAGTAGCTTTTGGAATGAAATGCCTTAAGTGCCTACTGCAGGGCTCTATGTACAGCTGCTAATTCTGGAGGTTTGTGTCATTCCTCTGGTTTCTTTTGATTCTGTTAGAAGTGATTAGTCTTTTTTCTTGATCTCAGGCATTTAGACCTACAGTTCACAACAGTTGCCCATTTTACTTTGCCTTTAAAGAATTTGCCCTTCTAGCTTCATGAATGTCTTGGGGATAGGGGTGCAGTGTGTGTTCTACCTAATACATGTAAAAGATGTCAAAAAGTATATCACCTTTGCTCACAGCCTCTCAGCCACAAAGGCCCCCTCCTGTGTTTCTGACATTCAGAGTGTATTCTTTTCCTAACCTGGGTGATCTAAAGGCCAGCAGAAGCTCAAGATTGTTCTAGATGAACTTTTCCTAAACTCTGGTTAAAATTGAGACCCTCTTAGTTGATGTTGGAATGCCCAGTATATCCTTGGCATGTATTTAAGATGTACATTGACTTATTTGTGTCATTCTTCCTGTCAGGCAGAGAACAGGTACCATAGTCCCTGCCTGGTGGAAAACAAGCACTCAGGATCATCTAATTACTGTGAGATCATGCCAGGCCTTTGATGAGGTGTTTCATTCACCCTAATGGCAGTCTTCCTGCTGATGAATCTGAGGCAAAAAAAGACTTGCTGTGGTTATACCAATAGGAAGTACTTGTGCTGGAATTTTAACTGAGATCTGTTCACCTCTCAATGGCATGATCTAACTACTCACATTAGGTGCTCTACTAGCATTTATTTAATAGGATTTTTTTTCATGTGTGTTGCACATGACGGTTCTCCAGGTAATATTCGTAGAATTAATAAATTGCTAAATGAGAAACTCTCTAAATTGGTATCTCTAGTCACACTGAGATTATTCTTTATTTTACAGCAAACCAAATCCTTAAGATAGGCAAGGAAAGTTTTGAAAAATTTTGAAAAAGTGACTTTTCCAATTTCAGTTTCTACAAAGAATCACTCTTGTTCCCTTTCAGAATATTCCATTGGTTCTAGGACACTTACTGATGAAATTTTGAAACGGTGTAACAACTAAAGAAGATACACATTCTTTTTTTTTTTTTTTAAGGCAGGATCTTCAGGGTCTTGCTAATTGCCCAGGTTGGCCTTAAACTCACAGGCTTCCTGCCTCAGTGTATGTTTAGTATAAGTAGCTGGGGATTATATAGCACTATCATGCTCAGAATGAATTTGGTCTTTGCTTTCCTTTTTTTTTTGATAGACTATATTTCTTTCATAGGCTTATGTTAAAAATACAGTACCTGTTGTGACCCGGCATTCACTCTTGGAAAGAATGAGTTTGTGGTTAACTAGCGCTTAGTATGGGAGGAGCAGAAACAAAGAGCCTTTCTTTTTTTTTTTTTTTTTTGTCTTTTTCCTTTTTACCGGTACCAGGGATCGAACTCAGGACTGCCTGCTTGCAAGGCAGGCGCTTATGCCGCTGAGCTAAATCCCCGGCCCCGAGCCTTTCCCTTCTACAGCAGGCATGGGCATGGTCAGGATTCTGCAATGGAGATTTCTTGGGGGAAAAAAAACCTGGCCTTATTTGACTCATTTCCCCAAATTCGTTGTGTTTCCCATTTTCTATTTGCCCAGTACAATTTGATGTTTGGTGTGAATTTGTATATTAATCCCCCCTCTTTTTTTGAAGTATGTTAAGGTTTGTTATTCCCTCAAAGTTTTTTTTTTAAAGATAAACTGAGTAATAAGCATGTAAGGAGTACTACAATAAAAAATTAAGATTCCAAAAGAGGAATCTACTGAATTATAGTGTATGATCTTTACATGCTGCAAAAGGCCAAGAACTATGCCAGGTGCTGAGGGCACAGAGTTGCGTTACACTGCCTCTCCACCTCAAGATTATAGTCTTGGCTTGGGGATCGTCAGAGAATACATATGTGATGGAGCTGGCCAGGGGAGAGAAGCCCTGTCAAGAAAATTCCATCTAGGGCAGCAGAGCACCTAGGTATTTAAGCTCTGTGTAACTATGTAGAACTAGACCTTTGATCTCAGCCCAAAACCAGGCAGCTAATTTTGTCCCTTTTACTCCCAGATGGCTTGAACTCATGTTTTAGAGTTACAGGTACTTGTAGAACAGGGAATAATAGCGTTGACAAGATGTGAACTCACATAAGCTGATTACAAAAATAACTCAAACAGACCAGGGGTTTAGCTCAGTAGTGTGAGTGCCTGTCTGGCAAGCACAAGATCATGAATTCAACCCCTGGTACCAAACAAACAGAGCTCAAACAGCTAGAGTTTGTTTTACTGGCCTCTGAAGACTATACCATTGGAAGTTTTGCAGTTTTCTTTTCTTGGTTATCTACTATGCTATCAAAAAAAGTACAGGCTTTGAAACCAGAGAAACTAGAATCAGGTGTTACCATTGTCTTTTTTTTTTTTTAAACCAATTAACAAGACTTTAGGAAACATCATTTTATCTCTCTCCCATCATTCCCTCTAGAAAAATCTCTGGTTCAAGACTATGGTAAGTACACGTGGGAAGCTGTCTGTTCCCTTGATATCTATCAAATAATCACCAACAACAGGCTATTAGTAGGTCCTAGTAAGCAAGTTCTGATCAGGCAGCAGTTTCCAGAGAGGATCTAAATGTAGTATCTAAACGTTGCCTTAGTTAATATTTCTAACATCTTGAGCATAAGCAAAATTTCTTAAGATTTCTGAGGTGGTAAATGATGAGTATTCATTGTTTTTGCAGATCTCGTACCTCAGCTGGAAGCTCCAAGTTCTCTTACACCAAGCAGTGAACTGAGTAACCCAGGTCAAAGTGAGCTCTCTAACATAGATATAGCAGCACTCTTCTCTGATACGTCTGCCAACAGTAGTAGTTCAGCAAGTGGACCGGATGAGGCACTGAATTCTGGAATCCTAACCATTGATGTTACTTCTGTGAACTCCTCTCTGGGAAAGAACCTCCCTGCTAATAATAACTCCTTAGGGCCCATGGACCCTCTGGTCTTGGTAGCCCACAGTGATATTCCTCCGAGTCTGGATAGCCCTCTGGTTCTTGGGACAGCAGCCACAGTTCTTCAACCAGGCAGCTTCAGTGTGGATGATGTGCAGGCTGTGAGTCCAGGAACAGTAGGCTGTTTGGTGGCACTGCCTGTGAAGAACTTGAGTCAAGATTCACCTGCTTTGACTTCTGGCAGTAACCTGGCAGCACATACAACTACATCAAGCTCTTCAGGCACTTCCCAAGAAACTACCAGTGCCCCAGAACTTGTGACTTCAATTAAGGTGGAGCGAGACTCACCTCCTCTCCCAGATGTGGTTGAGCAGCAGGAAGGAAGCCTAGGGCCAAGCCCATCTGTGTTCTCCAGCCCCACAGAGCAGCATGGTCCTCAGAAGGACACAGAACTCAGTGCAGGCACTGGGAACCTCTTTTTGGTATGAAACACTATTCAGTCACCACCATATAACTCACTTCTCTTGCATTCAGTTTTGAGGATATTCTGGATTAATCCTTTCTATGCAGTTTCTTACTGATTTGCAAAAGGATGGAACCTTGGACTATAAGTCTGAATCTGAATCCAGCCTTGAGTCTTAGAACCAACAGTTCTTGCAACCTTGAGCAAATGTCTTAACCTATTTGAGCCTTAAATTCTCCATTATTTCTAAAATAAGGGAATTGGCCAGATGATTTCTAAGGTCCTTTTGACTTCTCTGACAGTGGTAATGTGCTTATTTTTTTGGTAAAACTTGGGGCACTTCATAATACTGAAATATTTTGTCTTTGTGCTTTCTATATAGCTACAAGTCCTAGAAGAGGAGGAATTGCAGCATAAACTACCTTTAAAAGTTTTAATCGAAACTAAAACCATTTCAAAATGTTTTTTAAAATTATAGTTAAGGGGGAAAAGGAGTGGCTTATGAGCCTTCATTCTTGAAAGGTAACAACAATACTCCAATTTTGAGACTGGATAGTTTTACTTTAATTTACACCAATTACGCATTTATTATAATTTAATTTAAAATAATTTAAATATTTTTGAAGAGAGTTTGACTTTCCTCAGTGTACAATGGAAATGATCATCTGTGAAAGTGGTTTTTTTCTTTAAAACACAAGAAATTTGATAGAGGTATTTATATTATTCAAATGTTAAATCTTGTTTTACCACAATTTAAATACATTGAATCTTCTGAATTGGGATCAAGTGTGAAGACACTTGGAAATGATCTACCATGGAACCAGTTTTCAGGTTTTTTCAGTGTGAGAGGATAGTCCTTCTCCATTTCTGGTGTCTTGCTTGTTGGCAGAGCCATGTTTGCTAGCATCTGTTTAGGCTGCCTCAGCAGTGGCTAAGCAACTGGTGATTGGGCAGGGACAGATGGGAGGTGGATGTAGGTCAGAGCCACATGGAAAGTCAGTCTTAGTGCCCATGGCAAACAGAAGTGTTCTTAAGCCTCACTGCATCTCCAGAGCCATACCTATGGGTGGAGGTGGAGGAGCCCGTAAGACCTCAGTCCTAACCCCTTGTTCATTTTCTTGCTAGCTGTGTGACGTTGGGCTCCCTCGCTTCTCTGAGTACAAATGGTGTGTGGTGAATGGGTTACAGGTATGCCTTGAGCTGTAGAGAGTTATTCTTCTCTCTGTAGTGATAAGCGTTAAACTTTTTCATATGAAACATTCATAAATGTATGACAGTTTACTGTTTGAATACTGTTCATTTGACTCCCTTAGTAAATTTGTTGAATTCAGTAATGTTCTTACTGTTTTGCTCTATAAGACTTTGGAGTGTAGCACCTGCTGCCAGAATGGCCTCTGCAGTGAGTGGAGAAGGCAGCACCACTCAAGACCTGCAGGGTGCAGACAGTATGGGAAACCTTTTGGTGTTGCTGTAGTAATGTAATTTTGGGGATTCATTGGAAGTTGTGAAAGCAGAGAGACAGGCAGTTCATTTTGTAACAGTTTCTGTATAAAGTGTTTTAATGTTTTAGATTTTGGAGGAATAAACTCTTCCAAATAACATTTTCATGTTCCAGATCTGATTATGTTCAGTTAGCACTATGACTGGTTGTAGCATTTGGTTCTCTGGGTGCCTTTGCTGGATTACTGAACTTTAAAAGTTCCGAAGTAAGCTTAGAACATTTCTGTAGTTCCCTTGCTACCCTTCCTTTACTCTTTAGATCAAGTGACTGACACACTTTTCTTTGGTCCCAGGAAAGTGGGGGCTCAGCAAGAACTGATTACCGAGCCATTCAACTAGCCAAGGAAAAAAAGCAGAAAGGAACTGGGAACGATGCAGGTGAGGCCAAGTGTGCTGCAGTGCTGGTAAACAGGGGGCTGAGTTCTCCTGTGTGACAGCCATGGGCAGAGGAAGCACACAGAATAGATGTTTCTGTGTTATGTGTGCAGAATGCCTTTTGATCAACACCTTAGTTTTATATGATAATAAATTCCCTACATATATAAACATGCTTTATTTACCTAAAAAGGCTCAGTGGAAGTTAGAGGTACAGACACAGTTGTCAGTTACGTGGAAAGCTACTATGTTTACTGAGCATAGCAGGCGAAGTATCAGAAGACATCAGGTGACCTGATGTTAACTCACTACTGCGCCTGACCTTGCTGCAGTGGAGACCCTGGGGATGGGGCTGCCACTGTCTCTAAGGGCATCACTGTATGGAACCAACTCTGTCTTGTACCATTGTAGCCTCCAGTTTAGGGTTATATTGAAATCTAGTATCAGTAGCTTATTTGAGTTTTGAATTTGAGTTTATTTGAATTTTTAAAGTACACTGCATGGATCAGTGGTACTTAAAGGAAACTGGTAAATCTTACTAACTAAGGTTTTTCAATATGTTATTTTGTATCAATACTTTCGATCTTTTATTTAAAATTTATTTTTAAATAGATATGTAGATTATATAATACAATTTTATCTCTTATTATTTTTACTCTTTTTAATAGTACAGCTTCTTTTTAAAAAAAAAATAACTCTTATTTCTAGTTTGAAGTAGTTTTTTAAAAAAAATATTCCCCTATTGTGAATGTTGTATGTCACAATGTTGTAACTTAGAAGGGATACAGCAACAGTTCACAAAGAACTGACATAGAAACTTCAGATACTGAATGACAGAGCAAGTGTCGTAGTGGAAGTCTGTAGAAAAAATTCACTACAAGTTAGGCACAGTTCACTAAAAAAAGCAAATGCCTTTATTGAATCTAGGAGATAATCATTAACTTGAAGGAAAAAGCGTATTGCAAACATTGAGCTACATAGTAATACAATAATACCTCTGTTCACATATGCCTCTGTTTGCAAACAATTCAGCTTGCAAACAAAAATGTTTGGCAAAATTTTCTGTCCATTCATAAACTTGCCATTGAATGACAAACACAGCAGTGGCCATCTTTCCCACACAAACACTAATGCAGCCATCTTCCTCAAAATCATAAAACAAATTCATTTTGTAAACTGAGAAACCACTGTACCTTTTACATTCATTGCATTGCATGGGAGTAGTATCTAGAGATGGTTTGACTTTTTTTTCTTTTTTGAGGCAGCATCTCACTATGCAATTCAGGCTGGCCTCGGACTCACAACATTCCTCTTGCCTCAACCTGAGTGCTGGTTTAACTTTTTAAATTGCTTTTTAAATGTTTCAGCATTACCTTTAAAGAATAAGGACACTTTTAAAATTTTTGCCATATATTGTTTCACTTTAAAATAACATTAATAATAATATTTTCTTAATATACAGATCTAATAAGTGCTCAGATTTTCACTCAAGTGTTCTAAATGTATATTGCCTATTGGCATCAAAATCCAAGTAAGGGTCTTGTGTTGCTTTTGTTTGACATATTTCTAAATGTTTTAAAGCTGTAGTTCTTCTGTCATCTCTCTAATGTGTTTGTTGAAGCAGCTGTGGTGTTTGGTCTGTCCAGTTTTCTGGTGTGACTTGCTCATTGTATCACTGTGGTATAGATTAGCAGATTACTCTACTTTTTTTGTTTCTATGATTACTAATAGTTCTGGTTTTAGCTGATTGTTTTGGAAGGCAAAGGAGGGGTTGGGAGAACTTTTCAAATGGTACTACAGTGCTGGCAAACCTGTGCCACACCTATGGCAGTGGACTGTTCGTATCATTGAAAATTCTAGAAGATTCACCCTCACTGTATTAAGCTCTTCTTGGAAGTCCCTAGCTCTAGTGTCCTGTCACTGATAACCTCTGACCAGTTTATTAATTCCTTGGGGGTAGTAGAGAGATGCTACTCTAATTTAGTTGTCATTCCTTTGTTGCTGTTGTTCATGCTATCCTATGTTGTTGCTGCTACATCTCAGTTTTTTACTTTCAAGACATAGTTTATATGAGAAAGTCAGGTAGTTTGAATCTTTTTTCTTACTGGTTTTCAAGTAAGACTTGATTTCTTTACATCTCCAACAGTGATCAAAGTATTTTTAATGCACTCATTAATTTAAACAAATTTTTAAATAAAATGTAAATGTGCTACCCTTTTAAAATAATATAAGGGTGTTTGCCCTTTCTGTATGAAAATGTGCCTGTAAGCATGAAGGCTTGTGTTCTGCTATCTGTCTAACCCCCTTTAAAAGCCCTTAAATAACTATGCCATCAAAAAGGAAAGAAGGGTACAGTCTTTTTTTCTAATGCCTTGTAGCCAATTGATTTTCCCTTGACATTTTATTTGCTGTAATTTCACATTTACAGAAAACTTAACTGCCATGAGTGGTAATGTTCTGTATATATCATTATATCTTTGATGTATATCATTATACCTTTGTGTCTCCATCTGTGATGCTCAATGTGCAGCCTCCCTGCTTGTAAGACCCCTCCATAGTCATGCTGTAACTGTCAAAACTGAAAGTTTCTTTTGTCTCAGTGATACAAGCTGAAGACAGACTTAATTTCTGATCAGGTATGCTCCATTCCTCTTCTGTGTCCCAGGCTGTATAGGCTTCCACATGTGTGCTGTTCTTAGGTCTCTATCTTCTGCAACTCATGTTAGAGCCTCAACCTTTCTTTGCCTGTCATAATGCTGTTGAAGGGGAGCCCTTATCTCAATGAGCCTTCACACCATGTAAATCATTTCTGATGATCAGACTAAGGATCTGTTGGAGCTAGAGGTGAGACATCCTTTAGCTACATCAACCTTAGGTGTGGGCATGTTGACATTGATCACTATTTCTGCACTATAAATGTCTTTTTAAAAAAAATTTTTTTTATTCCCTGTAATTAGTAAATATCACAAGGTAGATACTTGGAGATTATATACAAAGCTCAGGAGCCCTAAACATACCAATAGATTCCATAATTCTCTAGAACTTGTAAAACTTAGCTGTTGTTCTAACCATTGTGGTTTACTGAAGTGAAAAGACGTAAGTGAAACCAGTTCAGGAAAGGATGTAGGACAAAACCCACAAGAATTTTTGAATTTGAAGCTTCCTAGTGTCTTTCTTAGGCAATGTGAACAATGTAACATTTTCCCAGCATATGACAACACTCGGTGTTACTCATCCTTTGCTATCCAGAGTTGTTAATGGGGCTCAGTTGTGTAACTGGTTAATCTGAATCTCCAGGCCCTCTAGAACCTAAACTGTCACTGTGCAATCCAAAGTTTCTACTCTGTGTCACATTGTTAGTGAAAAACTGTCCTGACTGACCCAAATCTCCCAGGGAAACAAGGGCACACTTATCAGGCAGGACATTCCAATGACATTCCAAGGGCTACAGATCATCTCTAGGAAGCAGGGTAGGATTATTCCTTTATCATATCCTACAGATTCCCTGTTTCTCTTTAAATGTTTGCAGTGACTTAACACTTACCAGTGGATATTGTCTGTGGTATTACTTTGTTGTCTGTAATGTTTTTCTGTTCCCTTCATTCTTAGATGTTTATTCATCAGCATTCTTCTGTAAGAAGGAGCCTTCTGTCTCCCATTTATTTCATTAATATCAATATGAACATAAAGACTTTTTAAAATTCTTTACATTATGATCATTGTTGTATTATAAGCCATACATGATGGTACATTTCTGTAATCCCAGAATTCTTGGAGGCAGGAAGATTATAAATTCAAATCCAGCCTAGGCAACTTCATGACACAGCAAGACCCTGTCTAAAACATAACAAAGATAGCTGGGTGTGATGACACAAGCCTATAATCTCAGCACTTAGGATGCTGATGCAGGAGGATCACCATGAGTTCAAGGGCAGCCTGAGCTTCATAAAGAGATCTTGCCTCCTTAAATAAATCAGGCTGGAGATATAGCTCAGTTTGATCTCAGTAATACCAAAATAAATAAATTTTAAAATTTTGTTTTGAACAGTATTAGCAGTTATATAAATAGCAATTATAATACATAAATTGAACAATTTATTTTGTTGGTGTAAGTGTTTAGCTTTGGCCATTAGGAGCTGCAGTGAGATTCTTATGCTTTTCAATATACCCTATCCCAGCTTTTTTAAGCACTTCCTTGCCTTCTGAGACTCCTAGACTCATCTGGTATTATACCTGCTCAAGCTCTGGAATCTGTAAGTTTTCTAGAGCCTTGGTTCTTTTCTTTTTTGAGAATATTTAGATCCTAATGTGAATACAGTATGTATTTACTGCAACTATGATATCTTGGGCTCAGCTTTCTCAGTGGCCAGTGCTGGGAAATATACTTAAATATATTAGCCCATACTAGCTGTGTTTTTAATTAAAAATATTTATATTTCTAGAAAAGTAATACAGTACATATGCTATACATTATTTAATATCACTTGTTATTCTGTTGGTACTTTTCAGTAAAATATATTTACCCAAGTAGAAACAAGACTATAAATAGCTTCATGTCTGTCCAGGTCTGGTTTTGCTGCAGAATTACTTTTGGCACCTGGTTTTGGTGAATTTTAGGTTTCTGAATTGTTTGGGTTTTAAGATTTGATTAAGGGACTATGAACTTGTTTGTAATAAGTACAGCAACAGAGAAGTTGCAACGTAACAGTGCTTTTGGAAAATGAAGTCATTTAAACACAGGCAAAACATCATTGTAAATGTAGATATAAGCAAAGTACAAGTTAATCCTTAAAAAATGTGCAATCTGAAATAATGGGATCTGAAATTTGGTGCATTTCCTATTGTGTTGCTATTTTTTGAAAGTAGAAATATAAAATTGGTGTTAGTTTCTCTTAGACATTGAAGTTCTCCCATCAGAATAATCTAAAACTTTTTTCACAGTATGATGTCAATGTTTATTCTTGAAACCAAAGTCAAAATACACTTATATTTAAAAAAAGAAAAACACTTCAGAGCTGTAAAGTGGTAGTGTACCTTCCTGCAATGTAAGGACAGGGAAAACAAATAAGCATGGTACTTGGTAGTTAATAGCAAGAGACATTGTGATCAAAAACTGAGAGCACCTGTATCACAGTAAAAAGCACATCTGACTCCCCTGCCAAGATACAAAGATTGCATGTGTCAAAAAGCAAAATCCTAGCTATATGTTATTTAGAAGAGACACAGCCTACATGGAAATATTTAGGAAGATTAAAATTAAGATAATCTAAAACAATTCAAAAAGCATGTTCAAAGAAAAAGAATTGGACTACGAAGATTTTTTTTTTTCTTTTTTGGTTTTTGTTCATGTATAACACACAGGAGAGTTAAAAGATTCATGAGTATTTACATAAATGTGTATTTGAAAATTTAGACTAGCTAACAGTATAAAGTGAATAAGAGAATTGTCTAAATCTAGGAAAACTGTCTAAACTAAAAATACAATGGTATGGCAAGTGATTTTATTTACTTGAAGAGCAAACCAAAAAAATGAGGCCATGATTAAATTGATTTAATAGATCTCTTTCCATGTCCATGAATGTTTGTAGAAGCTAAACTGGAAAAAATGGGGACACGATATCTAAAGTATATGGGGAAAAAAATCTTAATACTGTGTTTTCTGACTATGGTACAATAAACTAAAAAGTAAAAATTACTTGGAAAACAAAAGAAAATCAACTGAATTTTACAGAAAATAACAATGGCCCTCTAATTGGAAGTTTCAGTTCTGAACTCTTGAGCAACCAACTTTCTCTGTGCTTCAGTTTTCTCCTTTGTAAGATGATAATAAAAGCACATGCTTAAGATTCTTGAGGAAATTAATGTGATAATACACATAAAGTAACTTTAAGCACTCAGAAGGTAAGCTGATGATTATTGTGTTGCTGTATATGAAATGTCGAGGTAAGGCTGAAGCTAGGTGCAAGTGTGTGTTGCAGATGCCTTCTTATTAATAAAAAGCTAAATGGAATTAGTTATTATTCAAAATGAAAAAGAACACACCTGACAGAAGTCAAATCCAGACTTTGATGCTTGTGTGTGACCACCTATACAGATTTAAAAGAACTTCTTTTCGTGTGGGCCAAATAAAACATATCCAGGTGGATACAACCCACAGGCTGTCAATTTCTACTTCATTTTTTAGCAGTTTGATCAAGAAGAAAGAAAAAACCGAAGTAAATTGCACAGTGGGAAACACAGAAATACATATCATAAACTGTATGATAATAAATAAGTTCTTACAGAAATGCGTAATTAGGAAAATAGAAACTTTCACTATTCTAAAATCAAACTGTGGAAGAAGTTAATATAACAGTCTCACACTTGCAGATAGTACACAGACTGATTCTCTTCATGGCATATGTGCAGCAAATGACTGTCCCAGAGCTCTGTGGAACATGAAAATATTCTAAGAAAAGCCTGATAAGAATACCACTGAAAAACAGAGCTCCAAACTGATGTCTTATAAGAATATATGGAAATGTTCTAAATAGAACACTGTCACATCTGACAGCATATTTAATCCAACTAAACAGGGTTTGAGAATCAAATGATTTTAGGAATTCTGTTAATTGTCTAATCTTACTCATATGACAGACAATTCTGTTAATTGTCTAATCTTACTTCATAAAGTCAATGAAGAACTTTATTTCTCATATTTTGTATTGTCTTTTAAAAATTGGTAACTGCACTAATGACAATCAGAATATATAACAAAGGATAGCCAAAGCCAACAGCCAATATTATACTTAAATTACCAAAGGCATTTCTGTGAACCTGGGGATTGTATAGGAATTATTTGTATTACCTTGGAACTTTATTGTTCTTCTGAAGAGTCTTGCTATTGAAATAAAATAAGAAAAAGAAATAAGATAATACCATAGAGACAGTACAAATAATTTGGAAATGATTTGACTATTTGGAAAACACAAAAGAATCAATGAAAAATTAGTAAAACTTAGAAGATATTTAGTGGCCCATTGTAAAATTAATGTTTATCAGTTGGAGTTTCTGCCATGGTACCAGTAGCCAGTTAGAAAATGCAGTGAAGAAGATCTCTCATCCACAATGGCAATAAAAACTACAGGCTCTACAGGAGGAAATTTCCCAAGTGAATAGGAATTAAGTGAAGAGGACCAGAGAAGTTGACAGACATTTGATTGCCTGGGGAGTGGGGGTGGTGAGGTGATTGGCTCTCCTCCATAAATCAGGAAAAGGTGGTAAACAACACAGACACTTGCCTGCAATCTATTGGGCAAGGTAGAATTATCAGATGAACAAAACTGAACCAAGTAATGTGATGATGACAAAACTAAGAAAGAAAGTATGCAAGATTACAGTTTTAAATAGAAGAAATAGGAGCACTGCAGGAAATGTAACACAAGAAAGGAGCCAAGGAGAGCCACCAGGATGGATCCAGGAGAACAAATAATCTAGGAAGGAGGCTAGATTAGAACACACTCCCAAGGCTGGAGTGTGCTTCACCCATCCAGAGAAAAGTCAGGAGGCCAATGTTGCCAACGTGGACTTGGCCAAGGAGCATTTTAGAGGAAGAACAGAGAGTTGAGGAGGCCCAGTTGTTGACAATATCATAGGCCATTATCACAGCTCTGACTTTCATTCTGCGTTTGAGGGAAAAACTCCAGTGTATAATTGGAAAGGGGATGTGACACTTTCAAAAGGATCAGTCCACCTGCGCTAGGTGGTACAAGAGAAAGCAAGGTGAGCAGTTAAGAGGTGTTTATCATCACCCAACAGAAATAGTGGGAGGAATGCTGGACCTCTTTTGATGGTAAAGCCCACAGGATTTGCTGAAGGATGGATATGAGGGAAAGTCTGTTATAGACCTGCTATCTCTTCCTGCAGTATTCATTTTCACTTAAAATTCCAAGGATTTTTCAGAACAGGTATAAGAACTTGTGGGCAAGAATGCTCAGGGAAATGTAGAGAAAATGACTTGGAAGCTTTGTACTGTAGTTGTTAAGAGATGTCACATAATCACAACAACTCAAAAGGGGCAAGAGTATTAATGCCACATGACTGGAGCTGCAAATCATAATAAGAAACAGACCAAAAACCAGATTCATCTTGGTCCTTCAGATTATCAACAAATGAGTGCTAGTTTTTGAGGGGAAAATATGAAAATTTACTACAGAAATAAAGAGTTTCAGGTTTTTGAAAAGCATAAAAAGATGTAATAACAGTTTACTATTTTTCTCTGTGCTGTATACATGTGGACTCATTTGATTCCCACAGTAACCGTATTAGAGTTTTCTGCAGTTGTGCCATTGAGACCCAGAGGTTAATTTCCCAGCATCACAGAGGCAGGCTGGGCATAGATTCTGCTCTTCCCTTCATGTTGGGCATGCCCCAAAGGATCGCGAATGCCCAAGAAGCTGAGGCCTCACAAACACATCTTGTTGACAGATTTGACAAGCAGCAGCGTCAGATCAGAAACACTGAAGGTGATGAGAAAGATGAATGCCTCCATGGAAAAGCGAGAGAGGATATGAGCAAGTACTCTCAGAAGACAGCCAACAGACAGGGGGAGCAAACATCTGCCTCCCAGGTAGATAGAAACCCAGGGCTGGCAGAGGTGCATGGGGAATGTCTACGGACATAGCCTGCCATTTCTGGGAAGTTATTTGGTGATGTTTCCAAGAACAACAACAAAAACAGTAATGTTTAATTTTGTAAATATGTATTTAGAAATTAGCTTATAGAAATGCTCAAATTTCTGTAAAAGGTACTAAGAGCCAGCTGCTGTTCTGTGCAGAACTGTTTATAGTTTGTAATCAAATATTTGTAACTTAAATGTTCTTTAATAAAGCTGCACACTTTGTACATGTTTTGGTGAAGTCCTTGTAAGAAAAGCGGAATGTGTTAAAGGCATGCTTGTTCATATATTTGCATGGAGACAAAAGTGGCAGAATACAGCTATGCATAGATAGTGGTTTTTTTCGAAGTGTAAAGGTTGTGAATATTTTGATACTATTTCTAATTTTTGTACTTGAATAAATTGTAATTAAAATATTAATATTAAAACTGCCATTTAAGTGGTGAGGAATAGAACAGCCATTCCTCCTAGCATGGCCCACCCTCAGGCTTTTTGGTGTCCTCACTTGGAAAAAGAAACATGCAATTCCTTCCCAAAGAGGCAATGGGAAGCAGCCAGTGTGTGCCTCCTACCCACATGGCTTGGTAGAACTGGGAGGTCTTTTGACCCCAATGAAGTTGTAACTTCTGGACATCAGGATAAGCTATGATGAAATGTTTTCATGAGTAACCGAGTTGAATTGAGCCTTGAAATTAAATAATTATCTAAGCTTTATAATAAAATCTTGGAGGCTGAGAATATAACTGATAATAAGAGTGTTTGCCTGGCATGAAAGACCCTGGCTTAGATCCATCTTATCCCACCTACTCACCCACACCCAGCACTGCCTCCCCTTAAGGCAAAACAAAAGCTTTGGGCACCTGAGTCACAGGTTTCCTTCCCAACTTTCACTGCCATTATAGAAACAGAAAGGAACCATCTTGAGAGGGAGGATGTAAGAGGAGGAGATAGTGACCGTCCATTAACTTGGGAATCTACTGTTGTCACTCTTCTTTCTAGTAATATTCACACAGCTCCTATGTAGTAGACTTTTGAATATCCAGAAGCATCCCAGGTGGGTTCAATTTGGAGGGGCATCTTTTGGCTGTAGGGGCTTTGTTACCCTGAGCTCCATGTATAAACCTGTGTCAGACATGGTCTGTGACAGGGAAAGCTCTAGGCAGGGAGGAAAGCAGAGTCAGAGTGTTGTTTCACCACAAAGGGGCTTTTTCATTTTGTCTCTATTAGCTACAGGGTGCTTTTTACCCTAGATGACTGTTGTGATTCTGTCTACACTGCTGGTCCCCTCTTTGCAGGATCTGGACATCACTTATTCCAGGCCCAGACTCCTTTCTATCTCTATTGAGGGCTGGCATAATGGGAGGTGGGGGGTATTCTGAAGCAGAGAAAAACGCTTAGTGGTACTGAACTTCTGTCACAACAGTGGGCATGAGCCTTAAATTAGAAACTGTTCTGTCCTGGCACAAGCAAGTGATAGGACTTTGTCTCTGTTAGACCTGTGGTATCATTTTCTTCTTTGTTTCTGTTTAATTTTAGACCTTTAATGTTTCTTGATTTGCTTCCCTGTTGGGAGCATGTATCACTAAGTCCCCTTGTTTGCATGGTAGACACTTGTTCTCTCTGCACATCCACCTTGTTGCATGTCTCCTCTGGTCTTCCCCTGTCTTGCTATGAAACAGTCCCTCAGTGACCCCTTGTCCCCACTGGTAGGTTCTCAACCATTGGAAAGAGGACATCTTTCTTGAATGTAAAAAAGGAATCAACATTGCTACACACATTAGCTGGAGAGACAGTTCATGTATCCAGGGAGCACTCTGTGCTGATTCAGAGTACCAGTTCCAGAGCTGGAATGTGATTATGTCTGGCTCTGTACCTTCAGTGGGCAGAGGTGGCTTGTTCTGTGTCTGATTCCAGAGTTCCCTTCTGAAAAATGGGCACTATAATGGAACCTATTCTAGGGTAATTGTTAGGCTTACATACAGGAATTCTTGCAAACTAGATTATGAGACATCTGCTTCTGTATATTCATATATGTTTTGTTGAAGCAAAACACTGGCAGGGCTGTGTGTATGCTTTTGAAACCAGTAACCTGTTAGTCAGAACCCTTACCCCATGCTCACATTTTTGCTTTGGGTCCCTGCTAGGGAGCCCTCTTCATGTCATTCTGCCCTACACTGTACTCTAGGAGTCCTGAGCCGTTTTGTGCAGTGCCTCTCAATTGCCCTGCTAGCTGTGCTCATACTTGCATGTGAACAATAACATTTGCCCTGCCTGCCTGGCTATACCAATCATGACCACATGACTTTGTGTCCTTGGAGATGCCCTAGGCCCCACCATTAAGTCGGTAAGTTTGACTATCATATTGGCAGAAACGAGGCAGAAGTATACAGTGAAATAGTCTCGTTCACTTTCTACTTTGGAGTTTTGTAACAACAGCTGTTTCTCCTGTGGTCCCTAGTGTAGTTCTGACTCCCTTGTATCATCCCTCTTCTAGATTGTTGGTACTACCCCTCCCCAGCTTCTTCAGACCCGTAACTAGTGGTGGCTTCCTGTTGTGATATCTTGGTGTTTACTTAGTGTACTTTGACCTCTGTGCCTAGGATGTCTGGAGTGCCCAGAGTGATTCTGATATATTCCACAGCTGTAAACAGGTTTTTAAGACAATGTCTTCTGTCATTGGGAACTTCCAGGGTACCCTGTACTACTTCATCAGTCTCATTTTTTGTTTGAATGTTTTTTAAATTTGAACATTTATTTTTTTTCCAAAGAAATACATGCAGAGAAAGAGAGTAGGAGGGAGAGGGAAAGCGAGAGAGGGAGGGAGATACAGTCACCACTGTATTTTGATGATGTTTCTTCTGTGTTGCTGAAAAACATACATATCCTTAGAGTACAAATGAGCCATCCTGAGCTCAATGGCCTGCATCACCACAGTGATACAGTGCCAGCACATGTTAAGATGCAGGAATATTTGCTTCATAAGTCATAAAACATAGACCACTAATCATTAAATGTGTTTCAGATAAAAGCTATTAAATTTAGTGCACAAGGCTAATACACCCCTATTTACTAAACTTATAGTGATACAGTATAGCCAACAACTAAAACCTATAACGATATAATATAGCCAACGGTGTACCTAGCATGATTCTAGGCCCTTGTGTTTGTTACTCACTGTAGGTCCCGTACTATACCTCTGGGGTGTAGGTCCTGATGTCCCCATTTTCTGGATGAGGAGCCTGAAGCATGGAGAAATTCACAGATGCAAGGATACCTAGCTAGTGGGAACAGGACCAGGAGCTGAACCGAAAGCTGACTGGCCCCAGAATTGTTCCTGAGTCCATCAACCATCTGGTACACAGGAGTCTCACTGTCACCACCCTGTCACAAGTGAAGTGGGTGTGGAAATGAGGTACCGTATTAGCATATTAACTCCAGATGAGTGAGACTAACCCAAGAATTCAGGTGGCTTAGGGTTAGGCAGTCTGTCAGCATGAAGGCCCAGAGGAGAGCACAGTATCTTCATAAATGCCAAACAAGGCAGTTGATAGCATTTGTGGGCTGATGTTGATTTTAAAAACATCAAAAAAATCTTAACTTTAATCCAAAAGATTTCCCTAATAGTAAGCAGGTCTCATCATCTTCAGTGGAGTTGGTAGAGGCAATTCCACTGAAATCAGATTAAAAAGCAATTAAACCAGCAGTATTTGATGCTCTCATGGAAGGTTTATAGAGAATAATACTAAGGAGGAAGTGGTGATTACTTACTGATTTGATTATTGGACTTAGAAAACCCATAGGAGTCAAGGCACACAATCCGTAACAAGAAAGATCAGTTGGTAACTAATTGTACAATACATATTTATGTATATAAATTTAGTAGCTTTTGTTGTAGAATAATCGAGTAATAAAGAAGATAATGAAAAATATGTGTCATTGATAAAACATCTCAGGCTTATTAATGACAAGTCTGCTGGGAGCAGATAAGGTCTGGGTAAAGCCTGCCTGCCGTATACTTGGCTGGAAAGGCACAAATTGTTAATTTACATATTTTATTCAGTTCATTTAAAATTCTGAAAGAGCTTAACAGAAAAAGTACCTGTTGACTTTAAGTTCATCTAGAAGAATAACATAGCAATCCAGGAAAGCTGAGCAGCCTGGTTAAAGTGGCTTCATTTACCTGGAATTGCAAATGTAGTAGATTATGTGTATACTTCATTTAACAAAGGGTGAATGTTCAACACAGATAGGACTGATCATGTTGGTTTATATTCTGGAAAAAGTAAGTGTGGATTCCCTATGTACTTTTCCCTTGCTGTTCTGCCACTCAGAGAAAGCTACTTCCAATATTTCCATGTTACACATTTCCCCACACTTGTTTTTTAAAAAATGATGCACATTTTAAATTTGCTCTTTGTTATTAACATGACTATTTTTCCCTGTAAGTAGAATTGCATATTATGTCCTTAGTACAGTAACTGTGTAGGTCTAACATATCAGTGAGAGTTACACTGCACTGTCCTCTGGCATCCATTTTGTGTACTAAGTCAGCTCTCTAGTCCTTTGAAAAGTTGGAAAAATGGTCACTGAAACTGGGCACCCATGAAACCCAGCGTTGGTTACTATAGATCCTTTTCAGGGTATGTGAGCTGGATGTGAAATTTCTCACTGTCGAAGAAGTAGTACGTGTTTTGCCTTGACCTAACCACAGCCTACTTTGCAGTATGAAAACAAGTAGAGCAATTAGAAAGGAGAAATTAGATATATAAAGAATAGTCAGAAGATTATGTAGAGCAGATGAGTGAAAAGATTGTATTTTAACGTGTCACGGATCCGTATCACCCTAGGAGGGACAGCTGAATATGTGCACCCCAGAAATGGGACCTCAATTGGTACAGTGCTGCACACTTGTAATACTAACTACTCAAGATGCTGAGGCAGGGAAACGACAAGTTCAAGGCCAGCCTGGACAACTTAGAGAGATTCTGCCTCAAAATGCAAAAGGTTTTGGGGATGAGGCTCAGTAGAATATGGTGAGGCCCTAGTTCTGTCAAAAAACAAAAAAAAAAAAAACCTTACTCTTACCCTTATCATCACCATCACCATCAAATTAACCTGTTAGTATTTGTACTTTAAATAAATCGTTCAGGCACCTGGGAAGAAAGCACCGAGCTGTGTATATCGAGAATCAGTGCAGCATGTGTCTGGCACTGTCAGACCAAGTCCTTCATACTCAGCAGGCTTTGTCTGCTGAATATGGAGGCTTCAGACATCCAGTATCGGAAGCTGTCAGGACACAAGGCACTGCAAGAGATGCAGGCATATGGAGTGAGAACACCAGGTCGCCTCTCAGCAAGTGGTGCTCAGAAAGTTAAAACCTGCTGGGAGAAAAATGCGCCTTAGATAACAGAGTCAGCTGTTCCCATTTGAAATGGAAACAGAACAACAAAAAAACCTAAGTGAATAAAGCCTCTTGGAGTTTTGTTTTTGTTGTTGTTTTGCGGGGTGGGGGGGATGGGGGGGGTTGTTCGTTTTTTTGCAGTACTGGGGTTTGAACCCTAGGCCTTTGCATGTAGTTATATGACCAGACTTGACTTTTTTTTTTTAATGACAAGAGCTCACTAAGTTATCCAGTCTGACTAGATTTTCCTGCTTGAGCCTCCATCTTTTTCCTTTTAAGGTTAGCTCAATTAGAAATTTCCAGGAAAAAAATTCAGAAATTTAGTATTTCCATTTCATTTGTTTATATTTTGTTAAGTGCAACAAAATTAAATTCTTCTATTCTGAATAATTTGTGTAATAGTCATGCACAGTAGCTTTAATCAGCCATTCATGGATAAATGTCCAGACAGGACTGTGGACAAAGTAATGACACTGAAAATTCCCTGGCATTTAATATTCACTTGTCACTGGTCTAATCTCTTCATCATATATTACTTATGCCATATTACAGGTTGAGACATGGAGGCTCACAGTTTTACTTGGCCAAGGTTACCATGGACCAAGATTTGAGCCCAGCCATTGAACCTCCTGACTGCCTGCTTTCTGCCCACTCTAGGAGCTTTCTCATGCTCACATGGTTATTCCTAGGTATTAGGACTGTTTTTTCCTGCTTTGAATTTAATTTTTTTTTTTTTTGAGACAAAGTCTCACTATGCAGTTCAGGCTGACCTTGAGCTTACTTTGTAGCTCAGACTGGTCTCAAATGTGCAATAATCCTCCTATCTCAGCCTCCCAAGTACTGAGATTACAGGCACATGCCACTACACCCAGCTGAACTTACTAATTTTTAAAAACATATTTGTAAGACCAGTGAAGTGATGAATTTTGTAAAGGGAACTAGACAAAAAATAACAATCTGAAGAATTTGGGAACCAACAGTGGGCTCAACATGCCCGCTATTGAGCATGGATGTGGCTGGCACTGCCCAACAGTAGAACGTGCAAGACTGCTTTCTTTCTTTTCCTCTTGCTCCATGTAGCTAATTCCACTTGGTTGAATTTGTGTCTCCTGCCTGCCAGCAGCTGATGGAGTTAAGAGGGGCACAGCAAGGTCTCTGTCCTCAAGAAATGAACAACATAGATCTGATGGCTGTCTGGCAAGAAGATGTATATATATCTTTTAAATTTTTTAATCAGAATCCTGGTGCCCTTATTAATTTACCTTTTACCTCAGGATCATTCCTGTTGAAGAAGTTTTAGTCTATCAGGTTCTTCACAATGACAGTTAACCAGAAAGCTGTCTTCCCTGTAGTGTAATTTGATTGAGGGAAGAGTCTGACCAACAGATTATATTTTGGATGTGCTGGTTTTTATCTGTTTTTTAGGAGCCTCAGAGTCTACTCGAGGAAAAATAAAAGATGGCAGGATCAGCCCTCCTCACTTCCATGCAAGCCAGAACAGTTGCATGTGTGGGAACCTCACCATGCCCAGCGGAGGTTGGCCAGCACTGGCTCCAGTGGCTGGGATGCAGTGCATCCAGATTCCAGTGCTACAGGTAGGAACCAGTGAGCCACACTATAGGTTAGGTCTGGGGCAGGTTGGGTGGGAGGGTGGTACAATGCCCACACCTACTACCAACTTCTAATGAACTGTTGTACTTCCCTCTAAACTGCCCCAAGTTCTGTTTAACACCTCAGGCAGCTTAATAACCCCCGCTTCTCTCTTCTTCCCAGCCTGTCTCACTGCATCCGTGCAAGTTCTTACCTATGTTAGGACTGACGCATCAGGTTTGTGGCATTATTACCCTGTGTCTAGTTCTCCTATGTGCTCCATCTCCCCCACCTCTCTGAGGTATAGATGACTGTCCCTCCCCTGCCAAGGGCCCCCTGTGGCTTTCTTGTGCAGGATGAAGACTTTGAGGCCATTTGAGACTGGCTATGGTGATGCCATAAAGCTGCTGATACCTCACATTATCCCATCCCTCCCTGCCCCAGACCCTATACTACTATGTGAGTGAAGGGGCTTCTTAAACCATGCCAGACATCCTGCCTGTGATGACTGCTTCCAGCACACAGGTAAATGTAGCCTTCCTATGCTTCAGGAACTAGAACCGTTTTTTAAAAAATTGTTTCTTAATACACTGAGCCCCTGAAGGTTCAACCCAGCTATCTCTGTGAGCCTCAGTAGACGCTTAAAGCTGGCTAGGCTGGTCCCTGGGCACTTGCTGAGCACAAACCCTTCAGTAGCCCCATGTACACCTGCACTTTCAGTCTCACTTCTAAGGGGCCAGAATAGGGAAGGAAGAGATTTAAATGCAGACAAATCTAGTTCACGTATGTCCACAACCCAAGCACCTCTTCATTGGACATAACTGGGGGCTGTCAACTACCCTGTAGTAAGCAAAAGTAACCACAGATATTAAGGAACAGCCAAGTGCTGAGCTTACTCTGGTTACAGTACTTAGAAGGAAAGTTTAGAGACCAGCAAGATTCACTGGGTCCATAGTCCTGGGCAAGACTTACAAAATAGGGCCAGAGTGGCTGTGAATGGTCCATAGAGCTCAAGAAAGTGAGAGGAAAGACTTGCCAGGTTAAAGGGTAAACTAGGGAGTAGGCAGTGAGGATGGGTGCTGGAGGAAACATTAAACAGGCCAGATTTTGTAGAGGGAGGCAGTGAAAAGGGTGGAGACTTGGATGTCTCAATGGAACCCAGGTCAGAAGTAAAGAAGGCAAGGCCAGGAATTTTGAAGTGGAAAGACTGCAAGAAAGCTAGTCCCATGGGCAGAAAATGAGCAAGTTGGAGAGGGCACTAGAAGGTGTTTTTAAAGGGTCACTCAATGAAAAAACACACTGAGGTCAGAGAAACCCAGGTTTGAATCTTTAATCTGCCCCTTGCCAGCTAGTATGTAGTCTTGGTCAAGTTACTTAAGTGCTTTGACCTCAGTTTTGCTGTCTGTGTAATTAAAACAGTAGTGTACGATGCCTGACATCTACATCTCAAGGCAGTGGAAGAATAGTTCTGATGGGGAGAGGCAGCAGCCTAAGACACTCATTGTTGGAGTTATGGACAGCCGTGGGCTAGATGTACATGTAGAAGAGACTAAGTGTGAAATAGTGTCCCTCTTCTTGGGATCATGGGTAGTGTGGCAGCCTTCCCCTTTCAGCAGCCCCTTCGTCTTCTCTGATCCCTTCCCTTTGGCCTGTGGGTAAGCCAGGGCACAACGGAAAGATTTCTGTCTGGGTGATAAACTGGGGCCCATAAGGAGGTCATGAACACCTCATAGGTGGGAAGAAGGGGAGCATTCGAGTTCAGGACAAGGAAAGATTTTTTTGATAAAAGGAGAAACTGGGAAGCAGGGAAAAAACAGCAGAAGACTAGGGCCAATTTAACTTAGTCTTCTGATCCTTGGACAGGGATTAGGGTGTGAGAATAAGGTCAGACGGGAACAAGTAGCCCCAGCTCCTGATAGCAATTACTTTCAGGTCCGTGGGCTGCAGCTAAAATATGTGAATGGGCTGGCTCTACTCAGCATCACAGTAAAGGGTGTTCTTAGGGCAAGAGAGGAAACGATGGTGTGCTGTGTTTAAACATGTGAAAGGCCTTATTGATGGTTGCCTTCCCAGGATGACCCCTCAGGTGAAGGAGTCTTGCCACTGGCCCTCAGCCCACAGCCCTCCACCTTCCACCCTTACTTCACCATGGATTTGCCTGTCTACATCCTCCAGGTCTGGATGCTTTCCAACTCTTGCTTTTTACTAAAACTGTTACTGTAGCATGCAGATAGTTGCCAAGGTGGGCCTGCTGTGAAGCCTTGGTTGGGTTGGTGTCTTTCCTGCCTTTTGGAAAAAATAATGACACGGTTATAAGTGAAGTTCACAGTTGCTTATCATTGTAGCATACACAAGATGAAATTTAATGTACTTTTAAATATTTTATATTTTAAAGTTCTATATACTATCTCCTATGGGAAATAACCTGTTCAGTTTTTACCTTGAGAGAGAAAAGACCCAAACAAATTCAGAGGACTTAAGTAAGTAGTTAAGCTGAGACCTGCCATGGATAATTTTGATTTGGATGTGAAATAGTAAAAGCAGGTAGCTTATGAAATTTCTAATAGTTTGACTTAAACATATTTTTTAAATCCATTCACATAGTTTAATTTGTTCCATTGAAACTGAGCTTTTGAACATTTCACATAATATTGAAAACAAGTTATCAAATAAAGCACTTACAGGAGGCAGAGGGGCTGTGCTTCTAGACAACTGGAGGAAGGTAAAATAGAGAACGTTTTGGTAGCATATATCAGAAAAACCTCAGAACTGTCTATTCTGCCCAGCAAATCTACTCATGAGACCATTTATAAAGAAATTAGGTTATAAACTAGACAAAAATGTTCACCACATTTTGTAGTCTGATGATGACAAAGGAAGAGTGTTTCTTCCATTAGAGGGAGGCAGGTTCGATGGTGCTGGCATGGCACTGGCTCACCTCCTGCTCAGCTGTTGATGGCACACTCAGACATGTGATAGCCAATAGGCTGCTTACCACGTGCTACATGTAAAAAGCATTTCAAAACTAAACAAAAATGCTTTCATTTTTCTAAAAAGATACATGGGTGTTTGAATATGTGTAAGTATAGGGGAAAAATCTAGAAAAACTTCTAGTTATTGAGTTCATTTTCCCTCTTTTAAAAGATAATTTGGCATGTTTTCTTTCAAGGAATACAGGCTTAAAATAAGAGAAGAACATGATGTTTTGAATTAAGAAAGGTCAGGTCCCTTATTACTGTTGGCCCCTCAGGGTTTAATTGCCTGTTGTAAGAAGCTGCAGGGCTGTGTTCTGTGTTCCTGACTATAGAACCTAACCTCTGCTCTGCCTTCCTCCTCTTTCCCTCCTCACTGCTCCACTTGGTTTTGCAGGAGGTGCTCCCAGCACCTGGAGGTATTGCTGGGCCTGAGACTGCACAGGTGCTAGGAAGCACTATCAACTTGCGAGACCTGCAGTGACAACAGCCCCTGCCTGAATGAGATCAGGGCCACTTTCCAGCTATGCCTCCTGGATGACTCAGATGATATGGTACAGGGCCTGGGGAGACCCCACTTGGTTTCTGCCTAGAAGTCCAGCCTTATTCTTATAGAGACTTTTGAGTACGTTTATCAAAAATGTTTCTTTCTGTTTTATCAGGAACCAGTTGAAGCTGTACTCTTCAAAAATGCCTTTATAGGCAAAGTGCTTTGGTGAGGCTCAGCTTTGTCCATGCTCAGCTGGGTGCTTTACAGCCTTTTCTCAGATCCTATTGGATCTGAGCTGTGTAGCATGCATTGTGTTAAAAAGGGAAAAAGAAAAGACCAGTGCAGGAAGTGGCATTGAGTACAGGTTCCCTGCTCAGATACAACTTTGTAGTAAATCCAAATGCAATTTTTCAGCTTCAGTGTTTCAGTATTTTTCCCAAGAAGGATCTAGAAGTCCCACTTTTCTGAGAACTGATGTGACTGGCTGTATCTCAACACTGAATGGTTTTCATGAATGAATCATTTTTGCCATACTGTAGGCCAAAAGTTGTCCTTTTGTCACAGTGAAGCCAAATTCTGATCCAAATTCTGGCAAAACAGACAAGACAGTTTGGGAAGAAAATGATTAGTGTGTCTTGGTGTCCAACAGTTTTTTTTTCTAGAGCCAATGGATAGCTCATAATTTGAGGATAGGAAAGTTAAAACTTTTAAAATAATTTCTAAATTCTGTATTTGGGTATTCATGTTAAATAGTAATTTGACAAAGTTTTTAAGGCAATGTTATGAATACTATATATGTAAGACTGTAATAATGGTACACATATGTTTTCTGTTGAGGTTGTAAATGTGCATATAATAGGTCCACTTATATTTTTACAAAATAAGGTCTGTCTTGCAAAAGCAGCTAAGTTGGTTTTCTTGCACATATTTGTTAGTTAACAAACTGAACATGGGTGACTGAAAAAATTTTTTCCTTGTGCCTTTTGAAGTGTATGTTTATTCAGATACTGTTAAATATTCAGACATAAAGTCATCCAAACTCTTCCCTTTCTGGGTTTCTCAGGTTTTGGGACTTCAGCTTTTGTAAAGGATGCCTAGTTTGAGTGTTAAATCCTCTCTGTGTCCTGCTCTGAGGTGCTGCCTACCCAGATGCTGCTTCCCCCAAAGGAATTACAGGCCATTTGAGAATAGTTCCTTTGTACAAGTTTGTGTGTTATGTCTGAGACCCAAGTTGAAGGGTTGAACTTGTTCACAATGTTATCCAGTACCCTACTCACACCATGGAGAACAAGGCATCCTTATCTCCTCCAGGAGGAGAACCTGCACCCAGGAGCTACTCCCTTTCTCCCACAGTCCCCAGTGAGTGTCTTCCACCAAGTTATTGGTACAGGCTATCAGTGTTCTGCTGGACACCAGGGCTCCCTTCCTGCTGGTGATGGGCCCAACTCGTAATACAAAAGAATAAAAGTTTTTGTACTGTCACAGATCGAATGTTTTCATCCTACTTCATTTGAGCAACTGTGTATATGTTGTTGAAATCATCTCATCTGGTCATCTTACCTCTGGCTTTTGTCTTTTGAGGCTGACAGCACATTTCAGCATGGATTAGCTTTTGTTTCCCAGCTGTTTCAGATGAGAATCAAGATGACAGTCCTTTTCTCAGGCATTTGCTTAGGATTAAAGATTAAAGAGAGATGCTGATAGTTGGAGGCAATGGCTGATTCTTTAATCAGGCCATGAAGATATCAAAGAAACAAATTTATTTCCAGAAGCTTGAAGGAGACACAAGGGCAGAGGCAGGATCCCTTCAGACCCAGCCTGCTTCTGCTGCTGACCTCTTCTGCACCTTTAGCCAAGCCAGCTGTGGCCTGGTAGAGGCTAAGTGAAGAAGAACAGATGCTCCTCCTCATCTTTGTCCATCAGTATGTGATCAGAGATGTCTTTTACTTTGGGCACTGGAGGATGGGAGCGGCACACCAATTTTCTGCCTCTCTGCAGAGGAAGGGAGCTTGGTAAGCTTGAGCCGTATACCCCCTTCCACTAACAGTGCCATGTAGTCACCATAACCCATATATCCTTTCCCTCAGGCATATGGGAAGTGGCCCCGAAAAGTCTGGTCCATTCCTGTCAAGCCAGGTCAGCCCAGCAGGCCAAGGGCTGGACTTTTAAATAGCTTGGGAGTGTGGAGTTAATACAACAACTAGCAGGCCTACTATGTGGAGTGTACTTCATAGAAGGGGTGACCTGGAAACATACTAGGAGATAACAAGCAAAGCTGAATGAATCCAGTTCCTTAAACAGAGAAGACCCTATAGCAGTGGTGGAAGCCTATGGCACAGTGCCACAGCAGGCTGTTTGCGTCATTGAAAGCTCTAAAAGGTTACCACCACTGCCCTATAGTGTTCACTCATCCCTTAATGATGGCTTTTTTTTTTTTTTTTTTTTTTTGCCTGCCAGCTTATCTGTTTGTTCGGGATCATGCTCAGCTTCAGGCCTTTTTTTGCAATTAGGGCCAAAAGGGAAGTGGTTGTCCATTATCATTCACCATGGGCAAAAGTCCTGGGACCAGCAGTAGCGAACCCCAGCAACAGATGATAAACTTGGCCTGAGTGCTAGAGGTAGTACTGTGGGGCAGTGGGAAACAGGTGACTGTGTCTCTTTCTGGTACACTTTCTGCCAGAGATTGGCCCAACCCTGCTCTAGCAGAAGGAGTACTGCTCGAGCAATACTCCATGCTGTACAAGGAGGAGACATAGGACAGGCATAGTGCTGGCAGCAGGTAGGGCATCCTGGAAGATACAACCCTGAGAGTGGGAGGGCCTGACAGCAGAAATACTGCTGTACCTTGGCTTTGCTCTGAAAGTAGCTGCCTGTTCTCAGCCTCAACGACACTGCCTGCAAAGTCTTACAGGATTAAGCTGCAGGACTTCTAGAATCCCTAACAGTGACCTCAGTCACCATCCCTACCTTTTTCTTGATCTCAGCCTGGGCCCGGGCTCGAGCCCGCTGCAGTCGCTCCTCCTGCAACAGCTTTTGCAACTGTAGTTTCTCTTCCCGAAGCCTGGATGGCAAGAGATGTCATGTAGGACCTAGGGGTCTGGGAGACACTACCACACCCCCTACGAACTATCCCTACAGGTCTTTGGGTCAGGCAGGCAATGTCCCATGTACGAAAATACTACCAAGTCTTCTGTTCTTCCTGCCATGTCAGGGCCTTGCCACCTGCCCACAGCGAAAACACTACTGCTTTAGTCCTGGGCCCAGGGGAAGGTGACCGGGAATCTGGACCTTGGTTCCTGCTCCTTGAGACCTGACTCGGGCCTTCAGGGAGCTGATCTACAGTTCAGATTGGACACCCCTGAGAAGCACATTTCACTATCCACATGCCTGATTTTTTTGCTCATAGCCTCATGGTCACAGTGACCCAGTACCCAGCTAGGACAGTGGCCCCGATTCCTTCCTGCTGTCAAACATTTGTTCAGTTCCCACTCAAAGCTGAGTGCTGGGGACCTAGAAGAAAAGCCCACCTGTGTTTATGGGAGAAACAGATACTGGCAGAGGCTGTATCTAGGATCCTGTATTGACAATTAAATGATCCAGGCAGCCCATAAATTGCAGAAACCATAACCCACATCTCACCTAGATCTTACGGGGTCATTTCTAGACCAACCCATGCTCACTTGTCCCCACTAGACAAGCAAGCTGGCTTCTGTATATCACAACACTTAGTCCAAAGCTAGGGGTCCTGAGGGCTCCTGAACCCCTGTACCCAGCCTCCACACATTCTGCAACTACTTCAGTTGGCTGTGCCTTCGACAATTATAGCCAACCTTAACCCCAGCTTCTGCTCCTCCTATCAAGCTCAAAATAACTAAATCTTACCTGGCCCTGGCTTCCCCACTTAAAGCCATTCCCTGATGTCCCTGTCGTTGGGATCTAAGCTTTGCTGGTTGCACCCTCCCATGCTCCCCTCTTTTAGACCCTATCTTCTCAGTCCCCTGAATCCATATTGCCAATCACTGACAATCCAGCTTAGTTTGATTCTCTCTCAAGTACACCAGACTCAGGGTTCCATCTCACAGCATGGAGCACTTTGGGCCTGTTTCCCTGGTTCAGGAGCACTGTAGAGCAGTGACAATAGGTACCCTGTGCCTCCAAGCCAGGTTGGGGCAGGAGTAGAAATAGTGGGCAACAAGGCAGAACAGCTCACCTCATGCGCCTCTCCTTCTCCTTGGCCTTCTCAGCCTGCTCTATCTTGGCAGGGGGTACACGCTCCAAGTTCTCAAGCAGCTCATCCAGTTGGTGCTCAATGACGGTGAGCATCTGCACGGTGCCCAGGTTAGCTTCTTGTTGGGTGCCCACACAGTGCCGGTAAACATCCTGCACCTTATGATTCAGGCTGTCTAGTAGCTTGTCCTGCAGAGCAAAGCAGACTTCAGCTATGCCTGCCCTCAGACCACAACCTATTGATACCAGGACCCATGGCCATGGCATGCTAACCTCCAGGGTAGAGCAGCCAGAGTGAGTACTAAGGGGATGGGTTAAAACAATATGAGTACTGGGTTTTCTTAACCAGACCAGCCCTGTTCTGACCTTATTGAGGCTTACTCTTGACTCAGCTCCTCCCCTTGCTGCCCCTGATAAGCCTACCAAGAACCAGTCTCCTGCCTGCCAGGGAGTCCTCCACTGACCCCAGCTTTCACAGGACTATGTCCTGTGTGTCCCCAGGCAGGTAAACTCCCTCTCTTAACCTGCTCTGACATTTAGAAAACAGCTAATATCTCCTACAACAGGAGCTGTGGGTGAGAAGTGAAGAGTAGCAGGCAAAAAGGCCCAGGCCAATCCTGGGAAATAGTATCCTGTGAAGCCTAGCTGAGGCATGGATGCACCTTCTTCCTCAAAGCCACTTCCCATGTTCCTGGCCCAGTTACACAGAGGCACTTGGCAGTAGCATATTGAATTGGAAACTGAATGAATTAGGTCTCAAGTTGCTGTCAGTGCATGTGCTGAGCCGCTGGCCAGACCCCAGTTCCTGCTGCCTAGAATATTACCAACTTCTGGATCCTCAGAATTCTCTCACACTCCCAACCCGGCCTGAGGACACACCTCTTCCTCTACTCCATGGTTTCCTTGATGGACACTTAGTTTAAGCAACAGATAAGACAAGCTTGGGAACACATGCCTGTAATCATAGCACTCTGGGAAGCTAAGGCAGGAGGGTCACAAGTTGAAAACTAACCTGGGCAATTTAGTGATTTAGTGTGACCCTGTCACAAAACTTCACAAGTTGAAAAAAGGTTATAGATGTAGCTCTGTATGAAGGCCCTCGGTTTACCCCTAGTACAGAAATAGAAATGAGGCAGGGTGGGGAGGGGTATTTATGGAGTTAACACAAAGCAGGCATATGGGACTGCTGAGCTAGCATAGCATTAGTTCTCAGGGGTAGCCGGAAGGCACTTTTTGGCCAGGTTCGCACAGCCTATAAGGTGGCTGGAAACTTGTACCTGGCCCCCAGCTCTCGTGAGCTGTCATAACTGCTGCTCCTGCATTCACCTACAAGTAAGGGAGTTCCCCACCTGACCCTGGGCCAATGGTTATACCCACTGCATGTCTACCTGCTGATCGCCCTTGTACTCCCCAAAGTGGAAAACTCGGGCTTTGAGCTCCAGCTCAGCAGCAGTCTCCTCCTCCTTGGCAATAGACATCATCATTGTGGTGATCCATTGCTTCAGCTGGTTGACCTCCCTGTCCCTGGATTGGGGGATGAGGTTCAGAAGATAGTTCAGTGTAGCCCAGAGTATGTGCCCTCTTTGAGTCTGGCCCACCATCTCTTTGGCCCTGTCCTAATGGCTACAGGATCATGAGTGCTGAAGTGTCTACAATGCCAAGGAGTCAAAGGTGCTGGTGGAATTCAGGGAACCAAACTTAAAATCTTTATCAATACTGAGCAAAAATAACAGTTTCACTGAGGTATGATTCACATACAACAAACATTCCATAAATGTATTTTAAAGTATAAAAGTGAGTAGTTTTTAGTATATTCACAATCACATGACCATCACCATCATCTAATTTAGGACATTTTTATCACCTCAGGATGAAACCCTATGCCAAATAGCAATCACCACATCCCATCATCTCCTTTCCCCTTTGGCCTTAGGCAACCACTAATCTACTTTGTCTTTATCCTGAGTGTTCCATGTAAACAAAATATGTGGCCTTTTGTGACTATCAGCTTTCAAATAGCATAATGCTTTCAAAGTGTATTCATGTTATAGCATGTGTTAGGAGCTTAGGTGTCAGAACTTCTTATGGCTGAGCAATATTCTACTGTATGAATAGACCACACTGATGGACCTTTGCATTGCTTTCACCTTTTGACCTGAGGAGCAATGCCACTGTGATTATTCATGTGTAGGTTTTGTGAAAATAATGTTTTTAATTTTCTAAAGTATATATATATATTCAGGAATAGAATTGCAATATTAAACTTTTAAATGAAGTAATCTTCACAATCATTATGGTACAGACATTGACCAGCATATGTTGGCATTTCCTGAATGGGACTTCTGTTCTTATGCTGGTCAAGGCCCAAGCAGTGTTGGTAACTCATAGAAGTCCTTAACAGAGTGAGGGCATTAACATCCTGCACTCCCCAGCAGTATGTGGAAAGCACTAACTTCCTCATTCAAAAGACAGAATGGCTGAAATTAACTACACACAGTTTGCAGGAGACCTTAGAAAAAGGACACATATAGGCTGAAGTCAAGGGTTAGAAAAAGATAATCCATGCAAAATGGTAACCAAGAGAGAGCCGAAATTGCTATATTCATTTTTAAAAAATAAACCATAAATTCAAAACTCAGAGGAAAAAATACAATTAAAGTTAGGAATTACAAGGAGACATTTCAACTGATGCCACAAAATAGGATCATATGGAACCTACTACATAGGCCAGAAGAAATGGACAAATTCCTAGAAACAGACAAGTGATTCAGATTGAAGCAAGAAGACACAGAAAGTCTGAAGAGATAACAGCAAGGAGATTCCATTAGTTAGAACCAAGATAGTGGCTGCTACTATCCCAGTATTACCTGCTTCCTGTTGTTTCACCCCTTAAGCGTGTTGAACCCAGTGCCTTAACTCCGACCAATGCAATACAAGATGGTGTTAACACACAAAGCTTTAGTCTGCTTACCACATGACAGAAGCCAGTTTTAGTTGCGAGGCAAGATCAGTAGAAAAAGGATTATATAATGATGAGCTATTGCAAGATGGAGGACCAGCTAAAGGGCCATCTTGCCTGAAGTTGATTTAGGAGTGATGTATATGGGTAATTGCACATCAGTGGGTGCCTTGTCACCAATGAAGGATCACATTTTTGGCCAGATGATGCACACTTGATCCTAATCACCTAGTCACAAAATGTTTTTCAGTTCTGCCAATTTAAAGAAAATCAGTGGTTACTTCTGACATTATGGCCTTGTACTGTTTGTTGTTTAGTATTTAGCCTACCCCATTGTTCCTGACATTGCACCACAGACAGGATAGAGCAGGCAGTGCCCAAAGACAGACAAGGGTCAGGCAAAGTAAAATATGGAGTTAGGTACTTGGAGGATCTTAAAATACTTGGCTTCAGTACCCCATTATCAGACATCCATTCCACAGCACTGAGAGATTTAGGTCAGATCTGGGCACTTCCTGCTGAATTAGGACATCAAAAGGAAGAAAAGAAGGAAACAACCTGACCTTATAGGGAAAATAGCTTCTGGTGCCCCTCCTTGGGATGAATTTGATATTGATAGCATTTTGGTAGCAGATTTTTCTATTAAAAAGCATAATCAAAACATTCTCACGGGTAATTAACAGCTATCTGGACTTCTACCCTTCTTTGAGATAACTGAGCTTACTCTACTTGCAAGTGCTCCTATAAAGAATACCACAAGCTTTAGTTCATGTTCTTAGCCCACTAGCTTCAGTTTACATCAGCACACTTACATATCAATAACAGAGAACACATATCATACAATATTCATAGCAGTCAGAAAGGGCAGTGTAAAAGGGAAGGCAAAGTAAATACAACTGTTATTTCATTTTACACATTCATATAATGTGGGTTACCTAAAAGTAAAACTCACTTAAACCAGGGAGGGTGGTATATGACTGCAGTTCCAGCACTCTGGGAGACTGAGAAAGATCACAAGTTCGAGCCCAGCCTGGACAATTTAGCAGTTTAGGAAGGCCTTGTCTCAAATTTTCAAAAATGAAAAAGTTTGGGATATAGTTCAGTTAAAGGCCCTTGAGTTCAATTCCAGTAAAACACACACACACACTTAAAATAGTTCAACAAATAAACGGATATCCAGTAAACGCAAAAAAAAAAAAAGTTCATAATTCCCACCATTGTGAAACAGCCAGTTATAACTCACTATTTACATTCCTTATCCGGAAGATTTAGAATCCATGCCTGAGCCAAAGCCATCATCAAAACCGCTGCCTGACTTTTCTTTGGACGCTGATTCCCAACCAATTGTGGCTCTAGAATTAGAATCTCTCATAAGTTATTTTCAGAATCAAAGGCCTGATTTAGTTCCTTCTGCATGTTGCCTTTACTTTGGTTATTACCTGAGGAGCCTGCTGACTGGCTGACATGTCTGTCATACACTGGCTGCTCTGCAGCAGTGCCTGGGCCACAACCGTCATTGTTGGATCAATGCTGAAAGCTCTTCCCTCTAGTCATCTTACTTTTCTGCTTGTTTTCCAAGAAGCCAGCCAGTCTTCTGTCCCCCACCTACCATGACAAGATCTATCCTGATTCCCAAAACCACCTGGATTAACAGCAAATTTTTCACTTGTTATGCATCCTGCTTTTTTTAATGTTCAAGTTTTGTGTCCTCTCCACAAGAGTTCGGGTAGCTTGGTTATCTACCAGAGTAACTGAGTTAAAAGCCCTGAATGGTTTGGGAAATAAAAATGTCTAATCTACCTTTTTTCCATACTAACAGAACTGCCACAGCTCATCAGCAGCTATGTTCTATGTGCAGTGCCCAAGAACATACCTTTTTTTCCTTTTTCCAGTACTGGGAATTGAACTCAGGTGAACCCAAGACCTTCACTCTAAGCTCCATCTCAAAGGCCTTTAAAAAAAAATTCTTTTGAAACGATCTCAGTAAATCACTAAATTTCCCTGTCTAGGTTCAATCTTGCAGTCCTCCTCCCTCAACCTTCCACTGTGCTTGGATTACAGGCATGCATCACCATGCCCAGCTAACAAACCTCTGCTTCTTAATGGTTCACCTGGGTTTTCTGCCCATTTTTTTTCCTTTCTGCTGCTTATTGCTCACTATAATTTGGAGGACTTTTATCATCTCCTCTTTCCAGTTGCTACAAAACCCCTACAGCCCTCAAAAAGGAAAATTTATGTCACAGTATTCTGTGGGACCCAATGGTAAGATATACCCTGTTGAAGAAGTCTGAAACTTGGCATTCATGGATAAGAGGAAAATAGTAGACCCCTAAGCTCATGAATCTTTCAAAGCACAGGGCTAGAGAGTTCTCTGGTTTGCCAGATTATAACTTACCTAATGAGGTCTGATATATCCTCCCTTGAAAGGATTTTGAATTAATAAACCACTCTAAGGGAACTTAGGAGATCTTTGATATCCTGGACAGTACCTCTATTGCCTGTAAATAATTTTTTCTCAAAAGGGTTGAAAATTATCACTGGGCAAAGTCTTGTAGTCCTTGTATACTAATCATTGGAAATTACCCATAGAAAGCTGGAATGGGTGGGGGAAGACATCAAGGTGTTGTAAAGGTATGGAGAATCAGAAGTCCCAGATAGTAAAGAACAGTCCTAGATTTTGTGACTGTATCCTCAAAAATGGGAAATCATGTAGGTGTCACCCACTAACTTGACAGCAGTTGATTTTTTTCCATTTACCCCTTGGCGACAATTCCAACCTGGGCCTCAGGAAATTTGCTCCCCTGGTGGCTCCCTAAGTTACAACATCATTGTTCAATTAGATGTTTTTCTGTGAAAGAAGAAATGGAATGAAGTTGCTTACATTCAGTTTTTTGTGTTTCTATATCAAAATAAAGGAATAAGCAAAAAAGTAAACTGACTCCAACAAAGATAATACTCAAAGAATAGAAGTCTACCTACAATATTGGACACCCTCTCCCAGGACTCCTTTAAAATTTTATTTCCATCTAGGTTGATAGCCTTTTCTTGACCTCTGGCACCCATATCAGTCAAGGACCTTATTTCTTTTTCTTTTTTCAGTTCCAAGGTTTTTTTTTTTTTTTTTTTGAAGAGAAAAAAACCAAACTTCCAAACATGGTAATTAGAGTATAGCAATGGTTAATACCTTGTCTGTGATGTCTTTACTCAAAGCACAAGACATCAGCATTTTATTGTCCAAACAGTATTATTAGCACAAATCTTTCTTTTCAATAAACTAGGAGAAATTAGTAGTATAATTATCTTAACTATTAAAATTTCTTTCAATTTTTCACACTAGGGGGACAATACAATTTCACTTATATGGTCTTTAGTTGCATCCATTTACCTATAAAAGCCTCAAGTTTATACTTCTTTATGATTGAGTAGCATTGTATAAAAAGACCTCATCTTTTTTATCTGCTCTTTGATCCATGGGCCTTTGGGTTGTTTCCAAGATCTAGCTATTGTAATTTGTGCTACATAAACATGGGTACACATATATCACTATGGTACGATGCTTTTAATGCTTTGGAAGATACCCAGATGGGGAATACCTAGGTCAAATGGAACCTCCAATCCTAGTTTCTTAAGGAATCTCCACTCTGATTTCCATAGTGATTGTACCAGTCTACATTCTCAACACATTGAAGAAGGGTTTCTTTTGCTCCACAGACCCCTCCAGTATTCATTATTGGTTGATTTCTTGATAATAGCCATGCTTTCCAATGTGAGATGAAATCTCAGTGTTGTTTTAATTTTCATCTCTTGAATGATCAGTGATATTAAACATTTTTTCATATATTTACTATTTGTGTTTCTTTATCTGAGAAGTATTCATCTCTGAAGCCCATTTTTGGACTGGGCCTTTAAAGTTGAGTTTTTTTTTTTTTTGTTTTTTTTTTTTTTGTTTTTTACTTCTTTATGTGTTCTTGATAGGAATCCTTTATTTGAGGAACTACCGGAAAACATTTTTTCCATATTATGGGTTTTCTCTTCACTCTATTGGTGGTTTCTTTTGCTATGCAAAAGGTTTTTACTAAGAGAATATCCCAGTTGTTTATTCATTGTGATAGTTCCTGTATGATAGGGGTTCATAAAGTCTTTGCCTACATCAGTGTCTTTAAGAGTCACCAGATTTAATGTTTCTGTTTTAATATTCAGATCTTTGATCCATTTCAAATTTAGTTTAGTGCATGATGAAAGATATGAATCCAATTTTAATCTTTGGCAAGAGCAGAACCAGTTTTTCCAGCATTATTTGTTAAAGATGCTGTCTTCTTCCAGTGAATATGTTTGGTACCTTTGTCAAAGTTAAGGTGGCTTAGTATGTCTGGAGTTGTTTCTGCATCTTCTAATCTGTTCCAGTGATCTTTGAGTCTGGTGTATGTTTATTTTGTTTTGCTTCTGCTAGTACTATGCTGTCCTTATCACAGCTTTATAGTATAATTTCAAATCAGGGATTATGATGCCCCCTGTCTTGCAGAGGCCCTACTTCTGGTACATACTCCCTTACCCAACCTGTCTTCCTCCTTACCCCATAGCTCCTCCTAACGACAGCCTTAGCAGCACCTGAAGGGGTACCTCTTATCAATTCTCAGATACGAGGTTCCTTAGGGTAATCTTAAGTGGAAAGGAAAGATGATAACCATACATGCCTCCTTCACTACTTCAGATCTTTACAATTGGAATGTCCAACTTTTAGAGGATTGGGAAAAGCCAAATTTTCTTATTCCTCTCTAACTGGACCCATGTCCATTATCTCATAAAAATTCCTCTTTCAGAAGCAGAAAGGGACTTTGTTCTTAAACAAACTAACAAAAAAAGCAAGCAATACCCACAGGAATGAGGCAGTCCCAGATGTAAATCCTGCCTACGACCTGGATTCTAGAGTAGGACAGGAAAGGCTTAGGCACCAAGTCTAAACACCCATGTCACTGATTTGAGATTCTTCATAGAAAAAGGCATGAGGATCATCTTTCAAAAATCAGAACTGAGGCCATTTGTAGTTTAGCTATCTCTCAGACCCAAAAGCAGCCAAGAGGTTTCCACCAAGAGGTTTAACCAAGAGGATAGATACTGCAAGATGTAAGTTTCAATTTTGGTCTAAACAAAATCCCTATATTAACAACTACAGGGAAACGCAGAGACTCTTTTGAGTAGATAGGTGCCTGTGAACAAGGTTTTGGGGCTTGAAACATTAGCTACTTCAAGTGCCCTGCCTGCAGTTGCCTGATATCGAAACCATTTGGTTCACAGGTTCTTAAGAGACATTGGATTGCCCTAGTATGTCTCACAAAAATATATGACTGTGAGTTGAGGTGTAGCCTGTTTCTCAAAATAATTAGACCAGATGGTTTTCTTGCATAGCAGTGCTGTTACCACCACCCTGAAAAAAGAAGTCAATAAATTGACATTTGGCCATCCCAAAACAGGGTGTTTTGATAATGGCTGTGCTTCCTGAGCCTTCAAAACCTTGAGCTATCAACTAGTATGTTCTGTAAAAGAAAGGGAAAGGGCCATAAAGGAGGGATTTACAAAGAGCAAGTCCCAGGATGCTCTGAAAACCACATAGACTGCTGTTGTTTCTTATAGCAATGGTGATTCTGATTGCCAAAGAAGTACACAGAGGGAATCAGGTGGTATACAACTGGCTCATACAATTTATGACTACCCCGCACTTATAGCATGATTGACCACATAGAGCTACCCTATATATCAGGCTAATAATCTCAAGAACAGACCACCCTCAAAAGCAAATATTACGGCCGGTACAAATTAAGGGGGCCTACCCAGAAGATTGGCAAGGTTACTGTCCTGTCCTGAACCCCCAGAAACTTTAGATATCTCCTGGTAATTACAAACACTTTCGCAGGATGTGTAAAAGTCTGCCAGGATTCAAACTACTACTAAAGTAACCCCAAATCTTTAAAGGAAATCATCCTCAGGTATGGACACACTAAGACCTACAGAGTGATACTGGACCCGCATTTGCAGCTCAAATTACTGAAATGGTAGCCCAGGGCTTGGGTATTGTCTAGAAAGTCCATACTGATTGGCAACAATACTCACAGGAAACCTGAAAAATGACATTATCTAAACTTCATTAGGAGATGTAAGAAAATTTGTTAAAGCTCCTGCTCATAGAGCCCTCCTTAGAATGAGAATGCTTCCCAGGGAAAGATCAAACTTTTGGTCTCTCAGCTCATATACAGACAGCCTATGCCACATCTTCAACCAAATCAAACTTAAACCCACTAACAGTAAAACAAGGCATGCCATAAAATAAATTTGGGAATGCTTTCCTGAGCCCTTTCAACATATGGAAATCAAGTCAGGCTATTCCCAGTGGAATTGTTCATATGCCTCTTACACCTTCTTAAGGGATTGGATATACTTAAAAATTTAAAAAGACCAAGGCCTAGAAAAACAGTTGTCCACAAAATGGGTGGGCCCATACCTGATAATCTTTTTTTAAAATTTAAGAAATTCCTTTATAGTATATCACATTCACAAACTAAAATCAACATTTGTACAACTCTGTGCTTAATTCTGAAACCTCAGATAAGTGGAACAATTACTCAAGAAGCATAAACTATAAAAATTCATCCAAGAAGGGGCTGGAGATTTAGCCCAGCGGCATAAGTGCCTGCCTTATAAGCAGGCAGTTGCGAGTTCGATCCCCATTACCGATAAAAAGGAAAAAAAAAATCATCCAAGAGAAAATAGATAACCTGAATTGCACTGTTTCTTACTCTTAAGAAATCAGATATTTAGTCCAAAATTTACTTCTAAAATACAAGGCGAAGAAACATTTCATAATGCATTTCTGTACAATAGCATTATTCAGGTACCAAAATCAGACAAAAACCATACAAAAAAAATATACATGCCAGTACCCTTGAAAACAGATTCAAAACTCCTCAAAATATTTTGTTAAACAAGCCTGCCAACATGCAAAATTAAAACATCTTAATCAAGTGGGATTTATTGTGGAAATGCAAAACTTTTCAAAAATCAATTAATGTAACTCACCGCAGTAAAATAGAAAAAAAAATTCACATAACTTCATATCAACACAAAAAGTCTGAAAAAATATGACATCCATTCAAAATAAAACATCTGGCAAAGAAGAAGGGGAAGTAAACTTCCTTACAGTGATAAAGGACATCAAGAAACATTGAAATTGAAATACTGAATGTCCCTCAGATCCAGGAACAGTCGACCACCGTGGGACACCTAAGCCCCTTTGGACCCAACCCTGTATATCATAACATTCACTGGTGCCAATTCCTGTCATGGGCACTACAAGAAATAATGACAGTCCTTATACCATATGAAAAACATTAAGCTGAATCATGGTAGACAGTAGTTCATACTGACCCAAGAAACGGGATGATGAACAAAAGGAGTTTCTCAATCTCTGTGCATAGACCACCAAAACATTTTGATTTAAAAAAATAACTGCTTAAACCACTCCTACCCAAGAAAGGTATGTACCCTTCTCTACTCCAGGAATCTTCTTCCTATGTGGATATTTCCATAACCAAAATGCAAATTCTCAGAACACAACAAACCCTAAGCCAACCTTAACTGCTGTCCATAAATGCCTCACCAATCAAAGATACCAAGAGGAATGCATTCAAGGAACTTTTTTCCTGAAGAAAAATACTTAAGTCAACCCCTCACAAAAACAAAAGAGCTATTGGCCTCCACATGGCAGTAATTGGGACTACAGCTTGATTCACAGCTCCTTGAGAGGGTTTGTCTATCATGAGGCCACTCCAAAATATCTCAACCTCTATGAAGACCCTAGCCTAAAATACAAAAGACATCCTGGCTAGGCCCCAAAACTCACTAGATTCTTTGGTCAGTGCCATCTTTGACAACCAGTTGGCCTTTCACTACCTGCTAGCAGAACAGGAAAGGCTGTGTATAGTCTAATTCCTCAAGCTATACATAGATTAACAACTCAGGGCTAATTAAAAAGGACGTTAAAGAAATGTATGCCCAGGGAAATTAAATATATCAAATCAATCTAAAAGACAGTAACACAAGGAATATGGAATATTATGTAACAATTTTATCTCCAATCTCACTTGGTTTCTCCCTCTATTAGGGCCTGATCACCTCCTGTCCTATGTTTTTGTTTGCTCACTAATGCCACTTGCCTGTGAAAGTTAAAGCCAGTTGCCAATAACCACACATTCTAAGCTGCTGACAATCAAGTTATCACATTTCCAAATGCCAAGGGGAGCTACTCGATATGGTCCAAACACCATGTTGACATTCCAGTTGACCTTCAGTCATTGCAATATTATGATACACAGCCACTACCGACATAATACATTCAACCATACCCAAATTAGAGGTGGTCTCTGATCTCTAAAATCTCCTCCTTTTCAATGGAAAGCTATGGTAATGATAGAAAACACAGGACACCCTTTGATCCTATATGGAATGGGGAAAAGTTGTCTTTAGAGCATGAGCTATCTTTCTCCATTCACTGACCATTGAATAAAATTCCCTGCATCCTGCCAGAAATACTAGGTTATTTGGAAACAGTATTAACTTTATATATATATATATATATATATATATATATATATATATATATATTTTTTTTTTTTTTTTTTTTTTTTTTAAAAACTTACAAATTCCATTAAAGGCAACACCAGTGAATCAGCTCCAAGATTCTGGGTATAACTGCTATTCCTATAACTGCTACTTCTGCAGAGCACTCTTGTTAACCAAATGTGTCTGTCTCACAAAGAGGCATGAACTCAATGGGCTAGGAAGTGAGTTTCTGGAGTGCACCTTATCCTACTCCTTGCTTCACTGACTTACCAAAAGGCATTCCTTCTCTGCTACATGGGGTATTTGGAGACAGGCTATGTCAGGACAGGAAAACAGAAGAGACAGTCCTCTAGGGCCAGAGGAGTTTGTAGCTATTGAGGGGTTATGTAAGGGACTGCCAGTCAAAGTCAGCTAACCGCAGGTAGAGCCTCCACTCTGCTAACTGGCCAAATCTGTTGCCATATGCAAATGAGGTCTGATCACCACACAAGCCAGTTGAGAGGCAAAGAGGTGATAAAGGTATGATGAGCTAACTGATCACTATGGAGAACCAGCCAAAATGACCATCTTGATGAAAAGTGATTTAGGAGCAGTTTATAGGTTAGTGATGAATGATGGCAGACTAGTGCACATCTCACAAGAAATGGTTGTGACCAGGGTTGTAGCTCAGCAGTGCAGGACCTGCCTGGCAAGTGTGAGGTCATGAGTTTGATTCTTGGTACCAAAAGAAGAAAAAACAAAAAAGTAGAAAGGGTGCTAGCCAGATTATACACACCTGATCTCAATCTTCTAGTCACATTGTTTTTCATTTCTGCCTATCTCAAGAAAAACTGATTATTTTTGTCAAAAATTATCATTTCCCCAGGCTATTCCTAATTAGTTTGCCTATGTGCAATTCCTTACATTCCACAATATATATGCTAGAGGTGATACATCTGCAAAGATGACAAAGGTCAGATGAAGTTATCCATGGAGGTGGTCATGGAGAGAGATAGATCTTGGACTTAGTGCTCAGCTTCAGGAGTCACTTCTATAATTAGGTTATAGCAGATTGCCACTCTATCTTCCCAGCACACTGAAGAAGCAAGCTCCTGTGTCAGAAAGATGGCCTTGAAAATGTCTGAGGAGCAAATCTGGGCATGGGGGCACATGCCTGTGATCACACTGTGAGGTTGGTGACCTCCAGCTAATAGTCAGTGAGAAACAGTTCTGCTAAAAATCCCATGCATGTTTTGGGAACCAACCTTTCTCCAATGGAAGCTTCAAATGAGCGTGACCAAGCCACCACTAAGATGGCAATCTGTGAGGGGTTGCCCTGTAGAAGATAGTGCTAAACTGTGTCTTATTCCTGATCCACAGTGGATAACCCAAACAGCTGGTTCTAAAACTTCAAGTTAATGATTTAGTAGGTATTTCGTGTTTGGCTTCTTTCTCTCAGCCTCAGGTCCATGTTCTTGCCCATTGTCTCAATTACTTTTCTCATGCTGAGACAAAATACCTAACACCCAAACTTAAAGGAGAAAAGGTTCATTTAGCTGATAGTTTGTAGAAGTTTAATTCAAACTTAAAGGGGAAAAGGTTCATTTAGCTGATAGTTTGTAGAAGTTTAATTCTATTATTGACTGGCTACAAGGCAGAGTGGCATGGTGTAGCAAACAGGCATTGTAGAGGAGAGACTGTTAATGGAAGACAGGCGATAGCAAAGCAAGGAAGCAATGGACAAGGCAAACCCTTTTCTGTCATTGATGTTGTGACCAGACTATGGGGATTAGGGCAGTAGACTGATTTAGTAATCACCCACCCTTAATCCTGTTACCCAAAATCTTAGCATCACACTATGAATCAGTTACAGTTACAGTTACAGTTACCTCTATGAATCAGTTACAGATCCCCACCTGCAAGTTGCATGAGGTCTTGGGAGGACATCTAGACACAAACCATAACATCTATGTTAATAATTTGTTTTGTTTGCTTCCAAATAGTATTCTAAGGGCATAATGCCCCCCCCAGGTCCATGTCCTAATTCTTGGGACCTGTGAATATGTTACTTGGCTAGGAGAAATCAAGATTGCACGTGGTCTTGAGGTTTCTAATCAGCCGACTTTGAGATGCAAGACAGTGGGCCTTCTGTAATCACAGGGTCCTTATGAATAGAGGCCAGAGACCAGAGGCCAGAAAGAGAGATAAAAGTGATGTAACATGAGAAAGGTTCATCTAATGGATGCTAGTGGAAAATGACAAGGACCAGAGAAACTGATGGCCTCTAGAAACTGGAAAAATCAAGAAATGTATTCTAGGCTGGAAGCATAGATCAGTGATAAAGAGTGTACAGTTAGCACACATGAAATCCTGGATTCAATCCCCAGCACCTCCCCAAAAAAGTATATCAAGCATAGCAGTAAAACAAAACAGAATTAAACAGACACATTTAACCCTAAAGTTAAAGAGTAAAAGAATAAAAAGAAACTTGTTCTCACCTAGGGCATCCAAGAAAAAACGTCTGGCCAACCCTTTGATTTTAACACAGATCTATTTCAAAATTCTAGCCCTCAGCACTGTAAGAGAATAAATCCATGAGGTTTTAAGCTGCTCCATTTGTAGCAGTATATTATAGCAATAACCAAAACCTAATGGAAGTGGTGGATAGAAAACATTTTGTTTGTCCACCTACCTGTTGCTGGATATATGAATTGTTTCTAGTTATTAGCTGTCTTGAATAATGTTGTGGTAAGCTCTCCTGTGATTATATGAGTGTTTGGTGTGTGTGTGTGTGTGTGTGTGTGTGCGCGCGCGCGCGCGCATGTGTACTCTATTTCTAACAGTCACACTTTTTTTCCAATGCATAAGGATATTTGTGTCTATGTTGATGACAGAGATTATTATATTTTTTTCTTGTAATGTTTTTTCCTGGTTTTGATAGTGGGGTCTTACGGTATGAATTAGGTATGAATTAGGAAGTATTCCTTCTTCTTCTGTCTTCTGAAAAAATTGTTGATAATTGGTATAATTTCTTCCCTACCTGTTTGATCTAATTCACTAGTAAATCTGTCTGGGCCTCAGGATTTCCTTTTTGGAATTTTATTATTACTTCAATTTCTTTAGTAGTAGAGGCCTATTTGCATTGTCTATTTGTTTTATATTTTTCAAACACTACTTGAATGGTTTTCTGAGAAGAAGTGACTGACTGAATGGCAGTTTAATGTGCATGGGTTATGACTCCTCTGGAAACCAAAAATTTGTACTCACAGAGATGGTGGAGTGGGCTGAAACCACCTTCTGGATGTCACACTCAGCATTCTGTTGTGAGGTTGTGGGCATGCATGTGTACATGTTGGGGGAGGGGACCTGTCTTCTCAACAGTTCTTTGAGAATATAGGAGGTTGTCTATCTCTCCCCAGCTCATTTTTCTGTGTCTCTGATGCCTGTCAGCTTTCCAAGGAACACAACCTTACCTGAGAGCTGGTAGTTTCCCATCATGCCAGAAGCTCCCAATCATATTGAACCAGTAGGACTTAGGTTCTCAGAAGCATGGCTCCCCCATGAGACACTGAAGCCTCCACTGGCTCTCTCCTCTTGCTATTGCACTTGCTATTCCCTCTGCTGACTGCAGTCTGCTTCCCCAGATTTTGTAATTGCTGGCTACTTTCTCATCCTTCAGGACATCCCTGGGCCACATGACTTTTCGAAGCCTTCCTGTAGCCTCTCATCTGTTTCACCCTCCACTGAAGCCTCCTTTCTCATATCACTCACTTTATTTTCTATCTGACACATCAGTGTTTCCAAGTCATACTATGGACTGGCTAAATGTATCTGCTGTCATTCTATGTAAGCTCCATGGGGCAGGTCCTGGGCTAGGGTGTATGGTGGCACCTTGCTTTATCTGTGCAAGCATTAGACCCAGATCTGATCTAGACAAGATGCTTAGTATTTGAGGAGTAAAAGCTACTTGCTTGGGAAAGCCTTACCTAGTGCTCAGCACCCTCTGTTCTGCCCAGTCCACCTGGGCCCACAGAGTGGCTGTCTGTGGGGAGGGGAACTGGGATAGCTGATGGCCAGCAGGAGGGATCCCAAGAGCCTCCCAGGGGCTCCAGCTGAGAGCTGAATATGATCTGCCTTCATGTGCTGCCCTCTGACTTGATCTGGGGGCTGGGGTTTTCCCCAGGGTGTTTCCAGAACCTTTGCCACACTGGACAAGCCTCTTTCCTCTAGAATGCCCTTTCTAGAGGAAAGTTGCAGATTTGTCCCTTAGAGGCGTCCATCCATCCCAGCCTCACTCCACCTGTGGGATAGCACTGAATCACCGTGCCATGTGCCCTAATGAATGGCTATGCCTCCTCCTACTCCCATTGTGCTGGATGCCCCAGAAACAGTAGGACATCCTTCCCAACAGCCCTACAGGAACAGTGTTGGATGTGGATAGCTGACACTTCCCAATGACCTGTGATTGCCCCGTCCAGCCTCCAGCCCTGTCTAATCTGAGTGCATTGGGACATAGCACAGAGGCACTGCCAGCGATCTGGGGAGCAGGGTGCTGTGGCCCTCTGACATAGTAGGCAGGGCCTGTGAGGCACCCAAGGAGCCTGGCATCAGCAGCAGAAAGCACCTGGATTGGGAGTTCCTTATGACACTTCCCTCTGGCCACAGGCTGATCTAGAATAGGGACCACTCAACTCCACCCTCTAATTTCTAGGTGGGTTCCAGGGTCTTGACTTGCCTGAGCCCTGCCAAGAGAACACACCCTCTCCTAGGGCCAAGCCTGCAAGTGGTGTAGAAGTTTCCCAGGACACAGCCCAGCCGGGGAGGGAGCCCCCATCCCGCTGCCTGGGACCTACATGCGAATCTGTGTGTTTTTCAAGGTGAGTTTCAGCTCATCCAGCATTTCCTCCATCTCCTGCGTGTTCTGGATCAGTGACAGGTTTTGCTCTTCCAGCTCTATGAAGACATCCAGGAGCTGCCGGGGCTCCGTGAAGTACAGTGGCAGCTCCTGTGAGAAGGCCACATGGGCAAGGGGTCTGGGGCAGTAGGGGTGAGGGGAGGAAGGGCGAGCAGAATTGCAGAACTGGGCCACAGACCTCTCCGCCTTCACTGTCAGTGTCCGCCTGAGACTGTTGGGATGGGAGGGTAGAGCTCAACCTGCAAAGAGAGTGTCAGGGCTCCCCAGACCAGCCTGAGTGGCCGCAGTGAGCAGCGGGCACAGAGACCTGAAGACGTGGATGGAGCATCTTCCTCATCCTTGTCCTCCCTACCAGTTCCCAGTCAGCACCAACCCAATATGGTACTGCAGATGTCACACAGCAGCCAGAGGATGCTTTCAAACTGTTATCAACAATTGGCACTCTTCTCTGCACCCCAGAGGTCACTCTGTCCCTGCCCTGTGTGTTTGTTCCCCTCTTTCCAGGTACTGGTCCTACCTCAATGCCTTTGCACCTCCTGTATTGCCTGTCTCCCTCACCATTTGTTTTCTGAGAGCCATCTCAGAGGCCTTTCCTGTGCCACCTTGGTCTCAGCACCGACCCTTGATAGTTCTACTCAGTCATCATAGAACACACAGACCACCTCCAGCTGACCCTGAATAGCAGCTTGCAGGGGCAGGACCTGTGCTGGATTAGGGTAGAAGGGTACAGCAGTTATGTGGGCTATGAGGCTGAATGTGAGCCCTTGGACAACCTCCACATATTTGCAACCCCTTCTCATTACCCCCAGCCTGGAACTTGGCCCAGGATGTGCAGATCATGCTTGGCTGAAGGGTGGGATGGACTGGCTTCAGGCCTTGAGCCCCCTGAAGTAGATAGGTATCAGTACAGGGCTTGGTAGGAGCCCCAAGAGAGGAGAAAAGAGAGCTTCCCAGAGGAGAAACCATGGCAACAGCTAGAGCCTGGGCCTCCCAGTGTACAAACACAGGTTCTCTTTTATAAAATAGGAATTTTGAGCCAGCCACCTGCTCAAGGCCACTGTTGGGGCACTGCTGGCCTGTAAGATGTCTTTCTGAGAATTCATCCTCCCGAGGGAGATAGCTTGGTCCAGGTCCCTGGCCTGGTGACTGGGAGTGGGCTAGATCAATTAAAAGTCTTGTGCAGCTCATAACCTGCCCAGCTGTACTCATTGGTCCTCGTCACTAGCTAATAGATGAAAGAGCCAGGATTCAAAGCCAGAACAATGTGATCCAGACCTGTATTCTCAACAACTTCCCCAACAAAGAGCTCCAGCACAGAGGGACAACCAGGGCAAAGGAAGCAGCATAGCATATCTAACTTCTTAGAATCTATGTTCCCAAATACTGAAATAAGTGTTCCTCAGCTGGGTCACAGGGACTACAGTTCACATGCAGCATGTGCCTGGTCCAGTCTCAGTGCCACCAGTAGTGGTCACCAACATGCCTATGGTGTGGCACTGATGAGCAGAGGGAAACAAAACCAGAGGACAGGTCCAGGGAGTCACAGATCAGGGATAGGGCATAGCAGGGGGAAGTCGATGAGGAGAGAGGAAAGGAGAGGGTGAGGACAAACAAGAGGCTTTTGAGCTCCACATCCACTTCTTCCCTCACCCACCATCACCACCATTGCCCTCATCCAAATGTGTACACCATAAAGCTTCCTAAGAAGACATAGTTGAGTATTTTAATGCTTTGAAGTTGGCAAAGATTTTTTAAGCAAGGTGCAAAATGCACCAGTCTTAAGTGAAAAGATCACCGAATTTAAATCATGAAAATTAAGAATTTCTGTTCCTCAAAAGAGAATATTAGAAGGCTAGTAGGTCAGACAAAGACTGAAAGGAGATTTGTCCTACAATTAGCACAAAGGGCGGTCACCTAGACTATACAAGGAACTAATAGAGAGCCACTGGAAAAAGACCAGGAACCCAATAAAAATGTGCAGAAACTGGACACCTCACAAACAAGGATATTTGAAAAGTCAATAAATATGAAATCTGTTCATATTTGTCATCAGGTAAATGTCATTAAGACCGTATGAGGGAGCTGGGGTTATGGCTCAGTGGAAGAACACTTGCCTGGCATGTTTGAGGCCCTAGATTCCATCCCTAGCACCAAGAAACAAGAAACAAACCACCAAGGATGCCACTTTACCTCTGTAGTACCATATCTCTTAGTTTTTATATTTGTGATGCTCTGACACCTGGGTCCTTGCAATCACAGGGGGACCCTTCTCCCCAGGTTAGCCAATTTCTTGAGGAATTCATCCTGGAATGTGGCTCCATCACAAACTCACCACCTCTCCAGTGTCCACACCTTCCAGTATGGGGCTCTTGCACTTGAGCCACTCTTCCCTTGCCCCAGTCTGGTCCCACTCTCAGGAATAGCACCAGACCACTAAGGACAGCACTGTGCCTGATATTGTTCAAGCTAGCCTGTCCTCAGCCTGTTGGCTCACCTCACTGGTTCCTTTCTTGGAAGCCACAATAACCATCCTCGTCATGCTCTTCCATCTACCTTCTGATCCTCAACATTTCTCATGTAACCCTGCATGTCATGCTGGCCCTCATCTTAGATTCGAAGGACCTTTTAGTAGTATACTCTTCTGGCTGCCTCCCTTTACTGTCCCTAGGGGCCATCAGAAACTGCTCCCTCCAAGCCCCAGCCCTTTCTAGGCCCCTGCGAGGCCACTTACCCTTTGGAGTCCAACCTGATAGACATACTGGGTTGACTGGCAGGCTGGAGGATGCTGCTGCTGGATAGGCCCTGCCGTAGCCTCACAGCCTGCAGAAGCTTCCAGGGCTTCTTAAAGCCCTGAGATTCTGGAGGAAGCCGGGGAATGATTTCCATGGGCCCCGGCCTGGAATACTGGACCCCTTCCAGCCTAGGGCAGCCACATACCTTTGGCCCACAGGGAGACCATCTTGCTCTTGAACCCTGATCCTAAAGGAAACAAAGGAGAGATCCCAGGTGAAATTAGCTGGGGTTCAGGCTCATTTGATTGCCCTTACCCCAGAGGGAGGATGGTGCTTAACAGGAAAGTCTCTAGATTTGTTTGAGCACTGGCAATATCCTCATGCAGATGCTTGGGATGGGGACCCCATGGCAGGGTAAAGGGTAAGCACTATTCCATGTAGAACCCAGGTCGGCCATGTAAGGTAGGAAAAGGCAGCCTTGTGGGTCCTGCCAGCAGGGCTTAAGGTCTTTGTATACCACCAGCAGAGCTCACCATGAGGATCCCTATTCTCTTTTCTACTACCTTTGTCCACTGGTGTGGAGGACACACTCTCATCTTTGGTGATCTCAGAAACCTCCTTGGCCTTTTTGAGAGCCAATCGCTTCTTCTCTTGTTCATCCAGCCATTCCTTGGGAGACACCTGATACAGGAAATCCTTATAGGCCTTGTAATGCTGCAGAGTGTCTTCCTGTCTGGAGATTTCACTAGACCCGAGGAGGGAAGGCTGAGATCAGGTTCCATCCATTTGCAAGGTCCCTGCTGGGTCTGGCCTTCTCCATGACCAAACCTGGGTAGACAACTTATTCTGTGGAGTAGGTGCAGGAGCTCTGAATACTGGGTAAGGACTAGAAGTAATCAGAGCTCGCAGAATTGTGGACCTTAAAAACTTGCATGTTCCTCTCCACCCAGGGGACTCTGCCTACCATTCTCAAGCTGGAGCCCAGGGAGCTTCTGAGCCACACTGGTCCTGTATTGTGGTGGTATGACCTTGAGAAAACCACTGACTTTCTCTTGGCCTTAGTCCCCCCATCTGAAAATGAGATACAGCTTCTAGCAAAGAGTTGAGTCCCTGAGAGAGATACAGTAACGAGGGTTACATAATACTGAGTTCCCTTTGGTTATGGGTACAGTGATGGAGAAAAATAGGCCACTAAAGGCCAGCATGCCCTCTGCCTTTACCTTTTTATATTTACAATCTGAGTGGTGAGGTTTTGGATCTCCATGAGCTTCTCTGCCTTGGCTCTTGTTTCCTTCTCAGCCCTGGGGGATGGGTAGGGACCAGGAGGACAATCATAGATGAGTTAAGACCAGCAATTAACTACTGGCCCCGGCCTCCTGGGTTGGAAGTAGGGAACCAGGGGACTGGCCAGAAGTCAGGGGCTGGCTGAGGTCCAGCTAAGGTTGCATTGGGTCTGGGCCAGGGAAAAGAGAGTGAATGGGTGTGCATAGGCTCAAGGGCCTAAGGGGATGATGTGGCTAGACTAGCCAGCCCCTTGCAAGCTCACAGTCTCATGGCCTGCACCGAGCTGCGGTCATTCTCCCGGAGGAACTCATCAAACAAGGCTGCATCCTTCTCCAAGGACTTCTCAGCCTTCTCCAGCTTGATCTCTTCCCAGGTTGCTAACATCTCTAGCCGCTGGATCTCATTGCGTTTCATATCCAGGGTATACTGAAGGCCAGCAGAGTAGTTGTCACAGAACCTGGCCTGGGCCAGACACCCCAGGTAGAAGCCCTTGTGCAGGTATAACTAAGCCCACCTGGAGAAGAAACATCTTTCGATTCTGGTCAACGTAGTTGATTATTGAATCAGGCTCCAATTTCTTTTCTGAAATGAGAGGAGAAAGGCAAATGAAAGTGAGAGGCTAAGAGTGTGACAAAAGACAGGCATAAAGAGAACAAGCAGGGGCTTCCAGCAGGCTCCTGGACAGGGATCTGCTGCCAGTCTGGGAAGCTACAGGGATCACAGGAGATAAAATCTTACTCTCTGCCATCAGCAAAAAGACAGAAGTCTCTCCCCAGTATACAGCCAACCTGCCATATCTGTGGATTCTGAATCCCTGGATTCAACTAATCACAGATCAAAAACATTTGGGAAAATATTGCATCTGTTCTAAACATATGTAAACCTTTCCCCCTTGTCACTATAAGTAACACAGTATCACTTTTTACACAACAATTACACCTTATTAGGTATTATAGTAACCTAAAGATGATTTAAAGTATGCAAGAGATGCCCATAGGTGATATACCATTTTATGTAAGGGACTTGAGCATTTGCAGATTCTGGTCTCTAAGTGTAGATGGGGGTGTGCAGGGGACCCATTGCCTGTAGATACTAAGGGATCAGCATATTATGGTCTCCATAGTTGGTGTTATATTGGGTGAGTAGTGTTGGTCTAGCTCTGTTGCTGTAGTACCCCTTTCACTTGGAATGAGGATCCAGACACCTCCACACTAGAAATTTCACCTAGTTGGACTTAATTACAAAAGGCCTACTAGCAGGTCCTGAATGAGGTGGGGAAGAAAAACAGGGCACTCAAAGACCCCAGAGCCCAGTCTACATCTTAGTCTACACTAGCAGGGTTTAAAGCAGGCAGAGGAAACAGATGGAGGTCTGAGTAACTTTCTACCACAAGCAGAAGGACAGCCAAGAGCAGGCCAAGGGCCATGGGGGCCTCTCTCTCATGTTTTGGGAGAGGAAGTGCTAGGTGCCCCCTAATTTTGGAATTCCAAGGAACTGTGCAGAGGAACATGACATGATGTGGCTCTTTGCTGTATAATCTCAGATCCTTTCTGTTCCACAAGAGCAGCCCTGGTGTGGTTGATGTAGGAACTCTTTTCTGAGTCCAGATGCTCACTAGAGGTCCTAGCTTGGCCTTTTTGAATAACTTGGGAGCAGTCTCTGCCCCTCAAGGAGACCCAACTCCTCACTGGCAGTCAAGCCTAGGACAGAGAAGATGATAGCCCAAACATATGGGGTTCAGTTCCCCTGGTCTTGCTTTCCCTGCCTCTCCCAGTCTTAGGAATAGAGAGCAGAGGCAGAAAATGTGATGCTGCTCCCTAGTGCCAGACAGCACACAAAACTTCCAAGCAAGCTCCAGGATTCCCACCAAAGTAACAAACTGCTGGCATCAGAGGTAGAAGCTGTGGAGTCTTACCATGTTTTAAATGCACATTTAGTACCTGTTATGGTTTGGATCAAAAATGCCCTCCAAAGGCTCTATGTTCAGAGGTGGAGCTTTGAAAAATGATTAGACCATGGAGGGCTAACCTCACGGGTTGATCCCTGTGCTGTGAGGAGGAAGGATCTGCCTGGAGAGAGTGTGTCACTGGGGGTATAATCGAGAAGGATATATAGCTTGTTTCTAATCCCTTTCTCACTCTCTCTGGCTCTTTCCTGCTTGCTCTGCCTTCTGGATGCCATGAGATAAGCATCTTTCTTCTGCCATACCCTTCCACCATGATCCCCTGCCTTGGATCAGATACCCATGGGCTGAAACTTCCGAAACTGTGAGTTAAAACAAGCTGCCTCCTCTATGTTGTTCATGTTGAAGCTGTAGTCACAGCAAGGCAAAATCAGTACACATGGATCCCACTGTGCTCCAAGACCTGTCTCTTCCTAGCTTTGTTCCAGGTCCAGCTACAGCACTGATTACTTTCATGTTCATGGCCAGTTACTTGGCCCTTGGCAGCTCAGTGTCAACTCCTGGCTGTTAACGGTACCAGTGTCCATGGGTTGTGGGAATTAATTTTGTTAATCATTGAATGTAGTAAAATAAAACATATATATGACAGAGGTGTTAGTATTTTTATTACCTGGTTGGAAATCTTAAATACTGAATATGTATTAATATTCTACCAACTCAAATAATGAAAAAATTTCAAGCCAGCTGTGGTGGCAGAGGCCTGTAATCCCAGCACTTTGGAAAGATGAGGCAGCACAAGTCAGAATCTTGATTGGGCAATTTAGCAAATTAGCAACAAAAATTTAAGAGACTGGGAAATGCACCTCAGTATGAAGGCCTTAGGTTCAGTCCTCAGTAACACACACACACACACACACACACACACACACACACACACACACATAGTATAATACTACAAAGCTAGAAAGAAGCAAGAGAAAAATCAATGAGTCAAAAGAGGAACCAGTGAGGAATAAAATAAGGCAGTTCAAACTAACAAAGCTTTCTTTTGGTTTGGTTTGTGAGGTTTTTTGCTTTGTTTTTGTGGTTTGGTGTTTGTTTGTTTTGTTTTTTTTGGTTTGGTTTCATTTGGTTTTGATTTTTGTGTTGGTGCTGGGGATGGAACCCAGGACCTCACACATGCTAGGCAATGCTGTCCCACTGAGCCACACTCCAAACCTACACTGTCTGTACTGCCTGTTTTATAGGTCATTCACCCTATATCAGTGGTGTCCATCCACATTCAGAATGCATTGCACCACTGTGATGCACAAACTCCTAGAGCTGCAATCCTTAGGGACTGAGCCCTGAAACATACCAGTTAGCAGTCAGGTCCTGATGTGGGAAGCCCTCCTATAGGTATATAGTGAATGGCTGCGGACACAGGAGCCCCCAGATGCTGTCACAGTGAGGCATGACTGCCCCCGGTGGCCCACCCCAGGCTGTGGAGGGTGGCACCTTTGGTCATGATTAGCTTCCAGGCTGCATTATCACTAAAGGTGCGCAGCTTCTTAATCTCAGCCTGCAGCTCCTGGTCATCCAACTCCTCTTCAAGCTGCAGCTCCTGCCGCAGGCTTCTGTTCTTGGCAGCCATCTTGGAGGCGTATGTCATTTTCTCATATACTCGCATCGTCTTCTTCTGCTCCCGCTCCTGGGGACATTGAACTGGGTCAGGTGGGATGCAGGTTTCTCCTCCCACCCAATACCCTGATGTGCCTTGGCTGGATGTCTACATGGGCCCCTCTTGGGCTAGGGGCACATGGGAAGGTACACACATACATACACACATGTACAAAGTGCATCACACAACACTTGTGGAGCTGTGGAAAGGGCCAGCCCTGAGATCCTCTCCACAGAGCCCTGGACTGAGAGTGGAGTTGGCAAAAAGGCTTACAGGGAAGCCAATCAGCACCACAGAACAGCATACCAGGTGGGATCACCAGATAAATTACAGGCGCCCACCCACATGTTCCCCCAGATTGACACAGGCTGGGACACAATCCTACTGACAGATGATTCTTATCTGAGATTTACATTTAACTGAGGGCCATGCATTTTTGACATGATATAGATAACAAATATGCTCAAGGAACTTAGATCTAAGTTTCCAAAAGAACCTTTAAATCGTAAGTTTGATCTGCAGGTTCTATTGTCAGTGTCACACAACTGGAAGGTCATTGGTGGTTCTCACTGATTTTTCCCACTTTCCTAAACTTCCAGTCCCACCCCTGTTGGGTGCCATCATGGCCCAGCACTCCCTCCAGAGAAGACCTCAGGATGGTGGAAGGAAACCACTGCCCATAGTGAATCTTTTGCCTAAATTCCCACCCTGCTGTTGACTGGGAACTGTAGGCCTGCATGTGTCCTCTGAGGCCCTCACCTGCTTTCCCTCAGCATTGGCCCTTCACTAAAGTCTCTTGGGACTCTCCAGAGTCACCAACTTGCTGTTAGCACCTGCCAAGTACCACAAACAATTCCACACCTATGAATCCTGCAGGAGTTCAGCAAACACAGGATCTAACCTGAAGCCACCAGTTGGCACATCTATGTGTAATAACAGGGTTAGGAAAATGTCAGTCTTAGAGTTTCAGTGGCATTAGGTCTTCCTTTATAAGGCATTAGGTAGCTGCTTAGGACCACAGGAAGGCTGGGGGCTCTGCTGGGTGAGGAGGGCATGAGGTTGGGGGATTTGTTGGAGTAGGAGGATGTGAGGCTGGAGGTGGGGCTTGGGTGGATTGGTAGGTACATTCATTTGAAGGTGGATGTTTAGTGGAAGAAGGGTGTAGGGCCAGGTTTGAAAATCAAAGAACCAAGTCTTGTGTTGGAGAATAATAGGACCAGCAAGGTTGAGGTCAGAGAGAGGTGCTCTTGGGTATGCAGACCATTCTCTGAAGCTGAACAGGGCACTTCCCAGGGCAGTACCTCCCTGAAGACATTGCCACTTAGCATCTTGAGAGGGCTGGAAACATAGTTCTGGAATGTCTGACCAGAGGTCTGGGTGGGGTGAAAGAATGTGTCCTTCCACCAATGCCCAGCTAATGCTGGCATGAAGGTCTAGCTACCCTGGGAACCAGTGCTTTACAGTGTCCCAGAGGCTAAGCCTTGGGTCAGAACAATGCAGAGGCTGTCTGGTCAGCCCAGGAGAGAGGCCAGAATGTCTCCTTGGGTGGGCAGGCCTAGGCTTGCCATGGCTGTGCTGAGAACTGTGGGAACATGAGGGCTGCCCTCACCTCTGGGCACAGCTTTCATGGGGGAACTCAAGGAGCATGCTAGGGTGCAGACAAGGCTTGGGCAGGATGTTGGGCTACCCCAGGACTCCAAGACACTGCTTTGGAGCATGTGTATGTTTATCCATGTGCATACTTGGCCTCCAGGATTCCAAGGAGACAGACATAAGGCTAGAGCAATCGGAGAAGAGGGCCCACAAAGTCTAAGGTAATCCTTCAAGGACAGGGAGAGTATCAAAAGGGAATGGCATTTCACACAGGGCACAGTGTAAGAGATGGTGGCCGAGGTTGTGGCTACTGCAGCCCAAGGAACTCATTTGACCAAGGACCAAGAACAATAGGGATGGAAATGGGTAAGATAGGGGGCAAGTCAGAAGTCTGAGAGCTGGCAGTATTTTTAGGTAATTCTGAAGGAAAAGGGGAGTCATTGTTTATTCCAGAGTGAGAGTGGCCCAAGGAAAGTGCTTTTCTGAGAAGGAAAGTATGGCACTGTTTATGTAACAGAAAGCTGCACCAGGGCAAGAGAAGCTTCCCACAGGGGCTGGATACTCACAGAGATAGCCTTATCCCGCTCCTGATCTCTGAACAAGAAGATATCCACATCTCCAGACATATGGAAAGGATTAACTGGGCTGCCTGGAGCCCAGTTCACATGTCCTGAAAGAGAAATATTTTGTTGGAGAAAGGAGAGGCCTGCTTTCTCAGGCAGTGATCTGTGCTTCTGGGGTCCCTGAACCCTCCCAATCCAGCATGTGACACACAGTGAATGGCAAATGTTCTCCTGGATCCAGATTTGCCTGAAGTCCACTCCTGGATCTTCCAGCTCCATCAATTTACCTCTGTGGTTTAACACAATGTGAGCGAGTCTTGTGTCCTGTGCCTCTGAGAGCTGTAAACTGACCCTTGTGCCTCGAGCATCTGCCCTGTCTTTTCTTTTAAAGTCTCAGGAGACTATTTGTCATAGAAGAGAAAAGCCAGAGCACACTGTCTGTAAGTGGTAGGAGGAGGCAACAGAGGTCTGCTGACTCTGAGCTGGGTGCCTTCGCTGAGAGCTGTGGGTCCCCAGGTGAACATATGTTTGTCTTTCTAGGAGCCTGTGTGAGCCTCCTGGAGTAAAGTGTGCTTTGTTCCTAATCTCCATGATTTTCTTCCTCACACTGAATTTGATTCAGAGAGACAGAAAGGGAGGGAGAGGGGAAAGAGAAGGAGGGGGGAGAAAAATTGATTCTAGAACTGATGCTCAAGGGCTTTACTATGAGTGTCAAGAAGCAGGAAGGTCAGAGGCGGGCCTGCCTCCCCCACCAGACACATTGTGACCAGCCGTACCCTCAATAACATTATAGATATCTGTAAAACTGTAGGACAGCTCTGGAAAACAAGAGGGGTACTGCTGAGATAGCAGAGGTTGTTAGGGAGCTCTGGGAGACCATGTCAGCCCCAGAAAGAATACAGACAAATGCAGAATGTGTCCATCCCTTGGGAGAACTGACACCATGGCTCAACAGGTCAAAGGCACCGAGAATTAAAGGGTGGGGGAGGGACTCTGTTAGATTAAAAGACTAAAGTGGTTCGGTTCTCAGCTGAATCCTGATGAGAACTTTAGGAAGACATTTTTAAAGACTTTGTTAAGTTGTGATGATGAGACTGTGGGCTTAAGGAAACAACCCTACTGGTGACATGTTTGAATTTTCATAATTAAAAGAATAAAGCAGAAACAAGGTGGTGGGGGACTGTAGTCTATGCTCACATTACAGTCCTCAGAGGAAGGATCAGACTATAGGCAAGCTGTGAGCCCAGGGACAGAGCAGGAGACAGGAGAGAGTCCAGACAAGCCAAGGTAGGGAGCAAACTGCAGGAAGCAAGTTCCCTGTACAGAGGCTTCGGGATGAGGCAGTCACAGCTAGTTGCCTTTCTTTCTCCCTCCAAATAGGTGATAACAATGTGTCTGATTTTTAAAGTCCTCTTTATAGATACTGATAAGTCACATGACAAATTTTGCCCCATAGATTGTGGGCAGAAATTTCTGATCAGGCCTTCTGGAAAGAATCCTTTCCCTGGGAGGGCTGAGTTGGCAGATGAGCAGTTTGGTCCTTCCTTTCTCCCTTCTTGGAATCAAAGACGATCAGGCTGGGACTACTGGAAACATTCTGTGACCATGAGGCAACCTTGTAGTTGAAAGTCCTAAAGCTTTTCCAGTAAAGCAGAAAGACTTGGGGCCTAGTCACCTGGATGAATTCATGGAAGTGCTGGTTGTGGAGCCTGATGGATCTTGTGACTATCTTATTTCCCATTACTGGGGGGAAAATAAATCCTACTTTGTTTCTGTTCTGTTTCTGAACAGAAACAGAAGCATTTTGCCTTCCCCTTAGCTCTAGAGACTAAGTCTGAGGGGATCTTCAGCCATGGGAAGGGATTTCCTTCTACCCTTTTGGCGTACACTATTCAAGTGTTACCTTTACCTGTTTTTATACCTGTATCCGATTTGTTAGTGACCAAAGAAGAACTGTTGCTGAGTTCCAGACTCTTCCCTGGGAAGACACAAAAGTGAGAGTTTATGGCAGTGACACACTCGGCCAGGAAAGCTGTGAACATAGTTCGAGGCAAGGGGAGATCCTGGGTCCCAGAATCAGTTCCTTCCTGCTTGCTGAACAGCTTGGAAAGTCACCTGGCTCTTGGAGCCTCAGTTTCTACATCTGAGATGATCAGACTGACTTTGCTGGGAAAATGTGAGAGCTGTGCAAGAGAAAGGACATCCAAGGTCCCGCCCACAGTCTGGGCACAAGGTGAATGTTTTGTGCCCCCCTTTCATGTCCTCCACTTGTTCCTTATGGGCACTACAGGATATTTTTGAGATGTGCATGCAGGGGCTCAAGCAGGTCAAAGACAAGACTTCAGACTCTGGCCGGACCAGCATTGCTGCCTCTTAGGGCTCCCCTCAAGGCTTTGAATGGAGGATTCAAACTTCAGTCCTTCCCCAGGAAGCACCCATCCCATCAAACCAGAAGTGTGTCCCTGGAAGGCAGAGGTGGTTCCAGAAAGCCAGGGTCCCCTCCCTAGAAGCTGCCAAGTCTCCCAGATGGGGTAAGATCTCCAGAACATCCATTCTTTCAATGACATGTACCTGCTGGGCCCCACTGCCTTGTTCTTGTCAACCCATACCACAGGGAAGGAGGCAGGTAGCCCAGTATTTCCTGTAGGCTCACCCAGGTGTCACCTGCCGCTTAGAGATCCCAGTCCCTATCCCGGGAATGAGAATGAGAGAGCCACAATGTGCTCTGGTGGGCAGGTCCCAGGGACAGGTTGGGGGGGGGGGCATGTGGTCCTCAGGGCATTCAAGATGATGACTAAGGTATGATGACAGGGAAGGCAGGATCAGGGAAGTAGGGCGAGTGGGGTACCAAGGTCCAGCCCTTAGCAGAAGGGTAAAGTGGTATCAAGAAGTAGGGAGATAGAGGCAGACCAGGCAGGAAGGTTGGGCTGGAGCTGACGCTTGAATGCCTTCAATGCCCTGCAGAGCACACAAGTGTCAAATGAGAGCAAAGGAAGGGAGTGGGAAGGTCTGTGGAAAACAGTGGGATTCGACTCCTGAATCATTCCGATTTCCTAGCACCCTTCCCTAGTGGGTATATGATTAAATTTCTTTTTTTTTAAGGAGAATTTAGAAAAACAAAACAATATAGAATTTCAAAACAAGATGATAGGAAACTGACAATGGTTATTATATTTCATATTGTTTTCTTCAGAATAGTTGCTCAGATTACCATTTATAGGCATGCAAAATTTTTTAAAAATTTTATTTAAAGAGAAAAAAACAGAACAGGGTACAAATAATACAGAATTTCAAAAAATGAACAGTAAGAAATCACTAGTTAATAGATGACATATTATCATCTTAGAAATAGTTGTTCAAGTTACAAAATTGAAGCATACGAAGTGGACATTCAAACAGTGAGACTGCAAACAGTTATGTTCAGTGATCCAACAAAAACTTAGTAATATGGTTATCTATCTTATACACTTAAATATACATGCACTTATATCCTTTAGAGCACTTTCTTTTCCTCTCTTTTTTACAATGACAATTATACATTTTGGGTTTTATTACTCCTACAGTTCTTATTACTTTTATTTTGAAGAGAATAAAACCAAATGTGACAAAACAAAACAGAGTCAGTCACATCAAAAGGATGGACATAGAACATGATGTAAAAACAGAATACAAGGTGATCAACAATGGTTACCATAATGCCTCTTGCTATCTTAAAAAGAATTGCCTATATCATCAGTAATAATAAAATTGAACAAAACAGTACAGAACAAAACCAATGAAACTAAAACATTGGAGACATTACAGGACTTCAAAAGAAGATAATAGTCAAACCAGAATGGGCAACATAGTGTATCTTATTGTCTCCAAAGTTGCCTATACCCTCAAACTTGATACTATCCAGCAAAACAGAATAGAGTAAAATCAGTCAAAACAAGATGGTGAGAGCAATACAGGGCTTCAAATCAAGTTAATAGGAAATGAAAATGGTTACTATAATATATCCTGCTATTTTTTAATTTACTTTTTCCAATAATTAAAAAAATATAAATAAATAAATAAAAGGGAGATTGAGATAAAAGAGGACATAACAACACAACAGCACAGGTCAGAACAGAACAAATTAAGCAACATAGTGTTTCACCACAAGATAACCTGACATAACGGTAGTTACCATAGTGTCTCTTTCCTTAAATATTTGAGTATAACTTCATATACTATAGCATCAAACATATCAGGACAATGTAAAACCATTCAAGAGAATGAAAGTATTACAGGGTATTTGGAACCAACTAACAGAAAATGAACAATGGTTTCTATATTATCTCCTTGTCTATAAAACTTTTTGTTTGTACTATCACATATAATAAAATCCAATAAGACACAACATGATAAGACTGATAGAGACAGAAGAACAAAAGATTGATGGGACTTCAAAACAAGATGATATTAAATCAGCACTAGCTATTATGATGTCTTGTTTTCTTCAAAATAGCTGTTCATACCATCACAGATAATAAAATCAAACACGTCAAACTAAAAACCATTCCAATTAATGAATGGAAACATTATAAAGTTTTAAAGCAATATAATGGGGAATCATGATTACCACATACTTTTATGTATTCTTATCATTCCTTACACTAGGGAAAGTATTTGGTATGTATACATGTGAGTTTGATTTATTTTACTTGTGAGCATGGTCTCAAGCTGCGCCCATTTATTTATAAATATCTCAATGTGTTCATTCTTTAAAGCTGAGTAGTACTCCATTGTATAAAAGTACCACAACTTTTTTATCCATTCCTCAGTTGATGGACACTTAGGTTGTTTCCAAGATCTGGCTGTTACATATTGTGCTTCTATAAACGTGGGTGCCCATGTATCACTGTGGTATGACGCTTTCAGTTCTGGGAATATGCCTAGAAGTGGAATAGCTGGAACAAATGGGACTTCCAATCCCAGCTTTCTGAGAAATCTCCAGACTGATTTCCACAATGGTTGCACCAGTCTACACTCCCACCAACAGTGCAGGAGAGTTCCTTTTTCCCCACAGCCTCTCCAGCATTTGTTGTTGGTTTTCTTGATCCTGGCCATTCTTTCAGGAGTGAGATGGAATCTCAGTGTGGTTTTAATTTGCATTTCTCTAATGACTAATGATGATGAACATTTTTTCATGTATTTATTTGCCATGTGTATTTCTTCATCTGAGAAGTGCGTATTCATCTCAGATGCCCATTTTTGGATTGGATCTTTGAATTTTGGGAATCTGATTTTTTTTAATTCTTTATATGTTTTAGACAGAAGTCCTTTCTCTGAGGGACAGTTCACTAAGATTTTTTCCCAGTTTGTGGGTTTTCTTTTTACTATGCTGGAGATTTCTTTTGACATGCAGAAACTTTTTAATAAGAGGTGATCCCAGTTATTGATTCTGGGAAGTATTTCCCATGTGGTTTGAGTTCTGTTCATGAATTTTCTACCTACCCCTATGTCTTCAAGGTTTTTACCCAATTTGTCTTCCAATGGATTAGTGTTTCTGTTTTAATATTCAGATCTTTGATCCATTTAGATTTTAGTTTAGTACATGGTAATAGGCATGGGTCCAGTTTTAGTTTTCAGCATATTAGAGAGCCTGTTTTTCTAACACCGTTTATTAAAGAGACTGTCATTCTTCCAGTGAACCTGTTTGGCCCCTTTATCAAAGATAAGGTGTTTGAGTGTGTTTGTAGCTGTGGTTGTATCTTCTAATCTATTCCATTGATCTTCAGCTCTGTTTTGATTCCAGTACTATGCTGATTTTACTACTGTTGCTTTGTAGTATAACTTCAAGTCAGGGATTGTGATGCCTCCTGCCTTGCCTTTGCTGCTTATAACTGCCTTTGCTATGCTAGGTCTCTTCTCATTCCAGATGAATTTTAGGAGTGATTTATCTAGATCTATGAGGTACGTTGATGGTATTTTTTATTGGGATTGCATTGAATCTGTATAACAGTTTTAGGAGAATGGCCATTTTCACAATATTTATTCTTCCTATCCATGAGCAAGGGATGTCTTTCTGCTTTTTAAGATCATTTTCAGTTTCTTTTTTCAGTGTATTATAATTTTCCCTTTATAGGTCTTTCACTTCTTTCATGAGAGTAATTCTTAAATATTTCATTTTTGTGGTTGCTAGTGTGAATCATGTGGTTTCTCTTATCTGTCAGTGATTTTGTTGTTAGTGTATAGGAATTCTATTGATTTTTGAGTATTGATTTTGTATCCAGCTACATTGCTGAATTTATTTATTATATCTAAGAATATTTCAATGGAGTTGTGGGGGTCTTTTATGTAGAGTATCATGTCATCCACAAATAATGATAATTTAACTTCCTTTCTTACTATCATTTATTTCTCTCTCTTGTCTAATTGCTCTGGCTAGTATTTCCAGTACTATATTAAATAGGAGTGGTCATAAAGGAGATCCTTGTCTTGTGCCTGATTTTAAAGTAAAGGCTTTCAATTTTTGGCCATTTAGTATGATACTGGCTGTTGGTTTGTCATAGATGGCCTTTATTATATTGAGGTAAAGACCATCTATTCCAATTTTCTGTAAAGTTCTTATCATGAATGAATGTTGGACCTTATCAAAAGCTTTTTCTGCATCTATAGAAATGATCATGTGATTCTTACTTTTGGTTTTATTGATATGGTGGATTACATTTATTAATTTACATATATTGTATCATTCCTGCAAGGCATGCAAAATTTTGATCACATAGTATAAACACTAACTGTGCCTTTCAATGAACTAATAGAATGAATAGTGCAATTATTTTAGTTGTCTCATATATATACATATATATATATATTCCCCTTTCCTTTTCTCCTTTCCCCCATTCCAGTTGTCTTTCTTTTTGAGCAGTTGCTTTCCTTTTATAGTGGATAAGTTTCTTGACAGTAAAACTTAATCCTGTCATAAAAATCAGAAGCTATCAAACATTCAAAACAAAGTCAAGTAAAAAGAATCAAACCAAATATACACAAGTCAAATTCTATGTAAAAACTTGGGTTGTTAATTGAAAAAGAAATGTCCACATCTGCAGTCCCAACATTTTGGGAGTCTGATGTAGGAGGAACACAAACTCAAAGCCAACCTAGGGAACTCACTTACTTGGCAAAACCAAGTCTCAGTCTTGAAAGTTTTAAAAGGCTGGGCATAATGCAGCGCAGTGCAGAAGTCCTGGGTTTATTCCCAGGATCACAAAAGAAGTAGATGTGTAGAAGAAAAAAATTTCAGACAGCTCAGGTTGACATATTGATCTATCTGACAGGTGCTGATACGGTGTGTGGGTGAGGTGAAAACTCACTGGCAGTTCTGGATCTCTAATTAGATTAAATTTTTGTATTTTAGTAACATTTCTGTGACTATGAAGCTTAACTAATTCTAGCCTCTACCTGCCGTGAAGCTAGCAATGCCATGAAGTGAAACCTGCAACAATTTCCTCACTTTGCAGCATCCTGCTTGATGCTGCCACCCATGTGTTTGTTCATTGCATTGACACAGGACTTCTTTGTTCTTTTTGGCTGTAAAAATTCACCTAGCCTTTTTTACAGCAGAAGTGTCTTTCAGGATAATTTGAATCTGTGTTCCCTGAACAGTCAGTCACATTGGGTTTGGAATGAAATAGTTCTTATTCTTTTAAAACCGATTCGCTATTTTACACTGTCACCAGGGCCGGCAGAGGGAGAGGAGCAGTAAGTGCTCAATGGGGACAGTTTCAGTTGGTGAGATTTAAAAAGTCTTAGAGATTCATGGTAGTATGGCTGAACAACAACATGAATGTGCTTAAGGCCACTGAACTGTACACTTTAAAACAGCAAAGATGGTCTATTCTATGTTACGCATATAATTTAAAAAGGGTTTAAAATCCATCTGTTCACACACAGGTGTTAGTGATACTTAATCCAGTGAGTTCCTTGATGGACTCTGAGATTTTTTTCAGGCTTTTGCAATTTTCAAATTTTTCACCAATTATGCTGGATCACCAAGTTTAGCCAGAATTTTGCCATCCCAGTAAGTGATAAATGGCAGCTCAGTTTTTATTTGCATTTCTTAAGAAGTGACCAAGTCTTTCAGATTTTTTTCCTCAAGCACTGGTGATTAAACTCAGAGCCTCAGCACTAACATATATCCCTATCCTTTTGTAAAAATTTTTATTTTGAGAGTCTCACCAGGTGGCTAAATTGCCTGGGCTGCAATCTTCCTACCTCAGCTTCCTAGAGTGTTGAAATTACAGGGATGTGCCACCGCATCTGGCTTCAGATGTTAATTATTTGCTTCCTCCTTTCTGTTGGTATCTTTTGCTTACTTTTCTATTAGAAAGATACAGATTTTAAATGAGGCCTAAGATCCTTTAATAAAGGACACTGGATCACTTGTCAGAGATCTGAAGCATATTTTCCCTTCAGGAGATTTATCAATTACATTTGGGTTTATCTATATTTTCCATGCAGGAATTTACAGTTTTTGCTTAATGCAATGCTTTGGAGTTTTGTGACTTACTTAGAAAGGCATGCTACATCTAAATATTATATGCATTTTTTAAAAATCCTATATTTTTTTCTAACATTTTAACAGTATATAGTTCTTAAAATTAAAAAGTCCTTAAACCAAGTGTGGTGGCACACACCTGTAATTTCAGCTTGTCAGGAGACTTAGGCAGACGAGACTCAAGTTAGAGGTCAACCTGGGCAACTTTAAACCCTGTTTCAAAATAAAAATAGGGCTGGAGATATACCTCAGTGCTCCCTAGCCTCAATCAGTATTGTAAAATAAAATAAAATCTTAAAAATAAAAGTCTACTTTTAGAATTGAGGTAGAAGAAATAAAGATAGGCAGGAGACCAGGAAACTAGAGTTCTAAGGCATGGTCAGAGTTACCTAAGGTGTTCCGTATGTGTTTGCCACACCTTATTTTCTAGCCATTTCAGAAATTCAAGACTCAGAATTTCCCCTTCTCATATACTAATTTACTACCTGGCCAGAAAACTTGCAAAGTCAGAATGGGTGACATCCTAATTCTCCCATGACTGAAGAATGAACTAAGACAAAGGGTGGAGGATTGTAACACAGAGAGGCTGGACCTGCACGTACCCAAAGATCGGATTTCTGTCTGGCTCTGCATGTAGGTGTGTTAATGATTTAAGAAGTTTTTGTTTAGCTTCAAATGTATCTAATCCCTATCTCATCTCCCTTTCAAGACTGAGAAAATCAAGATACCAGTAACTGGAATAATTTTCATGATTCACAGGGACATCAAATTGTCAGGTTTACAACGAACAATATCCAGTTCAGACACCCAAAGCAGTGACTAAAAATACCCAGTCACTGTCCTAAACTTCCAGTCAGTTCGATTTTAGGGAAACCAGAGCCTCAGAGACCTCCTCATGAAGTCACCTCCCCGAAGTGGGAAGCAATTATCCCATAATGGGAACTGAAGACTCCTCCAAGCAAAACCTGCCCTCTCCCAGGAACAAAATTGCCCATCAAACCATAAGGATTCCTCCAGAGATATAAAACCAGAACTGAGAAAATAATCCACTGGACCCTGACCCATCCCAGCTTATCCACAAAGGCAGGTCTCCTTTTGTAATTGAACGAGGCTATACCTCTCATCAGAGTGAGCCCCCTCTAGTTGCTCAAGCTGCAGTCTTTTCTGTATTCTCCCATACTTTCTAACTCTGGTTAGTATATCTGCCTATGACTCACACTGACGTCCGGAAATGCTTTTCTGTAATGAGAGTTGACAAATAAACTCTGCAGGGTGAAATGAAATCCCCATCTCCTCTTCCGGGTACACACAATAATTCAGGAGAAGGAAAGGCTGATCTGGGTATGAAACATACACACACACACACACACACACACACACACACACACACACACTAACCCACACATGATAAACACATCCTGGGCAGAGGGAGACGTAGGTTGAGAGCAGAGTATCAGAAGTGTCCTGCACCTCAATGTATTGTTAGGGACCAGTCTCCACAATGCATGGGCTCATGGAAAAAAGCAAGATACAGAAAATATTCTTACTGTGTGACCATTTGTGTGGGCAAAGGACAGAATCCATTCATACATATTTGCTTGAATGTGCACAGAGCATGCTTGGAAGGCATAGGTGACACTGGCCACCTCTGAGCTGTCCAGGAACAGGAAGAGGATGAGCTTTCCAGAAGGCTTGCGTAGGGGACTTCAAATATACTTTGAACCATGGCATAGTTTCTTTAGTTAAAAAAAAAGTTAAATTCAAATTTAAAATCTGAAGGGAATTGAAAATGTATTGATGATGGTATTGTCCATTGAGTCCTTCTCACAGTCACTCTTGTGTCACCCAGTGTAAGCATCTGCAGCACGTATGTTGTTCCACTGGAGAAGAGACATTCGCTCAGGGCCTGACACTTGCTGGTCACTTCCTTGGGGATCAGCCTGGTACCCACAGCAAGCATAAAGCCAAAAGCAGCTCAGTTCCATGATGATACTTTTCTTGTGGCCTGTTATGAGTCAAATTGTGCCACCCCCTAATTTGTATATTGAAGTCCTAACTCCCAGTACCTCAAAACATGGGCTTATACAGAAATTTGGGCATTGCACATATAATTAGTTTAGCAAAAGTTCTGGAGTAGGACAGACCTCTCCAATATGACAGCTGACCTTCCAAAGGAAGACTTGGACAGATACCCCGAAGGCCAGAGAACTGTGTGAACAGGAAAGCAGAGATTGGGGTAGTGTCTCACAAGCCATAGAATGCCAAAGATTGACAGCAACCACCAGAATCCAGTAGAGAGGCCATGCACAGATTCCCTCACAACCCTCAGAAAGAGTCAGCCCTGCTGACACCCTGATTTCAGATTTTTAGCCTCTAGAACCATGAGACAATAAATGTTTGCTGCTGAACCCACCTAGTCTATGGGTAGTCTTTTATTACCATAGCTATAAAAAATGGTCCTTGTTTTTCATTGTAAGGGGATTTGGTAAACCAGTGATTTCTTTGTTCTGGCCAGATGTAAAGCTGCCTTAATTCTTGAATTGTTCCAGAACTGATTGTCCCAGGCTCAGTGGTTAGCTTCAAACCCAGCCCAATACTCACTGTCATTCTTGGAGACCCCAGTGGACTTAGACATCTTGGCTGAGGACCAAGGAGTTGAATCAAAGCTTGCCATTGGCTGAAGGAGACCCTCACCTGGAGAGTGACACAGTGCATAAGTGGCAGGGTGGTCCCCAAGGCCCATAGCCCACTTCACCTCTGGGTAGCTGAACACGGCTGGCATTTGCTGAGGACTCACAAATGGCAATACTGAAGGGCCCCTCCTCCTCACTTCGCTAGCTCCACTGATCCTCCTGGGCATGGTTCCAGCTTCCCTAAACTTTCCATTCTTAGAACAAAAGCATCAGCTTTGGTCCGGCTCAGGGGGTCACACACACACACACACAAAACCGGGTATTCCAATTCCGGAGGTGGAATCCAGTCTTTGCTTTTGCAGCCTCCTCAAAAAATGTTCTCTTGGGGGCTGGGGATTTAGCTCAGCAGCATAAGCGCCTGCCTTGTAAGCAGGCAGTCGTGAGTTTGATCCCCGGTACCGATAAAAAGGAAAAAAAGACAAAAAAAAAAAAAAACCAAATTAAAAAAAAATGTTCTCTTGTATCTAGCTGGAACTAGGTGGCTCCTCTCAAACCTCAGCTCCAATGTCACCCTTCAGAAAGATCTTCCATTACACCCGTGTCCAAAGTGGTTTCTTTCTTCCCACTCCTATATAACCTCACTTAATTTTTCTCCTCTGCAATTGCCACTATCCAATTACTACATTTTACAAAAACACTTTATTGCCTATTTGGCCCCAGAACGTAAGCTGCATTAGAACAGGGATTTTTGTCTCATCAGAGCTCCCGATATGTCTTTGGCACTCTATTGACTTCTCATTTTGTTTTGCAGAGAGAAAGCAGCCATTTAGTGAGGTGTCAGAAGTCAGGCAGCCAAGAAAGGCTGAACCCCAGATTCTGGTAGATTTCTGGTGATTTTAAAGCTTGCACCATTTCTGCTACAGTCCTGCAACAGTGCCCGGTGGAAAGAAATCCCACGTAGCCCAGAGAACCTCGGTTTAGCAGGGCTTAGCCTCCTAAAACTCTAGTTCCGCAGGCCGTGCCCATGGGCTACACAAGAGTGCATTGGGACAGAGGGACCAGGGACGACGAACAGCTGCATAGGCATGCGACAAGGCAAGTATAACGGAAGAAAGCCACGAAACTTTAGACCGTCACCTTGCCCAGAGCCTTCAAAAGGCTCCACCCCGGACCCTGAATACTCCGAGTCACCCCAATTTTGCATCCCCGCCTGCCCGGCCCGCGCAGCCCCTAAACCTAGCCCAGCGCTTACGCACCAGCCGCGCGCGCCCTGGCTGCTCCAAGCCTTAGCACCACAGTTCTCCAGTCTGTGCTTCTGGGCTTTGTCGTTTACGTCGCCAAGGAAACCATTCTCCGGGCCAGCTGTGACGTCACAAAGACCACGAGGGCGGAGTCACTTGCAGGTGGGGAGGGAAGAATGGCAGTTCCAGGCAGCGAATCCTGGCTGCGGGCCCAGGATGGGGAACGGTGGCTAGGAAGTTTCCTTCCTCATCACTCTTTATTCCGCGAACCACTTATCTTTGTCTTACTTCAGATGGCACACACTGAGCAGGACTCTCACGACAAGTGAAAGAAAAATAGACATGGTCCTTTCCTGCATGTTCTAGAGAGCCGGTTCTGAAAGTGTGATCTCAAATATGCTGAGAACTTGTTAACACACACACACACACACAACTGGGTATTCCAATTCTGGAGGTGGAATCCAGCAATGCGTGCAGGTTGCAACAAGTTTTTCCTGGAATTCGACACATAATAAACATAGTGACAAGGGTTTCTGTGAACCTAGGTGGCCCAAAGTGCAGTGATCAAGAACAGAGGTTAATTCTGGAGAGTCTAGATTCACCAGTTATCACAGACAGGTAACTGGTGAAATCCCCAGATCTGCAGGAGACAGGCCCCTCCTAGACTCTGATGAGGGTCACCAGATTTCCTTAGGCATCCTAGGGACCTTGAGATGAACAAAGCATGCTTGGAGCTGGGGGCACAACCAAAGATTTGTCTTTTCAAGAACATTTAGAGGCCTTGGGGAACTCAGGAGCAATCTGCCAGCCAGTAATGTGATCCCAGTGACAATCCAAGCAGCCTCTGATTCTGCTGCTGCAGTGGATGGGGAGACCTGGAATGCAGAGGTGGGAGTGCAAAGGCGAAAAGAACAGGGACTCCTGAATCTCCACCGAGGACCGTGTCCTCACTAGCGCAGTATCCACAGTGGGCTTTGTACAAGGCAGGAAGAAAGTGTCTGCGTTATGCCATGTATGTGATATGTAAGCATGTTTACATTTGCTAACATTAAGTACCCTGAGGAGATGTAAGTACCCTTACAGAATTTTGGCTTCTTGGGAAAAACCTCATTCCTCTTAGAATAGAGGCTCCTTACACTGTCATCCAAAGTCCTCCACAGTCTAGCCTCAGCCTGTCTCTGCGGCCTCATCTGCCTACAAACTGTCAAAAATTAGGAGGGTAAAACAGAACAATACCACCTTTCATTGCACTTATGTTTTAACAAAAGACATATTTGATGAATTAAAGTAGGATGAATTTTCTGATAAACACCAGGACTTCTAATGAGGCTTTTAGGACCCTTGAAAATAAGCAACCCCAAGAAAAGAAAAGTGATGAGACTGCTGCCAATTCATTTTTATTGACTGGTAAATCCATGAATCTCCCTAGGAGCCCTTACAAGGAGTCTTCTTTATGCAGGCAATGTTCTACTGTGTTATCATAATTTGCCTATTTAACATGCATGGCTGCCCTGTGGAGTAGGTTGTATTACTGCCTTTCTACACACAGCCAGTGAGGCCAAAGCTGGGGTTTATAGTTAGGCAACAGAATCCCAATCTGGACTTTTAACACTCTCTGCCAGGAATAGCCTTATCATTTTATGCAGTTATGAAAAAAGTGCAAGGAGTGTTTGAAGGGGACCTTGCAAGGAGTGCTCAGAAGGTTCTCCAGACCTTACAGATTTTTGGCTTCTTGGGAAAAGCCTAAGATGTCTGAAATTGTACTCTGTAATGTGTATGCTCTTCTCTGTTTTGGCTCTTAGCTCTTTAGAAGGTTAGAAACCATCTAGAACCATCTAGAAAATATAGTCCACTTTGGAGTTTTAATCTTAGCCTATCATTTGTCAATTAAAAGTTCATTTAGAAAAGAGATGGATTGATGAAGTGATAGAAGGATCAATAGACATGTAGCATAGCAAGAACAATAATAGTTAACTACAGAGTCTAGATGTGACTGTCCACATTTTTGTGTTTGAACTCTGAAAATTTGTATAATTTTAAAAAGTTAATAATCTTCCTAAAGGGGGTAATTTGCATTTGTGATTTCACATTTTCTTCTTTGAACTAAGTGGTCAGCCCAAGGTCTTGGGAACAAACAACAGAAATCAACTATAGCCAGTTAAAGGGAGAAAGGCCATGGAGGCCCTCCGACATCTGAGGGAGGACAGGAAACCAGGCCAGGAGACCTTGTAGCCAGTAACAGAAGCTGAAGTTGGCTGCAGGTGTATCTGGAGGAAAGACAAGAGCTGTGATCAGTGGCTGTCTGTGTCTTCTGACTGGTGGCACCTGGGTCACCTCTACGCACCTTGCTCTTTCCTCCAAACAAAGTCTCTGGCTTCTACAGTGGGAGTATGACTCCTGGGAGGGGAAATACTCATAGCTGAGCAGGGTCTTCAGAGAGCTAGCAGAATGAAAGATGCCCACAAGACTGCACCTGTGTGTCTTCCCCATTGCCCATGGCCTTGTCAGAGGACACAGAGTTCCTCATTCCTTGCCTTGGTGTTTTTGCTTCTCACTGGGAGTGAGGTGGGATAGGATGGAATAATCCTTTTCTCCGCTGGTTTCTCGAGAGGCAGTGTAGGCTCACTCCCTGTAGGCAGCTCTTTTCCCTTTGCTCACATTCAGACCATCCCAGGACTCATCCTGTGCTAAGTGAACACCACCTGTCTGCCTTCCCAGCCACCCAGAGACATCTCCCTTTTCCTGTCCTCTGCTGCCTGGATAGGTCCAGCAAGTGAAAGAAGAGGAGCAGGACCATCCCCTCGCTCTACCTCCCATGGAACCTCTGTGACTGAAATCTCTGCAACCACATTCTCCTTGGGCTTGTGGTCGTCTTGTTCATCTCTGATGCCTTCACCATTCCCGTTTTCACATTCACTTCCTCGTATAAGGGTGTAGACATGAAGCTGCCTACCCAAGGCCACACAGTCCCGAGTGACAGAACTGATTCAAACTCAGGCAGTTTGACTCAGGCTATTAGCCCTGTGCCTCTTCCCACTGCTGAGAGAGGCAGTGACCAGCCAGCTAGGGAAGGGAGGTCTTAGAACTGGAGGTGGGCTTCATTGCTCACACAGGCCTCCCCAGCCCCATCTGTGGTTGTCAGCTGGACCAGGAAGGGAAGTGCTGATCTCTAGGCCCAGTAATTCGTGCTGAACCTAAACAAATCTGGATGACATGAAACCCATCCACTAATACCTTTTAGATGTGTGGAGACTTAATATGGAATGGGTTGGGAAGGGATAGGATGGGATGGGATGGGATGGGATGGGATGGGATGGGATGGGATGGGATGGGATGGGATAGAATGGAATGGAATGGAACGGAACGGAACGGAATGGAACGGAATGGAATGGACTGAAATGGACTTGAATCTGGCAGAATCTTGGAGAATTCTGGTGGCTTCCCAAATTCAGGATTAGAGTCACCTTCAGAATAAATGCCTTAAACGTTGAGACTGCTTGTGTGTAGATTTTCCTTTTGCTCAGAGGTTGTAGTTCTGGAGAATGATGGAGCTATGTATACCATATGTCCTGGTGTGTCAAGGCTTCCTGTGGGAAGTGTATGCTTGACTTCTACAATCTGCACTCTTCAGGACCTCTATCTGTCACATTTTGGAGGAAAGCTACCGAAGTATTACTGGAGCAGTGGTGGTGAACGTATGGCACCTGTGCCACGGTGGGCATGTAGAGACCCCCTTTGTTGACACCAACCCAAGTTGCTCTAGTAGCTAAGCATCAATAACAGTCATTTTTTCTAAACTAAAATCTCAGTATTGAGGTTTAATTTCAGTATTAGCACTTTGCAATAAATATGATAAGCTTTGGATTGCAGTTTGGCACTCGACCTTTAAAATGTTCACCATCACTATCTAGAGCGTAAGCCCTGCCTATCTCTCTGTGGTCAAATATTCCAGCTCCAGTCCTCAGCAGAGTCCTTGATGGCTCTGGTGGTATTCTAGCCTGGCATGCTTTCCATTGTGGGAACAATCACATTAGACAGATTACCCTCCTGCCAGCTTAGATCTGGCAAATAACCAGTGCTCAGTTTTGGCCTCCATATCCTAGGCTTACACATTTGACCACAGCAAAAAACAAACAAAAACAAGAACCACCTGTCTCACTGGGAACCCATAATGGGGACAGTGATCCTGGAAGGCAGCCTGGGGGCAGCATCATTAGGATGGGGTTAAAGGATGAATAGAATCCAAGAAGATGGAGCTGTGTGAGCCAAGGAAAGCAAGAGGTAGGGAAACGTGTGAGCCTCAACCCAGTGAACACTAGTGACCGTGCATGGTGACAAAGGCAACGGTGAGGGAGGGATACCAGGAAAAAGGAGGCAACTGACCACCAGGTCATGGAGAGCTAGAATGTCATTCCAGAGGCGAAGGGGGTGGGTGTTTTCACACTCCTTCTGGAACACAGGAACAGCAAGATCATGGGCAGGTTTGCTGTATTATTTGAGCTTCAACTTTCTGGAGAGAATGGGTTGGAGGGGTGGGCACACCAGAGGCAGGGGACAGTGCTAGAAAGTAGTGGCTGCTTGCAGGCAGGAAACAGTGATGAAAGTGGAGGCAGTTAGGGTGGAGAGAGGCTTGGGAGGAAGGATGGAAAAGTGGACTAAAAGTTGAGGGATATACCTGCGCTGGATAGGTTAACATTTGCTGAGATGGGAACTCATAGAAGGAAGTATGTGCGTGGATCTGTCTCTGTCTCTCTGTCTCTCTGTCTCTCTGTCTGTCTGTCTGTCTCTCTCTCTCTCTCTCTGTCTCTCTCTCTCTCTGTCTCTCTCTCTCTCTGTCTCTCTCTCTCTCTCTCTCTCTCTCTCTCTCTCTCTCTCTCTCTCTCTCAGTCTCTCAGAAAGATCTGCCTGCTGAGTGTTGCAGACTGACTGGCTCCAGCGATTATACTTTGGGATGGAACACGGATACACATGGAGGTTGTTCCTAGCCATCACTGAGCTCTAGTGTGCATTTGTTATATTCCATTCACTAATGAATATGGGACTTTTTCTTCAGGGTGATGAATATGTTGTAATATTAGATTATGTTGATGGTGGTACAATTCTGAATACAGTAAATACATGTTAAGTGGGTAAAGTTTTTGGTATGTGAGCTCTATTTCAATAAATATATTTTAAAAAGAGAAAAAGAGGGGTGATCTACATCAACAAATGCTCTCAAGAGGCCAAATGTGAGAGATTGAGAAGTGTTCACTGGGATTTGCCAATGGGTGGGTGGATGTTGGTGGGAGCAATTTTGCTGTCTCTTGGGGGATACTATGTATGGGTGAGGAAGAGAAAACAGTACATGTAGACAGTTTTCAGGCACCTTGGCCCTGACTTCATCTTGGTCCCTTGCAGGTGGAGCTGACCTGAAGTGGCACTTGGAGAATGGGCAGACAGCTCTTCCTGCATGCAGCGGACACCGGGTCATCAAAGCCAGACCTGACGTCATGGTTCGGGAGGTTAATGGCCAGGGTTGGGAATCAGCAAGAGGGGTGGTGTTGAGGAAGTTGAATGACACCATTCTGGATCAGAGGTGGTACTGTGGGCAGCTAGAAGAGGGATAACACTGGATCAGGGTTGTGGACACAAGGGAAATGAAAAAAGATGAGGGGGAAAGGGAGAAAGGAAGGAAGGAAGGGAAGCAAGAAGGAAGGAAGAGTGGGAGGGTGTTGGGGTCTGTGCATAGATCCCCAGCCCCCCAAACGGGTGCATGGCGAAGGCTCAAAGGAATGAGACATATGGCATCGTCTTTAAGGCTGCAGGAGGAGTGAAATCCTCATCAGAGTTTGTAACTCTGCTAGCCGGCCAACTGATGCTAGGCAACCCGTATTTAAAATCAAAACCAGCAAGGAATTGAGTGGACAATGGAGGAAACCTGAACAGGATCTTGGGAGGGGTTCAAGGACCCCTCAGAGCAACAGACGATGCTAATTAAGAAAACTATGCAGAAAGTGTCTAGATGTCTCTCAGCTGTGGATGTGTGGAGTCACGGATGGACGTGTGGGCTCACCATGGGCTGTAGGTAAATAGCTGGGTCTGTGGGTGGGCGGATGGATGGATGGCTGCTGTGGTAGACACTGCGTGCTGCAGGTTGGGTAGATTATAGGGATGGGTAGAAGGCAAAGGGCAGAAGGGTGTGCAGGATTCTACCTCTGCCACACGATGTCGCCCTGCACCAGCTGGCATACAGGCCCTGGTGCAGGCCTTTTCTGCCCAAAGCGGTCTTCCAAAAGAGGAATTTTGTTCCAGGCAGTGGTGAAAGATTCCCAGTGATGCAGCTTGATAAACAGTTAAACCGACGTTGCGCTGCAGGCCCCCGTCAGGGAACACCAAGCAAACAGCGCTGCGGCAACTTCGGCTTCCCACACCCATGGCCGTAGTTCCTGCTGCTCCTAGTGTGGGCCTCCGGGTGGCTGCTGGACGAGGCTGAGTGGAGACTGGGGTGCGGGATGCTCCTGTAGGTGGGGTGGGGGAAAGGGCCTTCCTCAATAGCGACCAGTCCCTACACTACAGCGTCCTCAAAGGCAGCTTTCTTGGATGGCTGCTGAAATGCGAACCTTGATTTTAAGCCCACTTGAAAAAAACTCTCCATGCTAATTAAGACTTCAGTCCCACCCCCCCACCCCCCCACCACCCTCCACCCCCCACCCCCCCCCCCCCCCCGCAACCTAGCTTTGCCTCCTGAGATCTTCATTTACAATACCTTGAAAATCCTGATTCAGGTTAGGATTTTGTACCCCAACTCTCTGGGACCATTTTGGGGATGGGTACTGGGGATTAAACCCAGGGCCTTCCCACTAAGCTCCATCCATGGCTCTTGTGTGTGTGTATTGCAGGGTGTGGGGTGTTGGCAGCTAAGAGGGAGTCTTGATAAGTGGCCCAGACTGGGCTCAAATTTGTGATCCTCCTTCCTCAGCCTCCCAGAGTGTTGGGATTAATGCATGCAACACTAAACTAGCTTCCAGAGCCTTTTAGAGCAAACCTCATTCCTAACCCAAAATCTTCTGAAGTTAATCAGAGCATGCCTTAAATCCATAGCAACAAACCCAAATTCAACAAACTCAGTAGTAGGTCTGCAGGCTTAACAAAACAGTTTGCAAATATAGGTAAGAAATGCATGAATATATCATGAGTGTAAAAAAAAAATTCCAGTGCCACAAAAATCAAGGTGCTAAAAAGCAGACATTATCCATCACCAGCCACCATGTTCCTCTTCCCCACATCTTTCCACCATGTTCCCATTTAGGCATACTTTCATGAATGGATGTCACCCATGTTTTCCTGGGATTTGCTCTTCGGATACAGTCGTTGGGTCTGTGGATGCAGAGCCCAGATGCCTTTGGAGGGGGGCACACATCTCTGAGGACTAAAATCAAGGCCTCATGCTTGCTAGTGTGTGTGGTACCACTAAGCTACTCCTCAGACTTTGTTTTATTTTGACAGGGTCTAAATACTTAGCAACAAAATTGCCAGGGATGGCCTAGAATTTATAATCCCTCTGCCTCAACCTCCCCAGCTCCTGGGATTACAGACGTGTACTACCAAACCACACCTAGATTCCATTACATTGTTGTGCCTGCTGGTTTCCTGGAGCCCAGGGCTGTAACCTCTCTGATCATCGCCCCCAGCAGAACTGAGAGTCTGTTTTGCTCCCTGCTATAAGTCTGATGCTCAGAAAGACATTGTCTAGCGCTAGACAGTGAACCAATTACAAATGCACAATGCAAACCCATGAGGCCTGGGGGCTACCAACATAAACCATGACTGATCTTGTAAAGAGTCATGCACTGCCTGTCATGGCAGATTGTTTCTAACAGCTGTCCTTGGACTTATATGTATGTGAAGTGTTCAGGTACAAAATACACACCACTGAATGCCCTTTAAATTTTTTTGTACCAATTTTCACTTCTACCAAGGGTGTAAGAAAATGTGTACCAACACTGATTAGTGTCCATCTTTCTCATTTTTGCTAATTTGATGGGCAAATAAACCAAACATGATTTTAATTTGTATTTCCCAAGGACCTATTTGCAACTTTCTCCAAATTATTTATTAAGCATTTATTCAATGAGCTCAGATATTCCCCATTTAATGATTGAGTTCCATTCATGTGACTAGGTCATTAAATGAACTGATCACTAAATGAGTAATGGTTTATAGTATGCATGGTTGTCTTAGTTACTTTTTACTCATCACTACGACAAAATACCTGATGTCCAAAGTTCGGAAAGGAAAGGTTTATTTGTTACAGTGTATGGTGGCACGGTTGGGCCTCAGTCTATGGTGGCTGCAAACAGCAAGGTGGAAACCGGAAAGAGACACACACACACACACACACACACACACACACACACACGCCTTCTTCCAGCCATTACATTGTATGCTGGCTCCACCCCTAGGCTGGTGTAGCACTGACACCATCAATCCAAGCAATAGACAATGAACCAATTACAAACACACAATGCAAATGTATGAGGCTTGGGGCCACCGACACAAACATGACAGTGGTAGTCAGAAAAAAGCAAAAGTCAAAGAAAATTCCAATTTGATGACTTTGCTTTTATTTGCATAACTCATACATGCAGTACTGTAATGTATAATAGAATACAAAACTATAGTACTGTACTATGCAGCATAATCAGGAAAAAAATACAGTATGTACTATCTAAACAAAGTACACTATATAAAAAACATTGAGGATCTATAAACAAGATGTACAAAATTGTAAGAGAAAGAAGAGAGAGAGAGAGAGAGAGAGAGAGAGAGAGAGAGATCATAAACCTGAGCAGTGAGTTGTAAATCCAAACAATACTTCTTAGTTGTAAGTCTGAAGAGTCCTTAAATAGGTCATTAAAGGAGGAATATCTGTATAGTATAAATTAGCACTTCTTTGTCCCAAGCCTGCCCTCTCTTCCCATTCAAACTTTTTTTGGCTGTTTCTTTAAAATTATTTTTCTAGGGGCCTGGGAATTTAGCTCAATGGCATAAGTGCCTGCCTCACAAACACGAAGTCCTGAGTTCGATTCCCAATACCAAAACAAACAAATAAAATAATTTTTTCATTTTTCAAAAGATCTGTTTAACCTTTGATTTCTGATTTATCAGTTTTAGGTGACTGCACCTGACTTCCTCACATGCAGGTGGGGGTTTAGCCCACCTTTATAACCTTGGATTCTGTCTACCCATTTTCCAATACAGCTGATTCAGAATTTGGAAAGCAACTTTGACTTGCCTTCACTTGATTGCATCAGTGTTACTCCCTTCTGAAATGATCTTACACAATTTTCTGTTCTTCTGACGTTAAACACCCCACTTTTCACTGTTTTCTTGTTTTTATTATGAAATATATAAATCATATAGAACATTGTTTAAAATATATACATTTCAAAGAATAAGTTATTTTTTTAAAAAAAGAACAAAGACCTTGGTTAAGGATTAGCATTTTGCCAATTCCTTACGAATTCCTGACTTCCCATTCTGATTTGGGGTACCAGTGATGGGGTCAAACCCAGGGATATTCTTTCACTGAGCTGTATCCTCACACTTCTTTAATCATTTATTTATTTTTTTAAAATTCTGAGACTGACTCTTTATAAGTCTTCAGGATAACCCACGCCTTGTGATCTTTCTGCTTCAGTCTCTGGTATAGCTGGAGTTATAGGCAGATACCACTGTGCCCTGTCCCCATCCAGATTTTTCTGACACACGTTCCCATACTTTTTCAGTTTTATCATCTGTACATGGATTCTATGAAGAACCTTTGCTTAATTTTGCGTGGTGGTGAACTTAACAGAAGCAGAATCCTTTACCCCTGTTCTTTGAGGACTTGCTTTATTTGTTCAGCATTGTGAAATCCATCCACGGTGATGTACGTATGTTTGGATTGTCCGTTTTCATCGCTGTGTCATAGTATTTCATTATGCAAACATAGCATGCTGTATTTATTCATTTTACTGTTGATGACATTTACTTTGCCTCCAGTGTTTTCCTTTTACAAACAATACCTATAAAACCGATTGTGTTCACATCTCTTGATGCAGAGAAAGAATTCTTCTTGGGCACACGTTTGCCAGGGGCATTGCTAGGTTAGAAGATTTGAGTTCAGTTTTAGATAGTGCCAAACTATTGTCCTAAGTGGTTGTAACAGTTACACTTCATCAAAAGGAAATGTAAAACTCTTTTGAGTTACTACCTTACCAACTGCTATGATTAGGATAAATGTTTCTCAAAGGACTATGTCTTAAAGCTTGGTTCCCAGCTTGCGGCACCATTGCAAGGTGGTGGGAGCCTTTAAGATGCTAATTGGAAGTTTTCCAGTCACATGGAGTTGTCCCTTGAATAGGATATATGGTATCAGTCTGCCCATCTATCTCTCTCTTTCTGATATATTTGTCACAGTAATGGAAACCTAACACACCAACACTCTATTGATAGACTGATTTATAACATTTTTGCCAGGCTTATGGGAGAGTTGTATCTCTCCATGATTTTAATTTACCTGTTTATTGACAATGAAGTTGAACATCTTTCCACATGTTCACTGGCTTTTGGCTTTCCTCTCTCATGAAGTGTCATTTTAAGTCGTTAACATATTTCCTGCACCCTATTAATTTGCAGTTTAAGTTCTGTTAGTGCTTACCCTTTGTCAGACATATTTGTGATAAATATCTTCATTTTCCAAAATGCTTGTACATGTGCATTTCAAATTTTGGTCTTTTCTTTTTTTCAGTACTGGGGATCGAACTGAAGACTTCACAGTGAACTACATCTCCCATTCCTTTTATTGTTTTTATTTTGAGACAGAGTCTCACTAAATCTTTAAGTTACCCAGCCTAGGCTCAAACTTGTGACACTCTTGCCTTGGTAACCCAGAGTGCTAGGATTATAGGCCTGTGTACTGAGTCTCAGCTCCATTTTGGCCTTTAATCAACCTGGAAAATATTTTTGTATACACTGTGTACACAAAGTGGATGTTTAGTTTTATTTTTTCTCCATTTGGGTAACCAATTGTCATACTATCATATATTTTAAAAATCTGTCTTTTTCTCTCTGTTCTGCATTGTTACTGTCATATATTTATTATTTGTGTATACATCATCCTGAGTCTGGTCCTTGTTTTATTAGATTCATTTTCTTGCCACAATCCTTTCCATATATCATGATCACTAGACCTCAAAAGTACTCAGTATTATCATTTCCATAACAGACAAACACAGGATATTACATCAGTGCCATCGATATGCATATTTCCTACACACATCCTCATGAAGCCGTCTCCCTCTGGCTTTCATCTTGCCTAATTGATTTCTTGGCATGCTGTACAATCGTCATCTAGGACTCTCCTTCTCCTCCTTCTTGTATTGGATCCAGGAAAGACAGTGTCTTTTGTTTCCTTAATTTCCTTTCCTGTTTTAGCACAGCATTCTTCTAGTAGCTTTCTGAGAGTTATAGGAGGTAAACTTTGGGGAACTTGCACGTCTGTCGGTATACCTGCTTGATACTTTAGCTGGGTATGGGACTCTTGAATAATTTTACCGCTAGGATATCGAAGGTATTTTTTGAGCCCTTTATGACAATATTTTCCAAAAATAATCAAAGCAACATGTCCAGTTCCACGTGTTTTTCTGGAAAACTCACTACTCTGTCTTTCAGGACAGAGACTTTTTCCTGTACTCTTGAATCTGGGGAGGTCTTAGGGACTGCTGGAACAAATAGAATATGGTGTGACTTTCAAAGCTAGATTATAAAAACAGTGATATGGTTTCCTCCCAATGCTGTCTCTGGGGTGTCTTGGAGAACAGGATCCAGGGAGCAAAGAAGTCCACGACCAAGGAGGGTCCATGTATGAGTGTCCTGGCTGGTAACCCCAGTTAAGATTAATGCACTGGAATAACATCAATTCTTGGACATGTAAATAAGCAATCTTTCAGATAATTTCAGTCTCCAGACTTTAAGTTTTGCTTCTGATGCTGAGCAGAAGTGTACTATTCCTGCTTAGCTCTATTCTGTCTAGGACCAGAGGAAGCCTGTTTCCTCCTGAATCTGCCTCAGAACAGAGACTTAGGAAATATTTGTCAAACCAAGCTAAAGAGCAGGGGTTAAGGCAAAAGAATTGCAAATTCAAGCCCAGGGTGGACAATTTAATGATGTAGCAGGAGACCTGTCTCAAAATAAAACATAAAAAGGGGTCGGGGATGTAGGTCAGGCCAAAGGCTCTGGGTTCAGTCTCCTGTAGTAGAAAAACAACAACAATTTAAAGTGCTTCCAGCTAGGTTCTTCAGGGTCTGGACCACATGGCAGCTTAGCAACAACCAGTAATGCAGTCACATATGCAGTCACCATCAACTCCAAAGGAGCAGGGAAGGGCCAGGAATCTCCTTAAGATCAGCTGTCCTAAAGGTCTGTGAGCACAAGACCAGCAAGGGAAGGAAACTCTGGTTTACAAAAAGGTGATTGTGTCCTGGATGAGCGACCACTTGCTGGCCCACCTGGCTTCTCTGCCCTGACAATAGGCCCAAGTCAGGCAAGTCTGAGGAGAGGGTCTTTATGAACACCAAGGGAGGGGTGTCCCAGACTGCATAGCGCTAGAGTTGTCCTTTAGTCATTCAGCAAGGACTTCTTGAGCATTCACCACATGCCAGGCCTGCTGGGAATGAGGCAGGCAACAAAAGAAACAAAAATCCCTCTCCTAGAGCTGGCTTTCTCATGGAGGGAGGCAGGAGTCCAGCAGGCACCAGGCCAGGGAAAGGCAGTGCAGAAAAGTGATCTGGGGAGGGGCTGAGGAGGGCTGGATGCTGGCAGGGGAGGGGGTGTTTTGTACAGGGGGTCAAAGAAGGCTCATGGAGGACAGGGACCTGGAAGAGGAGCGAGTGTGAGACGCCACTCCCTGGGAGCAGAGGCCCTCAGGCCAAAGCCCAGGAAGGAATGTCCTGAAGGGGAGCAGGGCACAGGGATGGCATAGAAGCAGGGCCCACAGCTGGCAGGCCTTGCCAGTCACTCACTGCTGGGCTCTCACATTCAGCATGAGGTGGGTACCAGAGGGGACCTGATCTTTCTCACTTGTATTTTGAGGGGTTGTTGTGGCCACTGCACTGAGAAGAGACAGGAGAGTGGGCTCCTCTGGATCCAGCAGAAGGATACTGGGATGCAGAGCAAGGAGGGGACAGCGTGGTGGCACACAGTGGCCAAACCATGGATATACAGAAAGCCATCTGTTGGATGCAGGTGGTGAGACATCAGGGGCCATGAGAATGCACACCTGAGAAGACAGAGTGCCCTGAAAGGGGCTGAGCTTAGGCTCTGGGGAGTTCTCATTTTCAATCTTTGGGCCTACTTGTTACACAGCAGGGCCTCCCTGAATTAACATTTCCTATGTTATCAGTGGTGGATGTTGGTGGAAAAGATAATGTGGATGTGGATCATTCATTGTGCCCCATTGTGTGTGAATCATGGACTAGCCAGCCCAAGGGGATGGAAGAAAGAATCTGCCTCTGGAAGAAGCCATGAGAATGATGCTTATGTTCTCTCTGTCTTTTGGAGATATGGCCTTTGAGATCATAATGAGGAATCCCGTTTTCAATTAGAACATACTGGCATGTTTCAAGCAGAGAAAAGATTTGACCTAGTCTGCATCTTCTATGTAGATTAAAGCAGTCAGTGGTAGATGTGGTAGCCACTTCTCCGTGCTGTGGATAAGAGGGAGGTTCCCTGAACCAACATTGAGGTGTTAGGCAGGGGAGAGATGGAAAGAGAGTCTACAGGGTAGGCCAGGAGTTGACTGTGGTATTAGGAGGTGCATTAGTCAGTTGTTCATTACTATTACAAAATGCCTAAGGCAACCAAACTTTATGCGGAAAAAGATTTATTGAGCTTCCTGGAGGAAAACAGAAATCACTTCAAATTTACACTTCAAAACAAAACAAAACAAAACACCATCCTCAAAGTGACACAAACTGTCAGAGAAGACAAAAAGACTTTCACAACCAGCGTGGTGGTAGGTCCCTGTCCAGGTAGACAGCTTGTCGGTCACATCCAAGTCAGCCTCCCTTGGGGTGGGGGTTCTTAAGGAGCTAGCGTTTTTGTCTTCAGTAGTCCACAGGTAAGGAAACCTAGGTCCAGCAAGGTCAAAACAAATTGATGACCTCCCAGCTGCACAGCCTCCAAGCATGGTTGTCATGTTTGGGGCCTGAATTTTTCTGCTTTCCAGCCAGTGTCCCCCAGGAACTGTTAACAAAGCTCCATGTTCTTTTATATGTGTCCCCCTCAGTAACTGTTCCTGCCTGGCACCAGTTCCTGGCAGGGCCCTGGGCACAGGCCAGTCCAGTGCCAGCCTCAGCAACTCCTGTCTCTAGTGCAACTTGCCTACTCCACCAGGCTTCACCTGTCAGGTAGGCTTTGAGTTCTGGCCTTGGGATACCTGGATTCAAATTCTGCCAGGTCTTTTAGCTGTGTGTCCTAGGATAAATTCTTCAACCTCTCTGTGCCTCAGCAGAATAACCTATACAACAGGATGATGAAAGTAGCTGCTTTCTGCAGCTGTGCAAGAATTAAATGAGTTGATATGTGTGAAGCACCTGGAACAGAGCTGGCCTGCGCTGAGGTGAGGCCTGCTGAGGTTCCTGCTCAAGATTCAAACCTCAGCTGATTATGCTGTCGCCAACCGGCCTCTTGGCTTCTATACCACCCCGCCTCACGCTCATGCTCTGTTTTGTTGGCAAGCAGGCTGGAGGGATCCTTTAGGGTATAAATAATTTAAAGTGCAAAGTGAAAGACAGGTGTTAGGAAACAGGGATGTAGACGGTATGCAGGTGGGCAGGGAATCCATTGATGGAGAAGCACAAGAGGGACGGGAGGTTAAAAGGATTAAGATGCGAAATGTATGTGTACCAGCCTCCCGTGTTGAATGCATTCATTAATAAGAAAGGTCAAAAGACGTAAGTCCAATCACACCATCTCTCTACTCAAAACCCTCCAACAGCTCCCTCCTTGCTGAGTAATGTCCCCTGAAAAGCCCTAGTGTCAGTGCTCTGATATCCTCTGCTTAGCCTCTCTGTGCTGCCACAGCTACCCTGGCCTCCTCCCTGCTTCTCTGCCATCTCTTCCCTGCTGCCTCAGGACCTTTGTTTGCACCACCTGCTCTCTCTTCGTGTATGCAACCTTCAAGACTTGTCACCTTGTGGACAACACCTACTCCCACAAGCCTGTTCTGGGCTGTAGCCCTCTTCTGGGCCTGCGCCTCAAGGACCATCGCCCAGCTCCTTTCTTCTCCCTTCTGCCATTCCCTATCATTGGCTGTCCAAGTCAGTGTTTTCTATTCCCCCCACCTCCATGACACATGAGAGTCCTGAGGGCAGAAGCTGTTGGGCACAGCTGTGACTCAAAGTGAGGGGCGTCTGAACTGGGGATGTCCGATGAGCTGAGAACCTCCTGAGAATGTCGTTTCCCAGACCCTAACTGAGCCTCTCTGGGGGAAAGGCTGGAGATTGTCTTGTTAAACTGTCCCCCTGTCACATGGACCCGAAGCAGACACACATCTGAGAGGCATTCCACAGAGAGGCGAGGCCTGCATTCCAGACCCCTTGCTATCTGATGGTGCACACCCCAGCCCAGAGGCCACAGCCACATCCCACTGCTCCCGAGTGTTGCTGGCTTAACGGTGGTAAAATCCCCAATACTGCCTGAGAAGCATTTGCTCTTACAAAAAGTGGCCAAAGGTGTGGAAAAAGTCCCCCCAGGATCAGACCAGATAAAGGCCTTCCAGTTAACTGAGGAGGTCTCAGCTTGAAGAAGGACAACGGCCTGGGTGTGGGGAGGAGAGGCACTGTCATCTGGAGGCAGAAGGGGGAGATCATGATAGGAGAGGGGCCACAAATGGGGCAAGAGTAGCACACGGAACCCCATCCAACTTCCCCCTGGCCTTGTCTGCAAGCAAGGCCTCTCATCCTGCCTCCTCGTGCTCATTCCCTACCTGTACTTGGCCTTTGACCTCCATGCTTTAGGCACTGTGGCCTTCTATGAACCAGTCTTTTGCCTCAGGACCTTTGTGCATGCCAGGGTCTAGGGCAGGAATGCTACTATATCATCCTCAGCTTCGCTGGCTGGCCCTCTCATCCTTCAATCTTCCATATCAATGCCCTCCTCAGTAAAAGCCTGTCATGCTCCATCTCCTCTTCTGCCCAACTTTCTTTATCAACTTTACAGTTACATCCCCTTCCTGTCTACTTATCTAAGTGCCTGGAGCAAGGACTGCATTGTTCTGATTGGCTGTTCTCTCCCCAGGCCCTGCAGCAAAGCCTGAACGTGGTGATTACATCACACACCCTGTCATCTTGATGCCATCTCTTCCTACCCAATAACCTGGATCCTCACAGCTCTGGGCCCACAGCAGTGAGGATATCTTCCAGGACCTGGTGCCCTCTCCTCCCTTTGGAGGACATCTCCCCCAGGGAGCCCTCCCTTCTCTGCCCTTGACCCTTAGTCTTTGTCTCACCACGGAGTCCAGTGCCTGGGTACAGAGTCAGAGCACTGGGCTGGAGTCCTGCCCACAAGGTCTAGCCAGGTGTCCCTCATGGTGGATTAACTAGTGGTCAACTTGTAAACCCAGATGAACTGAGTCAGCGTGGTTCTGGGTATGGAGGGCCCAGCTGAGGACTGTTGCCAACAGCATAAAAGGAGGCCTGAAGTGGAAGATGGTGTGCTGTTGGTCCTCCTAGAGAAGCTTGTCTACTGGTTTTCCTGGTGTGAACTCAGCTGTTCTCATTGTCAGAGGAGCGTGGGTCCTCACTGTCACTGAGCATGGCTGTGGTTCTCTTTGAGGGAGCTCTGGTCCTTAGATCCCTCAGCCTGGCACAGACTTTCTAGCTTCCACCACTGGCCTTTAGGCCTTCCCAGTGGAGACCCTTGATACAGAATTGCATGAGATATTGTTGTGGGCTTTAAGCTTCCAGCTGCACCCATGGAGGACATTGCCATGAACTTTAGGTCTTCAGCTGGACTCGTGCAGTACACTGTTGTGGGATCCAGCCCTCAGCTGCATTTTTTGGGTCTCTAGTGTGTGGACAGATCTCTTGCACTTTTTGCATTTGAATCTGTGAGTGAATATGATAAAATAATGTTATAAATTATGTATCCTTTATTAAATGGATTCTCTTGCAAATCCTGACTACAATATCCCTGAACAGATCATTTCTCCACTCCTGGACTCCTGTATATCAGTAACATGAGAACAGAAACCCTCCAAAGAACAGTGCACTGGGCCAAGGAGGTGAGCAGGCAGAGTGAGGGAGTGTTTGCACAGGAACCAGGAGAGGGTGCAGCAGCAGGGGGAGGTGGCCACATGGAATGCAAGGTGCAGATGGAGAAGAGAAGCCAGGACCCTTGCCCACCAAGAAAGTGACTTCCAAAACCTTTCTGCTGTACCCCGAGCTCAGAAGCATATTATCTGTCACCAGCCTGAAAGAAGAGTTCCCTGCAGTGCTATTAACTTGCCACCTGCAATGAGATTTAATCATTCTTTTCTTCCTTTCCTATTTTATTTTTTCCTTCAATATCTGCTCTTGACTGTGCTGACAGCACCAACCCAAATGGACTTCATGACGCATACTGGGTTCCGGCAAAGGCTGGGAATAAACTTGACCTGGCTGATAAGTGAGTGGTAGGTCCTGTTCAGGGCCAGGCCATGCTGGGCCCCTTCCCTCAGCAAGTTGGGACTGAGAGAGATGTGTGGTGTCTTTCTCCTCCCTTCTGGGTTGGACCCTGCATGCCACCCTAGGCTGGGTTCTGCCTCAATCACTTTTTTTCTTTGATCTCGGGAGATTTCCGCACTAACTTCCTTAACCTAAAATACATTCACTTGGTGACATACCCAGGATGCCCTGTCTTAGATGAGCTGTGTCCCTAGTCTGATCTCTAGGACAACAGCACTTGGGCACTTGGCTTGGTTTGATCAAACCAAAGTAGTACAGAGGGGTGGGGTACTTGGTTGTCAGGTTTCTACTACTGTGACAAATACCTGAGAACATCAACTTATAAAGAGAAAAGATTTATTTTGGATGACACTTTTGTGCAGGTTCCAGTCTATGATTAGTTGGACCTGTTGCTTTGGGGCCTGTGGCAAGGCAGGACGTTGTGGTAGGATCATGTGTTGACACAAAATCACTCGCCTCCTGATTGGAAGGAAAAAGGAAAAAGAAGAGGGGACCTGGCTCCCACATGTCCTCAGTGACCTAAAGACTTACTACTAGGCCCCACGTCTAAACGGTTCCACCACTCCTGAAGACACTCCTGATGATTAATCCGGTAACACATTTGTCCCCTTTTGGGGAATATTTAAGATGTATAGCAGTGGTGGCAAACCTATGGCATCTTTGTCACAACAGGCTGTTTGTTATCAGTAAAAGGCTCACCATTGCTGATCTATGTACCATAGCCAGCATTTGGGGAGGCTGAGACAGGAGAATTTCAAATTCACTCCCTGCTTGATGAATTTAGTGAGACTGTGTCTAAAAAAAGGAAAGGACTAGGGAAATTCCTTAGATACTGTTTAAAATCTTTAAGTGGGTGTGGCTCCGTGAAAAGGCCCAGTGTTCAATCCCTAGCACAAGAAAAAAAGAAAAAAATCAAAACTATAGCAGGGCTTGTTCCCCTCCTCCTTCCTGCCTAGCCACCTCTCCACCGAGCTCTCTGGCTGCTGCAGGCCTCCACATAGGGGCATCACTGTTCCCAGGTCCCATCCTGCCCACTCTCTCCAGAGCCCTGTCATTCAATTCATTTATGGTCCCATAATTGCCTTTTGCTTTGGGGACATTTATATCTTAGCAAGGTTATATTTTTAGTTGGGGCAAAATGCACATAAGCTACAATATTGACTTAATTTTTTAAAGTGTATAGTTCAGCCATTATGGATAACCACGTTCACTACTTTTCATCTCAAAAATTGAATCTCGGTCCCTTTTGAACACAAATTCTACCCTCCCCCACCATCCCCTAGCAACTGTCATTGTATTGTCTGTCTCTATGACACTGACTACTCCAGGCAGCTGGGAGAAATAGAATCATACAGTATTTGTCACTTTGGGATTAGCTGCTTTATCCTGGCACAATGTCCTCTATGTTATAGCATGTGTCAGAATTTCCTTCCTTTTGAAGGCTGAATGATATCCACTTATAGGTATAGCTACATTTTGCTTATTCACTCCCCCGTGCATGTACCTGAACTGCTTCCACCCGTGACTGTCATGAGTGATACTGCTCTGAACGTAGGAGTGCCTGGCAGCCCTCTTTGCAGGAGAGCAAAGCAATCTTTAAAAAAAATCTAGTCAGTTCTCTCTCTCATATAAACAACTTACCGGATTCTCAGTGCTCCGAGAATACCAACACAGATCTTTATTAGGATCTTCAGTCCTGTAGTACACTTGCAGTCCCTGAGTGAGTCGGGAAGAGAATTTAGTGGAACTGGAACAAAGAAGAATGGAGTGGCAGGGAAAACATCAGTGCTCATTGCAGGGAACCAGGAATAGATGGTTTATGACGTTTCATTCCATGATACATGTTGGTTCAGCCAATCGATTTCTTAGTAGAGGATGTGGTAAGGGTGGCTTCCTCCGTACCTGAGCCCCAATCTTTGTCTTCCTGGCTCTCTGTCTCAGTTTCCTCACACATTCACTGGGCCCCATGCTGAGGCCCACTGAACCAGGAAGGTGGGCACTCACCAGATAAGTGCCACAGGTGCTCAGTAAAAGCCTGTTGGATGAATGAGTAGATGTGCTATCTTGGTAGCCAAGAATAGAACAATTACAGGGGATAGAATCCCAAGATGGTGCGTGTTTGGCAACTCTGGGTGGTTTGGGGCACTTGGTGACACATGTGTTAGTAGAGATGGCCCAGGTTCCCTTGGAGACCAGACCTGCAGAGACTTTTTCTGATCCTCCCCTCTGTGTTGCCTGGCCTTGGTTCCATAATCTCCTCAGTCAGCACTGACATTTTGCAAGGCCCAGCACACCTCCTTCAACTTGGCATTTGCAGTATCCCAGGTGACAAGTCTGTTCTCAAGATAGAAAGAGCCTGGGTTCATTCTCTGCAGCCTGCAGAAGGCATCAGGGCAGTAATCCTCTTTGACCCCTCACAGCCCCTTGTCTGAGAACTCAGATAGCAATGTTTATTGTGGGGACTGAAAGAAGTGATGTGTTTTGCAATCAGCCTGTTGCAGTTTGACAGAACTGATAATAAATCACCTCTGATTGTGGGAAGAGGTGTCACCCAGGTTGTTGGAGAAGCACAGAGATCCTCATCTCATAATGGCTTGTCTACCCAGTGAACCTTCTGGCTTGCTGTGGACTTTGGGTTTTCTGGTGAGGAGCAAATAACTGTGGCAAAGATTGTGCATGAGGTTCAGCCTCAGGTTGGCAGAGGACTCTTCCCTTTCTGAAGGTGGGGACTGTACAAAGGTCCCACACAATCTAGGGAAGGTACCAAGAGGGGGTCAGGCAACCAAGCCCAGCCTGGTCTTGACTTGAAGACATAGGTTAGAACTGTGTATGCCAGATTAAATTCTTACTCTAAGAAATTAAATAGGCTGATGAAAACATTAAACCACAACAGTCTCAGAAAGTAAATACTGTATGTGACTATGCAATGTGGGTGGATGGATATATTACCTTGAATGAAAAGGATTTTCTAAACAGAACACGAAAAGCAGAATCTGTAACTACTCTATATTTTGCCACAGAACTATGAACTAATTAGGCAACTCCAAAAACACTGGGGACCACAGATAGAATACTCATTCCTGTGCAAACAGTTCACACCCCATAGTTAGAGAAAGATCCAAACCCCATAGCAAGTAGAGGGGTGGACACAGGCATTCTACAGAAGAAGCTCAAACTGCCATTCAAATGTAAACATATAAAAAACCCTTGAACTTAACTAAATATCAAAAAGATGCAAGGTGAAACAATGACTTCGTTTTTAAAACCTATCACGTTGGCAATAATTGATCAAAAGTATGTCAGTTTTTAACATTATGTGTTTATAATAAATGTATTTATTATCCCAGTGCTGATGGAAACATGGGAAATGAGCACTGGGATCCACAGATAGCAGGGATCTCCAGTAATGTACTTTCTAGAGGGCCCAAATACCAATTCTAAAAATACCCTTTGACTTACAAATTCTGCTTTCCAAATTTCTCTTTATAAAATAGCAGAATAGAGGTTGGGGGTACAGCTCAGCAGTAAAATGCATACTTAGTATGTTCAAAGTCCTGAGTTCCATCTCCATCACGGCAAATAAAAAAGAAAAAGGATAAGCACAAGGTATGATCAGAAAATACGGTTAACATTTAAATCCTTTAAGCAATATATTATGATAAAAGATGCTTTGAATACATTTATCACATCATTTTTATCACTTTCTGATGCAACTCTG